>NW_023601653.1:83881766-85081766 GCF_014898055.3 Talpa occidentalis
AAATTAGTTTTTCGAGTTCCAGAATGAGAAGGAAGGGAGGTTGATGGCCAAAACGATATAGGAGAAAGGTATTTGGAGACGACTGGAAATTACTTTTTGGATGGCAATTGACAAAATGTAGAAGGACAGAACATTAACTTCTAAGTTGTTTATTGTATTACAACAATGATAAAGAGTTTAAGTTAGATGTTAACTAACAAAATATGATGATATTTTGTAGTCAAATGAACAAAGTCTCAAAAGAAAGGCACCTAACTTTTCCTCACTCATGCAAGTAAGTGAAGCAAAGTGGAAAGCGGCAAAGCAGAGCAACTCTTAGGTCACTCTTTTGTTGTGTGTTGAGTGAAGTACTTGATAAGACGTCATGAAAAGACATTTCTTCATCAATGAGCCATTTTTCAACTGAAAACAACAAAGATTTAGGGAAAATAATTATCCATAAATGGGGTTTTCAGGGAGCATGAGTTATAAGAAGAAGAGGAGGGATAGGAGGGGTGAGTTTGGAGGAGGGATTAAGGTAGAATATGCTGATGGTCTCAGGGCTCTCCTGTTGGGGGTGCTCAGAGATTACAAGAATGTAAGATGAAATGTATTTTATCATGGAAATGAGTTCCAGCATTCTACCCGCCCTTTGGTGTGTGAAGGTAGGCTGTGACGTAGCTTATGTAGGCTATAAAACTCTTTCCGAACTTAAACACTCTGGAGGATTCAATGGCATATTCTTCCAAAGAAGTTCAACTTGGTAGTGAATGAAAAAGCCCTGATATCTCAGGATTTATATGAGGATAACCACATAATATTTGATTTTCAAAATGACCAGCATTTCTGCAATAATGTTTGAGTAACTCGTGGGTCATGATACTCTATGAAATGAGGTGTTTGTGGAATAGAGTATATTGTACAGAGTATGCTTTTTATATATACACTATGCACAAATAGTGCATGCAATATACTCTACACAATGGGTGTTTAGAAATGGCACACACACCACACACACACTCACAGCAGTACCAAGAAATGATAATTCAATTATGAAAGGTGAGAGATTTACTGATTCTATTAATGAAAGTTTGAAACAATTGCAGGAATGTTGTAAAGCCTCTGACTTCCATTGAGTTTAACTTCCAATTTGTACTAAAACATTAAACTTTTGGCAGTGAAAGAAAAAGAAAAATACCGGATGGTCTCACTCATAGCAGGAATCTAGAAAACTTAAATAAGGGACCAGGAAAAAGAATAACTATAAGAAAGAAAAAATCAAAATCAACAAAAAACTATGAAAATTAAAAATAAAATAAAATAAAATAAAAACAACTTTTGGCAGTGTTAATAGTAATGGGAAAATTATAAGAAGTTCTGAACTATGTCCAGTTTTATAAGGATAGTTCACTATTCTGTCTCTATTAAAATACCCACTCTAGAGTAATGGATTCATTATTTTGATGTTTGTTTGTAAACTATGAACTTCTTAAAAGCCAAAAATATACTTAATCCACTTTATCTGCCTTTATATTTACAGTGTCTAGGACAGAATCTAACCCATGGTATTGACAGGTGCAGACGAGATAAAATTTTGTTGTAAAATTTAAGTTACCAAATAAATACTGAACTTTGCACAAAGTTACAATAGTGACTTTAGAAGTTAAAGGAATAATATTTACATTGTAGATTTTGCTGACTCTGTATTTATCCCCATATTTATATTTTTCTATGGATGTGATTTTCTGTCAATTTGGCTTCATTATGCTTTGAAGATTAGATTCTACCAAAGACAATTGAAAACTGTTCCCACTTAATTAGGAAAGAGCTATTTGAATCCTGATCCCCACCTTGAAAATTGTCTGCTAATTTCTTTTAGAGATGGATGCAAAACACATCCGAAGATCTTATTACTATCATTTTGCTATTATCAGTAATTACTTACATTAGTAAAATAACTGAGTTCAGGTAAACTTGTTTGCAAAAGGTTGGCAATTCCCTGAGCTTATCTTTCTTCTATTAATTTTTCTCATTTCATGAAAATTTCTAGTGCTACAAACATAATAGTGATGCAAATTACAGGAAAATAGGTGGCCAGTTGTTTGACGTCTCGCATATTTCAGTTCTTAATGGTCATAAAAACAAACACATACTTAGGAATTTCTCCTAACAAGCTTTTTACAATATACCACTATTTCTATTCCTCCCAACACGCTCAATCCCCTGCTTGGAATTTCAATAGGAAAATAAAACCTACGAAATGAAAACGAAAATCAATCTTCTTTCATTTAGGAACAAATTAAATTCCCCTTCTAAAGTAATGATTTTTACCTTAAAGCAGTGATAACTATCTTGTTGCTCTGTCAAGGTTTCTCACCTCCTTATCTTACAACAGTTAACCTTAATAATCCCCTGGCTTTCAAACTCTTCCTGACTTATGGCTCTTTAAGTACTTCTGTTAAGCTTGATCTTTTACTTACACTTGGCCTCTAATGGAGTCTGTGTCACTTTGAGGATTGTAAATGGATTCTGCTGAAAATCAAGTTCTCTAGACACTCTAGAACTGATTTTTTTCCTTCAGATCACTGTTAATCTGTGTTGAATGAATTTTCACCATTTTGTATACCAAGTTCTAGTTTTCCTTTTTTTGTCCTCTAATATTTGAAAAAAAAAAATTAGTGAACATTTTGATTTTTGTTTTTTTTAAAAGATATATTTATTTATGCATACAAGAGTTGGGAACAGGCCAGAGATGTGGGGGGTGAGAGGATTCACCAGAGACAGACTGGGGAGCAGAACAGGTGGATTGACTGAAATACACGGCTGAGGGGAGCAGCGGGGAGACAGGAGGGGTCTGCTGCGCCATGTGGGTAGCTCCCTGGCAGGCCAGGGATTGAACTCATGCTGCAGAGGCTGCGGATTGCTCCATAGTGCTGTGTTTAACCCCTTGCGCCACCAGGGAGGCTCCAACTTAGTGAACATTTTGAAAAGCAAATAAATAAGAGGCACATAAATCCTGCCAGATTTTAAAATTATATATCTCAAGATGTATAAATTACGTTTTCAGAGTCCTGAGGACAGTCATGTGCTTAGTTATTTTATCTAGGTGGCTACCTCAGTTATTGACCTCGTATTCTATAATATTTCTAGCCACTCAAGAAATAAAGTACTGCTTATTAACACAAACTTTATTTTAGAATAGAATAAGTTCTCTTTTGGCAACCACTACTCCTCAGTTGCCACAAGTGAAAATAAGAGTTTTTCAAGATCAACACAAGGCTTTATAGCAATCATTGATTGTATTTAAAAATAGTATGTGCATCTATAAATATATGTATAATTATAAAAGGCATGTTTAATTTTGTGAACTTTATGTAAATGTACGCTCAGTTTCCGAGGAGCTGGTGGCTGCTTTCTTGGGTATTTTGGCCTTTCTGGGCCTCTTTGGCCTGTGTGAGGCCGAGTGGGGGCTCCTCCTGGGATGCATGGGGGGCTGCTGACTCCTTTGAAGCTGTGGCTCGGAGGGTAAAGGGAGAAAAAAAGAGAGAGAAAGACCCCGGGGGAAAGCGCGTGTGCGGCGGGGCCATGTGCGGGACCGTGGGAGGCCGCGGGCTGAGCTCTCCAGCGTCCCCAGGAGAGACAGGGCGCGGCAGGTTTGCGGCTCAGGCTCTCCCCTCCCAGGGGCCCGGCGGCTGTGACGGGTCAGGGCTGCCCGCCGGCGGGTGTCCCAGGGTCTCGGATGCAGAGAAGGACTTGGAGAGCCGGGACTGTGCCCGGAGGATGCGCTGTGCCCAGGAGGGTTTGCTTCCCCCAGGAGGATGCGCTGCCCCAGGAGGATGCGCTGCGCCCAGGAGGATGCGCTGCCCCCAGGAGGATGCGCTGCCCAGGAGGATGCGCTGCCCAGGAGGATGCGCTGCCCCAGGAGGATGCGCTGCCCAGGAGGATGCGCTGCCCCAGGAGGATGCGCTGCCCCAGGAGGATGCGCTGCCCAGGAGGATGCGCTGCCCCCAGGAGGATGCGCTGCGCCCAGGAGGATGCGCTGCGCCCAGGAGGATGCGCTGCGCCCAGGAGGATGCGCTGCCCAGGAGGATGCGCTGCCCAGGAGGATGCGCTGCCCAGGAGGATGCGCTGCGCCCAGGAGGATGCGCTGCCCAGGAGGATGCGCTGCGCCCAGGAGGATGCGCTGCCCCCCGCGGGATCTTTCTCCCGCTCTGGCTCCATCTCCCCGGAGAAGCCCTGGGGTCCCGGCCCAAGAGCCCAGGTTTTGCCAGGAGCTCCTTGTCAGTCCTTTTTTATAGTTGTTTTCAGGAAAAGGTTGATTCCAGCCTCTCGCCCCCGCCCGCGCACTGTCGGGGGGGGGTCACTTTATGTACGTTGGACGTCGTGACACTTCCAAGCGCACGTTTATTTATATTTATAAATGCCACGTGCATATTTATAAATGACTCCTTCAATAGTCTTATTTTCCAAAGAAAATATCTCCCTCACTTTAACTCCCAGCTCGCCTGGGGGCAGGGCCTTAGGCCAGTGAGAAGAAATGACGGTGACCGCTGCTGCGTCATGGTCAGAGTTGAGTGGTTTCTCCCAACAGTGGAGCAGATGCGGATTAAAGACATTTGCGGTTTACACGGTTCAAAATAGTGCTGGTAGCACCTGGCACTATATACAGGGAGTACCATGTATGCTAAGGACTAAATATTTTAAGGACGTTAGTGTTTTCTTTTTAGAGTTCTGTGAGGCAGGTAGCACGAATGTTATTAGGAGAAAAAATGAATTCCCAGAAAAGTAATTTTGTCAGTGTGACTGTGACTCATACATGGTGGTGCAGGAAACGTGACTCAGATGACACTGCGTGTTATAGGTGTAGACAGACAAGGGAAGGGCTGATGAGGAAGACTGTAAATCCTAAACATAGAGGAACCCAGGGGCAGGGAGCTCTACTCACCATCAAGCTCAAGAAATAAAAAAAAATAAAAATAAAATAAAATTTATTAATTAAAAAAAAAGAATATAGTTATGTTGCTTTTCATTAATGAATCGTTGAAAGGATGAAAACAAAGTTTCGCTTAGTTTTGTTTAAATACTTTGTAATCCTGGGCCTCCCTGGTGGCGCAGTGGTTGAGTGCTGGGCTGTGAAGCTGCCAGCAGCCTCTGCAGCGCTGGTTCGATCCCTGGCTACTGGCAAGGGTCCCACATGGCACTCAGACCTCTCCTACTGCCCGCTGCTCCCCTCAGCAGTGTGCTTCGGTCCTTCTGCCTGCTCTGCTCCCCGCTCTGGCTCTGGAGAATTCTCTCACCCTCCCGCGCTTCTGACTGTACCCAGTGCTTGTATAAATAAATAAATAAATCTTAAAAAAAAATGATCCTTAAAAAAATAAATATTTTATGATCCAGTAAACATTCTTTTCAGGATGAGAAAATACACTTTTTTCAGGGCATATATGACCTTTAACTTTCAGACTATTGTATATTCAAATAAACAGTAATTACAAGTTCAGATTTTTGAAAGACATAGTGAAACAGCCTATGATGGTCATGTTGGGACTTTGAGATGGCAGATGGGACAGGAGCTCTGCCTTGGAAAATGCGTGTACAGTCACTTATATGTGTATGTAGACAAGTATTGGCAGAGACCTAACCCACCCTGCCGAGGCCATAAATGATGTGAAGGCATCTTTAAGTGTCCACGATATTTATCTTAATGGTACAACTAAATGAATTATAAAGCCATAAATTAATTCTAAGCTAAGGGTAGGAAATACAAGCATCAGCAAATTATATTTAGAATCTATCTCCTATAACACATAGACCAGGTAGAACCCTAAAGAATGGAAGTTTACTAAGGTCTCTCATACGTGTCTGCTTCTAGAACTGCTCACACAGTCTGAATTACAGAAACACGTTATGCTTCCCAAGAGGGATCACTGGAGAGAAGTAAGATATATTTTCAGTAAATAGAAATAGACAAAGTATTGCTTTGTTTTATATTCTAGAGGGTAACCTTCTTTGAAGGAAGGTTCATAAACCCTTCACCAAGACATGCATTCTATCACGGTTCTCATCTCTGCTTTTTGATGACAAAGCATAGAGGTCAAGTGACCCGGGCCTTTCGACGATGAATGAAAGTAACATTGACTGGCATCTCGTTCGTCTTTTTGCAAGAACACACACGGAAAAGGAGCCGCCATGAAAACCCCGTGCGTGTTCATCTCATGACCGAGAGTGAGAAAATGTCCCCCCCAATTTGAATGTATATTCACTATTCTCTGCATTGTAATAAACTCCTCTTCTTGAGCTATTCAGTAAAATCCTAGTGATGTGTAAATTGTAATATATCATTGATATCATTGTACTTTAGTTTCAACTTTAATTAGCGATTATATTCATTCTTAATATTAGGGATGTTGAAAATAGAACTCACATGAAATTCTATGCAATTTCCCAGTGAAATTGTGATATTTGTTTTTTCAGGTAAGATAAAAATGCAATATTAATGCTGGCAGCTAAGTAGGAAGTCAGATAAAGTACACCAGGAAGCACTTTGTAGTCCAATGACAGGTATCTGTAGACATTGTCCACTGGTACTTACTCTTTCTGGTTTGCATTTACTGCTTTAAATTCTGTTTTGCAATGATAAATTCATTTCTTTATATTATCTAGATCTATAAACCTTCCCTTTACCTCTGAATCTATACATTGTAAGTGTCAGGTAATTAATATAAATGTGACATAGTGTGATATTATGACTTATACTAAGAAATACATATTTCATCTTCACCACGGTTCCTAAAATCCTTGTCATTCCCTAAACATTAAGAACACTGGAAACGTATTTTGTTGTAACATCTGGACTTTCGCCATTGTTTCCTGAATCAGCTCTAATGCAATAAAGGTAAAAGAAGCACATTTTGTTATTCATAGCAAGACCTATCTAACCGGAATTAAAGTTATGTTAGTGAGATTGTGGAAAACTCATAAACAACCACAGATGTGGGCTGGTTGCCGAGGAACCAAACATGTGCTTAGAAACTGGAATTCTTGGGGTCGGATGGGGCTGGAGGTTGAACTGATTTCCAGAGGGGATAGAAAGGACATGCCAGCCCTGCGTGCACCCTCCCTGGGAATTACTTTCATCTGATGTTCGTGAACCAATGGTCTTGTAATTAAACTGTTTTCGTGAGTTCTAACAAATTATTCAGTCAGAGGAGAGAGCCTCTGATTTCACTTAATTGGTCAGCGTCGTAGATGGCTTGTCACTGGTTTCTGAAAAGGCGGAGCACTCTTGGTAGGAATGAGCACTTTAACCATGAGCTCCAAGGCTACCGCCAACAGATCGTATGTATCAGGATTGAATTAAGTTAGAGGAAAACCAGTTGGTGTCCACTGAGAACTTGCTATTTTTATCATCGACGTAAAATCCATAAAAGGATTCTTATCTTTTTTGAGCACACAATTATTTTGAGTCCTTCACGCTTTCATAATAAAGACTATCTAATTTTATTTTCTCGTGGAAATCTACAAATCAAATTTGATGGGCATGCACGTAAACAGTCTATACCGAAGGTAACTTTTCATTGCATGATCACATGGTTTCATTTCAAGATCATATTTAATTTCTTTAGATCTGGACAGAGTTCCAAATAAGAATTCATTCTACAGAACTAACAGTTTAAATAATTAGAAAGGAACAGATTGTGAAAACTTTAGGGATTCATCAAAACTCCCAATAATTTAGGTGATTAAATTTCAATTAATTCATCCAATTTATTAATCTTAATGGTCTTACTCTAAGAACATTCTCCCTTTCCTGGTTTCATAGTCTCTTCATCTATGAAGTGTGTGTGTGTGTGTGTATATATATATATGTACGTGTATATAAAATCTAATTTATAGATTTTATGAAAAGTTTGTGGTTTGTGTTTCTTTATTGTTTTTCAATGACTAGAATAGCATTTTCAGTTTGGTTCAGATATGCATTTCAGTTTCAATTAAAACCAACAATTTTACAAGCTTTTCTTTTGAGCAAATGTAACACAATAAAGTATTATTATTCTTTAGCTTGAAGGCAGGTTATTCTGTTTGCTTAAATAGTTCAATCACTCTTTAGAACCATCCAGCATTCTGCCTGTTTCTTCTGCCTAAAACAAGCAGTCAATTTTAATTAACTTGGTGCACAGAAGACTTTGGCACTGTGGAAACCGGGCACACAGCCAGATCTCAAAATACCACTGATCAATTTGCCTAGGAAGAAGTAAAGAAATGGAAGCTATTGGCTTTGAAGTGTTTGGAATGTCATCTTAACATCCACAGAAATCCAAAATTAAAATTTAAAAACCATGTTAACTCTAGTAAAATGCAATGCCAGGTTTAAAAATTATGTTTATTTTTTGGAAACTTTGGAGTACAGATGAATATTCAGTGGATACAAACCTAATTTTATTTATTATTTATTTTCAATAGCTACATAAACATTCCCTATGTTTTAATGCAATAGTTTTGGAGGAAATTTGATGAGAAATCATTAAGTTGTTATAATTGCATATTGTAATTCAAAGAACAGCAACATTTACTACTATTGCCTTTGAAATACAAACCTTCTGATATTTAATATATTCAACTTTTTATTAAAATGTGCATGACTAATAGGCCAGATATGCGTGAATAATTATAAATTATTCTACTGTTGCCCCCCAACTAAAAAATTACACGTAACTTTTCTAAAAGTTCTATTTTAGAAAAGATAGTCTATTTATCCAAAATATATTCCTTTAGTCAATCTAATTTTTGCTTTCATTTTTTTATGGTGAAAATTTAATCTACTTCTTTAAGAAGAGATCTTGGGATTCTCACACAGGTACCATGCTGCATACCAACTAAGAAAGGAAAAGTCAAAACTTCAATCTGAACAATTTTTTTTACAAAATAAAAATAACTTTGGCTCTATGATTTGGTCATATTTTTCCTGTGAGTAAACCACACTGGAAACTAGCTATTTTTAGATTGTTTAAGCTTTTTTGCTGAACATTTTTGACAATTTTATTAAATAAAAAAATAAAACATATTAACATAGCAGTTACTAGGAAAAAATAAAACTGACTTTTTTCTCCAAGATATTATATGACTTTTTATTTTTCTGAAATTTTCCTACTTAGAAAATTTGTCTTTATTGAACTTTATTATTACTGAGCCAAGTATCAATTTGTATCATATACTCAGAATTGAATTGAACATGGTGCCTTTCTGTGACACCTGCTGTGTAGCATACAGGAGGATAAAGTGTCACCATATCACAGGGAATGTGAATATGACAAAAGTAAACAGGAAATGCGATACACACAGACACACACACAAGGTACCGTTATGGTCATTACTTAATGACTCAAAGGTAATTAACAAAGTGTATCAAAAATCCATATAGGGCCTCCCTGGTGGTACTTGGGGTTAAGCACAGCACTGTGAGGTGTCCACAGCCTCTGCAGCACGAGTTCGATCCCCGGCCAGGGACCTACCCACAGGGCACGGCAGACCTCTCCTGTCTCCCCGCTGCTCCCCTCAGCAGTGCTTTTGGTCCGTCTGCCTGTTCTGCTCCCCGCTCTGTCTCTGGCGAGTCTTCTCCTCACCCCCACCCCCTCCTCTGGCCTGCACCATAATGTGTTATGTGTTAAAACAAAGGGATACCAAGTTGAAAATAAGGAAAGATTTTATAATGGGCAAATTTCCCTTTGCTTTCTCTTTGCTTAAGAGGAGAAGCATTATTTTTATCACACTGTTCAGTAAGTAGCCTGTCCTTGGCTCTGGAAGGAGACACTGTCTTTATCTTCCCAGGCTGTCTGCTTTATAAACATTCTTAAAGAGATGACTAAGGACAAAGTATCTTACTCACAAGATCAGCAGAAACACAGGAAACCTGTGGAGACTGACTGAGTTCTTGAAGCTTCTCCACCCATTTAATATCTTCCTTTTTTCTTTTTTGTTTGTTTTTTTTTTCTTTTTTGTTTTTTGTGGGACCCTCCTGGCTGCCAGGGAATGAACTGGCGCTGCAGAGGCTGCAGGAAGCCTTGCAGCCCAGCACTCAACTGCTGCGCCACCAGGGGAGGCCCTTTAATGTCTTCCTTAATTGCAACAATTATAATAACACATTTGTGTATCAGGGCATAAACATAAAAATATGAAAGTATGTTTCCTGGAGTTTGTATAAATCAAAATCAAAAAATTTATAAACTAATGGTACTTCAATAGAGTTTTTTTAAGTAAGACATTCTTCTAGTGAAGAGCAAAGACTACCATGTACATTTTTAAGTGTTCATTTTATAACTTTATACCTCTCCCCCCACAAACACGTATCTCCCTCCTTCTGGAATTAAAAAAAAATGTAATTCTATCTCCCTGCTGAAAAAGTACAGTTTATTTTCAGTTTACAGCGATCTAACACAAACCATTTTATAATTATGGGATAATATTTCCCATCTTTCAAGTAATCTTTAGGTCGTTGATTTACGTTTGTTTACACACTCCTGCTATCTTCACTAGATGGTCTTATATAATAGCTTATTGATTTTATTTTTGGTCCATGATGCAACTGCAAACAAGCATCTGCAATTTATACATCTGTTCATTTTCTTGTTTTAACAGAACAATATTTTCAGAAGATTGAATCATAAAAATAACTGGAGTGATTAGCACAACCAGTTGCTGGAGGGATTGGACATATTCTCGTTAGGTGACAGGATGTCCATGATGGTAACTAAAACATCCTGCTCACAGTAGCAGAATTTGCACAATTGCTCATTGGTAATAATAGGTCAGACACTGCAGGGAGGCCACAATATCATACAAAGCTTTTTTTTTAATGTGTACGGTGCTCCTAAGTAAATAAGAACAGCTATGGAGTTAGTCCTCTATCCCTGTTTGTTATAAACTATTCCCACTTTGGCATCAGAAATGTGAATAGGCCCTCAAGGAAAGAATAAGCTCCAGCTTAACAGTAGAAACTCCATTGGCCAGTGAAGAAAAAAATGCGTGAAGCTGTGCTCTTTCCAGGATTGTGTGAAACCACCAAGAGGAAGTGAGCACTGTTTACAATAGCTAAGCTTTGGAAACAGCCCAAATGCCCCAAAATAGATGACTGGATCAAGAAGATGTGGTCCATATACACCATGGAATATTACTCAGCATTCAAAAAAGATAAACACATGCAATTTGCAGCAACATGGATGGCGCTGGAAGGGATCATGCTCAGCAAAATAAGCCAGAAAGAAAAAGAAAATACCGGATGGGTCACTCATAGCAGGAATCTAGAAAACTTAAATAAGGGACCAGGAAAAAGACTAACTATAAGAAAGTGAAAATCAAAATCAACAAACAACTATGAACCAGGACACTCTATGATGGGGTTGGGGGGGGCAGGGAGGAGAGGGATTGGGGTCAAAATAGGGGATTGCAATTGTATGTATGGAGGGATATAATAAATATATTTATAAAAATTAAATAAAATAAACCTTTAAAAAATAACAACAACAACAACAACAAAAAAGCATCTGGTGTTGATTGGTTTGGAAACTTTTGTTTCCCAGAGCTCTCACTAAGGAATCACTATAAAAATTATTTCTCTGGGAGCATCCAAAATTGCAGATATTTTCTCCAGTACAACGAAGGAAGTGAGTGTTAATGCTTCCTAAGCAGATCTTCAGTAAGTTCATAGCCTCATCAGTTGACTTGTGCATCACAATCCCACCCGCAGGCTCTGGGTCATGACTCAGTCCCGAGAACTTAGTCCTAACTTCTCTGCTTAGTACATACCAAGAAAAAAATTACAGTGGCAAATAAGATATATTTTGATAACAAGGTGTTTGCAATGCCAAAAAATGCTTTCCTTATGCATATTTATATTTAAGTATTTGACAATTTTGTGTGAAACACTGATCAGTTCAGTTCATTTATTATTCTTGTCTCCTCTTTATAACTTAACTTATAAATTTTAGAGCTTATAATTATGAAGAAGGGGTAATTATATTGAGTATTGACTATTTAATAGGCTATGGGACATGTGCTTTCTAGACATCAAAACATTTAATTTCTTAAAAATTGCTTAATTTCTTAAACCTGCAATGGCATTTTAATTTTACCATTTTTATAAACGAAACATAGAATGGTATTTAGACAATATATCTAAGTTCTTTAAGATTACCCAAATAGTACCTGGTAATTCTAGGGTTTTTTCCCTTAATCAGTCAAAATGAAAAATGGTCATCATGAGGCTTTTTCAATTTGACTTCTAGCTCTGTCACTTACTGGGTGAGTGACATGGGTATGTCATATGTTTTCTCTCAAATTACTCCCTTTGAAAAATCTGTCTTAGTTTCCCCATCTTTATTTTTTTAATTTTTTAAATTTTTTTACAATATATATTTTTTATTTTTATATTCCCCATACAGTTGCAACCCCTTATTTTGACCCCAATCCCTCCCCTCCCGCTCCCCACCCCCATAGAGTGTCTCTGGTTCATAGTTGTTTGTTGATTTTGATTTTTTCTTTCTTATAGTTATTCATTTTCCTGGTCCCTTATTTAAGTTTTCTAGATTCCTGCTATGAGTGAGGCCATCCGGTATTTTTCTTTTTCTTTCTGGCTTATTTCGCTGAGCATGATCCCTTCCAGCGCCATCCATGTTGCTGCAAATGGCATTTGTTTATCTTTTTTGAATGCTGAGTAATATTCCATGGTGTATATGGACCACATCTTCTGGATCCAGTCATCTATTTTTGGGCATTTGGGTTGTTTCCAAAGCTTAGCTATTGTAAACAGTGCTGCTATAAATACAGGGGTGCAGGTGCTCTTTGGAATTGATGTTTCTGCGTCCTTTGGGTAAATACCTAGGAGTGGAATGGCTGGATCCTATGGAAGCTCTATGTTTAGTAGGTCCAGAAATCTCCACACAGCTCTCCATAGTGGTTGGACCAGTTTGCACTCCCACCAACAGTGCAGGAGAGTTCCTTTTTCTCCACACCCTCGCCAACATTTGTTGTTGCTAGATTTTTTAATATGTGCCATTCTCACTGGTGTATGATGGTATCTCATGGTAGTTTTGATTTGCATTTCCCTGATGACAAGTGATGGTGAACATTTTTTCATATGCCTGTTGGCCATTTGCATTTCCTCTTCAGAGAAGTTTCTTTTTAGCTCTTCTGCCCATTTTTTGACTGGACTATTTTCTTTGTTTGTGTTGAGTCTCATCAGCTCTTTGTAGATTTTTGTGATCAGTCCTTTATCATTAGTGTTGTGTGCAAAAATGTTCTCCCAGTTGGTGGGGTAGTTTCCCCATCTTTAGAATGGGGGGATACTAGTAAATACTTCATTCATTGTAAGTTCCAGGAATCAGTTGTCAAAGAAAGTATCTAGGACAGTGTTTGCTGTGGAGTAAAGATTATAAAACTATGTCAGTTTTGTCACCTCCCTCTCAGAATTTTCCGAACCGTTTTGCCTTCCTTTATTCTCCCTCTTGATGATTTCAAGTCCTCTGCTCTCCACACCTGGCTGCCATGTG
This sequence comes from Talpa occidentalis, assembly GCF_014898055.3. Classification (NCBI taxonomy): domain Eukaryota; kingdom Metazoa; phylum Chordata; class Mammalia; order Eulipotyphla; family Talpidae; genus Talpa; species Talpa occidentalis. Next base: position 83,895,287 of record NW_023601653.1, read on the forward strand.
TTGAACAAAAATAGGTGTGTGGGACAGGATTTATTCTGTGACCTTAGACTGCTAACTCCTGATTTAGATGAAAAAGTTAATTCCAGAGATTGTCATGCTATCTTTCCTAGGTTTCTGGGTCAGTTTCCAGGTCAGTGATATTCTTAAATTTTTTAATATAATAATTGAACTCTTGTCTCTTTGTATTTTAGCTGCTCATCTTCTGCACTAAGGCAGGGATAGCTGGGATCTGTTTTTTAAGTATATGTGGAAGGAAAGAGGAAACCAAGACTATAATAGCAGGAGGACCGGCGCACACGAACATATTAAAACAGAAAAATATTTCTTACCACATTTGTGTCTGTGAAGAGGTCTGACAAATGACAGCTGATTTGGAAGGTGTTATTTCTGAATGAGCTGAACAGAGCTGGCATGTGGACAGTGCTTCCTTCACTTCTTAATGCTGATCTCATCATATACTGCTCTGTAGATGAGCAGGAAATACTAAATATTATTTGAAACTTACAATACTTGAGCTCTACCTTTAGACACGCCTAACCCAGATTATTCCCGCTGAAAAATCAGGCTCTTGAGAGATGAGACAAAAAAGGGCCCTTGCAACAGACTGTGTTTCCTTTGGAGAGGTCCTGACAAAGGGAAGAACAAACGTAGAAAGTATGTGTGTGTGTATATATATATATATCTGACAAAAGCCGAAAAATCAGACAGGTTCGGATTTTCATTTCACTTCCCACCTCGCAGTTCAGTTCCTTTGAAATCGATGAGAATATTTAATACTAGGGAGGCCTGCATCAGGCCAACGGAAATGAAGGTCTGATCCACGAAGACCGGTTTTCAATAAAAGATTAAATAACGTGCTGCTGGTTTTGTTTTCTTTTTCTCCTCATCCTCGCCTGACTGTCAAAGTAAATGATTTTGGTGGTACTCGGTCATTTAATCCTAGTAGTGATCTGTTTAATTGTTACATGGTTATGCATTAGCTTGGCTTTAATTCACTTTTGCTGTGGGTTGAAATATTGGAAATTGCTGCAAGAATGTAGAGTTCAGTAATTGTAAATGTTAAGCGTGATGCAATTAATTAAGAGAAGTTTTGTGATTGAACTGATAAGGAAGATTAAAGTATCTCAGGTGTTTTGTTGTTCCTGTTGTTTTTAGTTCCAGTCACAGAATCATTTACCAGACATCACAATGTTTTGTTTTTTTTTAAGCAATAATTAAGTTTTTGGACATGCTGAGTTGCCCGTTTTGCTTTCGGAGTACTCCATTTCGACTCATTCAGGGACTGATAATTTGGGGTCAAGCCAAACTGTCATTATGGAAAACCTGATAGAATTTAAATCTTTAAAGAAAAAATGTCTAATCAAAAATTTTCTGGAGGTAGCAACAGTTTAGTGCATTAATTTTTATCATTATGTATGCCAGAAAATCATTTAAATAAAGTAAAAATCTGGAAAGAGCAATAACATCAATATAATCACCTACAAACCCTTGATTCTATTAATTCAAAGGCAAGAATAGAAAACTTAGGAAATCCTTCTATATGTCAGATATCTGTGCCTATCACATCTTTATGACCTTTTCCCTATTGTAAAAAAGAGAAATATGTTCATGAATCCAAATGAAAGTGTATTTTTTGTGTGTGTCTCAATATCTCCCACTGATCATGCTATTTACTCTTCTTACGAAGCAAACTCTTCAGCAAAACATCAGATACTCAGTTCTCAGTGTGAACAGTGATTATATTAAAAAAATAAATGATGAAGCCATTGTGATTGCTGCCCACCTATTGAAAGCTTTACCTGATGGTGATGTATTAGAAAATCCAGCGGAAGTTATTTCTTGATGACCAGGGATTTTCTGTGATCCAGATATTATATAGGATGAACCATTTAGTATTCTGCTCCTGACCATAGTAGAGATGACCTGCTTAATGCCTCCTCTTTGTTTTATAAATATCAGTTGATCAAACTACTCTTTTCATAGACTATGCTAGATAATCTAAGACATTCTTCAGACAATGACTTAAAGGAACTTACCTTCCAATTTAGAAGACAATTTCTTCTTAAAAATATCCTTTATACAAAAGAATTAAAACAAATTACATAAAGACGTCACTCCTTTAAAGTGTAAGTGTGTAATTCTCCACTCCTGAAGTGGAGTTTACATTTAATCACTTACTTATAAATAGTACACTTGTAAAAGGAGGGGAAAGTAACTTTACAGTGGAGAAACCTGGCAGTTATTTCCTTTTCCATTTGATAAAGTTAAACACTATCAGTGATAAGTTAATACTGATAGCATACACCCTTGAAGGGTTGAGAATGTTACTTTACCTCTGTCATATTTCATATATATATATATTATATATATACATATCTGTCATCTTTCATATGTATATGGGCAATGTAGTAAATTTATGAAATAATGGAAATACTAGGACAGAAGGAGGCAAATACAGCTTAAACATTCAAAATCTCTTAAATAGAGTTGAGGAAGCTGAAAACAGAATGATTGTATTAACCTATAACAAGACAACAATTTATAGTCATCTTTAATATAATCATTAAATACGGCTTCATTATGTAATGTACAAGTTGGAGATGAAAATAATAAAATGACATCTGTGTGTTCTAAAAGTTATAAAGACATAAGGATAATTCATAAATGTGAGATGAATAGAATGTGAAAATACTAGAACTAAACAAAAACATCTATAATTACATAAATCAAAAGGGAAAATGCATCAATAAAAGTTTAAGGTTGTCAAATCACATAAAAAGGAGCCTGTTTCACATAGCTTATGAACACCCTTCTGCGAGAGTAGTCAAGATGATTTAAAGCAGCATGTATACAAATACTAATCAAAAGAACGTGATTATATCATACAGTGTCAATTTTAAGTAAGGACTATTTAAGGCAGATAAAGTGGAACACCTCGTAATAATAAAAAGGTTAATCCACAGGAAAAGATCATAAATTCTATTTTTATACCTCCCAGAATTAATCTACTCCTGCAACTACTATGCCAGCACATAAATATGTCATCTCTTCAACCTGTGAAACTGTCACTGGGAATACATATTGGTAACCAGTATAAACACTTAAGAATTGTGACTCATGAAATCGAATCAACTGGTTGTTTTATTCATGAAACTGGTTTCAGTTTCTAGGAAATATGAATCACAAAACATAGCAGAGACTTCGCAGATGGCAGTATTATGCTGGATACCAATTTCTCTGTATCCATAACAATGGAAAAATGCCCTTGGCTTTGATTATTTATTATCTTTATCATACTCCTTCTGAGAATGTTTAATAAAAAGGACTTTACATAAGAAAACTAAACAAAGAAAACTAGAGTAGACACTATTACAACAGAAGGAATAAACGTTGATAAATTGGTGAACAGAGGAAATGGTGAGAAGTGGTTAGATTATGGATTTATTTTGAAGGTAAACCCAGCAGGAGTGCTAATGGACTGTTGAAGTGGGGGATCAAGCCATCAAGAATGATGTCAGAGTTTGGGTCTGAGTAGGGGGTAGATGATGCTGTCATAATCTGAGAGGGGGCAACCTGGAGATGGAGCTGACTGGTGAGTTGGGAATGGGGAAACTGATAAAATATATTTTTAAATTTCTTTCTGATCTCCGTCGTGCTGGTGCTATATAAAAATTTATTGTTTGGGGAATGGGGAAGATTTGATTATTTTTAAAATCTGAAAGAGGGCCTCCCCTGGTGGCGCAGCGGTTGAGCAATGGGTTGCGAAGCTGCCTGCAGCCTCTGCAGTGCTGGTTCGATCCCCGGCTGCTCCCCAGCCACCGGGTCCCGCATGGCGCGCAGACCTCTCCTGCCGCCCGCTGCTCCCCTCAGCAGTGTCCTTCGGTCCTTCTGCCTGCTCTGCTCCCCGCTCTGGCTCTGGTGGATTCTCTCACCCTCCCGCGCTTCTGACTGTACCCAGTGCTTGTATAAATAAATAAATAAATCTACAAAAAATACATAGGGCCTCCCAGTAGCACAGTGGTTTAGCGCTGGGCTGCAAGGCTGCCTGCAGCCTCTGCAGCACCGGTTCAATCCCCAGCTGTCCAGCGAGGGTCCCACATGGCCCGCAGACCTCTCCTGCTGCACCCGCTGCTCCCCTCAGCAGTGTACTTTGGTCCTTCTGCCTGCTCTGCTCCCCGCTCTGGCTCTGGTGAATTCTCTCACCCTCCTGTGCTTCTGACTGTACCCAGTGCTTGTGTAAATAAATAAATAAATCTTTAAAAATAAATAAATAAATAAATAAATAAAATCTGAAAGAAAGGAGCAAACAGTGATAAAAATAAATAGAGAGAGGAAGTAACTGATGAGCAAAGTCCCAAAAAGAACAAGAAAGTGGGATATATATATATATAAAATATATATATTATATGTAATATATATTTGTACTAGTCATCTATAAGGTATTCTGTGTTTTGTTTCTTAAAATGCTATTTTATTTTTGACTTGAAAAAGAGAGAGAAAAAGAAGCTAAAATAAATTTGGTAGACAGCAAATATCCTAATACTATTTTACAGAAGAAAAATATTCATTGTAACAAAGTACAGTGATGTGCTTTATAACTTAGCATTGCAATCGTTAAATTCGAGGATCGCCTCTCTGACTAAATCAGAGCTTTGAAATACTGCAAATGTGTTATGCCAGGTTGTCAAATCCTGTTCTTCTGTCAAGTGAAAAGAGAACATGTGTAAAGTGGCAAATGTGACTTTAGAGGTAGAGGGGAGAAGACAATTCCTTGACCTTTGGGTTAGTAAAAATTGCAGTTCATATTGAAGTTTACAAGCAACATGTCCCTTTAGAGTTTGGCCTACCCTTGCAACACTCAGCAAGCACATGCTCTCAGCACATACGTGCTCAACCAAAACCTTGATCTAGAGAGGTATTTCCCTCTCATTTTTACTTAAATCAAATTTGTCATTAATTTTCCACAACAGCATCTCAAACACACACTTGGAGTTGTTACCAACTTTTCAGTGTCTAAATGTCTTTTTTTTTTTTCATTTTGAAGTGTTTGTTCAGTAATATTTTTTACATGTATAATATATATATTTCATATATTTCTTACATCATTTTTCATTTTTGCACAATGCATGCATTTTCATCTTGGTTATATTCCCCATACAATTGCACCCCCCCCCCATTTTGACACCAATCACTCCTCTCCCCTCGCCCCTGTAGTATGTCTCTGGTTTATACTTGTTTGTTGAATTTGGTTTTTTCTGTATTATAGTTATTCTTTTCCCTGGTCCCTTATTTAACTATATGGAGATTCCTCAATCTACTAAAGATAGAGCTTCCATATGATCCAGCCATTCCACTCCTAGGTATTTACCCAAATGACACAGAAACATTAATTCAAAAGGGCACCTGCACCCCTATGTTTATAGCAGCACTGTTTACAATAGGTAAGCCTTGGAAACAACCCAAAATGCCCAAAAACAGATGACTGGATCAAGGAGATGTGGTCCATATACACAATGGAATATTACTCAGCAATCAAAAAAGATAAACTCATGCAATTTGCAGCAACATGGATGGCGCTGGAAGGGATCATGCTCAGCGAAATAAGCCAGAAAGAAAAAGAAAAATACTGGATGGTCTCACTCATATCAGGAATCTAGAAAACCTAAATGTCTTTTTTGAGATTTGAATATATTTGTATTATTGTGGATGGCAGGATCTTTAATCCATCACAGAAACAAATAATGACATTTACAAAGAGCTGAGGAAAAAAACAAGTAAAATACAACTCCTCCAACGAGGAGAGGACACAGTGACCCCGTTCTGCTTGCTGGAGCTCAGTTGGTGACAATCTACTAGCATAGGGCAGCTGAGAACTTTCATCATGAACAGATTGTCTAGGAGCTCTGCTGCCTACTTGTAACTATGCACATATATACATACATGTATATATATAAATTATCTAAAAAACAAACAAAAAATACAGAGAGCGGAATGAGTCAACATATCATTGTGTGAAGGCAGCTGCTCTTCTCTCAGTCTTCCAGCAGACCCGATACTTCTGCTGCTGGAAACCACGACAGTGAGTTCTGATGGGTTGACCATGGTGTTCACCGTTGTTGACTTTTTGAAAATATACAGGTGTTGATTTATGATGATACACACTTGAAGCATGAGCTAAAACAATGCTACTTTGAAAATAATAATTTAAATGAAATCACTTAAAATCAGGTGCAAAACCTAAAAGCTGGGATCTATGTTGACATTAACTTTCATTTTGGGGATTTTTAGCTCATCCAATGACGACATGAAAGGCCCAATGGGATAAAATTATTGCTTCAGAACTTTTCTGCCGTCCTCAGCAGCCACTGGTCAAGCAGCTACTTCCCCATAGTTTTCAGAGAAGACATTTGAGATGGTCAGATCCTGTTCTTTTATTAATCTTATATTTAACTAGTTAAAAATAAAATGACCTTAGACCATATTATGTTTCCTTGAAAACATGAGTTGGAATCAGTCTTTGGTTACAGAGTTAGATGATAAACACAGAAGCTGCTTTTAACTGAGTGCCAAAAATGCAAATCCAAATGCTTATTCTCATTTAGTTTTCTCTATAAGTCTTATATGTTTTTCTAAGAGTAGATTAATTGAATGAGAACAGCTGCATCCAACTGCAATTATAGAAAAATAAAAGACAAAAATATTGAGAGGAAGCAATTAAATTTTGGTATTCTCCAGTAAAATTGGAAACATTTTAATTAAAGTAAAATGTTATAAATACACATTTAAAAAGTTCTTGATAGATATTTAATATTTAGTCAATATATTTTAGCTACTTTATTTGAGCTACAGCTCCATTTAAAAACTACATCTAAGGACTATCTAATAAGATATATTTCCCTGTCAGCATATTTAAAAAGTAATCATTATCTTACCTGACACAGCTCATTTTACCCCAATTAAAATGAAATATAATTCCACAAAACCAATTTCAGAAATTGCTTGAGCAAAATAAATTCTGACAAACCGAAAGATCACTGGCATTTGTTTTAATTCTTTAATTATACAGCAATAAGACCAAACCTTTTTGCCATAGAATAACACCAAGCATATGTAGTCTCCTTAACAGAGAAGGAATCCCATCCAAAATGAAAGTGAGCTCACCGTTGTATATAAAATGTTTTATAAAAACTTGAAATTCCACGAAACATTTTTATAGTTGTGCTTTAACCTTGAAAAACTTGACATTAAAGCCAGGGATTTAGGGGACCTGAGGAACCATCATTGTGTTTCACAAAATGAAATTTTCTTTTCTCTTCTCCCTCCCTGGCCTTGGAGTCCCCGTTGGGCCCAGCATTCCCGCCCAGGAGCTGTGTCCAAGCAGTGTCCTTGAGAGAGCAAGGGGAGAGTTGTTGAGGCTCGATTGATCTTGTGGCCTCAGTGTAAACTCAAACAATCTGCCTGGTGGGTGCAAGAAGCTCCTTGTCCAGTTTGCACTCCTGGTCCAACCACTAGGGAGAGCTGTGTGGAGATTTCTGGACCTACTAAACATAGAGCTTCCATAGGATCCAGCAATTCCACTCCTAGGGATTTACCCAAAGGACACAGAAACATCCATTCCAAAGAGCACCTGCACCCCTATGTTTATAGCAGCACTATTTACAATAGCTAAGCTTTGGAAACAGCCCAGATGCCCAAAAATAGATGACTGGATCAAGAAGATGTGGTACATACACACCATGGAATATTACTCAGCATTCAAAAAAGATAAACACATGCAATTTGCAGCAGCATGGATGGCGCTGGAAGGGATCATGCTCAGCGAAATAAGCCAGAAAGAAAAAGAAAAATACCGGATGGTCTCACTCATAGCAGGAATCTAGAGAACTTAAATAAGGGACCAGGAAAATGAATAACTGTAAGAAAGTGAAAATCAAAATCAACAAAAAACTATGAACCAGAGACACTTTTTGGGGAGAGACTGGGGTCAGAATGGGGGGGTTGAAATTGTATGGGGAATATAAAAATAAAATTTATTATTAAAAAAAAAAGAAGCTCCTTGTCAAGAGGCTGCTTCAGGACAAGCCTTGTATAAGTCCCTCTGCTCCCTGCTCGTGAGAACTGCGCGTGAGAATGCGCCTCAATTTCCCAGTCTCTCCTTTCTTTCATACATGGAGGCCTCTTTGGGAACCAACAATTTGTATGTTTTATACTCAAAATCATAGTGGAGAAAATGTGTGAATCTAGAGCTACGCACTTTATAAGGGAGGGATGATTTTACTAGTATGATTTGACATCAAGGTGAAAAAATAGAGGAAACTTACATACAGTAATTGAGATTATTTATTATGTTTGAAAGACAATTTTAAAATTTCTTTGACTTTCATTTTATTGTGTGGTTTATTTTTCGACTCTATGGGCTTATTTTTCAACTTAATGGACACTGTATCAATAATGATTTCTTATAGAATCCCATAAAGCAAAGAGAAAAGGTATGAATGCTTTGAGTTCAGTAGAAATTTATTTAAATTAACTTAAAAACAATGTTTTACTGGCATCTAGTTTCACTAATGGATAAAAGTATCAAATTCTTGAAGGTAACTGGAGTTTTAAAGAAGAAAGATTATTTTATGGCCGAAGTCATTTACAGTTGTCTCTGTGAAGAATGAGAGCAATTAAACTTCATAATATCGAGTGATTTCTAAATCTCATAAAAGCTAGGAAAAATGTTTTCTACTATATTTCGCAGAATTTCTCAAACGAGCCATTCACTCTAATGGACATTCATTCTTTTAATATGAAGGGCAAACACAACTCTAATATACAGAGCGTATTTCCATGACATTTGCGGTAGACCTTGCTTATAATTTAACCCACTAATACAGCAATAAAAACCTTTTGACATTGCTTAACCCTATTTACTGCTGAATATAAATTATATCCATAGATATTGGCCAAATGTTCTCCCAGTTAACACTGCTTGAGGACACATTGTGTTTGGAGGAAAATGCTGTGTTTGACTGATCGTAAAGTAAATTATATAAGTAATTAGCAGTATTTCCTAGTATCAATGTCATGTAATCTGTAACTATGCTACGTGGAAATACAATGATGTCAGAAATCTTCGCAAGACTATCTGAGTGTCATCTCAAGTGAGAGAATTTCTACTGGTATATGAAAATACCGAAACTATTGATTCAAGAAATTATTTTATATAATGTATGGTATTTTTTAATGACCGACAACAGAACACATATGATCAGGTACAACCCCTCATCAGCTGATGAGGGTCAGCTGCTTGTTCTCTTCAGGGACTGACTTCCCTTTGCCTCCTGGGGGGTTGAGTTTCCAAGGTAGAAAGTAGTGAGTGTTTACGTGACACTGCACTTCTTTTTTAATATATATTTATTTTTTATTTATTTTTATTTTTTAAACCATATTTGCTTACCCCTCCCCACTCAGGTGTCGTCCCCATAGAGTTTCCTTCCCCAAGGCACCTGTGCACCCTCACCTCAGTCCCCTGGGCTCCTCCCTCCCTCTGATCCCTCTCCACCTCCTCCCCTGCAGGATGTCTCTGATTTATAATTGTCTGTTTTTGCTTTGTTGTGTTTTTTGTACTGTTATTTTTTTACACTGATGTTGTATTTGGTTCTCCTGTATTCCTGCTATAAGTGAAACCATCCGATAGAGAAGGCGAAGAGAAACAGCTGGGATTACATCAAACTGAAAAGCTTCTGTACAGCCAAAGAGACATTAACCAAAACAGAGAGACACCCCACTGATTGGGAGAAAAATCTTTGCACTATAGTCAGCTGATAAGGAACAGATCACAAGGATATGCCAAGAATTCACAGGACTCAACAGAAACAAAACAAACAATCCAGTCAAGACATGGGCAGAAGAACTTAAAAGACATTTCTCCAACGAGGAAATGTAAATGGCCAACAGGCATATGAAAAAATGTTCAACATCCCTGATAACCAGGGAAATGCAAATCAAAACCACACCGAGACACCACCTTACACCAGTAAGAATGACACTGCACTTCTTTTACCCTCAGGTAAAAAGTCGGTGCTGTTGTTCAAAGTCTAAAACACCTTTAATTTTGTTCCTCAGTTTTATACGTTGTCTCTGTATTCTGAGGTGGGTGGATAGTGTCAGTGGTCATTATTTTGTCATGGATAAAGTTGCAGCCCCTCCTCTGCCATGTGCATGAGCTGGGTCAAATGTATACTAGGAAGCTTGGAGGAGAAGTTTGAATCCAACAGATATAATCATGGCCTAGTCTGTGCAAACTCTTTTTCTTACTATTTAAGGTTATATTGCCCTGTTCAGTTTCCAGGATTAAATATTTGAGCTCCATGTATCCTGTAATGCCCTGGATTTAATAATACTTTTTTTAGGGAGAAAAAAGACAATTTTCCTTTCTCTTAAACGTACTCAGTGCCTATGCATGGCTTGGGTTGTTAGTGTAAGTGAAAGCAGCCAAGTAATGACTAATCTGTCTTTTGAAACTAGAAAGATGGAAGATAAAATGCCAGCAAGTTTTGATATAGAAGAACGTAACCAAAACTGAGATTCCCTTGTCATTGCAAGTGAGATAATATATTTAAGTAGTTGAAACTGAATGACTTGGAATAGCAGCACCTCATCTTAAGTACCAATTATAGACCTAATTGTGTTTATTTATTGTGATTTTCAATAGCAGCATAAGTCTTGATCATATTATTAGGTTAAAAAATAATTGCAGAGAAGCCAGTTTTTAAGCTAACTAAAGTTTATATTCCTGTTCAATTCATTGAGCCACAAATTTAAAAAATACATTAAAAACAAGAATTATTTTATCACAATATATTTTTAATATTGATTTTTTTTAATAGGAGTTTTTTTTTTTTTTTTGCAATTTAGTGATGCAAATAGCAAGGACTTTACACAGTAAATTCCACTTTTCCTTTGAACTCAAATTTTTATTAGATTTTTAGAAAATCTCCTTGGAATTTCTATCATAAAAGCTAGTAAATATGTCATCTCAATTATTCAATGCCAACCATTTTCCAATTGCCAGAAAAAACAAAATGAAGCTCCTCACCCTAAATTTTTTTCCCAAATATAACTCACTGGTTAACCTTCTTTCACTCCATTATTTCTAGTGGAATGTTTGAATTAATTTATTATTTGTGGACGTAGATAATTTCTTCAAGGAGATAAATTTTTAATAGTAGCATGTTATTTTTTATTTTATTTTTTATTCTTTTTTTTAAGATTATTTATGCATCCAAGAACTGGGGGTACAGGCCAGAGGTGTGGGGGTTAAGAGGATTCACCAGAGACAGAGTGGGGAGCAGAACAGACAGATTGTCTGAAATCCACTGCTGAGGGGAGCAGTGGGGAGACAGGAGAGGTCTGCCGCGCCCTGTGGGTAGCTCCCTGGCCGGGGATCCAATTCGTGCTGCGATGGCTTCACAGGTTGCATCTTAACCCCTTGGGGCTACCGGGGAGGCCCAATAGCAGGATGCTATTAACAGAATGAAGACATTAAACACAATGAAGTAGTTTAAACTAAGTACTTAAAATCAGTACTGCAAAACTTCCCTCCGAGTTAGAAATAAGGAGCAAAGAACTCATGAAGAAAATGAAATTTGAGTTAATCTTTGCTCATAAAAACATGTTAATGAGTATTTACTGCGTGTCAGTTACTTGGGTAATACTTTTGCAAGGATACTTTAATTTTTCACAAAGTGCATACAAATAAATAATGCACATAATTATTTCTTGATTTGTTAATGATAAAATTTTATTTCAGAAATAATTTTACTGGGTTTATGCAGCAACTCATATTGCTAAGTAAGAATTTATAGATAATGCAACTTTAGAGCCTATTCTGATTAACCACAGTACTTTGAAGTAGAGGTAAAAATTGATTCTGTGGCGTGGGAGGATCAATGAAGCTAAAACATATAGCAGGGGTTGGCAAATTTTAGCTGTAAAGAGCCAGTAGTAAATATTTTAGATATTTCAAGCCGTCGAGTTTCTGTGGTAACTGTTCATCTCTATGACTGCATAAAGAAATGGAATTAGACAATACACAAATGCACAAGTCAGTGGGTGTGGCTGTGTGCTAATAATAAACCTTTAATTATGAAGTGCCCAGTTTTAGCACTTAGAAGTCTATCTATTGCCAATTCCTGATATATGGTCCCAGCTGGTTATTGTTTTATTCTGCCAAGAAAAAACAAATAAAAATATTCTTTATACTCTGTATCACAGAAACAAGTTCACACTACAAATAATGTTGCATATAATTCAATAGACACAATGTCTAAAGATATGTAATCCATCATATCTTGTCTGTATATATGTACGATATATGGTTTTCAAAAAATAATCTAAAAATAGCAGTGGTGTTCCATGAGTATTCCCCTTGCTTCCTGGCACCATTCCTTCCTTCAACATAGATTTCTAGCACCATAAAAATCTATTTGTTTTATACAGATGGCCATAGGCAGATGTTATGATTAGCTATCACTAATTAAGCTATTTTGGAAACCTCTCTTCCAATTTTAAACTCAGTTTACTGGCGTGATGGATCGTGTTACTTTAGCTCAATTGAGAAAAGGGGAAAGTCAGTGCTTCAGCCTAAGTCAGTGCAGAATTACTACATATTGAATATACGTAGTCGACTTGAATTAAAATTCTGTAAACAAAAAGCAATGAAATCACACAAATTGGGGTTCAAGGTTTTTTTTTTTTAACAACAAGATTTTTGCTGATAACTGAGGTATTGGAAGATTGTTTTCTCCTTTTTAAAAAGGTAAGAATATTCTCAAGAGTTGTGTTTGGTATTCTGCTAAGGTTATTGGGTTCCATTAAGGATGCCATTTCTTTGAGGATTTAGAATTGGATGTCTTATAAAAATAGTTTCTCTTATAAACTTTACAATATAGTCACAGGTTAGGATATCACTTAGTGGCAATATTGATACTCAAGATATTTGAGATATTGAAATTATTGAAAGACTCTGCTTTAGAAACAAACTTTCTGATGACATTGTCTCCTGATAGACCCCACGCCCTGGTCAGCTTTGTCTTGGGAACAGAACCAGACTGTATAAGTTTGCTAGAGCTGCTATAACAACCACCACTAATTGTGTTGTTTAAATATGAGAAAAAGCTCAGACTTCTGAAGTCTAGAAATCTAAGAACAAGGTGTTGAGAAAATGTCTTCCTCCTGAGGATTATGAGACAGAATTTTTCTACATATTATATTTTATTGTTGGAAAACATTTAGCTGTGAAAAGAGGTCAACGCATTTGTTGTATGTAGCAGTGATCCTAGCCTACTTTTTCTCAATATTTAAAGAGGTGATGATTACATGAATATCAATGGACTGACTTTGACAAATCTATTGCACTAAAGAGTCTGACAAAACTGAAAAAAATGTTTTGTTTTGTTTTTTAACATAGTATTAGTTTCTCTCCTAAACTGAGTCACAAGCCTCTATACTTGCCGGGACCATGGCACCAAATATGTTAGTGTGGTGATGAGATTACCTTGGAATTGCCTAGGAAGAACATTGATTGCCTTTTTTATATTTATAGATACTCTTATCAAATTTAATATTTTGATAATATGTTATATGCTTTTTTCATTAAATTCTACATGAAGACATTTTTCATTATAATTTTATTTTAGAATAATGTCAGATATACAGAAGAATTTTTCCTCTCTATATACCTTAGCTTTTCCTGTTAACATTTTCTATAGAAATTGTACTTCTATCAAAAATAAGAAATTAATGTGGATATAACATTATTAACTGAACACAGACTTTATTTGGGTTGTACCAGTTTTTGTTTGCAGATTACAATAATGAATGAACTGTGTTACAAACGTGTGATGAAATTTCATTGATGGCAAAAGGTGTTTTTTTTCTTTCAGGAGACATTTTATAATTTTTGAACACATTCTCCAAATTGTGACAGCTTTACTTTATTTTAAAGTAAATAATTTAGTGGCTATATTGATACTCAAGATATTTGAGATTCTGGAACTATCTTTACTTGTTCCCTCAGTTTGAGTTTGTCTCATATTTTTGCATGATTGGACAAAGGTTATGCATTTAGGGAGAACACACCACAGAAGGAAAGTTTACTTTTCTTTCCCTTTTTTTTTTCCATTGAGGCAATATTGGTTTACATTGTTTGTGGAGAGAAACTTGGCTTCCATCATCTATTACCTCCTTACTCATTTGCTTAACCATAATATACATGTCAGCTACTTTCACAATTGCAAAATCATGGCATTGGGAGAAAGGAAATCAGCAACTAGAGTATACTGTTTGTTTTACCTCACCAATTCTACTGTCTCAAAATGACATTAATCAATTACTTTCTTCACTCTTTCAGTGAAGTTATGTCACACATGGAAGAGTTGCTCCATTTTTTTATAATCTCCTTCACATCATGTCTTACCCTGATGCCCTGTTTGATTTCTAGTTTCTATTGTATACACAGCGGAAGTCTCTGGTTGGGGCCTACAGTTCTGTGACCTCTAATAAATACACAGTCATGTGCTGACCACCACAGCACTATACAGGAGAGTTTCAATACATGAAAATTCCCTTGTAGTACCCCTTTGTAGTAATCCACTTTCTCCCCATAATCTTTGTTAAAATATTTTTACCCTAATTTGATGAATACTCATGTGTCCTGGTAGAAAATGTGTTTCCTGAAGTCTTGGATTGAATTTTCTATAATTATCAATTGTACTGGTCAGTAGTGTTTGTTATTCAGGTCACCTACAGCCCCACTGATTTTTTTCCTATCAATTATAGACAGTGTTGAATCCTATAACTAAAATTGTGAATTTGTCTATGTCCTCTCAGATATATCAGTTTTGTTTCATTTATTTTGTAACATATATTTTTTTTATGTTTGTCATGTCTGCTAAGAGAATTTATTGTTATATCTTACAGTGTCCTCTACCTCAAATTATATTTCTTGTCCTAAAATCTATACCATCTTGGGTACATATGCCTATTCTGTTTCATTTTGTTAGTCTGTGGGACATATTTTATCATTGTTGACTTTTAATTCAGATATATCTTTATATTTAAAATATGTTCTTTGAAAGATGCATAGAGTTGTAGGGTATTTCCACCAGTGTTCAGAGTGGCAGGTATTTTTTTTTAATTTTTAAAAAATTTTTTGCTTTCCACCTGTTTCCAGACTGTTTTTTTTTTTTGCATAGGAAAAATAAGGGAACTGGTTCTTGGCAGAATTTCAACCATGGCTGCTTTTCTCCTTCCCTGGCCAGTATAATAACTGGTTTCTCAGGCCTGTTCCTGATCCTCCAAATGACTACTTGTAAAGTTAGTGGAGGAAAAAGCATATGAGAAGGTACAAATCCCTCTATGTCTATAGCACCTTCAGGCTACAATTTTTCAAGCTACACTACACTCAGCCTTTAGTTATTTGCTTAAAATATATCTCGCTGAATGTTTATACCAGCTGATGGAGGCCCCAGTAGCATCTATCCTGGTGAACTAGAACTCGGGTATTCTCTCTCCCTGAAGGGACCTATCTATCACTCCCCAGATTCCAGGTTTGTTTTGTGACTTATGTATTAGTTTTTCATGACTGCTGTAACAAATCCTCCCAACTTAGTGGCTTAAACAACATAGTCTATTATTTTTATAGTTCTGTATGTCAGAAGTCTGACACAGATTTTATTGGGCTGAAATTAAAGTGTTGCTAGGGCCGCTTCCTTTCTGCAGGCTCTGGGTTGGGTTTGCTTCCTCATCTTTTTCAGCTTCAAGAGGCTCTCCCGTTCTCTGGGTCGTAACATCTGTACTTTATCATCGGAGTCAGCAAATGTGAGCTGAGTCCTTCTCATATTACATCATTCTGCGTCCTTTTCCCACTCGTATGGGCTGTTGTGGTTACATTGGATCCCTTCTAGTAATTTTGAATAATATCTTTAATGCACAGGATTAGCAGCTGTGCTTCTTTTCCATGTAACATTTTCTCAAGTTCTGGGTTCAGGAAATGGGCATATTTGGGAGGGACCATGATTATGGCTACCACAATTGGTCCTCTGGCTACTGAAGATTTAGATCTGCCTCAAACAAAATATTTTCATCTCCTTCCAGTCTCTCTTAAATTAACAGTGCATTACACCTGTGGACCTATATCTCTGATGGACTTAAAAGAAAATTGATCTTTTTTTCTGCTTTTCATTTGTTTTTTAATTTATGTAAGAGTTTTGATTTTTGGAAGGAAATAACACAAGTAATAAGGTATAAAATTGCTAACAATGGATTCATATATAAACAAGAATGGCAAATACTGCAAACTATTTGCTGAATATATTTGAATTTGTTACATTTTTATGTCCTATCATTAGTTATATTTTGCTATGAAGAATACCTGCTTGCTACATATCCAGTGAGTCTGGGAACTTCACAAGATCCCTGTTTTTATGTCTGTCTCACCAAATAAGGGGACAAAAATATTCAAAACTCTATATAAAACACCAAACATCAAGACATTTATAAAATGTCTTTCTGGCTCTGTGTAGCTAAATATTTCTATTTTTTTATCAAAACATTTAGACTTTATGTAGCTACTAGGAACTGTAGTCATGTTATGAGATAATACATTTTCATCCAGCTTTTAGATAATTATTCAGATAATACAGGGTTCATAATCTAATTACCTCAAATTTTTCAGTCAATATGCAAGATATACATAAAACATCACTTACCTCTTCAAAGTACCCCACAAAGATAAGTTGCCTGCCCTCAAAACCCATTACTAAAAGACAATAAAGGCTATTATACATGAAGATAATTTAGAACTCTAATCATTCTTATGAATTGGGTAAAAATAGAAAGGAGAGCAGTTTTCTTCAAGTGTGGAAAACTAAGAAAGGTCAAGGAAATATTAGGAGGAGCATGACATTAGAGATACATAAGATTTTTTATGACTTTTAGTTCATATTTCTATATTTATTTTTGTTGTAGCTGTAGCTGAGGCTGATAAATTCTAAAGAGTGCATCCACAAAAGGCTAGCCAGAAACATAAATTTATTCATATATATATAGATATATATCTCCAAGAAGTAAAGTGTATCATATTCATCTATCAATGTAGAAATGGTATATAAGAAATCCAGAATATAGCCAGGCCAGAGCTCTGTCTACATTCCATAGACATACTAAAAATACAGTCAATCTCTCTCATTTTACCCTACAACCCCCAAATTGTAAGATCTGTAATTTGTAAATTGTAAATTTGTCAATCTGTAAATTGTAATTTCACATGGGTAGTAAAAGTATAATGGATGGGGAAGGTATTTCTACTGCACTATTTTCTTTGTAATTTTCTGTCACTCTGCTGTAGTTACTTGATGTCACATTAGCATATTTTTCTATTTAATTTCTTAAAAACACTGTGCTCCAAAAGGAAGATTTCCTGCTCAAAGCAGCTTAAATAATAATTCCGTGATTGGCAAAGTCCCTTGGAAGGCGCGGTGTTGTAACAGTTCACTGTGTGTGGTCCAGAGGCTCAGACTCACATCTCAGATGCGTGTTTCCACACCACACACACCGCCAAGGGGCCCAGAGTCCTTTGTCTTAGTCCCCTGGGCCCTCTTCCCCTCTGCTCGCTGCCTTTCCCCCCACTCCGGTACTTCAGCTTCACTTTTAGGTTTCCAGTGTTTGTTTGGCTCACTTTTGTCTGACCATTTGCTTTGTTTCTCTCTACGCCACATGAGTGCAAAGATCTGGCATCTGGTTTTCTCCTTCTAGCTTATTTCTCTTCCATATGTTTTTGCAAATGGCAAGAGCTCGTCTTTGTCATGGCTGAGTAATATTCCATTGGCCATATTGTCATCCACTCATCTTTCTCTGGGAATGCATGTTCTCTCCATGACTTGGGGACTGAAAATAGTGTTGCAAGCTGTTTGAATGGACAGGAAAATAAAGGTCTAAGGGAACTTTTCATTGGATAACTTCAGCCAAATCATTTATTGATAGTTTGATTATTATAAAATAATAGTGATAGTAGATAGATGTTAGCCAACTTGATGGCTTATAATGAATATGTTAATTTACTCAACAGAGTGGTAATTCAGATAAACTCACTCCTAAATTCTTGGCTGATATTGTCACAAGGTACGTTGGGACTGCTGAAAGTTCAACATGACTTTTTTAGTACTATATCATTTTCAAATGTTTCTCACCTACGTGTCAGAGAAAATATTAATCATTAATCTTCACAAATTACAGTTATTTTTTTGCCAGCAAAATCAAACTTGCGTTAACACTTAAGCATATGACAAATGTATACTATGAAAGAACCAACTGCATGATGATCTTTAGATGATTAGGGACTTATTTAATTCATCCTAACTCTCATACATAGAGTTACATGGCAGTGGTAAAGATCTATATTAGCCTTCATGTAGCATTTCTATATGGAAAAAGAGAAGTGGTTCCTTAAGGATCACAGGAATTTAGTTGATTCAGTAATTCTTTAGAGCAAAGGCTGGATGATTTATATCTATTCACTGGCTTGTGATGCAGTGGTGTGTTCAAGAGAGGTAAGTTATTGTAACAAGCTGACCTGCTTACATAGCAGCTGAAAAATGACATGAGTCACAGCACTGATTGGGTATTTTCATTGCACAGATTGAAATGAATGGATTCTCAGAGTAGTATTTTTTTTTAAGACTTATTTATATAAGAACCGAGACAGGAGAGGCCTGCCTCGCCATGTGGGATTCTCACTGGCCGGCCGGATCGAACCCACACTGCAGAGGCTGCAGACAGCTTCACAGTGCGGCGCCCAACCGCCTGCACCACCAGGGAGGCCCCTAGGAGGAGTTTTGTTTCCTTTCATACTGCTTGCAGGTTTATCCCTACTAGTGAAAGGTCACGGACTTGAAATACATTCTGAGCTTATTTTGGGTTTACTCTCTAAGCATCATTCTAGGACTGTGCAGAATACAGCAAATATACTAAACAAGAATGGTACTGGGCTTTAATCACTGAGGTCTCATATTCCTTACTTCCTATGAAATGTAAGAAAGTAGTTTTAAGAAGTATCTGCTGGAAATATTTTTGAGTAATTAGGAATATTGCAAAGGAGATGAATTTCCCAAGTTCTTGTCATATGAAAAAATAACAAGACTTCTAAGCTTATATGTAGCCTGATTTTGTGTATTGCAGAGCAGAAAATAATTCAGTTTTACAAATAACCTTGTAGAAAGATGTTATGTAAATGCTATCACTAATTTTTAATAAAATACACATTTTATATATATTAATAAGATTTTATTAATTTATCATTAATTTACAATACTATATAATTTCAGGATTACATCCTGATATGTGTCTATAACCTCTCCACACTCATTGGCAAAGTTCCAGGCCACTTCTGTTATCAAATTTAGAGTCTCTACCCATTCTGCTGCTTCCCTTTCTTTTCCATCCAGTAACTACCATATTTCTCACTTCCTCAGAGTTATTTTTTTGTGTGTTCTATCAGTCGATTTTGTTTGGTTATATATAAGATTTAGTCATTTTAATGGGTGAGTAGTTTTCCATTGAGTATATACTACAAATTCTTTATCCAGTCATCAGTTCATGGACGTTTAGATTATTGCCCTGGCTTTGGTATTGTGTACCATGCTCTTATGAACAGAGGGCTGCATATGTATTTTTGAATTACTGATTTCATATTCTTGGGAACCTACAAGTGGTTTTGCTGAAGCATATGGTGTTTCTATTTTTAGATTTTTTTATGACTCACCATAGTGATTTCCATAGAGGTTGAACCAATTCACATTCCCACAAACAGTGTATATAAAGTTCCATTATGCCCACACTCTTGCTGTCATGTTTTTTGGAGGTCTTTGATACAGAGTATTTTCACAGGTGTCAGGTGATGTCACATAGTGGTTGGATTTGCATCACTCTAAGTAGAAGTGAAGTTGAGCATTTTTTCCAAATGTCTGTTGGTCTGTTCGTATTTTCTTCCCATTTTTCATTGGTTGGTTTGTTTGCTTTGTTGTTGTTGGAAAGCATACTTTTTAAACTTTGAATTTATTCTATAATATAAAACTCATTAAATATGCTACTATTTTACTGAATTTCATTGTAATGGGTCTCAAACTTCGTGGTGGAAAATTTTGCACTTTCAGTTATATATTTTTCTGTGTAAAGAATGTTGTCTTACAAAAATAGTAGTGGCAAGTCTGAAGTTGATAAAAGCAAATTCCAGAAGTTGTTTTCTTGACGTTTATATGCATATATTATAACTCTACACAGATAAATTTTTTACTGTATGGAAGTGAATGTTGAGGGTACAAAAAGGAGAAAGAACATCTCTTGCCTCCATTTTCAAACTGGATCTTGAAACCACATTGAGGTAAATGACTAAATGCTCTCTGGAAAACATTAAAATGCCATCTCAGTCCTTGTTTAGACATTATTGATTTTATATTACAAGTAGATGAAAGGTCCACTTGGGAATCCTGCTGTATAATTGCTGCAGTGACCTCGCCTGTATTTCCACCCAGGGCAAAAGCCATTGATAGAATCAATGTAAAATATACATTTGTCTTCCTGAAACTTACAGGGTATAGAGGAAGGGAGCGGGGAGACTACAGATATGAAGAACGATTTTTAATAATATGATATTGAAAGAAAAAGCAACTGCATCTTTACTAACTCTCAAATGCAAATGACTCCCCATGATTCTGAATTCTGGAGTCATCTGACTTATCGACAACAGAAGAAACAAATCAATAACTGCTGCAAAAACTCAGTGTTTATAAAGACGGAATTGTGTATTAGTGCCAGGAATTTTGCTTTGCAAAAATGTCCCAATACCATGCTGCTTGTTTTGTTTGAGTACAAAGCTGGATAGCAGCATATTCGTGGCAAGGCTTATATTTTAAATTTTCCCTAGGTCCTTATTTGGAACCCAAATACTCAACCCTTCCTAGTCGTGTGAAAATTCTTCTTCATCTCGGGAATATTGGTCACATTTGTGTAATGTGTGTTCTTGTCTATTTAGTCATACTTCTCATCTGATCACAAGAGTAGGAGATATTTGAGCACCATTAGTGAATATCTTTTTTTTGACAGAGGTGGATTTAAAATGAGCAAATGTGGCTTAAATTTCAGGCTCTCTGGACAGGGCCCTTTGTATGACCTTGGGATGGTACTATGGGAATAGTACTTAGAGCTTTATTGCTGTTTGTTTATACTGAGTTTAGAATAGCTTCATCCGATCAGTCTTCCAATCGGGATAGGTTTATATGTCCTTATGCAAATAATTTGATTGATATAATAATATTTGATAGAATTGTGTATAATTGTGCATAATACTCAGACCACATATTGTATGTCATTGATCCCACAAAACAATCATCATCTTAAATGATTCATGAATGTGCATGTGTTGAGGCTTGGGACACAGTGAGCATGGAAACATAAAAGAATTGAGTATAAAAATGCCATAAAATGCACAAAAAGTAGCATTCTCTAGTCAATGACTGCACTTTTTAGCATCAGGCAGACCTAGTTCTGTCTCCCAGCTCTGCTATCTACTAATTGTGTGTAAACATGGCACAAAGTCTGCACAGATCAGTCAAATTATTTCATTAGTAGAATAACAAATATGCTGCTTAGGATGCTATCACTTCAGATGACACATTTCCACTTGATATAACTTCTCCATCTTCGAGCTGTCGGTTTGTTTATGATGTGTATCAGGAAGTTTGCCGGCGTTAGAATTTGTTAGCGCAATTAGACATAGATTATTCTTCCCAGAAATATGATCATCCATGTGGAAATGAGTTGATCCAAGCCCCACCTCAGGGAAAATCTGGTTTGCATCAGGGTGCTCAATATTAACCTTAGATTTGTTTAAAGTGGTGAGCACTGAAGAGTGATTAGTGTCTGTGGGTCCTGGTTCAGTTGGGTAGACGTTCCATCAAACCTTGTGTATGAGGTGAGTCTAGGAAGCTGTATTTAGCATCAGTATATGCTTTTCATAAGTGGGATGTAATGAGGCAACTACTTTAAACTAACTTACGGGGATTGATCTGCTGGCAGTTCCCTTGTCAACAGCTTTATCTCTAAGATAGACAACCTCTCTGTCAGAAACAGGGTATATGTCCCTTTCCCTTCCATCATATATGGGGGTACTTGCTCCTTATCATTCACTTAATACTAAAACTGAAGGGAGATTAAAGGGGTCAGTTGCTCAAGTGAGATTTACTTTACTTAGGAAATAAGATGTATTAGTGCTAAATAATGATACACATTATTATTTCTCAAAATAATAATAATACATAGATGTAATTTAGTTGTTCCTCTTATACAATTGTACAGGGATTTGGGATACAACAAATGTTATAATCTTATGGCTAATTCTAATGTTTTGTACTAGAGTTACGAAGCTACTGTTAGACATAAAATTAATGACTAGTATTTAATACTTTGGTCTTTCATACATTGCAGTGGGAGAGTAAATTGGTACATTTCCAAAGGGTAATTTTCAGCATATGTAAAAAGTATTAATCTGTTATGTTTGGCATAGTAAACCTACTTGAAAAAAAATTTAACAAAATACAGAAAACATAGAGCAAGTCAATTTTTGTGAATAAATTTTTGATGCACTCTGATGTTCTAAAGTAAAAGTTTTGTAAAATAAATAATCACCTGTAAAGTGAAATATCATTCAATCATTAGAATAATATTATGGAGGAATATTTAATGGTAAAAAATGTTTTTGATAAAAAGCAAAAGCAAGATATAACTACATAAGGCATGACCTCAGTTCTTAAATTATAATAAACATCTACACATCTACATGGTGATTGGATATTAATGAATCATTTTTCACAGTGGTTACTAATGCATAGTATAAACTTTTAAAACTAACATGCATTATTATTCTTAGATCTGAAAAATTGTCATGAGTTTTATTAAAAATAAAACGTAATAAGAAGGGAATGAAGAAAAACTTTTTCATCTACATAAACTTCAAAAATGGTCTGTAAATGGGGAAAGCTCTTACTTGGCTTTCCCTGCACAATTTTTCATTCTATGTGCAAATAAAGTGTTACGACCTGTTGCTTTACCCTCATTTTGACATGCTCTTAAGTTCATATTAACTGGTTTTGAAGTTGGGCAGTGAGGTGTCGAATCAAGGCATTCCAAATCTTCAAAATTAGATTAAATGCAAGTCCCTTAACTATAGTACTACTCTTTTTCTAATTATCGTAAAATAGAGAATTCATGGTAATTAAATATCATTTTGTCAGTAATTCTCCAGCTAGGACTGCTGATAATTGTGTTCCAGTATTACTCCCTTTAAGATATCTCCCAGGCCATTGATAAACAGCTGAGAAGAAAAAAAATCAGGAGATTAACAGTAATTATCACAAAGTGGTTTGCTATTAAATTAATTGAATAAAGAGTAATTGGATTATGTATGATCTTCAGCAGCTACTAGAGTTTAAATTTTAATTAAACTGTCATAGTCCTCATGCAAAAACGAATGTTTGAGCATAAACTATTTTTAAAACAAGAATAACAGAATATAATCAGTGCCATCTATAGTCTTTATCAGATAAATTACAAACAAACTTTCCACACATTAAAACCATCAGATAAAAGCGTGGAGCTCTAATAATCATTTGGAGGCTTTTCCAATATTGTTACTTGATAGAAAGTCAATTAACATTGACTAAGAAAACTGATTCTTAAACAATTAGCTGGGTTGTTTGCATTTAAGAAAATCTACACTTGTAATTTTGCTGAATGATTTTAGAGTTCCCAACTAACTCCAAAATTGTATTGTGTCAACTATTTTCTATATTTACCCTGAAAGACACGCATAGGACATAAATTAGTGTTCTTAAATAACAATGATTACACAATGATTACATTTTATTTATTTATTTGTTTATTTATTATCTATTTCTTCACACCCATGCATTCAACAATACCCACTGAATACTTGAGAAGGACCCTTTGAATATCTCTGTGTACAGTTTTGTCTTCTCTGATATTCTGCCCTAGAGGTACATTATTTACATCTGCCAAAGTTGTTTGCTATACAAACTTACTTGAAAAGAAAATCTAAAATGAAAGCTAATACAAGTTGTACAGCAATGCGGGAGACCCATGGGGCGCTGTATACAGCACACCCTTGCCCCACTCACCTTCTGGCTCTTTCATTCTTGGCCAGGCCACCATTATCCATCACTTGCCTATCTGGACAACCTTGTGACAGCTGTCTGTCAATCTTCCCTCTAACAATACCTTTTGTATATGGAAGCTTGCACGGGCCTGTATCCTACTCTTATGGAATTTGAAAAAATAAATGGGTGTTTGGCCAATACTTAGAGTAAGATAGCATTTCAAAAAGTAAACTATGTAGTTCATTCATGTATATTTTCCCCTGGTTGAATTTGGAAGTAGCTGAAAAATTAATTGTGGTTTCCAATAATTTCTGTGAATGCAGAAATTATTCTCTAAATGCATTTCTTTAACTTAAAATGGAGATATTGTTGCTTACTTTCTTGTCATGAGAATGTGATTAGTTACATGGGAATGGTTTTGTAAACTGACAAACCTGTTTAGGAAATAAAAAAAAGTTAATTTTATTGCCAAAAACCTAAGTGTTATATATACACACAAACCTGAAACTATTTTTTTGAATAACTAGACTGCATTGGCCCAATTGGTTATTCTTTTAGTTTGGGGACAATATATTGATAACAAACATTTGTCAATCTTAATCCATGTGCAGTAGCTATTCTTCAAAAAAAAAAAAAAAAGAAGCTTATTTCAAAAGCTGAAAATATGCTGTTGCTGTCATTTGTGTTTTTTTTTTGCTTTTAGAAATATATTGAACTACCTGAAAAAACAGAAATTCATTTGACAGGCTTGCCAGCTGTTCTATGGCCAAATTTTCTGAGAAAATTTCTAACACTTCATACTTAGAAGAAAATTCTGCTTTATTAAATTTGCTTCAAATGGCATCATGTGTTAACAAAAATGGCTCCAAATCACTAAATTGAGCACTTGTGTTATATAGAACCTAGACTGGAATATATAAAATTTCAGCTAAAAATGTAAACAATAATTACTGTCATCTTAAAAATATTTTAAGGTACATATGACAGTATTAGACACATATTTACACTGCATTTGTTATATAGAACTATTATTACTAATAGTTATATATGTGGATTAATAAATGTATTAATATTTGAATCCAAGGAAATGCATGCTGTGTCATATGTGTGTGAGTTTAATAAAAAACAAAAACAAATCTCTACAGACATTAAGGATCATGTACACTAAACACTGACATTTAAACTACATGCTATAGCATAATATCTAGTATATATTATCAAGTCTATAATTAAATATTCTTCCATCTCGTATTAATGCAGCGATACTTTTCAAGATAAATATCTTTTTAATTTAATTTCCAAAAATAATAGTATAAGAACAGAATATACTGAAAATGTTTCCTTGTGCGATCTAGTGGGGGATTCTTGAATCTTGTCCTGATATTTAAGCATTCCTATTAACATTAAACAACAGAAGTTAATATGTTCTGTATATATTTAGTGAGTAATGTATTTTGTGGCTTCCGTATCATGAATTTTTCAAAAGAAAACATGGGCAGTGGGAAGGCACACTAAAATAGTGATGCTAAAATATGTAAACTTAAATGATCAAATATTTTGCTCCAGGAATGCAATTGCTCTGGTACTACAAGAGTTTCTTATGCATTGCAATTGCAGCACTACACAAAAGAGCATTATCTACAATAGCCACATTACGGAAACAACTTAAATGCTCATTGACAGAGCAGTGGATTAAGAAAGATGTGGTAAATACACATCATAAAATATAAATCAATTATAATGAAGGATGAACTTTTGCCATTTGCAAATTCCTTTTTACTGTAAAATATGACGAAACTCTTCTGCATGTTTCTGATCTTGTGTGAAACCATCACTTAAGAACTAGAAATTGTGGCCACACTGAAAGACGCATTCTATCATGGCATGCTGGAGTGGAGTAATTAGGTTTATATTCTGACTCAGTACTAAAATCTTTTGAGTAAAACCTTTCAAGTCGTTAAGTAGACAGCATAATGTCGTTTAAGATCATAGGTTTCAGAATCATTCTGCCTGAATTCACATCATGTCTTAGGGCGCTATACTAAATAATCAAAATCAAAAGACATCACTCTTTGCATTGAGTGAATTCACCTGACGATGTAGCTGATACTGTCATTGACTGCATAAATATTTCACTACAGGTCATACAAATTATACCCATATTGCTTCTTCTTTTGTGGATATTGCGATGTAACAAGAGATTCTGCCACATAAAGCTAGGTGTAAATATAGAAACCCTTGTAAGTATACTATCTTGAACTTCAGGCATTGATGGGGGGCTATAACTCTGTGGTAGAAATCTCACTGCAAACTTCAGACCAAAAAATTCACACTGTGAATTTGCTATAAAATTTCTCCATGATATCTTGATATTTTTACTTGCATTTCTATGAAAGATTCTACTCTTTAAAACTTAGACCCTCTCGGAATTTTCCTCACATAATGAATCGTATCATGTCACAAATACTTGAAAAATATTATTCAAACTACTAAGGTCATAGAGCTCAACACACCTAGAATGAGTTCTCCCTATATGTCAATAGATGATTTCCTTTGATTCAGGTCTTTTTAGGATTTTTATTTTAATTTCCAATTTATCTTACTTAGCCACAGGGATCTCTTACTTCAAAGAATGGGGAAATTCATACAGCTATGATTTTCAAGACCCAATGAGAATGTGACCTAAAAGTTAACCCTCTGGCATTTAAAAATTCAATGACTTATATTTTAAATATCTCCTCAGTTTATTGATGCCATTTATTTGACAATCTCCACAATCTAAGAAATTTCAGGAGACTGATACCTGATAATAACCTTATCTGTATAAATTACCTCTATATGATATATTTATTTATCATAAATGATGACTTTTCATAATCAAACTACACATTATTCTTGCTTTTTCTTTCTCCTGATTACTTATATTGGTATAAATTAGTGATAGTTTATATATGACACATAGAAACATTCAGAATATCATAGTGTCAAGCACAAGTTTATATGATCATTTTAGAAGTAAAACTTGCTACTTGCAGCATGATTCTTATTTCAATAGCATCAGCATTTTGGAGGGGAACTTATGAGAAATACAGAATATCAGATTCATCTCACACTTAATGTACTAGAATTTTCACTTTAACAAGGAGCCCATTATATATACATTGAAGTATAAAAAGCACTGTTCTGAAATTGTAATAGAAGTCTTAAGAAAATCTAGGCAAGGATTCGAGTAAATCAACACACTTTTCCTTCTATTAGAGCCGTTAAACACGATGGTTGTTTCCATACAATAAAACATTATTCTAAGAAAGTATCGCATAAAAAAAAATCTTATAGGTTGAAGATTAGACTTATCCTGTCAAGTAATATGGAAGAACGTAGCAGGCAATGAGAATAGTTAACTGTAGGAGGGAACGGAAACAAAAGAAAAACGAATTCATAAGATGTCCATTTTAACAATGTCAGTTCTTCTAGTCGATGAGCAGGGCATTTCTTTCCACTTTTTGCATCTTCTGTTTCTTTTAGTGATGTTTTATAGTTATCATTGAATAAATCCTTCACCTCTTCTGCTAAGTTTACGCCTCTGTATTTAATTCATTTTGATGTGATTGCAAATGGGATTCTTTCCTTGATTTCTATCTCTTAGCTCATTGTTTGCATATAGTAAACAACTGATATTTGTAAATTGATTTTTAATAGGCCACAATACTGATATATTGTTTCAATTACTTTTTTAGTGTAGTCTTCAGGGATTTCTATGTTAGCATCAGGTATATGGTATATGGCATAGTATATGGCATAGTATATTTTCATAGTATATGGCAATAATTTTACTTCTTCATCCCTATTTGCATACTCTGTGTCTTACCTAATTGCTCTTGTACTTCCAACACTATATTGAATAATAGTGGTGAGAAGTGGACATACTTGACTTTTATCAGATATTAGAGGAAAAGCTTACAGTTTTTCATCATTGTGTATGATAATAGCTGCAGGTTTGTCATTTTTGGCTTTAATTATATTTGGGTATATTCCATCTATCCCCATTTTTTGAGTGTTTGTATCATAAATGATGTTGAATGTTACCATTGCTTCCTCTCCATCATTTATATGATCATAAGTTTTTATCTTTCCTTTTCTTGACTTTTGTTGATGAGGTGAAATACATTGATTTTTGGATGTTGGACATGTTGAACCATATATGTCTCCCTAGAATAAATTCTACTTGATCACGATGTATGATTATTTTAATGCATTGTTTAATTTGGTTTGTAAAGATATTGTTGAGCGTTTGTGCATTTTTTGCTAATCAGTGATATTGGACTGTAATGTCCTATATTTGTGATGTCCCTGTCTGGTTTTGGTATCAGGGTAAGGTTGGCTTCATAAAATGTGTTTGGAAGAATTTCCTATTTCTCCATTTTTTGGAAGAGTTTGAGAAGAAAAGATATTACTTCATCTTTGGAGATTTGATAGAACTCACTAGTGCAACTGTTGGTCCTAGGTATTATTATTATTATATTTTTTGGAGACTTTGGATTACTGTTTCAATGCCCTTGCTTATAATCAATATGTTCAGATTTTCTATTTTTTCATAGTTCAGTCTCGGAAGGTTATATATTTTTAAGAATCTGTATATTTCTTCTAGGTTATTCAACTTACTGGTATACACATTTTCATATAAATCTTTAACCTCCAATTGTCTGAGATGTCTATTACAAAGTACAAATATTTTATAATTGAGCAAACTAAAGCTCAAATCAGTTATGTAATTCCCAAAAGTAAATTTAAAAATTGGTAAAATAGCTTCCACTAAGTTTGACACTGCACTGTCACAGCTCTCCTTGCTGTCGAGGACAACCCCTGTGAAGTGTAACTGCTGCAGAGTCTTGGTTAGATTCTGTCTTCCTTCATCATAATCAAGTTTTAAGCATGCAAGGCTCTAAATGCTCCACATCTTATACTTTGCCATTCAACTCAGTGCCCGTCATTACAAATAAAAGGGGCATTTGCTCATTGAAATCTAAAATGCAATCTCCTTTGATTTAAGATCCCTGTAAATAGAAAATGTTTGCTTTTAAAATTCTGCAAGAGTCTGAAAATTATTGGTCTGCTTCCAGAAGGAATAATTACACAAAGCCTAATGCTAGAACACAGTGTAGAGCACAACAGAATTAAAGGTTATAGTTCAAATGCTGTAATTTCAAATTATTGATCAGTGATAAATTTTGACACCCCTGCATTAGTTCACTGGCATATGGGAAGCAAGCATGTTAGGTTAAATATGAATGATTAATGTCAAAGTAACACTATTTCCATAGTTTCACCAAGCCAATATTGTTTCTTTCATCCCCTGGTGGTTGGTCTTTGTTTGGAAAATGATATTGCCTCCAATTGGAATAGAGCTAGAAAAAAAACTTTAATTAGTGCAATTAGAAAAGAGCAAACTTTAAAAAAAAAAAACACTTGCTAAAAAGAAAAATAAGTCAAAGTCAATTATTTGAAAGGTATGATTAGTCATGTAATAATATTTTCATATACATCAAATAGCATATATATATGCCCTAGACCTGTTAACTACTTTTCAGTTATCAGGCAAGTATGTTGTACTTTTACCTACCACTTTGAAATATTATAAGCTAAAGTCATCAATGAATCCAATGAGTTATTAGCTTCAATGCTTTATTCTTTTGCATGGAAAGAAATATATTTGAACAAAAATTAAATTTGTAATCATATTTGAAAAGTGATATGAGGTATTTTAAAGATGGAGTCTTTATTATAAAAATTACCCATTATGTTTTTGTTGGATGCACTTTCTCTGGTAGTTGTGTTAGATAATGAATATTTTATTCCTAACTGTAGTGAAATTTAAAATTTCAGTATTCAAGTGTAGATAGAACTTAAGGGAAGACAAACATGTTAACAACAGAATACATTTAGTTTTAAATTTAAAAAAGTTTATTTTACTTAGTGCAGTTTGCTGTTTGTTAAAACCAAATTAGCTTATATTTTATCAAAAAGATTACCAAATTACTTTTCAAAATGTATTATTCTTGCGTACTTCATTTCAAACAAACTGTCTAACAATATTTTACTTATTTTTCTCTTCAGCAATGTTTTCTCTTAGAAACAAAACTATTATTGATAATATAGGTTTATATTAATGGAATTACTTTCAGGGATTACTATTAGCATTTAAATAATCTCAGATTTTTAGTAAGATATAGATAAAATTTTACAAGTTTTATCTCAATTCTCAAATTAAATTGGAAGACTTTTCTCTTAAAGTATGAAGTTTGACCTAAACAACTATTTCATTAAAAAATCTGTCATTACTACTGTCATCACTGTTGTCACCATTAAATGGCATGACTGTCACCAGCAACATCAAAATTTGTCAAAAAGAAAATTGCTTTTGACTTAATTTATCAAAGAAGACAAATCTCACTCTTTTAACAGAAATTGAGCTTCCCCTCTCCTGCCATCTCTTTTTGTGTGTGCGTGCGCGCACACACACACACACACATTTTGACAGTTAGTTGGCTATCCAAAAATATAACGAAAAATAGTATAGTTCAATACTATTTTTATTTTCAGTAGTATGAGTTTTTGTAAGATTATTTGATTTATGATCCACTTTAGGAGATTTAGGGAGCGCGTGTCACTATAAAGTCACTATCTAATTCAGTTGCAGAGGTGATTCACAATCCCTATAAATCACTGTGACTAATTGAAAATAAAATACTGGTACCATATTCAAAGTGAAATACCCCTTGAAGTGAATATGCTTGTGGTGACTTTGACCCTAACACCAAGGACTTTGAATCTTAATTATGATTACAAATTTTTCCTGACCCAATTCTCTCAAAAACAGATGCAATAATGAGAGTTGAATTGATTTAGAGCTGATTCAAATATGGTTTGATGTCACATACCTACCTTAATTAATGGGAGCAACGATGAAATTCTGGAATCCTAGAATTGGAATGTCATGTCCTCGCTGTATCCAGTGTTCATCCCTCTATAAGCTGGGGAAAGTATAGTGAAGTGCTATGGCTATGTTATCCAAGAAACGAGGACCACTAGACAGCAAAAGTGTTGCTACCCATCTGTCCTCCATTATTTTTCTGTAAAGATTTTATTATCTGTCAAAGATGATTTACTAATCTCTCTCGCAATATATGTATGTTTCCTGAAGATGCATTTGTGCCTGCAATGACAAAACTGAGCCCCTTACATACAATAAGTATGGAAATTCCCTTTTAAAAAGTTTAAAAGAAAATTGAAACTGTTGACAAGTCCAATTTAGTGGTAGAATATATGTGCCAACTTAAAGTTACGAAGGAATTTGCATTTTAAGGGAATTTAAATCAAGTCCCTTTCTACATACCTGTCATAATTTGGCTTTAAGTCTTCTAAAATATGGTCTGAGAAGTGCAGGACATGTAGTCCTTATAAGACGGGTTGTTGTTCCCATCTTAGCGATGATATAATGAATCATGTTTATAATAAATCATTACAATAGCGTTCTGTGGTATAATTCAAGCTCACATTTACCTTTAATATTTGGTTCTATAATCAGGCTATAGTTTTATAGCCAGAGAGAACATTTATGAGTCTGGCATTGTAGTGTCTCATAGGGCTGGTGATAGACACTCAATGTAGACACTAAAGAAATGTAGGGGTTTTTAATGTAGAAATATATTCCCATAATCTCTCCTCCAACTGGAAAATGTTCAATATACAATCCCCATGCCTCTGCATCCTCGTATTTAAAATCACAGAACTTACTATGATTGACTTCAAATTTACTCGTTCAAACATTTTATAATTTTAAGTAATAAGAACTACAAAATGTAAATTTTTTGTTACTGAGACTTAATCTTTCTTAGAACGCACCAGTAACAGAGGTCTGGAATCTCTCAAAGGATCTTAAAAATCAGGAATGAATCCTCGTCGTTCTGGAAAAATTCAAAGGCAACCACCATAATCCAGCTATGTTAAATTAAAAAATCTCACCTAACACATGTAAGGTACAATCCCTGATTTTATAGAAGAGATACATGATTTACCTCCCCATATGATGTGTTGGTTTTTTTTCTCCCAGATGATGTGTTAATGTCCTATTCTTGCCATAACAAATCACCACTGATGCAGGGGCTTAAAACAATACGAAGTTATTTTGCAATTTTATAGGTAGGAAGACTCCACGGGTCAGAAATGAATGCTAGGGGTTGACTTTCTCCATGGAAGGTCTGAGGGAGTATCTCTGTCTTTGCTCATTTGGATTGTTAGCTGACTCTGTCCTTTTTGTTGTGAACTGTGGTTCCTATGTCCTCATTGGCTGACAGTTGAGGAGCATTTTCTATCGTCTACCAGATTCATGGTTCCCTTCCTTCCTCTTGAAAGCTAGCAGACTAGTCAAATTCCTCTTTAGCATTTGCATCTCTTTTGCTTCTTCTTCACCACATCTCTCTGATGATTTGTAAACAGCTGTCACATTAAGGGCTCCTGAGATAAGCATGGACCCGTTCAGGGAATCTGGAAAATAGCCCATCTCAAGTCCAAATACTTTTATCACATCTGCAGAGTTCATTGTACCAAATAGTAATGTGCATTTACAAACCTCTGGAATAAAAATTTGGGCTTTTTTGGAGAGCCAACTTTCTGCCGACCACAGTTAATCTAACAGGCTCTGTCAATTATAAAATCTAAGGTTGCTGCTCCTTAATTGCCTTTCAGTTTCCTGAGGAGTCTCACTCTATATCCTCGCACTCCCATATGCCCCTTTTGACAACCATCAAAGACAGTTTCTCTTCTTGCTCTAAACCATTTTGACTCCAAACTCTTCTGTGGCCATTTGCCACCTGTTCATTATATTAAACATATAAATTTTTATCTCCATAGAAATACAGTGCACACCTGATTTTTCCACATTCCATACAGAATGAATATTGTAGTTGTGCAATGATCAAGAAATGCATAGTTCTTAATTGAGATGCATCTATCATTGGTAAATTAAAAATGTTATGAGAATTTATATAACCCATTTGGTAAAATAGGGTTTTATAATTTGTGAACTACAAATGTCATGCTTTTGACGTGATTACAGATGAAGCCAACGAGAGAGAAACAAGTTACTGTTTTCTTGACTTCCACAGTGATAAGTCTGTCTATCGTGAATCATCTTGCCTCCTTAATATAAATATAAATTAATTTGTGAAAATATTGCATAAGATTAGAAATCTAAGTATTCAATGTTTGATATAGTTTCATATCTAATTAGAGGTATCTTGCTTCAGAAAGATTTTTAAACAGACCATGGGAATAAAAGAAGCATTCTAAGATAATAATAATTTAAAATGCTGATAAATAATAAAGAGAAATAAAAATGGAAAGGTATTATGTACCATAATCAAAGTTTTCCACAGTCAAATGAAACAATAAATCCATTACTTTATACTGTTTGCATAAAAAAAATGTAGCTGTTATATCTACTAGAATGTAACTGTGTACAGGCAGGAAATGTTTTCTGTTTTGCTCTTCTTGGGTACCCTGGCTGGGAACAGTTCCTGGAACATGACATGTGCTCAATCTATAGTCCATGAATGAATGTTTGGAAAGGGATATCTTGTCTGAAAAATGCCTGTAACAAGACACAAATCTTAAATTTGTAGATGCGGATCTAAGTCCACACAGGGAAACATTTCTAATATCTGTAAAAAAGTGTCAACTGTCACTCATTTCTGGGGACTGTTGTGCCACAATCAGCTTAAGTTTCCTTTTCTTGCCACATAAATGTGAGATACTTTAGTTTTCTTTCCCTCCCAACTGGTTTTTGTGTACTTTAGATTTTAGACAGACCTAAAAATCTAAATCTTGAGCATTAAAGTTTAATATTACTAGTACATGAGATATTATTATTAGCAATAAAAGTATGTTCCTTTGGTTTGATAAGATAATTAATTGTTCTGGATTTTCAGAACGTTCTAACCTGAAACTGTTTTTGCACAAAATTTCCTAAAATTGCTCTAAAAGAGGAGATAGTATTTCCAGGTGCAAAATTTACAACATTATTTATTTATTTTTTTTGTTTATTTATATTGAATGATCTTTCTCTTGAACTATGATGGCACAAGTCTTTCCTCCTACACATTCTCAAAATCTGGACTTGAAAAATTTTTTGAATAAACACAAATGTAGTGAAGAAAGGAAATATGTTAAGACACACAGATCACCAGGCTGTAACGTGTCAATCATGATAGCAAAAACATTACCTTTCCTTTCTACCTTGCCTGCCAAATTAAAGGCATGAAAAAAGGGGAGCTGACATACAAGACCACCTATAGGAAATGGAGACTATTGTTTATGTTGTAAATGGAGAAACGTGCATCATTATAGAGCTCAGGTACTAAGCAGCAGATTTACCCGATAGTAGTCAAACTACTCAGAGAAAAAAAATTAAAACAAAAGAAAAAACAAAGCCCCTTTTCTTGCCTCATCAGTCTCCCAGGAGCAAACCACCGAACGTATTCATAAATGACTGCTTTCCCAGGAAATCAACCACACTGTAGATCCGACAGTAGAGCACACCACATTATAAATCATACTGATTTGAATCCCACAATTTAATACTTTCCGAGAAAAAAGGGCCTAAAATCTAGAAGAAGTCTGAAGTGGGGACATGTTTGGAGTCTCCAGGTAGAAGTGGTTAAGAAGCAAACAAACTTGGCTATCTCTGTTTTTCCTTTTCTGAGAAGCGAGAAGCCCCCGAGGAGTACAATGGGAGTAATTCTGTCTGCGATGGTTTACAATCATCCCGGAGCCTCAGGTTTTACAATAAAAGATGACTCCCTTGCCTTCGTTGATGAATGGCTATAATTTTCCATTGGACATCCAGAATTGGCTACCCTGCCAGACAGGGAAAAATGGTCTCTAATTTTGAATTGAAGGTATAATTCTAAAATGTGGGACTTTACTGTGCAAAAATAACACATTTTCTTGGAATCCTTGACATACAAAAGTGGTAGAGAAATATAACAGGATAGGCATTTCTCAAGGATAGCACTGGATAACAGGTATTTATTATAAAAGACAAAATAATAATAATAGGATCAGGAAATATTCTAAAACCACTAAAAATGACCTTCAAAGTTCATAGGAAAACAATCAGTCAAAACATCTTCTCTTGGGTCCCTACTGTTGTCTAAAACTCCTAAGACACCCAGGGCGCAGGGAAGCGCCCGGCAGACGCGCCGTGTATAGACAGGGAATTCTGCACCTGTCAGGACCACACCACAGCTGTTGTGTGGGAGGGAGAAAGGGTTGTCCCCACAGTCAGAGGTGAGCTGAAGGCCCCCACAAGCCGGGCCCGCCTGGCAGCGAGTTGGAGCCCAGAGGGAAACAACCTAAGTGCCCAATGACAGATGAGTGGATTAAGAAGATGTGGTATGTGTACACAAGTGAATTCTAATCCACTTCAAAAAAAAAAAAAAAAAAAAAAAAGGAAGAAATCTTGCTTTTGTGACAACACTGCTGGAACTGGAGGGGATTATGTTAAGTGAAATAAAAAAAAATAAAAGGAGAAAGAAAAATGCCAGATGCTTTCACTCAGCTATAGAATATGGAAAACAAACAAAGGAACAAGCACAAACCTACATACACTCTTGAAATCTGCAGCACTGAGGATGACGGGAGGGGAGGAGAGGAGAGAAGGCAGGAAGGAGGGAGGAGCCCCACGCTCTATGGTGAGGGGTTCCTGGGGCTTGGGGGTGGACGTGTGATAAGGTACAGAGGTTGAAGTGGAATCTACACACCCACAGAGTGTGCTGCAAATCAGCGTTATCTGCGATATGGCAGCATGCGCCCGGAGAGGTGAGACCTGCACCTCTGGATCATACACTGTGTAGCCCACTAATTTTACCTCACCTTTTAAAAAAAGAAATCCACCCTCTGCTGTGGGAGCTTGGTGGGAGGAGGCATTCCTTTCTGAGCTTTGATAAGCATAAACAAATTCATGAAGAATGAAATTATAGGGCCTCCCTGGTGGCGCAAGGGGTTAAGCACTGCACTGTGAAGCAATCCACAGCCTCTGCAGCACGAGTTTGATCCCGGCTGGCCAGGGAGCAACCCACATGGTGCAGCAGACCCCTCCTGTCTCCCCGCTGCTCCCCTCAGCAGTGTATTTCAGTCAGTCTGCCTGTTCTGCTCCCCACTCTGTCTCTGGTGAATCCTCTCACCTGCCCTTCTGCACCTCTGGCCTGTGCACCAGCTCTTGTAACCATAAATAAATGAATCTTTAAAAAAAATGAAATTATACCAGGCATCTTCTCTGATCACACTGGTATAAAACTAGAACTCAACCACAAAAAGAAAACAGAAAAAAACTTCTAATATGTGAAGAATGAAAAGCATACGATAAAGTGACGATTGGGAAAAGGAGAAATTCAAAGAAGGAAATAATAACATAAGACAACAGATAGTAAAGACACAGCCTTACAGATCTTTTGGGACACAGCGAAAGCAGCACTAAGTGGGGAGCACATAGCAGTGCAGGCGAGATCAAGATGCATCCGTGGGCCTCCCTGGTGGCACAGGGGTTAAAGTCTCCATGCTGTCAAGCAGTCACCAACCACGGAGACCTGAGTTCAATACCAGGCCAGGGAGCGACCCACAGGGCGCAGCAGACCTCTCCTGTCTCCCTGCTGCTCCCCTCAGCAGTGTGTTTCAGTGGATACACCTGTTTTGCCCCCCACTCTGTCTCTGGTAAGTCCTCTCACCCCCCACACCTCTGGCCTGTACCCCAGCTCTAGTATGCATAAATAAATAAAAATAAAAATAAAAGAATTGCACCCTCTTGCAATTCTTTATTCACATCACTCCTTTCAACTAAGTGGGTAAAGAGACCCCTGGAGCTTGTGGTCTGAAGATGGAGTCGCCCTGCAAATTTTTGGACTAAATTCCTATATAGACAGCAAACCCGAGATGGGGGGACCTGAGTGGTGTGGGGGTAAATTCCATCCTTTTTTTTTTAATTTTTTAAATTTTTTTTTAATAGAGGCATGTTTTATTTATTTATTTATTTATTTATTTATTTATTTATTTATTTATACAAGCACTGGGTACAGTCAGAAGCGCGGGAGGGTGAGAGAATTCACCAGAGCCAGAGCGGGGAGCAGAGCAGGCAGAAGGACCGAAGGACACTGCTGAGGGGAGCAGCGGGCGGCAGGAGAGGTCTGCGTGCCATGCGGGACCCTCCTCCGGTGGCCGGGGAGCAGCCGGGGATCGAACCGGCACTGCAGAGGCTGCAGGCAGCTTCACAACCCAGCGCTCAACCGCTGCACCACAGGGGAGGCCCAAATTCCATTCTTTACCAAATATTTTTCAAAAAATTCTCACATAAAATTCTCACATACCTGGTCTGCCAAGGGACTGGAATGACCTGATGTGAGTAAACCTTCTATTTCATCCTGGTTTCTATCAGGGATATGGACTATGAAACAGGTGCAATAAAATTTTAATAGCCTGAGCCATCTTAATTAGATTCTACTCTATTTTTAAGCCCTATCACACCACAATTATACAACTATGATGGTATTTTGAACTTGCAGTGTCTTGAATTTGCTGTTCCTCCTCTTGTCCCTGTCTACAATTCCATTCATATGCAAACCTTTTTAAAAACTCTGACCTGTGTTTTTCTTCTCTCCATATATAGACTTTCCCCTATGTTTTTTGCTCCTTAAAAGCTCTATTATTTCA
The DNA here is from genome assembly GCF_014898055.3 of Talpa occidentalis. Classification (NCBI taxonomy): domain Eukaryota; kingdom Metazoa; phylum Chordata; class Mammalia; order Eulipotyphla; family Talpidae; genus Talpa; species Talpa occidentalis. Next base: position 83,933,266 of record NW_023601653.1, read on the forward strand.
CATTTTAAGCATAACAAACTATATATATGGAATATATGATAGCTAATATATAATATATAATGTTTATGTTAGGTATTATATATTATGTAATTAGATGCACCATGCATCCCAATACATATATTTACAAATATATATAAATGTATTACAAAATATATTTTTATAAAAATATATAAAGATATATTACAAATATATATAAAAATATATTTGTAAATATATATTTATATATATATACAAAAATAGAATTTTTGAAAGTCTAAACTAATCTATATCCCATATTTAATGGTAACTTCTTTTCTAATAACAAGGCTAACATCATTTTTACCTTTGCTTTCCCAAAATCTTATAAGTGCTTATGAAATCTATGTTGTTTTGAGTAGACGCCTCCCTAATATTTAGCTAGAGTCCTAAGTAAAATGTCAGAAAGTAAACCCCAGGACAGAATACTTCAAAGCAGAAAAAAAAAAAAAATAAATCAAGTGAAGTTTTTCTGTTAAGATATAAAGTTGACGTCAAAGATAATTGGAGCTACTCAATGTAGTGGGGACAGAAGGGATCCATCTGGTATCTTCTTTATTAAAACTAATTTTCAATGCTGGCCAGAGGTATTTGTTTTGCAACAAATTGAATATGAGTAAGAGCAGAAGCAAGCACTGTGGAGAAATGCCAAAGTTACAATAATTATGCACTTACCTTATTTTGAAGCCCCTGAGATCTTTATGTGAAGCCCAAACAATAACATAATACTTGCTACGAGAAAAAAAAAATTGTATTTGAAGTAAGAAGAAAGAAACTTCAAAGCCAACGGAAAATCATTAACTTTCCTTTCTAGTTCATCAGCATCACCAGCAAGGAATGAAAAGTAGAGGATCTAATTCTCACTAAGGAAGCGTAGCCTCTTCTCTAAAGCACCTAAAATGCAAGAAATATTGTGCACGAGGATGACCTGGAAGTGACTGAAGACTTCCTACTCACCTCAGTCAACTTTCAGCGCCAGCGTCCCTGAGACTGATAGCTAATCAAGCTCAGTAAACTGTATGCTTGGGGAAGAAGACGATTTTTCTTTCCTTATTAAACCAGGTATGACCCAAGGGAGGAATAGAGTCTCCTGAGAAATTGAACATAAAAGTAAATAAAAATATTCCTTTCACAATCAAGTGAATTTATTATGCACCTAGAATCAGAAAATGTTCTGAGATTATACTTTCCCTGTTGCCCTGGATTTATACAGGCACTATTTGCAGTAAATTTGTACAAAAGAATAACTTCATTTTAATGGTAAAATTATATTACCTCTTCAAAGTGTAATACAGTGCTTGGGGCTCAGTCTTTACAGCCAGCATAGTGTAAGAATATATTTTTTTTCTGGAAAATGTAAGTTATAAAGCATTATGCAAATTTAAGGAATTCAAATCTGTTGTATGTAAATTATATATGAAGATTAATGAGTATTGAAGGATTCTGAGGTGAATGCATCCACTTGAATGCCTGTCTTCCCTGATCCTGCTGGAGGCACTAAACTATAGTAGGTCGCTGGTGGAGCCTGGAAGAAAGCTGTGATAGTGCTGTCATTGTGACTCTTTGGTTGATAGATTGTGATATGGAGGACAAACATGCATCAGAGGTAGAGGCCAGAGGAGGGAAACGGATCTTTATTAACATGCCTACAGTTTACAGTGCGGCGAGCTGAGTAAAACACTAATGTCACCGTTAGGTGTGGGGTTGGGAGGAACTACTGAGATGACTTTATTCAATGCCCATGAATTCATTGGGCTGGGCTGCTACAAATAAATTGTTCTCATAGTCCTATGTTGTTTCTACTAATGCTGGCGATATTGGAAGTAATTGCAGTTTATGCTAAGAAGATGTTATGAGAGAGAGAGAAACCTCACTCATAGCAGGAATCTAGAAAACTTAAATAAGGGACCAGGAAAAAGAATAACTATAAGAAAGTGAAAATCAAAATCAACAAACAACTATGAACCAGAGACACTCTATGGGGGGTGGGGGGCAGGGAGGGGAGGGGTTGGGGTCAAAATAAGGGGTTGTAATTGTGTGGGGAATATAAAAATGAAATTTTTAAAAAATATGCATTATAAACATTTCTTTAATATAGATCTCTTCCATATTAAATTATTCTTTAAATACCTAAAAAAAAAAGAAATACAGGTCAGAGATTGAGTTTTGCTTATAAGCGAGGAACACACACTCCACAGCCTAATGTATAGGTTTAACTTGCTGCTCCTTGTTGACTAACTCATAACTTTTATAAAATTACATAATAACACAATTCTTCAGTTATTTTCATCTATAAAATATGAATCGCTGGAGTCTGGCGAGATGGCGGGCATGTGAAGACTGGTGACGTGAGGATGGCGGTGATGTGAAGCTGGCCTCCACCACATGTTTGTTCTTCACAGACAACACAACAGCCTCTGGAAGATGAACAGGTGATTATGGATACACTAAAAACGACAGCACGGCAGAAAGGAGTAGGAAAATTGTAATTTTGCTGTGCTTGGAGTAATACCTAGTCAGCACAGCCCATGCGTGGGAGGAGCAGCCGCTGTGGCGCGCTTTCTGCTGCTGTCACCTCCAAGAGACACGTCCCGCCTAGGACTTTACCTCCCTGGGACTGAATGGACAAGTGAGACAACAGAGTCGACCTTCAGCTATTTTTCGAAAACAACCTCAATAAAGTATGCTAATAAAGAAAATCTAAGTGAATAAAATGATATCCCTGAAATAGTGAAAATAAGGCCAACAGATGACATGATAGAATGAACAAAGATGTTATATATTTTACTAAATATGTAAAAATGTTTATGACGCCTTAAGATGATAATGAAATCTGAACTCTAACGTGGTCAAGCATGGAGGATTAAAATAGTTTTCAAGATTTCCTGATAAACAACTAAGACATAATACTAGCCACAGCCCCCCAAAACCCAAAATGTCTTGATGATGATGATGAAGTGGGGAATTAAACTCTACTGGGAAGGCACGTGGTCCTATTTAAAATGTTACCAACTAATAAAGAATTGTAGTTTGTCATTGAGAATGACAGGAGCACCACTGATTCTTCCAGCTGGACCTCCTTCTGATCCACCAAGAAGTGTGTGCTGAGTCCACTCGAAACTTCCCGCATGTGTAAAGAATCAGGACCCCCTGAACACTTCCAAGGTTGACTCTGCTTGAAGACTTCCAAAGAGCCTCACCGAGACAGTCTCAGTATTCGGAATAAATCAAAAACGGAAGAAAGCTAAGCACGCCTGTGAGCATGGATGGGGTCTTAGCATCATACTGACACTCCCAGCACAGCCTTAGAGGGTCTCACCTGTAGGGTGTCTGAATTTCAACCTTTTGGTGCAGACATAGGAAGAAACACGAGGCTCAACTCTTGATCAGTCCTTTACATTTTTCCTTGATTGCTGAACCTGTTGACTGCATTTACTTTTGTTGAGTCTCCCCAGTATCCCTGTAAACATGCTTTTTTTTTGAAAAAAAAAATAGCATTTTCCATTTGTTTTTACTAGCATGTTTAGATTTCCATTCTAATAGAGACATGAAGTTGTTGAATTAAGGTAGAATAGATTTTAATTTCTCTACCAAGTACAGAAGATGGGTATGAGTGTCAGCAGAAAAACATTTAGATTTTAAGATTTTATACACTTTTTAAAAAACCTTTATCTTCCCTTCTTATCTCCTCTAACCTCTGGGGAGCACATCATCTCATTTTTGCCACAGTGAAAATTTTCCCTGCACTGTTCTCTGAGGGGATTACCTCAAAATTGCACAATTGTCACATCAAATGATCCAATTCCCTTAGGGTCTAGGTTTCAGCCGTCTGCCCCCAGGAATCGTGCCTCACGGGAGTCGTGCTGAGGCCACGGCTGATGCCACTGAATGTTACGTCATTTCAGTCTGTATAGCCATGACAATAAATGTGCGTAGACGCGGCTTCCTTACAAGTAAACAGGGCATATCCTCATTATGAGATAACAAAATCAAAACAAGAAAAGCCGTATAATATTTTATGTTGCAAAAAAGACCAAAAAAAAATCATCATCTGCACTAACTTTTTTGAGCTATTCCTATTTGAACCTTTTGTTACTGTTCAAACTACACCTGCATTCTCCACCCTGCTTGTTTATTTTTCAAAAATATCATATTCTAGATAATATATAGTTTGGAGATTTGCCTAATAAAAACTAGAGAAGTGACATCATTTTCATAATAGAATTTCTAATAAATTGCTCCTTCGAATCTGTTCTTATTAATAATTCATATTTCCTTTCAGGCATTTTTAATATGGTGAGCAACATCTATCCAATAAATTGTGTGTTATCGTATGTAATTTTTATGGAGAAGTAATCATGCGAAGAGTGGAGAGTGTGTGATATATATGTATGTATAGTCAAAGAAATGTATGTCCTCAACAGCTGGGTTACATAACTCACTCTCTAGAGTTAACCATCCCGATTTCAGTAATGATCTTTGACTTGACTTTTAAAAACCTTTTCAAATAATCCAAAACTAATTTAGATTTTGCCTATTTTAAAGTGTTTATAAGTGAATATCAAACTATGTTTTCTTTTACGGTTTGCTTTTTATTTGTGATATTGGTTTCTAGTTTAATGTTTCCATTGTATTTGTTAGCTTTACTTGTGAATCCATATCCTAGTCTAGAAATAGGCTACAATTTATGCATTCACTTGCATTATCCTGGCTACGAACACCAAGGTCAACAGAAACCCAGGTGAGGGTGTGAAAAAGCAGAGGGCAGCTGGGGATGTGGAGAATAAAGCACATTCCCTGGAGCACCTGCCGTCTGTTTCCGCCAGAGTGCTGCGCTGTGAGGTTGGGCAGCGTGGAGAGCAGGAGGAAATGGCAGGTATGACTTGCTCTCGGGAATGGATTGGTCTGCATTTCTGTTTCTGCCTCTCCCCCCTGAGCTGCCTAATTCTAGCAGTACCTAAAATAACCACTGCCCGTGGACTTCAGCACCATGGGCTGGAGGTGTCTTATGATCAGTGTTGGGCAGCAGATTTGGAAATTCCACCTTCCTACTGTGCTCTGCCCGAGAGTTGTGGGGTGTGAACCACACTGATCCCCACTCTAGGCCTGCTTTTCAGACTTAATGTCTCTTACCATCTTGTGCCCACTTCTACTTAATGCTATTTTTCAGCACTGCATGCAGTGCTGGGCATGCATTACAGGTGATAGGCACACAGGCTGGGAGTAGGTCTTTCTTCCAGCACAGAGCCTCTTCCTGGAGTGTTTGCTGCTGTTACTGGCTGTTGCCTGAGCTCTCATGTGCTCAAGGATTTCTTTGTTTTGATTTAAACCCTGGAGTAGGGTGTGGTTGGAGTGGCAGGTGTTTGGCATAACTCAGCCTAGGTTTTAAGTAGACTCATCCATAAGGAGTCCCAGGTGTTCTTACTTGCTTCTTCCTGACCTTCAGGCTCTACCTGTTCTATATTGAGAGCCTTGACTCAAGGAAGTAACCCACACTCTGCACCCACACCCCTGCAATTCTGCGACAGTTCACCCAGCACCCTGGGTGCCAACTCTCACACCCCCTTATCCCGTGCAGAGCTGGGACTCAGAGTCCCCAATGTTGTCATGGGCCGGACTCAATGCTGTAGAGACTCTGTAGTCACTCCCCCCTCTTGTGCATTCTGCTGCTCCATTATCACTCCAAACAGTGTCCACTTAACGCTTTTCCTACCCCTTGCTACTAGACCACTGCTCCTAGTGTGTGCTTAGCTGTCTGTTTTTCCTTTTATTTTTGTCTTTGTTTTCCTAAAATTTAGTTGTGATTATCTGGAGGAGGAGAGCCCGGCCTATCCACTGTGCCACCATTTCACCAGGCCTGTATTTATGAATTTAGTCTACGATATTTTTAAGACTCATTTGAAAAATAGATTTGGTTGAAAAATTGAATTTGACCACATGATTGGGAAAAATAGATCCCAATGAAGAAGATAACCGATCGCAATTTCCTCATCAAGAATAAGATTTTAGTACTTTTAAGAAACCAGAATGACTATTTATAGTAAAAGAATAAAGCCAAGTAAATGTGGCATAGTGGGATACTTTCCTTCATGTGGTCTTTAAAACATAAACCAGAGTGTGGTTGAACTCAGTGACGTTTTAAGGCGCTTCCAGTTCTGTGATGCTCGGATGCGACAGTATGTCTTCCATTCATCAATGCACTGGAGGGATATTGCCTTCGAGGTCTTGTCATTCATGTGTATAATCCTGAGTCTGGGAGGTCAATGGTTCCTAAAAGAACCTGTCTCTAGTCTGGCACGGTTCTGAATATTTGGCAGGATTTATTCAGAATAGGCCCAGGGTGGGAATAGCAGAAGCATTGCTGGCAGAAACACAGAGAGATGCTTGCCTTCTCTGTTTTTGGCTCTAGCTGGTGCTATTTTGCCATCATTTTATGAAAACATGAACACAAAGCTCAGCCATGCCTTTTTAAATGGCGAAAACAAGCAAAGCTAAAAATAGGCCATCATTTCATTGAGCTTCCCTCGCGCAGTCTGACTGCATTTGTTTTTGATTGGCAGACACCCCCAAAGCGCATGGTGAAGTTTTCCTGGCTTAGCCTTTGCTGTGCAGATATCACACAGACGATGATATTTTATTCAGTTCTCAGTGCTGTGGACCAAAAATCTGCCTTGTAGCAGCATGGTGAATCCTTACCAACCGTGGCTGTGGAGGGCTTTCTGTTTAACTAGGTAAAGAGAAAGAGAGAGAAATGTGTATCCTCTTCAAAATGTAATGAAAACCATTGTTGGATGTGTCTTCTTGTGACTAATTGAGTTCTGATAGTACATCAACTAGAAATGATTCTTCACCAAACATCCCTTAGGAGCTAAGTGCTTAATGAGCATTAGTCAATGAATCTAAGAAAAATCAACTCTTGATAGATCTTCAGCAATATTACCACCATCTCTTATTCCTAAACATATTGATTAAATAGTCATTCATCATGTTTCTCGTAGCATCTTTTCAGAGTGACCTATTCGTTTCATGAAATGAGGTTTGTAAATTTACATGCAATATTTCATATTTTTGTAATCTATTTCAATGCTTTTGCTAATTATAGTGTCCACAATAAGGGAAAATTAAAAATATTTGAAAATTAGTGTGCTGTAAATATAAGGTTTTACAATCTATTTTTGATCCAAAATATTTCTAAATGATTAAGTTTTCCTATTAATACAGTGATAGATAAAATGTCAGTCTTGCTCTCTCCAAGTTCTACTATCTTGAGGTAAACAATAAAGACTATTTCATGTGTATCCTCAAAAGCATTTTTCTTTGTTCAAATAAGTATGACTTTAAAAGATTTTTACTTTTCACACCATTTTTATGGTATCGGCTAATTCTATACCATTAAGACAAGATTAATTATGTCCATGTTTTAAGACTTGTTCCTTTCTAAGACTGTCTTCTGTTTAATTTTTATATTATTGCAAAATATAATTCTTGCAGTAATTCTATAATATTGCAAAAAGTATAGAATTCTTAATCATGAAGAACATTTTTTTTGCAACTTTCTGAATTCTGCAAAATTCCTAGTGAAGGGATTATTAAGAATTTTATTCCGAATTTTCCAAAATAATGAATAGCCCTTTCTTTCACATTTTTAATAATGTGTACAATTGTCATTTGTTTTTATTTTTTCCCACTTCTTTAGAGTTGAAATACATCTCATCAATATTTCAATTAGGTTGCCTCTGCAGTTATTAGTCTAATTGACATTTTGCCTGTTCAGAAGTTCTACTTGGGTCCCAAACAGACATCTCAAGACTAAAATGACCGAAACTGAATTCCTGGGGTCCATCCCGACCCAAAACTGCTCTCCCTGGAGGCTTCTCCATCTACTTAGTGTCAACTCTGTCTCTTATTTCCTCTTCCCGAGGACCCAAACGCTGCTAATCCTCCTTTACACCTCACACACACCCCTTCAGTTAATATACTTGTTATTATATTTATTAAAATAAGTTCAACGTGTGTTCAACCTCTTCTCACCTCTGCTCTGCAGCCAGCCGGTTCCCAGCCACCATTTTCCTGTCTGGAAGGTGACCGCTGTGTCTTGACTAGCCCCCTTCTGTCCTGCCCTTATTCATGTTCTCAAAAGTGAAACGATGTCTTTCACTATTAAAATGCTTCCCATTCTGTACTTAGGAAAAGTGAACCTTTATGTGCTGCAGAAGAACTGCTGTGCTCGTCACCCCCCTCACCTCATTTTCTAGCACTCAGACTTCCAATGTGTCAGACCCTCTGGTTCCCCACATATCATGCATTGTAGGACACACCCGTCACCCTGCCAGAGGACCTTTCCCCCTGGTTTGCCCAACTCTCTTTTAAAATGTTCTTGGCTCAGTTACCTACATACAGTGTTCACTCCATTATATTATTGTTCATTATTGTTGTCTTTTCTTAAACAATTCCTTCAAAGTGAGACTTTAATTGTTTATCTTCTATTATAAAATAAACCTGCTTTATTTTACTCCATGGTACATACAATTATGTATGTAAAATATTATCTTACTTACTGACTTAGTTTTTTATTTATCTTTCATCAAACATTTCCTCTCATCCTGCATCACATTCCATCCAGAATTCAACTGAATCTGCAACTATTTATCACTTAGTGGCAAACTCATCTGATTTTTTTACCTTTGTCTTCTGATAATAATGTTAATAATTGCCTGCTAAATAATTGTCTTTCAGATATAGTTTTATTTTATGTAAGAATTCATTATTGGGCCTTCCCGGTGGCGCAGCGGTTGAGCGCTGGGTTGTGAAGCTGCCCCCAGACTCTGCTGCGCCAGTTTGATCCCCGGCTGTTCCCCGGCCACCGGAGGAGGGTCCCACATGGCATGCAGACCTCTCCTGCCGCCCGATGCTCCCCTCAGCAGTGTACTTCGGTCCTTCTGCCTGCTCTGCTCCCCGCTCTGGCTCTGGTGAATTCTCTCACCCTCCCGCGCTTCTGACTGTACCCAGTGCTTGTATAAATAAATAAGTAAAAATAAATCTTTAAAAAAAAATTCATTATTAAGTTTAATGACTCTGTTGATCCCATATTGTTTTTATTGATAATCTGTATATTATTTCAAATTTGTTTAAAAAATATTCAATTTGTCTGTCTTTTATTTCCCTAAAGCTTTACTTCAAAGTTTGGGTGATTTTTTTTTTTGATGTGTGCTACCCAGTGGTTGATGCATTTCCTAAATCTGAGTATTCATGGCTTTCAAAGATTCTGCTAATGTCTTTTCATTGAAAACATGACTTTTGTACTATTTCTTTTACTCCTTCCATAATACCTTCCAGATATATAGTAGAAAAGTCTGTATTTAATTCCATTTCAATGCAATAGTAAAGAGAATTGTTTTCTAGATTTCTTTCCCTTTTAGTTCCTTGTTCGTATATAGCAATGCAATATGATTTATTTGTTTCTAAGATTTTTTTACTGGAGTACTTAGGGTTTTGTGTGTATATATCATCAGTAGATAGTGATGGTTTTACTTCTTCCCTAATTTGATTCATTTTATATCTTTCTTTTGCCTGTATTGTCTCTCTAGGACTTCCAATATTATATTAAATAGTAGTAGTGAAAGTGGACTTTCTTGTCTTAAACCTGATCTTGGAAAAGCTTTTAGTTTTTCATCATTGAGTATAATTAACTCAATATTATGTTTATTTATGTTAATAAAATATGTTAACCGTGGGTTTATCATATATGATCTTTATTATATTTAGGTTTTGGCATCAGCATAATATTGGTTTTATAAAATGTATTTGGAAGCCTTCCATTTTCCTCATTTTGGGAGAAGAATTTGAGGGTAGGTAGTAGTTTCTCTTTGAAGATTTTGTACAACTCACTTATGAAACTGTTTGGGTCTGATTTTGCTTTTTGGTAAACGTTTGATTACTGTTTCAATTTCCTTCCTTGAAATTGTCTGTTCAGGTTTTCTATGTCTTCCTGATTCAGCCTCAAAAGTTTGTAGGTTTCTAAGAATGTGTTATTTTCTCTAAGTTACTCAATTAACCACCTCACAGATGCTCAAACTACTCACTCATGACAACATTATGGCTGAAATCCTAAGTATATTCTCTGATCACAATGGTTTCAAATTAGAAACCATCTAATACAAGAAAGCAGAAAAACACTAATATATGGAGATTGAACAACACACTATTTAACAAACATCAGATTAATGAGAGAATTAAAGTAGACATTTGAAAATAACCTGGAGATGAAAATGAAGACATGAGCTATCAGAACATATGGGACACAGCAAAAGCACTACTAAGAGGGAAGGCTATGTCACTACAGGCCACATCAAGAAATAAGAGCTTAAATAAATAACTGACCTCTCACCTTAAGGAACTTAGAAAAAGAGGAACAAAAGCATGTAGAAAGAATAAGATGATAAAAGTTAGAGCAGAAATAAATGTAATAAAAATTGAAAAGACAGTCCAAAAGGTCAATGAAAATGAAAACTTGTTCTTTAAAAAAATTAGCAAGATGACAAACCTCCAGCTATAGTCACTAGAAAAGGGAGAAAACTCTAATAAATAGAATCAGAAATGAAGGGGGAAAAGTTGGAACGGACATTTCAGAAAAACAGAGGGTCATAAGATATCATTGCAAACTTTAGATTGTGTATGCAAAGAATGATAATAAGGAAAATGACATATGTATATTCCTGAGACGTTCTCCCCATGTTGGATCCAATAAAGCAAATGTTGTTCCTCATTTATCACTTATAAATAGTTCATTTGTTTAAAGGAATGCAGATATCACATGCAGTTCTATATAGTATAGATAGATCAGTCCAGATAAAGATAAATGGAGGAAGGATGGGTAGATGGATGGATGGACAGATAAAATGTCAATAAATAGTGCATTAAATACAGGAAAGCAGAAATACATCATAGAGAGCTCAATAGATAGCTCAATAGGTAAAAGCTCAAATGTGTATGTATTAATCTAACCTTGAAGTTTATATTTGGGAGTGTTTACATAATTCAGATCAAACCAAAATGTTTTTCCAACTCCTTTGTCATGTCTATAGAAGAACCACCTTACGCATGCATTCTTAAGCACAGAGGAGTCTCATTTGCAACTGATAATCCACAGGAGAAACAAAAATGTGATTAAGCTAACCATGTACAACACTGTTCTGTTTTTATCTGTCTACCCATTACCTTGCCTGCAAAAAGAATTTTTAAATGATGCCATTACTTTCATAGCTTCCATTTGCATTCTGAATTTTCATTGTGCCAGTTATCCGATTCCACTTATATGATGAAATTTGTGAGCCTCATGGCTATTTTAATGCGATGCCTTTTATAATGTAATTGAGAGAAGTCTCCAATGAATAAAATAAATGGTTTCAGAGGGTTCTTAAACCCTCAACAGACATCAGCTAAAATGTTGAGTGCCTCCAAATCCCACTGGTGCTATATTTTCTAACCATGAAAGAAATGTCATTATTGTAAATTCTCAGCTTTTGTCTGAAAATCTTGTACTAGATCCCTTGAGCATCAGTTCAGTTAATTAATTCAAACAATTTCCTCCCTAATCTCTAAAACATTTTCATATTTAAGACAATAAATGAGGTACTTAAGGGGCTCACTCATTGTTGGTCATTAATATTCCAGGGAATTAGAAAAAATTACCCCTAGCCTTTAGTGACATGAATAATGTCTTTTTTTTCTTCCAATAGTTCTGACCTGGACAAGGTTAAAAGCATGGTATCTCTGCAACTGATTGTAAGAAAATCCTATTTTCCACGGCTTTGGTTTTAGCACACATAGTCAAGTACTCTTTTCTTTCGCAATAAATTTGATCTATAGTTTGATAGCTTATGCCAAGTTAAAGATTAAATTAGCTAATAATAACCTTGAAATTAGTGATTAGTTTAGAAGAATAATAATTGCCTTTCCTTGAACCAGTACATAAGGTTAATGCAGTTGAGAATGTGATGGCTCCAGTAACTTTGACACTAATTGGTGATTATGTTACATGTTGAGATAAGGAGTCAGCATGAATGAAATCTCATGAGGTTTGCAGACAGACAAAGCTATTTGGTCATAAACCTACTTTTCTCCATTTGAACAATTGGTGAAAATTTCATAAATGGTTGAATTTCATAAATGGTTGCTATGTGACCTTCAGGATAAAATTTCATCATTTCTTGCCATTGACTCTGATTATCCAATTGAAGCAAAGTATTGAAAACAACTTTTTCTGTAAAGTTAAATCAGCCATCCATTTGTCGATAACAAGAATGTAATTGTTCAATTTCCTAAACTGACAGTCTCTGGGCTAGAGGAATGGAGGTGGTAGTGTTACATGGAGAGAGAACCATGCTGATAATTGTTCACAATGTTTTATGCTCATAAAACTCTGATACCCACAGTCTTCTAAATCATTTTGCAACCATTATAAATTTAATCTTCCCTATAAACACACAATCACACACATTCCTGTAAGGGTGATCTTCAGACACTGAAGAAGAATTTGGGCATCTGGGGGTAGGGTAGCAGAATTATCCACAATAAATCGTCCATAAGATAACTGAGGCAGAAAGGAGACAATTCCCATAAGTAAGTTCTAGTGCAGAGACATAGCTATTGTGAGATCAGTCTTGTCTGTGACTATCAACTGAAAAGAGTGTTAGTTTTATACCAAAGTCTCCTATTTTTTTTTCCTCATTTGTAATCTTTAAAGGCTTAGTCATTTATGCTAGCTACAGATCAATATTTTCCTCATCAAACTGTAAAAATTTAACATCTAAAATATACCATTTATTTCTTAATTTGAAGCATTTGCTCCCTTGGATATTGTCATTATAATAATCAATATTTTCACAGTGGAAAGCGTGTATGGGATAAAACAGTGATATAGGTAGTTGCTACAAATATATTGCTGCTAATTAGATAATTGGATTGTTTTAACAATATTACCATATAAGTCCCAACTTTTTTTAAGTTTTAAGAATATATTTGACTTTGGTTGTCCTCACCATGTCATATATTTCTGTAACTTTTAGGACTTAAACAAATATAAGGACATTGTTCATATTTTCCATTTTCAAAGATTTTTTTTTTAATTTTCAAAAAGGCCTTTTGAGATTCTTTTCTTGTAGTCACTAAAATGAAGGGCAGTGGTAATACTGTTTCACCATTAAAAACGTAGAGACTTATTTTCCCAAATAACTGAAATAAATTGAATATTTATAAGTTAAAATATCTTAAAATCAGGGTAAAGCTACTTAAAGGAAAATTTTTAACGCATTTTGATATGATCCATTCTCAGAAGAATAAGCTGATATCTCATTGGGTTTTTATTTGTTTTTCCCTGCTCATCAGTGATGTTGAAGCTTTTTCTCCATACGCCTGTCTGTTGTGTAAGTGTCTGTTTAGCTCTTCAGTCATTTTCTGGTTACTCCGTTACCTGAGAAGATATTTAAAAAAATGAGCATTTCCCAAATATTATTCAAGTAGTTATAGCCAAAAGAATCTGCATGTAGATGGATGAGGACTATAGTCATAGTGTCAGGAAAACTTGCAAGGTTTTGTGGAGACTTAGTGAGGACAGACTATATTTCAATAATTTATTTCTAGCTGTGTTACCCTATTTGAACAATATATCATTTTCCATCTCATTTCTGCTGCTTCTTTCTCAGTTCATGGTTCAGTATGAAAAGAAAGTAAAAACACAAAATTTCAAAGAGACTTATGTTTAAATAACGTAAGGAGGAAAAAAATAAGAGATTAGTACAAATTTAAAATAGATATATATTCTAAAAGTTTTATCAATAGTGAATATAATCAATTTATTTGAACATATTCTAACCTATTATTCTTCAATGATGAATAGCTAATTAAATTATTTTTAAAATATTCAGTTCATATAATTTAGTAATTCTGCATTACATCATGTGTTTATATGTCACTGAGTCATTCATTCTGACTAATCCACTGACAGAATATTCCCATTTATTCATTACCAAATGTATATTTAGGTTGTTTTGTGGTTTTGGTTGTGTAGACAGTGCTTGCATAGATTTTCTTGATTTCCTTTAAGAGATATTGTAATTTTAGTTTTATTAACAAATACACTTCTAAAGTGAAGGAGTTGGAGGGTTGTCCTGTAGTGTGTCAAGACCTGTTACGAATCTATTCTAATTAAAAACAGTGCAGTAAAACACAGAAACAGTTCAATTGATTCACAGAACAGAAGACAGAGCCCCTGCAGTATGGTATTTTAATAACAAATAAGTAGGGGAAATAAGGGCTTTTCAACAAATGTAAGTATGAAAATTATTTGCTTGAAGAAAGATTAATTGGATCTTATATTCCTCTCTTAAGGAAACACACACTAAAGGAAATTGAAAGATGAGTTACAATTGGAAATAGGTTTTCATGCTACACAACTGAAAATATTATTATCATTATATACAAAAAATGTACAATTCAATAAGACAAGCACAAGCAATTCAACAGTATCGTGGGCTAAGGGACAGGCCTCAGCATTTCCCAAAAGAAACACATGTAAGTCAATACCAAACATCATTGTGATCATGGGAAGTAAATCAAGATCTCAAAATCACACACAGAACAAAACATGATCGTTATTAAATCACTTACTGTAGGTATTCTTGTTCCTCATCCCTTTGTAGAAACCCAGTGTATAAGTGACACTACACTTTGCCTGCTATACAGCTGTTAAACATACATTTTTCAGTGCACTGTCTTTTTTCCCCTCTTTATTGTTTCTTATTCCTTATATTTTTGGTGGTTATTGATTGAGTTTGTAGCCAATATGCCCATGTATATTTTTTTTTTGCAGGGGGGCTATCCAATGTTGCACAAGTTCTATCCTAATAAGTTTAAAAAGGCAGATTACCTCAAAAGTACCATGAAAGTATCTTCTTAAATTTTGGAATTATATTTAATAAAATCCAGCAGAAAGTTTTAGGATGACAACTTTCCCCAGTATTCACACTGACTGTGTGTTCCAGGTAAGTGAGAACATATGCAGAGCAGGAGATGAAGTTGTTTTCTCATTGAATTTTTAGAGAACATAATTTGGCAGATGATGTAGCTACTATGTGTAGGGAGCTATTTTAATTATAGCTGTGTTTTGTCATCTGGGCTTTATTGTTCAAAATGCTGTGACTCACTTTGATGGATCAGTTGGAAATTCTAAAAGCTCTCCATTTATCATCTAAATTGATTCTCTTGGAGATAGAAATAAAATGTCCTCAAACTTTTACTATGGCATTATTGAAAAACGCACGGCCCTTCAGAGGATTTCTGAAAATTCCCACGAGGCGTATGTTCCTCTAATCATACAGGGCTCATAAATCCTGCTTCTGCAAAGTTGGTTTAATTTAGCAATCATCTGCCATTACATTCGGACTGTTCTTATTCTCCAACACACTTGGCCGACTATAAAACTTTGCCCTTAAATTTAATATTTATGCAGAACCACAAGTACATAAACACAGATGCAGCACAACCGTGTTTAAGTCCGTTGGGCTCCAGCAAACGGCACCAGGGGAGGGAAGATGCAGGGCTTTATGGTATCAGAATTTGAGATGCCATCTTCTGATATTACCGCCGCGTTTTCAATCCATTTCCTCTAACATGCCAACTCAAACAACATGCAAAACAAATTTTGAATTTCTGTGGTCTTTATACCCCATGGGGCGCCCCAAAATTACCACAATTAAAAATGAAGAAATATCTCTTTCCAATCCCTGCATGTCTGCAGGGTTTCTGCCGAAAGGTTTGCTGACACTCTTATTGGGGTTCCCGTGCCCGGTACCTTTGTTCTTTGCCTTCGTATTTATAAAATCGGGCCTTGTCATCAGCTGTCTACAGCTTTGTTATAGTGCTTCTTGATCTGTGTTTGTCTGATACTATTTTCTTTGGAACTCTGTGTCTTGTATCACAACTTCTGGTTCATGGCTGAGACGGTTTTCAGGGATTATGTTTTTAAAATTGTTTTTCTATGTCTTTCTCTTTTTATTGTCCTTCTGGAATTTCTGTGATATGGGTATTATTTCTCTTTAAGTTATTTGAAAAATTTATTGTTCTGTTTGCATTTTTTTTAAATTTTATTCCTCTACCTTGTTCTATTCTTGTGTGTTCCAGTATTGTGTTTTCAACTCATTGATTCTCTCAATTGCTTCTGTTTAAGGCCCTCGATTTTATTTTTTTTCCTTTTTTTATTCATTGTATTTTTTCTTACATCACTGTAGTCCTCATAGTTCTCCCACCACCACCTTACCCATGAACTATGGTCATATTCTCTTGTGTTTGTCTGTCCCTTGTTCTGATCCCCCCCCACCACCACCACCCCTTCCTTGGCTGTATGCCTCAGATCGATGGCCAGCTTGCACGTTTTAACTTTTTCTTGACCTTTTGTTTAGTTTCATCTTTTACCTTCCAACTTACTTCAGCTAGCATAAATTACAGAGGAACTAAAAAGACACTTCTCCAAAGAAGAACTGCAAACGGTCAACGGGCATGTGCAGAATTGACAAACATCACTATCAGGGAAATGCAAATCTATTTTATTTTTTTTAAGGCAGCTGTAGGGTTTCTTCACTCCATTATTTCTTAATGATTTGCCTCTTATTTTCATTATCTTTGTTCTTTTGTTGTATATCCTCTGCTGTTTTTCAAGTCCCATCAGAGCTGACAGGACTGTTGTCCTGAGCGCCCCTCCGCCATGTTCTGCAACGCCACGAAGTCAGGACACTTTTCAGATGTGGTTGATGTTGTTCTGGCCTTTGCTCTCTGTTCTTCTGTCTCTGCATTTTAGATTTCATGTGGGTTTTAGTAGGGATGGATTTCTAACTATTGATTTTGCTCCTGTGGGAGTGTCAAGGGGGCTGATACCGGTGAGGGGTAGTGCGTGTAAACGAGGGCTGGAGTAATGACATCAACAGGTGATCTCGGGAGACTCAGGAACGTCACTTTCCTGTTGTGAAATGTTTCTTTTTGGGGGGTGGCCAGTGTTTTAGATACTTCAGCCTGGAGTACAGGGTGCCAGTGTTTTGGGTATCTCAGCCTTGGCTTCAGTAGAAACCTCCTCTAGAGAGACAGTAGGTGCTCTGACCTGGTTCAGGCTACGCTGTGTTTTATGAGCTTCAGATTCAAGCCTGTAGTCCTAGCTCTGTGCCCCCAGCTCTGCAGATATCCCAGGCTGCATATGCTATACTAGGTGCTCATGCACCCCCTTATCCAGGGAGTGGTGGGTCGCAGGAGCTCCAGCATTGGTTTGTGCCTGAGTTAACGGCAGCGGGGGGCTCTTCATGGAAGACGCTCCTCCCTCTCTTGGGTTACTCTGCATCACAGAGTTTACTTCAGGTTTTCCCTCCCCCTTCTCCATTGGGTTGATAATCCTATTTCTATTGGGGCTTTTTGGATATTTTTTCCATCTATTTTATTGTGCTTGTTTGGAGGAGGTTAGCCTAGCATCTTCACTCTGCCGCCACCTCGCCAAACTTCAACATTCTTTCATTTAATAATATCTGCTTTCTTGACAGTGCGGTGCCTGCCTGTTAACCATGACTTAGCTCATGGTCATGATGTACATAGATATGTCCCCATACCCACCTCTGCCATCCACAGGGTGTGTACGGTTTTTTTTTTTTAAGATTTATTTATTTATGCATACAAGAACTGGGGCACAGGCCAGGGGTGTGGTGGGGGGGTGAGAGGATCCATCAGAGACAGATCAGGGAACAGAACAGGCAGACGGACTGAAAACACTGCTGAGGGGAGCAGCGGGGAGACAGGAGAGGTCTGCTGTACCACGGGGGTATCTCCACGGGTGGCCAGGATTGAACCTGCGCTGCAGACAGCTTCACAGTGCTGCACTCAACCTCAACTGCCTGTGCCACCAGGGAGACCCTGTGTTAGTTTCTTTTCAGGGTTTTTACTTTCATTTTTATTCATGGAAATTTACGGAGAAAATCATTCTGTAGGTTTTGTGATGGAAAAATTCTCAGAATATTATATTAATCTATTAATTTGTTATAGGCAATATATAACAGAGCAAATATGCTGCAATCAGAAGATCAGTTAAGATATCAATTTACTTATACAGGCTTGAGGAGCAGAATATCTACAATAATATATAAGTAGTAGGAGGGGTGATAGATTCTATCAATAGTTGAATGAAAATGATTGGTTTTATAAGAGGCTATTTTCCTCTATAGAAAGAATTTACTAAAAGTCAAGATGAGGACATCAGGAAAGAATTAAACCATTCCTGGTGTTTTGAGATATTGTCTTCTCTGGAGATATATTCTAACTCTCTAACCTTTAAAGTCATAAGTTATAAAGATAGTATGTTAATACCTGACACCATATCAAAGGCATCTTTTCAGGCACAGCCAGAGTACATTTTCATAAAATATCAATTTATGTTCTGTCAATTACATCTGCTTTTGAGAGATTTCATCAGTCACATTATGTTCAATCACATGACTATACAGAAATGATTGACAACACACAGATAGAACACTTTCAACTATGTAGGTTTTATTAGAAAATTTTAAAATGACCCAAGAGTATTTTATATGGGCCTAAAATACCAAGTACTGGAGCATGATTTTATTACACAAATGGGCTTTAATTCAGAGTTAAGTAAACAAAATTTAAGGCTAAAAATTAAAAAGATAATTTTTAAGGATATTAAGGATAAAATTAAAAAGATAATTTTTCTTTTAATAAAATGTAAAGCTTTATGAAATTTTCTTCTAACAAGGTACCAAATAAAAGGATATTATAATTCTTAATTATGTAAAACTAACATTTTATTTTTAATGATTACATATGGATCATCAGGTCCAGAGTGCTTAACCAAAATTGATTAAAAGAAGCCAGTCCAGGTTCCAGTGAAAGAAATAATATTGAATGGGGCTTTGGAGAGAATATGCTTATGAAGTTCATTTTTATTATCCCCTTTTATAAGATCTATGATGACTACCTCTCCAATCCCGAATAGTCTCCTCCAGCTCCTGTTTTCATTATCTGTTGAGATGTCACAAGGATCATTGCCTACAGGAAATATGCTCACACTTGCTTCAGGAAAGAGAGACTTAAGCTAATTCCAAATCTTAAAAAACATTTAGATTTCATAGGAACTAGAAATCCACACAACAGGCACTCTGTACGTCTCCTCTTCTGAGACTGTTCTGTCCTCTCTGCAGATCACCCCCTTCTTTTACGAAGCACAGTCTTTGGTTCATCACAAACATCTTTTGGGATTGACCTGAGGGAGACTTTTGTCACAGAAGTACCTGACTTTGGGCCTGCCTGGTGATGCAAGGGGTTAAGACACAACCTATGAGGCTATTCGCAGCCTCTACGGCATGAGTTCAATCCCTGGCCAGCCAGGGAGCTACCCACATGGCACAGCAGACCTCTCCTGTCTCCCCGTTGCTCCCCTCAGCAGTGGATTTCAGTACATCTGCCTGTTCTGCTCCCCACTCTGTCTCTGGTGAATCCTCTCACCCCCCACGCCTCTGGCCTGTACCGCAGCTCTATGCATAAATAAATAAATCTTTAAAAAAAAAAGAAGTACCTGACTTTATGGATGCACGTCTCATCAAGGTTTAACAGATTCAAGGTCTGTCATTGGGTTCCACTTCCTAGAGAAAAGATATAGCTGTGCAAAGGTACACAGAACCCCCGATTTCGACACAACAGGTAAAGTGACACCACATCATGATCATGTCTTATGCTCAGCATCCAGATATGTGTGATTGTGGCCGAGCTGTGAAACGTATAATATGATCTAATTTTTCTGTAACTAGAATTTTTGTTCAGTGTTTACGTACACCAGCTGGACTTGTCGCACCATCCTTTCCGTGACACTTTTCTTGAGTGTTTGTTAGAATAGAGTTGATTTCTCAATTCATGATTTTTCGTCACTATAAACAATAGTTTAATACTCTTTTTCAATTAGCAGATTAATTACATGTTGGATTTGCAGCTATGGTTTGCTGTTTCCATAATCACACTTACATTTGCCTCACAGCCCTCAAACATTTCTGTGGAGAAGCATGATTCAGGCTGTGTCTTCTTGTAATACAGATTCAAAACAATTTTTGCTTCACTGATGTTATTTTATGCCTAATATTTGCCACTGATTCTGACAAAATGGGCTTGATTTAAAGAAAAAACACACAAATAAAAAGTCCTATATTATATGAAATGTGACCAGAAATTATGTGCCAGGTATTTATAGTATTTGTACTTTGCAGTTTATCAACTACCTTCCATTTATACTTATTCATTTGACAATTAACTACACACTGATTTATAGCCTTGCTGTATTATTGGGTGACTTTTCAGGAATTTTAGTTTTGTGATGAGATAATGAGTTTGAATGGTCCTACTGAGTAGATTGTGGAAGTTTGAATCTAAGTTGTTAGACTTGATGAGGAGTATATAAAGCCAGTCAGAGAAGGGACAAGCAAATGGGAGAATTTATGAAGGAAATAGCTATTCTCATAGAATATTGTAGCCTTTTCCTTTAACTTAGCTTCATCCCTCTGCCAGACAATGGGGGAGCTGGAAACAACAGCTTTTGCTTGGTGAAAGTGCCAGTGAGTGGAAACCCAGGACCTCCCACTCTTGCTCTGAGTCTAACAACCCTGAGACCAGTCGGTGGCCAGTGAGCGTAGGGGTGGACGTGAAGGAGACAGCAGGTTTGTTGTTTAATCAGTAAGGGATGAAAATGCCTCCCTGCCATTCAGCAGCTCTTTCTGATTCATCTTTTTTCTTTAACTTTCATAGTATTCAGAGGGCATTTAAATCTGTTACAACTGTTTCTCTACTTGTTAAACACAGGTAACTTCATAAGGAATCTTACTTTTTTTTTTCAAATAAATTATTTTTATAACTTTATTTTATTTTACATATATTTTACATCATTCTTTCTTTTCGTACTATACATGCTTCTCTCAGATGGCGTTCCCGCAAAATCCCCACCACCAATTCACCCGTGCACCATCACCACAGTCCCTGTGTAAGAACACACTCCCTGGGCCTCCCCGGGTGGCGCCACGGTTGAGCGCTGGGTTGTGGAGCTGCCCGCAGCCTCTGCAGCGCCGGTTCGATCCCCGGCTGCTCCCCGGCCACCGGAGGAGGGTCCCACATGGCGCGCAGACCTCTCCTGCCGCCCGCTGCTCCCCTCAGCAGTGTACTTCGGTCCTTCTGCCTGTTCTGCTCCCCGCTCCGACTCTGGTGAATTCTCTCACCCTCCCGTGCTTCCAACTGTACCCCAGTTCTTGCATAAATAAATAAATAATCTTAAAAAAAAGAGCACACTCCCTCCCTTGTTCTGATCCCTCTCCCTCCCCTGCTGAGTGCCTCTGATTAATAGTTGCCTGTTAATTTTGTTTTTTAACTTATTAAAATTATTTTTTCCTGGTCCCTTACTTGGCTCCCCTACATCCCTCCTATGAGTGAAAGCATCTGGTATTTTTCTTTTTCCTTCAGGCTCTTTTCACTGAGCATGATCCCTTCCAGCTCCATCCATGTTGCTGCGAATGGCATGAATTTATCTTTTTGACTGCTGAATAGTATTCCATTGTGTATATAGACCACAGCTTCTCAGATCTGTCTGCTTCAAGTAGCCTCTTGTATATGTTAACCATTGCTCAAAATTCTGATATGTGAACTTTGGGTCACCTGAGTATGAAGGACTCTTACACCTTAGAGAAAATGTTCTCTTTATCTGATCATAAAAATAGGAAAAGGTAGTCATTCCTGTAGAACGAAAAAGAAAGTTCCAGCTAAGAGAACTGGTACAGTGTAAGCATCTCCATAATCTCATCGTGGCCTATATCTGGATCCTCAGGTGTGATATATTATGATCAAACATCGACACTTTATTCCTTTGCTCTTTGCCACATAGGGCTTTCTGTGTTGCTAGAGCATCCAAAAATCACACCAGAGCTTTTAAGCTCTCACCAAACAATATGGTAAGCAATAAGAGAAATCCTTCTGGAAGGACCCATATTTCTTGAATAATAAGAAAGAATCTTAATAAAAATTAGACTTAAGCCTGAATAAATAATTTCAGAGAACATACACCTATAACCAGTATGCACAATTTATATTTGGCACAACTTTACAACAACAACAAAAAATTAGCGATACTTTAAGACCAGGACAGTGAGCATAAAAAATCAAATATGGAAATTATCATATATCAATAATACCTCTTCTCAGGACTCAAGAGGGATTGAGTGTGCCAGTACACTTTGTATGGGTGTCTGTTGTCTTGTTTGTCAGATTGCCTCTATGCCATTACAATTCTTTGTGATACAGGAATATAAAGAAATATTAGTTAAAGTTCTGCAGTGGCAATTTATCTATTTTATCTATTCTCTCTCTCTTTGTGTGTGTGTAGAGAGATTTATTATTAAAAATCGACTCATACATTGATGGAGTCTGAGACATCTCAGCATCTGCAGCTGGCAAGTTGGAGAACTCGGAGAGTGAATTGTGTAAATTCCAGTCTGAGGACCAGCAGGCTCAAAAACCCTGCAAGAGCCAAAGTTTCTGTGGCACAAAAAAAAAAAAAAAAAAAAAAAAAAAAAAAAAAAAAAAGTCCTACCTAAATCACTCAGTCTTTAGCTCTATACAAGTCTTTGATTTATTGGCTAAAACCCATTCATATTAGGAAGAGCAATATGCTTTACTCAGTCTGCTCAAAGGCAATCTCGTCCATAAATACCCGCACAGACACTCTATGTTTGGCCAAATGTCAGTGACCAAAATTAGCCATCACAAGAGGTTTAATGAAGAGGTCACAATCTCATGAGCTTTCTGGGATGCTGGGGTAATAAGCTCATTCAAGTGTACAGCAGTGACTCAGACGGAGTCTCAATTCTCAAGGATCTTACCATCTACTTGGGGAGCAAACAGTAAATTAGGAAGAGTAACTAATGTGTGAGCAATATACTTTCTAAGCCCTTTGGCCTTATCGTATCCTCGTCAGCCAGATCGCTGGAAACTGTGTGGCCAGGCAGCCTCACAGCTGCAGCTGCTCAGGGACCGGTGGGTTGTTTGACAGTCAGTATTTGGCAACTGCTAGAAATCCTGTAAATGTCATACTTGAGGGTTTCAGGACATAAAGTGGAAGATTTTATTTTCTCTGAGTAAGTATAATAAATTATTTCCATACAAAGTGGCTTTAAAAAAATTGGAATAACAGTAGCTGATGTAAGTATAAAGCATTAGTCATATGTAGAAATAGGTGTTGTAATATTTCCAAATTAGATGTGGTGAGATTCTGAGATCCTCCAAGTAATATGGGATATAGTTAAAGAAGACGAAACTTTTGTGTATTATTTAAAAAAAAAAAAAGTTTGGCCTCCCTGGTGGTGCAGGGGTAAGTCTCAGCACTATCAAGCTATCACCAGCCACTGTGGCATGAGTTCGATCCCCAGTCAGGGAGCTACCCCCAGGGTGCAGCAGACCTCTCCTGTCTCCCCACTGCTCCCCTCAGCAGTGGATTTCAGTCAGTCTGTATGTTCTCTTCCCCGCTCTGTCTCTGGTGAATCTCTCACCCCCGCATCTCTGGCCTGTACCTCAGCTCTTGTATGCATAAATAAATAAAAATAAATCTTAAAACAATTGTTAAAAAAATTTTTAAAAATGTGTTACACAAAGTTTCTCATTGCACTTAAAAGGTGTCTGTGTTGCTAACGGTGACAGAAAACCTGGACTCCTGGATTCTTGACTGGTCAGCCCACAGCACTGGCGTGGAGCTGGATGCTCTCCAACCCACTGTTAACTGTGTCAGCCTTGTGGTAGAGACGGCAATACAGCGATTTCCATTGTTTCCTCATAAGCACACAGGGTGATTGCACTTGCTTATTTTAATTTGTATCAGGTCATATGACTAGTTCTGGGCAATGAAATATGTGTAAAAATAAAGTTAGTCCTTCAGGGCCAAAGTGTTTAATTGCAAATACAAGTGACTCCAGCGGCCACAGAGGTCAGATACCACAGATGGCGCGGTGTTCAAGCAGCACAGATTTTCTATACGGAATATCTTAACACTGTGTCTAACAGAAGACCCACTGACCTAAATGGACAGGTTATGTGAGCAAGAAATAAATCTTTCTTGAATTAAGCCTCTGGGACTTGAGGGATAATTTGTACAGTGACACGATCTAGTCTAAACTGAGTTTGTTTGCATACATTATGTCGTTTAAACATTTAATAAGCAGCAACAGAAATTACACTTCTGCCATTGACCATTAAAAATAACTATATTTGGGGGCCTCCCTAGTGGCTCAGGGGTTAAAGTCTCAGCACTATGAAGCTATCACCAGCCACTGTAGCACGAGTTCAATCCCCAGCCAGGGAGCTACCCACATGGCGCAGCAGACCTCTCCTGTCTCCCCGCTGCTCCCCTCAGCGGTGGATTTCAGTGGATCTGCCTATTCTGTTCCACACTCTGTGTTTGGTGAATCCTCTCACCTCTTCCCCTCACCTCTGGCCTGTACCCTCTAATGAATCTTTAAAAAATAACTATAGTTACTTTATCCATGAAAACCCCAATATTGTATGTTGTTGTTTTTGCTTTTGTGCCATCTTTTGTTTTCTAAAATATTTCAGATATGTAGTCCCATAACAATTACAAAGTGGCTAAGCTCCCTATCAGTGTCATTATAAATTTATATGTTGGTTTATTGAAATCTTTAGGAGAAAGTTTTGTTTTGTGTTTTGTGCATTTTTAAGCAAATGACATGGGGGTTCATTGAAACTTTACTTTTTTTATTTATTGCTACTTTTCATTTAAATAGCCCTAGCTACTTATTAGGTTGTAGATAGACATTGTACACCCAGACCTATATTTTGCAAAACATTTTAAATGTTTAATTTTATAATAGAGTCACTGTACCATATTCTGATATATGAATAACTTTTCTATGAACATTCTCACAATCTCGAACGTCTGGTTTCTCAATCCTACCTCTTTAATATTAAGTAGAAATTTTTTTCAGAGAAGAATATTTTTAGAATATTATTTTGCCTGGACTCCATGCACTATGGAATCCAGTCTTGTGCCTTTCTCTGTATGTTTATGACCTTTTCGACTTAGACACCTGTTCCATGTCCCTTATTCTTTAGTGCTTTATTTTGTTATTTAGTGTTAATATATTTTGTAAGATACATAATTGTAGATAATATAAAAGTATAGCTCTTCGTGAATAAATGAAGCCAGAGTATAATTTTTCTTTTTTAAATCCATTTATCTTTTTTTAACAATTGAGGTTAAACATTAGGATCCCCATCAGGTGTTACCACCACTGGGCACTCACCCTCAAATCACCTACATTCTATCACCATAGTCCATTGTGATTCCTCCACTTTTTTTGCTCACCCCTCCCTCACCCCCTGAACCCCTCTGATGCTTCAGTTCTATAGGCAGATGCAGGTGTTAGTTTCTAAGTTTGTCCTTTTCTGACTCTTATTTTTCTGGAGAATAATCTACTTCTTAATGTGAATCACTGTATCTCTCTCTCTTTTTTTTTTTTATCTATGTGTATTTCCCAATAACATGCTTCAGATACATAGGAAAATATTTCCATTCCTTGCATATCAGGACTGTGTGGTTATTCACTTAGAAGTGACAATTGCTTTAAATATTTCTGTTATCTAAGTAAGCATTAAAGGAAGGATATTATGCATTCATAATGATTAAGTAATACTTCCTGATAACATTTATTTACATTTCCCCAGGGAGTCCTTAAATTTGACACTGCATCATAAAACAAAGTAATATATGTGTAAAGTCAGGCTGTGCTTGAATCAAAGCAATATATTCTGAACGCTGTATTCAAGTTGTTTAACAAGTGATGTGGTATACAGCAAATTACTATTCTTTGAAAATGAACTAAAGTTAGCAGAGATGGCACAGAAGATAGTAGTTTCTTGATAGAAACAGATTCTAAATTTAACTTAATATTATATATCAGATCAAATGGATTGTTTCATGCCCTTCTGTCATATCTTAATTAAGGAAAATACTTTAACTTGGATGTTGAGTGTCAATTAAGATAACTGAAAAAAAAAAGACTGTCAAAATTTTATTGTTAAAGTGAGTTGTAGTTAAAATTATGCCTGAATCTGAATTTATTTCTGGTTCAAAATGATCTAATCATGAAGTGTCACAGCACTTTAGAGCTTCGGGAGAACACAGAGAGGTCATTAGGATAAACCCTTTACTGAAGCACTGAGATGAAGGCTCAGAAAAGTAAAGTTTATTACTGTTGTCATACATCCATTTACTGATTTTTAACCCTTTCTAAGTACTACTTTTGTTTGTTTCTTTCTGATTTTATGAATGTTTTCTTCTTTACGCTGTGATGTTATTAAGGACATTGGTGCTTTCGTTTTAAGGCAAGACATAACATTTGTGCCTGCAATTATTTATTTTCACTTCTACATAATTTTAGTAGTATTTTCTCTAAAATTACTTAATGGTAAGAGACCTGATAGTTGTTTCTTTTTCCTACTAAGCACAGAGGATTTTTGAGTCCTGCAAAAAATGGCTGCTTGGATCCTACACCCAAAGATCCTATTGATTGTAGGTTTCCAGAAAGCTCTGCCCTAACATCGCCTTCCCATCACACACCCTCAAGGGAGCTGGGCAGGAGTGTATGTATGCATGTCATAGGGTTCCCTGTAGGGTTCAGAAAACAATATTCCTAAAGTTCCCTACAAATACAATTTTACAATGAAATGCAGATTTGGCCTGAATAAGTTAATATTTAAGGGACATAACGTTAATTATCCCAAGTACTCTTCTGTATTTACCTATTTCCTGTTTTTCATTTGGACTTCCATATTTTATTTAACTCAAGTGGTGTGAAATAGCTCGAAAGTCACTAAGTTCAGGCACTTATTTAGTCTTTATACAAAGGTTAAGGGACAACTTTGACCAAAATCTTTGTGGTCTCTAGACATATTGCTACTTAATTGTTTGAGGGCAGGAGAGCATGAGAAACATGGGGGTGCTTTAGGGAGAATGGATGTGCTGTAATCCATAAGGGAATATTTAATGCTCAGCAAATGTCATTATAAGAGCTCGTTTGTCAGCCCGTTCCTCATGATTTCATGGGTATATTAGACTTCCAGAAATTTCCAGAGGGCATCAATATTTCAGAATCTCCACCACCAAAGCATGGAATACACACAGAATTCATGTTTTACTCAGGCAACCAGAAGGGCAGGGGAGTGGGTGGGAGTGAAGGAGGGAGGGGTCGTGGAGCAAGGGGAGGATTATTGAGGTATCGGTGGTGAGCATGGGGCCAGGGTTAAAGCAATTTAAGGGAGCCTTTTATCCTGTGAAAGAAAATAGGAGATTTCTGAGCAGTGAAGATTGAGGGACAAAGGAAAAACAGGATGGATAAAGGGCTGGGTTTAGTAAATTAAAATGAGAGCCGGTGTGAAGCCCGAGAGCTGCTTCTATTGGTGGGTGCACCAATGGTGCTTGACCATATTAGGACACTTCAACTTGCACGTTTACCCACTGCGAATAACGGAGGAGTTAATGTGCTACTGAACTGTCTCTGGACAGTTTATTCTCAGGGAAGTGAAGAAGTTATATCCACATGTTTTTAGGGTTATCAGCATCTTAAAGTTTAATGGAGAAAGGAAGACATAGACTGTATTAATTGAAAATGTTATTTTATATTAAATGTTGGGGAAAGATTCAGTCAGGTCTCATAACCAGTAAACCTGATAGTCCTGTCTCTCCTTTATAGTTTAAGAAAACAACTTAATACCGGACTTAATACCCAACATAACTGCAGTTTTAACCACTCCCACAATCTGGGGTTTCCTGATCAGCACTGGTGGGGAGACCTGCATGGCAAGAGCCCTTTGCATTCCCCTAAGAGATGGGGGCTTTGCCTGAAATCATCTTTCTTTCCTTTTGCTAATAACCTCCTGCCAACCTCTTTCTGACTATAAAACCTTCCATTTTGTGCATGTCTTGTATTAACTTTCTACTTGCGCGATGGCATCCTGCCTGATTCAGGAATCCTTGATAAAGTCCGTTAGGATTTTTCTTTGTTTGTTTGTTGCTGTTGCATAATATCGAAGCAACCCCAACATGAGATCGATTGTCCCTTTTTAGAGCCATCATCACGCACCTCTTCCTGTATCCCGTGACTGCTGCCCTAACTCCCACAGCTGCAGCTCTTTATCAACTCTAAATTTCAGACTTAACCCACTCCCTTAGACCTTTTCTCTGAACCAGTCTCTATATAGCCTTAATATGCAGTTTTGCTAATTAACATCCAAGAAAGATTCTTTATCACAAAGACCAGCATTTCTCAAGTGGTAGAGTCATGAGGATCCCCTAAGACTCTTTAATTTGCAGTCAAGGTTAAATGGCCAAATTGCTCTCAGAGAAAAAAAAAAAAAATCCTAAACTCTTCTCTGAGGTTTGCTTTTGCAGACACAGCCTGGACTCCTGTTAGTGAATGGCATAACCTGCGCATGCACAGTGGCTAAACTTGGTTGAGTTCCAAGCTGACAGCAAGTAAGGGAACAGCAACAGGGAGGGAGGCCCACTTAGAAGTGAGGCGTTCACGATGGAAATTCCAAACTCCAGCTAGCTGCAGAGCAATTTCTTCATGCTTCCCCATGGATGAAATGCCCTCTAACTCGTCAGTAAACTTCAGGCACACGCACGTCTTTGCGCTTCCCCAGCTTTATAGCTAATAAAATTTAGCTCCTTTCTTCTCCATCTTGCTCCCCAAAACCTATACAACCTCATTACATTTATAAATAGGAAGACGTGAGTCTTTCCTTTCTGTCTCCTTGCCAATCACTCTGCATTAATGCCCTTTCTGTCCTCCAAATTGGGTGTCATAGAAACCAGCTTCCTTGCATGCCACCCCACTGTGCTTTAGCAAACTCCAGCTCCAGATGGGGCTGCCTGCCCCAGGTCAAGGACGTTTGTTAGAGCCCCAGTTTACTAGAAGTCAACGTGAAGTCAAAGTCAACGACTAGAGATGCTGGAGGTCAGGGAAGCGTGAGAGTAATCAATCAATGCTGTCTGTCTCGCAAATAAAACTCTCAGGGTTTCAGGGAACTCAAAGTATTCTGAGCTCCAGAATACCTCTCAAAACTTTATGGAATTTGTTGTTTAATATTATTAAAAAAATAATATTTGTTTAATATTATTTAAAAAACCCACACTATTGTCAGCAAACTAAATTTTGTAAATATTCAATACATTTTAAAGAAAACTACCAGCAATGTATCTTTTACAATTAATTCCTTTCAATAAAATTTGTTCACATCTATAATCTAATGAAAATAACTCATATTTTCCATGCTTATTATTCATGCATATAAATAAAGAAAATCCATTGTTATATTTTAATGATTAAATCAAATGTACACAGCATAGTTTTGAACCATTTTATTCCTTACAGATGCTTGGGTACTCATTTGGAGATTTTTTTTTTTGTAGTATAAAGTGATATAATTTTATTGTTCATTGCTGAGCATTCCATTAAATCATAAAATAATAATTCAGTTAAGTCATCCAACACTATATTGTGATCATTTAAATTGTGCTTTAATGGGTCTCATTAATATAATTAGTCTTAGAAAGCAAACGTGATTAGGTCCTAGTAAAATGTGAGATTTAATTGACTCATTTCCATGTTGGAGCTATCTTACTTATCTCACCATTTTTCTATTTTATTAAAAAGTATTTCATATTCTAGGAAAGAGTCTTTTGATTTAGATATGAGAAGTAGAATTATGGTGAAACTTAAGCACTGGTCTCCGCTTATCCCTGAAATCAACCCAGTGAACGCCTTTCTTAATTTTTAGCACCGATCCATGTTTATAATACACATTTCACCTGTGTCATTCCTAGACAATTCAGTTCTGTCTACATTTGGGATTTAGTTCCATTCTAAAAAATATTAGTAGCCATTTCTCCTCCATGATATAAAATGAATTAAATCAGTTTAGAAGTTTCTGAAAATGTGATATTTAAAATTTCAGTTTCCAAAATGCAATATTGTTTCTGCTAGTTGTAGTATTTTAAGATTTGATGTGTGTAGTTTTATTACTACTATAGTTAAAACCATTTTAGGCAAAACCATTAATAGAAAATGCTGCTCAGATTTAACATCACTAGAGATTTTATTAATGCTCTCTGAATTGAAATGTTGAGTTAATTAATCAAGGTGAGCTGTAGGAGATCCAGGAAATGACTTACTGAGAATGTTTCATCTATAAACATTAAAAGACACCTTTATAGGAAGTGAAAGAAGATATATGAGAGCACCCCATTAAAAAGTGCAACTCAGGAACTCCAATAATAGACTTTTACCAAGGAATATGTTATGTAACTAGATGACCAAAATGTTATATCTGGTATCAAAAATTAAATGTGTTCTTTTTATTTTCTAATTAATAATAACAGATTTTTTAAAGATATTATCTCTGGAAATAAGTGAAAATATCAAATAGTTTTCCCTTCTTAACTGCAGTCTAATATGTCCCACTAACTCTGTCTATAAATGCTTCTGAGTTTGGCTAATAGAAGTACTAATAAAAATAGATGCTGAGTTTTTATGATGATCCAGACACGGTTTTAAGTGGTTTACTCATCAAATTTAATCTTAAAAATCGCCTCATTTAGGAATAATGACTCACTTGACTACTCTTAACTGAACTCGGTTCCCTTAGTAAGAGTCTGCTGACTCCCTACTTCAGGGTACAAAAGAAATTATACAGTCCTCATGGCTTCTTCTCAGATGGACAAGTAGTTTAAAAAAACAAAAAAAACAGCATCAGACAGGATTGCAAAGGCAAAACAATCAAACTAACAACATATGCATGGAGGATTTACATGGTTGTAAATTCTAAGGAAATTCTAATGGAACATACCAGGAATATTCATCCTGTGGTTAGTGATCTGGTACGTCAGGGAGAAAAAGGAGGAGACATTACATGACAGATAAGGGGGTGGAGACATCATCCTTACTCTGAGAGTAAAGGATGAGATTCTTATAGAGGAAAAATGTCTACCTAGAAACATATAACTGGATGAGAAATTCCAAACTACCTAAGAATAGGTAGCTCTTCATTGATTAGGGAGGGAAGGAGGATTTAGGTAAAGACAAAAGCTCTTAGCTTTCGAGTCCCTCATTGATCTCAATCCCAAATAATCTGCATTCCTTAAGTGATGGTCATAAACTTCCCAAGGCTCACAGGACCTTGATTGACCTCTAGTTCTTATACCAAGTTGACAGGAGGCCTGCCGGGGCCTTAATAGGCCTGGGCCTATTAAGAAAATTCTACCTGACCCATTTGAAGAGACCAAGCCTACACTTACATGTCATTGTATTCATTCCACATTGTTGTTTTCCCTGGTTTTCTTTCTTTATCCCTATATTCTCAGTGCCGTGTGGGTAAGTACAATGTTTATTCTAGTAATCAGGTATTCCCAGCTCATAGCACATTGCTGTTAATGTGCAAACTTAGAGGCACCCAGTTCTCCCAAATCTTGCACCCTCTTAAGTTTCTTCCATCTGACTCATACAGAGAAAACATACTCTTAGTGTGTAACACCTTCGAAGGAACTAGTGTGCAATAGAGAGAAGAGAAGAGAGAATAATAGTTTCCAGCAAAACCCCCAAAGATACCCATCCCCTCGTGGGAAAATGCCCAGCCAAACAGGGTTGGCCCAAAGTAGGTCCAGTGAGCCCCAAAAGCTTGCCACAGGTCTAAGGCACCTTCTGGTGGGGACCCATAGGAAGGGGAATAAGGGGCCAAGAAAGTCTGGAAGGAAAGGAGCAAAGTCAAAGTAAAGGTCAAGATAAAGACCAGCATCGTCAGCTCCCCTGGGGGCTCTCACCCACACGTCTTTCAAGAGGCTCTTTCCATGTCGCAAGTGCAAGTCCCAGACCAAGAAGCAAGCACAGTTTCTTCTTCACATGTCTCTCTGCTCCATGTGCCTCCTCCAAGTCGTGTCTCCAGAGTCTTCTGTCCCAAGGCTTTTGTAGCTTTTCCCCCTGCCTGGCTCCACTCCTACTAGATGGGACAGGGGCCGTGGCACCCCCCTTTCCATGGAGAGGATGCCTGCGGGGTGGGGAAAAATGTCAGGCTTTTCTGCCCTCCCGCCATCAGGACGGATGATGGATCCTTGCGGTCCTGAGTGCATGCCTGATGGGGCACCTGGAGTGGGGTGTGGGCCTAGGGAGATGGGATTCACCTGGGCTGAGACTGGGCTTTTAAGGGCGGCGTCACGGGGACGCCAGCAGAAGCCGAGGAGAAGCCGAAAGAGAAGCAGAGAAAGAAGCAGCAGAAGCCGAGAGAGAGATCACCGGAGAGCCCAGATAGAGTGAAGACTTGCTGGGGGCTGGGGCCTGCCAGCCTCCTGGCCGCCCAGTACCCCAGCTTGCCGTGTGCCTGGTAAACCCCAATAAAAGACCCGCAAAAAGCCATTGAGGACTCCGATTCCTCCTTTACCCGGTTTGCTGGATCCTAGAAAACCTGCCCTGTGGCCAGTCCTGGCCTCTACAATTGGCGTGAGTCGGCAGGATGATCCATGCAGACGGGCATGGAGCCCTCCGAGGACCTGGAGGGACTAAGGAGTAACAGACTGTGTTGCCTGTGACGACACTGGAGGCGTTACGGTGGCACAGGAGAGGGACACGGTCCCGGAGCTACAGGCCGAGACCTTGCGTGAAGGAGACACCGGAGAGGACCAGCCAACGACCCCTGAGGCAGCGAGAATCGTCGTCGGGGAAGAGAGGACCGCGATTCGGAGCCCGCCGGTGCTGATGCAGGGAGAGCATCCCCTGCCAGAAGGCGGAGGAACTTTGGCAAGTTAATGCTGTCTTGGGACCCTGGGGGAGGATGTTTGCACACCCCCGAGATGGGAATCTGGGGGTGCTCAGTGGGCCTCCGTGGCTAAAAGCAGCCTGATGTGCCCAGCAGCCAGGCGGAGGAGAAAAGCCAACCGAGAAGGCAAAAGCTGGTGCTGATGCTGAGTTGGGGAAGCCCTGAGTGGCCGCTAAGCACTAGGTAAGCCGAGGAAGGCCAGTGAGTCTCGTAAAATCACCTGTGGGGGATGCCCTGCTGGTTCTCGAGGGAGGGTGAGGAGCGGAGGAACCCGTCCTTGGGGGACGGGTGGGGAACGTGGCTTGGGGTGGGGCCCAAGCCGAAGAGGGGACCCGAGAGAGGCCGCATGTAGAGCTTGGATCCCCGACCCATGTGCGTGTGCAGTGGGCTGGCCTGAGTGCAGGGGCCTGCGAGTCGCATGGGTGGCCATGAAGGCCGAGTGTTGGAGCGACCGCAGACAGGAACCCTGAGGGTGGGCGATGACCCCCAACAGAATAGAACCACCAATCCCAGAGCGAGTGCATCCTGGGGGTGGATGCTGTGTGGCTTGTAGCCGAGACGACAGCCAGAGAAGGCCGGGAAGCCTGACGGCTCCTGTCGTGTTGCAGTGGATGCCGTGAGTGGTTCCCCTCCCTCGTGTGAGCGGCGCCTTCGGCAGCAGATGTGGTGGCTCATCTGCTGGTGCCAGTGGTTGTCTTTTGCCACTGGGTTGGGGCCCTGCCTAGACTTATTTGTGTTCTGTTGTATTTTGTTGTGGTGTTGTGATGGATTTGCTTTTTTGGGCCATGGCTGCACTGTTTATGTTTGCTAAGAAAATTGTGTATATGTAGATTGTATGGCAGAAAACCCTGAGGGGGTGGACTGTGGGGTGGGGGAAAATGTCAGGCTTTTCTGCCCTCCCGTCAGCAGGATAGATGATGGATCCCTGTGGTCCTGAACGCATGCCTGAGGGCGGCACCTGGAGTGGGGTGTGGGCCTAGGGAGATGGGATTCACCTGGGCTGAGACTGGGCTTTTAAGGGCGGCGTCACGGGGACGCCAGCAGAAGCTGAAGAGAAGCCGAGAGAGAAGCCAAGAAGCAGAAGCAGAAAACGCCAGAGAGCCCAGATAGAGTGAAGAATTGCTGGGGGCTGGGAGGCCTGCCAGGCCTGCCATTTACCTGGTAAACCCCAATAAAAGCCTGCAAAAAGCCACTGAGGACTTTGATTCCTCCTTTACCCGGTCTGCTGGATCCTAGAAAACCTGCACCGTGTCCCGTCCTGACCCTACCATGCCTCTGCACCCACACTAGATGTTTGAAAGTATTTGTGGGGTTACATAGCATAGGTAGGTTTGAATTCATGGCTAGAAAATTAGAACATTCTTCACCAGTTCTAATTTAAAGAAAATAATTAGGATGTATAAATGAATTCTGTGGGGACCTTTAAAAAGTGCAACTAGAATAATTTTCAAGGATGAAAGCAAGAAAATCATTAGTAAAATCCTTAATAGCCATAAAGTATCTAAACAGCAAAGATGTAGTGACTTTTTAGTTTCCGTCTTGGACCAAATGTTCAAAAACAGAAGCATGGGTGTCGTGAATGACTTACCCCACTGCGCACCCCCTCAGGTGGGCTCCGCAGAGCTGCTTTCTGCCTGGAGGTGAAATCGGCATGTATAAAAGCCTAAAGCTAAAATTTGCTCTGATTTTGTCTCAAGTGATGCTCAGACCTAGTTTGTTGTGCCAGTCAACCGGTGTGAACCTGGTTTTCAGCTCGGCTGTGGGCCACCTGGATTGTTTGACCAGCTGACGTGGCTCTGAGTAAACCTTGATTACCTCCACCTAAACCACTTGGGTTCTGCGCTTCATTCTTCATCAGCCCCATTCCCTGCGGTATGCGCGGGGGGAAATGCTTGCTTTAATGGGTCTTCTCCAACTCTGGCTTCTGTTTTATGCTTTCATTTTTCATTTTTTTCAGCTGTTTCCTTATAGTTTTTCCTCTCTGTATGAAGAAAGACCAAACCCTGAGAGGTGCATGAATAATTAAGGGACATTCCTCTGAATTTAAAAAGCCAGATGTTCAAGGAAATCCTTCTTTGGGAAGGATGTTAGTCTTTCATGTGTACAGATTTATATTTATGGCTTTAGGGGAGAGTACATGCAGCTCGACTCACTGTTCCGCAAAATAATTCTTCTATTGTTCTAGGAACATGCAAATTACATGGTCATGTTATATTTGCATTTATTAGTAAATAATTCAATGTACGACATCATATAGCTTTTATAAAATATTGAAATCAACTTATTTCAGTTGTTTGAGGAGATGTACGCTGATTAAAAGTGCTTTGAAGACATTTTCTCACAGAGAAAGCCTACGGAAGGTAAAGGGAAGTGAAGCAAAACTTTAAATTCTACGTATTTAACTTGGATATACAATGCTAATTAAATTTCTCTTAAAATTTTACTTTAAAAGCATAGTAAACAATAAACTCAACCAATTCATAATCAAAAATCTATTTCTGAATAATTAAAGGCACACAGAGCACCTGGATTAACAAGGGGGGGTTCCAGGTCCACCGCGCCCCCTCAGAGGAGGCGGGGCTGGGCAGCCAGGTAGAGCAGTTGGACAAGGAAGGCCGGGGCTCAGGAGAGGACACTTGGCAAGAACACACGAGAAAGCATGGGGATGGGATGCTCGAAGGACACAGAGGAGCGACATGCCGGGAGCCATGGGGTCCAGACATGCAGGCCACAGTGGCGGTCTTTGCTGGAATCTGTACTTTAATTTTGCTCCTTTTGTCCCAGACTTGCCTGGTTCTTATGTCCTCCTTCCTGTATTTCACCTGCAGAAGGCGCCTTAGACGTGTGCAAGCGTTTGGGCCTCCGCAGCCCCAGCGGGCCCGTTAGACTGGACATTCCCCAGGCGGGGATGGGTCCCTGGGGTGTTTCTCGGGAAACCATCTCCTTGCTCCCCTGCTCTGTGCGCGCCGACCCTATTAAGTTTCATTTAGACTAATCTGCTGCCTTGCCCTTACATGGTGGAGGAGTATCACTCTGCAGCCTCAGGAGATGGTGGTAATATCTTCTGGGGCTAAGACAGGCATTCTTGCCATGTACTATAATAATTTTTTTAGTATCTTTTTAAAGTAATATACCTATAGACTTATTGTTCATCATAAAATATCTGCGTTCTCTAAGCTTCGAGAGCCTCACAACCCACCGTCTGGACAGCTGCCAACTAGTCCTTTTTCTGGTTGCTCTACAGGCCCGGAGGCCTGCAGAGCCCAGGAGGGAATGTCAGTATCACGGCTGCCATTCCTGTCGCGAGTAACAAGCTGCCCTTCGCCTCTGACCTGAGAACCTGCGGTAAGGAGCTTATTTAGTTTGCAAGAAGGGTAAGAATCTTAGGCCTTCACAGTTCTTGACAGTGTCTCTGTTCACCCAGATCCAGGTGAAGGAAGGGTCATAACCATATTTGTTAAAGACCAGCCGCTGGAAACACTTTTTCTTTAAAGCAGAATAGATTGGTTAATTGTGGTGGAATATCTATACCGTGGACACTGTAGAGCCATAAAAACTGAGGGGGTTGCAATTGTATGGGGAATATAAAAATAAAATTAAAAAAATAAAATAAAAGAGAGAAATGTTTAAAAAAAAAACCAACTGAAGAATCCACAAGACCAACATTTAGACAAATCTGAAGTAAAATATGTTGTGTGCTAAAAGCCAGACACAAAAGTCTGCGTACAGTATCGCTCCAGTTGCGGAGCACAGAAAGATGAGTGAAACTTACCAGTCGTGACAGACGCCGGGGAGTGTTCATGGAGGGTGGCAGGTAGGGACGCAGACGGACCATGAGGGGACCAGGAAATGTTCATATTTTGTTCTGAGGTGGAATATAACAGATGTGTGTGCATAGAGAGGAATTTATTTGGCTTGATTAAATAGAGTATACTCTTGCCATTTTATCATGATGTATGGCAAAACTAAATGACAATGTTTTCGATTTATTTAAATGCTAGAGTCACTCTTCTAGGTAAACAGTCACCTGCATCACGTAATATTCTAGGACACTTGAGAGAAGTTATTTTGCTGCTATATATCGTATCACTTTTCTTACTATCTTTACCACCTTAATTAAAAAAAAAATAAAATTCCAAGTAACAGCTTGCCAGAGTCTCTACTGAAGTGATTTAATTAGTCTAGATAAAGAAAATAATTCTTATAGCAACTTTTATATATAATTCCTATGATATACGAGGGTGTATCTGTACCTCTTTCCCCAAATTATCTATTGCTTATTAATCACTATGTAATTGTCCCTTCCAGTGCAAAGCATGTCTCTTTTCATGATTGGTAGATTTCAAAGTAATTGTGTTTGCAATTTGGTCTTCTTCTAGAAAACCTGCTTCACCTGACAAAGATGGCAGGTCTTTTTCTGTGATAAGGATACTTTGGGGGGCAAAAATGGAAATATCGTTACACCTCTTGTTTCATGTCATATTATGAAACAGGTGCTTGTCGCTTTTGAACAGAATGTTTTGCGTTTGTTTTAGAGATGTTCACAGTGTTTCCAGGAGAAACACTGGCATGAAAAGCTATTTTGTTTGATGAAAATAGAATGAAGTCTCTTGACAGATTTTGCACTACATCAGATTGCTTCCATTTGAAATTAATTTAAATCAATTTAATTGGCAGAGTGTAGCAAGTTAGATTTTATTTATAATATCTGAGATTCACATATTGCTTTTATTTTAAGGAACTCAAATGTTTTATAGTCTCTCAAATTTCCAAAGTATTTGATATTTTAAAATACTGTTATAGAGAAGTGTGGAAATTTAGATGGAGATAAGACAATTGGTTGCTCAAGAAATTTAAATATCTACCTACTAATTCAACAAAATGTCACTGAACACCTGACTATGTTGCACATTTTTCCCAGTTTAGGAATAGAATTAAATTGACAAAACATCCTCATTTAAACACATCTTAGATTCTAATGGGACAGACAGAAATGAACAAGCTAAATAATTACTGTAATTTCATATCCTCAGTGTTCTCTAAGTTTGTTGACTTTCCTCTGTAAAATTTTGTTATATTTTCTCTTATCTTTTCAATAATTTCAATGAAACAAGTAAATAAGTTCCACAGAAAAGTTTAATGGTAGAAAACATGACAAGGAGAGCCAGGTATTTAATCTGATATTATCAGATGATATCTTTGCATTTAAATACTTTATAGATTTAATACCATAAGAGACTTATTCAATCTATAAAATTATATCAGAAAAAAATTCCTCCATGAACTGTAGGAATAATATATTTCTTTCATCTATAAAATGATGATATTTCACTTCTTATCTTAGTTTACATATTTTAAATTATTGACACCAAAGTAAATATTTTTAGGTTTCACAAAGACACACGTTCTACGATATTGAAGTTATCTTTATACCACACCAACATAGTATAGCTTCTGAGTGTTCTTTTTTCCACATGACCTATAGAGTCTTCTATGGCTATTCAGATGAGAATTCTTCCAATTTGACTTGGTATAATGAAAATCAAACTGAAATTTGAGAAAGCTTATGCGAAATGTTTATAAGACTGAGGGAAGACAGTCTCAGCCTTTCCTCTGTTACATAAGGCCATTAGAATAGGTTATATGTCAGGTCCCTTTTTTCAATTCAGACTCCTCAACTTACTCTGGTGAAACAAACCTAAATCTGACTGTTCTTTAATGGAACGTCCTCAATTTGGCCAACTTGATATTCCAGAAATGAACCCCTTAAGCTAAATTTTCAAACAAGTGATTTCTGAAAAGATATACACAAACAGAAACCAAAGAGTTGGAAAGAAGCTTTGCTTGGGGAGAGTGATGACAAAAGCAAGCAGAGAGAGCAAGGACAGGATTACTCATGAATCACTCCCCAACGGTTGGCTTAGCGAAGGCCAGCCCAAGTTCTGAAATCTCACTACCTTTTACTTGTGTTTATTTTACCTTGTTATGAGAGTCAGGGTTTTTATTCTCTTGCAGTATTCAAGCATGTATTTACAAAAAAAAAAAAAAAAAAAAGATCAGAAAGGATAAGAAGTCACTTCTTGGTTTGTCATTTTTCCAAAATGTCTTTTTACCTTTTGGAGAGGCTCAGAAAAGTATTCATCATTTGATGACATGTCACGTATGTTTCCTTGCTATAGTTCACACACACATACACTTCATAGCTCATGGGTAGCTTATATGACTTAGTATACATTCTTTGCAATTTTTAATGACAGATGTGTACTGTGACCTTCAGAAAAGATGATCAGACACTTATTTTATCCAAGAAGGTTCAGAAATTAAATCTAAATGCATATTAGTGTTGCTTAGAATTTTAAAGATGAATCCATTTTAATGGGGAACAGTGTTTCAAAAGACATGAAATGAGTCTGTATTTTTGGTAGGAGTACAACCTTCCAATATTTATATACATCCATTTGCTCACTGTGACATTTAGTTATGATGTGACATGCTTAAAGAAAAATTCCCTTCCTTCTCACCTTAAATTAGTATACTTACATTTACTAGAAGGTTGCTCATAGTCCTAATTCTGTCCCAGCAAATAAATATGCAAGACATCAAAGGACAAAAGAACTCAATTTGGCTCTGGTAGTCTCAGCTTATCCATAAGCACATAAACAAGGTGCATTTCCTGTTAAATTATTGAAGGCCTGCTTTAGCCTCTGCTAATTCAACAGAGAAGTAAACATCCACATAAAAGGCCATAAAAATGGTCAATTAAGTCATAATTGGCCAACCTGCTGTTTTCCTTATGTCAGTCTAAATAATGTACATTTAAGATTTTTAGTTCATTGTATTTCCTTAGTTTATAAATACCCATTCAAATATGTTTAAAACAATATAGGCATAACAGGTGTCTTTTGTTTTTTTAGTTTGTAGTTTTTGTTGTTTTTTTTTTTTTTGGCATTGCATGTGGAAATAGTGTGTGATAATTTTTTAATATCCATGATTTTTTTTTAATAATAAATTTTATTTTTATATTCCCCCATACAATTGCAAACGCCCCATTCTGACCCCAATCCCTCCCCTCCCGCCCCCCACCCCCCAAAAAGTGTCTCTGGTTCATAGTTTTTTGTTGATTTTGATTTTCACTTTCTTATATTCATTTTCCTGGTCCCTTATTTAAGTTTTCTAGATTCCTGCTATGAGTGAGACCATCCGGTATTTTTCTTTTTCTTTTTGGCTTATTTCGCTGAGCATGATCCCTTCCAATGCCATCCATGTTGCTGCAAATTGCATGTGTTTATCTTTTTTGAATGCTTTTATAAAATATTTTTAAAAATAGGGAACTTTATTAGTAGCAGATAGACATTTTTATGCATTCAATTATTGGAAGAAATAATGTACTAAGTTAATTTCTTACAATGTGGTATAATTAAAAATGCATTTGTCATCTTTGTCTTATACATAAGGATGGGTTCTGAACTTAAAAAAAAATCAAGGAAGAATTCAAACAGTGTCACTGCTTTATATTGTAGTGGCAAAAGAATTACCACTACAGTTAGTTTCTACATTTCATACAGTTCAGAAAAAGAGATACACACATGTCAATACTAATACCTATAGTATGTTGTACTTCAGAAAGAGCTACTCTAAGAGTATTTATAGTACATGATTGCGGTTTGTGAATGTTTGTGTCCTCCCAAAATTCCTATGTTGAGATCCCAACCCACTTAGATGACAGTATTAAGAGATGTATTTTGGGGAGATACTTGGCTTGTTATGGTAGAGCCTTCATGAATGGAATTAGTGCCTTATATAAGAGACCGCAGAGAACTCTCTTACCCATTCCACCTTATGAGGACATGACAAGAAGGTGCAGCTAAGCCCTGGGAACGAGGGCCTCGCTGGTAGGCTGTCACCTCACTGCCTTCAGCTTGGACTTCCGAGCCCCCAGAACTGTGAGCAAATCATGTTTTATCATTTATAAGTTACTGAGTCTGTGTTACTCTGTTGTAGCAGCCTCAGTATCCTCAGACAGCGATATATGTGGTGTATTATGAATATTCTGATAAGAAAATTTCCCAATTATTTATATTTTTATTTGTAGTATTAGTAAAGTAAAATGCAAATATCTTCACTATATCTCTAGGAGGTTTTGAAGAATCAGGCTTTGCAACCTTTCAGAAATGCCTCATCCAAACTCACCAGAATACGCACTTTTCTCAAGTCCAAATGAAATGTTTACCAAAATAACACATTTGGCCCATACATATAATTTTAAGTCAAAAGGAAGAAAATCATACAAAGAATGTTCTCAGACAACAATAAAAGTAAACTAGAAATAATATATACTAATACGATGCTATCTATATGATTCCCAATTATTTGGAGAATAAATAACACAATTTTAAATACCACATGAGTGAAAGCAGAAGTCTCAAGAACATTTTGAAAATATTTTGAATGAAGGGCCTCCCTGGTGGTGCAAGGGGTTAAGACGCAACCTATGAAGCTATCCGCACACAGCCAATGCAGCACGAGTTCGATCCCTGGCCAGGGAGCTACCCACATGGCGCAGCAGACCTCTCCTGACTCCCCGCTGCTCCCCTCAGCAGTGTCGCTGGGGCATCCTTCCTGCTGCCACATGCTCCCTGGAGTCCTGTCTTCATGATCGCAAAGTCTGGTGATTCATGGTGACTCCACGGTGGTCTTTACCACTGGCTCTTTCTTGGCCTGTTTTCTTAGATCCTTTCCAGTATTGACATAATTAGTCTGCCTTTATTTACCTTTTTATTAAGATTTTAATCTGGTTTGATGCAAAAAATACACGGATGGCTTACTCTGACTCTCAGGCTTATAGGCAACATAAATCACATTATTTTTTTAAGTTCCTTACTTGATACAGCATCTTAGAAGTGTCCTCAAGGACAGCATTCTCCATGGGCTGCTAAGAAACAAACTGTTCAGGTTAGGAGAGTCACATTCCCAGGAATACTTGGTCTAATATTTTTATAAGATCAATCCTTAATAATACCTCTAAAGTACTGTGTGTGTATGTGTGTGTGAGAGAGAGAGAGAAACAGAGACAAAGAGGAAGGGGGAGACAGACAGGGCGAGAAAGAGATATATTAAAGAATTTTGTTATCTATGGAGAATTACTGGAACAAGGAAAAATAGAATTCTCAGTTCGAACGCCCTGAAGGTAACAGTGAAATGTGTATTTTGCTAAAGGTTTCTCCGTTGTTCCACTGCCCATAAACTCAGGAGTAGGAAAATAATTAGGTACAAATGAGTTTAAACTGTTTGGAGAGATCTTAACTTCTGATGATACAACATGTTTTGAATTTACTCACTATGACTTATCAAAGAAGGCATATTAATTTACAATGTATCAGAAATAATTTCTTTGCAAATCACATTTTTATGTGGTACTTAGGGCTCTAAACTTCAATTATCTGAAACATGTCCCTTATGGGGAAAACCTAACATCTTGATTTTTCCCAACAATGGAGACATAAATATAAGTTCTCTTACTTCTGGTATGTTTTCCTGGAGAAATCTGCATCGGTTTTCTAATTCCAAATGAACTAACAGAACAGATCACTTGAAAGAGAAAACGCATGTGTATTTCAGACCACTGGATATAGGGGACGCCTCATTTCATGCTTAAAATATACAAAACACAAGTGAGAAACGTTGTCATTGTTTTCGTTATTAAGAATGTCGTGACCACCTTAGCTCTGGTTTCCCTCTTGCTGGATTAAGGGAGGTCCTGAGGGGTTCGGCTTTCCTACACTTCAACAAATAATCTCTTTCTCTCTCCTTAGAGAGCAAAGATTAATCATTCAGAAGCTTAATGAGCTGAAAAAACAAATACCAATAGAAGAAAGGTGCCTGAGAACTTTAAATAAAATCAATTAGTTTCATTTGAAAAGTAAATAAGTTAATTTACAAATCTGTTTTCTTTGTATACGTCTCCATTTGTACTTTCTGTGATTTTACCTTCTTCAAGAAACCCTCAAAGCCAGTCAACTATGGAACTTTTTTTTTTACCTTTCTTCCAATTTAGAACATATCTATCTTTCTGCCCTCAAATATTTTTATATTTTACATATATTTACCCTAAATTTCCTGTTTTCTAAATATTAACTGATGATTTTGCCGCTGAATAGTTGTATTTAAGCTTGGAAAATTAATTTTATTGTATAAATATGCAATAAAAATCAAAAGATAAAGGAGTATTTAATAATTCACTCGAAAATATTTTCAGTTTTGATATATCACAAATAGTGCCACGATAGCCATATGACCTGTAAAATAATTTTAATATTCACATTTTTTTCTTACATTATTTTATTCTCATGGAATTTTAATTTGAAATGAAATGAGTAAAGCAGTAGACCTCAATTGAATTTCTAGAGTTATAAGTCCACAAAAATTTAAGTGAAATCAAATAATAATGACTATAATAAGTGAATATTACTAAGTAAAAATCCTGATGAAATGGTAGGTCAGGTGTGGCTTGATAACAAGATTTTTCCACCTTAGTGCCTAAGGACCAGTTGATTTTTTTCTGATAGCAAAAGTCTTCATTTGATCATTTCTTCGTGGTTGAGTGCCCGTCATATCGAGGACTCAACTGGGAAGTTGCTTCCTCAGAAATTTTTCCTGCACACACTTTTTAATGTGTAATGTCCTACACCTGTTTGTCTGCCAATCTTTCTCATTAAATTCTTTATTTTCTTTTTGGTATTCTTTTTTTTCCCTGTTGAATTCAAATTAGATTTTATTTTATTTTGATTTTTTAATTTTATTTTTATATTCCCCATACAATTGCAACCCCCTTATCTTGACCCTAATCCTTCCTTTCCCCGCCCCCCACGCCCCATAGTGTGTCTCTGGTTCATAGTTGTTTGTTGATTTTGATTTTTTCTTTCTTATAATTAGTCTTTTTCCTGGTCCCTTATTTAGGTTTTCTAGATTCCTGCTATGAGTGAGACCATCTGGTATTTTTCTTTTTCTTTCTGGCTTCTTTCGCTGAGCATGATCCCTTCCAGCTCCATCCGTGTTTGCTGCAGAAATTGTCGGTTATCGATATATTCATTTGTGCAAAGGTTTAGTGTTTGTGCCTCTCCATTAAGAAGGGAGCTTTGCAGATGAGAACGTTTACAACAGGGCCTGGCTTAGGAGACAAAGTCTTAAACAGTTATGAAAAAAGAAACTAGTAAATCAAAGTGGTACTGTCGAATAGTCTTAAAGCACAGTGTAGTAATTTCTCATAAGCTTGCCTAAATCGGGGGTAATTGCTACCATTGGTGTATTTGGTCTCACACCCCATCTGCTACAAATGTCCATTCCTGAAGGTCAAACTAGCCCTGAATAATTTTTAGGGGATTTGGTATTTTCTTCACCCCTTATTCTTTGACTGTCCACCATCTTTCAATCTAATCTATCAATTTGTCTTATGCCTTGGCTTTATATCTTACTACTCAGCTTCTGGTGCCAAATATTAAGAAATGATTCTTGAAAATCTAATTAACACGTGAGAGTTCTTACAAACCTATTTTGATCCAAGGTGAAGAGCTGCACACAATGTCCAGAAACTAGTAAGCCATGACCTTATCGTTCAAATTTAGCTTAAATATGTTGCAAAGAAAAATCGACAATTAAAGGGCTGCCCCTCTCCCTGGTCTCAGGTAGAGAGCAAGCTGAAGGGCCAGGGCGCAGCGTCTGCCCTTGCAGAGGAGCTGCGTCAGCAACTACAAAAAGTCGTATCTTAGCAAATTGGTAACTTCAAAAAAAGGACAGACTTCAAGGAA
Organism: Talpa occidentalis; assembly: GCF_014898055.3. NCBI lineage: Eukaryota > Metazoa > Chordata > Mammalia > Eulipotyphla > Talpidae > Talpa > Talpa occidentalis. Next base: position 83,978,037 of record NW_023601653.1, read on the forward strand.
TGGCATTGCTAACACGCCTTGCTCCCTGAAGATGAGGTTCTGAATAGAAAGGGTCAATTTAAACAACCTTCCTTGTTTTCCTCAATAGACAACATCAAAAAAAATAGATTAACTAGACACCTCTCTGGAATTTCTCTGTAAAAATCATTGAAAATATAAAGTGCATTCCTTACACTGTATGAAATTCTCACTGCGAGAGTCAAAACTCTGACAGTTTTCCCCAAGCTGTCTGGAGCTACACCCCGGTTTGAGTCGTCTGTCTTTATTCTTAAACTTACTTTTTGCTTGGTTCAGTTTTTTAGTTGACAATTTGAACTCTGTCTTTTTTTCCTAGAGGTGTCACTGGAAATCGGAACATAATATCAACACAACTTACAGCTTTTGATGTTGACCTGGGTGAATTAGTGGTTGTTGGTTTAATCTCTCTCCCCACCGGAGTTTCTAAGTAATTTATTTGTAATTCTTTTGCACTGACAATGTGTCTCTTTCCCCTGTTTATTAATTTATTCAATACTTTATTTCAGAATAATATTTGTTTTATAATAGGGGTTGTAAATTTTTTTTTTTAAATAACTACTGCAGTTTTGACCATTTGGCTATTTGAGTTGATTCCCATGATTTTACCATAACTCTATCAATGCAGTTATTTTTAAAAATCACTTCTTTCCTTTCAAGAAATAATTTTTGTGACCTTATGTCTTGTTTTTGTCGAAACATACATACGCAGAGGGAGAAAAAGAGAAAAACACAGGTAGATAATAGATTTATTTTAATTAGCAAACAAAAATGTTTATCAATTATGGGATAGACTTTTTTACTTTATTTAACTTTAAAAATTTTACTCAGCTGGCAAAAATTAGAAATAGTACCTTACTAATGCATGTAAAACTAACTCAAGTTCTGTTACCATATTACATGAAATAACTTGAATAAATATAAAGTTTTATATTTCCAAGTGTGAATGAGTAATCAGAGATGCAATGAAAACAATGACTGTTGATTCAAACATGCAAATAATTTTGTCCTGTGTCACCTTTAAGCTGAAGAGTCAAAGAATACAAAATCACTGCTTCTGCACTTGTGGGATTTTGTTAATTATAAAGGTTTTATATAAAAGCAGCATAATATAGAGGCTCTGCACATGGGCCATATCATAGTTGACTCATGTAGAACAGATGAGATAATTGCTAATTAAATTCAGTGATCAGTATCATTTCTTATACTAGCATATATAAAAGTAATAGTGAGATATTTTTATTATTTTTTCTTTCACCTCTACTCCTCAGTCATTCCTATGAGATGCTTATTTAATCAAATGGTCTTAATAAAAGACTTAAAATTCAGCCTTCCAAATAATTAAAAACACAGATGTTTTGTCAAGAGTATCTTACCACAGATATTTCATAATACTTATGTAAGGATGGGAAATAGTCTCTAATTCTTCTGAATTATGTCTCAGGAATCAGTCATTATCACTCGTAGCTGCAGTGTGGCTGAGTACCCATTACATGGTAGATATATCATGAACATTGTTTACAAAAGTCAATACAGTACAAATGGCTATTTTTCTGGAAAAAAAAACACATTATTTGCTATAATAGGAACTGTGTATATTTTACTGGTTGTATGTGTATTTCTCTGTCCGTATAAGGGCAGTCACATTTTTAAAAATGATGATCAATTAAACCATTATTTAAGTTTTGTTGCATGCTGCTGTTATTCTCACCTCTCAAACACAGACTACTCCCTGAAAAATTTAAATACATATTGCTGTGTTATTCGGGTCATTTTACAAAGTGCTCAGAATTTCCAGTAGAGATAAATTTCAGTATGTTTTTCTATTCTTCCCATAAATCACTGTGTCCATATAAGCGCAATAGTTTGTCTTTCTTATATACCTTTTAGGAACACAGGGCTTGGAGTCACTTAAACCTGGTTCCAGCACTTTATTGTGATCTTTTCTAAGTTATTTAACCTTTCAACACTCCAGTTTATTTGCCTGTTTAATGGCCTCATTAGGAGTTTTATAAAGATTAAATGTTGTAATCTGTGCAAAGCACATAGAGCAATGCTGGAAATCATCATTGTGATCCTCTCAGTGGGAGGTCAGCCGTGTACAGAAAGTGTATGATGAAAATGTAGTTATTGTTCTTATCATCGGCATCATTACTATTCATTTTTTAACAGAAAGATTAGAAAATTTATTTTTTATATTTTTTTTTATTTCGTATATCATTGTTCATTTTTAAACAATATTTGCTTCCCCCCACCCCCTCAGGGGCAGTCCCCAGAGAGTTTCCTTCCCCAAGGCACCCGTGCACCCTCACCTCAGTCCCCTGTTGCTCCCCCCTCCCTCCCTCTGATCCCTCTCCCGCCTCCTCCCCTGCAAGATGTCTCTGGTTTATAGTTGTCTGTTTTTGCCTTGTTGTGTTTTGTACTGTTGTTCTTTTTTTTACACTGGTGTCTTACTGGGTTCCCCTATATTCCTGCTATAAATGAAACCATCCGATATTTTTTTCTTTTTCCTTCTGGCTTATTTCACGGAGCATCATTCGTTCTAGCTCCATCCACTTTGTTGCGAATGGCATGAGTTTATCTTTTTTGATAATATTCCATTGTGTATATGTGCCACATCTTCTTGAGCCAGACATCTATTTTTGGGCATGTGGGTTGTTTCCAGGTTTTACCTATTGTAAATAGTGATGCACTAACCATAGGGGTGCAGGTGTTCTTTTGAATCAATGTTTTTGTGTCCTTTGGGTAGATCCCTAGGAGTGGAATTGCTGGATCATATAGAAGCCCTATTTTTACCAGATTGAGGACCCTCCACACAGCTCTCCATAGTGGTTGGACCAGTTTGCACTCCCACCAGCAATGCAGAAGAGTTCCTTTTTCACCACATCCTCGCCAACATTTGTTGTTGCTTGTTTTTTTGATATGTGCCATTCTCCCTGGTGTAAGGTGGTATCTCAATGTGGTTCTAATGTGCATTTCCTTGAGCATCATTATTATTCAAAACAGTCGTCTTAGCTACTCATCGCCAGACAAAACAGAAGAACATTTTTCAAGTTTTGCTTGAGACTATATGCTAGCCTTAATATTTCAGAGAAAATAAAAGGTTTTCATTTAATTTCTAGACTTCAGAAATCCAAAGTCAGAGGCCAAGGTGAGGGAGTGATGTGTTGCCAAATAAAACCTTTAAGTTTGTAAAATATTTTAATATCTAACCTGAATCATACCAGTTTTAGATAAATTTAGTTCAACCCAGCATGTAAAAACAGGACAACAAAAGTAATCAGGGAAATGCTACATAATTTTTATATATTCCATTCCTGAAAATTACTAGGCAGATGAGTAGTCTTTAAATAAGTGATTTCATGCACAAATATTGAATTATTAACTTTCCATCTGGAGTTTAATATCCAAACTAAAGAACTCAAGATGCCAACTTGATCAAGATACATGGACACTGCTAGGTAACATGTTGTGACTGAAATCCTAAAATTAAAGAATGGTTTCATAATCAATGGAGAGGAAGAGAAAACTTATAAAGTATTCAAACATTCGTAAGTGCACAGCCCATGTTTTTTGTTAGGTGGGACTTACGAATCATTTTGTGAGTCAGTGAGTAGCTCCTTAGAATTCTACAAATTTGCTTAGACCTCACACAGTGGTCCCACTCCTATTTGTTGATGTATTTATTTTGTATGTAGAAGGAATTTAGAAATCAAGTCTTTAGAATCACATAAATTAAAAACTGGAAAAGCAAATAAATTATAAAACCACACAAACCTTTTACAAGAAAGTAACATGAAGAGACGAGCATGAGGGAATTTGGAAAGAGAAGCTCAAGTGTAATCGTCACGAGCCTATTCCAAAGCAAGAAGAAAATCCAAATACCTTACCAGGGGAGCAGGGACCCACAGGTCGGTGCATACATCTGGCCTAAAAAATATGACCATGTCAGCAAGAATGTAAGAGAGAAGGTGGCTGCACTAAAGGTCAAGCACCTTGAAGGCAAGGATGAAAAGATTAGACTTGAGGAGAAGCACAATTGGCAGCTACTTCAGGTTAATGAGAAGGAAGGTCATGTTGCTTTGAGGGAAATAATTCCAGTTGCTGAGGGTTGAATAAATTGGATAGGAGAGAGGTTGAAGGCAGGTCTCTACCTTGCAGGCTGTTTCAGTAATGCCGGTGCAAGGTAAGTGAATTCTAGATAAAGACTGTGGCAGTGTGAATAATGAGGAGGACTCAGCAATGTCCCGAAGGGCACCGTGATGAGAGAGTGATGGACCGAATGACAAAGTCAAAGAAGAGAGTGAGAAATCAAACATGATTTCATTCCTGTGGCTTTCCGGACTGTTAAGATGCCAGAGCTAGAAACTTTCTTAGGAGAGTAGACGGGAGACTCTGGTTTTGTTCTGAGACCTGACTGTCAGACTGATGTGCAGAGTGTGCTAGAATATGAGTAGCCAATCTTTGCATATTGATGAGCTTCTAGAAATGTGGATAATGAGGAGAATACAAGCATATAAGAAAGTGGTCAGTCTGTCCATGTTTACAGACCAAGGGACATTACACATACAGACCTAGTAACTTCACAATGATAATTAAACTGATTTCTAGACTGATAAACTTTTTTCCCTTTTTTATAACCAGCTTAGTATTTGCTGTGTAAAAACTGCTCAAAAGCATTTGTTAATTGTAACCAATATAACCCTTTCCTTCCATGTGAAATATTAGATAAATTATGGAGTAATTAGATTCCATATGAACTAATTGTATTAAATTTCCTTCCCATTAGTATTCTGTTTTCCTCTAAACCTTGCACACATCTCTGCCATGTCGTCTCTTCCATCACTGAACCTGCCTGGCTCCTGGATGAAATAGTGTTTCGCACCCTATGTACCTTCAGGAAATAGACCCTCCGAATTTTACATATTTTGTGATACACCTGGATAAACTCCTTGCTGGGAGATAGCAGCTCTAGTAATACATGACATTGCAGTGTCATTTTGTCTTCCAAAACTATGACTTTCTAGCGTAAATCTCATAAATTTTTTTATTTATTTATTTATTTATTTATTTATTTATTTATTTATACAAGCACTGGGTACAGTCAGAAGCGCGGGAGGGTGAGAGAATTCACCAGAGCCAGAGCGGGGAGCAGAGCAGGCAGAAGGACCGAAGGACACTGCTGAGGGGAGCAGCGGGCGGCAGGAGAGGTCTGCGCGCCATGCGGGACCCTCCTCCAGTGGCCGGGGAGCAGCCGGGGATCGAACTGGCGCCGCAGAGGCCACGGGCAGCTTCGCAACCCAGCGCTCAACCGCTGCGCCACCGGAGAGGCCCTCTCGTAAATATTTTTATGCAGTCTATTTTGTCTTAGAAATAGTCAACAGATCCCCATTTCTTCAATGCATGATTCTTTATCTCTCACCAAGTTAATGGGCGGCTACTGTTTTGGAAACATTCTATTTTGATGGGGAAAAAAGCATAATATAAAGGAAATCTAAATAGAGAGACATCTGGGTTTTAGCAATGGAGAGGCTAAATCCATGAAGTCAAACAGGTCCATTAAAACAGCAAGATGAGGGCCTCCCTGCAGGCACAGCAGTTGAGGGCTGCACTGCAAAGCTGTCCCCAGCCTCTGCAGCACCGGTTCGATTCCCCGCCAGCCATGGAGAGCCCCACATGGCGCGGCAGACCTCTCCTGTCTCGGCCGCTGCTCCCCTCAGCAATGTCTTCACTCCATCTGCCTATTCTGCTCCCTGCTCTGGCTCTGGTGAATTCTCTCACCCTCCCGCACTTCTGACCTGTACCCCAGTTCTTGTATAAAATAAATAAATAAATCTTAAAAAAAAAATAGCAAGATGAAAACTACTGCAGAAGTGTGTTGTGTGGGTATGTGTTTCTTCATAATTCTTATGGGCAAAGTTATCTTTGTCACGTTCCATCTGCACAGGATTTATTTATTCTCTTTAAAAATAGTTCAAAGCTGTGTCCTTCCCGATGATTAGACATGTAGCTAAATGGGGACAGGAGAGAAAACAAAACCCACAGCCAGCTTTGCAGGTAAGATAAGAAAGGTTAAGGCGCTGCGAGAGATAAGCTGGCAGCAGACAGATGTGTGTTAGAAGAGGGTAGATCATGGCAGCCAAACCTGAGACATGAGCACAGGAAACAAGGCTTTACCTCGTGAAAATCTGGAAGGAATCTATTTCCTTTTGCTCAGATGCAATGATTAGCTTAATTGGCTCATAATAAGACAGGAAAGTAGGTCTAAAAAAAAAGTAATGTTGAAAATTTAGAAAATGAGAAATGATCAAGATGATGACAAACCTTAAAACGTAGAACGGTATTTATCATATCTTGGAAAAAATATTTCAAGTCACAATTCAAATTGCAGTGGAACCTAAGAAGAGAGAGAATTTTTAAAGGATAATACAAAATGCAACCAAAAATGTGTGTGTGTGTGTGTGTGTGTGTGTGTGTGTGTGTGATGTCAGTGGCTTCATTTGGTTGCATCTACATTTCTGTAAATTCTGGATTCGATACTAACCAGGCCTCTTCACTCAGTTGCCAAGCCAGAGGTCTAAGGATCATTTTTGGATTCTGCTCACTTGTTTTGTTGCACCAGTGCCCTCTAAAGGGTGGTCTTCTACACAGATTTTGATTTGTTATGTGCAATCGTCTCACTTGACAGACGCTGCTCAGTCTTGTGTTACCTCCGCTCCCTTCCCGTCCACCCCAGATAGCAAGAGACAAAAACAACCGAAAATTCCACAGTGTTTTACTCAGTATTCAGACACTAGAGTCTCAAGCTCTTTCTCCCCATCTGGTGGGCAGAATTCTAAGGCAGCCTCACGACTTCCACACTCCACTGCATCTGCTCTGTGTAATCCCCCCCTTGGCAGTGAGGGGACACTGACCCCTCCCTATGACTTTCTTTTGATATGATGAGCAGAAAGGGACCCTCTCCATGATTCTGGTACACTGTATGGCAAAGCTGAGGGGATTGTGCAGGTGTAATGAAGTTTCCCATGGGTTAGGTCAAATAAGGGATATTTTTTCTGGATAAGTCTGACTAATCAGATGCCCTTTAAAAGACAGACACTCTTAATGTCCACGAAGAAACAAACAGTGGTGATGTGAACTCTGGAGAGGGTCAGCCTCTAGGAATTGATGCCTTTGGTGCTACAACTGTGAGAAACTCGGTTCTGCCAAGAACCTGAACGGGCTCGGTAGATGGCCAGCACCCAAAGGATCACACGCCTGACCAGCTTCTTGACTTCAGTCTCAGCACACCCTGATCAGAGGAGCCAGTTTAGTTGCCCCTGGACTCCTGACTTAGAGAAGCTGTAAGATAACAGAGGTGCGTTGTTTTCAGAGCCTAACTTATTTATATTCTATTTTTTCAATATTTCAGTGGGTGCAGAGGACCCTCAGAATAAAGTCTTTAGCGTGGCAACAAGACTGCCCGTCGCGTGGGCTTTGCCCTCACCAGCCTCCCAGCCTGTCTCTCACCAGGCTTTGTCTGTTCAGAGCAACCATTTTTTTTAAAATCTACTTTTTACATCATTCTTCATTTTTGCACAATGTGTGCATTTTCATGTTGGTTATGTTCCCCATACAGTTCCCACCCCCCCTTGTTTTGACCCTACTCCTTCCTCCCCCTGACTTGGTGTGTCTCTGGTTGATAGTTGCTTGTTGATTTTGATTTTTACTTTATTATAAATAGTCTTTTTTCCTGGTCCCTTATTTAGGCCATTTTTTAAGGCTTCTTGCAAATGTTCACATGAGTCAGCCTCTCTCCTGCCTGCAGCGTGTCAGTGCATCTGCTGAGCTCCACCACCGCACCCCTACCCCCCTGAGCATCTCTTCCCCGGGCTGCGGTCATGGTCTCCGCCCTGATCTCCCTGCTCCTCGCCCCGCAGCCGCTGCTGGACAGAGCAGTTAGACCCAAACTGTTCAGAGATAAGATGGATAAAGATTCTGCTCTGCTCAGACCTTCACAAAGTCGCGCAGTTCTCTTAGGTTTTCTTCTGTTTGATTTTAATGACATACTCTCATCCAAATCACGAGGAGGACAGCACTCGGCCTGACCCCGCTCCTGCCCCGTTGGCTTTCTGATCTTATTTCCCTCTGTTTCCCCACTGGTTCTCTTTTTCCCTCCTTTTTTCCCTATGGCTTTTTCTACTCGAGGTGCAGTTGGGCTGTCCCAAGACTCCCCTCCCCAGTAGAAACACGCTTCCTCCTCCTGGCCCCTCGGAGGATGGCTTAACAGGGGTCTCCCTCGACCGTGTGATTTAAAATAACAACCTGCCCAGCACTCAATTCCTTCCCTGATATTAGCTCCTCTATGCCATCTATTAAGTTCTCTTATTCTACATAGTCACATCTCAGTTTTCTGAGTTGTTTTCTTTTGCGTTTTCCCCCTACACATATATAGATTCCCATGAAGACATAGATTCTTGCCCCTTCATTGCTGTATCCCCCAAACTTGGACCAGTGACTAGGTCATAGAAGACAATAACTACTTGTAAAATAACACTTGTATTCTCTGTTCTCTCTCTTCCCCGCCAACTCCTGAGAAGTACACCCACATTTGTTTCCTAATGAGCTCTTTTGTGCCCCCCTCAGTCTTAGAATAGGTTGTGTGTCTCTGCAACCATTTTCCTAGGGCTGTGTGTGTAGTCGAGTTACAGTAATAACTGTTGAACTACTCCTGCTGCTAACTCACTATAACTGTAGACCGCTGAGTGTGTTTTCCAAAATACAGGGAAACGCTGTTATTCATGACTTTTCCCTGTGACCGATACAAAATCCACAACATAGTATGTGTGGTATTTGTTACAAGCACTATAGCTTATAGCATATATAAAAATGTAAGGAAACCTAGTGGCGGTGCTTCTTCAATTCTTGCTCTTAATGTGCTTTGCCCATGGGAATGCCAAGTATGTCCTGGATGCATATTTGTTAATTGATTCAAAGGTAGATTTGGAGACCTTTCAAATCTATTTTTGAAATGAAAACCAAATGAATTAATACATTTATTGCTGAGGAAAGTGACTGTCTCAAGTGCAACAATAACTCTTAGAGTTACAAGTATTTACTAGAGTAAAATTACCAAACTAAATATAAAGCCATAGGGTGGAGCCATAGGGTTCAACCAAGTGTGGAGAAAAGTCATCAAAAGACTATATGAACATTCAAAGGTAATGAATCAGCTGTACCTCTGAAAGGAAATATATTTGTATGAAATGAATGTTTCCCAGGTCAATCAGAGGTTATATGATTATTAAAGCAATCAACTTGCTTAATGGTATTCTAAAATTATGAATCAGAACACAAGGACTTCTAGTTTTAAAGTGAATTTTAAATGCATTTTTCTTTAAGTATGAGTAACTGTTTTTTTATCAAAACGTTTCAGTAGCAATTTTCACTACATTTAAAACAAAAGTGCATGTAATCTACTTCTAAATGCCTTTCCAAACAAGCTGCCTTTATTTGTGAAGCGGTGAATAAAATTCTTGGCCATCGTAAAAACCTGTATTAAGATCTAACTTAAAAAAGAAGAGAGACTTTCCAGACTGCTTAAATTTCTTTTGATGAATCTATTCACACCCCCTAAACTTCAAAATTTATACAAACCATTTAACTATTTTTACCAACCAATAAACCATTTAAATATTTGAATTATTTGATTTCTACGGTTCTTCCTATTTTTCATTCCAATGTTTAACACATCCAACAGAGAAACTCAAAATAAATGACTTACTAATAGATATATGAAGGCCAAAAGTCTATTACTTAATAAAAAGATCTTTAATATTTCAGTTTCCCAAACTGAAGACATTTGAAGACACTTATGTTGAGTATATACGTTGCAATTTTATCAACTTGCCTGTAGTATATTATGCACTGATATTTAGTCAGATGATATTTTCCATCGTCCTTTAATAGATTCATTTTGTGGAACAGGATTTATTTAGCCCAATGCCATCAGTTTCGTAATAGTTCTTGTGTGTCATTTAGAGGCGTCCATCCAACATAATGATAAATCTATCATTTATGATAGATAGGAGGAGGAAGTGAAGGAGGACACAAGAATAAGTTGCCGGAATAAGGGAAGGTAGATGTAGCAGATTTCCTATCTTGATTCTCTTAATCATAGTTAAAGCTTCGTTTCTAGGTAAAATTTTTCCCCTCTGTCATTAGACACTACAAATGAAAGACTCATAACTGAAACTGTGTTTATTTTCCACTTTGATGACAGATGTTGAAGGGACAAAGAAGTAAGATTTTGGTTTTTGATAATAAAAGCAGACTTCTTAGACTCGAACAATGAGTGATTTAGGTGTGTTTATTTTTGCTCACACCTATCCATGCACACGGTCATTTCTACACTTATTGAAAGTCTGAGTTTTCCCACTTAACAAATAATTGAGTTGTTGTGTAGAGATAATACACCACAAAGTTGAACTCTGTCAACCCAACTGAGCTGCAAAAATGATAGGTGCAAAACCCCTGAAAGCAAAACTTGGCAAGGACTACAGAGATGACTGATAATGGCAAGTGTTAGCAGCTGCCAATATCACAGTTGAATGTGTCAGCAGTTGGAGGATGGTTGTTTTAGGGAAAAATAGGACTTCACTGAGGGATTTAAACTGCTCAACAAGGAAAAATATCTCAACTTTCCACTTTCTTTAATAAAACACTTCACTCATCCAACTTAAGAGAAAACTGATTAGCACTTTGACTTTAGAATAGCTTGAGGCCCCGGGTCAAAAGAACAGCCTTCATCAATGTTAGCGACTTTATAGGCCTCATTACAAATGTTTAATCCTTCCTTAAAATTATGATATTGCCGTGTTACCTGAAATTGTGATTTATAAATGGTAACAGTGTAAAAGTATCACTAATTCATAATGTTAGAGAGTATAGATCATTGAAATTTTCTCTGATATGTTTTATGATAGGGGAAAACTCAAGCCCTTTAATTAACAACCTGCCCTGGAAAACCACAGAAAAGGCTTAAGGAGAGCCAATAATAGCCTGACATCCTCTTTTATTTCAAAAGGAATCATTTGCTATTAATAATAGTAAGGAGGGTTGCTGGACATTTTATGAGAGCATCATTCCTTTGACTTGTCAGTTGGTTTTATGTTTTAAAGCAGAGGACAATGTGCTGAGCCAGGCGTGCAGGAATATATAACTTCATGGAAAGTGAAGAATCTATGAGACCTCATCAGACAAGCCACTGTATTTTGTCATTAAGTCAATAGCAGAGTCATTGCTGACAGAAAAATCTTTGTAAAGTTATTATTTCCCATCTTAGATTTTATAAAATTATTTGCGTATTTGTTAATATCAGTTTATTCACCTGCATCATATAAAGAATACTTAGATGCAAATATTTAGAGTATTTTGTGCCACTTTTCTAAAATAAGATAAATGCACAGATTTTAATTTTGTTTAAAAAATTAGTAATGTTATGGCCAAGTTTATCCTTACTTGACATTACTGCTCAACATATACTTTCCTCTCCCTATTCAGATTGTCCCCATTCCCAGCAATAAGCAAAACTTTTAGAAAACCAAGGACCATTACAACAGTACCAACAAAGAATGAAAATATAGAAACTGCTGGAAATAGAATTATGTATGTTAGAATATTTGCATAGAATCCTCAATACCTTAAAGTCCCTGGATAAAGATTTTTAAAAAAAGAGATTATTTCATCAAGATTGTATGAATTTAGTATTATAAATTCATAATACTATAGTATTTAGTATTATAAAATGATATTTACTAATATCATGTGGTATTATTAAGATATTTATTCAAAAATGTGTGGTGAAGAAAGATTGTTCAATTCAGTGGGAAGGGTTATGAATGAAAATCAGTTTTCATGGAGCAGTCTTACCACATGATAACAGATAATGGCAAATACACACACATACATGAGTGATACCTTTAAAGATATGATCTAGATAGGGTTCATGATTAATGGCAGAGTTAACGACAGAGTTAAGATGAGGAAAAAATAAATAGGACACTGGCCTGGAAAGAGAGTGATGAGGAAGGAAATGCATATTTGACTGATTATTAAGAGTAAATACCCAGTCAAAGAAAACTAAATTTCCTTCGACAAAGTTCTTTAAGGCAGCCTACTAGACTGTGTTCTCAAAGGCCGGTGAAAGACCATATCACATTCTCTTTTCCTTGTTTCCTAGTTTGGGTACTTTTTCTTAACATTTTAATTCCTTCTTTAATGACAATGCCTCATGAATATAACAATGAAGCTTTATTAGCATAGCTCGCAATAGCATCTTTTAAATATGTATTTTGCCTTCACCTGAGAAGTAAAAGTTTTAGATTAAATGAGATATAATCAAATTATTTCAAAATCAAGTTTGAATTAACAACAAGGAAAAGATATCAATTTCCTACAATTAGCAGGAAAATTTAGAGGATTCTTAAAAGGTTGTAATTTCATATAATTTAATTTTAATCAAGAAGATTTTAATAGCAGACATTTAAAATCTTCATCAGATACTTTTATGTAAGAAATTCACATACTAGAAAAATACTTTTTATTAAATATGTTCTATTTCTTCAGGTTATAAGATCATCCAATTGTTGAGTTGTTTCTTCAGTCAACACATATTTATTGAACATTTAATATGTGCAGAGTAGTAAGAGATTGACTATATGAGCCAACATGCTTTCAAAATAAGTTTATGATATAGGTGATGCGTGAAAATGTTAGTTAAGTAGTAAAGACTGACTACTATTCTAAGGAAACTGGTAAAGAGGATTATAAGAGGACAGAAGACAGAGACTTCACCTTGTGAAGCAGGGCTGACCTGGGTCACAAAAGCAGTGAGAGTCAACAGGTGGAGCTGAGGCAGCTGGTGGAACAGGGAGATCAAAAGCAAACCACAGAGAGCCGAAAGGAAACCTTGTAGCAATTTCAGGTATTTCACCTGAGGATATTCTACATTTATAGAAGAAAACTAGATGACTTACACATGAAAAGCTAAGGTTGGGGTAGGTTTTGCTTAATTTTAGTGGTAGTGATTCTGTTGCTGCAGAGTGCTGGACAGAGCTGGCTCACCACTTGGGAACAGTGCAGACGGTTTATCAGTTTTATAGAAAGTAAAAATGAATCAAACTAGTTCAGTCATTTTTTAATTTTTATCCCAATTTTGGGGATATTTGGTTTCAGTTGCAACTGTATGTTATTAAGAAAACTGGGAGTTCTAAATGATAAATTTTGAATGTCGTTACTGTATGCAACTGGGATCCACTGAGGAATTTCTACTAAAAAGTATGATTAATACAATCAAATAACACTTAGCAGAAATTCCTGTGGTCACATCAGATTGGGTTGGACCAAAGAGGGAAAGAAAGTGGGAGAAACAGTTCTTAGAGTTTAAAGTAATGAAATGTAAGCAGTCGGGTTTAATTCGAGATGAACCTCAATAGGAAAAAAAATAAGAACATGAAACTGATATTAAATTATAATTGCATTCCATTAGGAATTTTTCACTTATTCTGAATCAAATCAGCTACAAGATTCTCATAATATAACTTTACATATCATGTTGCTAAAGTGTGCATTAGTTTATTCGCTAAGGACTGGCTTCCTAATCTCTTGTGCACTCAGAAGCCACATTATTTAAATTATTAATCATCAAGATATTAAAATGGAACTCTGATGAAGATACAAATACCTAAATTTAAAATGAGCAGAGCAGAGAAAACACCCTTTTCCTGTGTAATAAATTTGCAAAAACTTTGCCTCTGTACAAGAGTGAAATGTTATTAGAGTACAGCATCCTCACTTAATCATATGCCAAGTTATGAAACATACATAACATATGCTGAACTCATTAAATATTGGCAAGTAATAATAAGTTATCAGTGATAGTACAGTAATATTTTACTTTAATTGTATTCATATTTAAATAATATGCAAGCTATGCACTATGGGGGCATGTAAGCTAGATGGAAATAATGCTTATTAGAAGTTCTTTGGCAGGATTATTAAAATGAACCACAATTTATGAGATGTATTGCGGATATATTTATCCCTAACCTGAACAGTTAATATGAGGTATAGTGTTTTTAATAATAATTTACATTTCTGAATGATCTAGTGGTATAGAAGATGCTATTCATAATAATTTAAAAATCTAATGTAAAAGTACCTAGTGTGAGTTATAATATTACGTAGTGACAGTGTATCTTAACTATGACAGTAGTTCTCAAATAGGGGTCATATTTCTCTCCCTGTGGCTCTTCCACAACCCAGGGACAGCTGACAATGTCTGGGACATTTTTGATGACCATGATGGTGGACAGATGGGCTTGCTATCAGCAACTAATGGGCAGAAGTCAGAATATTTAGGCTACTAAACATCCTACAATGTACTCGCCATGAAACAAGGAATTATCGGGCCCCACACATCAATAATGCCAAGGCTGAAAAACTCTGACTCATATCGTTGGCTTATAATGTGAACCATAAAAGTAGAATGTACTTAGCTTAATGCATTTATATGATGATATCTAACTGGGTGGCAAGCAGATTGTGAAGATTAAATAGCATTCCTTACAAATACAATTTTGCCTTATTCATTTCTAAAGTCTTTTTTTAGTATATACATAAGAATGTAGTGACTGCTCATACTCATTTTGTGTTTATGTGAAAGCTCAAATTCAGCAAAAATACTTTCCTACTCATTATTTCTGAGTGTGTGTGTGTGTGTGTGTATATATATATATATATATATGCTTTCTCAAATGTTACTCTTTTAAAGTAAGAATTTCCCTACATTTTCCAAGAGGAAGAATTGTGTTAACCAGTTCTTAGTACAGAAATATAGTCAATGTCAAAGGAGAAAGAAAGAATAACATGAGAAACGGAAAGGTCCCGCTTTGTGAGATGGTAGGATGGTTTTTCTGCCACTGTAGAATCACACAAGGGCCTCCAATCCTGAAAAGGGGCAACATAGAATTCTGGAACTTTTAGGTGAGAATTTCCTTACTGCTTCCAGATCTACCCCTCATTTTATTTTCCTTAAACGTACTCTCAGATTCGGCATGCAGTTTCATCTTTCTTGATTTATATTTCATACTTTTCACCAACTCGTCCACCTCTTAGGAATGAGTTCGAGGAACGTCTACACAAACTTAGCCTACTGTCACCAAAACAGTAAGCAATAATAATAAAATGGGTGGAACTGAGTAGGACCTTAATCGACAGAGGTATGTTTCATTATTTCTGGTTTCGTTTCCCTCATGCAAAATGTGGTACTTTGCTTGTTAGAATCCTCAAGTATTTCAAAATATGTTTTCAGCTATCTTGATGATGGTGATGAAAAATTGCATAAGATCATGATAACAGATAACAGAGGGACAGATCTTTGTAGGATGGGACAAAAGCCGTAGACTGGTCCCCTCTGTATTGTGGAGACTGAAGTGGAGAGCAAAGTAATGAACTCTTCACTCGGTGGAGTTGGGAATAAACACTTTAGAGGCAACAAACAGCAAGAATGGAAGGTGACAATGGAGACCTATGAGATAAATATCCAAAATTTAGCAATGATTAAATACCACCAGGAGTGTCCTTTCCAATTTTGGGCATATACAATTAACAGGAAACACAGCTTAGAAATACTTTGAGGAACAAAGACAGAATTAAAATAAAAAACACAGAAAATACTAATATGACTCAAATGGAACAGGAAGAATGCAATAGGATGTAGTGTTAATGGGGGTGAAATTTATTTTCACCCAGTGCTTGCGGGCACGTGAGCTCATACAGCCATCTAGGAGATTATCTGGTGGCACCAGTTAGATTTAAAAAGCATATCCTGTAAGATTGCTGTTGTTCACAGAGCCCTAATAGTTTTGGGGATAAATTTGGGGTTTGATATTATATACATATTTAATTAACTGAGATTAATAATATGGAAAACAATGTTATTTAATCTATTGTACAGATGTATTGCCCAAATAAGACCTGTTAGAGAAGTTGAGTTTTTAATTATTCATGCTTTATAAACATTTGAAATTTATTTCCACCTCACTATAATCCGTTGGATAATAAAGGTGAAATAATACTAGTTTTCTCAAATGTATCCTCCATGCCCTTTACTCGCATATTTCAAGATAGATCAGCAATCGTGTGATCTTGTACCCTTCGTAGGGTGAGACAGAAAAGATTCCACCAGTGAATTAAAGAACAGAAACCAGTATTACCAGGCAGCAGAGACTGGTATAATTCAGCAAGGAATGTTGGCAGCTCCCAGGAAAGGGAGAGACCGTCCAAAGAGCAAGGATTTTCCCCTGGAATCTGCAGAGGGAGCAGAGTCCTTTGACATTTGGATTTCAGCTCAGTGATAGCGGCATCAGATTCCGTCTCCGGAACTGTGAGAAGGAAAAAAATGTTCAGTCACTGGGTTTGCAGTTTTTGTTAGAGCAGCTTAGAGAATTAAAACAAGGAGAGGATGCAAGTAGTGCGGATCTTTGAGGAGAGAACAGATTATAGGGGAACGAGCACAAGTCAGCCTCGCAGACATGTGAAGTCTGAGAAATGTCCCAGACGGGTGATTGGGCACATGGAGAAGAGTCCATAGAATTTCAGGGGTGAGCACTGGGTCATCTAGAGAAACAGAATTATTAGCTTGTAGACTGTAGTGGGGTCATGGGACCGGATGATTTAGATATTCAGAAAAAAAGCAAAGGTTGAACTACTGAGCCTGGAACCTTCTTGTAGTAAAGATTATGGATACAAGCAGGTTCCAAAGAGAAGCACAAGTTCTCTGCAGCATGAGTTCAGTTCCCAGCCAGGGAGCTACCCCCATGGCATAGCAGACCTCTCCTGTCTCCCTGCTGCTCCCCTCAGCAGTGTGTTTCTGTAGATCTGCCTGTTCTGCTCCTCTCTCTGTCTCTGGTGAATCTTCTCACCCCCTGCACCTCTGGCCTGCACCCCAGTTCTTGTATGCATAAAAATACCAAACTGTACAAATAACTGTATCAACACTTGATGGCAGATGCAGCAATACTTCCCACCTGTAACTGTGCAGTCATTTCTTTTTCTATGTCTTTTTTCCTAAGAAATCTGTCCTTTAAAAAAAAAAAAAAACTTGTAAGGACAGTTAAAAATGGAGAGCATGCCATTATTTTGCTTTTAGTCACAAATCGTTGATAAACATTTAAAAATAAGTTTCAGCGGAACAGTAGGAACAAATATCTGATCCGAGATTGGATTGCGTACAAATGAAAATGGAAGGAAAAAATTCAAAAGAACATAAATATAGCCAACTAATCTGAAAGTCATGTAAAATTATATGGATTTCCTCTGAGTTGCTGAGTTTAATGTAATCTATAAATTAAAATGAGGCTCACAATAGCCAAATATTGTGATATCATGTCTAAATAGAATTGGTCTTGTAAATATTTGCCCATCATGTCTTTAACCAGGAGGGACATGGTGCAAATTGATCATGTATTAGGCATAGTGTTTCCTTCATGTCCAATAGAATAACTATAAGGTAGTCAGTTGGGATGCAAACATTACTGATGTCACAGCATAGATCTTTTTGCTGATTTTTGTAAGAATATATGTAGATTTTATACTGTAATTGTTTATACTACAATTATTTTCATCTATCAGTTTGTCTCATCTGCCTTCTTTTCTTCTGTTTTGTAGTAAATATTTAAGTTAAAATCAGAATAGAATAAATCAATGACAGGAGAAATAATAATTAACTCACCATAACATCCCACTGTGTAGAACCGTGCCAGTGATATAGTAAGCTCGACTGTTTATAAACATTTGTCAAATGAAGGAGAGTTAAATCAATGAAAGATTACTTCCACACATTAATTTAGATAACTAAATCTCAAATTTTCAGAGTTCCTACTTTTAAAGTAGAAAACTATACTTACTTTACAAGACTACCATGAGAATTTAAGGAAGCCATAATAAGAAAACATTTTACTATTTCAAAGCTACTCAAATACATGGTTTGTAAAGAGTAAAATGACTAACTCCTCCTCTAAGGCATATGCCATATTCAAAAGTGTTACTAGTCAACCTGCTTTTCACTTACCTATGGCTTCCCCTTCGACAAAGTTATTGAAAATTTCAGCAACCTTTTATAACAACCACTTCCATCAATGCTCTGACCCTATGCATTTTGTTTTTGTGGGCTTATTTCATTTTAAATCATTGTATCACTGGGATTCAGAAAGGATTTTAGACATTGATATGCCATCCTGTATTTGAAGTCACACAGTTTTGGACGTCTAATATGTTATTGAATTACAAATTGTGAATCTTTACCTTTGATATGTTGTGTGGATCTGGTAATTGCTATGTTTTCCTTTTTTTAATTTATATTTTCTCATTACATTTATCATACAAATATTTTGCCTCAAACTTTATTGATTTGTCAATCATTTACATAACTATAATTTTAGAAGTATGACTTCACACCTCCACGTTGCACATGCTTCACACACCCCTCACCACAAAAACCCTGAATAACAAAAGCAATCATGAGAAGAACGGAAAAAAATGTAGCCATCATACTCCCTCAATTGAAAGTACACTACAAAGCGATAGTAATCAGAACAGTGTGGTTGTAGAAGAAAAACAAAACACAGACCAATAGAATAAGATAGAGAGCCCAGAAATAAGCCCACACAAACATGGACAGTTAATCTTTGACTATGAAGACATCACCATACAATGGAGAAAGGAAAACTTCCACTTATACTCCTAGAAAATTTGGACAGCCACATGGAAAAATGAAAAAACAAACTATATCTCTAGTTAAATCCATAAACAAAAATTAATTCAAAAAATGGATTAAAGACATAAACATCATGCCTGAAACGTAATAAACATAAAAGAATACACAGGTGATAACACTGTTGGATGTCAGCTACAGAGATTTATTTGGAGAATCATTGCTGAGCAAGGGAAATAAAAATAACAATAAACTAATCAGACTATATTTGTTTGAATAAAAAGGTTTTGTACTGCTACAGAAACCACCAGAAGAAATTATTTTTATTGCCACTGTACCTAAGCCCTACAATAATTTGAACTTATATTTGCATACATAATGTCCAGGGTAAAATTTTGCCCCAGGTAAATCTTTAATAAATACTTGTTGAGTAGACAAAAATACGTACATTAATGAATTTATTCCGAGATCACACTTTTTTTACTTGCTAAACATAATGCTATTGACATAGTGTATGTGAGTTACCAGGAGGAAAGTCTAATTTACCAAAGCAAGGTAATTGTGAAATTAATATTCCAGAACCTCAGCCCTCACTAAATCAGATGTAAAAATGATGACCTCTGGAGATATAGAAATACATCTCCTAAAAACTGAATTACACACAGCCCCTGATTTTTACATCCCTGATAGAAACAGTCTCATCTGTGCAGTAGATATAAATCAAGTTCATATGTTACATTTATTACTGACTTTTAAGATGCAGTAATACTATATCCCATGGGTGACACCTATTTTGAAGTCACCTTATTATTAGTTTACTTATGACAAGAAGTTAGCAATGAAGAACAAGTTGCTGTGCACAATGTCTCATTTCTTGATAGCTGAGGATATTAATTCATGAGCTGCAGGCAAGTACATTGATCTTTCTAGGCATCTAGAAATAAAATGTCATGTAGAGCAACTAGTTCTTCATTGCTATTCCTGCACAGTTTTCCCTCCCTTGAGATTTTGTCCCTCACATTAAGAATAAAAATGTACCTACCCTATTCTAACGAAAGATGGCAAAATGACTAGGTTTATAGGTACTGAGCCTCATTAGTCTCTATTTGATAAGCACTGTGATATGCCTCAAGTTATGAAAATACACTAGCACTACTATCTCCTGAGAAACAATTTTTTTATTTCCACTGCATTAAATTATTATCTCCACATATTGACCCCGAAGAAAACAAGACCAGGAATGGATGGCTGCCCAGTGATACATGGGGTAGAAAATATGGATAAAGGGGTAGATACATGAGCCCTCCCTACAAATCTTTTTTGAGTAAAATTCCTTGATAATACACTAGCAAATTAATATACTAGTAAATTATACTAGGCAGTCTCAATTACCTGCCTAAGTTATAGCCATTTTCATAGAAAGCCTCAGTGTCTTTGAAGATGGCATGATGAACGGACACACAAACACACACACACAAACAGCCACACACACAGAAAGGAGTTTGTTTTTCCCACCAGTGTTGCAGAACACCTTTCCACTATGAAACATATTGAGTGATACAAAGGAGAGAAAGCTGACCCAGTGTGACATAACCCACCATCCAGAAAATTCAAATTTTAGTAGAAGGATAAGAAAAAAATATCAATGTGTGTGTGTATAATATAAATAAATGTACAAGTATCCCATATACATATGTCGAAAATTCAACTTCATGATTCTTGTACTTTGGTTGTAATGTCACCAGCAAGTGAGAGGCCCAGGGCCCCGCAGTCCAACCCCCTCCAGCCAAACAGGTGGGTAGCTGGCAGGTAAGGGAGCAGACCAGCTGCTGTCCACTGTTCCACCCACTAGTAACCAGAGCGGCAGGCCCAGGCCTTCTTCTCCCAAGCCCAGAGACTTGCT
This sequence comes from Talpa occidentalis, assembly GCF_014898055.3. Taxonomy (NCBI): domain Eukaryota; kingdom Metazoa; phylum Chordata; class Mammalia; order Eulipotyphla; family Talpidae; genus Talpa; species Talpa occidentalis. Next base: position 83,998,709 of record NW_023601653.1, read on the forward strand.
CTTGAGTCCTGAGTTGATCCTTGAAGAGAGAACTCCACACAGTGAGGGCAGCACAGAGTCAGCAGCTGTCGGTTAGCGAAACAGCAAGAACAATAGCTCCACAGAGACCTTTCTGGGCACGAGAAACCCTGATGGGCAGGGCCATGGGTCTGTAGAGGTCTCCAGTCATCCTGGGAGTTTAATTCTGATCAGTCTTGATGGGGCTCATATAAATCCCAGAGGGTCTGTCTTTTATTGTAATGGTGGTTCAGGTCAGCGGCACCTCATATACCTCCTTGGCAGGGAGGGAACATCACTTGCGTTCTGTGAGGAATTTGCCTGATGGTGAATAGGATATCTGCAAGGAATAAAGACAGGTTTATAAATTGAGCAGAGAAAGAATCTGTGGATTCCTTCTCAGTTGTATATTTAAAAATCTTGTCAGCCCTTTGGTTCACTGGAGTTAAATTATCAGTCTCCTTAGTATGGGCTGCGCTGTGAATAGTAATGATTTTATGGAGAGATGAAGAGCCTGTAATAGAAGAACAATTACGAGTCAATTGGCAAAAGTGGTATCAGCCGAGGTTAAGTAGCCACAGAGTCCCCAAATTGTACTGTCTCGCCCTAATCAGACCTCACTGGGGTTCTCAGCCCTGATCTCCCATGACATCCTGCTCTGGCATGCGACGTATTTTGAATGAAGAGCCCTGAAATCTTTCGGGGCTAAGGAGAAGTTTCTGCCCTTGCCTGAGCCCTTTTCTCTCCCCTAATATAAGAAGAAATCCTCACAGCAGAAGCTTCCGCCCTTTTCTAAATCCAAGATGCAATCACTGCTCTGCTTTTTTTGACCTAGAAGCATATAGTTTGGGAATCTAATTCATTTATAGGTTTTCCTTTAAAACATGTCCCTTCTATCTGATAATCTCTCCGTTACCCCCAGAGTGAAAAATGAAGCCACTTCCCCTCTCTCTCAGGTGCAAAGCTGGTCTTCTCTCCCCTTTCCTAGGCACCTTGGACTCATCAACACCAAATTTGTACTAGTTTTTTCTCCCTAACTGATGACAGTCTCTTCAGAATCTTCGTAGCTCCCATGTGCACATTATTAACTGTCTTTCCTCTGCCAACCCATCTGCTCTTTTGATTATCCATCCAGCCCAAAAAGAACCCAGGGGGTTGGGGTTGGGGGGGTTTGTTGTGCACCCCAACAGCCAGTACCGACACAGTGGCAAACACCAAAAGCACAACTGAGTTATGAGTCATGAGCTCAGCAACTGGGGCTGCTTCACGGCACGTCGAGTATGCCTCAGGGGTTGCAGTGGGAAAATTATTTTATCACCAGTTATGTTTCCCTGGAAATTTCTTTTGGAAGAGCCACCACCACATTGAAGTCTAGATTGGATAAGTCGTTGTCTCAGCGATCTTCTTGTGGCTTTGAAACCATGTTGATAGGTGCGAGGTCATCACGTGGAATGGAGTAATTCTCCTCTTGGGTGATGGAACTAAGAGTAGAAAATTGGGAAGGAGCCACCACAAGGCCCGAAGCTGGAAGTGGGGTCCAAATAATTAACAGAGTCATTAAACCAGCAATGGAAAAGTCAAGTCTCCAGAGGTGCAGACCTAGGCACGGGGGTGGGGACTGGAGCCTGGGGCTATTGTAAAAGAATCACTGATCCTTTGAAATCTACCTAATCAAACCAAATATAGAAAAAAAAATAAGCCTTAGGTGCCAACCCTAGAATTAATTTAATAGAAGGTAACAGCCCACAAAGGGATGAGCCCTTCCCAAAGGGGAGGAGACTGTATCAGTGGGTCAGCTCCACTGCTGCAGCTCGATAGCCCTGAGACTTTAACCCCCGCGCTGCCAGGGAGGCCCAATGATTGCATTCTTCACATGAATGAGTTACTGTTCCTACCAATATAAACTAAATTCAAGCTTGTGTTTGTTGGAGCAGCTCTCACAGAGTAAAATCTGCTGGGCTGCCTCCTGGGTTCAGACCCGCGCTCTGCATCTGACTCTCTTTTCTAACTTTTACTGAAATTGTACTTCCACTTAGAGCTCAAAGTCATCAATATGCCAGCTGGGTATATTTTGGGGTGACATATTCTGAACCCTTTCACACATACAAACCATCTTCGGAGTGCTGCAGATTTTCCTGGGTGATTTACTTACAGGGTTAATTTGAGTTGCATAGACAAGATAGCACCTAAAAAGGTAGAAAAAAATGTGTTCTGGTTTATTAGCTCCCAAGCAGTTATTTTTGTACAAAAGGGTACAGTTTTAAAGAACTGCGAGGGAGTTATGAGCAAAACTTCTGTTCATGTATAACAGGATTTTTTTCCTAATACCTCCCACACACCACTTTTAAAATGTTCCCCTCTTTGCTTTATAGATTGTTGTCTTGGGGGGGGACTGTGACTTAGAGGGAGTCAATATTTGCAGAACAGAAACCTTGCTACCGATAAGCATTAATAACAATAGTAACTTTAAATGATATATGATCGATTGATAGGCCAATTGATTGGTTAATAGGGATCTAAATTTCACTTTGAAACAAATAAACACAAGTCCTAAAACCAAATGAAGATTTCAGATTCAAGAAAATGTCGAAAAAACGTTATTCGCAATGCAATTTTCTGTACACAGCCTCCTGCTTTCCTAAATCCCTTAATGAAATTGTATGGGAGCAAAGCCTGATGTATAATGCATAAAAATATTCTTACAATAAGCTGAACATTCGTCTGTGACTAACAAAATAAAGTATTTGTGTTAGTATATGACCAAACACTCTTTTTGCAAAAGAATAATGATGTCAGGAACTAGATGGATGAAGAGCCTCTGGTCAAAAACAAAGGACACTGGACAGTTACCTCTGAGGAGGAGGAGGGAAGTGGATGAGGACAAACCAGAGGAGATGATTATTTGATGTGGCCAAAAGAGCCCCCCACACACACACAAAAACAAGCAGATTAGCAAACCTGAAGGGCATTCCTTCTGAGCTCTGATTTTCTGAGAACAATGAGGCATTAGCTGGTCCCCTCCGTTCACAATACCTGCTAATTGCCAGTGACAGAAGTCAGACTCCTGCCTCTAATCCCAAAGCCTCCTGCCTGGTTTCCGTGAATACCCTTTGTGGGTTTCCTATGAGAAAGACTCTCCTGGAAGTCACGTTGCTATTTATATAATTCTGTACTTAAAAATAGTTCTAATCAAACAAGGTACAAGGGCATTAGAAAACTTGTGCTTTTAAATACTTATTCACGCTCTAATTTACTGACCAGTAATTTAAAATTATGTATCCAGGGAGAGTCATTTATTCCATGAAAGCCGCGTGATGAAAAGCCTGGTGAAATGCCACTCTGTGCTGTAACCGGTGGGGAATATTTTGGAAAAACAAAGGTATCTCGTAAGTTTCCGGGGATCTGAAAGCAGCTAAATCAAGGAGTGAAATTAAATTTTCATAAGGAGCTCTTCTGCTGCAGTTCAGGATTGCAGGATCTGTGCTTGTGGCTTGTTCATTTTAAAGAAAATTCAGTTTATCCAAGTTGATCAATGCACTCGTTTTGTAGTGAATGTGAAGAGGCGCAGAAGGACCCGGGCGAGTCTGGGAGGAAAAGAGCAAAATCAAAATCCAAGTCAAGAGAAAGGCTGCCGGGTCAGCCTCCCCACGGGTCTCGTACCCTCGTCTGTTCCGAGTGTCTCCTTCCCTGTCCCCCCAGTCCCTGGGGCAAGTCTAAGGCCGAGAGGCAAGTGCGGCTCCTTCTTCACAGGTCCGTGCCCCACGTGCCTCTCCGGCCCCCTCACTGGCTTCTCCCCGCTCCCTCCCCCAGGTCCTTTGTCCAGTCTTTCCTGGCTTTCCCTCACTGCCCCACTCTGCCCTTCAAGTGTTGGGGTGGCCCCTGTACAGGAATGATGCTGTCACAACAGGGGACAATGACATTAGTCCAAGGACAAGTCCTGACAGTAGGAGTCTCACCAGAAGGTATTTTTCCTAAACTATGAGTCAGTGCCTGGAAACCGACTCAACACACCACGCAGAGTGACAGCTTCCCTGCCTTCCCGTGGCCAACAGCACTTGACTGGCGCGTTCCACGCGGGTCCGTGCTCCTCTCTCCATCAGGGTTTCTGCATCTCCAAGGTGTCTCTCCGAGAGCAACAAGCAGAGTGAGCTACAGCTCATGCATCTCCATGTTTGCTGATAGATGACCTGGAATAATGCTGCATCTAATATCACCCGAGAGAGAGAGACTGCAGGGACTTGTGTGTAGCAGCAGAGTGGACTGTGTGCATGGGGACACCACTCACCGGCAGCTGGAAATTCCCATATAACCTAAGTTCAACCCTCGCTGTCCATGAGCTCCCCACATCCGTGGATCAAACCAATCAACCTCCAGGTTGGGTCAGTCTTTGGTTACAGAACCCATAGATTCCAAAAAAAAAAAAAAAAAATCCCTGTAGAAACAGACCTATAGAGTTTCAAACACGTGTTGTGTAAGGATCAGTTACGTCTAGCAGTTGCTGTAGGCATCTACCCAGAGAGACAGGAAGCTTCACTCACATCCCTGTTCAGATGAGGTCTGACTGGGGATTAGTCATCCAATATGCTCTGTCCCAAATCAGCTGCCAGCACACTTCGTTTAGCCCCTTCAAGTAGGCATAAGGAGTTTTATCATTAAAGGAACTCGATTATTTCTGGACAGACAGGAGTAATAAATGTACTGGGATGCATTACCTTTCCAATTGCCAGCTGTCCAGGCAATCCCTGTTGAGGTTGTCTCCACCTGTACCACAAAAAAAAAAAAAAAAAAAGGAAAATCTGCTAAGGATTGTTTCATTTATTTCTTCATTAACATGGAAATTGGCATTTATACTTAGTAGCCAGGTTCTGAAAAGTGTGGTCACGTTCTTCCCAAAAGTCATTGACATGGTATCTAACCACCGTAAATCGCTGCTGTAATTTGGACTCCCTTCCTGTCTGACATGGTTCTGGAAGTTTAAAGCTTGAGTGTGGAGAGCTGCAAAGAGTCGTACTGCAGCTGAGAGCACTACTGATAAATTAAAGATATCAGGGCGATAGGTGACTTTATTTGAAAAGTGAAATTGGCTAGGAGGAACTCTGATAAACTGGGATTCGGGACAGAAAGGAAGTTGCTTGTACCGACATCCAGTGATCATCACTATTCAGCAGATTGAGGATATGGGTGCTATCAGCAGTCCTCAGGGTCCCTTCACCGAGAGAGCCGACCCAACATGCTTTTTCTAAGTAGCAGCAGAATAAGCAAATATATATATATATATACTACGTTTACTTCGTTTATAGACACTTAGACTGTTAGAACAATCCACAGTCTGTTGTAAAAAAACAGCCTGTCATACTATCTGCATTTTGGGGGAATGTGACTAGAAATAAACATTTAGATACTCTGATGTTTAATGCAGTGCTATGGGAAAATTAATATTAAAATAATAGCTCTTGTATCTACTCTCCTTAAGTTCTTTGACTGTGACTGTAAATTAGACTTATGGAAACATATTTAGAAGAGAAAAAACAATAGAAGTTTATTGAATTTGCATCACAAATACACGTTAGGGTAACTGGAGGTGAGTAACTTACAGGAGTAGTTAAAATTTAGTCGCTATATCTCAGTTTGTAGGGGGAATGGAAAGGAGTTAAGATGCTTATGGAAAAGCAAATGACTTTGGGGAAAGATAAATGAACTCTAAGAATGGATGGGAGATATAATCCTTTGTGACAGTGTCTGTCTGGGTGGTGCAGACTTGTCTCTAGGAAAGAAGATTAGAGTTTCTCCAAAACAGAGAATTTATGAAAATTGAATTCTTTTGGGAGACTGTGCTTTAAGCAGATAAGGAATTTCAAGAACTCAACTGCCTTTAACTCAAAATAGTTCTTAAACCAAAATAGCATTTTTTAAATGAAACAGGTTTTATTTTTTTGCCAACTTTATTGAAATATAATTGACATATGTCACTGTGAAAGTTGAAGGTGTGCAGTGCACATAGATTATAAACTGATTACCATTGCACTCTTAGCTAAAACCTTCATTGCCTCACACAATTACCATTTCATTTTTGTGGAGATAACATTTTAGATTTACCCCTTTAGCAACTCTTTTTATGCAAAACAGGACTTTTAACTATAATGAACTTGGTGTATATTAGAGCCTCAAAATTTATTTATCACATCACTGAAGACTTGACTATCCCATGCCCACAGTCATACTAACCAACATTCTACTTTCTCTTTTTATCATTTGGCTTCTTGTGGATTTACACATCGAAGTGATCATGCAGTGTTTGTCTTTCTATGTCTTATATATTTCACTTAGCATGACCCTCTCAAGCTCCACCCTGATTGTTGCGAACAGCAATATTTCTTTTTTTTCTTTTTCATGGGTAAATAATATTCCCGTGTGGGTGTGCGTGTACTTACATGCATACAAAGGAAGAGGGCAAAAGTCTTCATGCAAAAGGGTTCTGGGGTGAAAGGAGCAGAATTAAAAGTACAACTCAAGAAAGCAGCTGCTGTTGTCCACCTCCCCACGTCTCCCACCCACGTGTGTGTCCTCTGTATGTCCCTCCTACCCTCTCCTCACCGGCGCAAATCCAAAACCTGAGAAGCAGGTGAGCACGTGCTCCCCTTGCAGCTCTCCAGGGCCCACCTCCTTCCGTGCTCACAGCTTCCCTGCTGGGGTCTCTGCCCCTGCTCAGGGAGGCGGGCACGTGGTGGTGACTCCTCGCGTGATTCTGATGCCAGTGTTGCCTTGTCTCCTCACACTGCGTGGTTACATCTTGGCATGACTTGTGATTTCTCGTTGTAAGATTGGCGTGTTGTTTAGGGAAATAAAAATCTAGGTAAGTTGACCTATAATGGAAGGATTTGTGCTAAACTGGCCAGGAATTGGGCAATATTTGTTTCCTTTACCAGTGATTCCTCATTCTTTTTGTCTCCCTGTAAATGTTTCCTCCTAATTTGAGGCTTCCCTAAATACTCTTCATCAGAAAGAGTCTGTCTTGCACCTCTGTTTTAATTATATATTATAAATTCTGTTATAATATGTGTTAGCTTTCAATGTATCTTACGATTGTCTGTAATTTTAACTTATGCTTCTCCATTATCTGAGTAATTTACCAAGTTGTTTTGCTTTAATTCTGATTTGTGGGCATTTTTATTATTTTTTATAGTTCTTTCATTGTGTTAAAATATTTGTGTCATTTATGCTTTATGTACCATAGTGACATCTAACATAGCATAAAATTTGATCAATATTTATATATTTTTCATACTTACATGAAATATTTTTATCCTTAGTGAACAAATTCAGAAGATATTTTTAAAATCTAACTTATCAACGTGTCATGATTTTGTTGTTTTCTTCTTAAGTACTGTTATCTATATTTGCTCACTTTATCTGCATTGATGTGGCCCTGAGTTATTTATACCAAACACACTTAAATGATGATATTGATTCTACCTTCTAAAGTCGGGCCTGGAGCCTGTCTTCCTTTCTCTCTGAAATTCAATGTTCTGCCAGCAACTGGCTTTGTAATGTTTGCTATTATCCCAGCACTGCGTAATTGGTTAATTGGCTCGGTATGTAGTGATTAGTATGAAAAATAAACTTTAGCCACTTTACATCTCAAACACAGCATACTCTTGAAGATAAAAAGAGCTACCCCTAAGCTTATTCCCTGTAAATTACTCTTCTTCAATATATCTTCAACATAAGACATTGACAACATGGTTGGTAAGACCATAATCAAAAGATATTTAGGGGACTACTATGGGACATGATGTTAAGGTACCAGGATTTATGTATCTTTTTACGTGCTCATTCTCCCATTACTTAAAAGTGAGCATGTTCTCACTTACCCCATCTTTAGGTTACTAGCTCATAATAATACATTCTGGCTATTCCTCTTATTCCAGAGTTTATATTTTAAAAAACATGTTAGAAAGCCTCAGTTTGGCTTTTGGATTAAGATATGCCTGCCAATAAAGTTCAGACCCAAATGATTGAAAGTTTGGATTCATGGGTGCTCAGGAAGGTAAAAAATTTCAGCAGATTAATTATTGTCTAGATTTTTGCATCTATCACATAGTTGGTGGTAAATATGTGTTTCTTACTCCAATGAGCACATTCCAAGATATTTTGAAAAAATTACATTTCCATTTGCCCAATTTTCCTTTTGTATGTTAGAAATAGCAAAAGGTTCACTAGAGTAATGCATTTAAATGATCCTTTAGCGATTCCTGAAAATTTTATTTAACCATATTATTACTTTTTAAACTAACATTAGAAGAGATATCTTTTAAATATTAAGAATTTCTTCAATATCTGCATTTATGCCATAGTTTATTCTTTGAGTTTTCACAATCTCACCAGATGTCTAAAAACCATGATTATGACATTTCATTAAATAAAATTTGTGAAAATATTTACTAGGAGAGTGTATGTATCAGGGTAGAATTGGGAAAAAGAAGCTGCAATGTGATTTGAACAGGAAAAGTTTAATATAATTATTAAATATTACTTAGCATTGTAATATTTGGTTATGATAAAGTAAAGAAAACAAGAGACAGTAAAGAATACTGTTATAAGCAGCAACCTCTCTCCCTAGGACTGAGAACATACACAAGAAATCCTCTCACCCACCCCAGGACTGGAGCTCAGAGTTTACTGTAGAGAGCAGGATTGTGACTCACTGACCAGAGAGAAGTCACTGTGTGGATTTGTGATGCCTTTACCAGAAATTTGCCTTCTAGAATATTCCAGCAGTCTATCCCCTTGGGTCCTGTGGCAGTCTGTTTCTTGCTAGCGGCACACTTTTGCAGATTTCCATACACTGCGAGAACTAGTTTGGTGGCACAAGAGGAAAGGTCATTTTGAAGCCAGGAGATACAGGCTGGAAACGCCGCCTGCATGGAAGGAACTTTGCACTGAAGCTCTTTGCACTGTTAAGAGTCAGGGGTTGGGCAGCCTCACAGGCTGCTGAAATTAGGAGCCTTAAAAACAAGACGAGCACAGGAACCAGGGAGAACACGTAGGCTTCTGCAGGGTCTCTTGAGTGACCTCTACTGAGAAAGGTCAGCATTGTGAAAACTGGAAAAGTTGTTAAAGGTGCAGCCAAATTTACTCTAGAGCAGGCAATGGCAATGAATTTTCTATGACTCAGTGATTTTTTTTTTAGGGAATAAAATAAAATAAAATAAAATAAAATAAAATAAAGACTATCTAGACTATTAAATATTACCTGGCATTGTAATGTTTGGTTATGATATAATATGTGGTTATGTTATAATTGGAATGAATTTAGTTATGCAATAGCAACGTGATGAAACAGTAGGGAGCACTGAGTCAAAATATTCGTTCAATCTTTCTTTCTGTTTCTCTATTTTGCCCTTCTATTTCCTTTTTTTTTTGTTTCCTTCCCTCTATAACAGTAAGTGAGCAAAATGTGAACAGCCTGCCGCTAATCAATTTTCATCCTTTTTCTGTCTTTCAGTGCAATTATAGCATGTTCCTGTCTTTCAGGATGTTGGGGATATTTTATGCTACCAGGATTAAAATGCTCTAATAATAAAGTAACTGTGCACTTAAAAAAAGAAATAGAAAAAAACTGTTGCCAAGACCATATAGTCTATAGTTGTTGGACATAACTTTTTTGACATCTAGAACTTAAGTAGAGAACATGCTTCTTAATAACGGTAACTTAATAATTATATAATCCATTCACCAACACTTCAAGCAAATCAGACTCAGCACCTCTGTTGATAATTTTACCATGCAAAGGGTCACATAGAGGGAATGCAATAAATGCTGTTTGTCTGGCGTTAGCAATATTTTATATTGTTTTGTTTTGTCTGTAGACTTGCATTTTATTAGGATAATGATACCTACCCATCACAATTTTTTTTTTTCAAATAGCAGGATTTCAGCAAGGATATTAGTGGACACTAAATCCAACCAATCCCATACTAAAAAAGGAAATATAAATGTGGAAAATGGATAATAATAAAGCTAACCAAGATTTTTTGTTCACAGATCACATGTTGGATAAGTTGGTTTCTGTCTAAACAGTAGAATCTCAGAACATTAGTCCTGGTAGAAACTATTTATATCTTCTAATATAACTTTCATTTCTTATGGGTACAGAAACTGAAGCCAGGGAAATATTTTCGAAAAGTGAAGAAGGTCTGGGGCCTGGCAGGGAGAGTTGAACACGTCTCTTAATCTCTGTGTTCTTCTGACATCCAACTGAAATCAAAAAGGAATTTGTAATAAACAAAATCTCAATTATAAGTGGCTTAGTACAATATCATTTTATGTTGGATCACACCAAGTGCAATCCAGATGTTATTGTTTGGGGGAGCTTGGCATGCGACTGTTTGCGTCCTCTCTCCATCTGCGACTCTGTTGTTCCCCATAGTCCAGAAGTTGTTTGCTGCTGCTTATGCTTCTGGCAGGCAGACGGGAAATAAGCCGTGGAGAAGTCAAATCTGGTTGATGGTAGTAAATGTTCTATAAATATCAGTTTTTGTTTCATCCTGCTCAGTTGTACTCATGTCTGTGTGTAACATATTTAGACGTATATTAATATATCTAGTTATACTCATAGAGTATAACTCTAAACATATATTATTTATTGTGCTTCTAAAGATGTGTTTTTATATAGATCTGAGCGTAGCCAACACACGCTTTAATTACTATCATCCTAAAAATACATATTTCACTCATAAATCGCTTAAATAAATAAAAGCAAAAAAAAAGGTATGCTTCAACTACATATTTCTACTCTGTTGTAACATTCAATTATCTACTTTTTTAGCAGCAGGTAAAGGATGTAGCATTAAAAGTGACATAAGAATAAAACCTTAAGATACTATGAGAACGATGTTGTTTACATAAATTCCTTGCCTATTATTTAGTATTTATTTAAATTGTTGTTTTCATATTTTTAATTAAAATGGAGTGGGTTTTATCTAACATAATGGGATACCAACGTGATATATATATATAGTCACTAAATATACTGAATATATATGCATGTATTCAATATGATGGAATTTATTCTTACAATAAAAGCATAATAAGACCAAGTGGGACCAAAATGACTAATACCTAAAATTGTGTAAAAATATCGAAATGCATTCTCACATACAGCCTCAGAATTATTCACTAAGTTCATTATTATCCTTCTCTTGAAGATGAAGGAGAAGAAAATCAGAGAGTCTAAGGTCTTATCCTGGTTCAAATAGTAATTAAGCAGTGAAATCAAGACATAGATGCAGAGATTTTTAACTTTAATCCTGTGGACTAATTTTTAATGCTAATAAGACCACGGACTGATAAAATTCACTTTATAATGTAAGCTGGAGATGAAATAAATAATTTTATTACAAGCTTATTTTCAGGACCAAAAAAAAAAAAAAAGAAGAAGAATCCCTAAAATATAAGGTGATATGAACAAAGTTCAAAGAATATTCCAAATATAGGATCTTCAGTAAATGCACCCGCTCCATCCTAAACCTGATTCTGTCTCTAACCTGAAGCACATCCTTGTGCCGGATACAAAGCTGAGCCGGGAGGAGAGAGCCAGGGAGGGGACAGGGGACCTGAGGTCACAGCATGGGGGCAGCAGGGCCCAGCTGCTGCAAAGAAGACTTGTCTTGCACAGCCCCCCTGTGTGTGGGCAAAGACTGTGTTTGGGACTAATTGTATTTCAAGTTCTTTTAGTTTCTGTTCCATGGAAAGTGTAAAGCAGCCCAACAAAGGGTTTTAATGTAGATTTTGTTTGTTTTTGCAGCCATGCTGTTGCTAAACGTAACAGTCTGATCATGACACTAAATAGATTTGTCTTTTTTTTTTTTTTTTTTAAATTGTGCTGTGTAGTTAGTCTACTCTGCAGCCATCTTGGTAAACTATCCCAACAGTGTGAAGTCAGAATTCCTTCAGGGGCGTACCAGGTTCCATTTGAAATTTATTTATAACCCGCTTGGGCAGAGAAGCCATTGTGTTCAGAAATCTTGGTGTCGCCGAACTGACAGCTACTGTCAGTGACTTGGGGTTCACCATGAAAGGGGCCACCCACGCAGAGTCACAGATTTTATTTGGTTATCAGCAATTGTTGGCACAGCCTATGCAACATATCTAAATTGAATTATGGTACCAGATAAAATCACAGATGGGAATGACGCTTGTGTAACATGCATTATCATGTGCAATCAATAAACAATTTATATCTTCTTAAAAAAAAAAAAAAAGAAGGAAAATTGGCTCAACACTTAAGATTGTATCCTCTCCCTCCCCCCGGGTTTTCCGGCCTTGAAAGTGACCCTTCTCGGAGCTACTGCAGTCATGCTCTCCGTACATTTTCTAATTGTATTTTGGGCATTGATTGCTTTAAAGTCAACTTTTTCCATTGAGTGAAGATTCATTTTGTTATTGGGATTACGATTCAGCCCTTTTAATATTGACATCAAGATTTCTTAGCGTAATACTGAACTGTATTCAATGACTAATATGTTTCTTGTCAATTTTAATCTTAGCCCCATGATAATGCAGAAGACTAGCAAAATGGAAACCAGATACAACGTCTTTCTCATCTCTTCCATGTGATTACAGGCAGTTCAAATACAACTGTAGCCACAGAAATTGAAAAAATATATAGTTTTAGTTATTAAAGGCTTGGAATGAAATATCACTCCTATCATCCTGGAAATGAAATATCACCCATATCATCCCGGTTTATTTCTCAATACTTAGGTTGAAAAGTGTAGTCTTCCTAAAATTAATCCTATTGTGCCCCAAACAATGGCATTAGATGCAACCATGCAGAGAAAGTAGATGGATCATGGTGGAATCAGCAGACACCTTCGCTTTTCTAAGAACTCCGTTCTGGCCTCTGCCTCCCAACTACAGAATCTAATCACGGTTCTCAGGCACTAAATCTATCTCCTGCAATTTTAAAGATGGAGAACCACACATATAATTGATGGCTTTACAACAAATGTAGCCTCACAAACAGGTCCATCAGATGAAGAGACACTCCTGAGATTAAGGCAACAGGTGGTTTATTGCATTTAGATGCCTCTGCTTGTTGATGGGTTTCTGAGAACCCAGGAGCTCTTCAGGATGGAAAGTTTAATCTTGCTAAATTATGAGAGAAGAAAAAAGGAAGACAGGACTACAGGCCTCTGAGTTATTCAGGGAAAGCTAAAAGTTATCTTTATAAGACGACTATGAATATAAGTAAACAGTATTATATGTTATTCAGTCATTTTATATATTAACATATAACATAACATTATAAAGACTCACAAGTCCCAAGTGTATCGATTATTTTTTTAAATAAATAATAAACACTTTTAAAAATGGAAATATGCACAAATGATGAGTTTGGAAAACTTTGCTGTTTATCTCAACTAATAACAAAAGAATAACAAATACTTCCCCTTAAATTAGTCTTAGCTTTTTTATTAAAGTTCCCAGATCTAATTTTGACTTTATTTTTACTAAAAATAAGTGTCTTAGCGCACACTTGCATTTTTTAAATATGTAAAATCCCCCAAATTGAAGAAGTTGTTCCACCTTTGTTGAATCCCCTTTGTGGCTTTTTATTCAGATATCAATGACTGGACAATAAGAAACCTCCTTTATTTTGTAAAAAATGTTTCTGGTTAAGATCAATTACATCCGATGTAGGTTTGCTTATATGTTTTGGGATGGGAATGTGGGACATTCATTTGTATGTATTCATCTTGCTGACTTCGTAAATTAACATCATTTAGCAGCTTGTTTAGAAATGCAGAATATTAAGGGTCACCTCAGACTTAGATTTTCCATTTTAACATATAAAATGATTCATGTGTCAGGGGCCTCCCCTGGTGGCGCAGCGGTTGAGCGCTGGGCCGCGGGTCTGCCCACAGCCTCTGCAGCACTGGTTGGTTCCCCGGCCCACGGCGAGGGTCCCACAAAAAAAAAAAAAAAAAATGATTGATGTGTCTGTTAATCTTAAGACCCCTGTAGACCAGTAGTTCTCGATCCAGCTGTACATAATCCAGATAGATTAGAATGAAAGGATTTATTGAGTTAGTATAAGCCAGAATACAGTGTGCGAGGCAGTGTGTTAGGTAATCTGACTTTCTCAAGAGCTTGATAAAATGTCTTAGTCTATAACAATGGGTCCTTGTCAGATGCTGAGTGTATTGCCTATATTCCAGAATTACCGATGAAATAAGACTTACGAGTGGTTAACTGAATTTTGGAATTCTAGCTCTGAAATGCTTCCCTCAGTTTTGTTCTAAGGCAAATGCTATGATGGACACATGAACCCCAGCGGCCATGAGTGCAGCACACTGACCTTAAGTGAAGCTGACAGTGGCCCTTTCTTTATGAAATAATAGCTTTTGTCACTCACCTTATGGGGTGAAATCAAACAAATAAATACCCAAGAATCTTCAAATATGAAAGGCTTTTATGTAAGAGCAAAACTACGCCATCAGTATTGTTCCATAGAATAAACTAGATTCTGACCACAGAAAATAGAAACTAAAATCTATAGGACTATATTATTTGTGAAAACCCACAGCTGGGTTTTCTTTGTACTTAATTCATGTGTTTCTCATTCTTTAGAATATTTTCAGTGTGCACAGTGAAAGCCACATAGGATCCTTTGTTTTCTTTCCTTGTAAACTTTAAGACTAAGGTAAATAAAAATAGCAAATTTAGCCTAAGTTGAATTAAAATATTTATATTTGAGATTTAAAAAATTATGAATGCCCTGGTCATAATTCAGGTACTCATTGGGGGAAAAATGTTCAGAATAAAATTAACTCTAAATTGTCACTGTGCAATAGAACATAGAAATTCATTCATATAATTTTTATGTTCCACAGCTAGCTACATGGCTCTAAGTAGTCCTACATCTAGATAGCATGTACTTAAACTATTTATAAAATAGCTTCTGTAATTTTTCCCGCAAGTTTCTCTTCCCTGAAAATTTAGAAAATAGTTAATACAGTAATACCCAGGGCTGCCTCGCTGACATGATTTATGCTTTGCAATCATAAAATAGTGTATCTAGTCAACTGAATTTTAAGCAGCTGAATGCTAGTCAGAAAATTTTACCCCACTTAGGAATAAGTTCACAGTGACAGAATATATTTCCCTTGTGAGTCCAGACATCATCTGTGAGGAAAGGCTTTTTAGCTGCTCCCAGCCTGAGCTTGAATCTCTAAAGAAAAAGGCACTTACTAAAACTATTATCTGAGTCACTTAAGATATATGGCCCTGACTAACAGTGCTTTCTCTATTTTTCACTTCAAATATGAACAAATGAGAGCTATTCTCCTCCAAGAAAATCTGGGAATGTTTCTTAAAGGAAGGAGAGGCTGAAATAGAAAGAAAAGCAATGATCTCTCAATTTTTGTTGGGGTAGGGGTTATTTCTTCTTTCTCTTGATTGTGTAAATATCTTTTCCCAATTAAGCCATCCACTCAAAAAATCAAATTTTATCCTATGCTTCTAATTTCCTAGGGGAAACCTGAATTCTGATGGGGATCAGAGAATGAACACTATTTCATTTGTGTTTATTTCCAGATAAATACTTTTTCCAGTGGTTTATGGAAGAGCTGAACTTCCATACTAAGCCCAAAGTGCCTTAAACAGAATGGATATTTATGAATAAACCTCTTAGGGCTACAGATTCATCATTCTGCTTATTTCTCTGAGAAGCTCAGGAGAGTTTCGTGATTTACTAGCTGGGGAGTAATGTATTTATTGCTGACAGCTAGGCCCTGAACAAGCACCCAGCACACACAACAATGCAAAATGGCATTAAATAAAGATTACCAGGATATCATGTCTTACTTTACGATGTTTGGGGCTGACTAGTCAAAAACTGATTTGAATTAATGTTCTTTATCAGATTATCATGCCAGGGACACTGAGTCTTCCGAGTATGCCTTAAGAGCATAATACCATTTGACTTTCAAAGAAGAAAGAGAAAACATAATATTAGATTACTTAGATCTAGAGCTGTGATAGCTGGCAGGAGGTAAACAATTTTGTTCTGAGATTGGAAAAGATCGAGAATATTGGCACTATTACAATACTATGCATTTTTACTTTACATGAAGCCTAAGCAAATGCAGAGAATGGTAAATACAACAGTAGCCTTTACCACTTTGGCCATATTCAGTCACAGCTTCAACAATACAATGCCTTTGTGCTTCTGTGCCTTCGCAGTTGGAATGTAAAGTTCACATGCACACCAGGTTAAGGCTTGTTTTTAGGATGAACCTGAAGTTGTCTTGGCAAGAAGCCCTCGATCAGTATTTCTGCTTTGTAGACACATCAGATGAGAGAATGTTCTTGCTAAAAAGGAATGACATCAAAATATATATTTCCATGTATTGTTGAGGCTTCTCTCTTCATATATTATCATATCATCTTCAAATAATGGTAGCTTGACTACTTCTTTCCCAATTTGGATTCCTTTAGTCGTTCTCTTGTCTAAATGCTCTACCTAGGACTTCTCCTGTGTTGAAGAGTACTGGTGAGAGTGGACAGCCTTGTCTTTTCCGGATCTTAGTGGAAAGCTTTCCGTTTTCTCCATTCAGAATGGAGAAAGCCATATATGGTTTTTATTATGTTGAGATATGTTCCATTTATCCCATTTTTAAGGGGTTTTCATCAAATGCTTTGTCAACATCTATTGCTATGATCTTATGGTTTTCATCTTTCCTTTTGTTAATGTGGTGAGTTATATTGATCGATTTTCAGATATGGAAACCATCCTTGTGTGGTTTCCATAAATTCCATAAATTCCACTTGGTCATGGTGTTGATATTTTTGTATTTCTTTTTTGTATTTCTTTTTTTTTTATTTTTTTTTTTAAAGAGGCACGTATTATATTTATTTATTTGTTTGTTTGTTTGTTTGTTTGTTTATACATGCACTGGGTACAGTCAGAAACGCGGAAGGGTGAGAGAATTCACCAGAGCCAGAGCGGGGAGCAGAGCAGGCAGAAGGACCGAAGTATACTGCTGAGGGGAGCAGCGGGCGGCAGGAGAGGTCTGCGCGCCATGTGGGACCTTCCTCCAGTGGCTGGGGAGCAGCTGGGGATCGAACCTGCGCAGCAGAGGCCGCGGGCAGCTTCGCAACCCAGCGCTCAACCACTGCGCCACCGGGGAGGCCCGGTGTTGATATTTTTGATGCATTGTTGGATTCAGTTTGTTAAGGTTTTACTGAGGATTTTAGCATTCATGTTCATTAGGGAGACTGGTCTATAGTCTTGTGTTGTTGTTTGGTTTTGGTATTAGTACAGTATTGGCCTCATAAAATGAATTTGGAAGTATTCCTTCTTTCTCGATTTTTTTAAGAGTGAGCAGGGTAGGAATGAGTTCATATTTGAAAGTTGGTCGAACTCACTTATAAAGCCATCTGGTCCTGGGCTCTTGTTTTTTGTAAGAGTTCTGATTGCCATTTCAATTTCCTTGCTTGTAGTTGGTTTGTTCAAGTTTTCTATTTCTTATTCTGTCTTGGGTGATTGTATAATTCTGAGAATTTGAAATAAATGTATTTTTATATGTTCTTTGAACTATGTGTTGTTTATCTTGATGGGTTGCTTTTTTCTTCATATAGTCTATATAATGGACTTTATTTTTCTTAAAGAATAGCTCTAACTAAAAAGGAAATACAACACCACTTTTTCCTCATAAGTTTTCATCTTAAAGCATGTAACATATTTAAAAGATGTGAATTATTTGGTTCAATCAACAAAGTTTTTTTCTAATAATATCAACAGACATTTAGCATACAGAGACTAACAATTTCTTGATTCTTTTGAAGATCGTTAATGCAAGTTAATTATGCAAACCTGAAAGTTTGAAATATTTATTTGAATAATTTATGCGCTAAAATGTCTTTTTTAATTTTGACAATGTGGATTCTTTATTTTTTGAATAAGAAAATGATGAATAATTGACAAATACAGTTGTATATAATTAAACTGTACAATGTGGTGATTTGATATACATAAGATTTGATAATACATAAGACATTGAGAATGTAAGATTTCTTAACTAGAACAGAGTAGGTAGAAAATACTTGCAAATGAATTCTGGTTTATACATGTTCAAATGCAGTTAAATGAAGCTTATTTTATCTCCAGTTCTTTTATGGCCACATATAATCTAATTCTATACCTCTTGTTCTTTCATATTTAATTGACCACTATTGTTGGAAATGAAGTTTATTTTTTCCCACTATTTACAAAATGTTATAAAACATTGAACTTGCATATTTATATGCATATTATACAATCGTCTTAGGGTAAATTACTAACGTTGGTATTATATTTGTATATGTATATATTTAAGGTACTTTTAAAGACACATATTTCATAAAGTACTACATTTTAATTTGAATGTTTCATACTAACTGCTTGACTCTAGACAGCTTCTTAATGATTTGATGAATTAGATGAGATACGATATTATCTCTGCTGTTCTAGGTAGATGGTGATATATAAAAAAAGTCTTCATCCCTGCTACATCCTTCCTTCTTTGATAACATTCCTTTTCTAGTTCTTTATTTTTATTTTTTATTTTAAAATTGTTTTTCTGTTACATTACCTTTTTGAAGCATTCATGTGAGAACATTTGGCCAAAAGCAGTCACATGACTAAGGTCTAGGCCAACATGGGGAGGCCCCATTAGGGGATTCATCCTGGGAAGTGAGATTTCGAGAGAAATAGCAAAACAAAAGTCTACTGACTCGATTATTTCTCTAGTTGAGTATTAATAAGTTCTGGTAACTCTCCTCTCTCTCTCCCCCCGTAACCCCCCTTCCTCTCAGGAGAAAATATTTTTTCCTGTAAAGAAGGTGTCCAGCATGTGAGAACAGAGACTAGGCAGCTCTTCACAGACAAGGCCCTCGCCAGATACCACATGTGCTAGCATCTTACTCTTGCGTCCCCCACCTTCACAGCTGTGAGAGATAAATGCATGTGTTTACAAGCTCCCCAGTCTGTGGTGTTTTGTTATCTTAGTTCGGAGAGGCTAAGGCAGGTTCCCACACTGGGTGTGGAGGGGCTTCTTCTATTAGGGGACGATGAAGGACTTAGGCAGGGTCAGTCTCCTTAGAATGATCAGAAAGACTTTTCTTAACATACTTCCTATGAATATTCATATACTTAATATGCTAAATGCTTTCCTGAGATAGTTTTCCCAGGACAGCGCCCGCCACTGCTGAAACTGCCATCGCTTCTGCCAGAGTCACCAGAAACTCCTGGACACCCACAGCTCCCAGCACCAGCAGCAGAGCCCCGCACTCCTGTGCCGTGGGGCTCCCGGCCTCCTGCTGGGAGGTTCACAAGTTCACTTTTACAAGTTCACTCTTACCAGAGTATTGCTAAAATATGAAAAATCATAGAAAAAAATAATTTTCCCTCCTCAATTTCAATTTCTTGCCAGTGACCTGCCTTTGGCAGAACACAAATAAGCATCTGGGAAAGAGTACACAGGATTCTAGCCTCCGCAGCACAGAATTGAACCCAGCATAGCAGAAATGGAATTGAAGGGAAACAGACAAATAGAGAGAAGAATAGAATAAATATAATTACAGCTTCTATGTATGGCACCCTGTGATTTAGCAATATCTATGACAGGTTCTCATCCCCACAAATTCTAATCCTTTCACTGAAATGGAATTACTGAGTGCTTTGAAGACTTTAGAAAACTGGAGTTAAAAAGAGTCAAGAACCTGACAAGAGACTCAATTTAGTCAACATTTATTCATTTGTCACATATTTATCAAGCACTTGCTAAATGCCAGGCCCTACACGGGATGTTGCTATGGGAGGCATCGTGATGAATAGAAGGGGCTGCTTGTCTTCAGAGAGTCAGAAAGGGAGGTGAAATATGTTCACAAATAGCTATAATCTAGACCAGAGTATGAAAAAGCCATGGAGTGCAAAGTGTTTTGTGAGCTGAAGAGTACTATTTTGATGGGTAGATATGAGGGGGAGATGTGCAGTGCAGTGTGAGCAAAGAGCAGAGTGGAGAAAATTCAAGACTTATTTGACAAATAGCTACCATATCAGCTTATTTTGTTCCAAATAGCTAAAGTAGTCTCCAGTCTGTCAGCTGCCTTACCTTTTAGAAAATTTTATTAGAGATTGTTTTTTCCCTTCCAGGAACCCCAAATTAAGGCTATAGTAAATGTTTTCTAACTGGAAAGTAATCTCCACTTTCTACCTATCACAATTAATTCCCCTTGAAAATAGTTATTATAACTGAAATGGAAAATACTAAAATATGTGTTTCCAAATTTTATAAATTGCCTATTTTCTAACATCTAATGTATCGAATTACTTTTGTTTCTAATCAAAACAGACCCACTGTAGACAACATGGGAATCACACCGTGGGATACCTTGATTATCTCCAGTTTATCACCAATGTACTGCAGTTTTTATAAATACGTCAGAAAAATACTTTTTATTCAATAATTGAGGGTAGCTCTGATTAATTCCTTAGATTAAAATTCCAAGATTGGAGAAACTACATTATAGAGAAAAATGTCTGAGGCTCATGGGGTGTCAATATATTGCCATGTCAGTTTACACCTCTTCCAGTGATGATGTGTCAGACTTGATTTGCATCATTTTATTGAAAATATTCACACATAGCACTATCAGCAATATTTTATCATTAAATCCTATCAGGATTTAGTATACGTAGGATTTTCACGCAGTGAATTCTGCTTCACTTTTGCCCTGAGCCAATCTATATGGCATGGAAATGAATGTTTGAAAGAAGTGAAGAGATCAGTAAAACTATCCAGTGCTGAATATATTTTGCAAGATAATTTTCTTGTGCTTGGATATGATTTTGATTTTTCCCCCTGGTTTCATTAAGGTATGACTGACAAAAAATGTAAGCACTTAGATTAGTGCATACATTTCTTTCTTGTTCAAATTTCTTCACTTTTATTTGTACTTATTTCATGTCTGTGTATGTATTTACTTCTCATCAATCTTATCAAGGGTGTAAGTTCATACATTCAGCACCATGATTAAGATTTAGGACAGTTCTATTGCCACAAAGATCGTCCATATTCCACTTTTCTAGGAGGCACACACTCTATCCAGGCCCTTTTTCCTTAGTGTTGGTAACTTTTGTCAACTTGGCTGAGCCACGATGCCCAGATATGTGGTCAACATAATTCTAGATGTTTCTATGAGCATATTTTTGCTGGGATTAACGTTAGAATCCGTTTGCTTTGAGTAAAGTACACGGTCTTTTATGACATGGGTGGGCTCAACTAATTTGGCTGAGAGTCTAAACAGAACTAAAAAGTAAACTCCCAAAGCAAGGAGTAATTCTGCCAGCAAACACGGGCTTCAAATCAACATTGGGTCTTTCAGGTCTCCAGAAACCCTCTCTGCAGAGTTTGAACTTGATAGATTTTACAAAGATCTACCGATGTGAGTGTGTGGAGTATAGATATATGTTCTGTATATTAATATAATGTGTGTGTGTTTTTGGCATATCCTGACTAGCGCATTCTGTCAGACACAAATCTGCTTTCCATTTCTATAACTTGGTCTTTTCAGGAATATTAGATCAGTGGCATTGGATAGAGTACGTACATTTTGGGGTTTGGCTTTTATGCTCAACATAATTCTCTGGAAAATTGTCTAGTTCATTGCATGTGATCAATTATTTGCACCTTTTAATTGCTAAGTGGTGTCCTGTGCTTAGATGCACCACAATTTGCTTAACCATTCTCCGGCTGAAGGAATGTGTTTGTTTTTCACTATTACAAGTGGAACTGTAATATCTTTTTTTTTTTTTTTTTTTTGAAAACATGATTTTATTTCTCTGGGATATAGACCCAAGAATTGACTGATTATTTCTACTGTAATTATGTTGTTTTAAACCACCATGTTTGTAGCAGTTTGCTATAGCAACAATAGTGATGTTATTTAAAAAATCTCATTGAGAGACAGATTACCTATTAGAGTGTCACTATTCTATCCATTCCTGAAGTGCCAGAGCTTATTCTGACCTGATTTCCACAGGGCGTGGGGGTTCCCTTCGCTTTTGTTTAAGGGGACCTCTGCACCCAGCAAATTCTTAGTTTCCTCCGTTGTTCCTCGTTCCCCGTGATATCTGAAGCTTCCTTTTAAAACTGGCGGTGGCCTGTTCTGCTGAAGCATTTAGGAAATGGTGGGCTACTTCCTCTGGCCTCCATATTTTCAGATGAAAAATTTGCTGTCCCTCAAACCACTGTTCACCTAGACATAATGCATCATTTTTCTCTGACTGCTGAAAATTTGTTTTTAGTTTTCAGAAATTTAACTAAGATCTGTCTCAGCATGCCTTCCTCTTTCATCTTATTTAAAGTTTAGGTTTTTCTTTTTGAATCTGTAGGTTTATGTCTCTTGTGAAAGTTCCAGCCATGATTTCTTAGAGTACTTTTCCAATAATATTTTTCCTATTTTTTCTGACCTTGGCCTGAAACTTGAGTGACATAAACATTAGATATTTTTTATTGTCCACTGATCCCTGAATACTGCTGTTGCTGTTATCTTGCTCCATCTATTTTGTCTCTGCTGTACAGAGCGAGTACATTTCATTCATCGGTTGGCGATTCACCAATTTTATTACCTGTCATCACTACAATAGAGACTACCACTGGGTTTTAGATTTTGATCAGTGTATTTTTTTCAGTTCTATACTTTCCTTTTGGCTCTTTTTAGTAATTTTGGTTGAGAACTTTCATTTGCTTCAGTGTTATATTGAACAATTCATTGAGGCGGCTTTATGGTGCCTGCCTCTTAAACACTGTCAGACAATTCCAGTTTGGTTCAGCTTGTACCTGGCATTCATTGTTTTCTCATTCAAATTGTGATTTTTCTGTGACTTGCTTTGATGATTGATTATTATGTCTCTGACATTTCAGAGATTATGCTGGGGGAAGTCTTGATCCCCTGTAAGTCTAGTTTACGAAGTAATCACCCTGCTTAGGTTTAACATGTATTTTCTTGCCTATGTGTGTGTTCTTTATTTCTAATGATTTTTTTTTTCCTGAGCACTTGTAATGCAATTATAGTTCGCTTTCTCCTGGCTTTTCTTACATTCCTAGGGAATCCCTAATGATGCTTTCTGCAGTGACGGCCTGCTGGCGCCGTTAGATGAGGGGTGGGTGATCTACATTGGTGAACGGGAGAGCATTTCTCCAGCGTGGAGTCCCAGCCCCCTTGTTCCCAAAGTTGCCTCCTGCAAGGTGACACCCCAGACCTGTTTTGTGGTCACCCCAGACCTGTATGTGAGCTCCTCACGCTTTCTCTGTGCCACAAGCAGATGGGGACCCCTCTCCGAGCTGTGCCGCCTCCTCGCGGGACACCTGGAGGGTCCTCTGGTGTTTGGAAATGTCGGAAGACCCTGGGTCTGGATTTCTGTCTAGCATTGAGTAGACAGCAGAAAGGTAACTGGCCTGGGTCCTCCGCCACTGACTGGAGAGCCAGGACCGCTGGCTGCATGGCTTTCTGTTGGGACTAGAAATTTGGAAGAAGCTTTGTGTGGGTCGCGTTCTGCCCCAAGCAGTGTCAGGAGATGCTGGGTCTGCTCGCACCACTGGACAAACACAAAAACTGGAGTTTCTGTGGCTCTAAGACATGGGTGGTGGGCATGTTTGCATCACTCTTCCCCATGCTTGCAGGAAGTTCTGGGCTGTAGGATTTTCGGGGACTCATTCCAGTAATATCCCTATTCTGTCATTGTCGAAGAAGTTGGTCTGATTTGGAGAGAAACCTCAGTATGACTTTGACAACCAGGCTTAAAAACAAATGGTATCTCCTCTATCTAGCGGTTTTAGTAATTGTCTAATGAGTGAAGAATATACTTTATTAGTCTTTACCTGTCTAAGAAAAGAGCACATGTGATCCTTTCATAATCGCCTTACAAATTATGCAAGTTGACGGCACATGAAAGTTAAGTAGTCCAAACAAAACCCAAATAGCAGCAACAAGCAAACAACAGTATCCACATGTCATAGACATCAGCTTAAATGTCTTTGATATTCTATTGATATTCTATATTCTTTGATATAGATGTCTTTGATATTCTATATTCTATGTTCTTTGATATTCTATGTAGAAGACCACAAATTCCTCACCAGTTTCGATCTGTCAGTGTTGCCCCACATTTATAAAGCATCAGACACCCTGTTGGGCACATAATATAGATTTTCGAGGGGCATGTCAAAAGTTAAAGCAGCAGAAAAACATTTTTTAACGACTGACTTCACTTATCAAACAGCAGAACCTGAAAAAGGTCTCTGGCACCTGAAATCATTTAAGGTTTTTATGGCAGTGATAAAAATCACTTCAGGTGTTGCTGCAGCAACAGCTTTGAAAGCAATAGAGTTCTGATGTGCAGAAGGTCCATCGAAAATGAATCAAACCTTGTTTCACTGGTGCCAAAGGAAGTGTGTATAATGGAAAGTTATTAAGATCAAAGCCACTGCAGGCTTCTGCCCCAGCCAGGCTCTTGCACGAGGATCCCCCATCCATCACCGCCCCGCTTTTAGTCTTTCTGGTATTGTCAGGAGTTCCGTAGGCTGTGGATTATAGAAGGTAAGTGCTGGAAGGCATTTGAAGCTTTCCTAGCACACCACTTCGCCACCACGTTACCCACAGTGACACGCTCACATACAGAGGGAGAGACTTAAAGATAGCTTCCTCTCCAATATCCACATCATCATATCATTTTTTTTTTTCATTTTCAGGAATCCCCAACATTTACCGAATGTCTATGACCTCTTCAGTATCAATGACCTCACTTAATACTCACCACATCCTAGGTATAACCCAGCAGGAAATATATCCACAATCTCATGTGGCAGACCAAATACCAAAGCTTGTAGAAGTTAAGCGTTTTTTAGCCAATTTATATAACTGACAGATGATAGAGCTGGGTTACTCTTCTGAAGTTTTTGGTTTCGTTTTGTGTGTTACTTCCATGCCAGTAATTATTTCAAAAATTGGTAATGCACATCTAATGTTTTTAAAAGTTCCTTATATACTTAAATACATTTATTTTCCTTAAATAAGTTTTAAGTGTAAATTTATCTATAATAAATAAATGTTCTTAGGTTTTTTCCTTCACTGAAAAGTGAGTGTTGATATTCTCATTGTGAAATTTGAATTACATAAAATTAGGTATACTGTGTGTCATGACTTTAAAAAAGTATAAAAGCAAAGCAAATAAAATATATGCAAAGAAAAATACTAAGAAGAGTTTCGGCTGCCTGACTTAGATGTCACTTAGTTCTAACGTTGCTCATAATGTGAAGATGCCCCTGACTGCTCCAAATACAGATTCACTTGATTCTCCAAACTCAAGTCCACATTTTTGCGATGCCCCATTTTTCACCTTTTGTCTCTTTATACCTCAGAAAACCTGTATTTCCATTACTCTGTGCTGTGCTACCACCTGGCCTTTAACTGCTCTTTGTATATGGGCCTCTTTCCTTCCGTGCTAACCCCTGATAACCGAGGCAGTGCTACTCACTTCCAGTGTGATTCTAAGTACACATGGTCATGTGATACTTATTTACAGCATCACTGAGATGATCAAAAAGTATATATTTCCGTAATTATAAGTAAAATGAAAGCATAAAAGTAAAAAAAAAAAAAAATCCAAGGGCTCTCTGACTCCAGAAAATAATCAAGGCCTACGTATTCCTGCAGACTCCAGTTGGGGAACACATTATCATAAAGGAATAAAAAGCTCAACACCAATTAGAATTGTTAACAACTGATTCTTACCAATTATATTAAAATGATTACTGTAGTTTCCAGTTGAATGAAGGTCATTGACATAAGTCACTTATCTGAGGATCTAGCTCCCTGAATTTGCACATGATATGTTTTAATCCCTTCACTTTCTTGTATTTATGTAGTTACTTGTGGGGTTGTGTCCATATACCCTGTCTTAGAGGTTAACCCGCACATCCCAAGATTCACGCCAAATAGCAGTTCCTTGTGACTCCTGCGAGGAATATGGGCATCGATGATGATTCTCTTTCTCTTCTCGGGCCCTGTAACGAGCCAGACAGCACAGCACATGTAATAAGGCTCCCACTGTCTCATGTCTCCAGTTCATTGAACTCCTGGCCATAAATGACGTATTGTAAGGTAGTACAGATGAGCCGTTGGCCAGGGGGTTTTATTTTTCTTTGAATGAATGCATCAAGGAGGAACTGAGAGACGCCACCATCAATCTCGTCATCATCGGTTACTCCCTGGTTTTTCCTGGATGCCCTGAGTTGTTCGTGTTTGCACTGGATAGGAATCAGCCACTTGACCGCCTATCTCTGCACTAGATCAGCGCCACATCGACTCTGCCTCTGTGTTCTAGGGGTGTTTTGTTTTTAGCACCATTTATAAGACCGTAGTATTTGTTTAAACAGTATACCATTCTACTTTACCAGACTGAAACCTTAAATACGGCATGTTTTATTTCATTTCTATTTTCTCTTGCATTCCATGTAGCTCAGAGGACTAGAAACACAGAGTAGG
This sequence comes from Talpa occidentalis, assembly GCF_014898055.3. NCBI lineage: Eukaryota > Metazoa > Chordata > Mammalia > Eulipotyphla > Talpidae > Talpa > Talpa occidentalis. The sequence goes on from NW_023601653.1 coordinate 84,025,301, forward strand.
GAAGAGATCTCCTTGCACTGCTGTCTCCTCAAATTGCCTCACCACTAAAGGACAGAAAAGACTTTAATTCAGAGTTTAGTGTCAAGTTCCCAGCTTTATGAAGAAGACAAATAAGGTAATTATTTCACTCAAAGCTGCCTCATCACGGAGGACTTTTTACTCCTCTGTTTTAAAATAGCATCACTCCCTCTCCCTGGCCCTCCCTAACCAGATTCCCTGCTTTCTTTAACTCTATATTGTCATCATCATCTGGGTTAGTTCCCCAGGACTAGTTGAACAGAGTACCACAAACCAGGTGGCTTAAAGAGACATAAATGTCTCCCCTCCTCGGTCTGGAGCTAGAAGCATGAGTGCAGGTGCCAGGGAGTCGTGATCCCGCTGAAGACTCCAGGAAAAAATTCTTGTTCTCCTCTCCTCGCTTCTGGAGGCTGCTGGCAGTCCCTGGTGCTCCCTGCTCCGGGAACCCACCAGCCTCACCTCCGCCGCAGGCCCACATCTTCTCTGTGTGCTCTCTTTCTTGGCAGGAGACACCTCATTGGAAGTCGGGTGACCCTAATCCAATATGACTTACTTTTTATTCAGTTGCATCTGCCAGGGGCCTGTGTTCCAATCAGGACACAGCCCAAGGTTCTGATCAGATGTGATTTTTTTTTGGAGATAATATTCAAGCCACTACACCACCTGATCCACCGAGTAGCTCAGGTTTCCTGACTCTCATCACACCAGGATGCAGGATGCATTCCTGAGGATGGGGTGTTTCTTTTCTTCTTTGTTCATTGTTGTGTCTGCAGCCCGTCCAGAAATGTGTAGTCAACAAACGCTTGATTTCTTGATAAAATACTAAGTTCAGCTGGGCCCAGCAGTAGTGTTCCCAGCTCACTCACATGGCGGTTAGCAGTTCTTTGCTCCCCATTTGGTGTTGGTTGGATGCATAAGTTATTTGACACGTGGACCTGTCCCTCGTCCGGCCGAAAATCCTATAGCAAGACACTGGCTTCCTCCAGAGCAGGGTGGGGTGGGGCGGGGTGGGGAATGAAAGAGAAAGAGAGAAACAGAAGGATGTAATTTTCATAACCTTGGACGTGATGTACCATCTTTTCTGTCACTTCTATGAATCGGACGGACCAACACAGGTGTAAGCTGGTTAGGGAACACACATGTGGGGTGGGGATTTGGGAGGATTTCTTGGGGGCTGGCTACCACAGACATTCCCTGCATTCTGGGCAGTACAATGGTTTACTGAGCAGAAACACCCTGTTGATTCACGGTGGGTTCACATTCCTACCCTCCTTATCCCTCTACACCATGGAGAACAAATCAGCATTCATTGTGATGATAAGAAATTTCCTCAGACATTTCCAAAATCCCACTGCTGAGAAGCAATATCTGAAAAAGGGCATCCCTATTTTCAGAGACAAGTTGTTAAGAAGGAATTTCTCCGAACCTAATAGAAATACAAGAGAAGTTTATGTGAATTAGTCATCATATCCTTATTTAAAGGTGAGTCAGCCAGCTTGAGGTTTTCATGTCAAGGGGCATCAGAGTGTTGATAAAGGGGACTCATTGTGACAGCAGGAGTGTCTAGTTATGTACAGAAATCGCTGAAATTTTAATAGACTCCCGTGTACATGAAGCACTGAAAGACACAGTCCTACATAGTGATGTTTGTGTCTTCTTTCACATTGTGCTTCGTCAAACAGCGTTAGTGTGGGGAACTTCTATTCCACCTACTGTAACAAAGCTGTAATGATTCAATCAATAAGTCCTTAGCCTGTTCAAATTCTATTTACAAATGTCTCTATCATTGCAGTGTCTACAGATGTCAAATTATTCTTCATTTTTAAAACAAACAAAAGATCAGAGATTAGATTTGTTTCCTCTGTCAGACGATAAAACAAAAAAATCAATTATTTTAGATTTATTGTACAAGTAGCATAATGTTATTCTTTATTGTATGTACATTTACTTCTCAGAATGTCAAAGAACACAATCAATTTTTCATCAATTCAATTATTTGTTCATTTAGTCATGATTGAATGCATTTATTGAACACAATAACTACATTTAAAAATAGGTTAGCTACTAACTAGATTATAGAGATGAATTCTCTGTGGATCCTGCCCCCAAAGGGTCTACACTCTTATAAAGAAAGTCCATAATTAGTAGTGATTATGGAAGAATTCATTATATATCTATTTTTATTAAAAGATAAACTTAGGTAGGATGCAGATAAAAGCCATTCCTAGATATTATAGGACCCCGAAAATTCATAATAGACATAACTGACACATTTTCTTAGAGCTTAAAATATTCAAGTATTTGAAATGAAGATACCGGTGATCATTAATATTGGATGCATAGACCAACCAAATTAATTTCTGTCCAGTTCTCAGCACATGGTCTTTGTGGCATTAGGTTGATTTAAAATCGTTATACAGAACATGGCATGCAATCTTAAGGGATGGTAATGCAATGGCTTGCTAGAACCAACAGGTACTGGGTCATAAGAACTAGCTGCGAAATTTTTAGGAACTTTTCAAGTCAGTTGATGTGTTTTGTAGTTTGAAATCAATAGTGGTAGAGGAATTTGCACTGTGGAAATTGACAAAAGCTACAGATCAGAGACTTTCAAAATTCCCTACAGGTAACTAGTGGGTTAAACAGCTTCCAGAATACCTCTGCAGCAGTGCTTCTAGTCTTAGATTTGTGACCAAATAAGATCTGGACATCTAATAGCACACACAGTATCACGTACCCCTCCTAAATAAGATGGTAAGGTTATTAACCCTGGCCAGTCAAAGGGATAATTGTCTTCAGTTCAGGAAAACCAGGCATTTCAACATCATCCAGTTTTTGTATTTGGGTATATTATACTCTGGAAATTTAATCTGGATTTTTAAAAATGAGTTTTCAATCAAAGCGCATCATGTCATTCTCAAGTCTAATAAGCACTGTGTCCACTTCATATTCATGAAAATATTTTTTAATGCAAAACAGTTGACCAGTTCAGTGATGAGTTTTTGTACAGATCAAATTTTACTACTTATCTTCTAGGTAGAGAATATGAATTAATGTTACTGCTGCAATCTGGACTCAAATATTAGAGAACAAGATTCTCTTGTTTTTAACATATAATTTTATTATAATTTTCTTAAAACAGGACTAGACCCCAGACTGAATCTGTATGCCTTATATCCAGCAATTTTAAAATGTAAGTTTATGAATCTAAATTTATTCAAAACTACTTCATGTGTGTATTTCTGTGATCGTCATTGTCACTATTTTCTGTATATACTTTGCAAATAAAGCAAGAGAAAGGAAGTTTTTGCCATAAACTGTACTAGTGTGATTTTAAGCTTTTGATTATTAATGGACATGGGTCAGAAAACTTCAGTGAATGGTTCCCAGAGTGAAAATATCTCTGGCAGGCTGCATAGAGTATACATAAAAAGACATTCACCTTATAACACATATGCACAGCCAAAATGTTCCCTCTGTGCACAGGGGCTGAATCACAGTTGCTGGGGAAGACACAACTTTCTAATTTACTTACTTTTATGTACTTTAGGATTTTCCTACAATGAAGATTTTTGTATCTCTTTTATTTTTTTATATTGGAAATTTTGTGTTCGAGAAATACTCAGTCCAATAAGCTTTTTAACTGAGTATTAACCTCTCAAGTCTGACTTGAGAAAACCCCAAATGAGACAGCTAGCTAGGAAACCAAGGTACTGAAAGTTCACCCCATTTCTTGCCTCCAGTAATTTAGAACTTATTTTCCTATGAGATAGAGTAAATATAACATGTTGAATTGTATGCAGAAGCTAATTAGTATTTACAGATGTCCTTTCCAACTAAAGATAGGTCCTATCCTTGTCATTGCATTGCACTTACCAGTGGGTTTTCAAGGATGATCTGTTGTACACGGTGCAGGGAAGTAAGCGCTACAAATGATAGTGCTGGCATTTATACACAATACTGCTTCCTTATAAATAACTGTCATAGTTCATCAGAACTATCAAACCCATCACACTGCATTAAATTACTTTTCAATAAATTGCCACACCCACCCCCATACCAGAATTTAGGTCCTTTTTAATAAAAGTGCTGGAGAATTCATTTTTTCCTAAGTCTCTAATCACCCTGATGTAGTGTGTTTTTGATGACATGTAGAAAACAAATAATGGCATTTGGAGCTCGTAGATTTTCACAATTTTGAATTCTGTGTTTGTATGTAATATTTGTTTACTGAAATTACTCACCTTGCCTCAGAGACTTGTGTGAGGCTAGTCATGCTCCTTTTCAAGCAAGAAAATAAGGCCCATAGCTCTTCTCTTCGGCAGTATGAGTCAGTTGGGGAGGGAATAATCTCATTGCTGCCTGTAAACTTTATTACTCCGCACTTAGCTCCTTCGTGGGCCCTACATATCACTGCCAGTGCTCATTGAACCCCTAGAGAGACCTGTGGCGTCTGCGTGGGAACACGGGATGAAAGGGAATAATACAAAATAAACTCACTGTCTGGCTAACCTTTAAATTATTGTTACATATTCCAGAAAGAAATGTGTCATTTCTCTCCATCTGAAAACGTCTAATGAATTTATATACAGAAACAGGTAACTGCGGAAAAGTCCACATACATGTTAAATCAGTACTGAGCATGCACGCTGCATTTCCATTCAACAAGGCTTGACTTAGTTGGGTGAGTACCAGGGCTCCCTATAGATTTGGAAAGCAGAAGAACAAAATAATTAGGGTCTGACTTTTAGTGAACAGAATTAGGTAGTACACAAGAAAATGAGTTTCAAGCATCTTTAGTGATTTCTTGTCTTATTAGCTTCTATTGTGAGGTCATAACTGTGCTCACACACACAAAGTAATCCACGTAAATAAATTTTACTGAACAATGAATAGAATTACAGGAGTCATCAGAGTTAACATAATGCTTCTAGTTTGCAATTTATGTCATTATATTTCAATGTAATCTTATTACTATTTACTTTCTTTCACTGAAATAAAAATCTCCGGGTGGTCTCTGTGACCTTTCTCTCCAGTGTGTTGATCAGCACACATCTCGTGTAGATTTGATATCGACAGAAAATAATGTTTTACTTTTAGTTTGTGCTGTGAACTGAGATCTGCGTTCTGCTTGATTAAGTGGTGAATTTAGAAAGCCTGCATGTTGAGGTTGAAAAGGACAGTCACCTCCTCTGAGGCATTACTGACATGCGTGGACCCTAAATTCAGACAGTTTAGGATTTCCAATTTAGACAGTTGTATGGCCATGCACAAATTACTTAATCTCTTTGTAAATTGTGTTATTTACCTCTTAGACTGTAAAGGTATTTAAACCAGTGGCTAGCATATGAAAATGACTCCAAATATTGCATCAAACTATTTAATCTTTCTGATCCTCGTTTATTAAATTCCTGTATAGTGTGAACCATTGCTGTGAACTTTGGATTCCTGACCTATAAGCCAGACATCTGTTATTTGATGTTACCATTACTGGCAGGTGTCATATTTCACAACAACTCTTCGGAGACACTTTTCATTCACAGTTTAATTTAGTAATGAGAACATTTAGGCCTCATGAGGTGAGACAAATTTCACAAGTTCTACAAATAGATTAACTTGGAACTGAGCATGAGTTCCTTAGGATAGCAGACAAAATATTGATCCATGATGTCTTAAAACTATAGTTGCAAGTGTTTTCATGTATAGAATATTAAAGAACATATACCAAATTATTGTTGTGTAGTCTCAGAATAAAAATGTCAGTTGTAATATTGAAACTTGGAATGGTATTTCTGCCCTGAGGGGGTCCTAATGTGAAGAAATCAAAGTAACTCAACCAAGGAGACTTCATGACGTAGCAGCCCCCACAGTCCATGAGACAGAGAAAGAGGGAAATGTGCAGCCATCCCTGGGGCCTCCTCTCTCGTTGTCCCAGCTGCCCATGGCCTCTGACTACAAACCAGAACCCAACCAAAATCTCCCTCTTGACCTGCCCGCAGAATCCATGAGAGACAATATAATCATTGTTGTTTTAAGACACCAAGTTTGATGGGCATTTGTCAGGACATAATGGACAGACTGCCATGTTTTCTGAGCAATGATGTAATTTATTACTTATTTATAATAATGCACCAAGATCTCTTATTATGTCATCTGCCCATCCCTCTGGTTGTAGGACCAGAGCCTGTCAAGGAGAATGGCAAATACACCAGAAGATTAAATATTAAATCTAGTTTCAGCAGACCCAGCAAAATGTGAGTGTAGATTCATGAGACTCTTCTAGGTTGTCGTTATAAATAAAGCTAAAGCAATATGGTCACTTGTAATTATAAGGGTCTTTTTTTTCTGAAGTAACTTTTTCAGAGGCAGCATAAATACACGAATAATTGATTATCACCAGAGGTTTCGTTATGAAAGACGTCGATATTCGATTTAGTTTTGACTGACGACGTATAAGAAGTGAACGTGTATGAGCTGCCCAATCACATTGTGCAATCAGTGTATTGTAGACACCATTCCCGCATGAACAGGTCATGCAGACATCACATCCCATCACCTACACCCGTCTAACATACCTTAGGTTTGATGCTGAAGAAGTTCTTGTCATAGCTGAGTTGTAGAGGACTGTGTTCCATTAGACCACACGTTGAAAACAAAAATTAAGTTTTGCTACCAGAATAAGTGTCTAGTGAACCATCGACAGAAAAAACTCTTGAAGGTTTTCCAGCAGGAGAAAAATGTTGGAAGTGAGCAAATCCATAAAACATGACCCTTTTGGTCCTCATTTTCTGTGTCCATGTCAAATGCACATCTAGAGTAAGAGCACCGTTTTGTCAGTAGGTAAGCGAATACGTTAATCAAGGTATTTATTTCAAATTTTCTAGATTTCTCTTTTGTTCATTTTATGTAATTCTTACATCATTTTTCATTTTTGCAGAATGCATCCATTTTCGTTTTGGTTCTATTCCCCATACAATTCCCACCCCCTTATTTTGACCCTAATCCCTCCTCTCCTCTGCCCTCTCCCCAGTAGTGTCTCTCTGGTCTACAGTTGCTTGTTGATTTTGAGTTTTTCTTTGTTATAATTAGTCTTTTCCACCCTATTCTTCTCCCTCTGAAATCACAGTAAAGCATCATAGTATACTTAAAGCTCTAAAAATTTAAAGGCAGCAAATTTATCAGAAGCACCTGCACTAAAATGGGTAAGAGCTGGGGGAACTGACAATCTCTGAAACAGCAAAACAAGTAGGCAGTGGCGTTACCTGCTGACAGGAAGATGTTACTGGATTTAATTTTGGTTTCTCTATTTTTCTCTGGCCCCCCAGTCCTCTTTTTCCTTCTCAGAAATAATGAGAAGTAAATAGAACTCCCCCATTCTCAAGAGACAGTCCAGGGGTGGACACAAGGCTTAAATTCCCATCCTGAGCACCTTGTCTTCTAACTCCAAATATTTATTTAATAAATAAAGGCCATTATTTTCTTAAGAAATTTTCTTATTCCTCCATTTTTGTCATTGAGTTTTTTTATAACCTTGGGTAGTCCATTTTTTATGCTACTTATTTGAAGAAGAAACAAATTAGTCTTAATTTACCAAGTTTTCACAGTGACTAAAACACACAAATAAAACGATATCATTTGTAATATTTCACACTATCCAGAAATTTTCCTTATCTTTTCTTTTCATTCTTGATTTTAGAGGAGCACTCCTTTTTTAGAAAGAACAGAAGATTAAGTACGTGTTTGACATAATATAAAAATAATAGCTACCATTTATCAAATACTTAGTATGTGTCAAATATTGGGTAAAACACTTTACATCTATTACCTCATTTAATATGACAACAACTCTTTAAGATATGTATTATTATTCTCCTTTGACATTTGCACTTAGCCTCCATTTAAAAAAGTCTGAGTCTCACAGAGAAGCAAAATTCTGCCTGATATTGTCCTGATTCATTGCCAGACTAGGGTAGCTCAAATCTCTTTTGTCTGCTTGCACACCTGTGATCATAACCACTAAACTATCGATATATCTCACAGTTTGGCCTTGGTTGACTGACATCAAAATCTGGATTTCTTGGAAAATGCCTAGACAGGAAAAACTGTAAATTTATTTTGAATTTTGCTTATGAATAGTGAGTTTGAAATAAATATTCATTTGATAGATGAAAGAATATCTGAATTTCTTGAAGGAATGTTTCCAGCATGTAAATGTCATATTATTAAACAATGGCATTATATAACTTTCTGCTTTGTTTTTATTTGAAAAGTTATTAAAGGAAATTGTCGAGCTCTTAAAATTTTGGTTTTAAAGTACCTTTTTTTTTTCACTAGGGAATATAAACTATGTAAACTAACCCTTTCTGAAATTCTGAACTAGGGGAGGCACAAAATATCTCTTACTCTACAGAAAAGCGAAAAATAGACTCTCAAATATATGCATTAATGCATCTTATCAGGGGCCTCCCTGATGGCACAGTGGTTAAGTCTCAGCACTATGAAGCTATCGCCAGCCACTGAGGCCTGAGTTTGATCCCCAGCCAGGGAGCTACCCACATGGCACAGCAGACCTCTCCTGCCTCCCTGCTGCTCCCCTCAGCAGTGGATTTCCATGGTTCTGCCTGTTCTGCTCCCTACTCTGTCTCTGGTGAATCCTCTCATCCCATCACCTCTTGCCTACACCTAGTTCCTGTATGCATAAATAAATAAAAATAAATCTTTAAAAAAAATGCATCCAACCCAGCATGCTTTGCTGTTCACTTGTAAAATATCATAAAAATACTTAAAAGGATTATACAAATTTTGAGTTGCATTCTTCATATATATTACCAAATTTCTATAATCAAGTCAGTAGCTGTAAAGAGACGTGCTGCAGTTTCTTCTGTTTTGCACAGAACTTAGCATGAAATAGCTATCCCATACATGTTAGTTACTGGAAAGAATGCATTTTGCTCATTGAAACATATCCCTAGTATCATCACAACCTAATAAAGCCATAATAATTATTATGTATCTGAACTGAAATGTGAGTTAATTTTTTGGGGTAAATTTAGACACCCCTCCTTGGTAAATGCAGTCGTTCCTCGTTTGTATAAATTCACCATCCCTATAAATGTTATGGGATGTAACTGATTAGGTTACATTCTCATGGCGCTTATAGTACCTGCTACTGTCTCAGGATCTGTGGGTGCAATTTGGAATAGTTGAAGCTAAGGTAATAAATGAGTGGGGTCTCATAGATTCTCTTTTGATTGAACTTTGCATCATTCAGAGTTGCTTTAAACCACCTCACATACCCTTTTCTCAGTACTTTTCTGCCAGTTTTGCAGCAATATAAATTTCTAGATGACAAAATCTATTAGATGCTATAAAAAACAAACAAAGCAATGGTACTGAGGTTGGGTGAAATGAACATTTTTCTTTGAAACTGAGCACATGGTATGACTTCTAATAACTCACCATGGACAGCATGAACTCAGCTATATGAAATGGTGCAAGAAGTTGAGAAATAGTGTTTCTTGGCATCAAAGTGTAATCAACCAAGTTCATATAATTTAATACTTCTTGGAAGTTTGTGGAGGGAACTTTCTGTCATAAGATTTGACCACCGTAACATAAAAATCTACATTTAGCTTTGGAACTACTGACCTTTCTTTTTTTCTTTTTCAACAAGTATAGCAGTGATTCTATAATTAAACTCTAAATAGGACAAATTAAATGACCTCTTTTTGTGATGCCCTAGAAGCTTGTGAGTTCTTGAACATGTTTTTCTGATTCCAGTTGCTTCAAAGGAAAAACTTCAAGTAGTGCAGTTGGGTAAGGCTCAGCGGGGGCTCCTCAGATGCTGTAACTGGGCTCCCTGGAGCAGCTGCTGGGTCCCTGTCCACCAATGGCCTCACTAGCGTGTCTGTTGGTTAGCGCTGTCAGCTGCTGCCGGCTGTCAGTTGACAGAATTGATTGAGCCACGTACCTCCAACAAGCTGCCGGGGCTTATTCATATGAGGGCAGTTGCTACATTCCCAGGATCAGAAATAGAGCAAGCCCCAAAGCACATGCACTTTTCAAATCTCTTCTAATAACCCCTTTGCTGCTCCCTTGTTGGTCCAAACAAGTCCTCGGACAATCTAGAAGTCAATGAACTTTGAGAAATGTCTGTTCAAAACGGTTAGCCATTTTGCTTTTTGCTTTGTTGTGTTTTTTGGTATTGAGATGCCAAAAACATTTTTGCAAGAGTTTTTTTCTGCATTTGGTGATAAGATTGCATGAGTTTTATTTTTCCTTCTGTTAATGTGGAGCATAACAGTTGATCCACATATGTTGCAGTATCCTTAAATCTTAATTATAAATCTCACTTAGTCACGGTGTATTGTGTAGTGTACCTGTTTGCTGCTATTTTCTGTTGAGGATTTTTGGTGTCTGTGTCCATTGGAGATACTGGTCTGTAGTTTTTTTGTCTTGCAGTGTCTTTGACTTGGGATCAGGGTAATGCTGGCCTTGTGAAATGAATTTGGAGGTGTTGCTTTGTTCCTATTTTTTGAAGAGGGTGAGGAAATTGACATTAATTTTTCTTTAAATATTTAATAGCAATCCACAGCGAAGTGGTCTGGTTCAGAAATGGTCTTCATTGAGAAATTGATGAGAAAGTATTCAAAATAACTAATCATCAGGCAAATGCAAATCAAAGTTATAATAGTAGAGACTCACATTTCTTAGATAGCTATTTTCAAAAAATCAAAAAATAAATGTTGGCAGGGATATGAAAACATTGGAACCTTTGTACACTGATGGTGGGAATATGAAATGGTACAAATGATATTGAAAACAGTGTGGAGGTCTCTCAAACATTATTAAAAATAGATCATCAGATGACCCAGCCATTCTATTTCTGGGTACATATCCAAAGGGAAGGAAAAAATGATCTCAAAGAGAGATCTGGACTCCCTTGTTCATTGCATTATTCACAATTGACAATTTGTAAAAACTACCAAAATGCCTATTGACAAAAGAATAAAGAATACATGGTATATAAATATATACACACACAATGGAATATTATTCACCCTTAAAATATCCTTCATGTTTACTCATTCATTCAACAAACAGTTATTTTCACATAAACGTGGTGCTAGAAATTTTTATTGAATAACAAGGGGCCAGTCCTTGAGGAGTTTATGTTCTATTGGGGCATCAGATGGGCAAATAAATAATTTATAAATACATCATAGCAATCTAATGCACAGTGGTAAAGTATGTGTCTTAAAACGCATATCATATTGTGATTTGTTTCCAAAGCTGTCAAATCTGACACTTCCTTTTGGCCTTACAAGTAGTGGGAGTTTACTATGGAAAAAATCAATTTTCTAGCCGGAGTACACAGTCTTACATGCCAGGAATTCTAGATTTCTAGATTTAAAAATATAAAGCCTGTTACATTTTCCCCACTATTTGAATCTATACATGATTTACTTAAAAAATTCATCTCTGCTCTTTGTTTATCTACCCAAAGACTATTCGTAGGAACCAAAATCAGGTCATTAAAATTTCTGGGAAACATTAAATTTTTATTTCTTAAGAATTCAGTTCAAAGTCCACTAAAGCTCTTTACTTGGAAAATTTTTAAACCCTTGAAGTATGGAGATACTCAGAATTTTCCTATTTACATATATTTTACCAATAAAGTGAGTAAATTTCTAGACATTTGACATGCCATCTCCTTTACACAATAAAAGTATCTTTTCAAAAGTTACTAGCAATAATTTTTGTTCGGGTCAATTTTCTGTTCTTTAAGAAATAGTTGCCCATTAGATAATTTGTTGTATTCAATTTGGTGGGAAATGTTAGTGTTCTTTTTTATATTATTACAAAATATTAGAAATCTCCAGTTGTATCTTAGAGATTATATTTCTTAATGCATCACGGAACCTGAACATAAGGGCAAAGGTGCGACCAGAATGCTATCACCACCCTTCAAAAGTGAGCCATGGGCCTCCCCTCCAAACAGAAGAGCAGGGAGGCCAGATACAGAGAGAAGCAAACTGGAGAAAGAGATTTATGGATTTGGACATTGAGTCCTGAGGAGAACCATGGATGACCTGTGAATGAACCAAACGTAGTTAACTATGGAAAGTTTGAGAAGCGCGTCATGGTGTGAAACGCTGCCTCAGTGTCAGGCTGGCCTCTGTGCCACACAGTCAGGGAGGCCAGAGTGGCACACGGAGGCTTTGAACATTAAATTGGCATTTGAAATACAGCACATAAAAGTGGAGCAGGGCATGTTTTCTGACCCTACACAGATTTCTGACTTGCTAAAATAGGAATTTTAAATAGAGCAAGAGTCTCACAATAAAGTATAGGATCAAAATTATTCCTCATGCCAGAATCAGAGACTTCAAACTCAGATGAGAAATGACAATTAACAGATACCAAGACCGGTGTCAGAGTTTTCTAACATGGATTTTTTAAAGATACGTATCCCAGACGTACACACAGCACTGATTACAAAAAAAAAAAGCTACTGAAAAGATTGGAAATTCTCAGCAAAGTAATAGACGATGTAAAAAACTGAAATTTTAGAACTGATGTTGTGATGACATAAGAATGTAATGGCATCAGTAAGAAATCACTGGTTAGGCTGAACTTCAGAGTGTAAATGTTCCACTTTGCACAGCAGAAATTAAATTTATTGAAAAATGTATACAGACTCAGGAACTTGCGGGACACAAAAACGGATTTACCTTTCGTATCATTGTTCCAAAGAAGTGAGAGTCGTGGATCTAAAGAAACAGTCAAGGAAATAATTCTGTTCCACCCCTCACTAATGAGGCAATCTGCCTCACTGCCTGAAAGCTTCCCAAATTTGCCACAAGTCATAAACTTCCAGAAGGTTAACGCTCCTAATGAGATCAATTGGATGAAATACACACTAAGAAGCACCAATTATATTTAACCAGTGATCTGAACGGGTTTAATATGTGTGCATTTTCCTGTATGTGGATTGCATTTGAAGAAATTTGTATCAAAATATTAGGAAATAGATTCTGAAATCCCCAGAGATTTTTTTTTTTAATTAAGTGTCCCTCCAGTAATTCAAGGGTTATTTAATATTAACATGTGCTACTATATTACTCCACCATTGCAGTAGATTTAGGGAGAAAAATACAGAAACATCTTGATAAATATCAAAACACCATCAACAAAATTGAACACTACCATAATTGTAAAAATCAAAACAAAAAACTACAACTGTTTTAAAGCTGGGAAGGTTGGGTACTTACAAAACATGGTCACAGATATACCCCTCACTCTAAAACTTGGCCCCTCTTATTTTATAAGGAAATAGTACATTCTTATTATTAAGCATAAAGGTCACCTTTGAGGGTGATGTTTAACTGGAGAGACAAATAAACTTGCTTTTTAAGCCCCTAAATTAGAATTACTCAGTAAGCAAATTTGAAGTGGCCCCAGAACTGGGGTATACTTTCCAAAAGGGTTAGTTCTTAATTAACCCAAGACCTCAAAGAAACAGAGAACTCTTGTTCTGTATGAATCCATCACGCCCCAAAATAATGGAACTTAACTGAAGACACTAAGTTATTTTTATTAAATTTACACATAAGAGATGCATTAAGAAAAGTGTCAGCGAATCCAGTAGTGATACATGTTATGCTTCCATTGTGGGAAGGAATCAATATTATGAAAATACTTACAATGTAACATTAAGTGAAATAAATGGAAGGTAATTTTTTAAAAATGGTAATAATAAATACATTAAATATGCATCCAATGCATTGTGCAAAAAAATGAAAAAATAAAATTTCTTCCTCTGATGTTAGCACATAGCACTTTGCTTGGTACAGAATATTCAGTAAAGAATTGTTAAAAGAATAATAAACAGATTTTATTAAGAGGATAGATAAAATCATTCCTCAAAATCTCATTTCAAGTGACCAGACTGTCTACATATTTATCTTCTGGGATTAAATTTTTCACACCTTTAATATTTCTCGAAGGCAATTACAAAATTTGAGGAAATGAGTTCACATTTGCAGAGTGTCCTCAGCAATCCCTCATCAAGTGTGAGGAAATTAGAAAAGTAGGGGGCAGTATCCCAGAGATATTCAATTAAATTTAATGAATAATTGTCTAGATCACTTTTAAGCTAATTTGCAAGTGACAGAAGTGAAAAAACACAAAATAAGTTGAAAGAGAAAAAAGATGTTCAAATGCAAAAGCACACTCACCTTGGAACACATTTCTACTTGGCTTTAAGTATTAATTTCCCTTAAATATTGAAATTGAAAGATAATTTTCTATTTAGAAATTAAGATCATACTGATTAATTGAATTAATTAGCCAGCTGATTTTTATTTCAGCTTGTGTATGACAAATAATGCTAAATTGAATTGGATTTTAAGTGGTGTCTCTATGATTTTATGGTGTTTGAGCCCTCAAATCTATTAGAAAGACACTTGACAGATTACACAATTTTTCAGTGATTTTTTTTCTATATTTTCTTACTGTTTCTCATCAAGAAATTCTATATTCCCATTGGTTTTATTTCCTTTGTGAATTTTTGCACAAAGATGGAAATAAAGAATAATAGAGATACTCATCTACCCAGAATTGACTAACTCTATCAAATCGTAAAAACTCTATAGAAGAATTTTTTTTTCTTTTCAAAAATTAAAGCAATACAGATAAGGTGAATCCCACTGTCTGTCTTCCGTGACCCATTTTCTGTCTTTCTCCCTCACGGCAGTTGCCCCTGACGTCTGTCCTCTGTGTCTGGTGATGACTGTCACGCGAGCTTCACACACTCGCTGAGTGTGCACAGCCTGTCGGTTATTGTTATGCAGCGTTTGCAAGTTTCTTGCAAGCTGCTGTGATGTTCATGCTACCCTACAGCTCTTTATTTTTTTAATTAAGCATTCTGTTTTTTGAAATTTATCCTTTTTGTATATGTAGTGATCATTTGTTCACTTATGACAGTAGCACAATTTATCCACTATTTTGTTGAAGGTCATTTAAATTTTTTTTTTTTTCTAATTTATTGCCCCAGGAACTAACAGGGCAGAACTGATGTCCTAACCCCCAAAGAGGCTCTCTTGGGCCTCTTTACCTCCTCAGGTTTCCAGATGATTCTGTGGTCTTAAAATAGCAGTGTCTGAAACACATTACCTCCACTATCTCCTCAACAGATAGAGAATATCTATTGTGTGATAGCAAAAAAAAAAAAAAAAAAGGCAGAAAATCAGCTAGTAGCATGCTATCTAAACTAAATTAATTTAATGCTTTATTCTTCATAGCTTCATTAAATAAATGAATAAAAATTAACTCATAGGTTCCATCGCAATTGAGTTTTTGGTTTTGGTTTTTGTTTTTTCCCAATAGGCTTAACAGTTTGTTAAATCAATTTTTAAAATACTGGCAACCACGCCATAGGAGCTGTTGACTTAGAGAGGCGAGGATGAACTCGTGTGTTTCATCCTCTGGAAGACAGAGGAGTTCAGAAAGAAGTTCAAATGTTAATAACACAGCAGGATCTACACTGCCCATTCGCTTTAAAAACTGTAATGTGATTGGACCAGCAAGGAGACCTGTGTTACCTCAGGGGAATGAAATAATACGAAAACGGGAAGAAGTGAAAAGGTTTTCAAGAACTAGATCTATTTCTCTTAAACAGATAATAATTGAAAGCCTTTAACCCTACAAGAAGGTGAACTAAGCATTGTATGTTTCCATTTAACCCCAGCTTAGAAAATGTAATAGGAAAATCTAATTTTTGACAAGTGTAGTCATCTGCAAAAGACAATTCTAATACTGTAGAAACCCAATATTAGAGGCAAAGTTAAAAATTATTCAGCTTTTCACTAAAATGTTAGTGCCTCACTTAGACTTTTCTGTCTAGCATACATTGATACTCTTAGGAAGGATGTGAAGTAATATTTTCCCCAGTTCTAATTACATTTTACTTGTTATATATGTAAAATCCACTGGACCAATACTCACAAGTGATTTCGTCTCTCATTTTTTTTTTAATTTTACATATTATATGGCAATTCCACATATATGTGTTATAATATCTTTCTAGAATCTTTTTTGCTTAACAGTTTCTCTATTTCCCATATTAATTTACTAGGGCTGTTTGAGCTATTAAACTTGAAAACAAATTGATATTTTTAAGCAAATTTGTGCATTTGTTCCTAACTTTGAAATTCCCTTCGCTCTTCATGTATTCTATCCTATATGAAATTTAGAATAATCAGCTTCCATGAAAAAAGCTTGTTTTGACTTTTATTGGAATTGCATTGAATAGATTCTTTTTTTTTTAAGATTTATTTATGCACACAAGAGCTGGGGTACAGGCCAGAGGTGTGTGGAGGGGGTGAGAGGATTCAACATAGATAGAGCGGGGAACAGAACAGGCAGACTGACTGAAACACACTGCTGAGGGGAGCAGCGGGGAGACAGGAGAGGTCTGCTGCACCCTGTGGGGAGCTCCCTGGCTGGGGATGGAACTCATGACTCAGTGGCTGTGGCGAGATTCATAGGTGTGTCTTAACCCCTTGCACCACCAGGGAGGCCCTGAATGGATGTTTTAGTTCAGTGAGCAGTATAATTTTTAGTGTGTCTTTTTCTCATTTTTAATAAGTTGCGACTTCTTGCATGTATTTGCCTTCATATCATCTTCGACAATATTTTCTATTTTATATAATCCTCAACATCTTAAAATTTTCTCCTTAAAGTTGTGACTTGTTCTCAGAAATGTTATCCATATTCATATTTTGGATTGTTTTATTAAACAATCATTTTGCCTATATAAAAAGAAAAGTTTTTTTTTTTTATTTTCTAAATCATATCCCCTTTTGATAATTTGTATAACTTATGATAATTTGTATAAATGTTGAAACCAAGCAGGAATAAATAGGTCTCTCTTTCTTTGTTTGCTGCTAAATTAGTTTGCTCAGGAGTGTGCTCTCACAAAGCACCACAGACTAGGTGATTTGAAAAACAGAAATTTGTTTCTCACGATCTGGACACTAAGATCAAGGTGTCAGCATATTTGATTTCTTCTGAGGCCTCACTAGAGTTACATACTGTTGAACTAGGTTAGGGTTTTAATATATGGATTTGAGGGAGACAAAATTTTACCCAAAAGAGCCACCAATTTGTGAATGTTCCCAAAGAATTTACTATTAAAGATTATGATAGTATCTTTATAGGGTAAAGTCATTTTCCAAATGATCCTATTTTGGAGAATTTTTACACCTGGATAATTAATTTTATAAAATGAATCTTCATATCTTAGAACGATTTATACCTTTTATCTAATGGCATCTTTAACTTACACAATGTTATGTCAATGATATCTAAATAACAAACCATGAAATTATATATCTGAAAGTAATATTTATGGCTATAATTATTTGAATTCTTAATATGGGCTAACCCTTGTGCTTTATGCATAATATCTCATTCATACAGTCTCTCTCAACTGTGTTGTTAAGTTAGAATTCTTTATCCTAATTTTTCAGTGAAATCACACAAACATGTTTGGAGAAATTAAATAATTTATCCATAATTACCCAGCTAGTGAAAGTCTTTTTTAGGCAGTGGATCAGAGTATGTTAAGAACTTTCTGGGAAATATATTTAGAAGTGCATATTATAGATTCCTTGTGAAATGATATTTATAATCTCTAGATTAGGGAAATAATACCACATAAGATACCTTCATGTTTGCTAGAACAACACAAAACCTGTTAAAGAAAATATCAAAGTCACATTGATAATTCAGAGAACCCACCACACTTCTAAACACAAAAATAAATATGGTATAATTGACGGACTAAACATATTCAAAATAATGAGACTATTAAAACCCAATTTTGATAGTAAAATTCTGGTTTTGTAAGTGAAAAAAAATCAGTTATTATTATGTAATGGATTTGTGTTTATTCATGTAATGACACGTGCATAGTGAAGAAAATGTTAGAAAACACAATATACAATGAAAGTACAGCCTAAGTCAGATATGCTTTTATTATATATACATTATTTCTATGATTTAAAAAATATATATGTACTATGTTATAAAGAAAAAACATTCTGTACCTTTATTTTCACTTAGAATTTTATTTCCTTATCTATCTAGCAGTTCTATCTGAACTAGTGATAGATATATGACATACGTGTCATAAATCATTTATATATAGTCTATATATATTTGTTATCCTATATGTTTGTACATAGTAGAATGTATAAAATCACACATGTAGACATAAATATATATACACACTATACACCTGTACATATAATCCATATTATTTATATATCTGTACATATATTTTTTTAAATAACTTTAATGTTATGATCTTCACTGAACATTGGGGCACATATTTAATAAAGACTATAGGGTTAATTAAAATGTAATGACAGTGTCTCCTGCCTATTTCTCAAAGGCCACCAGAACCACTGAAATAGCCTTTTGAGGACATGACATCCAAAAGCAATCCTATAAAACAAAGCGCCACCAAAATACAATACAAAACTAGCAAATCTTCAGTCTAAGGGAAAAAAATCATGATGTATCTTCATTAAAGTTTTATATATTAACAATAAAATGTAGCATGACAAGAATATGGCTTTGTTCATAAAACCAACTTCAGCGCGGAGGCTCTTGTTATGGCTTAAGAAAGATATATGAACAGTTTGAAGAAAATTACAGGAATAAATCTTTCTTTGCTGCCTGTAAAGCTCTACAGATAGTTAAAAACAAGAACACATAACGGAGAAAAAAGTGTCAATTGTTCTGAGTTACTTAATCCTCCAAGTGGTAAGCTCTGTGCATTTCATTGATGTAATAATTAGTTTCATTAACATTTATCTTTATTGGCTATTTGTGATTGACACTTTAAAATATAGACTGTCTTTAAAATGACAAGACAGGCATCGAATGTGAGTTTCAGTGATCATTCTTCCTGGAATGACTAAGTGGAAGACTGAAGAAACTCCCTGTGAATCAGTGCTTCTCAGATATTTCTATGGGTCACAGCGATTAATGATACAGTTCTTGCTTCTAGAAAGTTGTTTTCTTTGCTCACTTGTAACTCTTATGCTCATTCCGCCTCTTTATTTCTGGGAATGGAGTTACTGAAATGTGATTTTATACTCTTTTTTTGTACATTGTCATTACATTGAGTGGCAGGAAAATTTCCTACAACCCTAGAAAGTTAAAACGTCTGATTTACCCAGTGTCTTGGCTATTTTGGGTGTAACTTCAATTCAACTTCAAATTGTTACCAGGCAAAAGGCCTAACAAGAGATCACGGGGTCAGAACCCATCTCATCAGTTCTCGGCTTGCTACCTGCCATCGCAAATGCAAACAAAAGGGCCTTTGGTGCAGCAAAATGAAAGGAAAAAAAAAAAACACAATTTATTCTAAACAAGTTTAGAGTTAGAGGGAGCCCTGGCTGTGTGGAGGGCGCGGGAGAAGGGCCTGTTGCGGAGTGATGGTGCGAATTCCAAGAAGCCACTGAATTGTTCCTCACCCTCTGGCTTACCTGATTTCCTCTAACTTCTGGCTAATTGAAGTTTAACCCACACGCTAAATTCTGACCTATTATCAGCAAATTCTGCTACCTAAAGCTCTACACGCCCCTGCAATTTCAAAAGAAAAGCTGGCAAAGTAGGAGTGGAAAGGAACTGTTTTCTGTAGGTCTCCGCCTATTGATGGTAATGTTAATGGTTCAGAATGCCTGCGGGCACCCACCTGGGCCCGGGGCGGTTACCAGTAGGTTTTTCTCACTTTCAAACAAATATAAAAGGCTAGTCTAACCCTTAAGATTCTTATTATGATTGCAAGAAGGAACAACTTCCTGGAAAAGGGGGCTCTGTCGCTTACAAAGTCTGGCAATTGCACCGCTGACCTGGGTCACAGGAAGGCATGGAAAGAGATGCGAGTGTTGGATGAGGAAGTTAGGGGCTGCCCCCCGCCCAAGCCCATTTATCAGCCTGAACACTCAGTGGGAACCAGGAGGGCTTCCCCTGACCCAGCCCAGGTGCCCTAAGTCCATTTATCGGCCCAGTTGAGGAACAATCATGGGACCAGAAGGGAGCCCCGAACCCAATTAAAAATGTGATTCTCAGAACAACACAATGGCACAGCTAATGGGCCACAGCTGGTTACAGAAGCAGGCGGGTCCTGTGGGAGACCCAGCGGGCCTCAGTCACCTAGAAGACCCCAAGACCCAGCCAGTCGGCAGGGGGCACACTGGAGATGCCCAGTAGCCAACACCCGCTCCTGCCCACTGTACCGCAGAAGCACCACCTCCTGCCCTTCAGGGGCCACCCAGTTGGGAGCCCTCTCTGTTCAGAGAGCTGTCCTGCCCTTCCTCTTACCTCTCAATCTCTGGCTTGTCTGTAACTTTGGTTGAGAGAGAGAGAGAGAGAGAGAGAGAGAGAGAGAGAGAGAGCGCCCACCAGGAGGCCTGGGGCTCGGGCCTGCTCCCCACCTGTAAGGTCAGGAATGGACACAGTGCAGGTTCTCTGATCCCATGCAGACCGGGTAAAGGGGGAGTCAGAGTCCTCAGTAGTTTTGCAGGTTTATTATTGGGGTTCACCAGGCATATGGCAGGCAGGGGTGCTGGCTGGGAGGCTGGGAGGCTGGCAGGTCTCCCAGCCCCCAGCAAGTCTTCACTCTATCTGGACTCTCTGTCGTTCGTTCTGCTGCTTCTCAGCTTCTGCTTCGGCTTCTGCTTCGGCGGCTGCTGCTGCTGCTGCTGCTGCTGCTGCTGCTGCTGCTGCTGCTGCTGCTGCTGCTGCTGCTGCTGCTGCTGCTGCTGCTGCTGCTGCTGCTGCTGCTGCTGCTGCTGCTGCTAGCGTCCCCCCGTGACGCCGCCCTTAAAAAGCACAGTCTTAGCTCAGCTGAATCCCATCTACCTATGCCCACACCCTATTCCAGGTGCCGCCATCAGGCATGCATTCAGGACAAGGATCCATCATCTCTCCTGATGGCGGAAGGGCAGAAAAGCCTGATATTTTCTTTACCCTACACCACCCAACTCAGGAGGCCTCTAGGGGCAGGCCTTTTAGGGCTCAGGTGTCTAGGGGCATGCCTTTTAGGGCTGAGGGTGGGGTCTAGGGTTTGGCAGGCTTACTTTCCTTGGTAAATTCATGTCCTAAGTGCAGGAATTTAAAACATGGGAAGAGAGGGGGGAAAGGAAAAAGGGAATGAGACAAATTAGCCCTAAATCTCCAGTTCCATATTTAGCCATGGTCTCTGAAGCAGGGGCGCCTGTGGGGGTGGAGCCTGCTTCTTACCTATTCCTGTGTGTGGTCTGGGGCTCAAGGAAGTCCGCCTTGAAGCAGATGCCCCATTGTTATCCATGTCTCAGCACTTGCTACGGAACTTGAACCAGGCACTTGCTACGGAAAATAAAACTCTTATTTCCCCTCAATTGTTAGGTTAACAATAGAGTTAAATCTTCCTCCGTCTCCAGGTGTATCACCGACATTGCTAATGCTGACGAGGTAGATGGGGTCCTTTCACCATCTAGCAGCAGGTAATCATGGTGATTGCTAGAATAATTAAAAATTAGAACCCTTTATCCTGAAATATTAAGAAGACTATTGTTGTCTTTACTCTGAAGGACCAGTTGTCTTTACTCTGAAGGACAATTTTAAAGTAGGGACAGATCTTAGGGTGGAATCACAGGTCTCATTTGATGGTGTCTTAAGGTGCCGTGAACCAAAACCGGTCTGTGCTGTTGAGGCAACCTGGCTAAGGAACTGCCAGCAGGTGGTGTTCCAGGACCACCCCACAGAGGAACAGGGTGACCTGGGTGTGAGTTCTCACCTGCGTGCATAGAACTTGCACACAGAGCAAAGTGCATAAAAGTTTTATTGCAAGAAAAGTGAGAAGAGGGTGAACAGAGAGACAGAAAGAGACCGGCAGAAAGACTAGTCAGTCAATACGTCCGTATTATCTTAGAATAAGAACATAACGAATGACCGATTATGCATCTTGACTTCATTTCTCCAGTGGTTTACAAAATGAAGGAGGAGGGGAAATAAAATATGTTCTCAGGTAAGGATAAAATATATCTGACCATTTATCATGTTAAAGGTATAAATACGTTATCAAAGTTTTTTCAGATAATGCCATGTTTTGTATCCATCAACCTTTCATCTAAGGACTTGGATGAAACAGAGCTTTGACCAAGGTGAAATACAATTTGTCTCAAATATACCCATGTGCACGGATTTACGTTTAGTGTAGTCCAAGTTTTGACATTTTCCCTGCATACTTTCAGCCTTTGCAACTTCCCAGTTTTAGCTTATGACACATGTTTCTTGAGAGATGTAAGAGTAGCTTATAGATACACTTTCTTGAAAAGCTTCTAACATCCCCAAGTCATCTGTATAATTTGTTTTCAATAAAAATAATATAATTCAATGCCATGAAGTTGATAAAACTTACAACTTACATTTAAAAAAAATCCCTTTGTGTAATGTGGTGGGAAGCATCTGCTCTGACAGTCGTTAGCTGCACATCTGGCCAAAAATATCCCCCACGTGTTGGTTGCTGGACGGGAAGTTTTCAAAAACTATAACCTGCGACTCGATGGAATAATGCAAACGTGTCTCAGTTATCCATCGCCATTTAAAATGTCCATGTGGGTTTGTCAGTACAGTTTTTGAAATGTGACAAATTAATATCCTCACTTTAACTTAATTTGTGGACAGATGGCGTGAATAGGACTGAGTAATGCATCTGGCTGTCCCTCAGCTTGTCAAGACTTATTGTGGCATAGAACCAGCCTCTGCTGGCTGATTATCTGCCTCATTTAGTAGGAAGGAAATTAACCTCTGTTTTCTGTGCTGATGATGGGGCAGGTTGCATAGCACTGATGCAAATAGGGTAGATGAAGATAGCGAGCTGATAGATAGATAGATGATAGATAGATAGATAGATAGATAGATAGATAGATAGATAGATAGATAGATAGATAGATGCATACATACAAATAGAAATATAATCTCCCAACAAGGGACTAGTCTTCAAATCGAATCAGACCCATTAAAAGAACTAAATTATTTTATTGGCCATAAGAGACCATAGACAGAAGCAAATATTTTGGTCCACTAGTTGGAATAACAAAGTTTGGGTAAAGTGTTTTTTTTCCTGACATAACCATTTAAAAGAGGTGGTTTGAGTGATATTTTACACCTAATTCTATATTATGAGAGTTATATGCTTTGCGATAAAAAGGGTCAGTGCAGTAAAGCATCGATTTCAACCCCACATGCTAAATGTCATTTAATCCATAACTGAGGGCAAACCCCACAAAAACCCTATTAGCTAAGAAGCTTCATTTGAAGTCTAGAAGTCATGATAAAATTCATTTAAACTCACAGGTTAACTAGTTTATAGTGTGAGTTACTCTAGCCTGGACATTTCTTGATTTGTGGCGTATCTCTTTCTGACGTGGCTCCTTTTTGTTGAGGTGGCGTCATCTGCAGAGCTGCACAAGGCTCGGGCATGAGCTGCGCACCTGAGCAGGTGTATGTGCCACACCATGCCGCCGCCAAGGGCTCCTCTCTGGCACCGGCCACTGCCCAGTAGAGCTCCCCAAACCTCTCCCTACCATCCCCCCAGCATTTGCTTTCCTTTTCTATTGTTTGTTGGTTTCGTCTCTTTATATACCACTTTATATATATACTTTATATACCACAGTTAAATTACCTGAAAGTATTAATTCGGCAGCTATGACACAGGGTGCGATCTCCATGAAAGGGGAGGCCCCGTGGTCCCTGCCCCTCCTGATCGAGGGTGGAGCTGAGTGGGGAAGGGAGCTGACAGGCCTTGGGAGAAGACTTGAGGAGGCGTGTGGAGGAGGGACTTGTGATGAAGCCGCAGTTACCTCTCAGCTTAGAATTGCACCAGAGACCTGAGGGCCATGGAAGTGATCCCATGGGTGAGAGACCCTTGGGGAGGACCCTTTATCTTGATTTTTACTTTAATTTTGCTCCTTTTCTTCCAGACTTGTCTGGCTTCTTCTGCCCTTTCCTATAGGCACCCCACCAGAGGGTGCCTTAGACTGTGGCAGGTTTCTGGGCCTCCGTGGCCCTACCTTGGGCCAACCCTGTTTGGCTGGGCATTTACCCATGAGGGGATGGGTAATTTAGGGTGTTTTATTGGGAAATTATTATCCTTTATTCTCTTCATCTGCACACTAATTCTATTAAATTTCTTTTCTGCTAAAGGTCTTACACACTAAGACTAAGCTTGGTTTTATGTCATAGATGGCAGAACCCATTAGAGTGTGGAAGTTTGGGAGTCCTGCAGTACCCCGCCCCTCCATTTGTCCACTTGCAGCTACTTTTAGAAAAATATTTATAGATGTAGAGCACAAATGGACATCCATGTGCAAAAGAAAATGAATATAGAAACAAATCTTTCATCTCTCAATTTATCTCAAAAATGGATCACAGACCTAAAAGAAAATGGTGAAACTATAAAAATTTTAGAAAATAACATAAGAAAAAAAATCTTGGTGACTTTGGATTTGAAGAGATTTTAGATCTAACCCCCAAAGCACCGTCTATGAAAGAAAAAATTGACAGTAGAGCATCATTAAATTTTTGCAAAAGATGGTGTTATGAAAATGAAACAAGTCAAATTGTGGGAGACAATTTTTCAAAAGGCATCTGACAGAGTGCATTTATACAAAATATAAAAGGAGTTCTAAAACTCCATGATTAAAAATCAAACAGCCCTTTTTAAATCTAAGTAAAATACCTGAGTAGACACTTTGCCAATGAAAATACACAGATCGTGTAGAAGCATGTAAAAGTGCTCGGCATCATGTCAATGAGCTGCCACTACACCTATTAGAATGCATAAAATCCAAAACACTGACACCAGCAAACAGCAGTGAGAGTTTGTAGCTACAGAAACTCAAAATGGCACAGTCACCTTGGACACCGTGCAGTTTCTCTCAATGCTGAACAGAGCCTTACCCTGCAATCCAGTTATCATGCTCTCTGGTAGTTACTCAAATGAGGTGAGAGCTTGTGCCTTCGTATCATCCTGTACACAAATGCTTGTAACAGCTTTATTTGTAATTGCAAAATTTGGAAGCAATCTAGAAATCCTTTAATAGGTGATTGGATAAGCAAACAGTGGTACAGCCATACATTTGACAGACCATTTTCCAGTAATAACAAGAAATGAACGAACCAAATCGCAAAGAGAAAAACCTTAAATGCATTTTCAAAGTGAAAGAAGTCAGTCTGAAAAGGCTGCCTACTATGTGAGTGCAATGACATCACATTCTGGAGAGAGCAAAAGCGTGAATATAGTAAAAGATCAGCAGTTGCCTCAAGTTTGGAAGGAAGAGGGAGGCTTGACGAGGTCGTGTGCAGAGCACATGAGGGCAGTGGAATTAATCCACATAATATGGTGAAGGGGGATTCATGACTATCAGTTTATCAAAAACCATGGGATGTACAACATAGAGTGAACCCTAACCTATTAATTCTAGTTAATAAAATGAATCAATATTGCAGCATCAGTTAATGTAAAAAATGAACCACCAGACGACAAGCTAAGAATGGCAGTGACTGGGTGTGGGTATTGGTGGTGATGGTGGAAGGAATGTATGTGAAATTTGTGTATTTCTGCTCCATTTTTTAAAAGATTTATTTATGCATACAAGAACTGGGGTACACGCCAGAGGTGTGGGGGGAGTGACAGGATTCTCCAGAGACAGAGCGGGAGCAGAACAGGCAGATCTGCTGAAATACACTGCTGAGGGGAGCAGCAGGGAGTCAGGAGAGGTCTGCTGCACCATGTGGGTAGCTCCCTGGCCGGGGATCGAACTTGTGCTGCAGTGGCTGCGGAAAGCCTCATAGATTGTGTCTTAACCCCTTGCGCCACCAGGGAGGCCCTTTGCTCAATTTTTCTACCTAAAACGTCTCTTGAAAAATAAAGTCAGTTGCATTAAAATGGATTAATTTAGGGATAGCAAAATTGAACTTAAACATCATGATTTTAAATACAGAGCATTATATGATTAATATTTAAAAACTTTTTTATTCATGATAAATCACAGAGATTTTATCACCACTATATAAAAAAACAAAATTGAGAGAATTTAAGTTTAGTAAACTCTATTCAATTTCATCCAATGCTGGGTCCTCCCTCGTGGCGCAAGGGTTGAGACGCAACCTATGAAGCTGTCTGCAGCCTCTGGAGCACGAGCTCAATCCCTGGCCAGGGAGGGACCCACATAGTGGAGCAGACCCCTCCTGTCTCCCTACTGCTCCCCTCAGCAGTGTATTTCAGTCAATCTGCCTGTTTTGCTCCCCACTCTGTCTCTGGTGAGTTGTCTCACTCCCCACACCTCTGGCCTGTACCCCAGTTCTTGTATGCATAAATAAATCTTTTGAAAAAGAAACAATTTCACCCAATGCTTTGGGTAAATATTAATAGTCGATAGACATCAAATTGCAGTTAACAATACATATAAAGGTAGTAAAGATAAACCTTCTGTCCTATAATTCCTTCATTAATTAGCTCACATATGAATAAACCACGTTTTTCAATGATCTAGTAAGAGTAACAAAAGGTTCAAGAGCAACTATAGGGTAGTATAACAAGGCAGATACTCTTAAGAGTCTTCCACTAAAGGGAAAATGGGATATAAGGAACCGATTAAATTTATTGCTGGGCTCTAAAGACAGAAAAACCATCACTATCAATCCCCCATTAAAAATAATCTGAAAATAGAAAGTGAGACACAGTGATTTATATCATTTTAAAAATGTGGGGATGCCTATGAAAAAATGCTTGCTGAGTGCTGAGAAGATGGCTAAGCTGTTCTTGAACACATGGTCCCTGAACTGAACAAACACAAATGCAAATTTTCCTGGGTGAAGGGACCACTATGACTTGAGATTCAGATCTCACAGTTCTAACTTCTACCCTGGTAGAGAAATTTCACTTATCGCTCAAGCCAGCTGCATATCAGTATGATATGATTATCTGGGGAAAATCCACATTCCAATCAAACAATTCATTTGGCATAAGAGGAGCTTATAGTTAAAGATAAGAAAAATGTTTAGATGTGGACCGTTCATGAACTCTAGATTTTCTAATTAAACAGAATACAGAAAAGCGATCATGATTTTTTTTAAATAAAACTGTAAACATTACAAATACCAAATTACAAATATCAAATTACAATACCAAAACAACCAGCTTTGAAAAGCACCAAATAAAAATCTTAGAATTGGGAACAAATGGTGTGTGTGTGGTGTGTGTAAGAGTAGAGATAATTGATAATAATTAATATTTAAAATAATAAAAATCAAGTTCCTTTAGAGTAACCCGTTGTGTATTTGAAATAAAAATCAAACAAAAAATATATAAAATTTATGTAAGATGAAATGTGAGTCAAAATTTATTCCAGCCTGGCAGGTACCAAGCAGATAAAACAACAACAACAAAAAAAAAAAAAAAACACAAAAAATTGTTTTTAAGTATTTGGACATCAGCATTTCCTCACTGATAATGGAATGAAGATTGTTTTTAGATGATTTCAAGGATCATAAGAAAATGTCAAAGTTGGAAAGATGGTAAATCCACAGTCACCCACAGGCAATGCTTCTCCAGAGATTTACCTTTAATTTATAGTTTGAAATCTATCCTTAGGTAAGAATGGGTTAAGGTTTTGGGAATGCTAATTTGTATTTACTTTTCTACAATCTGTACAATATTCTCGCTTAAATGTGTTTGGAAAAATACTCAAATTACATGTGTGGTTTGATACTTCCTGGAGTCTTTCCTAGTCTGTAATAGTTTGTATAAATCAAGGGTGTTGATATAAGACTGAGGATTGGGTATAATTTGTGTAATTATCCTGCGTAGGTTCTCTCTACGGCAGATGATAGATATGTTATGTGTTTGCCTTGTCTGGTACTGAAGCCCCGAGCTACAGGTAGCTATTGAGCACTTTAATTTGACTAATGAGTCTGAGGGGCCAACTTTTTTTTTAATTTATTCAAATATAATCTAAATAACCTCCTCCGGGCTGTGACTATTGATCTATATTGGACAGTGCAGCTCTTAGTCTGTGAGGGCTGAAGTTAAATGAACGTACAATTATCCATACAGAAATATTTCAGAAGAACCTGCCATTCTGTGTACGACACAGAATATTAACAAAAAATGCTATTTTCAAAGTTGTATTTTAATTAGACAATGATTCCCCTCTCCCCCCACCATTGTACCCCCTAAGTACAACATGTTTATTCACAAATTCAGCTACCAGGTAAAAATGCTAATTTTTACCTTCTTAAAAATCTATAAGTTAATTGAGCAGAAAACTATATGGTTCCTAATTAGTAATAGAAATATTCTTTTAACCACTCTATGTTTCATAGACTGTAGATCATAGATACCAATTCTGGGCAGTATTATATTCTTACAGTATCATTTCTTGTACCAAACTATTTTTTTAAATAATTTTTATCTTAAGATATTACCCTAGATTTATAATGGGTTATAATATATCAGCTATGCAAATATCTGGTGTGTAAAATTTTTTTCAAGTTTATTTTTAATGGACTGTTGTTTGATTTTCTTCTGTCTGGATTTGCTTGTCTATGCTTTTAACTTTCTATTTTTAGAAGATGTCTTGACATAAAATTATTCAGACATACAGCAATACTCAAGTTCAAAATTGCTTAGAAAGTGAAACTCTTCAGAGAGAGGACTCATTTATCCATTCACTGCTGTCCTCAAAATCCTTAAGTTTTTTGAATGTACTCATTACAATGAAACCTTATATAAGAGTGTATTCTATGATTATTTCTTTCTTACACTAAAAGGAGAATGAGAAAATGTTTTAGTCACAGTAGATGCTTGTTTGAACAACATAGTTGTTCAACAAGGTTGAATGATTTGTGAAATCATGAACCTCAATTTAGTTTTATTTATGATTCTCTTATAAAGATTAAACATTTATTACCCCAAGACCCTTTGTCTTAATTAAAACATTATTTGGCAGTATTCAGTTTCTAGTTTCCAGCAGGAATAATAATATAGGCTATTTTATATGAGAATTTTAGCTTGAACCACCATTGGTCCCAGGTATTAAGAACTGTAGTGAAAAACGAGTAAATCAATAGAAAAATGAATTCAATTAAATGACAGATAAACAGAGCCTCAATAAAAATGCAAATTGATTTTCCTTTATGTTGGTTTCCAGATAAACCAGACTTTCACTGAGAAAGTTATAGCCCTATGAAAAATATTTTTAATGCTATTGACTAGTTAACAATGTAGGGACTGTAATGACAAGTAAGTCATAGTGTTATAGGACAGGGAGAGGGGCAGCCCAAGCCCCACAAACCTGCCTATTCTAAATGGGTTCTGCCATCCGCCGCATCAACACAAAACATAGGAGACTTTAATGGGAAGGAACTTTAATAAAACTAGGAAACAATACAGGTAAGGCAAAGAGTCTAGTTTCTAGTCTAGTTTCTAAATGAAGCATCCAGAGTTACCCGTCCCCTCGTGGGTAAAAATCCATCCAAATGGGATTGGCCCAGAGCAAGGCCCCAAAGCCTGCCACAAGTCTAAAGCATCTTCCAGTGGGGACCCACAGCAAAGGGTCAGAAATAACCAGACAAGCCCGGAAGGAAAAGAGCAAAATCAACATCAAGATAAAAGCTGCCATTGTCACCTCCCCATGGGTCTCACCCACATCTGTGTCACCCCGTCCACGACCAAAAGACAAGCGCAGCTTCTTCACGTGTCTCTAGGCTCCATGTGCCTCCTCCAGGTCTCCTGGCTCCATCCTGCTTCTTTCCTCAGTCTCTTCTCCAGCTTCTCCTCTTCCTGCTCAGCTCCACCCTCCCTTGGGTGGGGCAGGGAACCTGGAACCTCCCCCTTTCCTGGGGACCACCCTGTTACAATAGTAGCCTCTTTTAACTCAGATATGCATGTGTTGAATAGACAAGTTTAGAGTAGATATGGGATATGCAACGAAATCCATTAGGAATTCCAAAAAGTGAGAAGTCTCAACATATTTATTGTGTTTTAAAGGTGGCTCAGAAATAAATTAAAATGGCTGTAATCCATCTCCCTAAGACACCCCAGCTAGTCAGAGTTCAAAATTCAGAATGGTGGACCCAAAGGATGGAGAAAGTAGGTGGGGTAGGAAAGATCATGAACGCTGTTGTAAATGGAGGCAAGAAGCCACGTGAAACTCGTTGACATCGAGGATGGAAATGGTCATGGTGGAAAAGCTGAGGCAAAAATCAACCTAAGTGAAACCCAAGCTACAAGGTTAGGGAGTAGACCTGGAAAACGCCAAGTAATTTTTATTTTCAAATGCCTGGTTGTAGATCCGGCTGCCTATAACTCATATTTAATCCCTATGGCTCCGTTTCTGCAGTGCTTATTTCCTCATTTATAAAATGGGGAAGGTAATAACATTGACTTCACAGGATAGTTACGAAAATTAAATGAGAATTGAATATGTGTAAAGCATTTACTTTAGTGCCTGGAACATAATGTGTGTGTGCCCAATTAATGTTGCTTATGATTAGTCACAATAATCTTATTATTAAAAAATAATAAGTTCGAAAAGACACTGAGAATTGCTGCAATAAACATCTTATGAAGCAGAGAAATTGCAAATCAATATACAAAGAAAAATAGCAGAAAATTGCTGAAAATCACAGGAATTTGAAGTTACTCTTGGTAGGCTCTTGAGAGGCTTTGGAGACTATTATTTAAGAAAAAAACAATAATATCAATTTATCCTTCATTATTGGAGCAGAAAACTATTTAGCTAAGCCCCTGATATAGCACTTTATTAAACAAATGCCAACCAAGTCCCCCTACAGAATTAGATTTTAGGGAAACAGAGTTTACCTTATAGTCAATATTTACCACACCAATAAGTGTGATCTCTACTCCACTACTTTAGTTTCAACAACAAAACACTACTTATAGTGTGCTTATATGTATATAAGTATCACATGTTCATATACACATATATATTTATATATGTGTGTGTATGTATATATCTCGATAATTGTATCCTGAAATGAGTTGTAGAGTTGGCAAAAAACAAAAGATATAAGAAATTAACTCTTATTACGTTATTATTGCTGAGAATATGAGTTCATTATTTTGTTTAGTGCATCATTTCAACATGTTCTGTGAACAATAAGAAAATAACAATAAGAAAATAGAGAAACTGGCTGTGATGTGTAGAATGTAACAAGAATGAAACACACACACACACACACACACACACACACACACCCCACTATGTAACTCTCCATCACGGAGATTCTCTTTCCTCGGTGATCACATTATATTCGAGTCTCAGGATGGTAATGAACACACTGTGCAGCCTGGAGCCATGGCTGGGTAGAACTGCAGTAACACGCTGAGATTTGAAATCCTTACCTCGTCTGCTCTACTAAACCCTGGGCAATATGCTAAGATGTGGGAAGATTTGCTCTACGCTAGGGAACAGACTCAAAAATTACTGAGGTTAGCTCTTCTCTGAGCTATGAGGATTTCAGTTCAGTATCCGAATTATTTTTACTTAACAGATTTTTTAGACACAATCTTCCTTATGTCCTTAAACACGTGCACGGAGTATCTCATTCCTCATAGCTTCCTATGGGGCCAGACAGCGAGGATGAATTCATTGTGCAACTAATGATTTGACCAAAATGTCATTCTGCGGTCTTTGAAAGCTTGATGTTTGTGTAACACTGTAAAACAAATAGGGCCCATCGCAAAAATTAATGCCCAAGTACACAGATAGACAAGCCAGCAAACTACCATCATTACGAGAAAATCATGAAGCCTTTGCATCTTATGTGCTATTCCAAAGTGGATGACACTGGCCTTTCTTCTTTATGTGAGACCACTCACAACATTCAGGAGTGGGGGTGCCCCCTCCCCAACCTGGCCACGACATGCCAGCGGCTCTGAGATTCTGGACCTCATCTCAGCGATCAACACAAACAAACGCCTTCACATTATTCAGCCCAGAGAGTGTTTGGATTCACAAAGCCAGACCAGGAACTGTGCATTCCTCGTGATTATAGGAAATTTACCGAGAACACATTTACTGCAAGCTTGAAAACTCGATAATGAAAATATCTGAAAATTTTAATCATCTCTGGAGATAATTTTATTACACATAATCACGGCCTCCGGGAGTTTACATGCAACGCGTGTTCTTTAGATATTTCAAAGGACAGACATGCTGCAGACAAGAAGCGTGCAGTGAACATGTTCAGGCAGTGCCCTTCCATTCATGCACTGAAGTACACACACACACACACACGCACACACATGCATATGCACACACAGGGTTCCAGTTGCCAGTGAGAGGCGCACCCTCCCCCCTACAGAACATCACAGTCTGCACTGAGGCGAAGCTTCCAGGCCCTGCTGGAACCTGGTGGCCGCAGGTGCAGGGGATGGAAGACCTGACCTCAAATGGGGAGTGACTCCTGAGCGTGTTCACATGCACACCCCTGGGTGGAGACGCGAGACTCTGCAACATGTGATATGTGAGGAAGCACATCGCCCGCCCAAGCATGCCCAGTGTAGCGTGATCTGAAACAAGCTGTGCGGTGCTCCCCACTGCCCCCCTGTAACTGACCCCCGTAACCCACAGCCCCAGCCTCTGCCCCCGGCTGACAGTGTGACTCAGGGAAGCTGCCGCCTCTGCAGTCACGTGACCCACAATGAACACTCCTCACCTGAAGCTATTATTGGCTTTTTCTTTTTCTATAACTTAATTTTATTATATATATTTTTACAGCGTTCTTCCTTTCTGTACAATGCACGCTTCCTCCTCTCAGATGTCGTCCCTGCAAAACCCCCACCAGGAAGCCACCCGCGCACACCCCACATTCCCCAGAGCTCTTCCCTCCCTGCTCAGTGTCTCTGATGAAGAGTTGCCAGTTAATTTTGTTTTTAATTTATTGTAATTTTTTTCCTGGCCCCTTACTTGATTCCCCCACATTCCTCCTATAAATGAAATCATCTGATATTTTTCTATTATTGGCTTTTCAACATCTGTGGGGAGTAAATGACAGAAGTCAGAAAAAAATCTTCAGTTTCTGTAGAAGCAGGAGAGAGATACACCCCCGTGTATGCGCAGCGGCTTCATGGCGTTCTGGGAACGACCTCGCTGAACAACTATATTCAATTTCGTCCAGAAAAACAAAATTTTCACTCCTCAAGGACATATAGCACATAACGTTTACTTTTTTCTTTATTTGTTGAATGCAGCCTAATACATAATACATACCCTATAAATATTTAATGAAATTATCATTAATTCATTTAAAATATGAAGTAATGAATATTAATTATACCGAAGTCCAAAATACCATATTCATGGCCATATTTTGCATCTTATTTAACAAGTTCACACATTTTAATTGTTTGTGTTTAATCTTGCAGATATTTCTCCAGTATCCAGCCAAGTAGCTGAGCTCTGCTCCACCGAGCTCAGCAGCGGCGTCCGCCCTGTGGCCCGGAGGCCTCCGTGTCCATCCGGCGTGGAAGGAGTGGAGGCTGCCTCGGTGCTGGGTAAGGGAATTGGTCAGACTTTTATGTTCTGGCCTCTGTGGCCTGCACCTGCAGACTTGAATGCAGGAGGCGCTTGGCGGCGTGGGCGCGGGGCACCTGCCTGATGGTGGGCCCCGGAGTGTGGTGTGGGCGCGCGTAAGTGGGCACACCTGGGCCTGGAGGCCGAGGCTGTCAGGGCGGCGTCTCTCAGAGACAAGGAACCCCTTGGAGGGGAAGCGATCATGAGAGAATGACAGAGCCCAAGAGAAAGAGTCAAGATTCGCTGCGGCTGGGCAGCCTGCCAGCCTACGGACCCCCCCACCCCGCTTCTGCCTCGCCAGCCTGTGGGCTTCCCCCTCAGCATTCAGCATAGAAACAGCATTAAAGCCTGAAAGAGCCACTGAGGGTTCCAGGGTTCTCCTTCGTCAGCTGCTGGAATCGACAGAGAACCCGCCGGTGCGTGCGGCCTGCACTCACAGAGGCCGGCCTCGACCATTCTGCACCCCTGCCGCTCACCTGAAGCCCAGCAGGTAACCCCAGCCTCCCACTGGTCTCCATGTAGAGGCAGCTTCTGTTCTTTAGTCAGGCAGGAGCGGCATTTGCTCACTGAGGATGCCTGTGGTTCACCTCACTCAGCTAGTGGAGACGGCCGGCAGGTGCGGCGGATGCAGGAATTAGAGGTGGGGAGGCTGGGGGTGGAATGAGCGATGGATAGCGCTTGTTGACAAGCTCTGAGGGAAATGGGTCGAGAAAGGAGTTTGCACTCAGACCCAAGTGACTGGGATGAGGTTTGAGCTGCTGCCATGTGCATGTTGCCAAATGTAGAGATTTATATTGTCAATAAACTATGTTGAACTATGCTTTAAAAAAAAAAACTTCATGCTCTAATTTTTCAATAATTCATTACAAAGTATGAAGGCACCAAAAAATGCTCTGGGACGGCCTTTCTCCCTAATCTAGCAAATAAGAGAACAAAACGTTTGCACAGACTCCAAGTCTGAAGCAGCGGCACCCATCGGACGCTCGAGGGTAAAGTCGGTCTTTCCATCCCCACTAAGGACCACGGAGCTGGGCAGGGCCACGGCCTCTGACTCTGCAGTGCCTTCTCCAGGAAGGAAGAGAGGAAATCCAGGGGTTCCCTGCTCTGTGCATAGAGAGCGTTGACTTACCTGTAAGCCAAAGTCACTTCAAACAAGCCCTGCGTGAAGAAGAATTGCATTTTTAATATCGATGCCTCACTGTTCCTCCCTCTGTAAACTAAATTCAAAATGTGTTTGTGGAAGCAATTCCCGTAGAGCTGAATCTGTGGGGCTGCTTCTAGGTCAAGTCTGAACACTTGCTTTGATTTTCCAGTAATTATTTGTCTATCGCTGAGACTTTATTTACAGTTAACAAAAGTAATGGATTGATCAATAATAAGAAGACGCCATGGGCTTTCTCTGAAAATAGATGCTGGGACATTTCACAACAGTGGCACAAAAGTCGAGAGGAATTCAGAAAGGAGGATCCCTGCCCTTCATGAAGTGATATGTATTTAATTGAATTCCATTATAAAGCAAAGCTACATATTGCAAACCGTAATATGAACACTGAGAAAGAGTATAACTAAGAAGCCAGAAACAAAAAGTGGAAATGTAAAATTACTGAATGAAACAAGAATAGAGAAAAAAATAGGATAAAAGAAAAAATATCAGGATGACAGATAATAAATGCAACTTTATTACTAGGTTTAATGTAAATGTTCTAATTCTCAAATGCAAAGGAAATTTTAAGGTTGCCTTTAAAAGAGAGCCAGCTGCATGCTGCCTAAAAGAAATGCGAGAGGCAGAGATTGGCTTACGTGACGATTGTCGTCTATGTTACAAAAAAGAAATCGCCCATCAGATGCTAGAAGTGACATCAGTGTTAGTATATTCTAACCAGAAATAACAATAGTTTTTGCAAAATGATTACAGGATTAATGCAACAAAAAGCCACAGAAATTACAAACATACCCTTAATGACAATTTCAAATACATCAAGCCTAAAATGCTGCAAGAAACAATGGATCTTTTTTGCATCCTGCAACTCTCGTTGTCTTGTGTCCATCTACAATTTCTAATTTTTGTTCATTAATTTTATGTCTCCTGACAGTCATTTATTTTCTCCATTTCCTCCCATGTCTTTGAATTTCTCCATCCTGCCAGCGCTGAACTCGCTGTGTGATGGGAAGATGAGCTCTTCCCTTCCAGGCCTCAGGGGAGCTGCTCCTTCTTAGGGCCGCATTCCCCTGAGGCCTCAAGTCGCCGAGTGTCTCTGTTGTGAGTGTGGCCATTTTTTAATTTCAGATTTTCTTCCCAGGTGTTCTGCTCTTTCCGGCCACAAGAAGCTGGGAGCTCCAGGGGAAGGCAAAGCACGCACAGTGGGCAGGTGAGTAATAGTGACCGCAACGGGGCGCTGGCAGCAGGGAGGCCGGGGTACCGAGGTTATTCAGGCTGGCTGTGTGCTCGGGAAAGCCCAGATGTCACGTGGGGGAGGGTAAGTGATGCCCCTGGGGGTCCACCCAGCTGCACCTGCACCAGGGCTAGAGCTCTGCCCACGGTGCAGGGAGCAGGGCCGGACACCGTGCCAGCTCTGGAGGCATAAAACCACCTTCTGGGCAAGCCGAGCTCACGTGGCTGTTCACAGCTGCTTTCTGTGCCCTCCAGGCCTGGCTGGAGTTTGCTCAGGAGGAGGGGTGGCAGCTGCCCAGGCTTCCAAAGCCCTTGGTTGGGGTGTCCGCTGCCAGCAAGGCTAGAAGCAGGGCGCCCAGAGGCTGCGCTCACACTGGGCAGGGAGCAGGCCCAGATATCGAGCCAGTTCCAGGCTGTGCTGCTTTTGACTCCCCAAGGCAGATACACAAAACCCACTGGGCAGGCAGAGGTCACTGTGACAAGCTGCAGTTTTTTAGGCATCTCAGCCCAGGCAGGAGGTCACGCCAAGAGGAGGGGGGTGAGCACCGAGGCCTTCAAAGCCTGTGGTGGAGGAGTCTGCTGCCAAAAAAGCCAGAAGCAGCAGAGGGAGCCCCCGCACTCCCACCTTGTGCAGGTGAGCAGGTGCCAGAAGCAGTGCCAGCTGCAGCCCTGTGCATCCCAGGGTGCTCCCTAGGTGGGCACAAGAGTCCCCTGAGCAGGCTGGGCTTCCTGTGACCTCCCCTCTGCGAAGGGCAGACCCGGCAGGGCAGGTGCGGGCCGTCTGAGGACCTCAGGCTGCACAGGGACAGTGGCTGTCCCCAAGGCTGCAACCAGGCACTGCCCCCTGCTCAAGACGTGTCCTCCTCGCTGAGCCCACCCGCTGGTCCCTGGAGGAAGTGGTGACCGGGCATCCCGTCCGTCACCCCCTGGACTCCCCCAAAGCCACGCTTCTTAATAATTACCGACACTGAGAAACCTCATCAGAAAATCATCTGTCTCCTCCTAAAATAATATTTTCAAAAGGTTCTAATAATTTATTAATTTCCCAAGATAGCATGATGTAGTCATGTGGTTATTTGTATAAATGTCATTCAAATACTGGCATTTTTGGGCATTTAATTATGAAATACTAACGCAAATCATAGTTGCATTGCATTGATCATTAAAGGAGTGATGTTTGCTTGGGGCTGATGCAAAATGACCTGGAAGGAATAGTTAGACCCGGCTGCTTCTTCATTGCAACTTGCTGTAAACTTCACAACGGTCCGTTTTTTTCCACCTTATATTCATGACCCTTTACATGGCGCCCAACACACAGTAGATGCTTCCGTGAAGTTTGGCTAAATATTTTCTTCTTTGTGAATTGAGTCATATAAAGTTATTAGATGTGATGGAATTATTTGCTTGGCATTATTAAATGCTTACAGCTATTGTTTGAGGCATGCTCCTACTCAGTTCTGCATATTGCAGTTAGAAAATACACGCAGTGTAGTCAGGGTTTGCATAATATAGGGCAAGTCATGGAGACAAAGCTCTTCCCCCGGGGTCTTCTGTCTAGCTGGAGGCTGTGTGTGTGGGGTTTGGGGGTAACAGCTCCAGAGTCAGGCTTGATCTGTTCGCTGGGTCTCCTGCATACTCTCTGTGTGACGTCAGACACTGAGGCCTGAAAAACACTAAGAAATTTTCTGAACATAGTTGGGGGTTCCATGGCCATTGTTAGAAAGTAGGATTGTGTTTAAAGCACATTTTCTTTTGACTTACATGAAAGGTTTCATCCATGGCGGCCAGTTTCTGTTCTACTCTCCCTCTTTCTGAAATTTTAAGTTTTTCCTCCTACATGAATACCAATTCGAGAAGCAATAAATTGAACCACTTGCTGAATTTCCCATAAGTATAGACATTGTATAAAATAGCTTTTCCTCATACATAAGTGAATTAGAAGAGGGTCTAGGTCTACTCATGTTTTAGATGACAGGTAGTTTATTGCTGCAAAAAATTGTTTCAGTTTTTGTATTCCCGTTGAAGCTTATCTGTACGGTAGAAAAATAAAAAATTTGTTTTTTCCAATCTACGGAGGAAAACAAGCTGAGTCAAAAGGAACTTAACTGATTTCCCTAGAGGTGTATCTGGCAAATTTGGAAAAACAGTTCAGATCCGTGTGAGTTGAAATAAGACTCAAGCTTTCAGATTGAGAGTAATAAGGAAGATTTCGTCTTCTGAGTTCCATTTATCAATTTATTACCTCTGCCGTGCCTTCCTTTCTTTTTATATTTACCCATTGGAAATAAAATTTATCTCTTGAATGGAAGTGAAATATACTTTGACTTCACTATATTTAGTATTTATATTGTCTGGTACTGGTAAAATAACAAGGAAAATACAGATGGTATCATTTTTGCTTTTAATAAATGAATTAATGAATAATAGTGTGTATGTACCCACAGATTGTGACAGATTATATTCTGCCACAATCTGGACAAGTGAATTCGGTGTCTAAAAGTGTGATGATCTTGGTTGGCTATCCAAAAGTAGTAATATTTAGATAATTTTTTGTGTTTCTTTGTTTTATTACACTCACTATATTAACAAATGTTGGGGAATAGAAAAAGTCATAGATTTTGGAATAAAAAAGTCTTGAGTTATAGTTCATTAGCTTTCTATTGCTGCATAATAAATGACAAAACGTTAGCTGCTGAAAGTAATGCATATTTATCATCCCACAACTTTTATGAACCAGGGATGATTTGAGTCCTCTACTCAGGATCGCACCAGGCTGAAATAAAATCACCTGTCATGACTGCAGCCTCCGTTGAGTCTCCCTCGTTGTTGACAGTATTGGTTCTCCTAGGACAAAATTCCCTGTTTAATTTCTGTCCATCAGCTCGTAGTCACCTGTCAGTTCTTGCCAAACTCTCTCCATGGGCAGGTGACAACATGGTTGTTTTCATCCTCAGTGTCAGGAGGAGAACCCATGTTCTTGTCATTTCTGAGCTGTTTGGCCTTTGATCTCTAGATTTGCTTTTATAGAAGCTAATCTTTCACTTGATTAAGTTAAAATCAACTTTTTAGAGATCTGAAGTACAAGTCTCTTCACCTTGGCCATGTTGTAGCCTAATTTGGGGACCAATGACCCATTATTTCACTCACTAGCAGGCAAATGGAGGGCATGTATATCAGGAGGTAAGAATCTTGGAAACCTTCTTAGAGTTCTGGTTACCATATGGTCTAGTATCCATTAGGTTTTATCTATGAATTTTGAGCAATTGACTTCTCTTGCTTCAATCTCCCCATCTATAAAATTAGGAAATTGTACTAAATAATTCCTCTAGGAAATTTCTAGCTTTGACATGATAAGGCAGTATGGAGGG
The DNA here is from genome assembly GCF_014898055.3 of Talpa occidentalis. Lineage (NCBI taxonomy): Eukaryota > Metazoa > Chordata > Mammalia > Eulipotyphla > Talpidae > Talpa > Talpa occidentalis. Next base: position 84,064,744 of record NW_023601653.1, read on the forward strand.
GAGAGAATCTACAATTATTAATAGTGATAAGGGTACACAGGTAGGTTTCTGACAGCTCACAGTACCCTCTGATTGCCTGGCAACAGTTGCAGGAGCTTGCTTGCATTCAGAAAGTTGTGGGTAAGCAAGTAAATAAAGACATCAAGAGCAGGTTTTGAACAAATTCAGGGCACACTTTATTGCCTATCATCTCCTTATTCAATTGCTATGGGAGTCAAAGCATAACGTGGGACATTAAAGTATTCATTGAACTATAATCATTATGGAAATTTGGAAACTTGAGAGGTTTGATGCTAGGTAGTATAACTGAATAAAACTCTAAAAGTTGAGGTTTCTTTAATGGTCTCTCATCTAAAGTGACAAGCTTATATTACTATGTAATCTGTCATATTTTAAAATTGTATTTCCAAGATAATAAAATGGCTTATAAAATTTGACTTGAAATATATTAGTAGTAGTGTATTAATAGCAGAAAGATGCAAAAATACATAAAATGTAGATGCAACAAAGTCTCTAGAGGAAGTTGAGTAGTTGTGCCAAAAAACAGATAGTTCTTTAGCAAATTCCACAAAGCATAAGCTCTGCGGGGGGTCAGGGGGGAACAAGGTGGAATGGCATAGCAGGTTCCCTGTTTCATTATAATCCCGTTTAGAGTGTTCCAGACTTGGTTTGAAATACAAAGGGTGATCTTATGTGTCACCTCAGAAAACACGGTAATGTGTATGTACCTTTTTTTTTTTTAACGTGATGTTCCACATAACTGTTTTTGAAATGGTTTCTTAAAGCGTTTTATAGGATTAACTAACTCAGGACAATCTGGCACTACGTGGTGCTTGAAAAATTCAAAGAACTGATGTAGAGCCAACAGATTTTATCCAATCTGAACAGATTCTTGTCCAAAAAGAAAGTATAAATCCTTCAGAACCATAAAATGGCAGGAATAATTAGCTGAGACGTCTTCAAGGTGCTTAAGCAGTGACCTGGCAAGTAGTTTTGGTCAGAATAAAAAGCGGATCCTCTAGGATTGAATAAGAGCTGCTAGAAAAATCCTGAGCCACTTGAAATCATTGTTCTGTTTGTAAAGGAATAGTAAGGAGGCTTGGAGAAACGATGGTGAAGATGATGTGGGTTGCCAGGTGAGACAGTGAGCTCCCTCTTCCCGTGCTCCACTAGACCGACTCTCAAAAGGGCTCTGCTGTCTGATTTGCTGGCTGGCTGCCACCGTTACTGGTCTTGCTGCCAGACGTGTTTTGACTCGCAGGGAGGTGGAAAGCTTGAAATACCTTACGGTGTACCCCACTGAATGGAGATAGGCGGGCAGTCGCAAAATGTCAGAGCTAGTGCTACATGCAGCCTTCCCGGAACCAACCCCCACCCCCATACCCATCACTCAGCCCAGCAGCAGACGAATGGGCACATAGGAGCTGCCACCCCAGCTTTAGCCAAGATGCATCATTGCTCCCCAGGGCTGCAGGACAGGCAGTTTCCTAAGTCCCTCTCTTTTTCAGTCTATTTTATGAAAGGGTGTTTGAGGGGAGAAGAAAATGAGGTTTTTAAAAAGAAACTCTATTTAAACAGCTGCAGTGGCAAGAATGTGCCCTTTGGAGGTGACACTGTGTCTTGGCAATAACAGGACACCCCAAGAACAGGCATCTGAGTTTCAATCCAGGCCCTTTCCGTCCCGTGTGACCTGGGGAAAATTAACTTACTGCTCCGATCCGTGGTCATCTTTGTTTATTTATGACCTATATTTATTAATAATTAATGTATTAAGTAGTCCATAAACAAAAATGTAGTTTTTTACCCTGATAGAACCATATAACCCACCAACACATCATACTGCTCTTTCCACCTTCCTTTGTTCAATAGCTCTTATCTTTACATCAACATACAATTTATTTATTTTGTTTACTTTTGTATTTCTCCTCCCCAAAGAGATATAAGGGCCATGAGGAAAGATTTTCATCTGCTTTCGCAGCAGCTTGTTGGGCCTAGAGTATTATGTAACACGTTGTAATGGACATTGATATTTATTAAACAAATAAATCTATTCCTGCTGCATGGGTTTTTGTGGGTATAAAATGAAATGACTTAAGACCAAGCACTTAGCACCTAATAAATATTAGTTCCTTTCATAGTGGGTAAAGGTCTTTTCTTTGTGATAAAATGGGAGTATATGCATCCCTGACAGATGGTGGGTTTTGAGAATGCAAACCTGGGCAATAACTACTGCATAAATTAATGAGCAGTTAATATTATGATAAGCACATGATCAGTAAACAATTGAAGCAGAAAAATAGAGCACCTGAGTCATACCTGAGAGAAGAAGGTATATCCCTTCAGTGAGCAAAGTAATACAGTGATGGTGCTTAACTCGCAAGTAATTCAGAGTAGTCATAAAATTATATTTCCTCTATACTTATAATAATATATAGTTATATAATTAGAGCATGAGATAGAGTACAAAGAATACAAAAGACCATCCTTCCTAACATTCATCAGAACTATAGTGATCACTGAAATTGGTATCATGAAGGTGAAAGGGGCCCTTTTCATTGTGCTCAACTGATACCAGTTTCATTTCTTGAATCCTTAGTAGAAATTCTTTTTGAAAACTTAAAAGTTAGGCTACATATGAACTTAAATTACCACTGTAAATTCAATTTCCATAATTCTTAAATAAATTTAGCAGTCTTATTATAAGCAATTTTAGAAACTAGTTCAGGAATTTCAGTTGATAAGGAGTGAGCTATGTGGATGAACTCACTTTATGTTTTAAACATGTACTAGTGTAAAAATACTTAAAGTGTTTGTTCTTCAGCAAAATCCTTGTGGTAGAAATTGAGAGATTAATAGTCTGTGCTTAATCATTTTACTGCATTTTGAAAGTCCAGTACAGTGGGAGAAAAGTGATACCTTCAGGTTACAGAGACTTGGGTCAGGTGGTGTTTAACCCTGTCTATCAACAAGAGTGATATAAAATGGGGATTTTAAAAAGAGAATAAAAGCCAACTTTTGTCCACTGTTTTCAAAGGTATTAAGAACCTGTGCATGTTTTATAACTTTATGTGAACGCTGATCTTAGAAACAAAAGAAAACTTGGAACCCATGCTAGTACCTTGCTATAGTGTCTATAGTCACACTAATCAGAGTATCGAGGGAACAGCTGAGTACTTACTACAAACACTTACTTATCCACAGGGACCTGATGCTAATTGCTTGCTGGAGAACATTTCCCAGTCCTGAGCACATGGCAAAGAATGCCTTGTGAAGATAAAATTAGAATCAAAGACTTAAAAACATGGCAAAGAAATGAAATGTCACAGAGATCAAAGAATTAAAAAATAATAATAACTTGAACCTCAAAATCTGGACTTTCCCTTCTCCCTTATATATTCTTGACTCATTTGTTGTAGATTAACTGTCAATATAAGTGTGAATTTATTTCTTGACTCCATGTGTCCATTTTATGTACCAGGCTTATTCTAAATGATTAAGTGATTTATAGCTAATCTTCTTTAATCTATGTGTCCATTTTTATTTCAATACCATACTGTTTTGATTGTTATAGTTTTGGGGTATAATTTTAAGTCCAGGAATGTGATTCTCCCATTTTTGTCAGAATTGCTTCAGCTTTATGTGGCAAATTTGATGAAATTTGTACAGTTTACTTTTGTGTAGTGTGAAAACAGAAAATAAGCATCAATTTAATTGAAACTTTTTTAAAGGATACAGCATATAACAATATTCATGGACATTTTGTTTTCATGTCTTTTTCTTTTTTATGGTATTTTCCCCAACCAGACTGAATTTCAGTGAATAAATGCTAAAGCAATATTAAAAATGCCTTAGGAGCATAAGAGGACAGAAGTTGCAATTTCACTATCTCTATTTCGTTGACTCTAGGTTTTTTGATCACTAACCAGCAAAAGTCAATCTCCTTCAGTTTTGAATCTTTCATTTTGTCTACAAACAAACGTGCAGCCTCTTCCAATACAAATCCTAGTATTTTTTTAAAATTGCCCCTTCAGATGCTGCAAAACACAGTCATTTTGATTATGATTTTTGGATTCATACTATGTGGTTTCACATTCTGCACCTGTTCTGCATGAGTTATGTATTTGTGCAAATTCACTTTCATGCTCTATTTATCTCATATGTAAAGATAAAAACAGTAATAATTCACATTTCCTAAGGTTGTAATGAAGATTATCCAGAAATCACTTAATCATTTAGAATAAGCCTGGCACACAACAGGTCTTTGTCACTCTTGTTTTGTTGTTGTTGTTAAGAAGGAGGCTACACCTTGCAAAGTTGCCAGGATTGAATCCAATGCTCAAGGACTCACGAGTCTGTTTAGTCCAGAATGTCATTCTGTACACGGTCCAGGCAAACTTGAGGAACTGGTGCAATTTGATTTTCTCAGGTTATCAGAATCCATTATTAGTGGAGATTTTTTCTCCTGTAAGAACTTTTTAATCACTTTGCCTTAATCACTCCAGTTTCTGGAGGTTCAGACTGCTTGGAGACTGACTTCTGTTCTTCACAGGCCTTTCCTGCAGATAGACTTAATAACTAACATGAGATCGTTCCTTCCTGATGAGTATTACCAAAATGCACTATAACCACAGGGATATTTTAGACCTGCATGCATGATTTCACATATTTATAAGACTTGATCTCATATTTGTAGCTGCATTAAATGTGAACACAGAATATGTTTAAAGATTTAAGAAGGGTCTTAAAGTGAGACATTTGCTAAAATCTTTATTTGGGGAACCTGAGTCTCCAAAATGTGATCTTGTTTTAAACACTATAATTAAAATGCAATTATTCTTGTCTAAAATGGGATATATTAACAAAAATCATACACTTTTGTTCTATGTTATATCCAGAATAAATTCAAAAGTCTCTTTTTAAAGTCAAGCCCCTTTCTGTTTTTATAGCTCCGGATACATCATTTTCTTGCATTTTGGCTGGTTTTGTTGCATAAATTGATAGACTATAATGACTATCATTTCCATTAGCAATTTGGAGAATTCCATAATTTTAAATATGTTCCTAAGTTAGGCACAGATTGTGGAAGTTCATTCTAACTGAAGGTTTTCTTTTCTTCACTTTTGGGTTTCTTAAACTCACTGTGCACACTAGAGAATAAAGCAGAAAGACATGTTGTATACATGGTGCCAGTGCCACAACAATCACCACTCTCTTAGGACAGACGTAAAGGCAATACTCTGTTCAGTGATGCCAGTGAAAAAGTTCCTAATGTTTCCTAGGTGTTGTTACCAAATATGTTATGCCAAATATTTAAGAAATTCTGAATTTCTTAATCACTATGTCATGCAAAGAAATACTGTCTTAGCTCAGACTTTTCTGACAAAGTGCACAGATTGGGTGACTTGTGGGCAGTAATTCCTTCACAGTTCCTGAGGCTGAAAGTCTGAGATCAGGGAGTCAGGGCTGTGCTGGTTCTGGTGAGAGCCCACTTCTAGGTTCCAGACACCCGCGTTCTTCTTGTAAGCTCACAAGGTAGAAATAGACTGAGTTACTCTCCAACGTGGCTCATTGTGTAAGGTGCTAATTCCATTCATTAGGGTTCCTTCCACCTTTAACATCCAGTTACCTCCCCAGTGTCCCCAACTCCAAAGCTTTCAGATTAGGACTAAGGTTTCAACATATCAATGGGCAGCTAGGGGAGAGGGGAGGTGGACACAAACATTTGGTCCACTAGAAATGTATTCTGTAAAATATTGTGATAGAGCAGTTTCCTTGACCATGAACTTAGATACCAGAGAAGAAGTTCATCTGAATTTTAATAAGCAAAAGCACGTTGTTTAGGGATTTAACATTTTTTTAATGTGCACAGGTTAGAAGCAGAGAGGTCATTACTGAAAATAAAATTTTTTTGTAACTTGCATAATGTTCTTCAATATTTCACATTGTTTGTCCAATCTCCTGGTTGAGCAATTTGTGAGGACCAAAAAGACTTTCTAAAAGTTTTAAGTAACAAAGAAATGAAATAAACCAAGTCATCCATCCATCCATCTATCATCTATCAATCAGTCACATCATCTACCTAGCTGTGTATCTGTCTCTCATCTATGTACCCATCTTTACATTTGTCTACCTACCCAATTTATATAATTCAGATTAGTCAGCACATTTCAGTATTCTAATGTAACCACATTATTTTTCTCCAAAAATGATCTTTCTCTGATAGTTGGAAGAAGGCTAGGTCGTGTGTGTGTGTGTGTGTGTGTGTGTGTGTGTGTGTGTGTGTGTGTAATATCTAGCTGCCCTCCTTATGTCAGTTATTGGTCTAGATGCATGGACTGAATTGTTATGCTCAAATAAGATGATTAGGTCACACATATGAAGATCAATGTCAGCCTTTAAATAATTATAAGATATATTAAGAGTTTACTATGTGCCAGATTCTGTTCTAGGGCTTTTATAGGAATAAATTCATTGACAATCCTAAGACGTGTTCCTCTTATTTCATTTTAGCACAGAGGAGTAATGTCAGTTATTTATGACGTTATAACTAGTAACTGGCAGAACCAAGAACTAAACCCAGGAAATGTCCCTGGAGTCTTCACTTTGCCACTAAATAAGAGTTTCCTTACCAGGAACTGGATGACACTGTCAGAGCATTTTCCTACCCCTACCCCTTGAAGCAAAGGTTACTGTGAGCGCTTAGGAGGGGGATGAGACCAGAATTATCTTCAACATATCCTCCCCCAGTTCAGCTTGTCAAGGAAGGAAATTTATAACATCGCCTAATTAATCAGCGTCTATCATTATTTTATACAAAGCAAACCACTTTGTTCACATCACTAATGAAATAGGCTGAAGAGGAGGGACACTGGCTCAAAAAAAAAAAAAAAAAAAGAAAGAAAACAGAAAAAGGAAGAGAAAAGGAATATTAGGAACTCGAAACTTTCTAGCTGGAATAAAGCCAGCAATCTCTGAATGGACACAAAATCTGTACAGATTCTGTGAGGAAAATTCCAATACGCTTTTCTAATGTAAGGATCCGATAATGGATACTACTTGTGAAGCCTGAGGGGACAGAGCTTGGAGCATCAGTTATTGTTGCTGATTGAGGAAATTATTCCAGTGTCGGGAACATCATTTAATAAACTGATGCCAGTGATATCCGTGATTCTTTCTGTGCATGACTTGCTGCAGCCTCTGGGTTAATTCCATTTTGGCTAAGGTGCTACTTAAAGTTTTAAAAGTCAGACTTTTAATTTGTATTTTTAATATTAAAATTTAATTCGAATATATGTCACGCGAAAGTACTTTATCCTAGTCCCTAGAAAAGATCATAAGGATTTTTGAAACAAATTTACATAACCTCCCAAAAGTACCCAGGAGAGTTTCTGAAATGCCCAAACTAATATATTTTAACAATTTGCTTTATTCTTCAAATTCCAATTTTAGTTGAAAGTTTTGCAGAAAACAGATGGCTCTGTTATTAAGGCAAGTTTCATCAAGACTCAAATATTAGAATAAATTTTTTAATATAGTAAAATGTTAATATGAAAAACATACTTTTATCACAGATTGAAAAGTTTTAAGGGAAAAAATAAAAGATTAAAACTTAGAAAAGAAAGGAGTAAAGTGTGCTAAAGCATACCTATAGTGAAAATGCATGTGTAATCAATGACATAACGTGCAAGCTACAAATACAGAGCATGAGTCTAAAGTGTTTCTTTAGACAGTAAGCATCAAGCACAAATAAGTTCTGAAAACAGGAAAAATATAGAACCAACTGTGAAAAAAATAGGCCTTCTCAAGAAACACTTAAGGACAAAACCAGACTGTATTAAAAATTTAAGACTAGGGAATGATGCATCAGCAGCACAAAGCTGCATTGTAGGTGGAAATTACTCTTTATTAAAATTATTAGTGTCAATTTGCTAACAGTAGGGCTAAAGAAGTTATTTGAGTCCCCTAAGAAGTATATTTTCTTCACTAGATGAGCATTTTGAAGCAGAATGAAGGTATTATTTATATCCCAACAGGTAGGCAACACAAGAGATACAAATTAAACAGCATTCTTTTCAAAGAGAAGGGAGTAAAGTAATTATGACTACCAAAATATTAATATAATATAGAGGGACACCTGCCAAAGTTCTCTCATCAGCACACTTCATCATCATTATTGAGCATCTATTCTATGAAAAAAAAAAAAAACCTGATATGTAGCTAGGTATAGGAAATTATAACACACATACACACACACACAGTGACACCTGCCCTCCGTGAGGTTACACTGTAATTCCATAGCAATTCAGAGCATTTCTGTATTTAGAAAGAAAAATTTTAACTTCACAAATGACTACTTTGTGGAAAAATGGCAGTTGTAAATTTAGAGTTGCTGTTTGTTTGCAATAAAGAGCTTGTCAAAGTGAAAAAGTACATATACATACAATTAAAGGATTATAAATGCCTTTTTTCCCTTTCAGTCTCTTTTTTTATTGTACTTTCTAATAGGCAGGATACAGAAGGGACTTTGCAATACAAAATAGTATTTCTCCTATTTTAAATTTATGCAAATTTTGGCATGTTAACTTTTACTGTGGTTTACTGTGTTCTCGTAAAGGAGAATAAAACAAGTGACAAGTTCATTATTTTTATCCTCTACTGGCCCACACTTACCAGGACGCGTCCTCTCATAGTTGCTCCTTCCTAGCATTTAGTGACCTCTTCTGACTTGATGATTCCCACCCATAAGACTATCATGGCTTTCTTACCGCGTGTTTCCCGAAAGTAAATGTCTTCTGTTGAAAAACCTGATGTGGTTTCTCTTTTGTTAACTAGACTGATTGATACACATAAAGCGTTTATTTTTATTTATAGTCACAGTCTCTAGACCTATGTTCAGCATATAGATGGCACTTAATATTTGAATAAATGTTCATTTTGGACTTAATAAAATCAGTGAAATGGGTAGGAAAATAACAAGTCTACTAAGAAGTTTCCCTCCATATTCTCTCTCTCTTTCTCTTTTTTCCTCTTCTTCATTTCTTTTATCATCTTATTTAAACCCCTAGGGCAACTAGAAGGTAAATACTATCACCCCATATTTTACAGGAAAATAAACTGAGTCTGAAAAAATTAAAATCACGTACCCAAGTAAAAATCCACTAAATGATGGTGAATGAATTGTACTGGCTGGGTCTAAAGTTCAATCACATCTGAATACAACAAACTTGATCATCTATTAACTAAAAAAATAAAATAACAGTGAAAAGCAAAATAGCAGAGAAATTTCTTCTCTTCTGTACGCTTTAGAAAATGTCATTTAGTGTTCAAAATACCCTGCAGTTTTATTTTAGTGCCTGAGGTTTGGCTATCCATTTTTGCTAAGAATTAATGTTCTTAATATCCACTTCTAACTTAAAAACTAGAAACCTAAATATTTAAACATAAATGAAATGGATACGTATTTCTGTGAAATGAGCTATAAAGGTCACAGCGCCACTTATTTAGAGATATAAAAATCATATTGCTCCTTTTATTACTGCGTATCTTGTCCTTCACCTTACAGAGAAAGGAAGAAGCCCTGTTTTGAAGTCTCTTCCCTATAAATAGAGTTGACTTGCAACCCCCAAATTTTATCCTGTTATCTGTCAGCTTCCATGTAAAGATGTTTTATCGATTACTTGATTTTTAAGACCTTTCTTGTGGTCTTAAAGTAATTAAGCTGTGCAGAATATTTTCTGAGGTATATGTTCCCTCTTTTTACACATCCTTAAAAGAGCGATATTGATACAACTTGTATTTCTTAAGTATTTTTGAATTCAAGTGGTACTGGAGCTGCGTTCTCCACCACTGTATTGTCTCAGGTCGTGCCTTCAGTTTTGTTAGCAGACTCTTTGATGCATAAGAATATTTTACCTGGAGAGTTGCCTTTGTTTTGTTTTGTTTATTTTGAAAGGACTGGTAGGGTGAGGGAGTAGAGGTAGGAAGAAAGATGGAATAATATTTTTTTTGGGGAAAGGGATTTCATCGCTGTGTTATAGACATGAAACAAACATCATTAGAAAACATCGACCTTTCATTCCTAGACTGCACAGTTAGGGCATATTTGCCAAATGGAGGGAAAGGTAGACCCCAATTCAGTCAAGAGCTGCTAATAACTAGAAAGGCAGGGGGAGGTCACCAGAAATGAAAGAGGCCAAAGGAAATATGTCGAATTTGGAAACCTGCTATTAAAAAATAAGCTCGTAAGAATGTGTGCGAGGAAGTTAGTTATAACTGGGAAATACAACCCCAGTGATTCCAGAAAAGTTATTGTTATTTTATATATACCTATCAGAAGAGGACACCAAGTGAATTTAATAGCCAGGGGAAGAATGGACATAATTGAATACTAGATGCTATTATTTTGGCAGGTACTTTTCTTTCTTTCTTTTCTTTTTTTTTTTAAAGATTTATTTATTTATTTATACAAGCACTGGGTACAGTCAGAAGCATGGGAGGGTGAGAGAATTCACCAGAGTCAGAGCGGGGAGCAGAACAGGCAGACTGAGGAAGTACACCGCTGAGGGGAGCAGTGGGCGTGACAGGAGAGGTCTGCGCTCCATGTGGGACCCTCGCCAGTGCCCGGGGATCAAACCAGTGCTGCAGAGGCTGCAGGAAGCTTCACAGCGGGGCGCTCAACCGCTGTGCCACCAGGGGAGGCCCAGGTACTTTTCTTTGAAAACCCACAATAGTAATAAACCCAAAGCACAAGATAAATGGCCCCACATGTCAAGCTTCTGTTTACAAATGGAAGCTAAAGTTCATTTCAAAGGTGATGAAAGTCAAGCTGATTTGAATTGCTGTCTCTTCAATAATAAAATATTGTTAATAAAAATACAAACTAAATTTGTTACACATTTCATATAGTACTCATAACTTCCTGATAATTGCAGTGTTGGTTACAATGGCACTAAGAACCTCTTTCTCATACACTCAGGAAATCAAAACTAATATCCAGATTTAATTGACCACATCAATAGTTGAGACAATAAGTTGACAATAAATAAGCTGAGGTTTTATAGAATTTGCTGGTTGAAAGCATAGAATTTATTCACTTAGATCCATTCTGGAGAGTTCACTTTTCCAACTGCAGGGAGTAAAAATTATACGAGGGTTGAATTTCATAGACATTTGCACAGAAGGGAGAAAACATTTTAAAAAGTGAACACATGAGGCTGTTTGTGAAAGCAACAGCATAACCCACAGATATTCAAATCACTTAGTTCTATGAACTTGATTTATTAATTTTGGAATAATGAGGTCCAAAAAGGTCGAACTTTTAAAAGATGGGCTGCACGAAGTGAAGATGCCACAATAATCCTATTCTCCTCCCTCAACTTTAATTTCATTTTATTGAATTCAACAATGGGAAGGTGAAAGGGTAACTGCATTCTTTTTGCCAACACCCATGTAGCTGCAGTCCCCGGAGCAAGGCATTGCGTCGAAGAGTTACAATAATTGCATCACTAGGGCGAGGGCACTGCTGAAGCCGGCGCCACTTTCTCTTGCACAGCGAGAGTATTAGCTGAAATGAATAGGAACTAATCCTTTACCCCTCTCTGACTTTGTGTCTTATAATCTTGGCACTATTTTCCTAAGGAACTAAACTCTTTTGCATTGTTGATGACATCTTATCTTTTAAAATGTTTATTGGAAGTGTTTTTGTGAGATGTATGGTTTTAAAAGATAAAATGTGAGCATCAGAAGAGAGGGAAAGAGAAGACGTGAGGTGGAGGGGTAGAAGCAGCAAGGACCTTTACTCCTGCCCCTCAGTTTCTTTTCTGGCTTATTGGGTAATTGATTTACCCGCACACAGATTTCCACCTGCTGTTTAGATGCAAACACGCTAATTTCTCATCTACTCCTTAAACCCAACCTGTCTAGATGTAATTCAGTTATGCTTCTTTTTAAACACTCACCTCTGTTGCATCTTTTTCTATTTCTCAAGTCCCCAAAGGAATACTGAGTGTTCTTGTTGTAGAGCAACCCCGATACAAAACGGGGTGCCTGACTGTGGGTCCTCACCTACGCGCTTAAAAGGACTTATCCATGCTCTACTGCAGGCACACGCGAAAGGTTAATGAAAGGTTTATTGACAAGGGAAGGGGAAATGAGGAAATGTACAGCTCAGGGAGAAAAGTGGGAGACAAAGTTTTAACTGTGTCCTACCCGATCCGCCCATCAGGAATTCCAAAATGGCACCCTGAGAGCTGGCTGTGAGCCAGGAGCCTTGAAGCAGGGAGGCGAGCGACAGCAAGCCACCCCAAGGCCCACGTGTTTGGTTTTTATATCCAACCTGGCTGCCCAACCCCACCCTCAGGTCCCAGCCACCCTCCCTTTGGTGGTGACGGGATTTGTCTTTCCCAATGTCTTGATGGCTTTAGTCTGGAGTGGGGGTGGAGTCCACAAGGCCTGTATGGGATTAGCTCAGGACATCATTTCCCCCTAACATTCTCTTCTCTCCCTGCTGAGATGAAGCTTGAGTCCTCAAGTGGGTCATCCTCACTCTGCCCTCTCCTGTACCTCCGTCAGCCTCTTTGGACACCATTTCAATTGGGGATGAATTTTCCCAAATTTTGAATGTTTTGCAGTCTGCCTGCTGGCATCCTTGCCCCAGATCTCACTACCTTTGAAACTAAGACATCACTCTCGTCGTCGTCATACGTGGTGATCATTCACATGTCATTCCCGCATCCCGATGCAGTCAGCTTTCCCAACATCTGCCCCAGTCTGTCTTTCCCAGACTTGCCTTCCATCACTCCCATAGGATGCAGAAAATATCCCAACTCTTCTCAAACATGTCATCCCTTTTCTGTGTCTTCATCCTTATTCATAACATTTATTTTTCTCCTGGCATGCCAGCTGGCTTCCTACCCATGCACTGAAGCTGTAATCTGTTTTACTACCAGCAATTTGGGCACCAATTGTATGGGTTTCCCACATCAAGAAATCCTTTAATTCTCTAAAGAAACCAATGGGGGGCCCTATAATTTAATTCCATTCTGATACTCAGTTCCAGCAGACCCACAGGTTAGACAATCCCACAGGTCTGCTCCCACTTCAGATGCCAGCCCCAAGTCCCAAGTCAGACCTTCTGATTAATCGGCTATAAATCAGGGCTCCCTAGATCCCCTGCTCAGATTCGATAACCTTGGGCAACAATGGCTCACGGAAGCAAGAGAAACACTGTAGTTACATTTACCAGTTTATTATGAAGCTATTATAAAAGGTACAGCTCACCAGTCAGATGGACAGCATAAGCAAAACTTCTCCACTCCAATAAGGGCCAGCACTTTCGCGATCCGAACCTGACATCCCACCTCTACTACCAAAATGAATGCTATGTAATGGCACCTTGGTGCATTATAGGTCACACTCACCTTCAGAATGAATTGCAGTGCAAGGATATTGTAAACTCCCACCCTCCCCCTCCCTACACCCCACCCCTACCTTACCCCCATCTAGTGAGCAAGTTATCAAACAGTTTTCACAGCAACCATCTTCTGCCTGCGGTTACACTGACCTTTCAGGCCCCACCTAGATTCAAGGAGGTGGATAAAGATTTAAACAATGGTCTTATCTCTGCAGGATATTCTTTGGAGGAGGGGTGGTTAGTCACTGCCTCGCCTGCTTATATATTCAGCTTAACTTTGATCAGGGACATTTAGAGCCTGAGGCCCTTCCTATCAAGAATAGCTTATTTTTGGTATTGATGACTCGCTGTTTCTGTTTATATAAACTAAATTAGAATAATGATAATTCAGAGCAGTTTTCACATATTACTATGTGTTGGTCTGCTTCTTGGAGTCCAATCCTCACTTTATCGAATAAAATCTTTATAAGCGAGACTTTGTTTTTCAGTTAACAGTAACATTTGCCAGATAGACATAAAATATACTTACTAACTTGCTCAAAACATATATCGAAACAGAAGGGAAAAAGGTTGTGAAAGACGAGAGAAAGGTCATATACATGGTATGAGTCTGAAGGAGTCACTCACTTATCCACTCTGAATGCAGATTTTCTGTAAAGGGAATAGTTGACTTAGATGATCTCGAAGCTTGTCCCTAGCTCCAACATTCTATAATTTCACGATTCACTAGAGACTCTCATAGCTCAGTACTAGCAGTAGGACATGCCTCCAGCTTGTGGATGCACTGTCCCCTTTTGGCCGTCCTCACCAGCTATGTTCCCGTAGACAGAAAGTCAAAGTGATAAAATGGTTTAATTCAGCATGCAAATTAGCACAGTTCAGCGCCTGAAAGAAATCAAGCCGTGGGCAGGTAAAGAAAATTGGAAAGATGATCCACAACTCTACAATGTGTTGGTTTGGAATAAATAATTTTCTCATATACTGGATGTATAATCTCTATTAATTGAAGTAAAGAAAAATAGGCAGGTTAAGATCTTAATCTTATGCACATATTATATATACAGATACATTCATATGCTCTCATTGTGGTTTTATTACTCTATGCATTCCTAAGTAACTACATACTATACTTTTGTTCCCAGTTTTCACATATACATTTACAAATAATTGACATTTGTCATTTTATATGAAAACCCAATTTCATTATATTCAAGGTAAATACTGAGTTGTTGGGCGTGGTGATTTGTTGTTATTCTATTCCCAAAAGACTACAATTAATCATGATTCTAGGCATCACAGGGGTTCCTTTATAATTAGGCTGGAACAAATCCCCAACCTGCCTTGAGTTTTTTGTAAAGATCTTTGAAACTTTCATTGCTAGGTACATTAAAATTTCACAAAAGATAAAGTATGTTTATGTTGTGATATATATGTTGGAACTCAATAATGCACACCTGAAAATCTCAATAATGCACACCTTCAATAAAATAAAATATCACAAAACAAAGCTTAGTGAGCATCACCATTTTATTCCATCAACTCACACCTTCACTTTCCTATATTTCCTGAAGAAACACAGATTTGGATCATTTTATCACTGACTGCAGAAGAGATATAAAGTCCTCAAGACTTCATAAAAACTGATTTAAAATATTAAAAACTATAGCAAACTGGCAAGCAAAAAGAAAATCAGTATAAAAAACTGTTGTATTTCTTTACACTAAGACTGAACTCTTAGAAGAGAATTTAAGAAAACAGTCCCCATTTAAAATCACATTCCAACACAATTTGGAATTCAAATCTACTCTTTTATTTTTCAATTTATTTGTCATTTAAACAATTATATGAGCTAGATTTTGTCTACCTCTCTTTACAAACTAGTAAGGAACCAGATTTATGAATTCATATTACCTAAGTAAAGAAAATTTAGTGAGTTGATAAGAAGCCAGATTTGAAATCAGATCACTAAAGTGAAAATATTTGTTGAGTTAAATATTTAGTGATTCATTATTTTTTGTATTAGTAACTTCATGTAATAGAGAGTATAAAACACTGTGATTGGTGCTATATAATTTTGCTGCTTTAATATAAGAATGGGAGCAGAAAGTACCCTTTCCATAATTATGTTTTCTTAATTATACAGATGTTTAGTGAAAATTTATTCAAATTCTTTCATTTCAAACCTGCAAGTACTCTCAATCTTTAGTTCCAAGTTAGGGAGATTGTATAGTGATTTGTAAATGTCATCTGGATTTAATTTATGTCTTGATATTTGTCATAAGATATTTGATTTTGATATCCTAATAATAAATGATAAAGGTGGGCATTAATACTTTTCTTGTAAAACATAATATATTCAACAATTAAAAGGAATTCAAATTCAGATGTTTTGAAAATTTCATAGTTATGTCAGAAAACATGAAAGTCAATATTTATTTATGGAAATAGGCTTTTTAACAGAGACTGCTATGACACCATTCTTTTTTTTTTAAGATTTACTTATTTTTACAAGAACTGGGGTACAGTCAGAGGCACGGGAGGGTGAGAGGATTCACCAGAGACAGAGCGGGGAGCAGAACAGGCAGACTGACTAAATACACTGCTGAGGGGAGCAGCGGGCGAGACAGGAGGGGTCTGCCACGCCATGTGGGTTTCTCCCTGGCTGGCCGGGGATCGAACTCACACTGCAGAGGCTGCGGACAGCTTCACAGCACAGTGCTCAACCGCCTGCGCCACCAGGGTGACTCTATGACATCATTCTTTCTCCAGATTTTTAATGTCCACCCACTGGAAGTACGTGCATTGAATCTTCCTTGTCATCTGTGTGTATGATGGATTAAAGAGATAAAGACTTATCTTCCTCCTACATATAATAGAATTTGCTAAGTATAAATTTGTTTATTTTATTCAATTAGTATTTATTTCTTGGCTAATATTCTCAAATATGAACATCCTATTACCTGTTCCAGTCTCAAATGAAACCCAAGACTAATGTGACAGTGATAGATTGTGGTATATGTAATTACATCCAACAATCAAATATAACAAATGCGTAAATTTGACATATTATAATACAATGAGTCCAGATAAGATTTGAAAAGCAAAATCTAAAATAAGAGAAATTCTGATATCAGATATGGAAGAAATGCATGAAGAATACTCAAAATAACTTCAAGTATAGAGATAATGGCTCTATGTTTATTCTAGAAATTTTTAATTATGGCATACTATTATTTTCACACATATAAATAAGTCACTGTATAATTATGAATTCTGTTATTAATTCACAGACTGTATTTTCTTGGCACATTTTATAATTTCACCTTTTGTAATTTGCAAGTTAAAAATGAGATGATGATGATGCCAATGAGGATGGCAATATGTCAACACTAAGAGTAACTCATTGTTTATTAGATAGCAGCTGTATTCCAGACCCAGAGCTTAATAATTGTGTTCTATTTTTGAAGTCAGGCATTTGCATGCCCCAGAAGTCTTGCACATTAAAACTACTGATGGATTTTTGTTTTTAAGAAGAATGTTCAAATCCTACATTGAGTCAAAGATTCTTACTCAGTGATGGGATGAGAAGTAGCTACAGCGATTTATTAAAGTGCTTCTAACTTCAAAGTGATTTTAATATATAATGAGTATTAAGAGCATCTACTCTGTACTGTCCTGCTTCCAAATAGGAATTCACTGGAGATATTGTACTTTTGTTTGGCGATACTCATGGTTTGATTGTGGTAGATCCTTATACTATACAGATGTCTGACTTTATAGTTATTTAAAATTGAATTATTTTTTAATAAATTTGTATTTAATACTTATAAATCACAATGAAAAGCTAAAATAAAAAATATTAAAAATATAAGGATGTGACTTTAAATTTGAACATGCGTTAAAAATTAAAAATACAAGGAGTAAATCCCCCAAAACAAATCAAAATATGAGCTATGAAAAGCAAAGAATTCTAGAACACTGAGAAGAAATACTATTGTTTACTTTTTAATCAAAGATTCATGATTTCAGAAGGAAAATCAAGCCCTCTTTCAAATAGTGATAACTTGAATTCCTGCATTTTCAAAGACATTTTTAATTTACTGTGGAGTAGAAACTCAACCTTTAAGTTTACTGCATGTACATAAAACCCATGCGTAAAATAAAAGGAAATGATCACGCATTCTGCATGATGTGCTTTTCAAAGACAAACTGCTACAAGGAGAAACTAGCAATCACTCTGCAGGGAGCAACTACTGAATCCCTTACTACTCTGATGACATCATCTTCAAATAATCAACAGTTAAACATGAAGCACGACAATAATCAGAAAATTCCAAATCATAAAATCTAAGTAAAATTTAATTTTACATAAATGCCTCAAGATAAGGTAATGAAAATGGATATTAGTTGCAGTAAGAATTAAGAACAAATAGGTATTATATCAAGGTTGTTACTGAACTCATCTTAATTCCCATGAATACACTGACATAATTTGATATGGAATTTTATTATACAGAATAAGTCAATGTCAGCCTTTATTTAATGCATTTCATGTGTTCTGAATTTTCTTACTGTTGACTTCCAGGCAAGGTGCAGTATAAACAGAGGGTTTTAATGATGACCCTTTCAAATTTTAATTAAAATATTAAACCAAATGGAAAAAATATGTATTCACCTAAATGTATAATAGGTCTGAAGCTCCGGAGAGATCGAAGGGGTAAAAACAAAGTTGGCAGTCACTAACATATTAATAGAAATGAAACCGAGGATGTAACATTATGAACTGGTTCGGAGATATTCAGTAAGATACTGTCCACTGGACGTGGCATCGGCAATATTAGGAGTGGCCTTGCAAACACGGATTAGTGAAGTGTTCGTGGCAGAAGACACGGAAGGTGCGTTAGGGTGAAGAATTAGGCCTGTGAACGTGTGCAAGTGGTAGCAGGAATGGGTGCAGGATGACTGGAAGGTATTATATTTAGCTTACTTGCTTCTGAGAGCAAGAATTTGACCGTACTTCAATGCTGAGATGGAGACGAAGTTGAATCTAAGGGGGAGAAAGAGAACGTGAGTGGAGGTGCCTCAGGAAACACGAAGCAAAGAATCCAGAGCGTGGATTCTTCATTCAACAGGGAAGACAACCATTATGGCTGCCTGTGGTTCGGAACATAATCCCAAAACATTTAAAATCCAGATGTAAGAATCTAGAAAATTAGAGCAACATTAGAGTAGTGGATAGATCACAAAATATTTCTGGCAGTTCTGAGGCAAATAGATAAAACAAATAAACACAGAGAGGCTGAGTAGCAGAATCCATCAATGTTGCCCAACAAAGAATGAGTGAATTCTGTGACTCTTATTAAACATTGGATTCCTTTTTTATTGAGGTGACATGGATTTGCCACACAGCACATGACTTAGGGCTGTAGCTTCACACCCTTTCTAGTGTATGTCACACCACACCCACCACCAGGGCACCCACAGTCTCCACCATAGTCTGGTGGGGGTCCAGCCCTCATCCCTGCCATACCCACCACCCTCCTAGGGCAGACTCCTGAGGTTTCCTTTGTTTTGGATTTACCTGTTCCTTGGTTTTGTGTGTTTGTGCTCACCTGTAGGAGTGAGATCATAGGCCGTGGGTCTCTCTCCTCTGTGCCTCGTGGTACTCTGGCCTCTGGAGTCCTAAAGGGCCACCACCCGACTTCCCTCCGGCCCCTCGATGGCCAGAGATTTAGGGGTCTGCTGCCTTGATGTGTGTTGCCCTGTGGCTTTATAGTAACCTCCTTAGAATTGACTCCTGTGAGACTTGATGATAATGAGCATTTCAGTTTTTGCTTTTCAGTGAATTTTCCTACTCTTCCTTGTTGCTCGACTTAATGTCGCTGGGTCAAGGACTCCGGGCTGAATGTCTTTTTCTTTAAATATCTCTTTCCAGTTCCTTTCTGCTGGTGATGCTTCTGTTGAAAATCCACGGACAGTCTGCTCTTCCCTCACAGAGGACCCTTTTTTCTCTTGATATGTTTGATAGTGTGACCGGTCCTTGGTTGTGACAGCTTTATTGTTTTGGGCCTCGGTCTGGTGTTGCTTCCTTTGGGGCTTGTTGGGCCTCTTGGGTGATGTTATTGGGTTTGTTTCCCAGATCAAGATGGTTTTCAGTGATTATTTCTGTAAATAAATTTTCTATGCCTTTCTCTTTCTCTTCTGTTTCTGGGACCCCATGCTATGAATATTATTTCTCTTCGTGTTGTCCCAGAGGAATCTTAGGCTATTTTTCTTCTTCTTTCCCTCACGTTGTTCTCCAGTGCTACTGTCTGTCAGCTCTTGAGGCCTCAGCTGTATTTTTTTTAGATCAGCTATAGTGCTTCTTAGCTCTGTTATTTCTTTTTTTTTAAGTTTTATTTAAGATTTATTTATTTATTTATGCATACAAGAACTGGAGTACAGGCCAGAGATGTGGGGGTGAGAGGATTCACCAGACACAGAGCGGGGAGCAGAACAGGTGGATCTACTGAAATCCACTGCTGAGGGGAGCAGCAGGTGAGACAGGAGAGGTCTGCTGAGCCATGTGGGTTGCTCCCTGGCCGGTGGGGGATCCAACATGTGCTGCAGAGGCTGCGGACAGCTTCATAGTGTGGTGCTTAACCCCTTGCACCACCAGGGAAGCCCCAGCTCTGGTATTTCTAATTGTAGCTGCTTCATATTCTCATTATCTTTCTTCTTCTGTGGTTTTACATCTCCTACTCTTTCTTCATAATTCTGTAAGCACTACCAGAATGTTGCCCTGAACTCCCCTTGTGTCATGTTCTACAATTTTGCTGAGTTGGGGCTCCTTTCAAGGTTTGGTTTTGCGGGGGGTGTGCATGTGTGTGTGTGTCTGTGTGTGTGATTCTATCTATTCTATCTTCTCATTTTTAAATTTTTATTTAATCATTATTTGGAATTTAATCAGTAGGGGTAGATTTTCAGACGATTGTCTGTGCACCTGTTGAAGTAATCTAAGACTAGCAGCAGTGAGGTGTAGTGTGTGTAAAGAGGGCTGTGGCAACAGGACACACAACATCACCTCCAGTGGACTCAGGAATCTGCACTTCCTACTGTGCTGTGAGTGTCAGACTTGTGTGGTGGTAGACATTGGCCCCTTCCTTTCAGCAGCTCCTCAGACCTGTACCCGCTTCTACTCTAGGCCAAATCTAAGCAATAAACGCAGCCCTGGGCCTGGATTGTGGTTGACATGGGGTCACAGACCTCTTTTGTTTTCTGAGCTCCAGCAAGTCATTCCTTTGTTTTGGTTTTAGCCTTGGCATGGGGGAGAATGGCTATCAGGTGTTTGGGATATCTCAGCTTGTGCTGCAAGTAGTAGCCTCTGCTGTAGGGAAACCCAGGTGTTCTGACCTGGTTGGCACTACAGGCATTCGACATAGAGACCTCCAGTCTCAAGCCAGTAGTGCATATTCCATTTCCCCAACTCTGGAGCTCACCACAGTGCACTTTTTCTCCTATGTTCTTGCTCATGCACCTCCTTATCCACTGCAGTGCTAGGTCTCAGGAGTCCAAATGTTGGCATGGGCCCAGTAGCTGTTGGCATCTCTGCACAGCAGCCTCCCCTTTCTCTTGTGGATTGCACTGCCCCATAATTATTCTAAACAAAGTGCACTTAACATTTTTCTACCCCTTTCTGCCAGACCAATGCTCCTGGTGTGTGCTCTGCCACTTTCCTATCATGGGTTTTTGGCTTTGCTTTACAGCAATTTAGTTGTGAGTATCTGGAGGTGGCAATCCTGGTATCGTCACTCAGCTGCCATCTTGCCAGCTCCTACATGACTTAGATGCACATGTCCATACCTCTCCAGATGAATGTTATGACAGCCATGACCAAAGCACCTTCACCTACTGGACCCACCTCCCGTGTTGCCAAGGTCACAGTACACTGCTCTTGTCATCCATCTACTTCCGTCCCTAATGTGTAGGCCCTGGGAGGGCAGCGTCAAGGACTGTTTGATGCACTATTTTATACCTGCAGGTCTGAGCAGTCTATGGCAGAAGATAATAAGAAGTGTTAAATCAACTAATTATAAATTGTTCTTAGTATAAAATCTCCTAATTATCTTGAAAATGAAGTCCCCTGTAAGGCCTGCTGCCTTGTCACAGTGAGCCCATAAGAGACCTTGGACTTTAAATGAAATCACCAGGATATCTCTTTATTTTCCCACATTTTCTTACTAATGTAAGTTGGGCTGGTTTTTCTTCATTGTCTGAACATGGGGTTAGAAGTTAGGAGAGAATTGGGGTGATAGAAAATATAGGCTGCTTTTTACTTTGCTTCTGAACACTAAGCTACAACTAATCCAAAGAAGTTTTCCACCAAATAGCACTGTTCCCTGGGTCCCTACATTGGGTTTATAGAAATCCACATCTTTAGGAACCCAGTAGGGAGCCAAGTAATTTGGAATATTGTGATGACTTGAATATCACTGCACAGAAATTCGGCCCATCCTGCTGTAAAGGCACTTCAATGTGACGATGTTGTGTGTACTCTCTCCTCGGGACTCTGTCAGCTTCTTCCTCTCACAGTAATTCTCAGTGGATATTCAGAAAGGGGGAGTCACACATTAACCTGCACCCAGTTATGTAATCATGAAAATAATGGGTCACATTTCCTTAGTTCAGAGCGAGCACTCGTTTGTGAAATCATTTATTCCACTGATAGGATTGCAATTCCATCCTAATAAAGGGTATGGCTTCCAGCCCCCCACATGCCAGCAGGTGACCCAAATAAAATATAGAAAATCTGAAGAAAAAGAATGCAGGTTTCCCATGCTGAATGTTCATGTTCTGTTACATAATGTTCTGTTTCTTGCTCTCGTCCCTATTTCCAGTACTGAAATAAGTTACTACCTTCTTTTATTCTTTGTTCATTTCAATCAGAATCTGGGGTGAAAGGCAATTAAATGTGCTAAATCACAATCTCAAATAAATCACAATCTCAATATGGACACTTCCAGAATCATATTTAAGATGGAAATTTAATTAACATTACATATTGAGCATTTCCCGTGTCATTACATATTCCTCAAGGCATGATTTTTAATGCCTTTATAATATTCCTTTGTCCAGAAGTATAGTGATTTATTTCACATCTCCATGTTGTTGGTTATTTCAAGCTGCTTCTAATTTCATACTGTTATAAATAATTCTGCCATAAATATCACTGTACGTAAGTCTTTGTCTACATCTCTTTTTATTCCCTTGGGACATAATTTTAAAAGAAGATTTACTGTGTCAGTGGCCCTTACCACATTGTAGTAAATGACTGTTCAGAAAACTGGCATCAATTTAAAACGCACCCAAGAGTGTACGTCAGGAATATTATAATTCATATTGCTTACCTGACAGTCCATTTTTATCATATCTGCATTATTAATTTATCCTTATACTTTTGGAGATTGTTTGTGCCCCTAAGCCTTTATTTTTCTACTAGTAAGTATAACTCTTTCTATTACTACACTGTAACCTGCAGTAGTTCTTAACATATTAAAGATATTAATCATTTTGGGGTCTTGTTTTCTCTAGTTAACTTTACAATGTTTATAATGATTACTTACAAGCAGAACAATCGTCTCTGTAAAATTCAGTCCTGTTGTATTCTTTTTACTGGTGACTTCTTTCACTTGTTGAGGCCACACTGAGACCCACTCTACATAAGCCAATACATTGCCTAATTGTTTTTGCAGCTTCATATTTTTACATCTAACTATTTAATCCATGGAGGGTTTCCTTTGGTGTGTGTATACCATAGGGATAAAATGAGGATTCTCCAGAGACCTAGAAGCAATAGCATCTGTACAGGGAGAGAATGAGAGAGGGAGGGATAAGGTGAGACTAGCAGAGAGAAACAGAGATACAGAAAGAGACAACACGAAAATAATTTAAGGAATGACTCCTGCAATTGTGGAAGCTGGCAAATCTGAAATTTATAAAGCTAGCTAACAGCCTGGATATTTAGGTTAGTATTGCTCTTGTAATCTCGAGGCAGAATTGCCTCATTTTGGGAAAAACTAAGTTGTTTTTTTCTTAAAGCTTTTAACTGATGAAAGCCCCCCACGTTATAGAGGGTAATGCACTTCACTTATTGTCAGTTGGTTGTGAATTTTAATCACATCTTCAGATGCCTTCCTAGCAGCCTCTATACTACTGTTTGACCAAATAACTGGGCATCAGAGTTTGTCAAGTTGCCATGTAAAGTTTACAATTGTCAAGACAGAAATTTGGATCGTGCTAATTTCCTATTTCTCAGCCATCTCAAACTACCATCCTGTCATGGAGCTGTCATCTGTGAAATCCCTGTGTGCTTTAGCATTTATTTCATGCCTTTCTTCTATTCTCCATACATGTTGATATTTTGTCATATGGGCACATTTATTTTATCCATTCACTCTTTGAAATACATTTGCATATCTGATAAATGAAGATCTTAGGATAATGCCACTATTTACATCAATAAAAATGTGCCCTTATCGCCCTCCAATGGCTTCCCATTTTACTTGAAATAAAATCAAAATCCTTGCTGGGACTCATACACCATGTAAGATCATGGTCCACAACCACCTTTCTGACCTTAATACCTCACTCCCTGTGTTCCTGCCACAATGCCCTCCACACACACACATTTTCACATTTTCTTACTTACTCTAATTCTTAATCTGAATAAGGAAATACATGTAAGTATGGAAGGTTCCTGTCCAGTCAGGAGAATATAAATTGTTGTTATTTCAAAAAGGAAGGGAATTAGCATAGGATTCTCATACAAATTTATTTAATAATCTGAAGAACTCACAGAGGAAAAACTATTTTACGTTGAAATGGGAAGCTCCTACCAGCCCTAAGCTACAGTGCCAAAAGGAAGGGTGGATTTAACATACATCTGTATTTTTCAGAGCTTACATTGGCAATGGAATCAGGATGTGACCTATAGAATATCTTAGCTGTGGTTTTGTCATATATAACCTTTGTTATGTTGAGGGATACTCCATCCATCCCCAAGTTTTTGAGCATTTTTTTCAAAGATTAAAAAAAGATTTATTTATTTATTTACACAAGCATGGGCACAGTCAGAAGCACAGGAGGGTGAGAGAATTCACCAGAGCCAGAGTGGGGAGCAGAACAGGCAGAAGGACCGAAGGACACTGCTGAGGGGAGCAGCAGGTGCGGCAGGAGAGGTCTGCGTGCCATGTGGGACCCTCGCTGGCCACCAGGGATCAAACCAGAGCTGCAGAGGCTGTGGGCAGCCTCGCAGCCCAGCACTCAACCGCTGTGCCATTGGGGAGGCCCCAAGTTTTTGAGCATTTTTTATTATAAATGGATGTTGAATATTATCAAATGCTTTATCTGAATCCAGTGATATGATCTTATGACTTTTATCTTTCCTTTTTATTGATGTAATGAATTGCATGATTGATATTGAGCTGTTGAGGCATCCTTGTCCCTGGAATATATCCCGCTGGTTCATATTGTTGAATTTTATCTGCTAAGGTTTTGTTGAGAATTTTTACATTTATGTTCATCAGGGAAAATGATCTGTAGTTTTCCCTTTTTGGCAATCAGTGTGGTTTTGCTCTAGCTAGGACTTCCAATATTATGTTGAATAATAGTGGTGAAGGTAGAGGCCGTTGTCTTGTACCAAATCTTAGAGAAAAATGTTTTTTTACCATTGAGTGTGATGTTTGCAGTGGGATTGTCATATATATTCCTAATTACATTGAACTTTTTTCATCTGTTCTTATTTTTGAGTCTTTTTAATCTTAAATGGATACTGAATCTTGTCAAATGTAATCTCTGCATCTATTTATATGATCATATGGTTTTTATCTACCCCTTAATAGATGTGGTGAATTTCACTGATCAATATTCAGATGTTGAACCATCCTTGAATCCCTGGAATAAATACCTCTTGGACCTGATACATGATTCCTTGAATGCATTTTTGAATTTGGTTTGTTAAGATTTTGGTTAGGATATTTGTATCCTATGTTCATCAGGAGTATTGTCTATTGTTTCCATTTTTTTTTCTGCTTTTGTCTGCTGTGGGTATCAGAGTGATGTTGCTTAAGACATAATGTCCACAGTGACAACACTGATGAGTCAAGTGTACCTGTGAAATGTATGGGATTTATGAAACAGCTAAGCTCACGAAACATCTGAAATATGGGGGGAGCTGAAAATACAGTTTCTACTGCTTATTTTGCTAAGACCACAGTTTCTGTAATTTCTTTGAGAAATAATTCAATTTTCCCTAGAAAAAAAGATTTTTAAGTATCTTAGTTCAAACATTCTTTAAATTATAGTCCAGTTTATTCTCATTTTTGTTTTGTTGTATTAGTTTTATATATTTTTAAAATGTGTAAAAAGATGGAACTTGCATTGTAATAACATAAAGCAAAGCACAGCACACCGTGGCTTGAAAACCAAATGTTTCCTTTTAACATGGCCATAATATGTGATTGTGTTTACTTCAGAGAAAGCTAAATGACATGGCTTAGTGGAACAAAGTGGCACTGTATAGCGAAGTGTCCTTCGATATATGTGGTCAAAGTAAATAATCACCCTTCCTCAGTTTTATATAATGCAGGATGATAATTTTGTTTGCAAAAATAATAGGCAATAGATAGAGAGAAAAATAGTTTCTACTTCAGCAACCTGCAGAGAAATCCTGCAGCTTGACTTCACAGCAGAAGATCTGGGCGAAAGAACGTCTATTCAAAGGTGCAGTAATGGGATGTTTAAATATGTTAGTCTCACTGTGTCCCTCCCGTGTTTTATGGGCACTGCATAATGTTCGGTGTCCTGCGGGGCTGCCTGAGATGGTGATTTTCTGTGGGACAGGCCATAAATACTGCCCTGCTGCTCTGTGCTTCACTAGGGTTGAGGGTAATTGTGTGAAGCTTAAAAATATATTGGTAGCGTGACCTCATGGCACCGTGAGCGCAACGTGCAAACAAAGTCATGAACACAGAAAGTTTCCATTTTATCTGCAGGTCACAAAGGCCCAAAAGAGGCACCACAAAGCCCCTTGGCATAGAAGATGATCTAAAAACTGTTTCACAGGACTGAGAAAAGGGCAGTGCCTGTGAGAGGCAAGAACATTTCTGTTCTGCTTTCCCTGTGCAGTTGGGTAGCATCTGTGGAAAATAAAAATTATTCTAATCATTTATTTTTCATTATTATTCAGTTTTAAAAAATGAACAGAAAGTTTTTCCTATGGGTTCTTGGGTTCCCAAGTTACCTAAATCGTACTATCATTTTCAAATAAATAGTGTTAGCATCTCAGCCAAAATTGCTTTGGCTGGTAAAGACAAATGGAAGAGAAGGTAGTTTTGATTCTTTCACCAAAAGAAAGTTATGCCCAACAAGTGACTGAAATCAAATACTCAGTTCCCCACCCACAGGTGTAAGTGGGTCTCTCTGTCAATATCGCCAAATAGGATCCAGTATCATGACATACCTGAAGCTAAAAGGTAAGAGTAATGGTTAAATTTTAAACTATCTCGTGATATCTTCTTTCTTGAGGCACCCTGCACTGCTTTTAAAATAACAGAGACTTAGGTGACGTCAGATATGCCCTGTAAGATTTCCTGTGACTTCTACTCCTTATAAATATACTTTGAGTGAATTGTTCACCCATTAGACAAGGGAACCCAAGGTTGCCATGGTTGTCAGGAAATCATCTTCCTGCATTAACTCCAGAAGAAGGCCTTTAAAATGTGGTCGTGGGCCCCGTGTAGACAGATTATGGCTAGATTTTAAGACTCAGTAGAAGACTAAGATGAATGTATAGTAGAACCAGAGCTTCTTTTTCTTTTAACTGAGATAACTTTGATTTATAATACTGTATATTCTTCAGAGGTACATAAAAAGTAATGTCACTGTAGAACAGACATTTTGTAATGTACCTTTTATTTACCTGAAATGAGATTTCATTTATAGTACCTACACATATTGCTTTCTAAAATCAATATAAATCCTAAACCTAATACAAATGAGAAAATAGAAATAATTTATAAGAAGAGAGTATGAATTCCAAGATATTAATATTTGAACATAACTACTGAAATACAGAATGCATCAGTGAGATGCCTGCAATTACTTTCATTTAATAGCTTAGGCAACAAGAAAATTGAGATCAATGACTTCTTAAAATAAGTACGAGAAAATGATATGGGTAAAGTTAGACATTAGAATAAACATTAATTATAAGTAAAGAAATAACATACATATTTGAATATAAGTGAAATAGATCACACTATCCAACAAAAACATAGCAATCACGGGTGGAGGAAAAAAAGAAAGTAAATGATTTTCACAAAGGAGCTGTCTTATTTATATGCTTGGTGAGAAAATAATTTCCTATGTTATGACAGAAGAAGAGCCTGCAAGTCATCACTCCCATCATATTTCTTATCTTGAAATCAAATCAAACTTCTAGTTTCTGGTATTTAAAATAATTTGAATACAATAATCTTCATTAAGTGAAGTATACGATGAATTTAAATAATAGAGTACTCTCAATGTTTATTGTCTAGAAATAAATATTTCAGTCGACTATAAGAAAAGATCAGAACATCCCATAAGTCCAAAATAGTTTTAGCAAGTCATCGTCATGACATGTATTATCATTACAGTCATTTAAAAATATTTGGAATCTAATAAACAAGTCCTTACATGGTTGAAAGATTTAACAATGTCATTTAATAATTGTATACAGAAAAAGAAAAATAATTTACAAATCATGAAAACTACCAAATGTGCTACAGATTTTTATTTTCCTGTAGGTGAGCATATCTACCTCTAGCTAACGATAGATAAGAGAGAGTAGTTTATTTTTTGTGCTGTTAACTGTTGTGACAGTGCTGCACGTTTTGTTGTGTTAAAATATAAGCAGATTGAAATTTGGTTTCTGAATTTCTTCTCAATGAGGAAATCTTTTTGGTGATTATTTCAAGCTGCCTCTGCTAATAAAGTAACAGAATAATGGAGCAAGAGAGAAATGACAGCGGAGATCAGAAACTACAGATGGCAGCAAAAAAATGGTGCGACTTGCAAACACAGGTGACGGTGTGTTACGGGGAGAGAAAGACCATGAGAGGAATAGTAGATTTTGTGTCTTCAGAGAGTGACGATGGCGTAAAATTCTAAGCTTCCATCACCCTAGACATTCAATAAATATCCTTATTATAATCTGTTCCCCACTTCAGTATTATTTTTTAATTTATTTAGTAATATTTATCAAAAGTCTGTAAGTTCTAGACACTGTACTTGTTTCTGGGGTCTCCAAACTTTTCAGTATATTTTAAACTTGCACCAGTAGCATAAACTCATAAAGAAATATTTTCAAGACTTGCCTATTATTATGTATTTTGATATTAGTAGTAAATATTTTTTAAATTTTATTTTTATATTCCACATACAATTGCGACCCCCTTATTTTGACCCCAATCCCTCCCCTACCCACCTCCCACACCCCTTAGAGTGTCTCTGGTTCATAGTTTTTTGTTGATTTTGATTTTCACTTTCTTATAGTTATTCATTTTCCTGGTCCCTTATTTAAGTTTTCTAGGTTCCTGCTATGAGTGAGACCATCCGGGATTTTTCTTTTTCTTTTTGGCTTATTTCACTGAGCATGATCCCTTCCAGCGTCATCCATGTTGCTGCAAATGGCATGTGTTTATCTTTTTTGAATGCTGAGTAATATTCCATGGTGTATATGGACCACATCTTCTTGATCCAGTCATCTGTTTTTGGGCATTTGGGCTGTTTCCAAAGCTTAGCTATTGTAAACAGTGCTGCTATAAACATAGGGGTGCAGGTGCTCTTTGGAATGGATGTTTCTGTGTCCTTTGGGTAAATACCCAGGAGTGGAATTGCTGGATCCTATGGAAGCTCTATGTTTAGTAGGTCCAGAAATCTCCACACAGCTCTCCACAGTGGTTGGACCAGTTTGCACTCCCACCAGCAAATAAATTTAAACAACTTCGTAACAGGTGGTAACTGTTCAGTACACAAAGCACACGTGAGCTAGACAGATATAAAGGTTTGCATTCTATTTTAGGATCAAGTGCTTCATAAATATGTTGAATTCTATGCTAAGAAAATAGTCTTTCATGAACTCTAAATTTTGTGGTTATTGAAATATATTCAACAAAGGCATCACAAACACAATGTAGTAATAGAGAACCAGACACTTTGGTCTATGTTGCGGGTTCTCTATAGTAAGGATTAGTATGTTCAGCAAAATGTAATGACATATAAAGAAATGCACCTGCTGATGTCGTGTTAATTGGATAATCATGTTCTACATGTCAATGCTAGCTGTGCTTCATAGAGCTACAGAAATTGCTGCTTTTGAGCTTGATAAATTTTTCATTGTTCATTTAACTTTTAATTTCTTTTTAACATTGCCTAACTCCTGTACCACAAATCATTGTTGCGTGGCGTAGTTGTAGTCCTTTTATTATTTTTTTTTTCTTTTTAGAAGGAACAAAGGCCTCATTTCAGGTCACTTTCACATACCGTTTTGGCCAAAACTTTTTGCATCATCCAAAGGCAAACCGAGAATCGTAATAAGCATTATCAGAAATGCCAATATTGAGTTAAATTCTTTCTTTTCATTTAAATTATTTATTTTTTGCACCTAGAAAATGCCTAGAACATACTATGTGTCATAAATATTGATTTTAATTTTTAAACATTTTATTTAAAAGATTTTAAAGATATTATTTTTATTTATTAGGATATATAAATGATGGATGAATAAATATTTTAAGGAGACAAATTTCTGTGCCACAGTCTGATTTCAGAAATAGCAAGATGTTCTATCTTTGGAGATCAGTAATAGAATTATTTATTTTCCTCAAACTTTGCCCCCACCCCAATTCATAAAACAACAACAAAAAGCTGCCTTGATCTGGCACCCAAGAAAGCTTTTGAACATCTAAATTTAACTGATAAATGAATAATAATGACTCCGTTTCATATATTATACCCCATAATTCAGAGTAGCAGAAAGCAACTTCTTCAAGCCTGGACTGACCTGAGGTTTTTGCACCTGGTTAGAGAATTTTGAACCTGGAATTATGCTTCTTTGTGTATTTCTCTGAGAAACACAACAATTAGAGATCCAAACTCTCTCTACGATCACTCTTGAGTCTACCTCCCGAGCACTACAGAACCCCACAACGGGGGCAGGTGTGCATCCGTGTCCTCCTTATTTATGTATGTGTGATCCTGTTACTATTTCTTATTATGTAAAAGTATGGCCATTTATTTATTGTAATTTTTTTCCTCCATAAATGTCTGGAGAGAATAAGATAAAATCTAGAGATTATCACCATGGTTCAGAACCAGCAGGTGTTTATGTTTAAATGCTACCAGTGGTGTGACACTGTGCATGATGCTGAGGTAACACTGAAAGCAAGAAAAATAATGGAGGATGTACATTTTCCAAATCCATTCACATTTTGCCCACAAGCTTTTCTTTTAATCTATTGGAAACATTGCCACATTGCTCTTTGTATTCCAAAAAAGCACAATTCCTTGGTGGTTTAAATGCTGACATCATGTTCCTACCTTTGTGCTTTTAGCAACCCCCATCTCTTCAAGTTAATGTCCTTTTCCCAGCTCCAAATACGTTAACACGATGTCCGTCTATATCTGTCCCTTTACTACAAAACTTATCTACGTGTATTTTGCATGTTTTGTGCTTTATGTTCACATTAACACTGTCAACTTTGTAGTCGGTCTGTGATTGATTTAGCTTTATCTCAGTCAGAGAAATAAGAGGAAGAAAGCAGAATGGAATGCTGACTAGAGGGATGGCCAGACATGCCACGTCTTCCTAACTCACAATGTGAGGAAAAGATCACAACACTGTGATTATTATTACTTCTACAAATCATTTTTTAACATTTAGTGATGACCTTGCAAATTATTATGCCTCAGGATCTTGTAGTAGGCAGTGGCTAAGTTTCTTTCATGATGATTATCATAGTGCATAATGTTCCATTATGGTCATGATGATCTATTGCAAAAGCTAGAATAAAAATGCGGTTGAAATTGCTATAAAGAGAGTTAAGGTCAGGGCCTCCCTGGTGGCTCAGGGGTTAAGACACAGCCTGTGAAGCTGTCTGCAGCCACTGCAGCATGAGTTCGATCCCCAGCCAGCCAGGGAGCTCCCTACAGGGCGCAGCAGACCCCTCCTGTCTCGCCCGCTGCTCCCCTCAGCAGTGTATTTCAGTCAGTCTGCCTGTTCTGTTCCCCACTCTGTCTCTGGTGAATCCTCTCAACCTCCCACCCCCCGCATCTCTGACCTGTACCCCAGCACTTGTATGCATAAAATAAATATAAATCTTTAAAAAAAAAGATTTCATTCTATGAAATCATATGAAAAGTGAAAAATGTAGTTTAGTTTACCAGATGTTGAAAACAAGTGGGAGGAGAAGCAATATTGCTCTATTTTATTGAATTGGTTGAATTACAGTTTTGTTATTAAATACACTCTTTTTTATTAATTTAAACAAGAAAAACCAGTGCTTAAAGTATAGATAAATGATGCCCCAAAAAACTTTTCAGAGTTTAGAGGTTTTTCTACCAAGAGAGCATTTCAATATGATGAGTGAGAGAATTTCAGATAATAATACCTAAAAGTGAGTGCTCTTCAAAAATTTATCTGAAAATATGGAATTTAAGCTTATACCACTAGCAAAAAATAGTATAAGCTTTTTAAAAGAACATAGGTAGGAATAAAGGAAGGACAAATGAAATGGCTTTCCTGCAAAATGGGAATCTGTAATAATAAGCCATTCAAAATCTGAGAAATCAACACCTGACTGTAAGAAATGGTTTTTGTTTTTGTTTTTGTTTTTTTCAAAATAACATAGGATGACCTCTAGGGAAAAGTAGTAACATAAGTACATATGTAAATATTTAATTCTCTACTCCCACCCCAGAATCACCGTCCAAAGGAAATGAGCTACTAAATTTTGAAATAGGCGAAAGGCTGTACTAGTTACGGAAATTGACAAAGACATCGAACTGATACAACTTTAATAACATTTTGGTCAATGGAAGGCAGAAATGACGAGGGTAAACCTGAAACTTGGGTTGCATTTTTCTGCTAGGACTTCTGCGCATTCTAGACCAACAAATGCACTTTATGATCAGTGAGCAAGGGGAGGAGCAGGATTGGCCTCTGCCTTCCATGTAAAACTGCTCTAGGCCTTGAGAAGTGACACAGCCCGAGAGTGAGATGACAGCGGAGCCGCAACCACCGAGAGAAAAACCTCACAGACTAGAGTCAGTTTGGTTCATTTTCATTTGTAATCAACGGTTTTGCATGACAGAGTCGACACCGAATCAGAGGGCTCAGGACAGTGAGAGAGTGACAGGGGCAGCGAAAGAAATAACCAACTGAGTGATGACATGAAAAAAAAAATGGATAGGACCTGGATTAAGATCTTGGCAAAATCACAATGAATACAAGGAAAGGTGAATGGAAACACAACCATTTGGTGAAATGAGGAGACAGGGCGATGCCGAACATTGGGTAACATCCAGTTATAGCCTCAGACTTTGCGAATGGCCTGTTTCAGCTTAATGATAAAGCATGAAGTCAAAACTGTCATTCAGCCACGTGGCACAGAATAGAAGCTGATAATGGCAAGGTACAGACTTCAGAGGGGAGCGGGGTGGGTGTCCCCAGTGGAGTGACCATGTAGTGGACAGTGGGAGCTCAGAGCCGCCCCTCTAGTCAAGTGATGAAGTCTGGCGCATCTCCCCGCTGCTCCCCTTCCTGCCTTGCCTTCAGTGAAGTGATGTGTACATTCCTACATGTTAAAATCAAGAGGAAAATATTTTAAGTAACTATCCAATTTAACTCAATTTAATCCATTTGGCTGTGGGGGGAGAAACTGTCATTTGAAGACTTCACAGTTAACAATTCTTTTAAAGTTGAACCAGCCTAACTATCACTTAAATAGAAAGTCTGGAGTTGAAACAAAGGTAATTTTTAAATGTGTTTCTTTTCTCATTTTGGAAGACAATCAAGGTTTTGTAATTAAATGCATTTATTTAGAGGGCGATACATTTCATTATACTATAGAAACACGTAGCTATTTGGGTCACACAAACAATACTTTGAGAAATCCTTGGTATCTTATTTCTGGATCCCACTAAGTCTTATACTTTAAGACCAACCTCGAACACAATAATGGCAGATCAACTTTGGAAGATATAGATATTTCTGTTAATCTTAACACCAATGCAAAAGCATTGAGACTTTAGCCAACAAATAAGAATAATTTTACTGAATGCATGTATTTGTACTCTAAAATCAATAAAACTATTTTTTTAGGAATTATTCCAGAGACATAGTGCTCAGGCTACCTTTTCCCACAATAAACACCTCATTTTATTTTTTCCTAATTTTTTTAAACACCTGCTTTTATCAATTCAGAAAATACGACGCAAACTGAACAGTAAGGGATGTTTCTTACCTCACTTTATTCAGAATTGTGGCAAGGTTAATACAGAAATACAGGCTTGGCTAATTTGAGGACTCAAAGACATTATTCAAAACCTAAATCCTGGGTGGTGATATTGCCTTTCATCATAACATGAGAAGTTCTATATTTGGACACAACAAGCATTATATTTGGACATAACACTTTTCTACAGAAGCTTTTTCAACTTGTCGTATGCCTGATATTAGATATGAATGAATTATTCAGCAAATACCTCCCAACCACCATAGACATTCTGAAGACTTATAAACGAGAATCTTATCTTGGCATCTTTCAGCCTAATTCAATTCAAAAAGTCAATTCTTGATGAGGACTTAGCCTTGACAAGGGAGTCAACTTCATCTCATCTGAGTGTCTATTAAGAAGAAGAATAAGGTACTTAAATGAAAAGTAATATAACTTTGCCTAGGGCAACTCATAATGTTTCCAATATAATATCCAATATTAATATAATATTAAAAATCACCAACTTTAATTTCCTCCTAAGAATTAAAGAAATTAAAAGAATTCTGACTTGGGAGCCAGTTCGCATTCAGGATCTGCCATTCTCCATTCATATAGACTTTGATAAGTTTTTAATCTTCTTGACACTTGATTAACATATTTGTAGAAAGAGAATAAAATTAGTAGCACTTAATACTCATTAGATGTTGAGGACAGAACAGATAATATATCTCATGCACATTATAAATTATAATGTTTTATACAAACCTAAATTATAATTATTAAGTTTTATTCATATTGGCTTATCGCTCCCAGTGGATAAATCTGTTGCCAATGGATAAAATTAATGAAAAAAAAATAGGCTATTTAAAACCAAAATTATAGAGAATAAAAATCAGTTTGCAAGAGGGGAAAAATCGGGGAGGTAGGATAAATCAGTGAAGGGAGTAAAGTGGGTAAATGCAAAAGCTAACTTTAATGAGGGAAGGTGACTGGACTTCTCGTGGTGATCATTTCACAGTGCACACAAATATCAAATATGCTGTTATACACGCAAAACCAATGTAGTGTTCCACAGGTGAATTATTACTCAATTAATAAAAGAAAACTGGAAAGGTACATCATTCAATGCATGTTTCGGGTAATAGAAAGTCAGAAATTTTCCTCCTGTACCTCTGCAGTTGTACTGATTTCAACCCTCAGAGGGTCTAGCATATCAGCCAAGTAGCAATTGTCATTTTTGGTTGTCAGTAAATATACAGACCCAGGCGGGAGAACAGAAGTACCAAGTATGTGTAAATATTATGTTATGGGTAGCCTGTGTCCATGAAAGGGGGAATAAATACTTTGGCAAAACTCATCCCTGACTTCATACAAATTTTGAAATAAAGGGAAATTGACAGCCATGGACACACGTTTGATTCCACGGAGAGTAGAAGTTAAGCAGGTGGACTTAGAAAAAGATGGATTCAGGCTCTACCCACGGCAAAAGACTGTCTTTTTAACCTCGAATGATATATTTTGTATTCCTAAGCTTTCAGGGTCATTTTAATATCCAAATGCTGCCCCTAAATGTGATCCCTTATTCTGAATTAAGAAAATGGCATCTTAATATGATACAGTATCTTAGATAAGAAACACAATAAAGACGTCAAATGATGTGTTCCTTACACATGAGCTTATAGAACTTTGGGTAATAAAGAGCATAAAGTCTGGGGTGAAAAATGACTCCAAGCATCATTTTCAATTCTTCTATAATAAATAAAATTATCTATTAAAGAGCAGATAAATTCAAACGACCGTCAGTTTAAAACCTACGGGGTCAGATCAAATCAGTGTATCCCTCCAAATAAATTTGACATTTCCTCTTGTGTTCTAAGCAGTGAAAAGGATGCTCACTTTTTAAAGTTCTCACAGAACACCTAATCACACCATCTGCTTTAGGTTTTTAATGCATCGTTAGGGAGAGAGCTGAGATTTAAAAAAAAAATTAATGTTACTCTAACCCTGATAATTGATTTTATTAAAAAGTGGCAGTGCAATAAGAACAACTCAGATTGGTTCATTTGAATTTTTTAGCCACCGAGAAAATTTAAAATTGTTGTCAAAGCAATGTTCCAACTTAAATCATTTTAATGTGGTTTAATTTATTTCATTCTTTGAGAGAATATCATATCATTCCAATTATTGCCCATTTAAACTTGCTTTATATAAAGCTAACAAAAGATCCTGATTGGAATAATCAGGATTATCAATCAAATTCAATTTATGGTTCCAGAATGGTCGAATTTCTCATCACTTTGAACATATTTGAAAGCCTATTTTTTTTAAATGTTACTTACCTCCTTTTTTCCTTCTTTGTTCATTAGCATATTACATAGAACTTTTAAAGTTTCTTTATAAATGATTCTACAAACTAAGATGAATATGTTCTGAAGGAGAAATACGTTATAAAGGAAAACAAAGATGAATTTTGAAATAGAAGATACATAAACTGTCTTTCTTTGTACTTTGATACAAAAAAACCCAAGGAACAATTTTTATGACCTGCTGTATTGCTCAAAAAATATCCAAAATTCTTTTTGAGAATATTGGATTTTATAATGTGTCCTTTCTTCCATCCAGAGTTATAAGAAATTTATGGTCTAGTTGAGGGTAAAGACTATTGAACACAAAATTGGTGACTGAGGATTTCCGGTCAAGATATTTGCAAATTCATATTTCAGTGCCCACTCTATACCTCAAGCAAAATTGTTAATTATAATTATCATTTAAAAATAAAGTATAGGAAAAAAAAAGTATAGGAAATACTGCAGACCAAAAAATTACACACCTTACTACAATCATATCTTCATTAAAATTAAACAATTCTCAAGAATGAATTTCAGCAAGAAAAAAATTAAGCCCGGAGCAAGAAAAAATTTATGAGCTACTTTGGAAAATTTCATTAACTATGACTATGAAAATTAAATGCAAAATTAAATTTCTAAACAAAAATAATAAGTAAAAATTTTACTATGTGGTTAAAGTGAAGCAGGAAAAGTATAAAGTTACTAAATATGTCCAGAATTTATTATAGCATTTTTATTGAGGATTTCTTTTTCTCTGTAATAATTCTTTTAATAAAATTTGTATATAGCTAAAGTTTATTTGCCCCTAAGAAAACACTTTCTCACTCATAGAGATAATTAACACATTTCTTCTCGATAATAAAATCTAGGCATATTTTCTTAATATCTTGGCATATCTTTTCTATAATATCTTGACATAGCCAAATCTGACCAACTTGTTATCCATGAAAAAGTAGACAATTATCTAATGAGCATATTGTTAATCAGAGAGCGATGCATAAATGAAGTAGAATCAGGATATATATTACACTTTAAAAAGTATTGCTTCTTGCAAATATTGGCGCACATAAGTATTTAAGAAAAACCTGCTGATAATTTGTGTCACAGAAATTATATGTACATGCATATATATGAATAATAATATTGTGAACTATAGTGACATGTTCTGAATAGTGTCATTTCAAATTCATTACTTCATGGGGTAAGATTTATTTAATGAATGTCAGTATGTGTTATGACAGTAGTATAACGAAGAAAAGATACTCATAAACATTAGTACTCTATAAAACTAAATTCATATTGACATTGAGATCAAGGGATGTTAATAAAGTGGAAGCATGCAAATAGAGCAAAATAAATAATTCAGAGAATTGAAAGGTAATTTTTGTACCAGTCGCCAACCAGAAAATCACATTTAATTTTCATTCAGCAACCTTGCAGACGCCTTGGAAGTAAAGATGCTACATATTTCAGACATGAAGACCAAATCATTTTAGAAAATATATTCTAGAAAATAAGATTATAAAGAAAGAGACATGAAAAGCAAGGGTGTACTTACTTGCTAGGGACAAGTAATACCGCATCATAGAGGTTAACAAAAGAAAAACAATCTAAAAACTCACATAATGAGGATTCACCTGGTTATAATAAATAATAAGAATAATGGAGCAGACCAGGAAGACTCTGTTTTTTATGACCTGGGGCATCACAGGCAGATTGGGGTCATGACCTGTGACAGACCAGAGAGGAAGGTGACTATTTGTATTGAAAGGAAAGGTGAGATCTTAGCATAGGTTTCCTGAGAAGCCTCAAACTGGGCTAGGCGACCAAACGCCTTCTTCAAGTTCTCATCAGGGAGAGCGCTGATTGCTTCTTCCATCAGGAAAAGGACAGGTGTCTTGCTCATAAAAGATCTCTCCCTTGCTTAGGGAGGGTGAAGACTTGTGGACAAGAGCTGGAGCTTCTCCAAACCCACAGTACTGTCCTGCTCTCAGAAGCAGCAATCTGTGTTCTGATCAAGATATACCATAGGGCTAACACCCCCAAACCCACTTGTATCCTCTGTCTTGAGCACCCACAGGTCAACTACAATGTTGACTTCTAGCATCAACAGTAAGTTGTGCCTGTTTGTGCTTTTTGTGTGTTGTAGTTACACCCCATCTTTCAGGTGCTGCGTAACAAAAGGGTAAAACCAGAGTGACAGCAACCGTCACAAATCGCATTTTGTTCACTCCACAAACTCTCCCACCACAGCAACCCCAGTCACTGGGTTTTGCCTGGATTGGTGAGTGGGTCCTCCCGCCACTGTCCATGTCTAGATGCTAGAAATTATCTCAAGGGGGAAAGTTTCATTTCCCCTGGTTTGGCGTATTAAGGTGGTCACGAGACCATGGGGCGTTGCACGCTGATGGCCTGCAGAGGAAGTCATTTCTCTTGTCTTCGCTCAGGCATGAGACCC
Source organism: Talpa occidentalis (assembly GCF_014898055.3). Classification (NCBI taxonomy): domain Eukaryota; kingdom Metazoa; phylum Chordata; class Mammalia; order Eulipotyphla; family Talpidae; genus Talpa; species Talpa occidentalis. Next base: position 84,103,477 of record NW_023601653.1, read on the forward strand.
TCAGTCCAGACAGCAGAGCACTTGAGTAGAAAATGTGTTCAGTATCACCCTCCACACTGAGCCTGGTTTGTACCTTCCCGTCACTGGAACTGGGAGAATTCTTGCCCAGGGATCTCCTCAGGCCTTTATGAGATAAAGAAAAGCAGCCCCTGTCCCAGAAGGCTCCAGAGTGCTCCATCCAAGCAAAAAGCATGCGTACGTTCTCAGATGGCCAATTCTGTACCCGCCTCCTGTGTGCTTCAGGGATGTTCTGGACCCAAAAGACAGCAGGACCCGTTTTCACCAATAGCTTTACTTCAGTCTATTCTTGAATTATGTATAAATGGGATTATAAAATAATAAATAATGTGTTTTATCTGGTAACTTTTGTTCAGTAATATCTCTGGGGCGTAATTACATAAAGCAGTAGTTCATTCTATTGCATTGTTGTTACGTATTTCTGTGTAAATACACGATAATCACTTTCCATCATTGTCTAGCTATAAAGGACATAAAATATTTTCCAAATTTTCTGCTAAGAGATGTACTGTTCTATACTTTATCATCCATAAGGATTTGATTTCTTTGCATATTGGAGGGCCAAGGTTCACTTGTTTAGCAAAATTTCACCATGGTTTCTTTAAAAAAATCTTACAAAGTTAGTGAAATAATAAATGATATCACAGCCCATGTATATGAAGGGTCAATACATCAGCAATTTCATAGTTGGTAACTTACAGTAATTTGTATGACTATAATTTCATCAGAAGACAGGAAAAGCCGCATTGGGAAGCTTTGTGTTTCCAGGTCTTTCTGTCTTGAGTAGTCGGAGGAAGCGTGTGCTGGGGAAGCCATGATCCATTACGGAGCCCATCAGATAGAAAAAACCAATGGCAGCAAAACTCAAAGTGTAACAGGGTGGTCCCAGGAAAGGGGGAGGTTCCCCGCCCCACTCAAGGGAGGGTGGAGCTGAGCAGGAAGAGGAGAAGCTGCAGAAAAGAAGGAGGAAGGAGCAGGATGGAGCCAGAAGGAGACCTGGAGGAGGCGCATGGAGCCTAGAGACACGTGAAGAAACTGCGCTTGTCTTTTGGTTGTGGACTGGGTGACGCGGATGTGGGTGAGACCCATGGGAGGTGACAATGGCAGCTTTTATCTTGATGTTGATTTTGCTCTTTTCCTTCCGGGCTTGTCCGGTTATTTGTGACCCTTTGCTGTGGGTCCCCACTGGAAGATGCTTTAGACTTGTGGCAGGCTTTGGGGCCTTGTTCTGGGCCAATCCCATATGGATGGACTTTTACCCACGAGGGGACGGGTCACTTTGGGTGCTTCATTTAGAAACTAGACTCTTTGCCTTTCCTGTATTGTTTCCTAGTTTTATTAAAGATCCTTCCCTTTAGTCTCATGTGTTTTGTGTTGATGCGGCGGATGGCAGAACCCATGTAGAATAGGCAGGTTTGCGGGGTTTGGGCTGCCCCTCTCCCTGTCCTATAACAAAAGCAGGGAGAGCTTCAACTATATGTTGAAACATCAACATAAGCTCACTGGTTTCGGTGGCAAGTTTATGGGGATAATTTTTTTCTCTTTTCCTTCCCTTATTAAGCAAGAAGTAAATTACATACTTAAAAAAAACTAATTTCAGAAGAAAACAGCAGTGAAAAAAATTTTTTTTGACTGTAGATTTACTGGGAATGTACCTTTGATGAAATTCAAATGCAGCATGCTTCCTGCAATATTATCAAATGAAATAATTTTACACCGGTTCCTTGGAGATTTAGCAGTCTGCAAGTGAATTTATTATTCCATAACTAAGGGAAAACAATGCTCTCAACAATTCCAAACAAAACAATGTAGAAAGTCCTACATGCATATATTTAATGTATGCATCAATTCAATGTTTAGAGCTCTGCATTTGTATAGTAATTTGCTGCCTATTTTGTAAATCACAACATGAAGTGTCTATTGGAACAGCCATCATTTTCTAGCTTTCCAAGTTGAGGCAGATGTGATTCTAAAGTATTTTAGTTCAGGATAACTCAGAATCAGAATGTCACCTTGCCTCACAAGATGAAGAGCATTTAGTACCCCCGGCCACATACCCAGCCAGAGCAGTGTCAGGTTGTTAGGGGGAAAAGGCTGTCCTAAAGCTGATTCCATACAGGCTTCGTGGCCTCCACCCCCACCCCAGGCCAAAGCCAAAGACACTGGGAACTCCACATCCCATCCCCACCCAAGGGAAGGTGGCTGGGACCTGAGGGTGGGGTTCAGCAGCCAGGTTGGTATAAAGCCAGACACGTGGGCTTTGGGGGGGTCCCCCATTTTGACTCTCCTCCAGCTCTCAGTATCTGGCCAGCTCGGAGAGTGCTTTTTGGAGTTCCCAGTGTCTTTGTCTTTGGCCTGGGGTGGGGGTGGAAAAAAATAGGGAAAGTCTTTAATGCATCCTACCCGATCCGCCGACCTGGAAACCCAAAGGCACTATCCGAAATGGCCAGACGCTGCGAGCTGGCTGGGAGCCAAAATGGGGGATCCCCTCCAAAGCCCACGTGTCTGGCTTTATACCAACCTGGCTGCTTCACCCCACCCTCAGGTCCCAGCCACTTTCCCTTGGGTGGGGATGGGATGTGGAGTCCCCAGTGTCTTTGGCTTTGGCCTGGGGTGGGGGTGGAGTCCACAAAGCCTGTATGGGATTAGCTTTAGGACAGCCTTTCCCCCCTAACAAGGTCATTCCCAGATAATTCTCCAACCCATGTAGTGTACTTCCAGCTTATGGAGACTATAAACCTAAGAAAAGCTTTTCAAGAATGAAGAAAGGGGGTTTTATTTAAACTCTGACATAGTACACATTTTAAAGTGTTTATTTAAATAAACTACATAGATCCATATGAGCATACTATTATTTTTTTAAAACAGAACTCTGTTGAAAATCATGGTAAAATGTGGGATGAGAGGTTATGAAAAATCATCAGTAAAATGATGCTGTCAAAAACTAAGAAAACTCAAATATTTACACTTACCCTTCATTAACCAATACCTGAAAAAGTGACAGGTGGGGGTTGTATAAATGTTGGTGATTTCGATTTTTCTCATAGAGTTAATACTCTGTCTCCTTTTTCCTAAGGGAGTTTTTGTTTCTCTGACGGTGTCTTACAAAATAATGCTATTAATGTTTTTGTGCCTCAGAGAATCTGAGCCATGGGAATGCGCACATGAGAATAATTCTGAATTGGATCTTACTAAACATTTCATTCCAGAGGGCCAAAGCGACTGTCTTCCCATCACACCACTGTTTCAAGAAGCAGGCAAGATTTACTCAATCTAGCTACAAAACCTGAATATTTAACCATTATTCTACATGGCTCTAAATACAGTCAATCCCAGAAGAGATGGTTTGCCTTATTCCTAATGAAAAATGAAAACGAAGCAAGAATGTAGACCACATTTCAGCTTACGCTAGAGCTTGATGAGCTGGCCATCCATCACTGTGACCGGGAGTGTGAGCTGCATGGCAACATCTTACAGAAGTACCTACAGGTGTTTTGCAAAAAGATACACACAATGAAGTTCAAGACAGAACTTACAAAAGTGAAATCTGGAGACTGCCTGAACCCAAAGGAATGGGATCTAGTAACATGCGTGCTGGTATACCCGAGCAGCGAATAATAGGCAGTGATTTGAAATACCAAAGTAGGCATGTGTATGCTGATGTGGAGATGGATCCCCAATATAATTTCAATTGGGAAAAAAAAAACACTGAAAATAATACACTATTTTTGTCAATAATAAGTGTTAACATCTTAAGTATGTCCAGGAAGAATAGAGTATCTTTCATGATGCACTTTGAAACAGCAGCCGTGGTTATCTGTGCAACTGGTTGGGATGCTGAAAGTTGGGGTGGATTGGGGGCAGTTTAATTACTTCCATCAATCTCTGATCTGCTTCTAGAAACACTGGAGTGACACATACAATGGCCAGCTCACGTTACCCCAAATAAATATGCCGCATCCCCATGTGCAAGTGAGACCCCATGGTGCCCAGCAGACGCTTCCCTTCAGGAGCTGGATCGGCTGTGCAGTGTCTGCTTCTCCCCATGGCGGTAGTCTGCACCAGCCCAGCAGAGCCTGCTTGTGCCCATGCAGGACCCTTCCGGATCAGCTGCTGGCAGTTCGTCTGCTGCTTCTCCCCATTTAGATGAGTGGAGCACGAACTGGTGTTCTCAGTCTTACAAACAGCTCCTTGCAGGGGTTTTCTTTTCGTTTCTTTGTGTAGCAGTTTCACGAAACCACAGCATAGCAGAAGTTTCTGAAATTGCTATCAGCTTCCAGAGGATGGAGTCGAGTGCTATTTTCCTGCCTTGTCTCCCTGTTCTGTGCACGATGCAGTATCCGCTTCCCCGGAGGACTCTCCCAGCCTCTGACTTTTTGTAGGAATTTAAAGATTGACCACACGTCCTCAGACTCAACCCATATCATGTTTTGTCGTTACTATCAGTAGAAGTTAGTGCCCATGAGGAGGACGCAAATGAATATGTGTTTACTGCCCTAGAAAAAGCGCACCCTCCCCTCCTGTTAACCAAACCAGACCTCCAGATTGCACTAGGAGGAGTTTTCACCAACAAAGGAAAGTCCTAAGGTTAGGCCATGAACTGCATCAAACAAAAGATTTTCACATAAAAAGTAAGCAAAAGAATTTTGCTTCTCTTTGCCTTCATTTTCTGGAAGATTTAAATTAAGTATTTTTTTTCTTTTTACCATTTGATAATATTGTTTTATATTTTATATAATTCTTACATCATTTTTCATTTTTGCACAATGTATGCGTTTGATAGAGTGATCTATACAGCAAATTCTCCAAGAATGGGGATGGAACACAATTTGTAAAAAACAGCAAGAGAGAAACTGGGTGCTGAAAATAAGATGTTGACTTCAATGTGTATGTTCTCATATTCATTAAAGAGCGTAAAGCCGAATCCATCATTCGTTGGTTAAGAAAAAGTGTATATAATTTATCCGTCAAAACAGTTATTGTGGAAAGGGGACTCTAAGAGTAATTATTTCAGGATGACAGGCAGACAGCCGTACATGCGGATTCTCCCAGGCAAAACCACCTCTCAGAAGGACAGCATAGCTTGGTAGGGTGGTCTTAGCCGTGGAGATAAGCAGACTTCTCTTTGAATTCCCATCCCCATCCTTAGGGTAAAACAGTTGTATGATTTTCAGAGTCCCCTTTTCTCAAATGTACTTAACATAGCCACCTTGCTAGTGCTGAAATACAATATTAAGATATCACATATAAAGCCTGTAGTTCACTACAGGTATCCAAGATAATAGTTTCTCTCCCTGCGTTAATAGCCCTGCACAAAGAACAGAATTCTTGCTGTTTGATTACCTCTCTGCATTTAAAGTTCTTAACTTCAAAAAGCACATTATTATCAGACCTTTTAACTATGTTATTTTTGGTCAGGAGAAAATGAAATAGAATACTCAAATATGAGTCAGGAATTTTGCATTGAGGGAAACAAATAGTTTAATAGGTACAGATCAACTTATCAACATGTAATTTTAATTTCAGTAAAACAGATCCAAAATATTTATTGAATAACATGTATTGTTTTGCCTTCTTTGCTAAACCCACCATTATCAATAACAAAAACAAGGGTCATCTTCCATGCGCTAGAGCGTAGAAGGGCGTAAACCAAAGCTAATGGCAACTCTCCTGTGTCTTGCCGCAGGCTGGCTGTCATCACAGCAGCTTCCACACGTACAAGGAAAGGCTATTTTTTTTTAAGTTTTCCATTCTTTTATTTTTAAGATTTATTTGTTTTTATACAAGAGCTGGGGTACAGGCCTGATTTGCAGGAGGGTGAGAGGATTCACCAGAGACAGAGCGGGGAACAGAACAGGCAAACAACTGAAATACACTGCTGAAGGCAGCAGCAGGCCTGACAGGAGAGGTCTGCTGCTGCGCCTTGTGGGATTCTCTCTGGCCGGCCGGGATCGAACCCACGCTGCAGAGGCTGTGGACTGCATCACAGTGCGGCACGCAACCACCTGCGCCACCAGGGAGGCCCAGTTTTCCAGTCTTAAATTGCATTAAATTGCTGCCACAAGAATGGAGAGTTTAAAAAAAAAAGAAAAAGACTGAAGAAGAAACCATTGAAAAGAACTTGGTATTTAGCTATCTGCCTCAGTAAGGATTTATTCTTGAATGTTACTTTCTATTTAAAAAATCTGATATTTAAAGCGAGAGTGGTTTGAGCAAGGGCCTCTGTTCTGAAGACACTTCTGGCCATGTTAACTGAAAGACACTTGCTGCTCTTCCCCACCAGTGAGAACGTGAAGGCGACCACGACAGTTGGGCAGCAGCACCGTGATGTGTCAGTGTGTACGTGGTCGGCTGAAGGTCCTGTTGTGTGACATATTGTGTGTGGATGGTTCTGGAGCTCATGTAAGAATGGGCAGAAGAATCTGATCAAAATGAGTTTGGCAAGAACAAATGCACTGTGTTGGAAAGAGAATTTTCTAGATGCAGAACATTCTCTTTTTCAAATATTAATTTTCATATTATCTGATAAAAAATTTAGATATAATTCATAATATCTAAATGGAATATATCAAGCATAATTTAACTTATACTGATGACCTATGAATTTAAATAGCAACTATTACACTCTGCTCTGTATACGCGATCACTTTAGCCAAAATAAATGTTTTGTGACTCCGTTTTTATCAAGTAGTGTCTACCCGTAGGAGATCTCTCCCGTTTGAGTCAGAGCCTTTGGACACAAGGGGCATGTATTTTAATTTTAGTTCTTTCTCAAGTATTTCTCATTAAAGTTCTGTTCTTTTCAACCAAAGTCAGTTCATAATAAAGCAGTATTTGCAAATGGAAATTTTTGATACTGTTATGAATTTCTACCCTTGAAACAACAAGCAAAATCTTATTAATGCTGAATAGTGAAAAGTGGATCCTGACTGCTCTTTTAGCAGAAAAATAGGATATCCAAGTAAAGAAGTATCACCTCTAAAGTGGAGTTTTTACAACAGAAAAGATTAACAAATATGTAAAATTTTTTATAGAATTTAATTTTGGGCATGGAATTTTGCACTTTTTTTGTTTAATAATTTGGAATGTTTATATAACTCCCACATATATGCATTTTGCATTGCCAATAAATATAGATACCACATTTTAAAGTTTTACAACTGTTTTTTTCAACTGATGGATACTTTCCAAATGAAAGTATACTTTTCAGGCATGTCATTTAGCGATTACATGATTTCATTCATCTATAACTGTGACTTTTATTAATGGTACCAGACATACCGTCATCCAAATTATACCCATTAAACATAGCTCCATATATTAAAAATCCTGTTGTCCTATTTTAGATATGAAATTAGAATACATTTATCAGTTTTTATTATATATCCAGTAACATGTGCTTTTTATTTCTATCATTTTCCTAGTTACCATGAACTTTCCCAGAAAGTAGGGAGGAAAAATAAGTCACAAAATTAGTCAACATAGTTACTTAGTGACTCTGGTAAGAATTAAAATTCGAAGCCTCTGGATAATAGAGTTTATTTTTTTGTTCATAAAAACTTAACTTTTGTCAAAATAAATGGCTTTATTTCTTGGAACATTCCAAAAATGCAAAGAGGAATTCCTTTATCTCTTTATGAGTTGAAAATAATCATTCTGTAAAACATCTTTTCATAAATAAGATTCCTATGCAATATCGAATCCTTGGATACAATGAAAAACAGAAAACTAAGCAAAAATGTACTTTATTAATTCATTCTTTAGCTTGCAAAAAATGCTTTATGTTGTCTTCCAATATTTATTTCTCCACTACTATCAAAATAATTTCATAAAGACCTAAGAAAATCATCCTAGTCCCAATGTCTATAGATTATTTAAAAGAAAAGTAAATTATGTATTTTTTATGTAGATTTGTGTTATGTGTCTGAAGTCATTGCATCACATCAAAATATTTTTTAAATATTTATTTATTTATGCATACAGGAACCCCTGGGGACAGGCCAGAGATGCAGAGGGTGAGAGGATTCAGCAGAGACAGAGTGGGGAGCAGAACGGGCAGAGCTACTGAAATCCACTGCTGAGGGGAGCAGCGGTCTGCCCCACCTTGTGGGTATCTCCCTGGCTGGGGAACGAACTCGTGCTGCAGTGGCTGCGGACAGCTTCATAGGCTGTGTCTTAACCCCCTGCACCACCAGCGAGGCCCACATCACATCAAAATATTTATTCTCAATCATATTTTTATAAGTTACAATCATTTTTTAAATCCTAGTGTTTGCTGTAGTAGAACTACTTGTGGTTAAAATATGGTATACAAAGATCAAACACATGCATTTTCATGTTTCCAAAAATTCAAAGCATGGCTCCTCAACACGATAGCTAGAAGCCTTAAAATACCTAAAGAAAAAGCTCATCCTTATCGAAGCATATTAATTCTTAAACCTGACTTTAAGGACGTTCTGTAGTCAGAAGGGTCCTATTAAACATATAGCAGGTGTTCAGATATTTGGCTATTTAAGTTATAAATTGCGAGAAGTAGCTGAACCAAATAAGCTTGACTTTCCCTGACCATCTGAGAGATTGCCCCTCGGCCAAATGTACCTTCTGGAGCAAAATTCACTAAGAACTGAACTTTTCCGACTAGGAAAGCTTTGCATAAAACCTCTCAACTTAGCAGCACTAAACACATTGAGCTGCCGTCCTTTCAACACTCCTGAAACCTGCAGACAAGGAGATGCCCCTAACTGCCTCTCATCATAAAATGAAAAAATGAACCGTTAATGCCTCTTGGTTTACGTTTATTATGGCTTCGTCCCTAGTGATTCAGTTTTGACTTCCTTCTGTCAGGATTTAATATGGATGCAGCCGCTTGTCTACACGGTCACGTTGGATGCAGGCATTGACCTCAGTGGCCCTGGCGCACTCTCTCCCTACTGAGTCCATGTTGTACATCCTTTTTATTTCACCCAAATACATTTCAGGTAAACAATTTTCTTTCTGTTTGTCTTAACGCCACTTGTTTCCAAACCATGAGGACAGTCAGAGAACTATTTCTGTGTCATTAGCATGGAGTTTAATTAAATTCTGGCATGAATTTGATAGAGAAAACATTTATTCTATTGAAAAATAACAGAGCTATTAAAATTAGTTTCCTTTAAAGTGTGGCCAATAAAGCAAATGAAGAATTCAGAATTTCATATACCATAAGAGTACCAAAATATTATACAGCATTTTTTTTGAATTGCCAATAATATGATGAATTCCAAAAAAAAAAAAAACTACCTTTTAGCCAAATAGATGGAAAATGAGCTTTCAAAGTAGTATACTGCACCGCATTTATAAAATTATAGTATTTAATTACAGAAGAGCCTTTTATAAAAATGTTTTTGTGTCCTTTGAATATTTCTCTTATCATCACGTTAAATATAAAACTAAACAGAAGAAAAAAATAATTCTTAAAATTTAAAATGAGGGGAAAAAAACATGAGACCATGTTTTCTGCATCATGGACAATTTCCTCACTTACCCTTGCGTCCTGCAACCCCCTCCCCGCCATGATTTCTAGGTTGTGTCTATCTGGAAATTACAACTCCAAGAATCTGTTACAATTTGAGAAAGAGAAGGCCAATCGGTGACGCGAGTTTTCCTGGAATTTAGAGCGTAGTAGTGACGTGTTTCTGCAATTCCATGAAGATTCAGAAACGCCGCTCAGATGTGATGTGGGCCACACAGTCATCCAAAGACACTGCAAAACAAAGCAAAAAAAGCAAACTGTCATTGTAATAAAGTAAAATCACCTGTTCGTTTTTAATGAGTGAGAAATCACTCCGTGTGAAAACCGAAGGCCATAAAGCAACCTCTGCTTTAAAAATTAAAAAAAAGGAACAGATCATTAAATTAAAACCAGTCATCATTTCAGTTCAGTGTACCTGGAGATACGACTCGTGGTCCAAGTGAGCAGGAAACATACTCAGAGATTCTCACATATCAAGGACCCGCCAATCCGTTTTGTCTAAGATTTCCAATGGATTGATCTCAAATTGTTCATACCACCACTTAGATATGCTGGAATTAGTCCACCTGGAATTTTGCTTTACTTTTCAATTGCTTTACTTTTCAACTAAACTACGAATTACCTTTTTTTCCCCTCGATTGATGTTCTCAGAGTTTTGCTACATTATTAGCCTCTGAAAATTTTATTATTCTTCCATCTACTCAATTTTCTGTCATTGTTACCACGTCTTTATGTCTCTCCTACCTTTTTAGGATTCTTCCTCTGTTTTTTCCTTCAACATGTTTGAGTTTGTGTTTAATTGTTAGTATTTCTTTTTTCTTTTCCTTTAATAGTACAGTTACGATTTATAGCTTCAAGATTAAAGAGTAAAACATTTATTTTGCAAACAAGCTACTATCTGCATTTCTCCCCTTAATCAGATGCAGCTTTCTGGTACTTTACTATAAAGGATTTTTGTTATTATTCATTCATTATGTCCTGGTCAAAGGGGATCTCCAAAGGACGGGGTCCTCTGCTCTGTTTTCCTCTCAGATAATAGGATCTTTTGTCATTGACAAGGCGGGTGCAGAGCAACTCCCAACAATCTTAACTGTACCTTAATAAGTAATGAGGCAAAGGAACTCTGCTTCGGTTATGAATGTCTTCTTCCAATTAGTTGCTTTACTTTTAACTTTGTTTGATGTCTTCAGCTAAAACACGTTTTAATTATTTACTGAGTCAAACCTGCCTGTTGTTTTCTGAGAGTGGCAGCCTGTTCAGAGGCCTCTCCACTCCTCTGTTTTTAACATTTCTTGTAGTAAATTCAGAGGCTCCTGGTTTTTTTTTTTTTTTTTTTCTTTCTTCTTTCCATAGGATTCATTCCCCAAAGCAGCACTGCTAAGAGTGTGTGTTTATTTTATTGTTTTAACAATACCCATAACGGTAAATAATTTAAGCCATGCGGAAAGCTATAAAGTGACAATTAAGCTCCCTGACTTCCCTGACCCAAGGCCTGCAGTTCCCTTCCCCAGAGGAAAACACATTCATCAGTCCTGTGTGGTGTATTTCCAGAGATCATTTTCTCCTTTTATGGTATGAAGTTTAGGTTTCCAGTCAACTCCTAATGTATTCTGTTTGGTTTAAGGCAGAAGTGTATTTTTTTTTTTAAATAGCCAATTACCTCAGCAGCATTTATCCATACAGTAGTGCATAATTCATCCAAGGCGTTTCACGAGCTCAGAGGTTCATACTCTTAACTCCTCAATTACGCCTCCGTCATTTGTTACCCTCCCCTCATATCGCTGACTTACTCCATTTTTCTGTTCTCACACCGCTTCTCAAATTTTCCTAAAATTATGTGTGTAAGGATCGAGTAAAATAGAATCAAAGAGAGATTTAAAAGAGAAAGTAATTTTAATTAACAGATGGTTGTGTGACAAGGGAAAACTCTTCCACGGTGTCTCCTTTGACAGAGCTCTCCTGAATCCACACCTTCTTAAGGCAGCACAGGTGTTTCCATATCCCCAGGGCGTGAGGCCCTGGGATATTATTTCAGACTGGGGTTTCCCCATTCAAACTGTTAGAGGGCAACCCCAAAGGGAATGGCATGGCCTGGGTGTGCCTCCTCTCTGTGACGCTTAAAAATAAACAACCCCGAAGGGCAGATATACGTAGAAAGGTTAATAAAAGATACATTTATATAGGAAATGAAAAGAAGGGAGGGAGAGAGAGAGAGAGATAATCCCCTGCAGCCCACATGTCCTTCCTGTTCCATCAAGCATGGCTGCTTAACCCCCCAGCATGTCCCCCTTTTCAGATGTCAAGCGTCATGACAGATCACGTGATGGGAGTCCTGGTCCTCGGCGCCTGGGGTCTCTTAGTAGGGGGTGGAGTCCATTCAGATCATCCTGTTTCCCAACAAAATCATCATGAGATTGTCACGATCGCGCTGTCATATAAGTGACTTTGTGTTGTTATTGCCAGTGTGTTTTGTTTGCTTGTTTCTAGAGAGATGAACATACGTAGGTTTATCAAATTCTCTTCTCTTACCACCTCCTGGGAACTGTTTAAAAACGGTTTCCTTCCTTAGCTCTCCACGTGTGAAACAATTTCCTTATCAACCCTGGTGTGATTTTCATTACTTTTGGAGAGTTTATCAAATTCCAGTCATCTTTCACATTCTGATCAAAGCTTAAGACTGATTGCATTTTTAATGATGGGAAACAAAATACCGTCATGAATAAAATTGACTCTGATGGAATATGTATCATACAGAATTCTTGTAAAATGCATTAAACGAAATGCATTTACTTATTTGGTTTTCGAGTGGGATTGAAAATATGACCAAGGACAGCTCTTTATTTATTTGTGGCGTGAGGGTAAGAGACTGGTTCTGTCTTCATTGTCTGCAGGCCGGTTAGAGACCGCATCTTCCGTGCCTTCCACAGGCTTCGTGCACAGTCACTGCAGACCACGTGTGAGCAGAGAATGAGGCCGTCCGGCCGACACCATGCAGACCAGGCAGGAACAGTCTGTCTGAGGCAAATATTTCCCACGGAAAGTGAAATAAATTCTTTGGCTCTCTTCTTCAAAGGGCCATTTTACCATCTTGTAAATGAGTTGGGAACTAATGTTACTGTTTTTCCTCATCACCTATTTTGTCAATTTTTGAAATTAGAGTCAAAATATATACCTCCAACTCATTCCATCTTTTGAGTTCCCGTTTCATATACTTGTAAAACATTTTCTAAATATTTGTCGTAGGTGTTTCCAAAGCACCTAATACTCTGCAACTCAACACATGGAATTTTCTAAATCTGGTACTTTGAAATGAAATCAGCAATTAACTTGGAGTTTGTAAGAGGCTCTCTTCTTGGTTCCCTTAGCATCACATCCAATTGCACACCAGCTCTATCAATTTTGTTTTTTAAACATCTTAAGATTACACTGTTTTCCCCCAGCATGGCCGCCAATTCGCGGATTCAAACACTTCCCATTCTTTTTGCTGCCTAAATGTCTCTTTTATTCATACTCCATCCCATCTTTTCCTTCTCAAACTGGATTTCCCTACAGCTAGATTTTTATTCTTTTATTAGACAAATTATGTCACCACCCTCTTCTCACTTAAATCATGCCATTGGTTTTTTTATTGCTATTAATATAAAGAGATGAATTTACATCATATGACATTATTATTGATTTCAAGGGGAGGCAGGAGACAAATTTAAAATAGAGCAGTAGGACCTCCCTGGTGGTGGAGCAGGTTGAGCACAGCGCTGTGAAGCTGTCTGCAGCCTCTGCAGTGCAGGTTCAATTCCCAGCCAGCCAGGGGATACCCACATGGCGCAGCAGACCTCTCCTGTCTCCCCGCTGCTCCCCTCAGCAGTGGATTTCAGTGGATCCACCTGTTCTGCTCCCCACTCTGTCTCTGGTGAGACCTCTCTCCCTCCCGTGCCTTTGGCCTGTACCCCAGTTCTTGTAAAAATAAATCTTTTAAAAATAGGGCAGTGACTTGAAAAAGGTAACTTCAGAGAGGAAAATACTTGGGTGGTTTTTAAAATAGCAGCACTAGTATGTTTGGAGTTGATGAGGGAGAGAAGGAGAAATAGGAAAAGAGTTGAAAGAAGTAATGAGGAAAATGATTGTGTGGGGTCTTGTAGGTCAAAGGAAAGGCCTTCACTCTGAAGTGAATTTGAAAGACACTGCAGAGTTGTGAGCAGAGAAGAAATATTATCAAACTTAAATTTTAAAAGTTTGCTCTGGCTGGTGGATTGAGTGCAGATTAGAAGAACACAAAGATGCAAATGGGGATCACCATTAAGGGGTTCTTGCCATGATCTAGGTGCTGGATCAAGGGTATTTGTCTCGGGGTTTAGATTTTGATATCTACAAGAATGCAGTTGCCAGCTATCCGAGCTCATTTACAGATGTGATTCCTTGGTGCTTTGGAAGACTTCTGCATCACAAATGTAACTATTAATTATAATGTTACCAGCACATTTGTAATCACTTCAAAATTAACCTTTATATCCTCAGGGGGTTTGTATTTATAAGCTTCACTTGATATCTCATAGAGAAACTAATTAGTCAACAAATAATAAGTGCAGAAAGAACACAAATTAGTTCTTTGCTTACTGCCCAATGGTTGTACCATATAATTTGTATTGTAATTAAAATGTTCTAAATTGCAATTAAAAATATTTAAATTCAGGATTAAAAAAGGTTCAAGTGTTCCAAGAAATATGTTGACACATTCACTTTGAGTTTACTATGTAGGAACTCACAGTGCAAGAAAGGTGAAAAATAACAATCTAGCCATTATCAAAACAGCTTCCTCTCTCCCACTGTCATCTTTGGAATTTCTGATTAAGACCCTGCTTTATAAAAGCCATCAAACATTTTGGAGTAGAGAGAACAGGAATATCCAGATTTGGGCACTGGAATGTTTTCAATATACAAAGCGTTTTATTCTGTAACATCTCATAAAACTTTTGTCTCCAGATATCGGGAAAGAGGTTTACAGAGAAATCCTGAGGGTCAGTGAACCATAGAAAGTAGATAGTACAGCTGGTTTATGCTCTAGTTGCTGTGTGTCTGCTCTACTTTCTAAGAGGTTTTCTTGATTTTCATTTAAGCTTACTTTTGGATTTTTAAAATTTTGCTCTTCATATTTTAAATCTCTAAGAACTTTTCTTGTTATTATAAATGTGATTATAATTTTCTATGTATAAAATAATTTCATATACCTCTAAAGTCTAAGAGAAATCATTCAAATTTGGGGAGATCAAATGGATGGAAGTTTTGTTTCGTGAGATTTCTTGTGAATTTCCAGGCTTCTGCTTGGTCATTTTATTATTTCCATTGTTCATGTTAAGGGAGGGGTTTACTTAAATATTGGGAATCATTGATTTTATCTACTATATTTAATAGTGAGATAGTAAAAAAATGGATTAGAAATTCCGGGAGAAGGAAGGAAGATTTTAGATCAAGTGTGTTAGAGAAGAGTTTGCTTTTTCCCTGGGAAGCTTTTCAGATGTCGGTGGTTCTGAAACTCTGGAAAAAGGAGATATCAGGCTGCTGGTTTTCTTGAGGACTAAAGGTGTGGACCTTAGACGTGAGTTTTCCATATGGGGACTTTGTCTGCTGTCTCTGTTTTTACCTCCGTATGTCAAACTATACCTTCAGTGACTCCTTGGCTTCTCTGATTCA
This sequence comes from Talpa occidentalis, assembly GCF_014898055.3. Classification (NCBI taxonomy): domain Eukaryota; kingdom Metazoa; phylum Chordata; class Mammalia; order Eulipotyphla; family Talpidae; genus Talpa; species Talpa occidentalis. Next base: position 84,118,694 of record NW_023601653.1, read on the forward strand.
GGAGCTCTTTATTTTTATCAGAGTGGGCATGTAGGCCATGGGTCCTGTCACTCTGAGGATAGGATGACTTCCAGCTCATTCTCATATCAAGTCACCTATCTTGTCCTTGCTCTATTTTAAACAGCATCTGTAAATGGGACTATGTCTGCGATTAGTGAGTGTAACCAGCTCCTCATTCACATGAGAGGGAGAATAATCTATACCTTCCTTTTTTCTCTAGTTACATTTATATCTACAAAAGTTTATAAAACCTCTTATTTACAGATCTCTTTCCTTTTTATCTTTTTGGATTTTCATCTTTTCCATAATTACAGTTTAGTGAGCTTTGGAGAACTAAAAGAGTAATATACGGGGTCCCTCCATATAATCTATAAACAGTGTATTTTTGATAATACATGGCATATCCGTATAGCATCCAAAAAACATAGCTGAGGGCATACTAATGATAGCAATTAGGATGGATTCTTAAATGCTTTCCTTTCTGTAAATATAGGCTTAAGAATATGCTCTTGGGCCTCCCTGGTGGCACAAGGGTTTAAGACACAACCTGCGAAGCTTTCTGCAGCCTCTGCAGCACAAGTTTGATCCCCGGCCAGGGAGCTACACACAGGGCACAGCAGACCTCTGCTAACTCCCTGCTGCTCCCCTCAGCAGTGGGTTTCAGTACATCCTCCTGTTCTGCTCCCTGCTCTGTGTCTGGTAAAACCTCTCACTCCCCAAACCTTTGTCGTATACCCCAGTTCTTGTATGCATAAATAAATAAATCTTTAAAAAAATTAAAAAAAAGAATATGCTCTCAAAAGATCTAATCAATTGGCAAAAGAGCAGAATAATGAGTAAATATTTGGAAAATATTGCCAATTAGAAAGGCTTACTGCAATCGGAAGCATTTAATCCAGAGGCGATAATTTGGCAGTGAGGCATGACTTGGTACTCAGATGTAGTGACTAGTTTCCTGCCTCCCCCCATTCAAAAAAACAAGCAAATAAAATGCAAAACTGTTTGCCTCCAAAGAAATTTTAAAGAATCTTCCCAATACCTATTAGACACCTATTTAGTAAATTGTGGAATTTCTTTAACATAGACTAAGATGATTTAGACAGGTATATAAATTCAATTTTACATGAAGGAGAATATAATAAGGACCTAATACAGAGGTCTAGATTAGAGAGTCAAAGACAAAGTTGTGCAATAATAAATAGAAGCAGTCTTTTTTTTTTTTTTTAAGATTTATTTATTTATACAAGCACTGGGTGCAGTCAGAAGCATGGGAGGGTGAGAGAATTCACCAGAACCAGAGCGGAGAGCAGAACAGGCAGACTGACGAGGTGCACTGCTGAGGGGAGCAGCGGGCGGCAGGAGAGGTCTGCGCGCCATGTGGGACCCTCGCCGGTGGCTGGGGAGCAGCCGGGGATCGAACTGGCACTGCAGAGGCTGTGGGCAGCTTTGCAACCCAGCGCTCAACTGCTGTGCCATCAGGGAGGCCCCTAAATAGAAGCAGTCTTTAATTGCCTCTATGTGTAGTCACAAAATGAGTGCTTATAAATTAGTCTTACTATAATAATTATCATTTTTTAAAAAAGAATAGGTAGAGTGCTCGTCAAATATTTTAGTATTATCTTCTTAGGTATATACCAGCAAAAGATTGTCATTCTTAGCTATCCCATTGTAAGCACAAGACATGAGAAGTAAGGTAAAATATTAAGCTCAAGGGTTTTAACCAACTCCATTCATTTAAAAAATATTTATGAGACGCTTTCATTGTGACAGCTATTGAGCTGGATAGTAATTGAAATATAAAGATGAGTAAATATTAGTTTAAGCCTTCAAATCTTTACAGTTACGGTAGGAAGATAGATAATTACATAATAGCTCGATATAGAGCTGTAAACACTGCTACAAAGAAAAGCCCAGAATACTAAAGGAAGGAGGAGTTATTAATTTTTGCTATAACTGCAGGTTATGCAGTTCTGTGATAAAATGGATTTACTGACACGTCTGAAGATGGACCTTAAAGGCTGCGATTGATGAGGGTGGCATATGGGCAGAGTCTGCAGACCTGGTGTCGTCTAATTGGAAGCAAAGGGCACGAGGACAAATAAGAAAAGAACATTCACTTGAAGTTTTACACACCAGGATGAAGGGTCCATATTTTTATTAGTGACAAGGGGAAATGTTAATGAACATTATTTTTTCTTTTTTGAGCAGTGGAAATGGCGTATGGAAGTTACAGTTTAGAAAGATTGATTTGATTGGTGTCCAGGATGAATTAAGTAAGAGAATCAATTACAAAGTTACTTGTAGACAGAGATGGACAATGAGAGCCGAAGACCATGACTGTGGAAGGTGGCGGCAGGTGTGGTGATGCGTGGAAGTTAGATCACCAGGACCTGCTGACTGCCTGCAGGGGAGGTCAGAGAAATCAGAGAGGTCTCAAGAGAATGAGATCTGACAAAGAGGAATAGAAGGGTGTGGAACAGAGTGAGGGGTGATACAGACATGAAGCAAATTTTTTTTTATTTGATTTTTTTTAATTTAACTTTTTTTATATTCCCCATACAATTACAACCCCCTTATTTTGACCCCAAGCCCTCCTTTCCCCACCCCCCCCAACCCCCATAGAGACTCTCTCGTTCATAGTTGTTTGTTGATTTTGATATTTTCTTTCTTATAGTTATTCTTTTTCCTGGTCCCTTATTTAAGTTTTCTAGATTCCTGCTATGAGTGAGACCATCCGGTATTTTTCTTTTTCTTTCTGGCTTATTTCGCTGAGCACGATCCCTTCCAGCGCCATCCATGTTGCTGCAAATGGCATGTGTTTATCTTTTTTGATTGCTGAGTAATATTCCATGGTGTATATGCACCACATCTTCTTGATCCAGTCATCTATTTTTGGGCATCTGGGCTGTTTCCAAAGCTTAGCTATTGTAAACAGTGCTGCTATAAACATAGGGGTGCAGGTGCTCTTTGGAATGGATGTTTCTGTGTCCTTGGGGTAAATACCTAGGAGTGGAATTGCTGGATCCTATGGAAGCTCTATCTTTAGCAGGTCGAGGAATCTCCACACAGCTCTCCACAGTGGTTGGACCAGTTTGCACTCCCCCCAGCAGGGCAGGAGAGTTCCTTTTTCTCCACACCCTCGCCAACATTTGTTGTTGCTAGTTTTTTTAATATGAGCCATTCTCACTGGTGTGAGATGGTATCTCATGGTAGTTGTGATTTGCATTTCCCTGATGACAAGTGATGTTGGACATTTTTTCATATGCCTGTTGGCCATTTGCATTTCCTCTTCGGAAAAGTTTCTTTTTAGCTCTTCTGCCCATTTTTTGACTGGGTTATTTTCTTTGTTTTTGTTGAGTCTCATCAGCTCTTTGTAGATTTTTGTGATCAGTCCTTTATCATTAGTGTTGTGTGCAAAAATGTTCTCCCCATCGGTGGGGTTTCTCTTTGTTTTTGTTATTGTCTCTTTGAAGCAAATTTTTTTTAATAAAGAAATTAGTCATCACTTCCCAATGCCATGAGGAGTTTCACAAGAGTGATAGAAAGGATGTAACAACTGCTTGGTCACTGGGAACTTTTAAGAGCAATTTTAGTAGGAGTTAGAGGAAAAAGTAAGATAACACAGGTCTAGGAACTCAATGTGGGGCAAAGATATAACAGCCTATCTATGAGGGTTTATATGTACATATATTTATTTAAACATATATAAATAGACATTGCTATGAACATACATATGCAGGGAGACAGACATGTGATATATTGATGGTGGGGAGCAAACTCTAAAGATTCAGGAAAGAACAGGAAAAAATGTCCAGAAGAGATGACATCTCAAAAACTAAAGATTAGGAGAATAGAATATTTGCAATATTTTAGGAAAACAGGGGTAAAAGTAACACAAATTGAATCCTTTGTGATGGAGGCCACAGTGGAATAAAAAAGCAAGCCTGGTTCCTAAAATAAGAGCGAGCAATTCGAGTATTAACTATAAGAGTATTATCCAATTACTTGTAAGAAGACAATATAATAAATACAATTGTCACTATATACGATTTTTATTTTTGTCATTATGTACGGTTTTTATTTCTGTCAGTGAGATGGGAGGGATAGTGAAGGCTGGGTCTTCACAAAGCAGGAGTGGTGGAGACTCTGTCTTCAAGTGACTTAAAGATTTATAGCAAAGTCATCATGAAGCTGCCTAACCACAGCTTAGTACAGAGACAAAGCCGGTGGGACACACCGACAGACTGAGAGAGGCAGGAGACTACGAGGCAGGTCAGGCCCAAACTGTTTCTAGCAGCAGCGAAGAAAAAGGCGAAGTCAAAGCAAGAGTCAGAGCGACTCCTTGAATGCAAGTTAGATGCGCCCCGGGAGCTGCATCGAAGGCCTGAGGAGCAGAAGGTTAAGCAAGTCTTCCTCCTATTCCAGCAGACACACACTCTCGACAGGAAACAAATCACATGCACAGAAACTTCAGATGAATTCTTTCCACAGAATACATTGGAAAAATTAAATATATTTTCATTACATGATTCACTTCTGAAATAGACAATCTTGTACCTTTGTCTGGCTTTGACTTCTGCTGCTGTCCCTGAGATGACCTCAGCCACCCTCACGCGCTCCACCAGTCAGCAACTCACATGTACCAGGTGCAAATTACTCCACAAGAAATGTCTGAAGGAAGATGCTGTTTGCTTGGAGTTTATTACACAGTTAACAGGACAAACACACACGCACGCTCGCAAGCAGAGAGAGACTGTGTGGCGTCTCTATGAGAGATGAAAAGGAAAGACATTGTCCAAGGAAAACATTTTTTAGGAACTAGCACTTGACCTGGGACCTCAGGTGAGAAAACAATGAATGCATTCTGTGTCTATTTCTTGTGGCGCGGGAGGACAAGGTGGTTCTGAGGGGCTCTGTGCTCTAAAATGAGGCGGCAGCGTATGCAAGCCCGTGGGCGGACAGAGAAGAGAAAGGGGCATTGATAGGATGCAGGTCAAGGCCCTGAGAGGCAGCCCCATGTGATCAGAATGCAAATAGAGAAGGAGAGAGGCACGGCAGGGTTCTGTGTGCCGTATTAAGGATTTTAACCTTTATTCTAAAAGCAATTGGAGCCCAAGCCATCCATGTAAGCAAGAGTCATGGCTGGATTGCACTTGGAGGCCCCTCGCCAGCTGGAGGGCAGAGCAGATGTTACAGAGAAGCCGGTGCAGAGAGACGCCCCTCAGGGAGGTGCTGCGCTGGACGGGGAGATCTAAAGCTGATGGAATCAGAAGCCGGGGCGGGGAGAAGTGGAGGAGTTGATCGGGTATTTAGGAGTTCCAGTTGATTCCATCGACTGGCAGCGCTCAGTGAGGGAGGCCGCGAGGCGGGGAGGGTGTGTGTTGGCCGTCAGATGAGCCACGTTGTCCTCTGTGGAGCCAGGGAGCGCCCGGGGGCCTGTTTCAGAGCAGGGGCACAAAAGCGCCTTGTCTGACAGCTCATTTCATATTCCCTTGAGAGTTCAGAGCAGACATGTGCAGACAGCAAAGGAATATGCTGGCCTAGAGCTTCGTGTCGGGGTGCAGGGTCCCATGGTGGGGTGACAGGGCTGGATGCAGAGAGAACTCAAGCATGTGGTCAGCAGAGCAGCGGGAAGTCCAGGGTGTTCACTGCCGGGAAGGGAGCTTTGGTTTTGTGCAGTTTTAGCTTTGGGTTTGTTTTCCAGTAAGGGGGATGGTGATCAAAGCGCTGAAGCTCATTGGGAGGTCAGATAAATTGAGAAGTAAAAAAAAAAACAAAATAAAAAATAAAACCGAAGTGGCTCAGTGTATACAGAAGTTACTTAATGCCCACGGGCAAGAGCACCCAGCAGAAGGATGGAAATGGGGAGCAGGTTAGACCCAGGGAGGTGCAGGAAGCGAGGAAATCAACGGTGAAGAAATTACAAACCTGGTCAAGAAGGGTGTCTCAGAAGAAGGTGGCAGAGAAGGTGAGGTCACCAGCACCGAGTTTCCCCTCCCGATAAACAACCAGAAAACAGGACCGAGAGACAGAGCAACTATTTTCAGACACTGGTCAGCAGTCGAGGAGGCAGTAGGACTCTGGGGAAATGAGTTGTGTCCTACATTTCCCTGCTTTTCCTCCCAGATATTCTTTGGCAAGAAGAGCTGTCAGAAGACGCGTGTGCAGTTCTGGCAGGAATGAGGAGATGCGGAAATTTGCGGGGCAAATGAACAGAAATAGGGACGCGAGCGCCACACGATCTGGGGAAATCTGTGAAAGTTCTTCTTTGAATTTGCGGCTTAATATGAAGCCACAAATGCATTGGTGCAAACTTTACAAGGTTAACGGAAAAAGAATTTCCAGGGAACTTGAAGAAATGTAATTTCCAGAGCTAATAAAGTGCTGGAAGGCAGAAAGTTCTGGGCAATAAAAAGGAAAGAATTCCTAATGCTCAGAGGATTCAGCAGAAACACTCGACTGGTCATACTCTCCTAGTCGAACTAAACAAACCCTAAACTGTTCCTCAATCAGGGATGATTTTACTTTCCCAAAAGACACAGGGAAATGTCTGGAAGCATTGCCAGGGGTCACCTTGGGGGAGAGAGGACTAAACCATGGACATTCTGTGATGTGTGGGGCAGCCCCCACGGTGGAGTATCATCCTACTAAAAGCTGGAAACGCTCCCCCAGTGAAAGGAATGCTGGTTTTGAGTCTGGGCAGCCCTTCCCTGAGCTCCTGCCTTAAGACGCCCCCATGATTTTGCTTTTTAGAAAGGTCCCCTCCATTGCCTGGGAAGAGTAGAAGGTAGGAGTGACAGGTAGTGGGGATCCTGGGTCCTGGCTAGAGTTTGTGTGAACCCAGGTCCTCATTTCTCCCTCAGGGCTCTCAGAACATCCCGAGGCACCTGATGTGACCAGCGGCCCCAGAGCTCTGGCACCCAGGCTGAGGCAACCGCCTGATGCTCTGCCAGTATCTCCGCGTATCACTCATGGTGGGAGACAGGACATCCCCCAGCCAACAAGGGAAGGGTGCTTAGCCCTAGACAGAAAGAGACGGTCCCTGTACTCATGAAGATGCTTCACGTGCCCCAGTTACAGAGCTGGACACAGAAGAGCTTCTCTCCAGACATCGTTCTCCTTGATCAACACTGCATCTAGCATGGACGTACTGATTTTGCAAGACACGTCTGCACCGGCACTTATGTAGGCAGGCCTCCATGCCCCGGGTGGCTCTGAAAGCAACAGGCTGCTCTAAATCCGTGCAGATGAGACTGTACAGCCAGCCTGCAAGGAATCAGCTTCATCTGCCAGTGACTTCACTGCCTGGCAGGAAAAAAGCCCAATAATCTTTAAAGAATGATGAAATTTGGCACTCGACAATATAAAACTTAAAATAACTCGGATCCAATTAAAAAAAAAAAGTGTAAGATGTGTGAAGAAGAAAAAAATGACCTATAATAGGACAAGTGTCAGTCTACAGAAACAAACCCGAATTAGCAATGATCAAATGAACAGACAAGAATTGTATTTTTTTCAACGATTATCGAAATGTCGTTAGCATCTAAGATGAAGGTGTACCATGGGCGATGAGATACACACACATATATATATATATATATATATATATATATATATTGCCAAAAGATGAGCACAATTAGGTTAGTCAACACCTCCATGCCTTCACAAAGTTAGTTTTGTGTGTGTGTGTGTCTGTGAACAGTGAGAACATTTCAGAACTACTCTTTTAGTCACTGAACAACTGTCAAGTGTATAATACAGTATTCTTAGAGTTACCCTAATGCACATTCCATCCGCAGATCTTTTTATTTTATTTTATTTTTATTTTATTTTTTAAAATATTTATTTATTTATACAAGCACTGGGTACAGTCAGAAGTGTGGGAGGGTGAGAGAATTCACCAGAGCCAGAGCGGGGAGCAGAACAGGCAGACTGATGAAGTACACTGCTGAGGGGAGCAGCAGGCGTGGCAGGAGAGGTCTGCATGCCATGTGGGACCCTCGCCTGGCGGCTGGGGATCGAACCGGTGCTGCAGAGGCTGCGGGCAGCTTCACAGCCCAGTGCTCAACTGCTGCAGATCTTGTTTGTCTTTCAGCTGGAAATTTGTATCTTTTTATCAACATCTCCCCATTTCTTCCACATCTCAACCCCTGCCATCCACCATTCCTGTCCCTATTTCTGCCTGTTTGCTTCTTTCCCGTCCCATAGGCCTGATCTCCCAGCGTCTGCCTTTCTCTGCCTGGCATTTCATGCAGCATCATGCCCCACGCTCATCCGTGTTGTCACAAAGGACAGAATTTCCTTCCTTTCATGGCTGAGTGATATCCCCTTGCGTGGTGTCTGCACCATCTCTTCTCTAGTCACGCGTCCTTTGAACTCTTACTTGTAACTCTTATTTCCATGTCTTGGCTATTGTGAATGATGCTGCAGTGAAGACGAGATTGCAGGCTTCTCTTGGACACACTGTTTTCATTCCTGTGGATGCGGACCCGGACACAGGATGGCTGGATCTTGGGAAACTTCGTACTCTTGTCCGTAGAGGCTGCACCAGTGCACATCCACAGCAGCAGAACACGAGGGCTCTCATTTCCCATAGCTTTGTCAAGTCTTACATTTTCGATAACACTCATCCTAAGAGGTGTGAGGTCATATCTCGTTTAAATATTGATTTGCATTTCCCTGGTAATTAGTGATGTCAAACATCTTTTTCATGTTCTGGGTGACTATTTGGATGTCTTCTTTGGAAAAAAAAAAATATGTATTCTTTTCTTGTGCCCTTATTTTTTAATCAGATTTTTTTGCTACAATATTGTATGAGTTTATTGTATTTTTTGGTTATTAACCCTTTATCAGAGAGAAGTTTTGCAAAATTCGAACCTTGAATTTTTATCCAGTAAAAATTTTCTTCACAAAATAAGGAAAAATAATATTTTTTAGGAATTGTAAAAATTGAGTATATAGGACACCAGCAAAAATGAACTACAAAAAAATAAGTTTCAGTTACATACACACACATCCTAGTGGATTGTTGTTATGATTCGCTTCTTCTGCTGACACTGACCAAGTGGAGTTGTAACACGACATTATTGCCTTTATGAGCGTGATGACAAATGCCTTCTATGAAACTCCCTAAATGGATTCCAAATGTGCCTCTGAGCTAATGGGCGCATCTAATCTCGGTAACCATAATAGAGACACAATCTAGATCAGATAGTTGTAGTTAAAAATGAGTCAAATTTTACCAATGTATTTCTTTCGTATTCATTTAAAAATGTATGATGGTAATTTGACATGGAAATACATTCCAATTACAGCCTTCCCATGCATTATTTATTTGGAAGAATTTTACTGTACTCTGCCTATTTTTCCCACACTTTATGTCTTTAATTTAGTGTGGTAAAAGTGGAATTAAAACTTTTGTGTGGTGAAATAAACAAGTGTGTGATTTATATTAATCTTAATTTCCCTTGAAGAATATCTTCAGAGTTATCTATTGCACCTTACTCGATTCACACGATTTAATTAAAACTTTGTAGATTAATTGAGCAAACGTCAAGTATTTTTCAATATAATTTATCCTCTATTATTTTGCACTTTTTCTATGATATGTAAGCTAACTCATTGAGTATGTTACAATATTTATCCATTCTCTCAAATAGCACTTACTTTTAATGAAAATTTTTCACCTAATAGTAAATATTTATAAGGAAATTAGATCTGTAGCAGAGTTGTCCAGTCATTCCAAGAACAAGGAAAACATCCTGTTTCACATTAGAAAGTCAGAACAAATAGAAAATTTATTTCCCATAGGTTTGTTCACCAAACTCAAAAACACATTTTGTTTAACTGTTTTATGTCATGTACACATCGCTTAGATAAGAGTTTTCAAAAAAGCTCGTTTCACCCATTTAAATTGGTCCTCCTGGATAAATTTAATGTCAGTCCAAATGGAAATAGCGTATCATGATAAATGTTTCTTTGACTCTGTCCACCAATTCGATTTATAAATTCATGAAATCCCACGCATCTCTGATCAGATTGCAGACAGATTTGGACAAGATCAAGTGTTGCTTTAAATGAAGATTTCCTCCAACCCAGAAAGCTTTTATATTTCATGAGCATGAATTTAAAAAACAAGAAATAAGGGTGTTTTATCTTATTTCTTAGTCAAGTATTCAGTGTGAATATCATATTCTGTGGCACATATATGACATAGGTATTACAGATGGTCTTTTCCAACATATAGCACATGAGTAACCTAATAATCTCTCTTTTCTTACTAATAATATGTTTTGCATATATCAGACCAAAGACTTTCCTGTGACTTGGAAGTAACTCCAATAAGAAGAGAGGGGGGAAAAAAAACCATACACACACACATATACATACCACATGCATAAACACACACACACCCCAACTGTAATGCAGTCTAAAGCAGCAGGCATGTCAAATAGGAAAAAAAGAAAGTGGGTAAATTATATTCACATTCCATTTCCAAATAAAAGTCACAAAGTAAATGAAGCAGGGATGGATCCTGAAATTGATGTTCAAGAGCACTTAGAACAATGAGGGAAGACCACCAGGTATTCCTTTTGGTCTTTACAGACATTCCCCTCTCACGCTGATGAAAACATACCCAGCTTTGTCGTAGACGTAGCCACTGCTGTATCCTCACTAGCATCCCGCAGTCCGCAGGCTGTGCTGAGCTCTCAGTGAAAGTAGACAGTGTGCTGATTGCACTTTATAAGGCCTGAATCTTTCTGCTTTGGATCCTTCCCATTTCAATCGCCATCCATTTTATCTCTACATCTTCCTCCCTTGCAGTTTGGAAGCTACTTACTGTCTCTTTATGTTCCCCATTATTTGTAAGTTAATCCTTCCTGTTTTAAGCTTCATAAAAGAGAAAATATAAAAGCTTCAGAAATCTAAAGCTTCTACTAAAAGTTGCTATTTTTCTCTTTCGTTTTAACCCCAATACTAGAATTTTTTATATAAAACAGTATTTAAAATAACGAAGGTAATTCCTCTACATACTTTAATTCTAAAGATGTTTATTAAATATTTTTCTGATTTTTCTCAATGTATTTGTTATTTATTTTCATAATATTAAGATTCCTCAATTTTATCTTTTTTTTTAAGATTATTTATTTATGCATACAAGAGCTGGGGTACAGGCCAGAGGCATGGGAGGGTGAGAGGATTCACCAGAGACAAAGCGGGGAACAGAACAGGCAGAAGGACTGAAATCCACTGCTGAGGGGAGCAGCGGGGAGACAGGAGAGGTCTGCTGCGCCATGTGGGTAGCTCCCTGGCCGGGAATTGAACTCATGCTGCAGTGGCTGTGGACAGCTTCATAGGTTGAGTCTTAACCCCTTGCACCACCAGGGAGGCCCCTCCTCAGTTTTATCTTAATATGTCTTCAAATTTGAGAAATGCCAAAATACCCAGAAATTGACTTTCAGTTAAAATTCAATACATAATATTGTGACTATATCATAAGTGAAACTAACTCTACATTAGGCAATATCACAACAGGAATATACTTTGATATACCTAGCTTAAATAAATGCTACTCAAAGAATTTTTTTTTTTTTTGTAGACAGCATCTCTTTAAGGGAATGGATAGCAGTGACTCAGGGACCTGCTTTCCAGGATCCCTTTCACAGTGAAAGTATTAGTGAATATCTACCAGGTTCAAATGCGACATGTGGTGCTTTGTAATTATTTCTAAAATGTACTTTACATACGTTTTGCATTTTTGAATTGTTGCTGGGATTTTGATAATAATTATAAGTACAAGAACAGCTAATATTTACTGAAAACTTACTATGTTCTGATCCATAGAATGAATTTAAACAAACTTTCTTCAACTTACCCTCACAATAGTCTCTAAAATAAGTAGTAGTAGTGTACTTATTTTACAGAAGAGGAAATCAAAGTTTAGAAAAGTTAAGAAAGTCATTCTATTATATGAAGAATATATGAGGAATATTTGGGGGATCGTGAACAGATTGACTTACTTGAAATAAGTTAATACGGGTCAATAACTAGTAGAAAATATGAGTGGGTATAAAGGTTGAACAAAATACAGTTCTGAAGGCCAGGATAAATGGTTTGGAGAGAATTTGAGTGTTTAACCGTTTGGTTTTAGCATCAGACCAGCATGGATTCCCATCTTTATCACTGGCTTGTTAAATGACCTTGGGCACATTTCCCCGGGTGTAAAATAAGGATATCGCTCATACCTCTTAGGATTGTTGTGAAGGTTAAATGAGATGAATGAGACGCGGCATGGTGGAAGCAATTAGTAGACGTTCAATAACTTTGCGTCATGACTGTCATTCTGCAGGGAAAGGGTAATCATCAAAGGTTTTGGAGCAGGGAGTAATGTTTCAGAAGTCTTCAAGACATCTCTTTGGTATAAATAATAAATTAGAAAAGAAAATTGGATGGAGAAATGCCCATTAAGCTAAACTGCTCTAATTGCTGGAATTGTTTTCTTTAGGGATGGTAACGGCAGCAAAATAGACTATAATGGAAAACATGGGAGGGGAAGACAAGCTTTGGGGGTGAGAGGAAGGGGGGGTATTTATGTCACATCTGGAATCTTGGATAAGATCTGAATAAAGAGTTCAGGATCCCCAGTTTAAATAATCACAGATTGGTATAGGTGGGCTCTCATCCGGACTCACCCGACGTTTTAAGTTATTTGTGATATTCCTGCCAAATGGCTACAGAACATACACTGACCAAACTCTGAAGAGAAGTAAGCTCTTAAATAGATGCCTGCATCAGGCAAATTTAACTGTATAAAAGCAAACTCCTCATTACAGTGACCTGAAATATTTTGCATCTAATATTTTTAGTACTTGTGTCTGAATCCATGCAATCCGATCCCCTTTCCACAGACAGTCCTTCCGTTCACCTAGCGCCGCCCCTGAGTTTTCTACAAGGTCCTTCAACCTGTTCTGTTGTTCGTAAACTGAGTTTGTATAACTCACTCTCCTCGTTCTGTTCCTGATGCGCTGTCACATCCTCGTTTAAGGAGGGAAGCTCAGGACTTGGCCTCTCTCCTTGAAGAGTGTTCACAAGCCAGTGCGCTAGCAGGAAGCTCAGCATTCAGCCCCGCACAGTGTGTAACAGAGACGGGCTCAAAATGCCAGAAACAGGGAACTATCAACTCACGGTGTCCAGAGATGATATTGGCTTCTTGGCAGGCAGAAGTATTTGCAGTGGGGCAAAACCTGAACTTGGATGATTAGGAATTTTGAGTAGAAGAGAATGACGTCAGCACATACCATTCCATATTTGGAGTTTGAAGAAAAAGTACAAGATGTTAAAGCAAAACTGAGTCCACAGGATGAATGAAATGTAGACTTCATGACGAGTCATCTTGGAAAACAAAGTTAGAAGAGAAGATGAAATCACACTGGGAATTATCCCCGTTGTAATATGTTAAAGCAGCAGCAAAATAACATACTTGCTACATGATATGGTTTATTATTATTGTGAGGTCACTAAAATGGCTGGTTTAGTTTTTCCTATTGTTAGGGGGAAAAGGATGTCCCAAAGCAAATTCCATACAGGCTTTGTGGACTCCACCCCCACCCCAGGTCAAAGCCAAAGACACTGGGAACTCCAAACCCCATCACCACCCAAGGGAAGGTGGCTGGGACCTGAGGGTGGGGTGAAGCAGCCAGGTGGATACAAAAGGCAGACACGTGGGCTTTGGGGATCCCCCATTTTTGGCTCTCCGCCAGCTCGCAGCATCCGGCCAGCTCTGAGAGTGCCTTTGGGTTTCCAGGTCGTCGGATCGGGTAGGACGCATTAAAGACTTTATTTCCCTATTTTCTCCCTGAGTTGTCCATTTTCCTTATTTCTTTTTCTCTTGTAAATAAACCTTTTATGAACCCTTTTGTGTGTGTCTGTAGTAGAGTATTCATAAGTCCCTTTAAAGCGCGCGGGTGAGGACCCACAGCCAGGAACCCGTTTAATATCGGGGTTGCTCTATAACACTATCTGTTTGTTTTTTTCCTATTGAGTTATGCTTTACCCAATCTGAATGTTAGCAGTAAATTCCCTGGATCCAGCAGTAATCAATGGTCAGGCATATTACAGTTCTTTTCTGTAATGATGCTGTCACACGGTTTTCTTAACTCTCCATTTTCCCAAATTTGCTCATCATGTTAGGACATAAAGTAGAATAGCTAGGGGACAATATTAGAAGTTCCGGCTGGGAGATCACACATCACATACACAATTTCATTAAAATGAGTCATAGATCTAAATATAAAACATATGAAAGAGAAGAGAAAATTCTTGTGAATTTGAGTCTGGCAATATTTTCTTCTATATAATACCCAAAAAGGAGGGGTACAGAAAGAAAATGATGGATTTGACTTTATGAAAATCTAAAAAAAAAAGCACTTTTCAAAAATCAACCACAGATTTGGAGAAATTATTACAAATCACGTACCTGACCTTGTACTTGTGTTCAAACTAAGTAAAGAATGTAAATAATGGCGCAGGATCGTAAAAGACACTGCAAAGAAACACGTGGTGAATAATTACTTGAGAATGTGCTCACCGTCATTACTCATTAGAGAAAGGAAACTCTTAACTACCAACTACCTCAGAAGATCATAGCTACCCCTTTTCTGAATATCTTTTTACACCTGATGAAAAGCCAAGCACTGCAGCCTTGTTACAGACATAAAGAAATCTGATATTCACAGGCAGAAATGACTTGTCTGGGGTGATTCTTCAAGTAGGTGGTGCTTCTGCCATCTTGTTGGAGTTCGGATTAAAGCTCTACCTGCTGAACACAACCACCGTGTGGATTCCATTCCATCTTTCTCATGTCAGGTGCAGACAAATTAACAAATGTAACTAACATTTGTTAATTACAAATTTGAGGCCATAATAAAATATAGTGCCTGTTCTTCCTTTTTTCGTCACTTATTGTGCAGGAATTGAATTTGAATATGCCTTTGGAAGAATATTCTCTATTAGTCTAGTTCTAGGAGAGAATGCTGAGTATTTTTCTAAATAACTGAAGAAACAAATTGGAGGAACAGTGCACTCAGGTTCTCAGGCATTATGTAGGCGTGATAGAAAATTTAATTCTTCAGATATTCTTAAGATGTTTTATTCAGCTGCAAACATCATCTGATAAGCTCTTGACCTTTCTTACTGAAAATGCCTTCGTCTAGAAGACCTAAGTGATGGTTGAAACCACAAGTGACGTGTGAGCTCAGGTAAAAGGAGAGAACAGGGTGATGTCACTGAGGAAGCCTGTTACCAACTGCTTAGTCGGATGAAGAGAATGGATGTGTTCCTGCTGTGGATCAATATCTAAGCTGGACATCTTTCAGAACGTTCGTTGTTCATTGCACTCCAGAGTGACCACATTGGGCTGACTTCAGTATGTCTTCTCTCCCACTATCACCATCTTGAGCCATCACACACCTCTGTATTAAAATTAATATTGATAATATTATTATCAATAATACCATCTTGTTGGTATAATATCAGGAAATTAATATCAAATAATATCAGGAAAAAGGGGGAGTGAAGATTGGTAGATGCAATATTGACTTTAATTCTGGACATTTGATAGTGAAACTATGAAAAGATTTATAATAAGAAATGTCCGGGCCTCCCTGGGGGTACATGGGTTCAAGTGTCAGTGCTGTCAAGTGTCAGTGCTGTCTCGCCAGCCTCTGCAGCATGAGTTCGATCCCCGGCCAGGGAGCTGCCCACAGGGCACAGCAGACCTCTCCCGTCTCGCCCGCTGCTCCCCTCAGCAGTGGATTTCAGTCAGTCTGCCTGTTCTGTTCCCCGCTCTGTCTCTGGTGAATCCTCTCACCCCGACACCTCTGGCCTGCACCCCAGCTCTTGTATGCATAAATAAATCAATCTTTAAAAAAATCTAGCTCACTTTGAATGAAATTTGTTGTGCATTAATTTAAATTTTAAGGAAGGCCTTGGAAGCACAGAAATATCACCATCCACAAGGCTGGTAAGAAGCAAATGCACATATCTCCAATCAAAACATGCTTCTGAGACCACTGGCATCATCTTTGCCAAATACCTTATGGATGATACTCAAAGGAACTTTGTGGTCCCACAGAGAAACTCATTTTCTGGGAGAAGTCTGAAAGCATTTCTGGTATGAAAGAGAAAAATCAGCGAGGAAAGAAGCAGGAAGGGTGAGTGGTGAAGTCTCATCTGAGAACCTGCCCCCTCCATGGAACGCCTCTCTGCAGCCTGCCGGTGGGACAGGGCTGCCTTCCTTTAAGCTGGATCAGCCTATGCTCGGCGTGGCTGACACAGAGGTCGCTGATTTACTGTGGGCCAACTCAGAATCGCTTACATATTATCCTAACTTTAGATTTGTCCTAGATTTTTTTTTTTCTTGATGAAATGACGAGAGGCATGGGCATAAAATGAAACTGCTGTATTTATCATTTTCTAACTGTGAAAATTTTCTGAAAGTCATAAAATAAATTGTGCTTAAGGAAACCACTAAACCCTTCAACTTCTGTCTCTTTAAAATGCTTGAAGTCATTTTCTCCCCTGACCAGCGATGAATTGCTTTCTCGTTGGCATTTCCTGAATAGATTTGCTTAGCAGTTACATACAAATACATGCACATGTGAAGATCAATTTACATGACCTGTAATAGTGTGTGTGCCACTTTAACTTTTGCCGTCTTTTTAGATGCTGTTCCCAATTATCCCTCAAATTGTGAACTCTATTTACTATTGTCATAGAAGAATATTGAATCAATTTAGTATGCAATTATTGATTACCATAAGATCAAATGTAATCTCTGTTGCTGGAACTGTGCCCATCTTAAAAAAAAAAATTACAGTTGAAAAGGCAAGATGTAATTCTGTGAAAATTTTAAAAACAATGTTAAGACAACCCAAATAATAATAGATTGTTTACAAAAAGCTAGAATAATTAATAATGCCATATATAGAGCTATATATGTTACTATATATAGCAATGTATGTCATTAAATTCAAGTTTGAACATACAAGTGTAATAAGAATGGCCAGAAAAGACATCATAGACAGCGTGGACCCATATCTGTCAGCATTTAGCCTTGACTGGGTCCTGGTGTAGACAGAGCATCCGTGTGTTGACGATATGATCAGAGCTTACTTGGCTTTAGGACTAGGAGAAGGGGGTGATTTAGATACCGAAGTTTATTGGTGATGGTCTATACCTACGACTTACTGACTAGTTTGATAACAAATTTGTTCTGACAGTCCACATTTTTACTCTACTGCCCATCCAGGAGGTTGTATGGTTTTAGTGTCTGTTCCAGATAAAACTGTGATTTTATAATCGTCCCTTTACTGCTTTTTTTCAAGGCCAGTTTCAAGTGGTGATGAATTCCTTTAATTTATGTCTTTATGTAAATCTATCTTGCCTTGAGTCCTGAAAGACAATCTGGCTGGATAAATTATTCTCAGTTGGGAATTCTTTTCTTTAAAGGTTTTACATATACCCTGCCATTTTTTTTCTGGCCTGTGAAGTTTCCCTGAAAAATCCTCCAATAATCAAATCTTAATAGATGGTCCCTTCTATGCAACTATTTTATCGAGATGCTTTTAGCACACTTTTCTTGTGACTAGTTTTTAGCAGTTTAACTAGAATGTCTTGGAATATCTCTGGTTGGATGGTTTCTTTCCCAGGTTAAGGAGATTTTTGGCTCTTATTTCTTTAAGTAAAGTATATATTTTTCTGTATCATCTTTGGCACCTCTATGGTGTTGGTAATATTTCTCTTTATATTGTCACAAAGGATTATTAAATTATTTTTGTTTTTTGCCGATCTGTTTGCCTGTTTTCTACAATACTAGTGTGAGTTTCTAACTCACTGATGCTATGACCTACTTTGCTGGCTACGGCTGAGTCCGTCTATTGTATTTTTGTAGTTCAGCTATGGAATTCTTTTAGTCCATGTTTACATTGGAAGTTTTTCTCTCTCCTAATTGTAATTCTGCTTTTATTTGTCAAATGTATTTCTTATTTTGATCATTATGGTTATAGTTGTTGCTTTAAACTCTTCATCAAGTAAATGATGCAGTTCTGCAGGATTTAGATTTCTCTAAAATTGGTTGTTCCATCATCTCTGGCATATTCTTCTGGTACTTCTTTTTTAGCTTTGATAGCTGTTCCCAGTGTCATGGCTTTATGTTAAGGTTCTAGGTTGTGGGATAGAATCCTAAAGTATTTACCCAGGATCGTAGGGTGTCTGTTGCTTTACAGACTAGCGCTGCACTGTTTGGACAACTGGCTCTCCGGGCTGGCTTGGGTAGAGGTAGGAGCAGGGGCAAGAGGGAGACCAGCTGTTTCTGCCAGCTAGTGAGGACCAAAATTTCAGTTCCCATTAAGGTGCTGCACATGTTGAGTGGAGTGGATGGGGGATCCACAAGGACCTCTTCCCTTAAGGCAGCTCCGCACAGTTTTCCCGGTAGCCTCAGGCTAACACCCACCCTTCTGTTGTGGTTCAGCTCTGATATGTAGATTCCGAGAGCAGTAGTTTTTCTCTGGGTGTATGGCACAGCGATCAGAGCCCGGAGGATTCACACTACAAACATTCACACTATGCCCCAGCCATAATCGCAGGTGAATAACAGGCACATATTTCTTAAGGTTTATGTGTTTCATCCATAAAAGTCTGCCTCCCTTATAGCTCTTTCTCAATTCTCTGACAGTGGTAGCAACACTGGGAAGGGACTATGTTTGGGATAAAGTCATGGCAGGACCTTTGTTCCCTACAGCTCTCAAATAGAGAGCCTTGCCCTGAGGCACTGACTCCTGCTGTCAGAGTGTAGGTACTTTAAATTCTGGTTAGAGGCAATACACACCTTATGCGTATCATATGCTCAAATATTATGTTTCGCATAACCCAGCAGTCAGCCATCGAGCCCTCTTTTGTGTAAGGACACAGGTAAATTTCTTTCCATTCACTTCAGGAGCCTCTAACCTGCCCTTCTGCTGGGTCACTTAATAGTGCAAATGATGGTCACCCAGTCATGCTGCAGTAATCGTTGTCTTTATCTGCATGTTATTTGGTCGTGATGTGCAGCGGAGCCAAGCAGAGCACCCTCTTGCGCTGTCACCATCTTGCTGGACTCTGCCCATCACCTTCGATGCCAAACACACACTTCACACTATACAGGACTCATCTCTTACCAAAATATTGAAAGATTTACAATTTTGGTTTAAGATTATGTAAAAATACACAGTATGCTTAAAGAACCTTCTTCCTAGCATCGAAAAGGAAAATGTCACATCACTCAAATCTTTATTACCACAAAAAAGAAAATAGTTATATTGCTGGGAAATGACAACCTGAATGACATGCTGGAGGCTCAGGCAGACATAACCAAATTAAGGTGAAAGTCTGAGTAATTCTTCATTGAATGTAGAACTCATCTCCTATATTAAGTGCAGCACAGCATCCAGTTCCACAGGCATTTATGAATCCACTGTTGATCATAAAACTCTGGTTTGCTTTCAGATCATAATGACTGGGTCAGCCTATGGTGTCTTCAGTTTTTTTTATTCTGTTCTACTTCTAAGGCACTTTTTTTTTAAGTAGTGAAACAGTTCTTACATCGAAGTGTGCATTAGCAATACTTACATCTTCTCTCTGAAATACTGGGTGATTCATCATCAGGACAGGTTTCTTACAAATGACTCATTTATCTCAGCATGCAGCCCTCATCATAAAAAACAATTCAATGACTTAACATCAGTGCTGGCTACAAGGATACAACTTACAAGTGCTTACTGCCAAATTTTAAAATATTCAAGGCAAGATGATTTTCTTCATCTACTAGGAAGAAGACAATCAATCTGAAGAAAATAAATTATAACAAATAATTTTACTTACTGAACTAGTTTTGGAACCAGTGAAAGAAAGATGACAC
This sequence comes from Talpa occidentalis, assembly GCF_014898055.3. NCBI lineage: Eukaryota > Metazoa > Chordata > Mammalia > Eulipotyphla > Talpidae > Talpa > Talpa occidentalis. Next base: position 84,138,648 of record NW_023601653.1, read on the forward strand.
AGCAGTAATATATGACTTTCTTCAGGTGACATGACCATTCTCTTTCAAGTGACAATCTGGTTGTCCTTCTATTTTTTAAAAGATCTTTCCCATCCTTCACAGAAACAATCTCATCATATTTCTTCTCCTTTCTCTTTAATTCTGTTAACAGAATCACCATTCTTTATTCGGCCAATACTGAATGCTGGACTTCATTAATCTATTCAGCAAGTAGATACCCAGTGATGGCCAGCTGAATCTCAGTGGAACTGTTCAATACTCTGGGGACTCAAAGGTAAGAAGAGGCAATTTATTGCAAAGAATTTTTTCATCAGATTGCACTCACAATGGAAAAAAATGAAAAGTGTAGAAATACTAAATTTTGTGGAGGAGACACACAGACAGGGGTTGATACACATTCCTGGGGGAATAGAACTTGGATACAACAATTTTGGGAAACATGTTGATATTGTCAATAAACTTGAAGATTAATGCACCAAGCATTATATTTTTAGACATTTACCCTAAAAAATCTTATCTATGTACACAATTGGGTTTATATACAGATACATAGTGACCGTGGCAATACACAATAGGTCCAATATTTATTTTAGCCTTCCAAAGGTGAAGGGTGTATGTTGGAATACTGGTAAGAGGTGCATATTTTGGGGTTATTTACTACTTCTATTGTTGTTTTTGTTATTTCTTACATATAATTATTCTTTTGTAGTAATTCGATTTTACAAAGTAAAAGGGGTAAAGATGCACTAACAATTATAATAATAGGATAAAAATTAAGATACTACTAAGAATTAGAAACAAAGTCAGAGCATTGTAAACAACTAGCAAGTAGAAATGATAAAGCATCAGTAAAAATTATAGAAATGGAAAGAACTATTGATGTAAAAATTAGGAACACTAATTGTGCAGACAGGTGGATCTGTGAGTGGGAATATTGTACTGAAGAATTTATCTAGAATACTGTTCAGAAAGCTGTTATTGGTAAAACCCACACTGTACTGACTTCACTGCTTATACATTGCCCGGCAACTTTGGAATTTGAATGAGTCTTCCTGACTCTAATTTCTATTTTAAGACTAACTCTTCCCTGACTGGTTCTGTGTTCGGCTAGATGCGAAGCTGTGTACCCCTGACCCCAATGTGTGTGTTCTGACACTCGTGCAGACACTTAGTTGCTGTGTGAACATGTATGAAGAATGAAATAATGTGATTTCTCTCTGCTGTGTGTTCATGTGTAAAATGAAGATCATCATAGTGTTGTCCTAGTAGTCTGTTAAGATTAAATGAGGAAATACATGTAAAATGCTTCAAATAGTGTCTGCAACAAATTTTTTTGTCTTTAATTTTTTTTATGATGGATAGTTTCCCTGACTATCTCCAAATAGATCTGCACTGTTTCATGTTACTAATATCTTCCAATATATATTCCCTTTCAAATGCAGTACCTTTCATCTGTAGAAGTTCCTTATTGGTATTTTAAAAATACATGTCATGTTCCCACTTATTATATTGAGTCCTTTCTCTACATGGGCAGAGTACGAAACTGTCAGTGCCCGTGTCTCCTAATGCTGTAGTCTGTTTCCTTTCTGGGTCTTTCCATTGGTTGACTTTTTCCTTTTTAGGAGTTGTATTTTTCTGGTTCTTTCCATGTTTGGTAATATTTGGTTAATTTTAACCTATTGAGCAAGATTTGCATTTTTAGAAATATTCTTAAACTCCCTTCTGGGATTCAGTGATACCACATAGCAACAGTTTCATCCTTTCAAGTCTTGATTTAAGTTGCTAGACTGAGCGAGAGCAGTCTTTGGTCTAGGGTTGAATTTACTTCACTACCAAGGTGACCCCATTTTGAGTGCCCTGCATAATGCACCTTTAATTTCAAGACTTTCCTCGCTGGAAAGTGGAAACGCAAAGTATTCTTGGCCCTGTGTGAGTGCAGAGGGATTGTTATTTTGCTCCCCTTCCAGGCGGCTCTTCCCCTGGCTTTGGGTAGTTTCCTCACATCCAAGTGATCATCAGATGCTAAGGATCCTCTGAAAATCTCTGAGGCTCACTCTCTCCTTCTGTCCCATTCCCTAGGAAACATTGTACTTTGCTATGTGAAATCAAACTACTTCAGCCTTTCTGCACTTTTACTTAAATCTCCTCAAGTCAGAGAGACCACCAATATCTGCTCACCCTCTTGATCAACAGTAAAAGTTATGAAAGCTATCATTAAGACACATTTCTCTGAATCTTATTTAGCCCTTCACTTGTTAGACTGCACAAAGGAAGTGAGGGTTTTGTGTGTGCTGAGGGTGTGTGTGAGGCTGAGGGTGTATAGTCTGAGTGTATTTGACAACACAGTTAACTTCAGATGAGAAACTGGGCATGATTGCGTACAACATATCTGCAGTCATCTTTTCCAGTTGAGTTTCATTGTCTCTTCACCTGCATCCTCCTAGAACAATTCTCATTTAATCACCTCACATTTACAGTCATTTCTTCTCCCTCCCAACTTTTCTCTCCCCATTGACCTCTGTGAAACAATAAAAATGACAGTCCTCTCCTAATTTTTTTGCATGAAGATTGAGGCCTTTTCTTTGCAGATTTTATTTTTCAGTCTTTACTAAGATATTATAGACTTTAAAAAAAAACAAAGGTGTTGTCACCCTAAGAAAATGGTCATGTTAGATATTGAGATACTAAATCGTGGTTAACAACCCAACTTATGGCCTTAGCCTGCTTGAATTCAGCTGACTGTATCCTACCATTTGTACCTTAAGTGACTGTAATCAAACTGCCTCTTGGCACATTAGTGTTACCATGTGAAAACAAAGACAATTATACACCCTATACCAAAGAATTATTCTAAGAGTGGAACAAGATAACATATTTTAAATGCTGTGTGCAATGCATAGAAACTGTTCAATAAGTGTGAGCCATATAAAATATAAATAAATAAAATATCTGCAAGCTGCTATTTATTAAATCTATTTGCAAGTTAGGAAAGTGAAACTCAAAAGTTATTAAGAGCCTTGCCTGGGATTGCACAAGTGAGTAGCAGAGCCTGAATGAGACCATGTCTTTTTCTGAACATTCAAAAATTCTGTGACTGTTACTAGCCCTCATTCTGACCATGCTCTTATTCTTGTAGCAATTGTAACCAGGATTAATATCATACTTAAAACAATCAATGTAAATGAAATAATCATGATACTACAGTACTGGTGAGGGACCTGTTGGTGCTAACTCTGTAGACTTCAGGCTCATGAATTTCTGGAAAGTCTAGGAACCATCACAATGAGAGACAACATCATACCCATTACAATGGTTAAAATTAAAAACACTAACAATAAAATTGTTGACAACAGTATGGAACAATTGGAAGAATACGCATATGCTGCTGGTGGGAATATAATTTAATATCACCACTCTAAACTGAATTTAGAAAGTTAGTTACCAAGTTAAACAAACCTTTACTATATGATCCAGCAATTCTACCCCTTATATATTTATCCAAAATAACTAAAAACTATGTCCACAAAACAATTTATCTTAAATAGCCATAGAGCTTCATTCGTAACAGCTAAAAACTAAAAGGGCTCAAAAGTTCATCAATAAGTGAATGGATAAACAAATTATGATATACTTATGCAATGAAATCCTACTCAGCAATGAAAAGAAACAACTATTTATCCATACGTTAACATGAATAAATTTCAAAATAAATTAAAGACATAAAAAAACTAGAGACATAAAAAGTGTCCATGGTATGATCCAGTTCAGTGAAGCTCTAAGGCGGACGAAACTATAGTAATAAAACAAATTTCAACGGAAGACTGGGATAGGGGTGTGAATTTTTAGTGAAGAGGGATATGAGATCTTGTTATGCCTCTAGTTTGGTAGTGATTAAATGGCATAGACATTTGTCCAAATTTATCAAAACATGCATTTTATGTTTTCATTTTAATAATTTAAATTATGCTTCAATAAGTAGATTGATAAAATAAAAGGCAGTTGTAGAATCTCCCACAAAGATGGCCTGCTCTCCCTTTGGATGCACCAGGTAAACATTTTTCACTGAATATCACTTGAAAAAGTCTATCCTCCTGGGATTTTAATTTGCTGTCATTGTCCGTAAAGCTCTTTCCTAAAATATCAGCAAGAATCCTACACCTACTTTTATAAGATGTGTTGAATGACATCTTCAGAACGACAACTTCCACAGCGTTCTAACATCGTTCCCCTATTGCCTGCCCCCTCGTTCCACCTGCTTCTGTTACTTGATCTTTCTTCACAGCACTCAGCGCCACTTGCACAACATGTATGTGTTTGTATGTTACCCACTTCTACTGCTCAACAAGGATCTTCATTTCATTCACCTCAACCAGCTCTGAACCCAAAACATATAGGTGTTAAATGTTTGATGTGCGATTATTAGCAAACAAGAATACAGTGGCAAGATTAGCCGTACAGGAGTCAGCAAAGTCAGTCTGGTGTGGTTGTGCTGCTTCGGGTCTCCTGCTGTTCAAATTGCAAGTATTAGAGTTAAAATTATAGGAAAGAATGGGAAATAAAATTATAGAACAGTGATCTTCAACCCTGGCTGCAAATTAATAGCACCCAGAGAGCTTTTAAGTAAAACTCTGCTGATATCCAGGCTCTGCCACCAGAGAATGTAATTTAATTGGTCTGAAGTTGGGTCCAGATATTAATTTTTAAAAACTCTCCAGGTGACATACAGCCAGGGAAGAGAAACACTGATATAGGAGAACAGTTCACCCTCGTTCTTTGACTTTTTCTGAGTGTCATCAAAATATAAACAAGTTTTCCATAAAATATAAGAAGGGAAACACAGAAGATACAGAAATGGACAGTATGAAATAAGAAAATTACACTTAAAAGTAAGATTTCAACCACAGTAAAATAGCCAAAAGTAGCTTAAATACATCCACCTCCTAGTTTTTGAAGGCATTTTAAAATGTAGTCCTATTTTCAACTAGCATCTTTGTAGCAAGAGATTGAAGAATTCTTCTGACAAAATGATTGAATCACACCCTTCGTGGTGCTTGCAGTGAACTGCTATAATCGCCACTCTGACTTCCCGTGCAATCAGGAGAGAGACATCGCACGGTAATTTGAACAAGGAAAGTTTAATGTGAAGAAATGTAAACTACTTATAGGGACTTAACTACTCCGGGGATAGAAAACAAAACTCAGAAGAATGCACTGGCGCAGAGAATGATTACCAAGAATAAAAGAAACTTGGAGGGGTGTGGGGCTCCCCTGGAGTTCAGCTGTGCAGAGGGTGTGGGTGAAGTACGTTGGCTGCTGGAGAAATGCCCCGCATTGTCCAGAACCAGAGCTGAGCCACAGTCCCTAATCTGAGACTGGTGGGTGTAGCTCCCCAATGAGGTCAGTGAAGTTGACCAGGGAGCTGCAGCGACGGAGCTGTCGGATCACTGGGAAGCCAACTCAGCTCCCACAGGACTCAGTGTACACTGAGACAGGAGTGGGGGTGGAGGAGAAGATTTGGGGTGTTGATCTCATCCTGAAACTGTAGGGCACCCGTGGAAATTACCTGGAGGTGTGATGGGAGTCCTGGGTCACTGGGAATATGTCCATGTGGGATACCACCCAAGAGAGCAGATGTGGGGCCTGAGTAACTAAAGAGGCTGCCCCAGAAATGCCTCTTCCCTTGGGGGCTCCCAGTGTCTAGCACCACAGGAGGCAGCCTAAGAGGAGCGGCCATGTCCCTCCCGCACCCTCTACTGGCAAAGCTTAAAATCAGACCAGCTGGCGGGGGAGAAACACCAGCTCCACAAACCAGACCATGAGGGCTCACTATGGAGCTGAGAGGCAGCAACACCCCACACCCTCAATTTCTGCTGTTGTTCACATCAAATGACTAGTAGTTTGGAGTTCTGCTTTGAATAGTTCATCGTTGTGTTAGGAGGTCTCTTGTGATTAATTTTGATAAGTTTAAAACAGAATATATCTAGTGACTTCTCTTTCAAGATCCATTTCCAATAAATATAAAATCTCAGAACCTCTGTCGCCTTCTCAAAACACCAGTGGCAGTTAATGAGCTATCAATAGTTAATATTTCCTGATTACTTTGAAACTAAAACTTAGTATGCACTGAGTACTTCCATTATTACATGAATATCAATGAATTATTAAAGAGTAAAGTGAATAACATTAATAATTTTTCTCATCTAGTAATTCTTTTTTTTTAAAGATTTATTTATTTATTTATACAAGCACTGGATACAGTCAGAAGCACAGGAGGGTGAGAGATTTCACCAAAGCAGAGTGGGGAACAGAACAGGTAGACTGACAAATACACTGCTAAGGGGAGCAGCGGGCGCAGCAGGAGAGGTCTGACCACCATGTGGGACCCTCGCTGGTGGCCAGGGATCGAACTGGCGCTGCAGAGGCTGTGGGCAGCTTCACAGCCCAGCGCTCAACCACTGCGCCACCAGGGGAGGCCCTCATCTAGTAATTCTAATATGTAATTAAAATGCATCAATCTAATTCACTTTCATTTTTAATCTCATGTGAAGTTAAAAAGTATCATTGCTGTAAAAATAATCTTTTTTCCTACCCACAATATTTGGGAATATCTTTCAAGCATTCAGAGAGTTGAAAGCTGTTTTTAAAATAATCATTGCAAAAAATAATATTTAAAGAAAAAAATAGATTGCTTCTCTAATATTTTTCCTTATTAAGTTTTAGTTGCAAAAGCTGTTAATTTGGAGTTTTGGATGACTAAACGGAAGTGCTTTCTAGAATTCTTTGGCACTACTTACGAATAAATAGCTAGCTAGCCGTGCAGGCTTTTACCAGTTATATTACCTATAACATAGGTTTTTACTATAATTCTGCCAGAATATAATGACTGAAAGCAAACAAAGTCCAGGTCACAACAAAAAGCCAATCTTCATAGTCATTTTCCCATTGAACTCAATTTAGCACCTTCTTTTACTCATCAAATGCATCTAAACAAATGACCTTACTGACACCACTTATTTCACAATTTCACTTGATTAAAGAGAATTATTTCCATTATTTGAGACGATAATGGAATCTATAATGGTCCAAAGTACTATACTCTATCTTATTTATAGACAAATTCCAACATAAACTTGTATATAAATGTAATGCAAAACATATAGATTATTTGTTTGTACTTAATATAGCCGCTCACTGCTCTTTCACATTCTTTGGCTCTCCATGGCATGTGTACCAAGGAGAAGGAAAAATAAAAAAGCCAGGGGCGGCTTGCATCTACAGCAAATAAAACTTTGGATATTTATAGAATAACCCACACAAGGTAAGTTCCCACTGATGGTGACACAGGGCAGCAAGAGGCATTAAAACTGGCCAAGGACACTGCCCAGATACTTTTCTGATCACTGTCTGAGTTCTTCACCCGCACACACAATACAATTGCAAGACTACTCGGGCTCAGAGAACAACAACAATGGGATTTATTTAACAAACAAGGGAAAAACAAAGAGTTACTGAGGCCCAGATGGCCGTTTACCTCACCCAAGGTCATGTCCAGTGTTTTTTAGTCCTAAACAAAAGCAGCTAAGATGGCATCTCCCTGCCACTGAGGACGTGGAACTCCTACCCCAACGATAGGCCACATGTCCAAGATGGCGTGTTCCTGCCACTGCGGACACGCGGCAGCCAGACTCTAGGCCAGGTTCCGACTCATGAAGACAACAGAAGACACAACAAGAGATGCTTCCTGAGCTGCTGGGATGCCCCAGTACAGCACCAGGCCAGTGACACTCAAAGCAGCAGCTGTCGTGGTCGAAGGACCCGACAAATAGCCACACTCACAGCTCAGTGAGGCACCTGCTTCGGGTCTTCGCCTTCCCTGCCAGGCTGTGACAGCAGCAAAGCCAGGAGCAGTTTCAGTAGCTCGGCTTCTTGCAAAGCCTGCAAACTTCCACTGTGGGGTTGGCTGCTGGAGGCCTCCACCTTCAGAGGCCCGCAACCGCCTTCTGCATCTGGAACAGAGTCCTGAGGATTAAATCATCTGCAGCTGCTGTTTCAGTCCCTTCTATTTCTTATCCATTGTTCCACCCCGAAATGCATTTTCCTTGGGGCTGGCTATTCTTACCAGCAACCCCCTCAGGGGCACCACCTGCGACAGTCTTTTGGCTTCAGCCACCGCTTACAATGGTACAAAATGTAGGAGGCCAGATGAGCAGCAGAAAGGATGCTTCCCCAGCCCCGCAGCTCCACGAAGCAGCGTCTGTGTGACAGGAGCTGGAAACGGAGCAGTCCCAGTGAGCTGGGCAGTGCAGTGCTGAGAGCTTTGCACGTTGGGGCCCCTGATGAAGTCCCTTCCTGGAGTCAGACCATCATGTTTTCTTTCAGTGCTGTGCCAAGCCTCTGTGAGATCCTCATGCAACGAGGGAGCGGCATCACCCCTCCGGAGTCTGTCCAGCTATCTTAGGAGATCACTGAAGCGTCTGTGCTTGTCTCAGAGACGCACTTACCACCATCTTCCCTGGGAACTGTTTTCTTCAAAACCAACATAACAATCTCCAGTAGCACCTGCGCTGGGAGGTTTGCTTGACAGAGGGACGTCACCGCAGAACCATTAGGTGAGCCTGGGGTTGGAATCCTGAGTCCCTCTCGTGGATTTGCTGTCCCTCTAGGATGCCTGAGGTGCCCACTTTCCATTACCCGTTGTCTTCTAAATGCCAAAAATGCAAATTCCAGTGAAGGCGCAAATCCCAGCCAATCACAATTAATCAGCTGGGCTTCTGTGAAGCCGGGTGACCTAGCTGGCAAGGTAATGATGATGGAAAGATTCTCTCCAAACCCAGCGAAAACTGTCATTTCACTCACTTGATCCCATTTGCAATGTGAGAACTCTGGACGTCATTGTCGAGACCAATCACCTCAAACTTTCTGAAAGCCTGACATTCGCACATTGTGCGTGTGCCCGTCCGAGTAAGGCAGAAATGCAAAGCATTCTTGGCGACTCCTGGATGAGCTTGTGAGTCAACGAGGTCCTGCAGGCCTCGCCTGTCCCTCCTCTATTGTCACATTTTTTTAAAAAATGATCCTTGGACAAAAACCTTCATTGAAACTACAGCTCTTCCAGAGACGTCTGTGTCTGATCCAGTCCCCATACCAACCTCAGTCACACAAATAACACAGAAAGCATAAAAAAAGAGTAGCTGCAATTAGCGACAAATAAATCTGGCAAAGTGACTCTGATATTGATGGAAACCATTGCATTTCCCTCCTCAGTGTGAGCCCCATCACCCCCCTGCTCCCCCCCCCACAATGCCTTCCTACATTTCAGTGATAAGGTTTAATCTCCAGCAAACAAAACTAGCCTTGAGAGTGGTTGGTTGTCAGCTAAGTTTACTTAATACAGGCAAAGTGAGAGTCTTTCAGAAAGACATTTGCATTTTTGTACTTTAGAAAAAAATGTTCTATTAGAACCCAATATGTGTGTGTGTCTTGTGTCTCACACCAGACCCTCTCAGCCAACACGTTTATTTCAATCCCAGGAGTAGTTGCACGCTCTGTGAAGACTGCCCAGTGTTGGCCAGATGAAATCTGAACGGTCTTGCCTCAGCTCTGCACCGGGTGCTTCTTGTCTGCGCTGGTGTTTACGTTGGCTCACTGGGTCACCATGGGCACCCCCTTGGCGCTCATGCATGGGGAAGGCCATGTTGGATGGCAGGAGAACCGGCCTGGGAAGGATGTGGAAGGAGACAGGCTTTGGTCTTCTGAGGGCTGCTCATCAGGAAGCTTCCAGGGAAGTCTGCACGAATGGGAGCGGCAAGGCTGGAGATTCTGCATGATCAGAAATCAGCCACCTTAGAAGAGGCACGAAGCAATGAAATAAGCAAAATGACCAACCTTTTTGCATCATAAACACCTCGTGTAACTGGTGTAATGGGAAGATTAATGGAGTATCCTTGGTGGAAAATATGGAGGCTACCTATGGACCCAACAGCAGGGACTGCAGCTTACCGAAGTCTGGCTCGCTAATCCGCTGCCTCTGGGAGCCCAGCCTGTCAAGAACAGAATCCAGTGACTCTTTGGCAGATTAAATCAGACCCCTCCATATGGAAGGTCAGACGTTAACCTTTATAGACACGATGCCTATTCCAGCTATGTGCTTGACATTTCTGCCTCGGTCTTAGCCAGATCCACACTTTGAAAGATTATTCACTATGTGATTCACAACGATGTAACGCTACAAAACACAGCACCCAACCAGGGGACATACTGTACTTCAAAGGAGGGCAGTTGGCCCGTTACCATGAGATCAAGGTATTGGATCACATACTGTGTTATCCAGAAGCTAGCTCTGTAGAACACATGACCCCTTCTAAGTGGGCAGCTGAAGTAACAGTTCAAAACTCACCCAGAAAGGTCAGTTTGTTACCCCTCAGTATAGCCGCTGTGCACTAACTCAGAGACCGCTCTGTGTGTTGTTACCCACTGGGTGGGGGTGATTTCCCTTTGCTACTGTCCTTTAGATCTCCTTCTGGTGGGGTTCGGATCTGGACACAGGACGTTGTAACGATGAATGTGGGAACCTGTGAGTCCAGATTCTCTAAGTTCTAATGCTACTGGCAAGAACTGTGGACAGCCATGGTAGACACATATGCATGGTGGGTGTTGGTTTTAATAAAGAATAAGTGAATAAAGGATAAAGTGAGACTTCAATATTCTGTCATTCATCAAGAAGACTGTCCAACCTCTAGAGAGCAAGTTTTATTACATGGACTCTTTCAACCCTGGAAGAGAATTGATGTAGCATTATCAGAGCTGACACCTACCATGGGTACATAATTACCTGGCCTATCCAAAACTCCATCAGCAGCATTCAAATTTAAAGAACGTCTGGTCTGTTGGCATAGCACCGTTCATCAAGCACCATGTAACATTGCCTTGCTCAGCTCTCTTGGGGTCTCCCGCTGGGCAAACATGGCAAGTAGACTGTGTGCCAGTCCATGGTGAGGGAAGACCACAATGACTGTTGTAAAGCCAGATGAATTATACTGTTTACAGTGTCTCAGTCAACTGTGTTAGTGGAGCTCTTCTTCCAACCAACCTCATCCATTCATCCTTAACGAATTTATGGCTGGCGCCAAGTTAGAGGACTCTGTGATAGTTAGGATTTAATGTGGGACACATGCACCCTTCAGGCCCTGTCAGGTGTGCCTCTTATTGAACAAGTGCTGTGACCAATTCTGTGCAGGCTTCATCTGACTGGGAAGGAGAAGGTTCGGTGTCTGATGTTAGGCTTGTACTTCAGACCTGTGGGCCCAGATCTCCTCTGAGGTCTGTGCTCAGGACACTGGGAGCCTGTCAGTCCATCCATGTGAAAAGGTAAAAGACTGTGGGGCCACCCTCATGGTGGGGACTGAGGCAGATGGATGAATTTTGAGGCAGATGGATGAATTTTCATCCTCTGAGCCTCTTAGCGTGGAGTTCTGAGATGCACCTGCACTGACTCTTCAGAAGATGCTATGGAATTGAGCATAGTCATGGGAGACTACCTGGTTAATTTTCTCCTGCGATAGCCTCTCATTTTCCAGTTACTCCTCTGATTCCTTACCCTTAATTCCCTGGGATCGCTTTGCAAATAAACTATATTAAAGTAAGTATCTATCTTAGAATTAGGTTTTAGGGGATCCTATCTATCTAAATATCCTATCTATCTTAAATATCCACAGCTTGGAAACTTCAAATAATGTCTCAATGAACATAGGGGTACATATGTGGTTACAAACATCTATTTCAACAAATATTTTACTAATACCCAATAATATTGTGAATGCTTATGATGACTTAAATATATCTAAATATTAAGAATTATTTTTAAATTATAACAGGAATTGTGTACCTTTTCAGTTTCTATATATTTGTTAGCGTCATAAGCCATCAGAGAGGTTTGCAGAGAGGGAGTATTTTAATTATCATAAGCTCTTTGATTGACATAGGAATATATTTAATAACATACTAAACTGCTCACTATGTAGATCTATTTTTTCATAAGATATTAGAGGAAGCCCTAATAATCTATGTAAAAATAAGTCCTGTGAATGTTTTTAAAATATGAATTATTGATTCAACTCACAGCTCCAAATGAACTATTAATGTCCATCATTAAAACTATTTAATAATTTTAAAGCAATAATTAATCATCTAATTACTCATAGCAATTGCTTTGGTAGAGTTATAGTGTGTCATCTAATATCCAGTCAAAGAATTTAAAAAAAACTATTATTATTAGTTCATCATGCATTCACAGAAGGGTAAGTAATCCCACCACCACTATCCACTGGAGAGCAGAATTAACAATTCACTGTTGCCCTAAGGAATAATTCACAATATCAAGATTTTAAAATCGGAATAACTAAGATGTGGTCTGAGTGAGGGGTATTGGAGACATAAATTCGAGTCATACAGTTAAAGTCAGAAAAAGGAGCCATAAAAATGGAATTTGAAGCTCTGGGGTTGCAAAAAGAAAGCCACTGAGGGTTAGGCAGGACGAGAGCTGCTCAAGCTGAGGCCCAGCCCTGGTCATCCCGGTATAAACAGAGCAAGCTGTGGGGGGGGGGGGGGGGATTTGGGGGCGGGGGACTGAGAGACTGTGAGGAAGAGACTGTCAGAGAGGGAGCAGAAGGATTAGGAGAGATTAAGATCAGGATATAGGGAGGATAACATTTCCAAAGAGAGAATTTGCAATAACAAATGGTGCAGGAAAAAAAAGCAAAGAATGACATTCATTTATAAGCAGCAAGTGTGAGTCGTTTGAGCAAAATGCTGGGCACAAAATAAGGAAAACGAACTGAAAGTGAATTGATAAGGAAATACCAGTGACGCGGGGAGACAAACTTCAGACATAATCTTTAGGATTTTGCAGAATGAATGGGGAGGCAGGTGCCACCATTCTTACAACATCTGTCTGGATTGCGTTACGGTCGCTACTTTTCTGTCCTGGACTGTCCACTTGACCTGTTTTTCTCAGCGGACCACCCCTTCCCTTCTGGTCACCACTAATTAGTCCCCGAATCTAAAAGTTTGTTTTATTTTATTTAGCTTTTTCGTTTGTTGCCTCTTTATGTGCCTCATCTAAATGAAATGCCATGGTGCTTATCTTTCTGCATCTAACTTATTTCATTCTGCAAGAAACCCCTAAGTCCATCCGTGTTGTTGCAAATGACAGTCATTCATCTTTCTTTATAGTTGAGTAGTCTTTCGTTGTGTATCTATAGCACTTCTTATTTATCCAGCCATCTGGTGATGAGCGCTTAAAACACTAACATGAAGAGAGATGTACAGCCCCGTGTTCACCGCAGCCTTGTTCGTAATGATCAGGAGTTGGATCCTAAGTAACAACATTTTAAAAGCTTTGCTCTTGCTCTTGTCGTTTTGCTCAATAAGGGAGAATGGGGGAAGCAGAGAAACCAGCTAGGAAGCTACTAGAATAACAAAAGATGGGGTGTCCCTGGGGGCACAGGGGTGAAGACAGCACTAGGAAGCTATCCCCAGCCACTGTAGCACAAGGTTGATCCCCTGGCCTGCCAGGGAGCTACCCACATGGCGCAGGAGACCTCGCCTGTCTCCCCACTGCTGCCCTCCACAGGGTGTTTCAGAAGATCCACCTGTTCTGCTCCCCAGTGTCATGAATCATTTCACCCCAACACCTCTGGCCTGCACCCCAGCTCTTGCAGGCGGAAATAAGTAAATCTTTTAAAAAATGAGTAACAAAAGATACTGGTGGTTTGGACTAGAGGGGAAGCACTGAGGCGGTGAGACCTGACTGGATTGTGGATGTATTTTGAAGATTAGAGTCAAGTTTAAGAATCAGTAACGAAATTGATATTTTGATATCCGACTCTGCCTGCGGAATGTGGTTCTCATTTCCTTGAAAAAAAAAGGGAGAGAGAGAGAGAGAAAGCAAACGCAGGTGATGAGTTGGCCTCCCCAGTTCCCTCAAATTTCCTTTGTTTACTTCTGATGTCTGACATCAGAAATTTCAGAACAGGATTCAAGGACGAGGATATTATTGTTATAGCCTTCCTCTACCGTGACGCAGAATGTCTTCAAACTCTTTATTCTGAGGTAAATGTTGTGAGTTCAGTCTAAAAGTAACTTCTAGTACCTTGACCTTATGCAAATGAGAACCTCTCTAATTTCAGTTTTTCCAATGACAGAATGAGAATATTAATTTCTGCCATTCCACATCCATGCACAAGAGCATTCAGGTCAAAACTGACAATGTATGCTGGAGAAAATAACATTTTCTCTTTGTATCACTTCTCCTGCATAAACATCTTCCAGAGAAGTTGCCTTTTACAGTCATTGTTAATCAGGCTGCTTAATTTTTATTCGTGTCTGATTCTCTAATTACTGAAGCAATCAGTAGAGACTAGAAAGAGTTGATTTTTTCGAGATATGATCATAGAGATTCACCTTAGCTATTTGTTACAAAGAAAAATCATTTTGAATTAAAATAACCTAAAATATCGTGATTTTTGGTTTCTTTATCTTGAAAAAGGTATTTGTTTTATTATGTTTTCCATTCAGGTCAAATGACCACATATTCATTATGAAGTAGGAGAAAACCAAGTTATAAACCAAGTAGGAGAAAACCAAGTTTAATTTAACTGTACTCCTGTGATTCTCTGTGCTGTACTCAAGCAAACAGTTACTACTGTTTCTTTGGTAGTTTCTGATCAGTTGAGCTTGGCATTGGGGGTCGAGCAGAGTGCAAAGCAATAGAGGGAAAAACCACATAGAGAAATACTTTAGTATCTAAGTTCAAATATTTCGTTTTTTCAAAATAATTAACTATTTCTATAAATAGGAACTCCAGATACGAGTTACAGACAGCAACTCGATTATCATGCATTACTCGTTATCCCGAGTCTTCTGCTCGTTCGGGATGGTGTTGCTGGCAGTTTAAATAAATAAGAAGTACATTTGAACAGTTAGACCTTCACGTGAATTAAATATGAATTTATCTACTAGCGTTCTTAAATAAATCCAGGTACAAAATGTTTTGAAACTAGCATTTTCCCAATTGTTTTGACATTTAAAACACCAGCATTACAAAATTTCCTCTTTTTTTTTTGCATCCGTTCTTCATCATATATAGATCTATAAAATTTCTATCTCCATGAACCGTATACTTGATAGAAAATATTAAAATATGATACTTTAATGCAATGAAAATAGAAATTGCATATGCCAGCAAAAAATTTACCCATGAAGAGAGAGTGTAGCTGTTTGATTGTTATTCATCTTTTAAAAGATACCCGGCAAATAGTTGTGTTGATTTTTTTTAATATTTTATTTTATATAATTCTTGCATCATTTTTCATCTTTGTACAATGCATGCATTTTCATTTTGGTTATATTCCCCAGACAATTGCACCCCCCCCTTATTTTGACTCTAGTTCTTCCTTCCACACCCCTCCCTAAGCCCCCTCACACCCCGGCAGTGTGTCTCTGGCTTATAGTTGCTTGTTGATTTTGATTATTACTTTACATTGATTAGTCTTTTCCTGGTCCCTTATTTAAGTTTTCTAGATTCCTGCTATGAGTGAGACCATCCGGTATTTTTCTTTTCTTTCTGGCTTATTTCGCTGAGCATGATCCCTTCCAGCGCCATCCATGTGGCTGCAAATTGCATGTGTTTATCTTTTTTGAATGCTGAGTAATATTCCATGGTGTATATGGACCACATCTTCTTGATCCAGTCATCTAGTTTTGGGCATTTGGGTTGTTTCCAAGGCTTAGCTATTGTAAATAGTATCGATTTAAAGGAGAAACTATACATAACAAGATACTTCTTATTCAACATAATCTGGCCTCTATAAATAGTGTCAGGAAAACCGTAGGTTTTAGTCAGGTCTCCATCCAATATAGGTAGAGTGGTTGGTGTCCATTGTTGATACCAGTGTCTGGCACACCTGGAGATGGCATAGCTCGGTGTGAGTAGGACGGGAGTAGAGAGCGGATAATCTCATTCAATGGGCAGACGCGCCAAGGAGCAGACCCTGGGGGTGTCCCGGGCACCAATGCATCTCCAGAAAGATGTGCATTTTCTGCATCTGATATGGTGATACCTCTTACAACACACCAAAGACGTGTTAATTATGATTCCCTTTAATGAACTTACTTTCTAATGGAGAATAACTGGACTAAAGTGTCTGTAGTAAAGAGCAAGAGGACAGAAGAGATGAGTAGGTCCCGGGTCCTCTGTGTGCAAGGATAGCTTACAGCCATGCAAATACCACGCTTTCAGAAGACAGGTCACTGAAGTGAATGAAGGTCTCTGTTATTACACTGTTTTTGTTTTAAAAAATTAAATAAGTAAATATCATGCTTTGAGTGTTGTGCGCATATGCAAACGGCTTCATTTCTCATGTCTGAGCTGCGCCGAGCTTGGTGTCTTCTCTTTCCTCACACACGTGGGGAAGCAGCCCGCGGGGCGTGTCAGTGACTGAATAGAAGCCTGATCACCGAGATCTTGCCTATAAGGAAGTATTTCTTCCTCCTCCCCTTTAATTGTGTTCTTATTCCATAAATAATAACAGGGACTTGGTTAAGAGTCATTTATTTTGAATTTCTAACTATATAGGTATTTGAAAAGAAAGTACATGGACGTCTGTACACACACACATTTTCCTTATGATGGCAAAAGCCATATTCAGTAATATTTTGTGAGTAGACTCAAAGGTGATGAAACATTTTTGGCCTGAAGTTAATTTATATTTTCAAAAATACCAGATTTTAAGTTATAATTAAAATAGACTTGTTTAAAATCACGGTTGAATATTATGAACTCTTAGTTTGGGTTCTTTCTAAATGTGATTCCACCTGAATATTTGGGGGCGGCTCAGGCTGTATCCCCAGCTAGCGAGACTCCTCCTGACCCAGGGCCTGTGTGCTCACGCAGCCTCTGTGGCACAGCTGTGCACAATACCAGCACCCTCTTCTCCCTTGTTGCCAAAGAGACAGACAAAACCCGACAGTATCACTTGTATGATTTCTCAAAAGCTCTTTCTCATCTGCTTTTTGAAATTTAACTCTCCTCAGTCTAACTTGGGTAACGCGCAACCATGTGAGAACCCACAAGTGCCCCGCTCAGCTGCTGTAAACAAAGGATTGTGGTTCTGCAGCTCCAAGCCACACGCACAGTCCTGGAGGCCAGTGCAGGGGGTGTCCGCCCGACTCTTCCTTCCACACGTCCTCTGTTCTGCCTCTCGGGCTTTATCAGCACTTCTCTCTCGTGTATTTTGTGGGTTTAGTGTCTCTTAGTTTCACAAAAATGGAATTTTTAATTTCGCACCTGGCATTCCTTTTAACTTCGGAGTAATTCTCAAGAAAGAAACAAATGCCCACGTTACCCCATGATTCTGAAGTCAAAGATTCTTTGGAAATTCTCTGAACCTTGCTGATCGTCAAGACCTGCAGACGCATTCACTCCACGATGCCTGCCTGATCTAAATCCCACCCATCACATCCTGAAGGCCCGGTCTCGGTCTCGGGACACCCAAGATGGACATCAGCATGAACAGGACCCACTGTCCCAAGCTCTGGGCCATGTCAGCCACCTTTTAGTGAGCTTTGAGCATCCTCAGATATACTAATCTTTTCACAATCTATAAAATAACATTCTCCGTAGCCCTTAGAAGTTTAGTGGGGGTGTTTGTGAAGTCCTCTGTGCTCTGCACCGACCATGTCAGTGGAAAGCAGAGCCTGCCTCGAGGCTGGGGAGAAGCACACCACGAGACGTGCAGCGTGAAGCCAAGTTGGAGCTGAGGGAACAGCTGTGGCCTAGATCTAGACGAGCTATAACAGTGGTGCTCTCAATTTAACATGAATCCTGTGAAAGGCCTGAATGGCAGCTCTCAGAGAAACTATATTTAAACATCCATGTATAAAATTAAAGACCTTTCTCTTATATACAAAGCAGTATCTGTCAGGAATTCAGAGCGTGGTTCCTTAAACCAAAGTTGCACGCTTCTCTCTACTTCAGAGACAGACCTCTCTGTTTGTCTCCCTAGAAATTAATTGTTGATGCTTATATATTAGCATTTGAGAATTAGTTGATTTGACAGTGAATAAAGTGGTAGGAAGTCCATTATTACAAACATTTCTAAGGAGGCTTAAAGACAGGATGCTCTTCTATTTTGAGGAATTGTCATGAACATTTTTCGTAACACCATTATGCTCAAATATACAATATCATTAGTAAATATCATCAGGTGCTTCACAGAACACAAATATATTAAAAATAAATTGAATTTTTGCATTCATTGATTGGTTTATTTTTAGGTTGTCTTTAATTGAAAAGACTGAAGGGGAGAGGCAATTATTTAATTGTTGAGGCAATTATTGTTTCATCACTGCCTTCCATGTTAAAAGAAAAATAAGGTGATTATTTGTGTAAATTGAGAATGAGCAAAGTCTTTCTACCCATATCAAAAGCCTAAATATAAGGACAAAATATAGACATACATGATTACTTACAAGTAAATAAAAAGATTATGATTAAAAAAATAGAGTGCAATAACTTGCTAGCTGAGAAAAAGTATTAGCAAAATAGGGGACAGATAAATGTCAAATAAGAAAACAACAACAATAGATAACAGTAGGCAAGAGATTGAATAAATGTTTTCATTCAATGGGATAGCGAATAGTTATTAGAAAGTTTGAGTCTAATCAATAGCTATTCAGATGGAATAATAGTCATGATATACTGTTAAAAGGAAAAATAAGTTTCAATATAATGTACACAAAAATGGCCTTTTTTAAATAAAAACAATTACAGAAACCAGAGCATCTTATATATGGGTTTATCTATTTATGCATAAGCTTCATGAAGCCAGTGATTAGATCAGATCATTAAAACTGGTCATTCTGAGGTCAAGGATGAAAGGTTGAATATAAATTCCATTTTCAATTTGAGACAATAATTTAATAAAGTAAAACCTTACTTTGGTGCAAAGACGAGATTAAAATCAAAACTTATTTTCCCAAAGATTAGCTAGCCTGAATACTATTTATTGAATGTTCCCTTTTTATTCCCACTAATTTAAAATGTCATCTTTATCTTTTATGTAATCCCCACATTGATTCATCTCACTCTATACTGTTATTGCATCACTTAGAAAATTGCTTTACAAATAGCTTTACAAATCAAAAAAACTCTGTCATCATTAATCTTCAATATAGCTTTCTTAAATACTATCCTGTCCAATTTTGCCATATAAACCTGAAAATCATTTTTATCAAATTCCAAAAAATTCTAGTGGACACTTTATTAAAATTACATTTAATTTACAACTTAATTTGGGGAAAATTAGTTTTTTGTTGTATTCAGTAGTTCTTTCCAAAAACTATGTGTTTTTATTTATAACTATTTTATTTTCATCAAGGTTTTGGTGTGTAGTCATGACAGTAATTTTGATCTAGACACTGCTATTAAGTGGAAGTGGTATTTCTGTACAGCAGATGGGATAGCCACAGAGTTTTAGTAAGATTTTGTGGTGATCATAAATTGAAGCTAATTAATAATAAGCTGAGAACTTCATCTAGTCTTTGAACAAAAATTTGTTCAGTACTACAGTCTTCAAAGCAACAGGCAAACAAGTGGTAACTCAGAAAATAAAGCCCGATAGAGTCTCACAACTAACTGAACTTGCCATTTTGCCAGGAGACAGAGCTGGGAGACTACTATACCGTGGATTATTTAATTATACCTGTGGCCAGTGTTATGAAGAGCAAAACTCCATGTAGCCAGTAGTTCTCCAGCTGTCACTGATCAGATAGAGAGAAGAGAGTCCACAAGGAAAAGGAAGCTCGGTGACGTGACCATGTCACCTGTGGAGTTGCCAGGTGTCCATATACCTGTGCGTGGTGCCTGGCGTTTACCAGAAATGTTAAGCGTTTCATGAATGGAAGAAGATGCTAGAAAGAAAAACAATGAGTGTGCTTTCATTAAGAACCATATTATTAAAATTGAATAACATTCGGACGGCAGAACAACCTTGCATAAAGCCGGTCTCCCACAGGCTTACACAGGTGGGAAATGTTTTCTGTGTTGAACAACACATCACTCCTTGTCTTCCACCAGCCTTTGACTGGACTGGTCATCATCTTCTGAGCCCACACTGGCGTCGCAGAGTCAAAGCAGGGTGTTGTATTTCAGATACCGTCTTAAATAGACCAGGTGTGCTCAAGTCGGGGAGTTAGCGGCAATTCTAAAGCCCTGGCTCGCTGAAATCACACTCACTGTTACCAGTAAGTCTGAGAGGGGAGTAGCAGGAGTCCCGGAGGAGCAACCAGAGGCATGAAAAATAGGAATGTTTTTGTTAAAATGCATCTATTACATTTGTCCAGACTGGACTCTTCTGTTTGAGCGTGTCCGGTGATGGGCACAGAACCCACCGCTCATGTTGAGCTGCCAAAGACTTTCAGGACTTTCAAAATCTGATCACTGATGACTGTCTTCAAAGAGGAGTGTGGGCTAGAGGACAAGAATGTTCTGCTCTTGTAAGTTAACGTGAAATGGAACTGCCATAACCCAGCAAGCACAGGAGAGGGAGGAAGCTTTATGCCTCTCGTTTTCAGAAACGGTGTATTTCCTAGTGTAGTAAGAAATGGAGCCCTATCATCTCACCGCATGTGGCTCATCTCTTCCAAAGAGAAAATGAGTTGCAGCTTTTCTTCTGTGCGTGTGTGTGTTAGTTTGTTTGATCTGTCCCGGAAACAAAAGAAAGGGAAAAGAGCCTCACAGTTCTTTCAAAGAGAAAATAACCTTGAAGTCAAACAAAGAATGTCTATCACCCGAAGCGGAGATGAAGGAGATCTGATTAAAATCAGAATTCCCATCACTACATCTCTGCTCACCGCACCAAAATCGGGAACTATTGATTCCTTTAATTAAAAAATGCCTGATATGGAAATACTACATTGAGACTCATCCCACACGGACAAGTCCGTCAGGATTTCTGTTTTTTTGGCTCCAACCTCAGAGATAGGCGTGTTTCAATTTGCAATTAAATATTACAAGACCATGAGGCACACTCTTCTACTGAAAAAATCTCAAGGGTCAGGAGAACAGGAACCACAGCAGAGGGATGGGGAAGGTGAGCCTATTTTCCACGTGACGAGGGAAAGAAACTAAGAGCCAAAGCACAGAACAATGAGTCAAAGGACCGAAAAGAGAAAATAAAGGAAAAAGTAAATATTAATGAAAGCAAATCATTCAAATCAAGTTGAATTATGCAGTAATCACTCAAAACTCCAAATTGCATAACCAAAATACTAGCAAATGAATTTTAAAGTGAGCACAGCCATGGGCTAATTACCAATATCTGAATCTTTGTGCATTAACCCTAGAAATCTCAATACATCTTACTTGTTTGGATTCCTTGTCGATACTGTTTTTGTTACTATCAAAGATGTTAATATTAACATGCTGATATTAACAATATTAAAGGTAGCCTCAGCAAAGAAATAGGAGATAATGTAGATTTTGTTTTCTTTTTTCTTCACTAATAAGCAATCATAACTAAAATCAAGGAAACATCAATTTGGAAACACGCAGTTGACACAAATTAATGACATGGAGTTTTCTCTTTCTCATACATGTCCCATATATTTGTATTCATACTATACATATGGAAGCAAAGGGGTTAGGAACTAGAAGGAGAGAGAAAAGAAGGGAATGAGAGACTGAAAAAAGTGTCTCAGCACATAAAACAATCTGGTCTCTCAGTTTATTTTAGCAGCACGTTATTTCAGTGCTACATATCAAGGACTTCAACTATTTAAAAACAAAATTACACTCTACTTATTTAATGGCAAACTGGTTGAATGTTCACAGTTCTGGAGGCAGGAGGCTGGCATCTAAAGCAGAACCAGGGCCTCCCCGGTGGCGCAGCGGTTGAGCGCCGGGTTGCGAAGCTGCCCGCAGCCTCTGCAGCGCCGGCTCGATCCCCGGCTGCTCCCCGGCCACCGGAGGAGGGTCCCGCGTGGCGCGCAGACCTCTCCTGCCGCCCGCTGCTCCCCTCAGCAGTGTACTTCGGTCCTTCTGCCTGCTCTGCTCCCCGCTCTGGCTCTGGTGAATTCTCTCACCCTCCCGCGCTTCTGACTGTACCCAGTGCTTGCATAAATAAATAAATATCTTTAAATAAATAAATAAAGCAGAACCAGTCTCTAGACTTATAAAATTGTCCTAAACATCTTTTCCCTCCATGTGTAATTAATAGTGAATTCTTCTTTCCCTGGTGATGATGACGCCTTTCTGCTTGCACAAGCCAATGCTTACATACAAGATGCAGCATAATAGAAATAAGCCACTGCAGCAACTTGCAAAATTCTGAAAGGAAAGTAAGGAAAGCATAAAATAAACAGATGTGCAAGAAAGTATCAAAAGAAAATTGAGTAAATGAAGAAACATAAACTGGGAAGCAGGAAAAAGATGCCAAGAAGACAAGCTAGGGGTTAATTTAACCGAAGAATGAGTCTATCACTCTCCCAGATCTGATCTGGTCACCCTGGTTGTTTCCACTGGAAAAGCTGATTCTTACAGACCTTTGTCAAAGAGTCATCTCCCCTCCTCGAAGGGCCAGAGCTGATTGATTCATCTGTCAGACACACTATAAACATTTCAAAGGCATGTCTTCTGCTGTGTTTGTGAGACAGCAAAGCTCAAAAATACCCAGTCGCTTCACATTTTCTTTGACATTCCATCAAAATGGTAAAGAGGGAAACTATTGCCATGCATTAACATCTAGTGCAAATGAAAAGAAAATGAAAAAAGGTTTAAATCGCTCATTTGTAGGGTCATTGTTTAGGTATCAAAGTACTTTTTTTAAAGATTTATTTATTTATGCATACGAGAGCAGGGGTGCAGGCCAGAGGTATGGGGGTGAGAGGATTCACCAGAGACAGAGCGGGGAACAGAACCAGCCGATCGACTGAAATACACTGCTGAGGGGAGCAGCGGGCGAGACAGGAGAGGTCTGCTGTGCCCTGTGGGTAGCTCCCTGGCAGGGGATCGAACTCAGGCTTCAGTGGCTGCCGATAGCTTGATAGCTCTGTCTTTAAGCCCTGCACCATCAGGGAGGCCCTAGGTATTAAAGTATTGCTAACCATATCCAACTCACAATCTTCACCACTGTGGAGAAGGAACACACTTCAGAAAAGAGAAAACAATTTGAAATTACTGTGTACAAATTTCTTTGTCAGTATTTTTATTGCGTTCACGTTGATTTTCCACTCTTTGTATGGTCCAGGGCACACGTTCACACCTCAAAAACGAGTGTTCTCGCTGTGCTCACCACCCAAGTACCGATCAGTCTTCACCACAGTCCACTGAGCCCTCCCCCTCCACTAAAACACCCACCCGCACTCTCTAGCAACCTCAGTTCTACTGCCAGATCTCGAGGGTTTGTTTTGGCTTATATTTGCTATCATTGTACTTTGATTTTATTTCCACATGTCAGTGGAATCATCAGATAGTTGGCTTTCTCCTGATTTATTTTGCTTAACATAATTCCCTCCAGTTCCAACTACATTGTCATAAATAGCAGGATTTCATCCTTTATTTTTCTATATAGCTGAGTAGTATTGCATTATGCTGCATTTTATACACCACATCTTCTTACTCAAGCCACCTGCCCTCGGGTATTTAAGCTTTCCCCATTGTCTGGTGATTGTAAATGCACCTGTGCCTTTGAATGAGTGTTTTTGCTTTCTTTAAGTAGATACCTGGGCATAGAATTACTGGATCAAGTTGCAGGCCCACATTTCCACCAGCAGTGGACGAAGGTGCTGAGATCTCCACACCCTCCAATGCTTGTTTCCGTTCTTATCAAGAGAAGCCATCCTCACAGGTGTGAGGTGGTGCCTTAATGTGCTTTCAATTTACATTTCCCTGGTAAGGGATGATGAGCATCTCTTCATGTTCCTCCTGGTTACCTGTTTCGTCTTTGGAAAATTGTCTCTCTAGCTCTTCTGCCTATTATTTTTATTGTTATTTGTTTTCTTTTTGTTGAGTTGCATGAGTTCCCTTGTATATCTTGGGTATTAGGCCCTTGTGGGAGGTATGATGTGCAAATATGTTCTTCCACTTGGCAGCCTGTCTATTTTAGCAATAGTTTCTTTTGCTGTGCAGAAACTTTTTAATTGGATGTAGTCACATTTTCCTTTCCTTTTTCTTGCATGGTAGATGAGTTTCCAAAGACATCCAGGAAGCCAGTGTCATGGAGAGTTTTGTCTATGTCTTATCTTAGCTGTGATCTTTGAAAATCTGAGGCAGTTATTCACAATTCAGATGAGTACCGGCAAAAAACATACTCCCTTTTCTCTTGCCAAAAACAGAGAGGATTCTTTTAAATTTCCAAGAGCTGATTCCCAGAAGGGTTCATGAAAAACTAGAGGGTAAAGCTGGAAGAAAATGCTCTTGTATCTTATATACCATTCTGATCATCTGTTGCAAGGCAGGTGACTTCTAGTCATTGAAAGTGATGCCTCCCTGGTGGTGCAAGGGGTTGAGCACAGCGCTGTGAAGCAGATGAATGCAGCCTCTGCAGCACGAGTTTGATCCCCAGCCAGGGAGCTACCCACATGGCGCAGCAGACCTCTCCTGTCTCCCCGCTGCTCCCCTCAGCAGTGTATTTCAGTCAATCTGCCTGTTCTGCTCCCCACTCTGTCTCTGGTGGGTCCTCTCACCTCCTGCAACTCTGGACTGCACCCCAGTTCCTAAAATCATAAATAAGCAAATCTTTGAAAAAAAAAAAAAAAGAGGAAATCTTTTTTTTTTTAAAAAAAAAGTGATCATAAAAACGTCTTTGCCCAGTGTTAATATTTCATGCTAAGTAGATAAAAGATGGAAGAAGCACCCAAAAGAAGGGTAGTAAAATGGCTTAAAACTTGTCAAAAAGTATAGAAAATAGACACCATTTTCTACAAAAGGAAGGGGGAGCGGGAGAAAGGATCAAAAGTTGTGCAACGACAGAATTAACTGACTGCCTGAAGGTCTTAATTGAAAATATTCCTGGGTACTTATCACCATCCACAATAATAGGCCAATAACTGCAGCCACCCCCATTGACGTCTACTGAGAAAACACTAAAGAATTGCTCCGAGTATTTTACACACATATTTTTTATTTCATTTTCAAAATAGTGCCATTGTTTTTCTACCTATAAATAGAGAAACTGAGACACATAAAGTTTACAAAGCTTGTAACTCAGTTTATGCCTTAAGTACGGGTGTGTGTATATCTGTATATAGTTCTATCAACCCAGTTACAGGATATATATACCCACAGATATATGCACAGATCTCGTGTGTGTGTATACATATGTATGTGTGTATATTTATGTATATGAATACACAGACACACACATGATCTATGTATCTGTCAGGGACCAGCAGGGGACAGAAGCAGTTATATGAACAGGGAAGTTGAACATGAAGACTCTGTAACTGTGACCAAGACATGAGCTAATAAGGGATACAGAAAACTCTGGAAAACACAAGAACAGTAGAATAGGAAGGGACCTTGAATTCTAGAATGAAGACAAGCTCACAGGAAAAAATAAATCAGCAGGATTTACCCAGACCTCTTTGAAGGGAGTGTGGCTGTGGTCCACGGACCCCAGAGAAGACTGCCCAGGCCTCGGGCTGGGGCTGGCAGGTAGGAAGCATCTGGGATGGCTGTGACGGGGATGTGTGGGCCACCGAGTCTGCGTCGCGCTAGCGCAGAACCACTCCTGGGAGCTGTGTGCCCGGTGCTCATGCCTCAAGCTGAGAAAGAAACCAGGAGTTTGGAAAAGAAGAAAATTCCTTCCCTCCGCAGGCTCTGTTCCTCCAGCGCTCTGCGGGTGAGGCCGATACTGCACTTGCTTAAAAAGGAGAAGCCCTAAGTCCAGCTCCTGAATCCCGGCGGCCAGGGAGGGCTGTGTTTACGAACTGAGAGTTAAATTAGATCCGACCCATGATGACCAGCATGACTTAATCCAGGATGCCTCATGACAGAGGATTTTCGTCTTTCAGAAAATAATTTAGAGTTAAAACACTGGATCTTTTCCAAAATGTGGATTATTTCCTGCATTTTATTTTTTGTGGGAACAAGGAGAGGCCAGGAAGATCCCCGATTCCACGAAAGCATTTCTTGCACGATGAGGTGTGTTTCTTCAAAAAAGAGTTTTAAAGAAACATCATTTCTTAAAAGCCGTGAAAATGAGATTTTGCACCGGCTTCTCCAGCTCCTTACGCTGATCCTGTTTCCTTACCACAGAGCTCCGGGCTCCGCCAGGCTCCTTGTCTGGAGAACTTGGACTGGAGCTTCTAGCCCTTCGCTGTCCCCTTCCAGCGCCCGGTGTCACCCCGCAGGCAGCGTTTCCATTTTCCCAGGTTGAACATGTGTTTCAGCATCTTTGGCCCTGGAACCCAGCCTTGGCCCAGGGCTCTACCAAAACCAGACCCTGCTGACTGGTGGTGTGGATATTTTTACCAACAGCAGTGTAAGGAGTGTTCTCCACGCCTGTAATAAACATGTGCACTGGCCGATCCTCATTGCGATGCTCTCCAAACCTCAACGGAGACAGCAGATGCCCCGCACGGAAATCAGCCAGCTCGGGGTTCCTTGGCCCACGCGTGTCCTGCTGATGCCCCCTCCCTCCCTGGCAGGTGATAGGGGTCTGGTGCCTTGGTTTCTTACTGGTCACATGCAGAAGGCGCTGTGTATTATAGCTGTGCACCAGAAGGCCACCAAATGTGTGAAACACAAATACAAACTTTTAAAAGAGTTGGCAGAAAAATACAGTGCAATGGTTTCCAGATCTGGAAACCAGCGATAGTTTTCTCAGCTTTGGAAAAAATTTAAAAGTCATGAAGATTGGCAGTTTTAAAATTTCATAAAGCATCTTTCCGATGAAGACCACCAACACTGAGTCATAAAAGAAAGGCTGATAAATGTAAGCGTTCGTGTATGACAAAGGATTAATGGCTGCATTATGCATCGATTGCATCTGGATTTATGAGAAAAATATCAAGACCCCCCCAAGAGATATGTAGGCAGAAATTAAGAATACATCATTAACAAGCAAGGAAAAACAAGTAGTGTAGAGGTGAAAATAGTTCATCCTCCCAGAAATGTGTATAAAATCAATTAAGAAACATCCATTCCAAAGAGCACCTGCACCCCTATGTTTACAGCAGCACTGTTGACAATAGCTAAGCTTTGGAAACAGCCCAAATGCCCAAAAATAGATGACTGGATCAAGAAGATGGGGTACATATACACCATGGAATATTACTCAGCATTCAAAAAAGATAAACACATGCAACTGGCAGCAACATGGATGGCGCTGGAAGGGATCATGCTCAGCAAAATAAGCCAGAAAGAAAAAGAAAAATACCGGATGGTCTCACTCATAGCAGGAATCTAGAAAACCTAAATAAGGGACCAGGAAAATGAATATAAGAAAGTGAAAATCAAAATCAACAAAAAACTATGAACCAGAGACACTCTATGGGGGGTGGGGTGGGGAGGGGAGGTATTGGGGTCAAAATAAGGGGGTTGCAATTGTATGGGGGAATATAAAAATAAAATTTATTTGAAAAAAATACCATTTCAACCTACTACGTTCTGGGGAGGGCGGCTCCCCTCAGTCACTGAAGCAGGAGATAAACAGATACGGTTGTGCGATGCTTGTTCAATTTGGAGTCGGCAAACCCTTCGGGCGAGCAATATAACAGCACATAACAAGGACACAAAGGGCTCATAGGGTCTCGGGAAGATGTCACCTCGGGAAATTTATCAGAAAGGTAATTGAATGGAAAAAAATAGATCCATAGGCGTAAGAAGCTTCTCTCAGCATTGTCTCTCTCTCTCTCTCTAGCATCTCCCAACCCTCTAAGTTCTGAATTTGACCAAGATAAATATTCTCAGTTTTACTTCTCGAGATGCCTGGCAGTCACCGCTGAGCTAATCACAAGGTTATGTTGGCTTCACCGAATGGTATTTGATTTCCCCTGTATTTTTTATTTGCTTTATTTCTATCTACTTACCGTTGGTTGTAGCAATATTCTGAGTTGCCGCAGTACTTTCATTTTTAACAAACAAATATTTTCCAGAACCACGTGTCCTGCATTTGCATTGTTTGTCCTCTGAACAATTCCTTGTTGCTTTCTTGGGAACTTCTCACCGAAATCGCCTGCATTGCCTTTGTTTCTCGTCTGTTTCACGGCACCGAATTTTTTCATTCTGTAGCTTCCCCTGGCTGGAAGTAAAGATTCTAGAGAGCACGCAATTTCCCATCAACAACATTAAGCCGTTGATCTGTTACCTTCCCGCGCCCAGTGTGTCTTTTGAAATAATCTGATGCTGGGCTGGGCCTGGAGTCTTGTTTTCTCCTCTGTCTCGTCTTTTATGTCTTTTTCCCCTTTGCTTATTTTCTGAAGATTTTCCCGATCTTATCTTCTTTCACATTTGAGTTTTCCTTTTCTGTATTATTTCAATATGTAAGATCTTATTTTTCTATCTAAGTGTTCCTTTCTATAGTATGATTGTCTTATTTTATGCACACATTTTTCTCACTCTTCTGAAAATATTAATGCTATGTTAAATATTTTCTTCTCTTTTAAAAATCCCTCTTTATTCTAAATCGAGATACCATACAATGTAGTGGTTACTCATGTGACCTTGAAGTAGGTAGTTAACCAAGTAGTGCCTTGATTTCCTTATCTATAAAATTTATAAATGCAACATTTGTTCTGGGGATTGAAGGACTAACACATGTGAAGTGTATATAGCAATACTTGCCGTAGACTGTGTCCTATGTGTGTTGCTTAATGAGAAATTGACCATCTGTTTTTCTATTTGCTAGTTTTAGACTTGCCATTCATAGATCACTTTTTTTTGTTCTTTTTGCATAGAAAGCTGGGGTACAGGCCAGAGGTGTGGGGGTGAGAGGATTCACCAGAGACAAGGTGGGGAGCAGAACAGGCAGAAGGAAGGACCGAAACACACTGCTGAGGGGAGCAGCAGGCGAGACAGGAGAAGTCTGCCACGCCATGTGGGTAGCTCCCTGGCCAGGGATCGAACTCAGCATTGATAGCACCAAGGCTTAACCCCTAGGCCACCAGGGAGGCCCACAGATCATTTCGTTATATAGTCTACGATCTCCCAGTATATGCTCAAATCTATTTCTGAAGTACTGAAAAGATGAGCAGATACTCTGTGCATGTCAAGGATCTTGCCACTTGCAGACTTCATTATAGGCTACTTGATGAAATGAAACCCAGATGCCCACGTCTTCGTGGACACGGCACACATGCTGCCTGAAGACACACACCCGTCTCCTCGAGAAGATGGCCGGGGATTTCCCCATCAGTGTTAGTTTTTGCTTCAAGTTTTAATAGGTATTTCCAAGACCTGCCTTGTGCTTTCTACGGAATAAACTCCAGTGTTCAGTCCAGAAGGGATGAGCTGAGTCTGGGAAGAGGCCTGGGCGTCTGACTACCTTTTAAACAAATTTCTTAATTTAGGTTCTTTGTCAGATTCCCCGATCACTGTCCTGAGAATCGTATTCTCTGATCAGTTAAGCTAACAACCACTTTACAACTTTCTGGTTCCAACGCTCTCAACAAAAGTGGTTTTATATCTTATTATAAATCCCTTTGCTATTTTTAATGGGACTTTACAGAGAATAAAGGTAAACGTGAGTGCTCCATTTACCCTCTTTAACCAGATGTTGCAATGACTGTTTAAGACAATGGAAAGCAATTATTTGTGAAAAAAAAAAATTGTCTAATTTTCCCAAGGCTTTTATCTCTATAAATTTCCTTTTCTTAACAGGGATTGATATTTTGGGAACAGCAATGTCTACTTAATTTCTTTTTTTAAAGATTTATTTAGTTATTTGTACATGCACTGGGTACAGTCAGAAGCGCGGGAGGGTGAGAGGATTCACCAGAGCCAGAGCAGGGGGCAGAGCAGACAGAAGGACCGAGGTACACTGCTGAGGGGAGCAGCGGGCGGCAGGAGAGGTCTGCGCGCCATGTGGGACCCTCCTCCGGTGGCGTCCGGGATCGAACCTGCGCTGCAGAGGCTGTGGGCAGCTTTGCAGCCCAGAGCGCAACTGCTGCGCCACCAGGGGAGGCCCGATGTCTACTTAATTTTTTCCCTCAATAACAGAGTAGAAATAAAACCTTGGCTCTGAATTCAGACACAGTGTTTCCTCCTCTGCTTGGCCAGCTCCCTGAACACCTGCGGCTGTCGGGGTCAGCCTCCAAGTTTTGTCTTCTCCATGTGGCGCTTGAGCAAGTCCTCAGACGTGGAGCTGTCTGTCTGTGAGGTGCTAGATAGAAAATATTATCTTTGCAATCTCCCGGGTGACAATGATTCCAAAAAGATTTCTGAAAGGGTCCGGTGTTCCTGATACGGTGCAGAGAAACAGCGTCTTTGCACTTTATTCAGAAAAGCTCAGCAAGCGTGAGTGAGCGTGTGAGAAAGAGCAGCAGCCGCATCCCTTGTGAGTGCTGTCTGGGGGGAAGACCCCTGCAGGCAGTGCTGTCCTCCTCAGGAGGATGAGCTTCGTGCAGCAGTGGCTTCAAGGAAGGTCTTTGTCTCACACTCTCAGGGAGATAAGAGCCCTCAATGGGGAGTAGCTGTGTTCCTTTGGCAAAATACGGTTCCAGCAAGGCGAATTTATATTGCCAACGTTAGCTCTTCCTTTATTCTTTTTAATTAAGAAAAATTGCAAGTGAAAGGAGGGACATTCTCTTCCCTGTCTCCTTGGTCATCGCTCTGGGGGTAAAGCAATGACCGCCACTGAAACTCGCTAGCGCAGTGACAGTGGCAGGGGTGTCTCTCCCGCAGGAGCGCACCTGGGGGACTCTGACGTCGCTCCAGCATTAGCCATCACCCCGACTAAACCCGCGATGTGACAACAGTGTCGGGAGCAGAACATCTAACCCATGAGCCAACTGATCTTGTCCCCCTTGAAAACAGTCGCGGTGTCCACGCGTGTCCTAGTTGATCCAAGTGACCTTCCAGCCCGACGTCAAAGGAACACGGTGACTGACGTGAACACGTAAAGAATGTTGAGGAGGAAACATTCCTGCATATGTTCCTCTTTTCCGTGAGATTGGTTCCTGCAGTTATTAATGCCGCTTATAATACAACAGCTTAGAAGATTTCTCTGGATTAAACAGAATTCTCAAAATACATCTTAATAAATAAAACAGCCTATAATATATTCCATTCTTAAACTTAAGTATCTTGGGCCTCCCTGGTGGCGCAAGGGGTTGAGCACAGCACCTTGAAGCTGTCCGCAGCCTCTGCAGCACAAGTTCAATCCCCAGCCAGGGAGCTGCCCACAGGGCACAGCAGACCTCTCCTGTCTCCCCGCTGCTCCCCTCAGAAGTGTATTTCAGTCAGTCTGCCTGTTCTGCTCCCCACTCTGTCTCTGGGGAGTCCTCTCACCCCCACACCTCTGGCCTGTACCCCAGTTCTTCTATGCATAAATAAATTTTTTTAAAAAAACTTAAGCATCTTCAGGGTATTTCATTATGCATTCAAATTTGAGATAGACATCCTGAAAGAAACTTTCAGGGGGTATGAACGATGACAGTGTTCCTGAAACCTCTTCTTCCTGGAACACATTACAATTGGATCAGTGATTCCTCATGATTTTCTTTTTGGAATTAAACATCTATATTTAGAAATGCAAATTATGTTATATATTTTATGTGTTTTTTTTTTTTTAGCAAAATAGCTGATCTGGTGAGATTTCCTCTGTACTTTTTCCAACCCCCAAAAGGCACATCTCCCCACCGTCGAGGGTATCCCAGGCTTCTGACTATACATTAAGCCTTGATTTGTAGAGAAATGAAGACGATGTCCTCACGCGGAAAGGTGGATTTAAATTATTATCTTAGTCAACAATATTCATTATAAAATATGAGAAACTTAAAGCATGGTTTCCTTATTATTTCCTTTTCTTAGCCCACACATAAGTTATTAAGACAGAAATGTGCCCTCGGTTGCTCGGCTATTGAACAGTGAGAGCTATTCAACATTGCGCGCCCTGATAAAGAATGAAATTGTAGACAATCATAATGGAGAGACGGGACCTTAAAGTTCTTTTGTAAAGGCTGGTCCTCCACACAAATGAAAAATGCAGAGCACAGTGCTCCGGACTCCTTGGCCCATTCTGCTGAATTGAAAGGGAATATTGAAAGGCTTCAATTATTCCATTTATTACCTTGATGAGTTTTAATAACCTGAAATGAATTTCATGATTAATGAGAATTTTATGTAGACTATACATAAAAAGCTTCATCTCTAAGAAGCAAATAGCTTTATTTTCTGGTTAGTGAAGGTGAAAATGAAATGCGAAATAAAGTTGATTGACTTAAATTTAATATATAAAAGGTAGCACTAGTTAATAGAGTATTGATTAAAGATATAAAAAGAGAGATGATGACAATTCATCAAATATCCTTCTGCTAAGGATATTCAGGGTGGCTGGTTAGTAAATATCTTTTCTGATAACTTTTGTGTTTTCATATTGCCATGTTGTGTCTTGTTTAATTTTCATAAAGACATAACAAAATCACACACTATCATTTCCAAAAGCACACACTCACACAAAAACAATTATTTTGAAAAACTCTTAGTTTATTTTAACATCTTCAATGGGAAGGATCGTGGAATAGGAGCAGCAGCAAAGGACTAGAAGGAAATACGAATAATACACACCAGCCTGTGCGAGTCCATTAACTCAGGCACAAAACTACAACTGAGAAATAAGGAAATGTATCTAGAATTTGTATGTTTTATACCCATTGAATATTAATGTTACATATAATTTAAGTATGATTCACGTGTATTTGTGATACAATTTGTTTATGACACTTGCACATAGGACCATCTTTTTTTTTTTTTCAAAGATTTATTTATTTATACAAGACCTGGGATGCAGCCCAGAGGCATGGGAGGGTGAGAGGATTCACCAGAGACAGAGCAGGGAACAGAATAGGCAGACTGATGAAACACACTGCTGAGGGGAGCAGCGGGCGAGACAGGAGAGGTCTGCCCCTCCATATGGGTTGCTCCCTGGCCGGCTGGGAATCAAACCCGCACTGCAGAGGCCATGGACAGCTTCACAGAGCTGTGCTCAACCTGCTGCGCCACCAGGGAGGCCCAGGACCATCTTTGTAAGTTACCAAACAATTTTTAAATGTTAGGAAAATGTTCTGGTTTTCTTATTGAATTCATCTTCTCTCCTGTTTTATTTGGTATCATGCTATCCACAACATACATCCTCAACACACACACACATACACACATACTCACACACACACACACACTTCAATTCCTAGCATTGCAAAAGGGAAGCAACCCACCTGCCACCTCTTCCCATAGTTAAGCAAAAACAATCCTGAATTCTAACTCAAGGAAAGACTTAACAGCTTTATTTACAAAAACTTCCTTCTTTTCTTTCCTTTAAGTCATGACAGTAAAGTGACAGCTAAGTCCCTCAGATCATAATTTTAAGTCATTTCTTCTTTTTCTTGACCTTCAGATAATGGTGCCCCATGCTTGGCAATTTGAATGCAAGCAAGAAATTAGCAACTCTGAAATAAATGCCAAATCAATGCCAAAAGAAATCCTACTTCGTGTTTATATATAACCAAATAAGTGAACTCTGATCCAGCACAGGGGAATAGTAACTGAAGACTTAATCTAGTCGACAGTCTTGTCAGTTGGCCCAAGTGATGTTTAGCGAGACCCCAAAACAGCTAAAGAGAAAATACAGGCACTGTCTCTATTATGTTCCCCTTGGTTTCGTAGGTAGTTTTCAGTCCATAAGGACATACAAAATACAGTGATGCATTCTACCTATGGATGATGGAGAAGCTGGATTAGAGTTGCAGTATTTCCTTTTTTTTTAAGATTTATTTATGCATACAAGAACTGGGGTGCAGGTCAGAGATGCGGGGGGTGAGAAGACACCCAGAGACAGAGTGGGGAGCAGAACAGGCAGATCAACTGAAGTACACGGCTGAGGGGAGCAGAGGGGAGACAGGAGAGGTCTGCTGCGCCATGTGGGCCAGCTCCCTGGTCCGGATCGAATCATGGTGCAGTGGCTGGTGATAGCTTCATAGCGCTGAGACTTAACCCCTGCGCCCCCAGGGAGGCCCAAGAGTTGCTTTATTTCTGCTCACAAATAGGCTCCTGCACCGCTGAAAACGCCCTAGGGCAGAGCTCTACATCGCTCCTTGAGATGGTATGGAAAAAAAAAAATATTGGCTGGACTAGCATTTTATTTTTTATTTTTTTATATACCCAAATGGGCCCCGCAAAAGGACAAGTTTATTAGGAAAAGGAGAAAGGAAAGCAGGCTCCTGCACAGTGACAGGCGGGCAGGCTGGGTCGCCGCTGCTCTGGAGGGGAAAGGCTTGTACAAAGAAACAGCTGCAGGTCGCCAGCAGGCGCGGCCCCTGGCTGGGCAGCACTTGAAAAGAAAGTGCAGGATGCTAGACTTCAAGTTAAAAAACAAAATATAGGCATTTATTTGTGCTCCGAATTATAGCACTTGGAATGTCTACCTTTTTAGAGTTAAGACTAATTCTTGCCATTCACCCCCCAGGTCACAGAAACCAATGGCATCTGCTGGAATAATTTTGAAACCTCATAAAAAAAAAAAAAAGTTGCTGAATATGGCGAAGTCTCATTATTAATCACTTGCTATGTTCAGGATCAATATAACTGCGCATTAAATTTAGCTTCGCCTGAATTATTCCTAAGATATGTTTAAACAATTATGTGGTCCTTCTACGTAACTGTGGACCATACCACCCAATTTTCCAGCTCGATCCCATTGTTAAATAAACGCCGCTGTCAACTCATCGTTTTCTTGCTTTTATATCCAAACCCTTCGTCTCTTTCTATACGGGTGATATCCCACGACCCGTCAGATGCACCTCGTTGGTGTATTCCGGTTAAAATTTCCTCCTGCTGCTTTACTAACTACAGCTCCATATGGAAAGATATGTAACTGTCATATTATTTCCAAACTTCAAGAGCATGTATTTGCCTTTTATCTAATTAGTGTAAAAGTTAGTGTAAACAATCAGAGCAATGCGGTAATGTCTGCCACCCCCCTTCTATGCAGCCACCAAATTACTAAACCAGTGTTAGTTGCAATGTGCACACAGGCTGCCACTGCTCAGCCTAAAGTCATGGGCAGGCCATCCCCGCTCTCCCACAGTCTGTCAGGCACGGTGGATATCCGCGAGCCAGTTTCCAACTCACTCCAGCCCCCAAACTGGTCAAGTATCTCACAGTCTTCCCAGCTGCGACCCAAATATCCTATCATAGAGAAAAGGTTTCCCTAACCTCTCCTTAGCCCCGAGCCACGAGACCCATGAACTAAGATAATAGTGGCTGGTTTGTGCCTTTAAGCTCGGGGGTAGTTTTAGAAAGTAATAGATAAGGAAAATGAATAACTATAAGAAAGTGAAAATCAAAATCAACAAAAATCTATGAACCAGAGACACTTTTGGGGGAGGTGAGTGGCGGGAGGGGAGGGATTGGGGTCAAAATGGGGGGGTTGAAATTGTATGGGGAATATAAAAATAAAATTTATTATTAAAAAAAAAATTTAAAAAAAAAAGACAAAAAAAAAAAAAGAAAGAAAGTAATAGATACCAGAAACTGGATAATGTTGGCACGTGTCAGGACAGCGTTTATTCTCCACCTCTTTTTAAGAACAAGGCCTTGGGGAGACAGATAGTCAAAGAGAAAGATCGCTTTATGGTGGACACAACACAGCCAGGAGGGGCGTCAGTGGACTTTTAATGGTGATCTTTTTTTTTTTAAAAGATTTATTTATTTATTTATACAAGCACTGGGTACAGTCAGAAGCGCGGGAGGGTGAGAGGATTCACCAGAGCCAGAGCGGGGAGCAGAGCAGGCAGAAGGACGAAGTACACTGCTGAGGGGAGCAGCGGGCGGCAGGAGAGGTCTGCGCGCCATGGGGGACCCTCGCCGGTGGCCGGGGATGGAATGGGCGCTGCAGAGGTTGCAGACAGCTTCACAGCCCAGCGCTCAACCGCTGCGCCACCAGGGGAGGCCCAATGATGATCTTAGTGTATCTACAGATGTGATTATTAATGATGCACATCTGTAACACTTAATTTTATAATGCAATATTTAACTTAAAGAGTCGCAAGATAAAAATCTTATTATTTATATAGATATTTCCCTCTGGAAAATAGATATAAATATCTCCCCTCACACTTACTGTAAGGGTAGAATGATCTGTTGCTACTTATGATTCCTTCTGACGATTGTTTTGGAAACACTAGGGGTTCTATTTTGTAAGGTTCATCTGGTACCCTGTTGAATAACCATTTTTGTAAATGATTCCAGGAAATCGGTTTTAAAGTCCATTAGCAAAGTTGTGAAGACTGGACAGAGGGTAACATGATGATGTTAGCATGAGTGGGGACTTCACAAGAAAACCGTCAGTGGCTACCGCTGGCGGGTCAGGGAGTGACGTTCCTAGGTCAGCTTAGGACTGAAGCAACAGCAAGAGTGATGCAGGGAAGCCAGGCCACCTCGAGACTCGAAACTGCAGCTTTTAACACCATCAGTCTGGCTTCTGGTCTCCTGGAAGCAAGAATAAAATATCTGCAGTAAACTGGACTGGGCGATCTAGATACAAATAAACTGCCTTCAAGTTAAAAAATTGCTGCTGTATTAACAGACATTAATTTTAGTTGCTGACGTCTGTGCAGCTGCACATCAGTAGAGAGAAGCTTCTCTCCTCCCCGTGATTTTGAGGGGTTGAGGGACAGTAAGAAAAAGAAAGGAGTCACCAAAAAGTCTTAGCCAGCAGACTGATGCTATTAATTCTGAGAAAGACACTTTTCGATTTTGGAAATTTCATTGACTCACTTACCAGGAGTTCCTATTTCTCCTAGGAATACCCTCTATTTATTTGTAATCGTACAAAATCAGCAAACTGTTTCCTATTATACGTAACAAAATGTGACATTTTTATTATTTGCTAATAAATTTCAACACAAAAAAATGAGGTCTTCACCGTGAAAGCCCTAATGTTTTTAAAAAATATCTTACAACTAGAATGGAATGTCGGGGAAGAAGGCAGGAAAAAAAGACGTTGTTTATTTGCATTTTAATAGAGTAAGAATCCCATTTTGCAAACTGCTGCCGTTTCATTTTAAACCAAGCCAAGTTTGAATACACCCATTTCAGCATTTTTAAACACCTCTGTTTCCCATTAAACCACCGCATACATTTAATTTCCTCAATTGCAACTCCACTGAGAGAACAATATACAGAGAGAAGCAGGCGCACGCTGGGCCATCCACCGACGGGCGTGATGGTACTGGCGTCGTGAGTTCCGTCCCAGTGCCCAGGGAAGTACCGAATTTGACAAAATAGATTCTTGCTCTCCTAAATGGACAGACTCCATTACCCCGGCTTGAGATGACTGCGTAATCGTACCGCTTTTTAAAGGAAAATTTCATTTACATGTTTCCTTTCTTCATGGCTCGAAACTAAGTGAACTGAGTTAGTGCAAAGGTTTCATTGGGCTCGGTGACATTATAAATAAATCATGCTGGACCTCCAAAGAACGCCTATTGTGAGGGCATCTGTTACCCAGTATTTACAACTACAATGTAAAAGGATTGTGCTCATCCTTTACACAGGAAAGAAACTAGAAAATTGGAGCTGTGGAACGACGGTTTACGCAATGAGGTTTATGACTTCCAATTTTAACTTAGTGCTACTTATTCCCCTGTTGGGGAAATAACTTCCACGAGAGTTAATTAGAAATTAACGTAGTACATTGAGAGATTATTCTCCTCATCAATAAAACGGATCCTAGGATGTGTTGATGCCTGACACTTTAAAACTCATAAATCTTGAAAATAACATTGTCAATTCTTAATTATCTAAGTATTAATCTCTCTTCTCCTTCCCTCCTGTTTCCGTGGAGAAATTATTCCTTGTCATTGTCACGGCTCATGTCGCTGTCTCCGTGCTGCTTTCGCTCCGTGCTGTCTTTTGCAAAGAAGTCCTTTCTAGTGGACGACGCTGTCGTGAGTGGGAAGAGACTAACGTTTAGTTAGACGTGGCTTCAGACGTGGATCATACACTGCTGCTTAGAGCCCAGAGGGCTGACTCAAGCACCTGCCACCTGTATGTAGGTAAAGAGTGTGAGAATGCTTTCCTCTCTGGCCTGAAAATTTAGCCATGGATTAACATTAGTCAAATGACGCCTCCAAAGTGAATTGCATTTTGAAAGGGGAACTATAAAGGTACTATGAGTACCTGCTGGGGAAGCCATACATGTCGTCTTACCGAGATGCTGGCAGAAAGTCTTCCTTACAAGATCCTGCTGCTTGGTCTCCCATAAAAGGAAAATGTTTGGGGCCTCCCCGGTGGTGCAAGGGGTTAAGCACCGCACTATGAAGCAATCTGCAGTCTCTGCAGCAATAGTTCAACCCCCAGCCAGGGAGCTACCCACATGGCGCAGCAGACCTCTCCTGTCTCCCCGCTGCTCCCCTCAGCAGTGGATTTCAGTCAGTCTGCCTGTTCTGCTCCCCGCTCTGTCTCTGGTGAATCCTCTCACCCCCCCGCATCTCTGGCCTGTACCCCAGCTCTTGTATGCATAAATAAATAAATCTTTAAAAAAAAAGAAAAATGTTTGTGCTTCTCTGCTGGCATTTCTGTGCTTTTTTCCTGTATGTCCTCCTGAGAATTCTAGTTTCGAATGTGGCCCCTCCAGAGTCTTGTAAGTCTAAACGTTTGTTGAGTCTAGAAGAGCCCTCCAATGAGCAGCATAGGAGATAATAAAATCTAGCCCGTGATGCCACTATGAGGATTAAATCCTATTGTACATAAGTATGTAGACACAGAGTGGAGCCAACATAGCTGCATACGTTTGTGTGCATATATAGTGAGAGCATTGGAGTGTATCACAAGAGTCATTTGAAAGGTATTTTGCAATTGACGATGTCAGGCTTTCCTGGTAAATTGTCAATCTGATGAGGACAGAGGTCACAACTGTCATTTTGGTTTCCAGATTCTCTCCTGATGTTCCCATCTGTGTCATCGGTGTTCATTTTATGTGTACACTTTCCGAGGTGTGCCCCTCGTTGGAGAAATCTCAAATTGATATCTCTGGGAAGCCAATTCCTTATAATTTCGATAAGACTTATTCTAAATGGGGAAGAAAAATGCTTATTGTCCAAATAAATTTGGGAAACACCACATTAAGTGATGTGAAGCACATTTTATCTTTACGGGAGTGATTTCTGCTACTCTCCAACATGGGAGTGGGAGAAAGAGACTAAAACTTCGTGGTCGTGCAGTTCCAGCCTCTTCATTTTCAGCATCAGCTTTGACGTACAGGAAATACTGGCAAGAATCTGGACATATTTTCCTGGAGCCATACGTGTCCTTGCGTAAACATCGAGGCACCTGATTCTCTCCTATAGAAATAAAGAGAATGAGAACAGAAAAATTTAGTAAGTTTCCAAAGATCCGCTGCACGTAACATTTGCTTACGGAGCTCACTCACCCTATGTGTTGATTGAAAATTGCTCACACCACCTGCCACAGCTTGTGTGTGTTATACCCCACACGCGAGCATGTGCACCAATCACACCAGATGATAACACAATATGAAGTAGAAACTGAGCATATGTCCAAGGGAATCGCAGGGTGCTTGGTCTGTGGGTGTGAGCCCACCTGCTCCTCATGTGCCCACCGCACATGCCTGTATTGCGCCCTGTGGCTCCGTGTCTGAAACTCCTGGTACGTGGCATGACTGCTTCTCTGCTAAGACTTACATCATCCTAACAGAACCACACTGAATGGAAAATTAATGACCGCCATCAAGTAGCTGTTTCTCAAAACCACTTGATTTCATGAAATACCTCAACTGTCTTCCTCATGGTACTCCCACTGCATTTCTGAGCCTTTTCTATTTTATTTAAACCCTGATTCCCAGGCCTGCTATTTTTATTTTCTGTGATGCTGCTACTTTATAATTTGATGGGAAAAACTTCTTCTGATGTGAACTAACTCATCTCACTGCCTCTCTCCCCAAATTCTCTCAACATCTGCAGGCACTATCTCTCTGCCTGTATCAGAGAAAGAGGACTTGTTCTGCATCCACCTTTTAAAGGAAGATTTCATGGGAATTAAAAGGACAATATACTACATTGAGAACCAAAGAGACTTGGATTCAATTCCAAATATTTTTCACTTGTTAATTCTATGGTCTTTAACAACTTATCTTTTTTTTAAACTTCTTATACTTAACTGTGAAACAGGAAAAACCATTACCTCAAAAGATGAAAGTGATGAGTCAAAATGGAAGAGTTTTAGAATGATGCCCCTCCTCTGGGCGATGTACCCACTCCCTAGCATATCCCTCCCTCTGTCAGGCTTCTAACCTCATTCTCATCTTATTAAATTGAAATTATTGAGACTGAACATC
The DNA here is from genome assembly GCF_014898055.3 of Talpa occidentalis. Lineage (NCBI taxonomy): Eukaryota > Metazoa > Chordata > Mammalia > Eulipotyphla > Talpidae > Talpa > Talpa occidentalis. The sequence continues at coordinate 84,179,219 of NW_023601653.1, forward strand.
CTCTTCCAACCCAGATTGCCTGAACGTGTTAATCAGCATATCGGGAGTTGCTGGAGTCAGCAAATAAAAATACAAGATGCCCAGTACAAATTGAACTTCTGATATACAAACAATATTTTCTGCATAATGTTTACTGTAAGTATGTTACATATACTACTTGAGACATAATTCATTGTCTGACAGTGGAACTGAACTAGGCATTTCATGCTTTAACTGGCAGGTTTAACCATATGTGGTTATAGACATAGATGGAATCCTTGAAAAACTCTATTTTAATCCTTTTAAGAGACTGAAAAGGAAAGAGTGTTAGAGAAGATAAATGACTTAATATATACCAAATACTCAGAAAAATGCAAGGTCATGTGGCAAATATGTACTAAATGGTTGCTATGTAGTGTAGCTTTTGAAATACTTATAGGTGCTTCTCTTAATACTGACAATTATTGCTGCTTTATAGATGATAAAGTTTAGACTCATGAGAGTAAGTGGAATTGTCCAGGTCTTGTTGACATGTCACTGCAGAAGCTCATGTCGTCTTGCTGCTAAGCTGGTGCTTTCCATACCCTTCCGTTCTGCTGTTGTGACCCCAATGTTTGCAAAGACGCGCTATTACTGCAGAGCTCTGATCCCTCCACCAAAGTAACAACATAGCTAATGAGATAAACCTTTCTAAACCAAAGAATGAAAATAAGAGCGTGGGAAAGGAAGACGAGAGATAGGCAATGCATAAATGGAAAATGGATCACCCATGATCACTTGGGTTTGTGTTCTAATAAAGGTAAACTCGTGGTGGTAATGAAGTCTTAATATCCCTTTATTATACTTCTGCTCAATGATTCATGCAGACGCAGACGGAGAGCTTCATGTTTTCTTTACCCCCTCCTGCCAGTAGATAACACACTGCCTTATTCATAGTCATTTTCACTAGAATTGGTGAAAACTAGTATTTAAAATAAACTATTTCTTCTCCTTCCATGGCTGAGAGAATTCAGGTCTGAGAAAAACAAATTACTGTATTGCTTCTCGCCCATGAAGCAGTATGTGTCTGATGCCGTTTTCTAGGGCTTGAGCTATTAGATATTCCATCTGAACAGAGCCAGACCTCTAATGTGTGCAGAGACAGAAGACTTTGAAGACAGCTTGTGTTTTGGAGACACTCAAATATGTCTGCCTTGTATAATCTCTACCCTCTAGCACCGCATTAAAAAACACACATTGTGCTGAAGAAACAAAGTACAGAGGTCTAGTCATAAATAGCTGCAGAAGTAACTAGAATAATCCTCATTTGACTTTCAACAAACATTCAAATAAATAAATAACATATAAATATAAATAAATATATATTTATAAATATAAATATATTTATATAAATAAATATAAATAAATAAATAAACATATTCTATTTTCAGTTGGTAACATTAAACTTAACTGATTTTCTAAACGGACTCATGAGGAATCTGATTTTATAATTCAATTCTTGAAAAGCAGAGGGTCAATATTTATATGGTTTTGAAACTAAGTGGCTATAGCTCTTGATCATAGCATAACAATCTCTCTCAATATATAGGTTGACTTGAACCCAGATATAATGAATAATAGAGTGGTGAAGAACAGCACACATACGAATGGTCAATATTACCTCTTTTGGTTCTTAAAGGTCTTGATATTTACAGTTACTTCAATTAAAAAATTATCAAGCTAATTGAGAGCTAATAATTACTTTTTCACTGCACATAAAGTTGTCACCTACACTATTATCATTGAAAATCAGTAGCAAAGAAGTGTCTACACTTATTTTTACCACATTTTTGGAGTAATTCCTAGACTATAGGGGTAACTCCATGTCATCAGTAAAAATAAGGCCATTAAAGAAAAGTGCAACATTTTCACTAACCTATCAAGAAAAATCACTTCTAAATAACTGCCTCAATCACTCTCTCGTCTTGGAAAGCAGCAGGGATTTTCTAAAACTTTTCAGTGCTCACAGTGGCCACACACTTAGCCAAGTTTACTTTCTTCTACTTTGTGGTCAGTTTGCAAAAATGAAAAGAATTAGGGGGGCAAATATACTTTAACTCAATCAGAAGTCTGTGTACAACCAGCAGGGGGCTTTTGTAAGGAACAATTTGCTGTAGGCGAGTCAGTCACAGGCACTACGCAGGCGACATTTTGCAAGATGGGTTCACCCTAGGTGGGACAGGTTCTGAGGAAGAACCATTAGGATGACGCGCGCTGTCAGTATCCCGGGGCCCTGGCTGGTTCAGTTAAGGGGAAGGTTCGGTGAAGTACCTTCCCAGGCACATGTATGGAATCAAGGGACTATTGCAACCAAATTGTCAGGCATTTCATTCCCACCCCTGAATGTAATTTGGGAAACCAAGGATGTAATTAAGATGATCAAAAGCAACACAACGGATGAATTACATATAAATTAATAAGTAGCAAATAGTTAACAAAGATCTCAATTTTATTGCAAACCTGAAACTGTTTATTTTTTTAAGATTTATTTATTTATGCATACAAGAACTGGGTGCAGGCTGGAGATGCGGGGGGTGAGAGGACTCAGCAGAGACAGAGTGGGGAGCAGAACAGGTGGATCCACTGAAATCCACTGCTGAGGGGAGCAGCGGGGAGACAGGAGAGGTCTGCTGTGCCATGTGGGTAGCTCCCTGGCCAGTACTGGGTCTCCAAACACTTCAGCAGGTACCCAGAGGACAGTCTGAAAGCTTACCACATGACGGTTCATAAAAATATGCAAATTAAAAAATGAAGAGACAGAACATACCTCTGGGGCTGGGGGAAGGGAAAACACAGCAATCAAGTCTCCATCCAGCAAAACTGCTTGAAAGATGTTCAAAGTGGCAGTCACAAAAATGCTCATAGAACTTAAAAAAAAAAAGAATTCCATAAAACAGGAAAATAAAGATCAAGGAAATATTACAGTTTCATTTAGAAATACTGGGAAAAAATTCTATCCTGAATGAAAAAAATACCATGGAGGTCTGCAAGAGCAGACAGTAGCCAACAGTGGAGAGAATTACTGGACTTCTAAGGAACAATGTTGGAGAATAATTTAAAAAAATGAAAATACTCTCTTTATCAACAACATTAACATAAAAGACTTGAAGGAAACAACATGCATAGTCGTGGGAAGATGAAGTCGTTAGATGCAGAATATTTTGAGTGTGAATCTCATTTTCACACAAATCAGCTGTATGGGCCTGGTGACTAACATCTTGGCTCACTCATTTGAGAACTAGGCAGGATTGTCTCGCTGGAAGGGCTGATGGAGGCGTCATAGTAGACACGATACCAGATGTGGCACCACGTGCATGAGCCACTCATGGGCACACACACGGCATCTGGTAAGCTCTGGAGGGCAAGACACGTTATGCTTAATACACTTAATACATTCTGGGTGGCTTTACTCACCTCAGCGGGAAATCCATTTAACCCCCGTTAGCACTTTGCCATCCCCAGCCCCGCCTGCCTGCACGAGTGACCCCAGCCTGGGTCTGCCTGTCGCCCCCCTTGAGGCTCAGGCACCAGCTCAGTGGCTGGCGATGCCTCACACTCTGTCCACGCGACGGCTTTGTTCCAAGTTCCTTGCTCACATCTTGGAAGGAGCCCCTGGGTTAGCCCTGGGAAACTCTGCTTTCCTGTGGCACATTCTCGCGATGTTATTAAGTAGCTCCTCCTGCTCTGCGGGTTAATAGCCACGGGGAGATGTGGAATCCATTCCACTCCTGCTCCCGCTTCCCTCTACGGAAAAGGATTGACAAATGGCACACAGAGGCCTGGTTAGTGAAACGAGTCACTTTTCCCTTAACTGCGGCTTAATCAGCATGGTGGTCTCAGTGCTAATGAACATTATTCCAACCAATTTTCAGCTGGAAGCAGCCCAGACCACTGCTCCAAGACAGTCATCTCGCAGATGAGAAAATTGAGCTCATCCAACGAGAACGTCGGGGGGCACTGAACACAAGCTGGGAGAGTGTCTGAGTTTTTATGTCAGAGAGTCTAATGAGATGATGATAGCTGGTATGTTTTAAGGGCTTACCATTTGTTATTGGGTTCATCTTACTTAGCCAGACGGTCTGAGGAGGTACCGGGGTGCGTGGCAGACCACAACTCCAAGCCCTGCTCACTCTTCCCATGACTGAGCCCCAAGCCACAAAAGAGATGATTCTCAGTTCATAACCAGGTGAATTACCATCATTTCAGAAGCACCCAAATTAGTAAATATGCAAACACAGGACAAGGACATAAAGACCCTGGGTGATGTATCGTGAATCCCACAGGGACACACAAATCAAAGTTTGACGATCCACAGAGCATTTCAGACCATGAGGAATTGTATTTCCCCTCGACAGAGGCCCTGTGGGTCTTCCCGCCAAGCATGTCCTGCTGGAAGACAAACTCTCCAGAGACCCCCGGTGCTGCTTGACCTTCCCTCTTCCTCAACAAGCCCATACCTTCAGCTTCTGGTTTGCTCTTTCTTTATGAAAATGCCTCCCAACAAAATGTTACACAAAAGCAACTTTTCATTTCATTAGATGATGACTTCAGACCATAACACAATTCTTATAACTGGATCTTGTTTATATACCAAACATCTTAGTTGAAAACCAGTTCAGAGTCATTGATTTCCCCCAATTTTTACTGCCAAGATAGAGCCGAAATACTTATCTCGCAGGAAGTTCTGTATCAGGAGATGGTTATTTCAGGTACACTGAATTATGATCAATCCTACATTTAAAATAATGGGGCCTCCCTTGGTGGTGCAGCGGTTGAGCGCCGGGCTGAGAAGCTGCCCACAGCCTCTGCAGCACCGGTTCGATCCCCGGCCGCTGGCGAGGGTCCCACATGGCGCGCAGACCTCTCCTGCCGCCCGCTGCTCCCCTCAGCAGTGTCCTTCGGTCCTTCTGCCTGTTCTGCTCCCCGCTCTGGCTCTGGTGAATTCTCTCACCTTCCCGTGCTTCTGACTGTACCCAGTGCTTGTATAAATAAATAAATAAATAAATCTTTAAAAAAATAAATAAACTAATGTAAGCAGTAATTAAAAATACACCCCTTCCAATCATCCTAAGGGAACTTAAAAGACCTATTTTTTTCATAGTCTTTATAACAATGAATGAAAGGAAACATATGATTATCAAAGCAAGATAATATGCTTCTGAGATGGTCAAAATAAGAAGGTGGTTTCCTGTAAAATTAAGAAATTACATAACATTTTGCAATATTTTTAGATTTTAAAATGCAGATGACTTATGATGGGATATTTTCAAATTTAAGATTCTATTTCAGTAGGTCTGGAATTAGATTGAAATTCTTCATTTCTAACCAACTCCTGGTTGATACTATTGCTGCTGGCCCAAGTCTCACACTTCAAAGACCCAGAACCTGGAAGTTAAGCAAACTCTTGAGTTAAATAATCTGGGCCTTGTGTCTGGGCCTGCAACTTAAGAACAGTATAACTTAGGGAACATTATTTAATCTTCTTCCTGCTTATTATTATCTGCTAAGAAGGGTAATAAGAATGTTCTTATAAAAGACAATGTATGTGAAACATTTATCACAGTGCTTGGCATGTAAGAAATAATTAGAAAGGAAGCAGGAGGAGTAGAGGAATCAGTGAAGAATTCATGTGTTTCTGTTAAAGTGACTTCATCACAAATGATGAGCTTTATTGAAATTGTGTGTGTGTGTGAAGGAGTGTACTCATTATTTAACACCTATTTTAATAATTATGCATATTCACCATTTCACACTCTGTGTATGTATTATGCATATATATCTACATACACATTCATACATATACAGTGTCAACTCACTTCTTTATTTAACCTTTTTCCAAAACAGATGTGAGTGAATGCTCTCTAGATGGGCACATACAGATGAGCAGGATCTAGAGTGGATGGGAATTGGATTCCCAACATGAGCTTCTGGTCAGAACCAAAATCTTAGGACAGACTCAAAAGTCAGAAGTTTCAAGAAGTCTGGAGCTAAGAAGAGAACCAGCACAGGGCTGCTCTTATGACTGAGAAATTTGAATAGCCACTTGTAGCTAATATCCTCATGACAGGAACTCTGGATCAGCCAGTAGTGATGCGAGATTTTCAGGAGTAGTAAAGTAAAAATGTTGTTTTCACTTGTAGGAAGAGAACTTTTCAGACAAAGACAAGAGCAATACGAGGAGCTAGAACCTGGCAAAGCACAGCAAAGACAATTCTTAGATTTAGTGAAAAATATACTCGGTACAAGAAGGAATATGGGGGAGTGAGGAGGGTAAGGAAGGGGATAGAGCAGCAGCTCAGAGTTTTTGTTGGGATAAGCAGCATGTGCACATACAGAGGAGAGAAATGGACCCCCAAAGATAGACGTGTAAATGACTGACAAACTCAAAAATATATGGAGATCTACACTACCGTGGAGGGGCTTGCTAGGGGAAGGTGGATTTAGGCAATACTTGGAAATTAGAATCCTGTTTTTATTTTTATCAATATTTTGCTGCTTCCCCAAGAATTGGTGGCATCTGTCCTGGAAGGACACAGAAAAGGAGAAAGAGATCTGAAAGGCTGGGGAAAGGTTTATGACTCACAGTATAGCTTAGTTGAAATACTTTACAATTCAACAGCCTCATGTATGTCTTCCTACAACCCTTCCCCTTCTTGCTGATAAAGTTTTAGAATGACAGAGCTCTCAGAACGATCCTATAAATCAAGCTAATATCATTCGAGTTAGTTTCCCAGATATTTCCATAAAAAGTAATTGTGTTCTGACTAAGAAGTTGATTTCCAGTGATTTAAAATCCAGAGCTCAAATGCCCCATGTCCTCAGCCGCAACTCGATGTGTGAGTACACTCTGCGAATGGAAACCATTTTGTCCAGAGGCAGCGCCTGAGTCTGGAAACTGGATTGTTCCAGAGTAACGCCGGTCATCACAGTCATCCTGGGGTGCAGCCATCTGAAACCTGAAACTGAAGAATCAAATCTCACGACCTGAAACACATCGGGAGCCAATAGGTCAATGTAGAGTTGCTCTTCGCTGCAATGGCACGAAGCAATCACACGGGTGGATTGGCAGAGCCACGTCCATGAGAATCACTGTTGAAGGATCATCCTGAGTTCGTCCTTTGAACCATCGCCGAAAGAGGTCGAAGACACCGGGCGATGCCCCCAACAGAGTCGCTGGACTTGGGAGCAGACGAGCCAAGAGGAGGGGCTGTTGATCTTCACCCCGGGGAGTTAGGGAGCAGCGCAGCCTGGGAAAGTTCCAGCCACACAGCTCACCTTTGAGATGAAGAGCTCAGTTCCTAAGAGAAAGAGCACTGACTTTGAGAACCTTGACAGTTCTGGCTTTGCACTAAGCTAGTGCAGTTTTCGGCTTTGTGATCTTGAAGAGTTGACCCCGTGTCCACCTGTGAAGCAATGACTGATTTGTAGCAGATGCAAAAGGATAAAGGAGGAAATATTCCAAAAGTGGTAAGATGTTGGGTGCGCCCGACGTGTGTGCCTGTCCCCTCGTCTTTCTGGGAGAGTAGCCGGAAACTTTATTGGACGGAATAATCCCTGGGCGTGCTGGTCATAGTGTGGGTCCCGCGTCTCCACTTCCCAGCAACTCTGACTCCTAGATCCAGAGTAGTCCTTGAAAATGGACACACCCCAGCACGCAGTGACCGGTGCGGCTGGCCCAGGCATCGGCCAGGTAGACAGGCGGTGTAGGAGATCGTTACGGGACACTCAGGTGTGATCCTGAAACCCAACAAAAAGGACTCAAGTTTCCTGGGTGTTCCAGAACCTCCACAGGGAAAGAAAGTGCTGTTTTCTGAGCTCAAATGTAAAGTAGACCTCAGGGCATCAGATGTCACCTACATTGGTGCTCATGCTCCTGAGTCACCTCACGCTGGAGAGAAAACCACGGATATTTGATGAAAGAAGATGACCTCTCGTTGAAACTTAGTGAGTGTTAGGAAAAGAAATAAACCCCGTATTTTAGGGCTAGGACATATATTTTTCTACACAAATCGTAATTTGTTTTGGTTTTGTTTTACCCTGGTTTCCTAAAGACCAACTTCCATTTTTTTCTCATTTCCCCCTCCCTCAGCATTCACCTTGCTGAGTTCTGCACCCAGAATGATGAGTCGACCTTCTCCCTCCAGGACATAGTACTTTATACAGCGCTTAGAGTTGCGAGTCCAGCCTCGTCCTACCTGAATTCCCAAAACCGTTCCTGTCACGAAGCCAGCGCCACCACATCCCCGGGCAGCCAGGCTCCCACGGCAGCAGGGCTCGGTGAGCGAAACGACCATTCTAGGGCCCGAGTATTTTTCCATTCACCTAATAGCCTTGCTTTTCAGGATGTGTGAATACATTAAATCAGTCAGTGCTGAGTGCTGGTAAATCACATCTCTGCATGCCCGACTTCCACCGAAGCCACGGACAAGAAAACCTCATAAAAGGAGATCACTCAATATAATCATCTCGTTCCAGATATGATTTGGGGGTAGCCAGAGGCTATAAAGAGAAGAAAAGTAGGAGAGAAAAAAGATGTGACCAATGCCGCATAAATCAAAGATGGAGAAAGAAGTAAGTTGAAACATTTTAGGATCCTTTCTCAGTATCTTTGGTGTAGGAGAGGATTCTCCCGCGTCCCAAGCCGTGGGGCCAACCAAACTGGACAGTGTGCGCAAGAATTTAGGACTGAGGAGAAGGACAGTTAAAAGTCACTAATCACTTTCAAATGCAAAAGCTCTGAAAAATGTCTTTTAAAACTCCAAACATCTCTCTATATGTAGGTCATTTTAGGACCCCAGGGAGAAATCAAGGAACTAGTAATCAGCACTTTTTAGATTAAATTCTAAGTGTCCTCAGACAATCAGAGAGCGGGACTTTCTTCCCTTTCAAAGTTTATGTAGCAGGTGACCTGATTGAGTGCAATCAGGTAAAGAACCTGAAAGAAAAGACCTGATTCTGAGTCGAGACCCAATTTCAGAAAAGGAAGACCCCAAAAAAGCAGGAGGAGAAAAATCGCCAATCTCTCTCTCTCTCTCTCAAAGCTTTTAAATAATGTATTTTATTATAGCTACAAACTTATTTTTGTGCAAAATGTTGCCTTAAGTGAGGAAGACAAATTCCGAAATAGGTTGTTCATATACAAGGATCAGGGCCTCCCTGGTGGTGCAGCGGTTGAGCGCTGGGCTGCGAGGCTGCCCACAGCGCCGGTTCGATCCCCCGGCCACCAGCGAGGGTCCCACAAACAAATAAATAAATAAATAAATAAATAAATAAATAAATAAATACAAGGATCAGTGCAGATTCCCGCGGTCTCCTGTAAATAGTGACTGTGTGCAGTGCACTCTGACTGCACTGGGGTGCGTTTCTATTCCCCTTTCTCCAGTCGCATTTGTTTTTAAAAGAACATTTACCTGCCCTTTGGATTCCCTCGTCAAATCCCTGGCCTGAGCCTGCCTACATTTTTAGATGTTGAGAAACTCTCCCGAAGGAGAAAACAACCACTTGAAAGTTTTTCATCCGTTCACCCTTGAAATACCTTTCACGACTTTGAGGGAAATACAACATTCGTGAAGCAACAGCGGGGAAGCACCTGTTCCGGCCTCTCTGCTTCCAGTGATGGGGGTTGCTCTGCAATGTGACCCCGTCAAGGCACCCCATTCTGCTCCCTAAAGCATCCCCACCTGCTTCTCTTAACCCCTTTTGTTCACATTGTTGTTGCTTTTCTGCACGTAGTGAAGGTGAGCTGAGCGTTTATGGAAAATTGCTCTTCCCTCCACAAAATTCTATCACATTTTGAGTGTATTCCTCAATGTGTACCGGTTGTAGTTCCACCGTTTGGCATCCCTGTTGTTGTCAGCCTCCTCCTCATCGTTGTTTACCTTCTCCATCCCGTCTCATTGTCTCCCCCTGGTCCTCACATCCCCCTCGCCCAACTTCTGCCCCATGTCTCCCCAAGTTTAGTCAGCAACTTCATCTTGGTTCTATTTTTCTTTGGAGCTGTAACTGTCCGTCCTGAAGAAATATGAAAAAAAAAACAGAGCCTCGCTCATGTTCCTATCTTACCAGTGAGGAAAGTGGCGCTCATATTTGTTTGTTTGTTTGTTTGTGTTTTTTGTTTGTTTGTTTGTTTTGCAGCAATTTGATAAAACTAGTTAAATGAGATATTACTCCCCGCCACCATCTGCCCAGGTAGTGATTATCTCTCACCCAGGATATTCCAAGAGGCTGATAGTTGGTTCCTTCGATGTTAATTATTCATTCACAAAACCATTCAAGTGGTGTTTTAAGGCAGAGTTGAACACGCCCTTCTTCAGCTCAGATCTTCCAGTGGAATTCTGTCTTACCCCGGGAAAACGAAAAAACTCTTCCATAGAAATGGATGGCGTCATGTTCCCAGACCCCAGAACACCCACCCTGTCCTGAAAGCGCCCGCCAAGCTCTCTTGACCTCGGCCCTCGCTTGGTCTCTCACTTGATCTAAAGCTCTTTCCCTGGCACCCATCCGCCCCTGCCCTCTGACCCCCCAGCTGTCAGCAGCCTGCAGCCGCCTCAAGGCCTTTGCACAGTTCTCCACCTGGACAAGCCCCTCCTGATCCAGGTACCACCCGGCCACCTTCTTTACCGCCAGAGGTTTCCGCCCGAGCATCACCTAGGCAGCTGTGGAGGCACCAAATTTAAATTAAGCTTCCCAAAGCTCCCTGAATTCCTCGACCCCGAATTCCTCGACCACCTCCTATTTTATTACTATGTAATATTGTTCACTATGGATATTCTCCGTTTTAATTATTTTGTTTATTGTCTCACTCTGTATCCCCCCAACACACACAAACACACACACAAACACATACACACACACACCCCCCAGCAGAATCTTTACAGGTTCCCTGATACTTGAAAGCAGAACATTCCTAGTTGGTATGATTTGGTATTATTTTTTGGGTGTGGGAAAACTGAAAAATTCTTCCATATTAATTAATGGTAGTAGTGTTCCCAGGCCCCCAAATAACCAAATAATACAAAATGCCAACATTCTATTTCTGGATAGCGGGCGAAACGAGTATTTGTTTGTTTGTTTGTTTGTTTGTTTGTTTGTTTGTTTTGGTCAGTGAACTTATTTTTAATTTTATATATTTTTACATCATTTTTCATCTTTGCACAATGTATCCATTTCCATCTTGGTTATAGTCCCCAGACAATTCCCACCCCCTTGTTTTGATCCTACTCCCTCCTCCCCCTCCCCGAGTGTGTCTCTGGTTTTTAGTTGCTTGTTGATTTTGATTTTCACTTTATTATAATTAGTCTTTTTCCAGGTCCCTTATTTAGGTTTTCTTCAGTGCTATAACCACCGTGGATAAAACAAAAACTGCCTGAATACCTGTTACATACCGGGTGCTCAACAAATATTTGTTGAATAATGAAAACTTTTTCACATCGTAGACTTTAATAAATATTAGGGATTTTTTATATTGCAATTGCTGTTTTGTCACTTACTGTAGCCATGTGCATTAACCAGGAGTCAGAACCTGGTTCTTCTGATGCCACAACTCAGCGATCATCTCACTCACCCAAAACTGCTGTGAGTGAGAAGATAAAGACAGAATAAATTATTACAGCAAAAATAAATAAATAAAAGTACAAAGCACTCCAATACAAGAGCTGATAAGTTTTCATCAAACATGCACTGAAAACATGGAGGATTCAGCACAACTGTGAAGGTATGTTTCCTGTCCTCCCACATTAGCTTCCAGAGTGGCATGGCGGCCGGCGGTGCAAATAATGATTCAGGTGTTGTTATCAGAGAATAAGTATTACATGCTTCAAGGTGCATGCATCCGTACGTGCTGTGCATTTTGGATGGCATTTCTTACGTCAACGGAAGCTATCTGGAAGGAAAACTTTCTAACTTTTTCCTGATGGGACTAAATACATCTTCTCATAGTGGCCAAAATATGGAAATAATTCCAAAAGTCCTGCTCTTTATTTTGAATTTTTAAATTATTCACATGATAATGGTTACATTAGCGTGTCCCTTAAAAAAAAAAAAATACTATCTACTAAAAGAAGTATTATTAGTCATTTATTAGCCATATGCCTACCATATTTATGATTTATGGGCTATGTCAGATAATTGCCAAATTCTTGTTTATTACGTGACTAGCATATGGAGACCACAAGGTGGGAACAGATTCCTAGTTCTGCCCTGCACTAGTTGAAGCAGCTTTCCAATGGTACTCGGCCTCCATGAGCCTTTAATTTTCCTCATTTGTAAGCAGAATAGAGAAATAAGTATTCTATTCTTCTGTTCTATTAGAAGAGATTGAAAGATGCAAAAGATCAATGAAATTAAGCATTAGTTCTTCAAGACGGTAAACAAAATAGACAAACTTCTAGATAAGCTAACAAAGACAATGAGAAAAAAACATTAATAAGCAAACTCAGAAATGAAAGAGGAGAAATCGCATATCACACAAAAACACAAAGGATAATAAGAGATTACTGTGAACAACTCTATGCCAATAAAATGGATAACCTTGAAGAAATGGAAAAATTTCTATATCAGTGTAGTTTACCAAGACTAGGCCAGGAAGACACGGAATAATTGACACATTGAGCACAAGCATGGAAATTGAAAGAGAAAAAAAAAAAAAAATCTTTCCTGAAACAAACCCCAGGACCAGATGGCTTTACAAATGAATTTTATCAAAACTTTAAGCAAAATCTAATGCCCATTTTGCTTACACTGTTTTAAAAATACAAGAAGAGGAACGACTCTGCAATACATTTATGTTACCAGCCTTACCCAGCCACCAAAACCTGGCAAAGACAATACAAGAAAAGAAAATTATGGCCAATTTTCCTCATGAACATTGATGCAGTCTTCAACAAAATACTAGCAAACAGAATTCAACAATACACAATAAGAATTATTGTATCTCAATCAAAGGTGATTTATCCCAGCGGTGCAAGGAAGGTTTTAATATCACATGTGTTAACCATCTAAAATATCAGCAACAGTGAAGATAAAAATCATTTGCTATCGTAAATAGATGTGGAAAAAGCATTTAAAATTTAGCACGAATTTATGAAAAAAACTTTCGGTGGGAATAGAAGAAACCTACCTCATTGTGATAAAGGCCATATATTATAAACCAACAGGCAATACAATACTTAATGGTGAAAATAGGAATTTCACCCTTAAGATCAGGAATTTCACCCTGAAGATAAGGAGGCTCCCCATGACTAAATTGTTTGACTTAATGGTAGAGATTTTACCGGCAGACACCAGTGATCCCAGCAATATCAGAAAGAAAGAAAAACAAGAAATAAAAGGAACCCAAGTCAGAAAAGAAATGAAACTATCACTATTTACAGATTATAAGATCTTTATATACTGAAACCTAAATGACTCTACCAAAGAGTTATGAGATACAATAAATGAATACGAAAAGTTGCAGGTTACATTATTAACTTACAAAAATCCATAGTATTTTTATATGCAAACAATAAATGAGGGAAAATGAAATGAACAATATCATTGCATTCACAGTCACATCAAAAAGAATTCAGATACCTCAGAATTAATTTACCCAAGGAGGTTAGACTAGACAGAACCTGCGCAATGAGAACTACAGGACTTATTATTCAGGAACTTCCGTAGCGACATGAGGAGGTAGAAAGAAATCCCAAGCTCGTGGGTAGGGGAAAGTCAGCATAACCAAAATGACTGTCCTGCCCAAAATGATATATAAATTTCACACAATCTCCATCAAAATACCAACAATATTTTTCAAAGAAATGGAACAAAACATATTGCGATGTATCTGGAACCACTAAAGACCTCGACGAACAAAAGCAATCTTGAAAAGGAGAGAAACAGAGTCATCATCGTGTGACTTGACTTCAAGTTTCACATCATTAAAACCAATAGACACCGGCACAAAATGGACACACGGATCTGGGTCTCAGAAACCCAAATTAATGTCACTCAAAAAAGTCATCATTCGCCATCACCATCGCGCCTGCAGGGAAGCATCTTGCTCCTTCCCAGCAGATGACTTTATCAGCTATGGATGCCCCAATATAGAGGATCCTCTCCTCCCCCTCAGCCCTCCTCAGTTCCTCTTCTCTGTCCTCTCCCAACCCTCATCATTCCCTCCTTGCTCTCCCATCCACATGACAGCCGAGCACTACACTTCCCTGGTGGCCAAAATTACATCCATAGAAACAAGCAAAGGCAGAGGCAGAGGGTCCCAACAAGACATTTCACCTGATCTTCTCATTAAAAATGGGTTCATGAATTCAGCCCAACTATTGAGTTAACACTGAGGTATTCCTTGCATCTCGTGACGGTGCCCACCTCTGTGTTTCGTCACCTCTGTGGCCTTCCAGGCACCCGCCAGGCTGCTAGATACTGCAGCTTGAAGCGTCAACATTCTCTGTTCCAACGGCTGCCTTGTTGAGATGCCCTCCCTAAAAATCCAGATTGTATTCTTCCTTATTTAAATTCTTGTAGTATGGTTGTTATTAAACATAAAGTTAAGTCTCTTGATCAAAGTCCTTCATGAAATGGTGCCTGGATCGCCCCTGTCTCCATCCTGGTGGCATCCTGTGCACCAGCCCCGTCTGCTTAGCTCCCCTGCCAGCCACGCACGCGTCTTCTCTCTGTGAAAGTCTTCCTGGCTCTTTCAGGCTGGTTTAGTTAAGGGCGTCTGTTACTATCCCCATGGACGTTTTGTGCAGATCCATAATGGGCAACTATCTCACGATGGTATTTTTCCCATTCGATGCTAAGACCTGGAGGATAGGCACTGGGCCTTGTGCAGATGGGGTCTCCTAATGCCGAGCAGGTGCCTGGCATGCAGTGGGCTGTTAATAAATGCTTTCCAAAAATGAAGTGAGTGGATGAGCAAGTCTGTTTCACATGTGGCTTAGCTTCGCTACATAGCATGGAGAGTCCATAGTCGAAATCCTGCTTATTTATTTGTTTTCTTAAAGAGCCCATAAAGTTGTTCCACGGGGTCTGAAAGTCACTACCCCTTTGGGGTCCAGGGGAGAATCAGGGAGACTCTCGGAACAGCGCGTGAGCGAGGGAAGGTCATCCACAGAGCAGAGCAATATACCTCCGGAAGCAAAGGCTTCTGGCATATTCTCAGTGACTTAGCAATGCATTATGTATTGTCAATAATATCCAGACTGCAGACAAGTCGGTTTGCATGCGGCGAGGCACAAGGTCACAGGAGAGTTTATGGTCCTTGTAACTGAGCAGCATAAAGTCAATCTTAAGTTCAATGAAGGAAATAACACCACTGACAGCATCACTTTCCAATAGGAGACAGATAAATTGCTTTTATGATTAGAGGCATGTAGCGAAAGTGTCCAATCTCCAATTCACTTCTAACAATGCGTTCAGCTCTCATCTAACCGCAGTTTTCAGAGGCAAGCGGGTTATCACAAGACAGCTTCACACCATGCTAAGTCCCTCGCTAGAACCTTTCCTCTGCAGTTATTCAACACAAATTAATGTGAACACACATGTGTGTGCACGCACACACACACACACACACACACACACACACACGTTATTTTGTAGCTCTGCCTGACCCAGACTCAGCGGTATTCTCCCAACAGCAGAGGGTCTTCCTGCCTCTTAACTCACATTCTTTTGCCTCTGCCTTTCCCTCTGAACACTCTGTCAAGCTCAGATGATCCATTTCCTTTTTGCAGACATCCCATGCATCTTATTCAACATGAGTCATGTCTCCTTCCCTGCCCCAATGTTCCTTTAAATAAGATGCATCTTATAATACATACATCAGTTATTCTGATGATGCTTCCCTGCTACATCCCTGCTATTTTTTCTCACTTGATGGTGAACGCCATGAGAACGGAGAAGACCGTTTGCCCTGGTGTCTGTCTCAGTGGTGGCAGGAGGCCTGGCCCCCTTCCGCTGTTCAGTATATGTTGTCAAATGATTCAATCATTAGGTCACAGTTCTACTTCTCCTTTGAAGAATACAACTTTAAGGACAGATAAATAAACCTCTAGTTAGTCTGTGTGACTCTGCTTCAGCATCACTCATGTCAGAGAAAAGAAAGCGAGACACGCTCGGTCTGTCCATGTGGTTGGAGCCTGTGTGCCCAGTGAGAGTCCTCCCTGCCCTGCATACACTAAATACTAATTCCCGTCATGAGATCGTGGCTTATGCTATTTCGAGGACACTTATTCCTCCTTGTATCCAGCACCTATGCATCTTGCAAGATCTCGAGGAAACCCCGCTTCCTGCTCAAGGCTTCCCAACAAGTCTGGTCCCAACTTACCTCTTTATTCAAGGACGGGGGCCAAGCTCCTACCTAGCACCTGGCCGGAGGTATCCCTCTCTGCCTCTACAACTCCCTTAATTTGTGTTCTCCACAACACTCGGGACTTGTAAATCCACTCCTGTGCTGCCTGTCAATTGTCTTCCCAGCTCATCCCCCAAACACCCTGAGAGCTATAGGACATTCTGGGGCTTCCCTCTCGTAGGATTCAGTGAAGAGAGCTCCATTCTCTTGCAACCATCACTCTGGGAAGTGTCAAAGGAACTGATTAATTCCCTACATATGGCTAAATCTGGGAATTATGATTGCAAAGATGATATTAAAATAAAATCAAGTTCCTTAGCACTTACTTGGTATGAAATAAAAATTTTAAGAAAGAAAATTAGACCTTTGGCTACTTGGGTTTTCTTTCCTTAGGTCACAGATAATTTTGATGAGCCCAAAATTGATGTCAACATCATAAATTTAGAGCAGTGTTTTATATGATCAGTATAAAAGAAGTTTATATTCAGGGATAGTGATAAATTAAAAATCAATTATGGAAATATGACAAAAAAGTTTTCTACGCAAAGGTCTGTTGAATCCATGCACAAGTAAATAAAACTAAAACTATACCTATATTGTTATAATTCCTATAACAATTGAATTTGTAATTGAATTGCAATGTCTAACACATAACAACATTAATAAAAAACATAAAAGTATGTTTTTATGAACACTACTAATTAATGTAGAAAGGTTACTTATATCATTTACCTTCTTTTTTGAAGAGAGGGGTTAAAGAAAAATAATTGTGAGAGTGTGGAGCGGGGTCTTTCAATCATAGCCATTAAAGAAAAATATTTTATCAATGAAAAATGAACTAAGTTCGCTTTCCCAGTTGTTTCTCAATACTTTTTATTATGCAAATTTGAGCAATTTGCTTCTTTTTTATTATTAAGATTTATCAAAACATGTAGAGATGTAACAGCTATTCTATTCAGGTAAAGATTTTGTGCAATGCTTTGCCTTCAGGAAAAGAAAGAAATTGCATTTATTTACCAGCCACTGTGATGCAGTGACCATGCTTGTTGCTTACCCCTTATTTTCTGTTGTGTTGTCTTGCTGATAAACCTGTGCACACGCTGATCCAATCAAAAATAATCGCTTTGATGTCATTGGTATTTTTTAGTGGTAGGGTGTACAGTATGTATATCAGGTGGAATATCACAGCAGAATCTAAAATGGGAGTAACTGATGCAAAACTGGTTGTATGATTTCTCTGTGCCTCAATTTCCTCATCAGTAAAATAACACTAAACCTGCTATCTCTATCTCGTAGGCTCGTTGTGAAGATTCAATTTAATATGTGGAAATCCAGAACAGTGCCTTGGTAAGTAGAACAGCTTCTTAAATGTTAGCTGATACTGTTTACAATTAATTAATGAATTATTCTCATAATGAATTATTCCCTGTTCATGGGACAGCTTGTTACAGTTGCTTCTGGAATGTCGGTCATAATGTCAACCTTGCAGGGTTTCCAGCATGGAAATTAAAGGATCATCTGAGCTCACCTACCCAGAAAGTCCTTAATAGGCTTATTCAGTGTGAACTTCAGAGACAGATGGGTGATCTATGGTGTAAACAAATATCATAAATAAATTTTGAAGTTTTTTTTTTTTTTTTTAATAAACCATCGAACATTTTCCAATACATCGGTGTAATGTGCTAGCCAACTAGCTGTCTGGAACAAAAAAAAAAAAAAAAAACTCTGATTTTTAGTGTTTCCAGATTTCTGCTTTAACACCAGTTAACATAATTCCTGGATGTTTAACCTTTGGCTCTTGTGAGCTGGCATGAACCAGCCCCGCGAACCACTTGATTGTCTGTCTACACCTTGGCCCTAATCAGAATCCCTCCAATGACCGGGCAGAGGTTATTACCCTCTCCTGCTCTCAATTTTCCACTTATCACCCGGTTTTCGCTCTGCGTGACTAGAGTTTTCGACTGCTCTGTATTTACACACTCTCCAGGCGTTGTGTCACCAAGGGTTTGAATGCACTCACCGCCAGGATCGCCCACCCAGCAGGAAGCAGCGGAAGCTCACCGCCCAGAGTCACCAGACAGAATCCAGGCTCCAGGGAGTTTTGTTTGATCAGTCAAAAGCTTTCTGAAGAACTGAATTAATTAGCAGCATCTACAAATTAAGAGATTTCACACCGTAACACAATTCTCAAGTCTCTCATGCAGCACGGAGATCAGAGACGGTGCCCAGGAGGCAGCTCCCTGGAATGCAGCGGCCTCAGTCCTGCAGCAGCAGGCGAGTTCCTTGGCCAGAGCGCCCCCCACCCCCAGTGCCACACTCCCAGGCAGGTTCATTCATTTCTACTCACTGCCTGCTGGCCAGCTCAAGATTTTGAATCGGGAACTGGGGCATGGCGTGTGTGTGTGTGTGTGTGTGTGTGTGTGTGTGTGTGTGTGAGAGAGAGAGAGAGAGAGAGAGAGAGAAGCTTTTGTTTGCAGATAGACAGGCCTGGGAACGAGTCCAGCCTCTGCAGTGACTAACGTGTGAACACGAGCAAGTGAGGAGACAAGCCTGAATCTGTTTTTCCTCCGGGAATAGAAATGAAAGTCAGCCCGAGACAGCAGGAGGAGGCTAAACGTGACTGCAAAGGCAAAGGCCTAGTCCGGATCCCTCACTCCCCAGGGGCTCCGTGGATGGGGCCTCCGGCGCCCTGAGCCCCAGGCCTGTGACTTCACTTGTCCCGTCTGTTGCACGTCCTCTGCTGTGCTCGCTCCACTGGGCTCCCCCGGCGCCAGCCCCTGCTAGTTCCTTCTTGCTGTTTTCCTTGTCCCAAGGCGTAGTCCCTGCACCTGGGCCGCGTGTCTCCAGAACCAGCCGCCGCCCAGGGCCTGTTCTCTCCGGCCAGACCCGTGGTGCTCAGGGTGCTGGACACGGGGCTCCTGCCTGCGTGACCTGCACCTCATCTGCCCCGCGGAAAACAAGGTGCAAACTTGCAGGCGGCATCAGGTTTTAGGGCTGAGTGTGTGTGGCAGGATGACTCGGGCGTTGCGTTGCCTCACACGGCTGAAATTCGCCAGGAGAACTAAATGTTTTCCAGAAAGAAAGACAAACGTGAGGTGATGTGCTCATTAGGTGGGAGGAGACCCTTGCACAATGTGGGCGGTTATCAGATCCTCGATAAACTCCCCCTATCTGACAATTGTGTCAATGATCCCTCACTGAAGCTGGGGGCGGATAAAGTAACTTCGGCCTGAATGTGGGGCACCCCTTCAGGACAGAGTCCTAGAACCCACTCCCTAGGGTGACTTTTTCAACTTGTCCTTATCTGACTATGAATTCAGTTACTTTATATTCCACATGTCAGGGACACCATCCGGTAGTGATCTTCTGCTTCTGACTGACTTCACTAGCTGATATTTCCACAGAGAAAGGGTCGCCTCCCCAGGGCGTCTGCTACTCTGCTTCTAACTTTTGTTAATAACAATGGTAACAGGGCCTCCCTGGTGGCGCAGGCAGTCAAGCGCTGCACTATGAAGCTGTCCACAGCCTCTGCAGCGCGGGTTCGATCCCCGGCGCCTGGCAAGAATCCCACATGGCGCAGCAGACCTCTCCTGTCTCGCCCGCTGCTCCCCTCAGCAGTGTATTTCAGTCAGTCTGATGTTCTGTTCCCCGCTCTGTCTCTGGTGAATCCTCTGCACATCTGGCCTGTACCCAGGTTGTTGTATAAAGAAAAAGTAAATCTTAAAAAAAAAAAAAAAATGGTCATAATAATAGATTTACCTCGCTTCTGAAACCACCATCACCTCAGCCACTGACTTTATGGATTCTAACACCATAACATACCTCCAGTCTCTGCCTTTGTACCTCTGCTGTCACCCGCCTTAGCCTCAGCCCCCTGATTTCTGACACAGAAAGCAGCTGCAGCCCCACAGCTGCCCCAGCAGTGGACCACATTCATCTCGGCTCCACCCAGCAGCTCCTGTCACCTCCCAGTTAATGATTCTGCCATTGTCACCCCCCTGCTTGAAGTGCTTCAAGAATTTCATTTCCTTAAAATAAGTCTGGAAGTCCATGAAATGGTGCTGCAAAATGAACTTACTCCTTGATGTCACATCAAGGAATAAACCAAACAAATGTCTGCACTTCAAGGAGCTTGACATCTAGAGACAGAGACAATAAAATAATAAAAATCTCATAGGTCTCTAATCATAATTTTGGTAAATTCTGTGGAGGAATTTTCATAACTAGATTTTGAAATGAATTTATAACTATCGTTTCTATTTTGAAGGTTGCTGTGCCAAGATTCTAATCAGAAAAAGAAGGTGCAAAACTTTTATTAATAGCAGTTTCTTTAAAAAGTGAGACTGTTTCCTGTGTGATTTGTGCCCATCATCTCATAAAATTTTTGTAAGAGTTATTTATTCTTTTGCAAAAATGCATTGACCAATATGTTCCAGCCCTGGTGTCAGGAAATGATGTTACAGAAAGAATTAAAACAAAAAATAGCTAGAGAGAAATGACAACCATAACAACACAATAAGAATGGTAAAATTATATTTAAAATAATTGCTGTAAAGAAACAATTACAGGGTGGCTGTAACAGATACCAAGCTATTTCATCAGAGGCCTGAAAATCATTAGGCTGAACCCTAAAAGTTGACTCATATTTGAAGAAGTGATAGCAGATATGAGAAAGGGGAGAGAATATAAAATGAAGGTATCTAGCAGGTGAACATGCACTGAGATTAGAACACTGGAATATAGGTTGATTTGGAGAGAGCATACTCTCTCCAAAGAAACTAAAGCTAGGAAAATTAATAACCTGTCTAAATCACTTTATCTATCTATCTATCTATCTATCTATCTACCTTATATAGCAATTCTCAAAGACCCTTTTTTAAAAGATTTATTTATTTATGCATACAAGAGCAGGGGTACAGGCCAGAGCTGTGGGGTGGTGAGAGGACTCACCAGAGACAGAGAGGGGAGCAGAACAGGCAGAGCCACTGAAATCCACTGCTGAGGGGAGCAGCAGGGAGACAGGAGAGGTCTGCTGCGCCATGTGGGTAGCTCCCTGGCCAGCTGGGGATTGAACTCGTGCTGCAGTGGCTGCGAACAGCTTCATAGGTTGCATCTTAACCCCTTGCGCCACCAGGGAGGCCCCCAACTCTCAAAGATTTCAACCCAAGAATGTCTTTATTTCCAAATCTGTGCTCTGAAGTTCAATGATAAACTGCCTCCTTTGCCTTCTCACCACAAATTGAAAGCATGCATTTAAGTCAAGGATCCTACATTTATTCTGTTATACCCTTAAAAGAGCATGTCCTTATTACTTCTAATAAGTAAATATAGAATTTTAATTATAAAATAATTTCACACATTAACAGCTACATAGCAGTTGAACAACAATCATCCACACGGGAGAGTATGAGGATATGTTAATTGCATAATTAATTTTATTGATCTGAAAATCCAAATCACTTAATTACTTAAATCTTACAATTTAGCAGTCTCTATTGATCAAAGCAGTTGGAAGGTTGCCAGAGTCCCACTTGCTTTTGAACTGCAGGAAGAGGGATTTGTCAAGGTTTGCTGCTGTTTCATTTTTTTGTTTTCACTGGTCACTTTCAACAAGGAATTCCAGGACGACAATATTGCTATGGAGGTCACGTCTCCAGAACTTAGCAAATTCCAATAGAGCGGGATGGAAAATATACTGACCTGAATGTCTTCCTCCTGAAAGAGCAGAGTGTTTCCATGATCTTTGCAGCATCCCTGCCAAGTCAAAGCCGGATCACCTCTGCCACTGACCCTTCTCAGCTCAGATTGGACAGATTAGCAAAGAGCTTCACCCCCAGTCTACTTGTATGTGCTTAAGTCTCTTGTCAATATTCACACCTGCTTGTTATCTGGCGTATAACTGAAAAGCTCTGGTGATGCTATAACTTCTCAGAATAGTCCATTTACTCTTCAGAAAACTTGTTTAGAAAATTCTTCCTCAACGGGAGCTGAAATCCCTTTCCTGTGGCTCAGTCATTGATCCCAAGAGTGTTATCATTTGTGGTAGTCAAAGCAAATCTGCCTTCCCTAAAAAAGCAAACTAGCCCTTTGGACATTACGCATTTCCTAAAATACCTCCTATTAGCCATGAAAAACAAAATACTTGTTATGTTGCATTTGAGTTTGCCTCATGGTGGCCACTGTCAGGGAGGCCGGCTTCCTCACTCTGTACCTCACAGAAGTATGGTTAGGACGGTGTCTGAGCCTTCGGAGGTGGTGTAGCCCAGCTGCTCTGTCAGGTCCCCCCCTCTCTCCCTCCCGGACCCATCCACTCAGTCCCTCGCAATTGTCATAGGAAATAGATAAAAATTCTTTGAGCATGTTAGTGATTTATTTGTATTCCTCTGAAGATAATGGAGAAACATGATTCAATAGCTACTGTGTATATTTTTCTGTTTTTTTTAACTTCTTTGTACTCTTTTTTTTTTTCAGTTTAAAACAGCATATTTTATTTTTTCTTTTTCTTTTTTTCTATATTTTTATAATAAATTTTATTTTTATATTCCCCATATAATTGCGACCCCCTTATATTGACCCCAATCCCTCCCCTCCCCACCCCGCACCCCCCACAGAGTGTCCCTGGTTCATAGTTGGTTGTTGATTTTGATTTTCACTTTCTTATAGTTATTCATTTTCCTGGTCCCTTATTTAAGTTTTCTAGATTCCTGCTATGAGTGAGACCATCCGGGATTTTTCTTTTTCTTTCTGGCTTATTTCGCTGAGCATGATCCCTTCCAGCGCCATCCATGTTGCTGCAAACGGCATGTGTTTATCTTTTTTGAATGCTGAGTAATATTCCATGGTGTATATGGACCCCATCTTCTTGATCCAGGCATCTATTTTTGGGCATTTGGGTTGTTTCCAAAGCTTAGCTATTGTAAACAGTGCTGCTATAAACAACCACTATGGAGAGCTGTGTGGAGATTTCTGGACCTACTAAACATAGAGCTTCCATAGGATCCAGCAATTCCACTCCTAGGTATTTACCCAAAGGACACAGAAACATCAATTCCAAAGAGCACCTGCACCCCTATGTTTATTTTTCTGTTTTAATTACAAAATTCTGAAAGAAAATTTGCCTACGTGAAAAAGGGGATCTATTGGCTCTAATAAATGAGAAATTGAAGGAGAAATCATTCTTCAGTATCTGCTTGGAATCAAGCTGGTGGTTCTGACATCACGACCTGCAAGTTCTGCTTGATTCTGTGCTGGCCTCATTGCCTCCAGCGGCTCTCACATTCAACCGTACAGCACAACGATGGACGGACCTGCATGGCTGGTTTTTCTAGCAAAATCTTCAGATTGGCATTGACTTATCTTGCTCACATATACACTTTTAACCAAAAACCTGGTTCTTGGGTTGTTCTGCTCACTTCAGCTCAGCCTGAGCCTCCACGCCAGGAGGCAGCATCACTCCCATTCCAACGACGTGAACTGAAAAATAAAAAGAATTATTGTATCCCAGACAGTGGCCGTCTGGGAAGATGAGATTGTTGATACCCGATTAACTGGGAAGAAACATCACGATGGCTCTCGTGTGCCCTGTGACTGACACAGCAGAAATAAGTTATCCTTTGTAACTTGAGAGAGTTCATGTCAGCTATACACAGCCTTCAAGTGGTGATTAGTGACTCTAAATTAGAAGAAGAATAGTTTGAATTTGCCCATAATTTGAATCTTTGTAACTTACCAGGGTATACCCTGTACCCAACAGAGTACCTGGATCATACTAGACATTCAAAAAATATTATAAAATTGTTGAGGGCCCTCGCAGAAATAACTATATAACACCAGTAAATGGTTTGTTTTAAAATATAAACATTAAATCAGGACCCAAATGTACATTATGAATGAGTTCAAATATACATCTACAACATATAGGACTCTGAAGAGGAAAGTGCCATTCAATGCGCAAAGAAATGTAGATAGATTCCATTGACTTAGAACAAGTAATGGGGGAGAAACACTATATGTGTGACGATGGGAAAAAGGTGAGTGTCAGTAAAACTTAACTGAGAATAATACATTTAATTATTAGAACTGAAAGCAGAGTAAACATTCTGTTTCATTTAACACTTTTCCCCCTTTTAACTTAAACTAGATGGAAATTGACAGGTTCATTGTAATTTTCTAAGCAGTCAGTTTCACTTCTGGATCACAGGGTAGATTTTTCATGGGTTCACAAGAAGACAAGAAATTTGTTGATCCAAAGAAAACAATTTTCACAGATTTTTTTTTAAAGATTTATTTTATTTATACAAGAGCTGGGGTACAGGCCAGAGGTACAGAAGGGTGAGAGGACTCGCCAGAGACAGAGTAGGGAGCAGAACAGGCAGACTGGCTGAAACACACTGCTGAGGGGAGCAGCGGGGAGACAGGAGAGGTCTGCTGTGCCATGTGGGATTCTCACCAGCAGCCGGGATTGAACCGGCGCTGCAGAGGCTGCGGACAGCTTCACAGCACTGCGCTCAACCTGCTGTGCCACCGGGGAGGCCCCAATTTTCACAGATTTAAAAAATTGTTTATTTATTTATTTATTTATTTATTTTGTGGGGCCCTCGCCGGTGGCCGGGGATCGAACTGGCCCTGCAGAGGCTGCGGGCAGCCTTGCAACCCAGTGCTCAACCGCTGCACCACCAGGGGAGGCCCGATTTAAAAAATTATTTAAAGATATCTTTTCCACCAACATACCGTTTATAAAATTCATGTGTGAACTAAAACTACAAGTTATACTCTTCATTGTGTCTAAGAAAATAGTTAAACACAAATGAGAAAATACATCAATAATCACTTATAAATGTATAACTTAAACTTTGCAAATTATATGCTAGAGATGGACACACAAAAAAACCAATTAAAAAACAAAAATAAAACAATTAAGCACAAAAAAACCAATTAAAAAACAAAAATAAAACAATTAAGCAAACCAGTAAAATAATTTAAAATTATGTTTCATGCATGACACAAAAGATGTTTTGATACAGGGAATAATGGAGGGAGATTAGGGTCAGTCTCTCTGAAAAAGCAATATCTTAAGACAAAAAATGCTGAGAAGTCTTTAAGGAAGCAGATGTACCCCAGGCAGAGGGAATAACACATGCAGACTCCAAAACCAAGTAACATTTGAAAACTTAATTAATTGTAAAAAGCCCTACTGCCACAGATGTTGAACGAAAATGGTTTAATCTGCAAAACAGAAAGAGTTCAAATCATGGAGGTCATTTTAGGGTAAGGTAGAGCTAAGTTTAATTTTAAGTGCAAACAATAAGATGCATCCGAGGCTTTAATGTAGGGAAGTGATATGAGTCCATTTGCATATATATTTATGTATGCAATTTAGTCAATTGCATATGTAAATTTCGTAACTGCAGTTTAGTAAATTGAAAGAATCAAATATATGTGCAGTGAGAACCCAATAGCCCCATCATTTAATAGTAACCCTAGTTCTTCCCCATCCTTTGCTCAGATAATGAAATAATTTAACAGCCGTAATCACTCTCTAGATGTCTCCAAACAGAAAATGAATAGGCTCTACTTCTAGAAACATTAGAAAGAATCATCTCACACTTGTTCTTAAAGGAAGAAGGGCACATAGACCCTCAGGACAGGCACCAGAAAGCAAAACAGCCTTACAGGCCTAAAAGCAAACGCTGGATTCTCGCTGTGGGCACGGTAATGTCAAAAGCGCTTATTTGTGTGAACATCTAGTGCATGACACAATTTACGATGGCAGAAGGTGATTTCCATGGTTACACTCATCCGATGCTCATAATATTGATACTTTTACCACCCTTGTCCCTGTTCACCAACAAAATGACAGCAGCCTGGAGTAGCAGACACCTTGCCAAGGTCATAGAACGAAGGAGGGGCTGGAGCCGGGAGCTTGCGGATCCAGGCAGCCTGCAGCGGATGGACGCAGCCCCCTGAGGCTTGGCCTGCTGCACCCGGGAAAGGGTGACTGGCTTGGAGCACTTGGATGGATCCGTTTCTACAGTTTAGGGGCCAAATCACCCACATGTCACTTTCAAAGTGATGCAGAAATGCCCTCAAGTCTTGGGGAAGTTGCAGTCATCTCGGTTAGAAACACTGGAGCCTCTCAACTTGCCATGGTGCCCCTCAGAGTCTCCATGCCTGAACCAGCATAATCCATGGGCTCTTGAGGGCAGAGCGGACACTTATGAGCACTGACCGAGATCCCGTCTTTGAGCAAACTTCTGTCGGGTCCCCTGTGGCCTGGTCTTGACTAGCCTCAGCCTTCACCTTCCTGCCCTGTTTTAACAAAAGAATTCTTCGAGGTCAGTTTGCCAGGAATTCCTCCACCCGCCCCCTTGATAGATGATCATTCTGGTCTGCCTTCAGCGAGAATCCTGTTAAGTCAGTTCTTCAGTCAGCTCCCTCCATTTAATCTTCCGTCCATGGACACCTTTACACCAGTCGCTGCTGCTGTCGCTGCTGCGTCCCGAGCTGAGCCAGCTCTGTGTGAAGACTCTCCCCAGGCGAGAGTTTAGACACAATCTCCTTGCCATTTTAGCTAGTGTCCAGTACCATATTTGTCTTTTGTAAACCCTTAATTTGCCCAAAGGTGCTGCTTATCCCTTTCCATAAGAAAAGATACAGTAACTGTGTGTAAAGTGTTTACCTCGGTCGGTCAGAACACAACACAATGACACTGCGCTATGGGATTATATAATATCACAAACCATCCAGAGAAGAAAAATCGACGGTACATAACCATTTATTGTGTACTTCACTGTAATATAAATCATATATTTGCCGATTACTATGTCCCTTTGCATGTAAATTATTTAATGTTGGAGATTAAAATATTCACATTTTAACATGCCAACTAAGCAATCCTGAGTGTTTTAAATCGTGTGAACATATGTTCAAAAGTGATTGTTTCACATAACAGAAGCATGGAGGACCTGTAATATTAACAAAAGAAACTGAATAGGTTTGAGCAGGCATGTGTTGGTCCAAGAGGATGCTTTTCTGAGTGAAAATGTGGAAGAAAAAGGAATATGTAAAATTTAAATGTTCAGAAACATATTCCTTTTTCCTCCACATTTTCACTCAGAAAAGCATCCTCTTAGACCAACATATGCCTGCTCAAACCCATTCAGTTTCTTTTGTCAATTCTTCGTGTTTAAAGCTCATTTTATTCTGACTTTAGAAAGTCATTTAAAAAAGTAATTTATTGCAAATAACCAAACAATTATGGAAAGTATTAAGTGGAATGGGAACATTCTCTTAAAATTGCCCAAACCATATAAGTGAACACTGCTAATAAATATGGTGATATTTTTCTTTCCTTGTGTGTGAGTGAGAGAGAGAGAGAGAGGAGAGAGAGGAGAGAGAGAAATTTCAGTTCTCGCTGAGCATGTTTTCTTTTTCAATTAACAAGATGTGTCGAGCCACATTCCACGGCATGCAAATCTATCACAAGCTATTTAAGAGCAGACAAGTCTGCCTTCAAACCACCAGCCATTCATAAAAATGCAAGAACCATTAAAGGAGTAGACGGTATGACCAAAATCTGGGCCTAATGCTTCACACTTGAGGAAGGAGAGAGAAACTGGAGTTGGGAGTCAGCTCCCATGGGACAAGTCTAAGGGTGAGATGACAGCTGGAATTTAAAGAACCCCCATCAGGAAACACTCCACAGACATGGACTTGTGGTGGATAAAATGATTTTCTCACTATCAGAAAATGTATTGCTAATAACGGAGCCATTTACAGAAAGCTAGGTCGGGGGAGAAAATTGTTCCCAAAAAGCCTGTCACCCCGTCATGCCAGAGGCTGCGCGCTGGGGAAGTAGACGCTCAGGAAATGGAGTGTAACAGGTCAAGTGCTGTATCAATTAGGGGCAGGCCACTGGGCAGAAGTCCTCCTGGCATGGGTCAGTGCCCCCGCCGAAGTGAAAGAGAATATAAATAGATCCAATTAAAGGCAGTTCCCTTCTGGAGGTCGCCTTGGCCTTAACAATAAGACAGGTAGGCAGATCTGCCTCCCTCGTGACAAAGACTTGCGGGTGAAGGGAGGGCGGGGGTGACACATCTCTCCAGCTTTCCAGGGCTGGAAGTCGAACGAGCCCCATGGTGGAAAGAATAAAATAAAGTTTCATCATCCCAAATAGACTCTCCGAAGAGACTTGTATCAGCTGCTGGGATGCGGTAATTCAATTTCTGCTGCAGAGGTGTGACCTCGGGAAGTCAACCATTATCACAACTCATCATGGCTGCGCCTTCCACGAGCATGAGGAGCCAGGAGCTAAAAGAATTGCTTAGACAATTTAGGGGAAGGAACACTGGGGACAATTTTTTATTTTTTTTGCTCTAAATTAGCTAGAGTAGCAAAATACCTTAAATCACTTTACAGTAGAAGTCCAAATTTCACAAATATTTATTGAACACTATGTTCAAACCCTGGGCTAAGTGCATTCGCATTATTTTTCCTGATCTACTTGAGGCAACAATTATGTGAGAAGGGAATTGTGGAGACTCTTGTTCAGAGTCAAGAAATGGCTTCTCAGACATCAAAGAGCCTTGTTTGAACCCCCATCTCCCTGCACCTCCACTGTGGAGTTGCTGACTGCTCACTTGCTCATGATGTGCCGTGTCACGCTGCAGCACTGTAGCCCCCAGGGACAGGGGAGGCTCCAGGTGCCCTGCCCCACCTGAAGGAAGGTGGAGCCAGCAGGGAGGGGAGAGAGAGAAGACAGGAATAAGGGGGGAAGAGGTCAAGAAGACGGAGCAAAAAGACGTGTGAGGAAGCCGGGCTGGCTTCTCGGCCTTGGGCTTGCCCCTGGGACTTGGGGGACCTTGGAAGGAGACACTTGCAAGAGACAGAGACATGGGGGAGAGACCCGTGGGGAGGCTGACAAAGGCAGCCTTTATCTTGACTTGGGTTTTGATTTTGCTCTTTTCCTCCCAGACTTGCCTGCCCCTTCTGCCCCAGGAGGTGCCTTAGACCTGTGGCAGCTTCTGGGCCTCACAGTCCTGCTTTGGGCCACCCTGTGTGGCTGGGCACTTACCCATGAGGGGATGATAACTTTAGGTGCTTCGTGGGGTGCTATTGGGTTGGCAGAAAAGTCATGATGCATTTTTGCTTGAAAAACATAGAAAAAATATGATTTTTTTCTGACAACCCAATATTTTAGCTATCGATATATTCTTTCTTTTCTCTTTATTGCATACTAATTGTATGCAGTTGACGGGCCACACACTAGAGAAGGATTTGTCTTGATGCAGCAGATGGCAGACCCTATTTAGAGGAGGCAGGTTCCAGGGTGCCCCTCGCACTGCCCCGTAACTGCGTTGCTTACAGCAGAGCCAACCTTCTCTGCGCTGTCCAGAGTAACTCAATTCAACCAGCTAAGATTCCTAAAAATCAGTGGATTGTCAAAATTATGATTTTTTTAAAACATCCAAAATGCAAACTTTAATGGTTATATTAATACTCATCAGGTGAGTTTTGATCCAGATTTAGTAAATATTCTTTTGAGAATCCTGCCAACAATCTCATCGGGAAGATATTATGATTCCTATTTTAAGTATTTTCAAAACTCCAGAGCCCCAGAAAGCATAGAAAATAAAGCTCTCGCTGATAATAAATAACACAAACCGTAATTTACATCTAGGCTTTTCTAACAAGTTCAGTGCCCCTATCACTGCCACCCAGCTGCCTCTTGGTCATGGTAAATGAGTCCAATTTCTATCCGCTCCCGTACCTCAAAGCTCTATCTCGAGACTATTGTCGAGGTTGGGATTTCATGAAAACAATGTAGAAAAAAATCAACCATTGATGCATTTTTGGCAAGTTGCAATATAACTGAAATATGTCACTGCCTCTAACTTGCTCACAACTCACAGTCAGCGCCAGCCGTTGACAGGGAGAAAGCCTGTTGGTGCACGAGTATTCCTGAAACCCCAAATCAGAGATACACCAACTAAGGGAAGGGAAACGTGGTGACAGCATTTGTGGCTCTAGTATTTGAGAGTTTCTAAAGCAGCTTTTACATGTCACCCTTCATGCAGTTTCTAGGGCCGATTGTTGCCCAACTCGAGCCTGGACCGCAAGGCCAAAGAGAACCAGGCCTCCCTTGGGGACGAAGTCTTCCTTTGAAAATGCTTCTGCATTTCTGTGCACTTTAGAGTTCTCCCTTTTTCCCTTGCACAAAAGACTGTAAATCTTAAAACCACTGAAAAGAATATTTCTTAAGAGATAAGGGAAATTGGGGGCCTCCCTGGTGGCGCAAGGGGTTAAGTCTCAGCACCGTGAAGCTATCAGCAGCCACTGTGGCCTGAGTTCGATCCCCAGCCAGGCAGCTACCCACAGGGCACAGCAGACCTCTCCTTCCTCGCCCGCTGCTCCCCTCAGCAGTGGATTTCAGTGTATCTGCCTGTTCTGCTCCCCACTCTGTCTCTGGTGAATCCTCTCACCTCTTTGCACCTCTGGCCTACATCCCTTGTATGCATAAATAAATAAATCTTAAGAAAATAAAGGTAAGGAAAATTGAGAGTCACAGAGTCTCTTCAGGAAAAAGGATAGCACACATGCATAAAAATAGTTGAACATCTCACACACATGTACACACACACACACACACACACACCCCACTTACTCTTGTAAAACTTCTCTTGAGGAATTGGATGAAGTGGGTCAGAAGGTAAAAGCTTCCAGCTGTAAGATAAGTAAATACTAGGGTGTGATAACAACGTGATGACGATAGATGACACTGGTATATGGCATACATGAAAACTGAGAGAGGAGACACTGAGAGTGCCCTCACAAGAAAAAAGTTTGTTTTCTTGTACGGTGGTAATGTTGTGATGTGTGTAAGTCAGATCATTATGCTGTGCACTGTAAGTGTTTACAGTGTGGTTGATCAATTAGTTCTCAATAAAATTGGAGGGGAAATTTTAAAAATGCCTCCCGACAGTCTATTCGAGTTATCAGCCTGCCCATGTGAAAGGGAGAAAATGTGTTCAGCATGAATCTCATCTTCAGCAAAGCCAAATATTGCAACTATGGTGATTCTTAAAAATAGAAATAAAAGTGATAAGAAGATGTGTTTGCCAGTATGCTCAGTTTTCTGGGGAACAGATTCCAAGGACTCTGACCCTTGACAAGCAAAGAACTGCTATGCGGATATAATGCTACAAAGTTGAAATATACCAAAATTAATTGGGTCATAATCTAGAAAGTATATTAATTTCTTTGGTTTTGCTCAACACTAATGGGTGCTGTTACATTTGTATTGGCAGCTGGCACACAGGCTGGCAGATAACTCTGTTTGGGTGACTTGTATTTTTTTTTTTAAAGAATTATTTATTTATTTGTTTGTTTATTTATTTGTTTATTTATTTATTTATTTGTTTATTTATTTGTACAAGCACTGGGTACAGTCAGAAGCACGGGAGGGTGAGAGAATTCACCAGAGCCAGAGCGGGGAGCAGAGCAGGCAGAGGGACCGAAGCACACTGCTGAGGGGAGCAGCGGGCGGCAGGAGAGGTCTGCGCGCCATGCGGGACCCTCCTCCGGTGGCCGGGGAGCATCTGGGGATCGAACCGGCGCCGCAGAGGCTGCAGGCGGCTTCGCAACCCAGCGCTCAACCGCGGCGCCACCAGGGAGGCCTGACTTGTATTTCTTATCATTTGCCTTGGACAGTGTGTGGAATATGGAAAGATCAGCGTCCACCACTGTCAAATCAAATGGTTCCTCTTTTATTGCTGTCCTTTGTGGCATCATAGACAGAAATTTGCTAACTAAGTAAGACACTGTGTAACCTAAATCACTTATAAAAAAGATAACAGTCTAGGGAAAGGATTATTTTGTCTTTATTGAGAATAAGGCATTTTGAGGCAACTTTAAGGAAATTTGTTTTAAAAGACTTTTGTACCTTTCCTGACCATTCTAATCGTGAAGCCTCCATATATTTTCTTGTCTTTTTTTATTGGCCTAATTGAAATGATGTTTCTCATACTCGTCATTTCTATGTACCCCCTCTTCTCAAATCATTGGAATTAGTCTAGTGACTGTAAAAGGCCAGCGGCTGCGTCAACATTGAATTAGGAGATTAAAGTGGCAGGAAGAAAACACAGTCAGAAGGGCCTCGTCGTTTGGAACTTGGACAGAAAGTCAGTGGAGTAAACTTTATAGTCATTGGAACAGTGAGGAACGATGAACAGCTAGAGGTGTGTGGTGATCAAGACTCGTCAAGAATGACACCGACATTCTGGACGTAAGCGATTGGGTCACTAGCGGTGGAGCTTTCTTGGGTGGAAAGAGGAGAGGACCAGTTTGGGAGGCAGGAGGCGAGATGTATCCAGAGTTTACTTGTGTCCATTAAGTCTGAATTGCCTACAGGAAACGCCAGTGAACGTGGGGAGTATTTGGCTCTAGGGAGAGCAACGCAGATCTCAGAGCAGATGTCTGAGCTGCAGAAATCTGGGAGATATCATCACGTAGATTGTAAGTTGTGTCTTAAATAACCAAGGAAAAGAGAACAGAAAAGGAATTTAAGGAGTTTTTGCCACGTCCTTAGAAAATCTGCTACTAAGAAATGGGAGGCGAGAGTTGACAGCACCCAAGGAGATGAAGAAAGAGAGCGAGAGGACGGAATGACGTCTAGCAGACAACAGAAGAGGCTGTTTTGAAGGAAGTGATCAACAACACTGTATTTTGCAAAGTTTCGTAAGACGAAGACAGAAAATCCCCTTCCTTTTCAGGATGCCAGGAGTCCCCGTTAACTTGGGAAGAGAACAGTGAAATGCAAGAAGCGTTCAGGTGAAGAAAATGAAAGTGTTTGCCAATCTCTGCACAAGTTTGTTTGTGGAAAGGGAGATAGTAGGGGTTCTGTTAATCAGAATAATTGATTACCTCTATAGATACAAATCCAAGGACTCTACCACAATATCTGTGCCTGATGCACACAGGCCTTGCTCGCACACTCTTCGGTGGTGACCCCTGTAGGGTAACTGAAAAAGCATCAGGCTTTTCTGCCCTCCCGCCATCAGGATGGATGACGGATCCCTGCGGTCCCGAACGCATGCCTGAGGGCGGCACCTGGAGTGGGGTGTGGGCCTAGGGAGATGGGATTCACCTGGGCTGAGACTGGGCTTTTAAGGGTGGTGTCACAGGGATGCCAGGAGAAGCCGAAATAGAAGCAGAGAAGCCAACAGAAGCTGGGAGAGAAGCAGAGAAGGCCGGAGAGCCCAGATAAAGTGAAGACTTGCTGGGGCCTGGGAGCCCTGCCATCCTCCAGGCCCCCCTCCCGGCCCCCCAGCACCCCTGCCTGCTGTGTACCAGCTAAATCCCAATAAAAGCCTGCAAAAAACCCACTGAGGGCTTGAAGACTCTGACGCCTCCTTTACCGGGTCTGCTGGATCAGAAACCCTGCCCTGTGGACTTCCTGCCTTTACACCCCCGTCCCGTCCCGTAGTTACACCACCTGGCAAATGTGACCTCTGAGCTCACCGCGGCGGGGTGCCCTGTGGCGGCGGCGTCCAGCGCTCAGCACCGCAGCACTGTCACTCGTGGGCCCTTGGCCAAAACTAATCTCATGGCCCCGAAATGCAGGGAGTTTTGAGGGACCCCTTGAAACAGCTGGTGGGTACACGCTACTTCACCGCAAAAACTGAAGTAGTAGGTGGAGTCCAGGAATGCATTTATTTGTGGATTGATTTGTTTTATTTGTTTTTAAAACAAGATGCACTGGAGGAAAGAGGGAGGTGGAGGCCGCTGAGAAGGAACATGGTCGCAGGCAGAAGAGGCTGGAATTCAGGGCGCAGGAGGAGGAACTGGCCTCCGCGGCTTCACCTGCGGAATCACTGCGGTGACAGCAGTCGGTGGAGACTGGTGGAGGTTCTATGTGTTGACTTGGTGATGGGCGATGAAGACGCGTCCAGCCCAAGGCCTCTGCGTTCTCAGCGCAGAGGGAGGCAGGTCGGAGACGCGCTCGGGAAGGCGGCGCGTGGCGAGATGCAGGCCCGGGAGGACGAGGAGCAGCTGAGACATGGAGTCGTCTCCAGGGAGAGCAAGTCTCACACTTGGCAACACGCGTGGCACATTTCCTCCCTCTTCCCCCAGATACTCAGTTCTCCAGCCGCGCTCAGACATTTAATGAAATCCAAACATGCCACGTCCCTGCTCAGTGCCCACGGGGCAGGGGCAGGAGACACGGAGCTGCGGCGCTCCGGCCCGAGCAGACGGTCAAGGAGGAGTCCTGGAGCCCTCGGGGGATTTTCAGGCTTTTATTGGGATTTTACTGGGTACACAGCAGGCAGGGGCGCCGGGGGGCTGGCAGGGCGGGCAGGGCGGGCAGGGCGGGCAGGCCTCCCAGCCCCCAGCAAGTCCGCTTTCCCTGGGCTCTCCGGCCTTCTCTCGTGTTCTCTCTGCTTCTCTCGTGGTTCTGCTCTCTCTGCTGCTCTGCTCTCCTCGTGGTTCTGCTTCTCTGCTCCCCCGTTCCTTCTGCTGGCATCCCCATGACGCCTCCCCTATCAGCCCAGTCTCTCAGCCCAGGTGCACCCACTCACGCATGCCCACACCCCAGCCCAGGTGCCGCCATCAGGCACGCGTTCAGGACCGCAGGGATCCCTCATCCATCCTCATGGCAGGAGGGCAGAAAAGCCTGACATTTTCACTTACCCGACACACGGTCTTATTCATGATTTCCCTCTGCCTAGTTCTACCTGTGTGCGCTGCTAATCTTCAAACACCCTCCACCTCTTCATCAAGTAGAGACCTTTTTATGAAACCTTCTCTGTTCCTTCGGGAAGAGTTAGTCCCGTCCCATTGCTCTGCAGAACCCAGACCTTCCCCATCAGACTCCCTGAGATCAAGAAACATTTATTCTCAGAACCAGGCCACAGCATCCCACAAAACGCAGGGATGCTCATCACTGATTATGGACCAGCAATAGGCGCGCAGTAGAGTCTAAGTGTATTAAAGATTGTGATGAAAGCTTGTCTCAAAAAATCTGATTGACATCTAAGCTTCATTTCAATGATTCAAAATTGTAGAACGGGACAGAAATTAGCTCATGTTTACTAAGAGAGGGTGGGTGTTTTCTGCCACATAAGCAGCCAGTTCCACGTCAGAATCGCTGTAAATAACTAATTAAAACATCTCTCTGTTGTAGTAAAAATAAAATGTCTTCAGCAGCCTAACCTGCTTTTCCCAACTCATTTAGCAACTTCCTTGCTGTGTAAACGCCCTTTACAAAATAGACACCAGCTTTGCAGAAGGTATTTTTGAATAATTGAAATATGAAAGCAAAAATTTTAAGGCATACCATCTGCTTTGTTTCTCTTGCAGCCCAGTGATTTTATCTTTCCTGAGCTTCAAACCACCTCCCCCTTTATAGAAATTCATTAAAACTTCCCTGCAGGGGGAAGGTGAGCAGGAGAATCACAGCCATCGGATATGAAAAATAGCTGCTGCTGCTCTGATTTTTGTATTTGAACCTCCCAATTAATCCAGGGCGTTTCTAGCACTTTGAATCATTCCTCACAGCTCTTCAGCCTCTGTGGGGAGGGAAATGTAAAGCTGGTTTCCAATTGGCAATTCACGTTTGAACCAATTCATAGTGATGTGGTTATGTCTTCCATGCAAGTGCACAGATATGATTAGCACCACTACGACTGGGTCCCAGAGGGTTGCCGTGTTTCTCAAAATCAAATCGAAGTCCAGGGCTCCACAGGGCCAGCCCCACACACGCACCAGGAGGACCAGCTTAGGAAGCGGTGCGTGTGATTAGCAGCGGCAGGGCTGGTGGGGACTCAAAGGTATTTGACTAAAGGCAAACCTCAGAGCACGATTCTCTACCCTTAATTGCAAAGTTAAATGTTACTTCAAAAGCAGAGGGAGCCCCCTTTTCCAGGGAAACCCTGACATGAAATTCAAAGACGCCCGGTCACAAGCGCGAGAGCCCCAATGTCAGCAGGTCCACCGTGACCTCGCTGGACGAAGAGTAGCTCGGAGATGCGTTTCCTCACCTGTGAAATGAGGAGCCCTTGATTTCTGACAACAGTTGCAGCACTACAGTTTGAAAAAAAATGGAAAGGTTCCCCAGATCATTTAGGTTGCATTGTGAAACCTGCCTGCATACCTTTCCCGTGAGCCTGTGCTGGGAAACTACAGCGTGTGGTCCATACGTTGGCAGACGCTGCCCGTCTGTCCGTACGCGGACAAGATATTTGTAAGAGTCAATCGAATACAAGACGATAGAGAGGAGATGCAGGGGTAATGGTGGCCAAATAGAAGGGGGGAAACTAAATAAATAAAATAATAACGTTCGCTTCCCATGCTTCCCCACTGCTTCTGATTCACCTGCTACTCATTCTTCTTTCAGGTGCTACTTGCTGCTAAACCAGTAATGCAGGAATGACTAGATATTCAGGTGTTTACTTAGAATTTAGCTTGGCTACTAGCATCAGAAAATTAAAATTAGCGGTGGCTTACTTGAGGAAAAAGATGCTCTCTCACTTGTGTAACTCAGGCACCCCAGAGCTGCTGGAGCTCGGAGGCCATCCAGAACGCACTCTCTCATTCTTCAAAGAAGGCCCCACCCTCCCCCAAGATGCGGCCCGGTTCTACTGAGGCTCTGGCCAAGGTAAGTGCGTGGAAATAAGGGGAAAAGACTTGTCTCTCTCTGAACACACCCGTACCCGTCCATGCAGAGCACAGGTGGCTTTGGCACTCAGAGTCCCCAAGGGAGCTGTAAAGGTCAGGAACGGGCACAGGGCAGGTTTTCTGATCCCATGCAGACCGGGTAAAGGAGGAGTCAGAGTCCTCAGCGGTTTTTTGCAGGTCTTTTATTGGGGTTCACCAGGCATATGGCAGGCAGGGGTGCCGGGGGGCCGGGAGGCTGGCAGGCCTCCCAGCCCCCAGCAAGTCTTCACTCTATCTGGGCTCTCCAGTGATCTCTCTCTCTCGGTTTCTCTCTCGGCTTCTCTTTCGGCTTTTTCTGCTTCTTCTGGCTTCTCTTTCGACTTCTGCTGGCGTCCCCGTGACGCCGCCCTTAAAAGCCCCGTCTCAGCCCAGGTGAATCCCATCTCCCTAGGCCCACACCCCACTCCAGGTGCCGCCCTCAGGCATGCACTCAGGACCGCAGGGATCCGTCATCCATCTTGATGGCGGGAGGGCAGAAAAGCCTGACATTTTCTTTACCCTACAGCAGCTGAGAAGGTTCGTCTTTCTGATAAACTGTTTCCAACACTAACTCTGAGGACACCGTGACCTTGAAAGAAAAGGCTGGTGGACACTGCGGGACGGCGCGGGTGGGCATCTCTCGCTGGACTCCGCCCTCGCGTGGATTCTAACTCTAGGCTCAGGGGTAACACCGTGGGGTAACTTTTAGGAGCACCTGGCTCCCACGCGCCATGTCTCTATTTTTTTATAACAATCGCTTGTTTCTCCCCAGGCTCTCTTAACCTGGAGGGAACGAGGCCCATAAATTCCTCAATTTTTATTTATTAGTTGCTCGGTGTGTTCTCTCTCCAAAGAATGACTGCATTTTAAAGAAAATCTCAGGACGTCAAAATTTAAGCTTATAAATGAACTAAATGCCTCATTTAATGACGTGTCTCCGTCAAGGCAAGACAGCTCAGGCCCTGGGAAACACCACCCACCCCGTCCGGGATCGTCCTGGGCACTTTCCTCCTGGTAGCCAGGAGTTCCTGCCTCTGTTTCTTCACTGGGTCCTGGTCTTCGTTTTCTATTCTTATGACAGGCTCTAGAATTACAAGATATGTGGCAGAGTTTTGCTTTTTTGTTTTAATGGTATGGTTAAGCTGGACCCAAGCCCAAGAGAAGACTGTGGCTTGATGTCGGAGAGGTTCACGTTACACCACACTGAACACACAGTCATCCGAGATGCAGTGGACACTCATGTGCGGACACCGACGGCCGCCCTGTCCTTAATAATAATCCACTTGAAGTGAATTAAAATGAATTTTAATTCACTGTGAAAGCACCGTGATGCCCTCAGGGCACACGTTACCTGCGCCCCGCCCGGCCCTGGGCCCCCAGGCCTGGCTCGGGCGCCGCGCTGTCAGCCACTCACGCTCCCGGGGTTCGCTTGACCCCCTGGGGTCCCCTGGGTGGATCCCAAAGTCTCAGTCTCCAAGGAGCATTGCCGACCCCCGAGGGGGTGCCGGGGCGTCTGCAAGTTGCTGCTTCACTTAAACGCGGGGCGCGCTCGGCCTGCAGGAGGCGCCGGAGATGTTTCGGGGTGCGCTGCGGGCAGCCGTGGCGCTGGAGGTTGGACCAGCTGGGCGGACGGCCAGGGCGTCCCCCATGGGCCCGTTTCTCAGCGAGGCGGCTCGGGGTTCCCAGCCCAGCCTGGGCCTCGCCTCGGCCCCCCCAGGGGTGCCCCCCAGCCCACGGGGTCCCCGCGGCGGCCGCGCAGCGGGTCACGGAGCCACCCGCGGGCCCGAGCGTCTGTGAGGGGGCAGCAGCGCAGCCCCCCGGCCGCAGCGGCCCCCCAAGAGCCCGCGAGACGCCCCCGCCCCTGGGCGCGCACTGGGCTGCCGTGTGGTGCGGACGGAGCGCCCGCCTCGCCGACGCCCCCCGCCGACCCCCCACCCCGAGGCCCGCCGTGCGCGAGGCCCTGGCCGGAGGCCGCGGGAGACTGTCTATAGCGCGGGGAGCGGCGCGGGCTGGGGGACACAGGCCGCCCCAGGGCGCTGCGGCAGAGCCGGGCCGTGTCCGGGCGGCGAGGCAGGACCAGCCGGGCGGGGCACGTGCTGCCTCGTGGGCCCCGGGCCGCGCACGGGGGAAGCTGCGGCGCGTGTTGGTCGAGGACGCGCAGCTCAGGGGACCCCCCAGCTCAGGCGACCTCCCAGCTCAGGGGACCCCCCAGCTCGGGGGACTCTCCAGCTCGGGGGACCCCCCAGCTCAGGGGACCCTCCAGCTCAGGGGACCCCCCAGCTCGGGGGACCCTCCAGCTCAGGGGACCCCCCAGCTCAGGGGACCCCCCCAGCTCGGGGGACCCTCCAGCTCGGGGGACCCTCCAGCTCGGGGAACCCTCCAGCTCAGGGGACCCCCCAGCTCAGGGGACCCTCCAGCTCGGGGGACGCCCCAGCTCGGGGGACCCTCCAGCTCAGGGAACCCTCCAGCTCGGGGACCCCCCAGCTCGGGGGACCCTCCAGCTCGGGGGACCCTCCAGCTCGGGGAACCCTCCAGCTCAGGGGACCCCCCAGCTCAGGGGACCCTCCAGCTCGGGGGACGCCCCAGCTCGGGGGACCCCCCAGCTCAGGGAACCCTCCAGCTCGGGGGACCCCCCAGCTCGGGGGACCCTCCAGCTCGGGGGACCCCCCAGCTCAGGGGACCCTCCAGCTCAGGGGACCCTCCAGCTCAGGGGACCCCCCAGCTCGGGGGACCCTCCAGCTCAGGGGACCCCCCAGCTCAGGGGACCCCCCAGCTCGGGGGACCCTCCAGCTCGGGGGACCCTCCAGCTCAGGGGACCCCCCAGCTCGGGGGACCCCCAGCTCAGGGGACCCTCGCAGACGCCCGGTCAGCGGGACGCCGCCCGCCCCTCCGGGGTCCCGGGCCCCGGGGATGCCCCGGGTGCAGGGCGGGCGCCTGCCGTGGCCATGGCGACCGGGGGCCCAATCGCCTTCCTGCTACCGCCTTACAGCAGGTGCGCGGGGTGGGGGGCGGCACGCAGGGGCCTCGGGCCTCGGGCCGGCACGGAGGGCCTGGGGCGCCGCTGGACGCGGAGGCCGGCCCGAGGGCTGCGGGCGCTCGGGGGCCGGAGGGGCCGGACACGGTGCCCCCGCCCCGGGCCCCGCCAAGGCCGCCGGCGTCGCGCTGGACCCCGCGAGGAGCGCCGGACCCGCCTGGCTCTCAGGTGCGCACCCCACCCCGTGTCGTCCTCAGCGGGGCCCCCGTTTGTGGTGGTTTTTTGCCAACTGTGGAAACGAGCAGGTCGCGGCTCGGAGGAGCCTCGGAGGAGCCTGCGTGGAGCTTCCGTGGGGCGGCCGCGAGGCCCGGAGCCCCGGGGGGAGTGACCCGGGCCCCGGAGGGCAACGGGTTTCCTGGCGGGTTCGGGGATGGTCACAGCTGGGGTGGGGGGCTGCTCTCTCGGTGACCCCAAGGCCGAGCTACGGTGTTAGGCAGCGTCGTGCGCACCTGAGCAGTGGAGACTCGGGGTGAGGAGTGACGAGGGTGCGGGCGGCTGGACGGGGGTCAGGAGGAAACCCACAATGAGAGGAGATGGTTCCCTGTGCCCTGCCGGGGCGGGCGAGCTGGCCACGGCTTGGCCTGTTGTTCCCCGCGCACCTGCGGGCCTGGCTGCCCGGGGCGCCGCGAAGTGGCCTGAGGCCGCGGCTGCTTCACGACCGAGTTTTTGCTGAACAACCCAGGGGTGCGGCCTCCCCAGAAGCACAAAGGCGCGGGGGATGTTCCTTCCAGGTGTTGGTTCCCATGCACTGTTGGATTTTTAGATCAAAGAATCAAAAATGCTCACATCTGTCAGCTCCGAGCATTGTCCCTTTGCTGCGTGTGTGGTGAAATCTGGGTCTGCTAAATATTTCATGTCTCCCAAATCCCCGGTTCTAAATGGGTGGTTTTTAAATCCCCTCAAATGTGCTCAACCTGTTGTGGAGCTGAAACCGCCAGCGAGCCAGTGAACGAGGTGAGTAGCTCGTCTTTAAAGTATTTTATTTG
Organism: Talpa occidentalis; assembly: GCF_014898055.3. Taxonomy (NCBI): domain Eukaryota; kingdom Metazoa; phylum Chordata; class Mammalia; order Eulipotyphla; family Talpidae; genus Talpa; species Talpa occidentalis. The sequence continues at coordinate 84,220,287 of NW_023601653.1, forward strand.
CAAGAGACCATATAGTCCGCCCTGCAGGTTGGAAACCCCAGGGCTCTACGGAAAGTTGGTAAACGGCATAAAAACCCCGACTGTGCTAACTTGGGGGGCAGGTGGGAGCTTTGAGGTTTCTTATTTCAAAGCTCAAGATTAGGCTTAGCAAAAAATGGCAGCTGGAACGTGCACCAGCTAATGATGGATGATAAAAGCCTTCAGGTGGGCCAGAGGGAGGCGTGGGTGCGGCCCCCTGAGCCTGAGCCCTGACCTGGTAGAGTGGGCCGCAGCCCTGCGCGCTGTCTCAGGAGAGGCTTCTGTCTTCCCGGGCATTTTTCCAGCTGAAATCTCTCATTTACCAGAATTAAAGTGGTGCTTACAGCCATGTTTGCAGGAGGGTCTTATTCCTGCTGACACACGGATCCACAGGGATCTCAGTCTGCCAGGAATCTTCCCTCTATTAACAGCTCTGCCCACCTTTTGCACATGAGTTCTCATTCCGTGTCCCGCTACCTCAGTGATCATTGTCAGAGCATTTCAGATAATTCAGACCTTCCTCTTATCACCCCGGGTTTCTCCTCCCGAGTCCTAAGCTCCCCGCAGGCTCTAATTAGGCATGTAAATAGCAAGCCACCATGCAAGGGAGGCCTCAAGTCCAATTACCCTGAATTGTGGCCCAAGAATTCAGTTGACAAAAAGCAGCCAGATTTGGATTTAAAGGCAATCAATGCAGATACATGACAGAGATTAAACTGTGTTGATCCTTCTGAGCTGAAATGAGCATTAGCAAATGGAATTTCTCTGTGGAGCAGGCAATGCTTTTCTACTTTAATTGAAGTTGAAATTTCAGCACAAAGATCTGGAAGGAAATGAAGTGTTGCACTGAGGAGCAGGAGAGCAATAGGACTGTCCACCCCTCAGGCAAAGGGGTGGCGCTGGCATGCTGTCCTTTCACCCCCTCCCCAGGTGGCCCTGCAAGAGGAATGAGTAATAAATAGATCAAAAACTTAAACATAGAAAAACATAAAAGTTCTGAAAGAGACAACATAGCATTTTGTGTTGTTGGTGGTCGTGTTTGGTAGTGAAGAGACATTTTTACACACTGTTGTAAAAACTTTCCAATTGGCACAGTGGTCTCCCAAAGGTGTTCATACCCTAATTCCTAGACCCTATGATCCTATTTCTTTATAGGGTGAAAGGGACTTTGCAGATCTAATTAAAGTTCTAGAGAAACAAACCTGGATTATCCAATGGGCCTCTAATCACAGGAGCTCTTAAAATCAGAGCTTTTTCTGCCTGGAGTGGTGTCGCAGAAAATGGAGAGACTCAAAGTGTGAAGGGATTTGATCACGTTTGCTGAAGGGAGGAGGGTGGAGAGCAGGAGAGGGCGTGGAGGGCGATAGGAAAGCCTGGGCCAGCTGGTCGCGAGCAAGGAGCTGGGCATTCGGTTCTGCCACTGTGAGGAGTTAATCTGGTCACAACTGAATAACTTGAAAGTAGATTCTTCCCCCAAATCTAGAGAAAGGAACTCCAGCCTGCTGACTAGTTGAATTTGGCTTTGTGATTTTTTTGTCCACAAATGTCTGTTTTACCACTCTGTACCTGATCTTCTGACCTTACTGAGATGATAAATTACAGCAGAAACACAAAACTAACTCATATCGAATTTTTAAGTGCAATAAACATCTTTATGCCAATTGCTAAGATTCAGTAATTCTCAGCATTTTGTCATGTAGCTTATTTTAATGTTGGGGGTTTTGCTCACCATTTCAAGTGAGTTTGAAAGATCTGACTTCACCACCAAATATTTTATCCTACATGGACATAAAGTCAAGTAGTCTCTTTAACCACAATTACATAATTAATAAAATTAAAAAGGCAATAAGTTCTATAATGGTTGTCCTAAGACTATGAATTTGATTCACTACGATTAATATTAGGGAAATTTTTGAGCACAATAGAATTTTGAAATTTTTGTAATTTTTGTCATCAAGCCAAAAATATAGCTTTTCCTTAATTTGGAACAGAACCCAATCAAGATCACAGATTGCATTTGGTAGTTATACCTCAAACCTTTTATCAGGAAAAGCTTTTATCATTTTTTTAATGATACGTATTTTTTAATTGAGTCAGGTTGTCTTAACAGAATGTCTTAGATTGTTTATGGGCTTATCTGATTATTTCCTTTTAGTTAAATGTTTTCCTCTCTCCCTTACATTTTCTGTAAATGTTAGTCAAATCTAAAGTCTTCATTGGCATCAGGTTGAATATTTAGGGAAGAAAATTTTGTAGGTGGTCATTGTAAACCAGCCAGACTTCCTTCCTCCCTGTCTTTCGTCAGCTGGGCCTGTGTATTACTCTGCCTGGATTTCTACCTACAAACAGTGAAAACATCTTCTTTAAATATCAACTTTTATAATGAGTCGGTTTAATAAGAACATGGCATTTTAAGAATGATACAAACTGAGTCACACACGATCTTAGAATAAACAAGGTATGGTTTTTAAAGCTGTATGCATCATAACATTGATTTTTTTTAAAAAAAAAAAGAAAACTAAAGAAATTAAGTAGCATAGAGAATAGCTGATGCTCCTAAAGTAAAAATCTCCTATAAATTGGTAGTTAAAAGACCCAAAACTTGAATAGGAAATCAAGAAAAACAAATAACTCACACTGTTAAAACGTCAAACATTTAACTCACCCATGTGATCAAAAATATCAAAGATGTATCAATGCACATTTTTATCAATGTATATAATACATCTAAGAATATGAAATTTAAATCTTAGAGGTTCAAAAGTAACTTATTAAACAAACGTGTTTATTTCAATTTCATTTTAGTAACAGGTGGAAGTGATTATCCCTTAGTCGGGACTGATCACTTAGGAATTTCAGCAGGTTTATAAAATGGAGTACAATACAGGGATGGAAAATAATGAGGGGTGATAAAGTGAAGTTTCAGACTTTTGGGTAAGTCAAAAAGTTCCGTAATATGTACACTTCCTGTCGTGGAAGAAGCCACGACAACTCAGCCATAGGCTTCAGAGGCCGTCTCACCTACCTCAGCTGGGACAAAGGCTGGTCGGGAGGGAGATCTGGGGACACCAGTCAGGAAGAGTCTAGGGAAGGCACAGCAAGCAAAAGTGTCACAAATTGAAGTTCTGCCTTCTTAAAAGAGTCGTTCTTCTGGGACTGAGGGAGGCGCCCTTAGGGGAGCGAGAGTCTCCCTTGTGCTTAGAACATGTTTGTCAAAAGCACAACCTCCCACCAGCCTTCAGAGCCACTTGCATTAAAATAAACCGCTCACGAAAGATATATCTTGGCAGATTTTTTTTTGCTCCCTGACACCCCCAGCTTCGGAACTTCTCAAGAAGTTTGACAGTTTAGAAGTTGAGTCCAATTATTTCATGGAATCGGTCTCCGGGTCTGGGTATATATCCAATTAAACAGCTGTGTGAGTTCCTGGAGGCAGAACCGAAGGTGGCCCCAAAGTTAAGCCTATGTATTCAAGCAAAAAGAGACATTTCTATGGAAACATAGAAAACACAAAGGTTAAAGACGGAAGCAAATGAAAAACCCAGTTGGGAGTTCTAAGGGTAACCAGTGGAGAAGCCTGGTGTCATCTCTACACAACAGATTCTCCTGGGTTGCTGTGTCTGATGTCACCAGCTATTCAGAAAATAGCTCAGTCACAACTGTCCATGCATAGCTTCTATCAATTTATAAACTTCGTATCCATCTCCAGTTTACGTAGCTTCAGAAAATTAAAAACTAGAAGTATGTCCAGACAGTAGAAAAATTCAGGATCCTGTTCAGTTTATAGACAGAAAACAAACACCTTAAAAATGCTGGCAAGGTCCTACAACCCTATGTCCACAAAAAGAGAGATTACCTTCACCTCATTTCTACCAAAATAATTGCAGTAAAATTAACTCATTTGCAAATTAAGTCTAGTTAAAAAAAATAAGCTTGGTCTGCTCTCTGCATCAGCACAGAGGGGACAGGAATAACCACACAGACATGAATGTAGTAGCTAGTCGAGAACTGCATTTCCCCCAGGTCTGCAGGCTAGAAATCAAAACTCAAGACGTCGGAAGGAACGGGCTCTTTCCTTGCTGCTGCGCCTTCTGGGTGCCCCGGGCGTTGGGTCTGTGCGGATGACACAAGCCTCTGCCTCCTTTAAGTTGCCTTTTCTGTGTTTGTCTGTATTTCGCTGTTTTCTCCCCTTCCAAGGATACCGCCCATTGGATTTTAAGTGACACCTCCGAAGCCAGGATTGCTTCCTCTTGAGAAGTTTAGTTGTATCAGTAAGAACTCCTTCCGCACAAGGTCACATCCTGGGGTTTCAGGTGGGCATGAGTTTCGGGGGGCACTATTCAACCCACTGAGAAATCATGTTTATTCCGGGCAGCTGGTGAAGACAGGCCTCCATTGCTGCAGGAAAGAAGACTAAGCTGATGCGAGGGGAGCAGCAATCTGTCTCCCCACACTAGCTTACTTTTCTTTTCACCTCACTGGCTGCTCCTTTTCAGTCTTCTCTATTAGTATATACATTTTTTTTTTTTTTGCTTTTTTTCCAAACTCTAAATGTAGAAGAGACTCAGAGACTCTAATTGTTGAATTTCTGATTTCCCTGTGTAATGAGGTTAGTATCCAAAACCCACAAGACGCCCCATCCCTGTGCCTAAGTCAAAACCCACTTAGTCGAGGAAAATGGTGCCTCCGGGAGCCTCAGAGTTGGTCCTTGCACCCTCGTCCCACCCACAACACACGTCTCGTCATTCTGGTGGCTTCCACTTAGCCTTCCCTCTAGCTGCAATTCTAACTCTTCATCCGCCTCGTTCACCTCCTCCTCCAACTGGCAGCAAAACGGCGGAGGACGTTTCCCCCAGTCTATCACAAGTTGGGGTCTGTCCTCTGCTCTCTAGCCTCGTGGCCTTCCCCACCGCGCTGTCACGGCAGGCACTTTCATGACCCTGGATTCCTCGTTTATGGAACTCTGCGTCGCGTTAAAGGCAGCATGGAAGAGGGATTATGAGCAGAAGCTCGGCAGCCAGACTCACCAGGGTCCGGTATTACCTGAGTGATTTCCTAGCTTTGAGGGGCCTTGAACAAATTGCTTGAATATTTTCAGCTTCCTCGTCTGTGAAATGGGATTCTATACGTAACCGATGCGGCTGTGGTGGGAATTAAGGATAGGAATATGTCTAAACGTGGAGACGTGTGAATGAATTTATCTGACGTGTCTTGGCACAGGGGTTAGCCAGGGGAGAATCATGTAGGCAGAGTATTTGTGAATTCCATTTTTTGTAGTAGGCTTGAGATATGGTAGCTGGGGCTTGTTCTGATTGCAGATGGTTGGGGCATTTGTGCATATTTAAGTAGGTTTCTTTAAAAAGACTATATAAATGTGTGTATGTGTGCACACAAGGAAGATACCGTAGGTTGGTTCAAATACCCAATTCCTATTTTCCCCCTATTTATTTCTGTCCCAAATAAAGCCTTGGATGCAAAATATAAGAATTGTAAACTTCCTAGCAGCCAGAAATGACCAAGAGATCCAGTTTGACCGATGACAAAAATCCCTGAGGGTCTCTCAAATCAAAATATAAACTTTCATAAGGAGAAGGCATGTAGGAGTTGGGTTTACTTAACACCTTTGCTGAATTTCCCTGCCTGGCATCCACATGTGATGCCTGGGGGCACGGCCCGAGGGCATTCAAGGCCATTTGCTTAAGAATGGTAGAGTAAGAATAGAAAGAACCAGGTTCTTTGGTGACTTTTCTAACATGGACAGCGTGTCTCTGCCCACCCTGAACTTCGGTGAGAAAGCCAACATTTCCCTCCAACCCAGTCACATAAGATGCCCTCCCTACTGGCCCACTGTCCGCTTCCACACACCACCAGTCCCCAGTGGGAACACACATGGAGCCTGATATTTTTCTGCATGAGATCTCGTCCCCTTCTGTAGCTGCCTTTAAGTCTCTTCCAAATGAAAATGGTGCCTGACTCCCTTGTGACCGCACAGAATAAGTAGCCTCTGCTGGTTCTCCTGTTTCCACAACCCCAGGTTTGTCGAAACAACAGCTTTTTCTGTTACTCAAAGCTAAGTAAAATCTTGCTACACCATTGTTTTGTTGCTCTTTTAAGTTATCTGCTTATTGTATTTTACTAATAGGGTGAAGAAATCTATCCCACATAACAGTGTTGCTCAAGCATCATTGTGTGTACATAGGTATTATATGGATAGAAACATCTTAGATTTCTGACTTAAAAAAAAAATAACTTAGATTTCTGGGGTGGGCCCAAGACACTATTTCTAACAAGTTGCGGGGTGATAGTAATGCTGTTGGTCTGAGGCTATAGGGATACATTCCATCCAGCATTTAAATTTCCACCGTCAGCGCAATTATAATTAAAAACACCAATATTTCCTTTATACTGGACGGGAGGGATGCCAGAAAGGCACATGAGTTCAACCAAAGAAGCGAACGATTTTTCACATCCTCCTTGCCTCCGTCTTAATTTCTTCGGTATCTGGGGTTTCTCTGGGTTTCCCTCCTAGACCCTTTGGGTAGATAAAATCAGAGTTGATTGTGAATCCCTCAGTCAAATACTTTTGGTTTTTTTGTGAAATGGGATGAGAAACCCTACTTGCTGCAGTGCTTGGCCACCCATTGGTGACACAATCTGGCCTCTGATATCAAGATGATGATACAGCAGAGCTTTGGTAATGAGATGAAAATGAGATGAAAATGTTTATAGAAGAAGCCTGCAAAGTGCTGAGTCTCCAGTAGATAAATATGAGAAAGAGAAGGGAACTCACCATCAAATATTTCTTTCACTTTACACCCCCTTTTTCACATTCAAATAAATAGCATTTTCCAAATCACCCCCTTCTACAAACACTAACAAAAAAGAGGCACTCCACCATCACGTAACAAGTCTACTTACTAACGTCGCAGAAGGTGTGCTCTGAATTTCTGAAGGGTATATATAGTTCCTTCTGGAAACTTGGGAAGACTAGGCTTGAAATGTTGTTTAAACAATATCACAAAGGCCTTGTCAACAGAAAAAACAATCCTCAGCACAGTGTTTATCTTTTCTGGAGATCTTAAAATGCATAAAATTCAAATAGTTTGTCCCAACTTGCAGCCATCAGAGGCTGTGTTCTTCCCCAATTAATTTTGTGCCAACTTGGTTTTAGAAATATTGTGAACAAATCTACCCATTGTGTATGTTTTTGAGGACGGTGAATCACACCATCTTGCTCAGTTCATATCAAATAAAGCTATCCAAGCCATCTCCCCAGCACCCCCAAATCTGCATCACCCACTGATGGAGTGAAAGGCTCAGCTATCGATGTGACAAGTGCACGTAAAGCGAGTGTACTAGAAATTACGTCTTCGCACAGTAGTCCTCTAACCACCTTCACGCTGCTGGCACAACAACGTAGATGTAATTTTAAACTTGTCAGTGGCCAAGGAAGGGGTCCGCACTTTCCCTCCACCATCATTAACTGACAAAAATTAGGTGGACTACTCTGATTCCAGCTCCTGACTTCCTTTTTCTTAGAGCATTAACCCCAGAAAACTTGCAATTGTGAATTATTTCCCTGCCTTTTTGAGAAGTACATTTTCTTTAAGCTTCTTAACCAGTCTTACAACCTAGAAGTGCCTTTCTGGAGGGCCAGAGAACCAGCCCTTTGAAATGTAATCACGAAGGAAGATGGCGGCCCATCTCCCAGTCTCTTTGAACAGAGAGGAGTCTCACTTCTGTTGGTACCTGGCTTCACCTTGCAAACCTCCTTCCTCTTAGAAAGTCAGCAGTGTGCTTTGAGGCAGGCCAAATAGCAAACGCAGGTGGCATAAGATTCCTCCCTCTTGTTCAGCTCAGTCTGCATTGAGCTCAGTCTTCTGGCCTCTCTTGCCTATTGCAATACTCTTAGATAACATCTTTCTTGGCTGGCTCACTTTCTCCAGTGCAGTTTTTGCTCCGGCATAGACTAACATTCAATTATGTGATTTATTTCTAAACAAACATGCCCGCGTCCTCTAACATGTTCACAATTAGAGTCATGAGGTGCGATTTCCCAAGTAGTACTAACAACCACAATGAAATCACAAGCCTTGTGGATTGGAAGGAATTGCCAATTCATCGGTTTATTAGATCTCACCAAAAATAAGTCAGGATTATGCCATATTTGAGGCAAAATGTGAGAAAACAGAGGTCCAGAGAGGAAAGGCCTATTCACTGACACACACTCCCGTGCTGTGCCGCTAGAGGAGTCTGAAATGTAAATCAACAATTGTGATTCAGTGGGATAGATAATTGCTTTCGGAGGAGTCCACACATGGAGTCTTTAGAAGGTCAGAGAGGAGTGTCTAATTTAGATTGGGGAGGTTTTAGAGAGCAAGTGACATCTTAATTACAACTTGAAGGATCAGTGGGTATTAACCAGGCAGAAAGTCAGAGAATGTTGCTCTAGGTAGACCCACGCGCACAGACCGTGGCCATGAGAGCAGGCACGGCCGAATCTGAGGGGTGGGTAGTTTAGTGGGTGCCCGGTGCAGGGGGTGTGCGGCGCCCTTAACTCTTTCCCTCACCCCCTATTACATGCAGCAGCAACTGCTTTCAATTGGCGTCTGAAACAAAACCTATGTGTATGCTTCTGTCTTTACCTCATGCGAGGTAAGTTTGGAAGGCAAATACACTTTAAAGTTTCAGTCTCAGAGACTCAGAATTGAGCTTGTCAGGCTTGAGTGAGCTCACAGCGTTTAGTACAATGGCCAGCACAGAGGCCACCCATGGCTCACTCCCTCCTCATGACCACCATCCCTCTGGCTCCTTCCACCAGCTTCCTAGCCAGTCTCTGCTCCTCCTCTTTGCTCTCCGGCAGCACAGTCCTCGAAGGACAGTCAGACCTGTACGTCCTCTGCCGCGCTCTCCCTTAAATTTTTGCAATTGCTTTCTCGTTGTCCTCAGAATAAACTCCACGCTTTTCATTTTTTATTGTTTGAGGGGAGCAAGAATACATCTGTGCTGCTTCCTCTGGCTTCATACAGGGTTTTACCAAAATACTCTTGGACCTTGCTCCATTTTAAAATCCGCCCAACAGAGGTATTTTTAATAACTGGAGCAGAACATTGGGAGAGGACTTGGGCACAGATGGCTCGGCCCCTCCTTTCTCTTCGGGATCTACGGACTTGCACAAAACTAGGCCACAGGTCTGCTCTCTGCCAAGCCAAGAATGGGCCCTGGCCTTGGTGAGATCGTGCATCCAGATGGCTGCATGTTTAGTGACACATCTCCTGACCATCCTTCTAAAGGAGGCCTCAGCCACACCCCGCCCTCAGAACCACTGTGTTTTCCTTTACCACCTCTCAGGCCTGTGCCTTTTCATCATGTATGTGTTTATATTTTCTGTCTCCCCACCTAGAATGTACATTCCCAAGAGCAGAAATCTTATATATTCTTATATCTACAAAGTAAAGAAATACACCTGGCACAGGTAGACATCATAGCTATCAAATAGTCGAATTTACAGGAGTAAGAAGGATTCCACAACAAAATACAGCTGTGCCTCGCTAAGGACCTCGTTTCATAGCATGAAACATTTTGCCATCTTTAAAGGACAGGAAATAAAAAAATGTTAAAGCATTATTCAAAACTTCTAAAATTCAATAAAATATAAGAGGAATTTAAATGACCAAATAATGACCTGTTGATAAATAAAATAACTATGTCTGCAGAATATTTTCTCTTTATTTGTTGAAGTCTCTCACTAGACAAGTTAGGACTTAGTTACATCAAAAATGGTGCCTTAATCATGCAAGTTTACAGCTTACCTATATTTAAGAGCCTGAGAAATGTACTTGGATTTTTTGCCCTATTTGGGAAATCCCTAATTTTCATATTCCATTGATCACTTTCATCTCACACATAAAAATACGCTGCCTCTAGTTGGCGAAATAGAAACATTTTATAAATGAGAGCTGCTGTGGCAATGACTCACTAATCTCTATAACCCCGGGTGCCATAAAAGACATTATTTTAAAACAATCGTCTTCCTTGTACAGTATAAAGATGGTTTTTGATTTGTTGTCAATATCTCCTGATCACTTGATGGTGGTTTTAAGGTAAGTTTCAGCGGCGGACCTGGCTAGATTTAGAAAAATTTAAGGTGTCGTATACCTGAGGCAAAGATACTGCCTTCTTGACAGGGTTTGAATTCCCACAATCCATACTCTCCAGAAGAAATGTGTTCGTAGAAGCCAAGGTGCTCTGGAATTACAAAGATGAGGGAGAACTTCTCCTTTTAACGCTTCATTTCTTTGATCCTCTCTGGGTGAAAGTTGGTGGCGTCTGGAAAACAAGATCATCCTTGCTTCTGTGCAAGTGACATTTGATTAAGCCAAGTCTTTAGAGCTTCTAAGAGTACGGGGTTCTTATGCTAAGAAGTTAATCCCTTGTTTCCTGATTCAATTACATTACAGATTCAACCAGGATTTTTAATTCTGTCTCTTCCTCCACAGCTACTTTGAATGAGTTCTGATGGTGTAAGTGCTGTTTGCTGTTTCTGAGATTTTAAAATAAAGTAAGGTAGTTAGCCTTAAAATTTCCTCTTGCTGAAAACATGTTCCTCATTTTTATAGGAAAGGGAAACTATTTGCATTCTTTTAGCTATTGATTATTGTTGACTTTTTTCAATGTTTCTAAAACAGTAATCCACAGTCCACTTGCAGAAAACAAAAAGTCTTAAAGATGATTGGCATTGAATTATTTTTAAAGTGACTTAAAATTTATACAAGCATAAAATCAGACATAAAAATCTTGTTTATAGACCTTCAATACTATAAAACTGAAATAAATTGAAATATTAAGCACTAAAAAAACCTAGAAAACCAATAGTTGTAATTGTATTTCCTGTGATGAATGATGTGGTGTCACTGGAATTAAATTGCCAAAGTTGAGTTTTGATAGTTAAGAGATGGAGCCTCAGGCCTGCTTCTAGATTTAATACACATCTCAGCTTTAACTTAATATTCAGAAAATGGAATTTTACAAAACTATAATTGGTAAGAATGCATTAATAATACCTGTATTTGCTACTTGAGAAAACTCAGACAACCGCTCCTTACATTTCATGGCTAGGAGGCATATTCTCAAATGCCAGTTTTTAATCAGTAGCTAATCCTGAAAACTTTCTTATTCAAAACATTAGACTGAGTTATAAGCCAATAGTTGATGGACTTGGGAAAATAGCGTTTTCCATTTCATATTTACTGCCGTGGTTACTGCTGATGAGATCTTATAAATTGGTCTGTCCATATGAGATCCACTGTGGCACCTCTGATCACAGCCATATGTAGTATAGTTTCGGCACAGGGTCTCTGTACTTGGGCGGCCTCTGCTACTACTTTGAGCTCAACAGCCACGCAGTTTCATGCTGATGGTAGATCATCGTGTATTTGACCTTCTGGGACAAACAGTTTTGTTTTCCATGTAAATATTGTCACTACATGACAGTCCTCAAGCGTAAATCTTGATCCCCCGTGAACATGTCTTCAGAGTCATGATTTGACTTAAATGTGGGTAAGATTGGAACATACAGTGTTTCAAAGGAAAGCCGTATCTTCCTTTCGAGTCAGCCCTTTCTCCATGTCCCCAAGTCCTGCACTTAGACTTGGAGGGTCAGGTGAGGTGTGCTCAGTAAGCTACAATTGTTGCCCATCTTCTGTGTAACTAGTGATTTTTTTATTAAGTGATTTAATTCTTACATTTATACTTGAAAGTTGATCAGTCAGGAGTGGAGAGAGTTAATATAAATTTGCTCAATCCTGCAAACTAATAATTGCTCTTCTATCTCCAAAACGGAAGCTCTTTCCCCTGGACCCTTAATACAAAGAGTGCATTATCAACAGATCTAAGTATCATCCATTTACGATGCTCTTTTTTTTTCTTAAACAATAGCAAACTCCTTAAGAAGAGGTGCAGTGTCCTGTGCACTTTGATGACAGGAGCCTAGTCTAGTGTGGTCACCTTTAGTAGCCTGTTACAACTGTCTGGTTAAAGGATAAGTGGTAGGAGGGCGAGGAATAAGAAGGGTGAACACACTTATTCCTGGACATAAAATTCATATCTAATCAGTCCAATTTTGACCCTACTTCCTGACATTGGAATGAGACAGCACAACACTGACTCACTGCTGAAAGCTTTTATTAACAAGTCCTGAAAACATGGATCACAGACCTGTTTGTTTTATAGAGTGAACCCTAGAAAATAACTGATTACAGATAATGTTATTTTGTTAGTTTTTAAATAATCTTAAACATCATGAACAGCATACAAGAGTAGGCCCTGAATAACCCAAAGCAAATAGCCTGGCAAGAAAGTTGTTAGTACATTTACTCTATTTGCCAGAGGGAAGAAAAAGGAAAAACATCCCAGCTAAAGTCCTAGATAGTGGCATGTAAACCTTCTCTTATACCCCCATTCATCAGTGTAGTCATTTAGCTATTCTTTTTTTAAGATTATGCATACAAGAACTGGGGTGCAGGCCAGAGGTATGAAGTAGATGAGAGGATTCACCAGAGACAGAGCGGGGAGCAGGATAGGTGGATCCACTGAAATCTGCTGAGGGGAGCAGCAGGGAGACAGGAGAGGTCTGCTGCGCCCTGTGGGTAGCTCCCTGGCAGGGATGGAACTCGTGCTGCCCTGGCTGCCGATAGCTTCTTGGTGCTGAGACTTAACCCCTTGTGCCACCAGGGAGGCCCCAGTTAGCTACTCTTTATTATTATTACCTGTTTTCAACGCTGTGCTGTATACTAAAGGATATTCCAAGACCATTTTCTAAAAGTGTGTTGTCCTGAGGAGAAAGCAGTATCAGAGTGGAGATAAGAAAATGATAAATAATGCAACGAACACAAAATGACAAGGCAGTATAAAGCTAAATGAATTGACCTTAGCCTTAAATATAAGGAATAATTGCTGTCATATTCATTATAATCTATAGTGCTGTGAGAGCAACCACCCAAATTCAGTTTTCTCCAACTCTTTAATTCTCATCCAAAAGTATACCAGAAAGATCTATGTTCTCAGCTTGGGCCTAATGACATCCTGAAGTTCAAGACAGAGACCATAGGTGTCCCCAAAATGACCCCTACATATGTTTTTAGTTGTTTTTTTTTTTTTTTTTAATCAAGACTATTGAAAAAATTAGTTCTAAAACCTCATACATGAGAATCGGGAAGACTGAAGTTCAAACTAATGACCTCATTTCCACCAAAAATAGCACAACAAATTTTAAACATTAACCGCTATATTTTTTTCCAAAATATTTTAAAATTATCTTTTGCTGAAGTACTCTTTAAGGGGCCTCCCTGGTGGGGTAGGGGTTAAACTTTCAGCACTCTCAAGCTATCACCAGCCACTGCAGCATGAGCTTGAGCCCGGCCAGGGAGCTACCCACAGGGCGCAGCAGACCTCTCCTGTCTCCCCGCTGCTCCCCTCGGCAGTGGGTTTCAGTGGATCTGCCTGTTCTGCTCCCCACTCTGTCTCTGGGGAGTTCTCTTGCACCCCCACCTCTGACCTGTACCCCAGCTCTTGTATGCAAATATGTATCTTTAAAAAATAACGTGCTCTTTAAAATACATGAGAATAGGCAGCAAAACATTTTCTTTTTTGTTGAGTCTCTCTCCCCTGGTTGTGTCTGTCAGAAGCATAATAAAATACCAATTTATCTAAATGAGAAAGTTCCCACTAATTAAGATTGATATTTCATTAAGTTTTATGAGTAATTTGCACTCCAATTCTCATAACATGGTATTTATGAATATAAAGTAATATTCATCAATCCCAGAATGTATTTTAAGTCATGGAAAGAAGTTTACCAACTTTATTTTTTTCTTAAGACTTTATTTTTGCTTAGAAGACCTGGGGTACAGGCCAGGGGTGCAGGGGTTAACAGGACTCACCAGAGACAGAGTGGGGAATAGAACAGGTGGATCCACTGAAATCCACTGCTGAGGGGAGCAGCGGGGAGACAGGAGAGGTCTGCTGTGCCATGTGGGCTGCTCCCTGGCCGGGGATTGAACTCAGGCCGCAGCAGTGATAGTCTGAGATTTAACCCCTAGGCAGGCCCCATCAGCTTTATTTAAAAAATAAGTGAGTTTCACAGATGCCTACGTTTTTTTGACTATTTTTATTGGTTAGGAAATATTAACACTTCCAGTTTATTTTTGAAATTTTTGAAATGTATTTAGTAATCCATACCGGATTTCATTGCATCAGTCGCAGCCAAGCTAACTCATCACCATGAGATGATGCATTCGTTTTCCAGGTCTTTTTTTTAGCCAATTTCTTGCAATTTCTTTCAACCTGTTCTCCATAGTGCCCCTCCCCCCACCAAAAAAAAAGTATATTTTGCTGTAGAATTGCAAATTAAATAGTTGCTGTAGAAAGCACACGGGCAGAGAAGGCACAGTGAGAAATGCTTCAGTGAGGCCGTTCCCAGCTCCTTCAGTGAGCAGCTCAGGTACAAAGAGATCAAGACTCGTCCTGTGTGGAGCATCCTAGAATTTCAGATCGGTTAGAAATAGAGGACAGAACATTTCCAAATTCAAGAGAGGGCACAACTGAAAGCTTAACTTAGGAAGTCACCTGCAGGAAAGAAAATGGACTTGAATTAATTCATGGACAGTGTCACTGGAAGCCAAAGAGATAAGATGGAGAGGTGGGGGGGAGGGAAAAGGGGGTGGCTCGAACATGGCATGAATGTTCTTGAATAAGAGGGAGAAAAAGGGATTTTAGATCGTCTGCAGTGTGGGCTGCGTGAAACCGTAAACGGGTGTCAGGTCCTGTGAGTTTGCTAGCACTGGGGCTGCGCGTGGAGCATTGCTTAGCCTAAGTGGGTTGTATTTGGCTATGTGGGTTTTTTTTCTCTTTTGAATGTCTGGAAGGTAGTAGCTCAAAAAGCAGAAGCCATGCTTGTTTTTCTTTGCAAATGTATTTTGGGGAGGAAGTTGAAAGACGTGATTTATTAACCGTTCAAGAGAAAAATTCTAAAACATACAAACAGCGGATGAAAAGCCACATTCAGCCTCTTCACGACTTCTTCCTTAACCATTCCTTATGTAACAGGCGATGAGCAGCGCCTTAGGGCAGAGATCTTGTGACTCTCGGAAGCAGTGAGGTGATGCAGTGTCTCTACTGAGAATACACTTTGGAAAAAACCTGACAACTTGCCAACGGGGGGCCCTTGAAGTAGGAACGGAAGCTGCGGTCTCGGCAGGTGGTCGTGCCACCCACCCAGCTCTGCTCTCTGAGTTGGTGACAAACAGAGAAAATGAAATCGAGATTTGAAGAAAATACAGGAGAGAGGCTGTTAATCAGTGAAGAAGTGGCAAGTCAATGCTAGAAAGCGAGAGAATAAATGCAAGGTGAGGCCGAAGTGCAAATAAGACTCTTCTGCAACAGTGGTGGGATAGAACTTCGTGTTTTTTAAAGTGCAGTTACCTGGCTTGGTAACGGAAGCATCGGTTGTCCCAGACGGGCAAGTGCCCTCACATGGTTGGCACTTTACCCCGCAGAGTCTTGTCATCACTGTGTTCCCCGCCCTTAGAGAAATGCTTAAGAGTGTGTTGATGTGTCGGTTGCTCGAAGCCCTCAGACAAGTCAGCCCCGCAGGCCTCTGACCCGGCGCGGTGCTGGCAGGTCTGAAAGAAAAGGTGCCGCCACCTGAGCATCCCGTGTTCGTGGCCGTGTCGGCGGCCCCAGAAGATGATGATCCCCGCGGGGTGGTGGACAAAGGCCCGCGAGCTGGTCTCCGCCTCTGCGCTGCGTGTCCTCCCAGAGCAATTTCCTGCTCACAAGTTGTGACTATCCCTCAGGGGCGGGAACGCCCTTCCTGGGGCCAGCTCTGCTCTGGGAAGGCGGGAGCCAGGTTTCCTCACTGTGCACAGAGCTGCCTGTCTGCTAGGGATGGGGAAAGTCAGCTGTGATAGATCGGAAGCCTATTTAAAATTCTCCAGCTCAGAGCTGTTATTTCTCAACGCCTTTTAGTCTTTCTCGTTCCCTATTTTTCAAGCTCAAATGAAAGTGGGGAGATAGGGGATCCCTTCTGATGTAATAGATGGCTGGGGTGGCTGACGCTTAGTAGCAAAACGATTTGTTATTCACAGACCTCGATCACATTAGCTTCCAACGGAGGTTTTTATAGCCATAAAATAAATAATACGAGAGTGGGTCTCGAAAGGCATCGCAGCAGGGTCGCTGTCTGCCTTTCAGCCCCCTGGCCCTGATTCCCAGTGTCGTTGCTTCTCCTATTCTTGCTCTCCAGGCGCCCCGCCCCCTGGGAATAGTAGTATCTTCATTACGTGTGGGTTTGTTCTAATGACACTGGACACAGATGGAGCTTCACCGTCCATCTGACAACTTGCCATTGGGTGTGATTCGTGAAGAAAGTATTGAGAGTCCAGGGGAACCGTAAGACTAAAACCAAACCTGCTCGCTTTCCGACATCGTCTTGGTAGGATTAACTCAACATATCTCAGAAGGGATCGAGGTACCCTCCAGCCGTCGCCCCAACTAGCAGGTGAATCATTGTGCTACTTAGGGACACCGAATTCTACCGAATTCTGAAGAACTGCAAGCTCAGGCAACTCCTCGGCTTCACCCATCGGGCGACACTGTTGTTTAAGCCTTTTCCATTGATGTTTACCCCAGTCACCCCCTTCATCAGCAACCTGAGTTTAATTCATTTAAACGTACCTGAACTTAATGGGGTATTTCACATTTTCTCCCAAACGAAAAGTTTCGAAATGCTGGCTGCCTCAGAGAATATTAAGTAATTCCACCCTCCTCAGCAGGTGGTGATTCTTTAAATCATTCTTTGCTCAGACTGATCCCCCCACCTTCCCAGCTGGCCCCTCTTCCTTATCGGGGTCCACCCATGAAATCGGGTTTATGCTTCTGTTAATCATATTTCATTCTTGGTCCTCTTCATGTTGAAGACCTTCAGAAGGCCTTGCATAATAAATACTGGTGAAAATAGTAGTGGATAACCACCACCACCTAGAAAAAGTAGGAATTGGCTGGATTAGCAATTTAATTGTGATAAAACCACATCTAAAAAGGCATAGCATTTCTTCCTCTCAAAGTTTTAAGTTTAAGGAGTGGTGTGTTGGCGGAATTCCTAAGGAAGTGATTGTTAAGTTAAATATCTGAGCAGAACTGGAGGGGAGGCAGGCAGAGCTCCAGGCGGCCATCAGACCTGACTGGGGAAATCCTCAGATGGCTTCACAATTCACTGGGTGGGGCTGGGAACCTGGCGCCTCCTGTTTCTATGGCGATGACTCTGTTAGATGTTCAGTACAGCTAAGCAATTTATATTGCTGTAGGGGCAGAGGGGAAAACTCTCCTCTTCCATCTGGTTCTTCAGAGACTGAACAATCAACTTACCATCAAACAGATTAGTAGGAGAAAGTCAAAATTTTAACATGGTGAATCTACATGATTGTAAATTCTGAAGAATAATACAGTAGATCTGAGGTGGTTATTCTGTCCAGGCGTCTGGGGCATCAAGGAGAGAGGGGGTGGGATTTTACCTGCAGGCAGGTGGGAGTGGCTTCATCTTTAGTCTCTGAAAGCAAAGGTGAGATTTTCAGAGAGAAAAAGTTCACTGACAAACATGCACGTTGGTGATAGCCCCAAACTGCGTTCTTCTAGATCAACATGAAGGGGGAAGTGATGGCTTCTCCAGTTAGGCAAAGGGTAAACCTCTGAGACAAGGACAAAGCTTCTGTTAGCCTCTAGGTCTTCGCTGCTCTTATCCTAAAATAATCTATGTTCTCTGAGTGTGTTCACCAAGTTCCTGAGGCTCTTAATGGGCCTTGCATGACCTTCTCCATGTCAAGGTTACAAGCCTGCTCTGAGCACTTGGGGAAAGGCCTGTCTGACCTGCTTGGGGAGACCAGCACCAGACAGAAACGCTTATTTTCAGTCTCACATGCCAAAACGAGGCAGTGAGAAGTACAGTAACTTTTCCAAAGTCACAGGCTAACATACTGAATTGAGATGTTAGATAAAACTGAGTGTAAGCGTTGACTCTGTGGCGTACCCGATAGATGTCCTGGAGTAAGTTACCTAAGCTTCCTCGGGCTGTTTCATCAGCTGAAACATGAAGACGATGGACATACCCTGCAGTTGTGTCTGTTAGAGGAGATTACTTACATGAAGTCACACAAATAGTATTTATGTTACAGCATAACGCCATCACACTGTGCTGTGTTAGGTAGGAGATGTGAGGAGGGTAAACCCAACTGGAGGTATAAGAAACAGTGCTGAGAAATTTAATTTTCTTATCTTTGGAAATACTTGGTATGTTCCAGGGGCAGAGGCCACACAGAGGAAATGAAATCAGGGGAGGAAATGCTTAAGCAGGCCTCTTTTGTTGCAAATTAGCACGTCTTTAATATTTGCATTCAACCTTCAAGGGTCCCTGGAGCTAGCCTATTCCTTTTGTCCTGTGTTTTGCTTTAGGTCTTTCTTTACTTTGCTTTTTTGGTTCAGTTTCCTTTTTTAGCCAGAGGTTTACTACATGGGGTAGGACTGGATGAGAGACATAAAAAGGGGAAAACCTATTGAGAAGTTCTGAGGTTAAAATCATGTTTCCAGAATCCGGGCACTACAGCCGGCCTGCCCGTCCATGAGGCAAGCTGAGGAGCTCCCTGCGGTGTTTTAAACCAAATAGAAAGGATTTTAAAAAATATCAGTCTGCTGCAAAGACCCCGTGTGTGTGCGCACACAATAGAAGGACACACCATATGATGGTGTTACAGGGCAGGGAGGGGCACCCCAGAACCCCCAAACCTGCCTGCTCTAAACAGGGTCTGCCATCTGCCGCATCAAGACAAAACACACAGACCTTTAATGGAAAGGAACTTTAATACAGTGAGTGTGTCATGCAGAAAAGACAAAGAATATAGTTTCCAAATCAAGCACCTGCAGTTACCGGCCCCTGGCGGGGGAAAGTCCAGCCAGACCAGGCTGGCCGGAGCAGGGCCCGAGAGCTGCCCCCAGTCTCACGCACCTTCCCGCGGGCACCCACGTGCTCCTCCAGGTCTCCTGCTCTCCACCCTGCCTCCTCCCTTCTCCAGGCGCCTCTCCAGCTTCTCCTCCCTGCTCTGCTCCACCCTCCCTTGGGTGGGGAAGGACCCTGGAACCTCCCCTCTTCCTGGGGAACCCCTGTTACAGTTGCACCCCCGTATGAGACAATATGCACTGACAAACACACCCTTTCTACACTCCCCAGCTGCCCCCATATCTTTGCCACCTACCAGACTAGAGACTCTGAAATTACTGTGTGCAGTACATTTGAAATAGAAAAAAAAAAAAAAAAGTTGATTTAAATTTCCTTTAAAATATATATTTAATCTAGAAATTTGTCACCAGACTCACGTGAGGGGGGTGGGGAACATTGCCAGGGTACCTAATGCCATTTGAACCTCCAATTTCCTCATTATCACCTACTTACTGCTCCCTAGAATGAACCTGTTAGTGTATCTTACAGTAATAATAGATCTTTTATTAGCAATTATGTTTCAGAATTGCTTTTCATATAAAAGCCTTACACTAACTGTGTCATCCCATTAATTTTACCTCAATGTGCTCCTTACAGTCATTTCACATGGCTAATAACTCGCTAATATAACTTTACAGGTACATTTTGTACCTTTCTCTCCCCTGATTGTCGACATACCAGCTCATTAAACACTGTGCAGGAACACAGGCTAAGCCCCTTTCTTTTAACAAGCCAGCCATGTGAAACCAAAGTCTAAGCTTTTTCTCCTAACGATCCTGCTCTACCGCCTCCAGAAGACCAGGGGGTGGGGAGGAAACACCTCCCCGAGTTATTTCTCCAGGAGTAATTAACATTTGGGGATGTACTTTTAAAGTTTCTTTCAGATGTTGCCTTAATCTCTTTCCTGTCTGGTGTCATTTCTAGTCTCATCAGCGCCAGGAGCTGGCTGAGTGAGGGCATGCCAAGGTCATCCTGAGCAATGAGCTGGTGTTGAGACCCACTTCCACACTAATAGAGCTAGTTCCAGCCCGGGTCTGCCTGTTACAGCACATAAAAAGAGCAAGTTACTAGCACTTGACAGAATAGCTTCAAGCATGATGTGGGTCTGCAGGAATCCTCACGGGAGAGTGGCTGCTAACCAGTTCACTATCAGACACAGGAGTTGTCTATTCCTGATATTTCTTATGGTTGCATTGGATTGTTTAGGGGTTAGGTTGTAATAAAGGATATTTGCACCAGTCCAGACGCTTGAATAAACCTCTGAGAGTTAAAAGAGCAATTTGCCTAAGATTGTTTATGTAGCAGTAAAATCAGTAAGAGTTTAGGAGAGTCTCTTGCTGAGTTTATTGTAAATTTATATAAAACAGATATTGCATACCTGCCAGAAAAAAATTCAGTGCAGAGCTTAATTTGAATTCCATTACCCCAGTTAAATTAACACAAAATGACAAAAAATATTCAATAATTGCATTCTTTTATTATACGCAGTGCTTCTGCTGTCAAATTTAAAAAAAACAGCCAGCTCTTAAGGTGTTTTTCGCTGAAGATCCTTTCCGTGAATGTCTGCTTCCAAAGTCTTCACCCAGAAAGCCCCACTGACTTAATTCACTTACAGATATTTTCATAACCTCTCACATGAGCAGAAGTGTTCATGGGTTACATCCAAGAACTTAACAAGCCTCAGATAACAGCTCTGCCGAGCCGTGAACTCAATCCCTGCTCCACATTGAGGGCGAACATGTGATGTTAGCAAAATAATGAAATGTAATACATCAACCTGTCTGCCTGGAGAACTCAGCTTGTGCAGAATAAATTAACTTCAGCCACCAATCTGGAGAGCTGCAATGCAAATGGGCAACATGGCCGCACAACCCATTCCATCTTATTTTTACCCCAGCCTTAGCTTTGAGCGATTAGAACACAGGGCGGTGGCTCTTCCCACAGTGCTCCTGCAACACTTTGCACGCGCTGCTATTCCAGCCTTTTCCTCGCTAGCTTTTGCTGGATGAATTTTCCCCTGTGGTGACTTTGGGTCTCCTGACGGACGTGAACATGTTTGGTTGGTTTTAACAAATTCCTGTCAAACGAGTGAGTATGTGAGTGAGTAAACTAATTGAAAACTACACATTTCCACTTTCTTAAATAATGTCAGCTCTGCATTTCTAATATATATTGGGTTTAAATTAATGCCGTGTTATGTGTGCAGGTGTTAGATTTCAATGCTACCATCTCAAAGATGAGAATCAACAGAAAACAATCTAGAAACACAAATATCGGAAGCCACGTCGCTGTATAGAGGAATAAGCTCTGACATTTGCTATTGCATGTGACCTTGGCGAGATTGCCTGGCTTCTTTGGGTCTCTATAAAATGGACACAATCATAGCCACTTAATTTATTGGGAGAAGGGGATTTTTGAAGCGTCCTCGAAACTCTAAGATGCTACATAAATCTAAGATGCTTTTAAGCACACAGAGGATGTGGTGGATTCAGGAATAGAAGGAAATGAAGCTGGGTGGGCAGGATAAGGTTATATTAAACTCTCAAAGTCAAACACAGCTTGGATTTGATGAAATCGAAAGTAGAGCATGAGCGTGTAGCTTGAATGTGAAGAATGGCATTACCAGAGGGGTTTTAAGATGTACAATCAAGAAGCATTCAGCAGAAGTGCTATGTCTGGCAGAGAAAGACAAATACTGTATGTTCTCATCTATATGTAAAATCTAAAAAAAAAACCTGAATTCCTAGAAACAGATTAGAATGCTGCCAGGGATGCTGTGGGTGGGGAAATGGGGAGATATTTGTCAAAAGGCCAAAGCTTTCAGTTAAAGTTGAGTAAGTTCTGGGATCTGCTATACAGTTTGGTGACTGTAGGTAACAACACTGTATTATATTCCTGAAAGTGGCCAAGACTCTAGGAGTTGAAGGTATTAAACTCACATAATCCTGGCATCATTTCCCAAATATGTGTATCAAATCATGTTGTACAACTTCAGCTTGGCAATATTCTATATCAACTGTATGCCTAATAAAACTATATCTATATCTAAAATTATATCTCTATATCTAAAATTATATCTCTAATATCTTTCATTTCTTTGAGTAAGTCATTCCTGCCTCTGTGGAAGCTTGAAAATAGCATTAATTGTGAAGGGGTTGCTTGTACAAATTTTCCCATCCTGGGTACCAAAATCTTGAATGAAATTGTCTTATTGATCCCACCCATCTAGATGTCAACCTAAGAGAACACCTCAGCAGTTTGACTCTGAAACTTGTAGTTCTGAAACTTACAAGCAAAATACTTAGTTCACAGTAACGTGTCTCCTCCCTAGGAAATAAGAAATACTCATAATTAGCACAAACATATGAAAACATGTTTTCAAAGGCATGCATGAAATGGTACGATGACCTGTATATCCTAATCCTGATTAAGGAATGGTGAAAAAAATTTTATATATTTTTACATCATTTTTGCACAATGTGTGCATTTTCATCTTGGTTATATTCCCCATACAATTCCCACAACCCTTGTTTTGACACTAATCCCTCCCTCCCCTCCCTCCCCAGAGTGTGTCTCTGGTTTATAGTTGCATGTTGATTTGATTTTTACTTTATTATAATTAGTCTTTTTCCTGGTCCCTTATTTAGGTTTTCTAGATTCCTGCTATGAGTGAGACCATCCGATATTTTTCTTTTTCTTTCTGGCTTATTTCGCTGAGCACGATCCCTTCCAGCGCCATCCATGTGGCTGCAAATTGCATGTGTTTATCTTTTTTGAATGCTGAGTAATACTCCATGGTGTATATGGACCACATCTTCTTGATCCAGTCATCTATTTTTGGGCATCTGGGCTGTTTCCAAAGCTTAGCTATTGTCAACAGTGCTGCTATAAACATAGCAGGTGCTCTTTGGAATGGATGTTTCTGTGCCCTTTGGGTAAACACCTAGGAGTGGAATTGCTGGATCCTATGGAAGCTCTATGTTTAGTAGGTCCAGAAATCCCCACACAGCTCTCCACAGTGGTTGGACCAGTTTGCACTCCCCCCAGCAGTGCAGGAGAGTTCCTTTTTCTCCACACCCTCGCCAACATTTGTTGTTGCTAGTTTTTTTAATATGTGCCATTCTCACTGGTGTGAGATGGTATCTCATGGTCGTTTTGATTTGCATTTCCCTGATGACAAGTGATGTTGAACATTTTTTCATATGCCTGTTGGCCATTTGCATTTCCTCTTCAGAGAAGTTTCTTTTTAGCTCTTCTGCCCATTTTTTGACTGGATTATTTTCTTTGTTGTTGTTGAGTCTCATCAGCTCTTGGTAGATTTTTGTGATCAGTCCTTTATCGTTAGTGTTGGGTGCAAAAATGTTCTCCCAGTCGGTGGGGTTTCTCCCTGTTGTGGTTACTGTCTCTTTTGCTGTGCAGAAGCTCTTTAATTTGATGTAGTCCCAGCTGTTGATCTTTGCCTTCACTATCACTGCTTTGGGTCATGTAGTGTTTTGCCCGTATTTCCCTCCATATATTTTATGGTTTCAGGAAGAATGGTGAAAATTTTTCGCTTACTATGACCGTTGTCCAGCTGGGATTCGTCTTCCTGTGTTGCTAAAATGAAACACGGACCTTCAGTGGACGCCACACAATCCCATCTTCCAGAAGTCTGTTCATAGAAGGTTCTTTCTCGTCACTGGGTCCCCATCTCAGTGTTACTTGGAAAAATGCCGAAGTTTTACTCTAAGTACCGCATCTGGGGAAGAAACAAATCTGATCCTTTACCAAGCCCACCTCCTCTTCCTCTCAGGCACAGTGGATTAGATTGTCTTGCGGTTAGGCATGACCACGAGACTCAGCGCCGACCAGTGGGCTCCAAGTGGCAGCTGCCCCCGTTGAAGCCTCTCCGCAGCTCCCCATGTGCTGTCCTCTCTCCCTGGCGAGAAGGAGCCGAGCTGGAGGCTACTTTTTGAATGGGTTGAAGACGTTAAAGTCACAAGAAGGAAGGAGCCAGGTTTTCCACAGCACCAGAGTCCCCCGGCAGTCAGGGATACATTTGAACATCACTGTAGAGAAAAATCCACGGAAATTTGAGGTTTTATTCTAGCAGCTGGTGTTCAGGTTGGTTAATAATGTCCACTACCATGTTTCTCATCGTCTCTCAATGGGTGTTTCGTGCTTTGACCACATCCTCTGCTGAGTGTTTTATCCATGTGTGTCTTGGGTCTCAATTCCAAAGCTTTAGTAAAACTTTTGTTACTTTCTTTCTCGGTAAGAAACAATCTGACTCTAACTCTAGTTAAAATCTAAGAGTAGCCACCGCAGGCGCATCTGTTCTGTTCCTATTCCTGTTTCTGTGGCAGTCAGGGTCTGCAAGGCAGGAGAGGCGAGCACACAGCATCTCAGCCGAGCTCATTGCATATCAGTGAAGAAAAGCCACCCTCAGCGGTGACACTTCTGGCCCAGAGTTTCTCTCTGTGTAGGCAGATAAGCGACAAAATAGATTCCTACAGGCAAATTCCTAGTTGCAAGCGGCCTGGAGGGCTGTTTCCTCCTACAGTAGCGTATGTGAAGATTGTCCACCTGGTGGGCAAAGTGAACACACAGGACGTGGTAGCTGCAGGCCGGCCCCGGGAGGATCCTGTCCCCTCCACCTCTTCACAGACACACCCTGATCTCCCAGGCGCCTGCGTCATGCTTGCCAGACCCTTACCTCTGGGTCCTGTCTCAGGGGCTGGAAGTTACGACATGCTTTGGATGTTTTACTAACACCCACTTTTGTTGTTAGGAAGTTTATATTAGGAAGTTTATGCAAGGTAAATTATCTATTCCATTCAGGATAAATAACTCATATTCCATCTTTTTCACATGAGTGCCTGTTCACATGTGCAAGTGTCACAGGACAGGAGTCCTTACAAAATGTTACGAGCAACAGAGGTCTGTAAAATGGGATTTAGATTTCAAATCTCTTTCCCCAGTAACAGCACTTAAGTATTTAAGCACCTGCTGCGTGCCGTAACTGTCCTTGTTTCTGCCCGTGTTAGAGCTCCAGGTCTATTCAAACATACTGGAATAATGAAATAGAGAATGTATATTTCTTGCCAGGAATTACTCCTTTTTTGGAAATTTATTTATGCATACAAGAGCTGGGTGCAGGCCAGAGGTGTGGGAGGTGAGAGGACTCACCAGAGACAGAGTGGGGAGCAGAACAGGTGGATCCACTGAAACCCACTGCTGAGGGGAGCAGCGGGGAGACAGGAGGGGTCTGCTGCGCCCTGTGGGGAGCTCCCTGGCTGGGGGTGGAACTTGTGCTGCAGAGGCTGTGGATAGTGTCATAGTGCTGAGACTTAACCCCTGCACCACCAGGAGGCCTAGAATTACTCCTTTTTGATGGTCACCTGAACTGAAAATATCTTCCACCATTCGCAATTTGAAGGAGCTCTGGAACATGACATGTGAAATATTCACGTTCCCTTTCCTCTGGCCACAACAACTACTTGTCAACTTGTGTTTACTCCCTTTTTTTTTTTTTTTTTTGGAGCAAGCTTACACATTCTTTGGTAGACAAAATTTTGTGTATCATTTCCATTGTCAAGCATGATGACTGACATATGATAAGGCCAATAAATACTTGTTGAGTGATTTCTTCAAAGAGTTTTGTGACCAGGAGACCCGGGTGCTATTTCTATTTGCAAGCAAAGTGACTGCCTTTTCCTGTTGCCTTTTACTACTTGCATGAAAATCATGGAAATGCGCCCCACTGGTGGAGCTCAGTCAGCCCTGTTCGTCATCTCTTCATTCAACCTGTGCTTTCCGAGCTCAGACTCAAACCTCCGTTCTTCTCACCCTACTGTGAACACCTCCCTCACATGGCTAACACATGGAAATTATTTCTGGCTGTGTCCTCCTACTCACACCGGAGGAAAACAGCAGAGAAAACGTCCATGCGTGCCCTTGTTTCAAGAGAAGGGACTGCGAGGTACCCTCATCCATCACTCTCCAGAAAGTAATGAGAGAAATAAAATCTTTGGGAAATCAATACTGAGGTGAGTGGGTGCAGCAGACAGATGGCAGAATCTTGAAAATAAGAGTAATTTCATGACAGAACTTCCCTACTCCAGACACCGTATGAAACATCACAATATTGCTAGCAGGGCTGAAAATACCAAAGTTTAAAAAGAACCCTGGTGTGGATACCAGGCGATCTCTGGCACCGACCTGACTCTTCAGTCCTGTCGTGGCAGCTCCTGCAGATGCTTGAAACTTGGCCATGAGGGATGATAAGCCAGTGCACAGGTTCTGTCAGAAGACATGGATTGTGTAAAGTGGGCACCAGGTTTAGGATGAAACCGGGGACGTGAGAACCAGGGTCTCGGCGAGGAGATGGGACAGACACCTTCAGAAAAGACAGGCAGCCTGAGGAACAGGAAGGCAGGGACAGTGCAAGGTCACAGCTTGAGTTCCTGCACTGAGCCCCCGCCCCAGGCCCCCCGAGGCCCAGCAGGGAGGAGACTGCGTGCATTTTAGTGCCCAGCCGGTGGGCACCCGGGAGCTGGCACCCATCCCAGTGCTGGGGAAGCCACTCGGGTCTCCCAGAAGCAACCTTGGGGCTCCCGGGATCGTCTGCACCTGCTGTGAGAGCTGGGCAGCCACCTGGTCACCTGGCCCTCACTCCACCTGACCTCTAGCAATGCCCAGAGGCGCAGAAAGAAGCTTTAGGGAGCCACAGTGACCGTGCTCTGCCCAGTGAGCGGAGCCGGGAGAGCCTGGAAGTGGGGTGGTCTCTGGCACGTGCTTGGGACCTGCGGGGTGTTGGCCACGGCCACACCCACAGCAGGTGGCCAGACATGTCAGAAGGCCAGGAAGCGACCCACCTGCTCATATGCACGAGCCCCCAGCCCATGCCCCAGGCATGCAGACTGCGAGGAGCCCACTGCACCTGGCTGCACGCAGGTACCGTGGGTGCTGGTGCCAGTGGAGGGGGGTCAGAGCAGGACCTGTCTCCCTCGCATGCTGGCCAGGCTCCCCGAGGCCCCCAAGAAGCTGCAGCTAGAAAACGCAGCCCTCCAGGGGAGAAGAGCAAAGAGCTATAAAGGCAGGCCCATGCACACACGCGCACAAACATACACACAACACACACGCAGCAACATACAATACACACACACACACACACACAGCCATGTGAGAAAGTGCCAGTGAGCTCTTTTTAGTATTTTTCAATTTCAGAAAGAATTTGTATATTGCATTCATTTCATGACAGCATTAATCAGTGATTTAGAGAATCGATTTTGTTGTTCAAAGCCACTCTTCTCTTTCCTGCGTTTGTTTAAATAATTGTATTGAAGCCCCTGATATGTTTCATTATATGGGGAAGGAGGGTGGAATGATGGGAAAAATCAAACATAATTTCTACCTTTTCACTGCAATTCTGCTTTCATCGTTCTTAATTTTATCGATTTCCTGAGCCGTCTAGTGTAACAGCTGAAGATTATTTGGATGATATGTTTCTCGTGTCTTAGAATAATTGCCAGTATCTTTCTATTGGTGCCAATTTGACTCAATGTGTCATACTTGTCCTGCTACCTTTCCCGCTAAGAAATATGCAGATATTTTTCCATTATCATGAAACACAAACTGTGACAGGAAGGGAACGCTCAGCCCAGCGTGATTGTTTTTATTAGTAATAATTTTTTTCCTGTCTAGTGCTCAGCCAGCTCCTTTCTCATCAGAGTTGCTCAGGGTGTCCTTGTACTTCTCCCTGGAACATGGTGGATTCTTTTGCTCTTTACAAAAGTTTGGGCCTTTTTGTTCATTCAAGAAAGATTTCTTCCATCGTGAGGATTTCTGTTTCTAGTCCACCCGTTTTACTTATTTGCTCAACATAGGAATAGATTATATATATATTTTTGAACCTGCCTATCTGTCTTATTTTCTTATGATACTGTTATTTATTTCACTTTTTCTGCTGTATTTAGGAGCGTCATAATACTTCTCCACAAACAAAATGCGCACATGGTTATGATGGTGACTGGATTTAGCCCCCACTCCGTAAATCATAAGCCCTGGGGGAAGCCAAAGCGACGCATATGCGCGCCTTGTTCCTGTGTGATTATTTCCATGGAGCTTTTTTGCTAATGTGTCAGCCCGTCTTTGTCGGGCCTGCAGGCAGGAGGTCTAGCAGCAGCCCCGGACGTCAACTTTATGTGCTCCAGGGGTCCTTTCTTTTTCACTGATAATGTGTTTTAATTCCTCACCGATCCTTCTTTATCCGATCCATAGTTTTCCTGCGTCTGTATTGAATTACTCAGCATGTCCTTTGAGGGGCTGATCCAGTCCAATTTTTCCTATTTGCCATTTTCTTTTCCCCCAGTACTTGATTATGGAAACTTTCAACTACAGAAAACTCTATTCTTTACTCCACAAACATGAAGATTCCTCTGAATAAGTGAATAAAAACACCCCTGGCCCAACCTGCAGATCGGAGCGCCCGAGACTCCTGCGTCTCCCCGCACGAGCCAGGCGGACCTGCCTGTGCTCTCCCTGGTGCTGCGCCATGGGGCGCTCGCCCCCATGGACACGGTTTTGTTCCCCTTTGAAGCAGTATTTTTTCTGGATTATAAAATAGTAAATGGTTACTGTTGTAGATTTAGAAAACATATACCAATGCTGAGGGGGAAATAAGTCGTGAGGAAACTAAAACAAACTCCAGAAGCCGCAGCGCTGAGGCTCCCAGAGCAGAGACGGGCGTGAGGCCCAGGGCTTGGGGACTACGGCTGCCTGGCTGGGGCCTGGGGGGACTTACACGCCCAAGTCACCTGCAGCGTGGAAAACAACATCACCTGATTAAAAGCAATTATGCAATGAAAAATAATTTTAAGTAAAATGATTAGAAGAGAAAAACATTCCATGAACCACCACACAAATGTTAGCATTTTAATGCTTTTCTGTGTAGCCATTTTTAGCTTCCGTGGACAAACTTACATGTTTTCAACACTGTTAGTCTTTCAAAAAATGCCTTCAGCTGTTGTGTGCCTTCTGTCATCACGCTGATTCGGAATTTAACCATGGTGCTATTCTGCTGCACTAAGGTTGTGTTTGATTTTATCTAGTACTCTTGCTACGAAGCATCCCTGAATATAACCTGCATGATCTCTTTTGACCACCACTAAAGAAAATATTCTCACACATTTATTATATATTTTATAGAAAAAATGTCTAATGAAATATTCTTTTTCTACGGGAATGTTCCTATTTTTTCCATCCCCAGTAAGATGTCATTGACATACAACATGGTGCAAGTTTAAGGGGCAAACATTTCCCCACAGTGCCTCACCCTCCAGCCCCTGATAACCGCCATTCTGCTGCTTCAATAAGTTCAGCTTTTCCAGATTTCTCGTATAAATAACCTCACCTCAGACAGTAATCATCTTCCTCTCCCTGATTTATCTCAGTGCTATGCCTTCCAGGTCTCTCCACGGTGTTGCAAGTGGCAGGATTGTGCCCTCTGTCCTGTGGCTGTAGCGTACCCGCTGGGCCTGCAGGACACATGCAGTGCTGCATCGTCTTTATCCATGAGTATGTCCATCGTCACAGGCCACTGCATGTTTCCTCCAGTGTAAATAACGCTGCAGGGGACATGGGAGTACAGAAGGCAGTTTAACACTATCACCCCATTGCAGGGGATAGGATCTCTTTCCATTTCTTTCTGTCTTCAGTTTCTCTCATCAAAGTCATGTCGTTTTCAGAGGACGGGCCTTTCACCTCCTTGGCTAAATTCCCGTGTCTCGTACTGGTTTTGATGTCATTACGACAGAGAGTATCTACTTTTTTAGAGCTTTTGCTGTTGTATAGGAGTGCGGCTGATTTCTGTACGTTGATGTAAGTCCTAGTCTGTGGATCTTGATGTGATCGCTGGGAGGGCCAAGGCAGTCACCGAGGCCCACCGAACTCATTGCAAGCCCCATAGACATTTACTCCAAACGGGGCAAATGTTGGAACTGGCCCAGCCCATTTGTTCTTACTTAATTACAGAATCTCTTTCGGTAAAAATCATCTGGGAAATCTGTGGAACAAGATTTATTGCAACTTCTGGCCATGACCCAGCAAGCCTGAGGGTCCCCAGTGAATATGTGGGCGTGGGAGGAAGAGAGAGGGAGGTAAGGAGGGAGGTAGGGGGGCGTGGGATCCAAGACTCTGCCTTCATTAGGCCCAAGCATTGCTTGTCTAGGGGTTTGTGGCTTCACTTCCCGCTGGCTCGTTTCAGCATTAGAGCCGGAATTAGTACCCAGTGATGGAGAAGCGAGCTATTCTAGGGTCAGTTCAGATTATGCAAGCCTTTCTGACGGCGCAGTCTTAATGGGTGTGGGCAACCTAAGTCATTATCTGGTGGTTTTAATGGTAACTATGTGGACACCTGGCAGTATGTGTCATTGAGATGGAAATATTTTGAAATGAATGTCCCAGTAATCAAAAGCATAATGTCAGGCACGTGTTGGCAGTCATGTAACCACTCGGAGCCCATTCCTAAAACCTTCAGGTCCCTTCTCTCTTCGTGCTACATCAACTCTTTCAGGAAGGCTTTTGAATTTCAGTTACAGTATAAATGCCAGTTTCTGCTTCCTGACTCGCTCCCATGACCTTACCCGCACGTGTGGTTACCTGGGAAGCTTTTGGAAGGTGTCCCTGTGTGACTTCTTCCTATATGGCAACCCCCCTTTCCAGCATGGGCCAATCCGCCTCCCCAGGATCAGTATCTGTCTCCCCGGCTGTGATGGAAAGGCTTGCAGAAAAAGGAGCCTGATTCCTGAGCCTTGGACTGTTGGTCTCCCAAGGCAAGTGGCACCCAAGAAGTGTCCGTCGGGTTTTGCATTACCAAGGAGCTGGTGGGCCTTCCTGGGCCTTTAGGAGGTGTTGGACGTTAATATTTTAGCAACATTGTGCTGGGAATTGAACTTACGATGTCCCACCAGGTTGGGGGGAGAAAAGTTGCAGTAACGAGTGACTGAGTGACGCAGCCATATGGAGACCACAGGCCTCAGCTGCATCTCCCTATCCATGGGGCCACTGGCTTCCTGTTGCAAGGTCCTCACACTCGCCAGGCTAGGGCAGGCAGCTCTGGCATGACCCTGATTCTGGTCACAAAGGCAGGGCTCCCCCGCTCGCGGACAAGGACATGCTTTCCCTGTGGTCTCCAGCCTGCAGGCGCAGCTTGGGCGGTGTCATGAGAACCTGGTGACCCACCCTGCCTTCGTGGACGTCACTTAGGTTGCAGCTGAGAGGAGCCCTGCACGTATGAGCTGCTCATGAGAGCCTCTGTAACTGTTGGTCTAATTGTCTCGTCAGACCATGTGGCTTCTTACTTCTTTTTCATAAGGAAAAACTCATCCAGTCCTTGATGGTCAAGGCAAGGCCAATCTTGAAAAAGCCGAATCCAAACTGCCCCTCACTCTGCCCTTCATCATTGGGTTGTTACAAAGCCGCCGCTGTCAGGCTTCCCGGGGATGCAGACTTGCGTCGTCCTCTTGCGCTGGTCCAGAATTCGCTGGCATAACTTTGCCAAACAAGCGAAATCTCTGCCCTTGATGCCTGACTCTCTTGCAGAAACAGAAATAAATGGTTGCAGTCCAACAAGACTGCGTCTTCCCGTGGATTCCCTAGAAGGCCTGGCGCTGGAGATGCGCCTGTCAGCGCGTAGCCCACGCTCACCTTTCCTCCTCCTGCTCCTCAGCGCTCGATATAAGAAAATCATCTGTGTCAGAGTCCCGTCTCCTACTGTGCACCATCTTCACGTCCTGCTCTGTCGTGTCCTGGTAGATGCAGTCCCCGAGGGTGGAAGAATGTACTAATGGGGCCTGGGAAGGGAATGGTCTCCATGCAGCTTTCAAAACCAATACTGCACAGCAGGGCACTGATTGCAGATTTTCTTGTTGTTGCACAATCTGCACCCCAATGTTAGAGGCAGAGGGCAGGGAGAGCTGAGCGCGCTTCTGGGGAGAGGGTTGGATTTCAAAGTGGCAGAGGTGTCACGGTGTTATATCTTCAGGTTCCCCTTAAATGCAGTTTAATTTTACATAATAATTTATGTATACTTTTTATGTATAATTTATAATTTTACACAATTTGTGTATAATTTTTATTATACCTCTGTCAATGTAACTAAAATTATAATGACTATAATAACAATATAGCAGGAATGATAGGGGCACACTGGCCACCAAGAGAGCTCAGGGGTCCTCAGGCATTCTCTCCCTTGAAGAAAAACGCTGATAGGAACAGGTGAAGTGGGAGGATATTATTTGTGAATGATCCCGGAGTATATTTTTAATTAATATGGAAAACGAAGACCCTGCTCTTCAGAGCACGTTTTGTCTTTGGGGGCAGTCGATGGCATCTCTTTGGAGTGATGTCTTGACCCCTCCTTTGGCATCTCGGTTCTTTACAACTCATTAAGGCTGGTACAAGGTAAATGCTAAGTATCTCCCATTTGAGAGATATTTAGATGTTTAGAGAGATATTCAGATATTTGAGAGATATTTAGGAAATCCTAGAACAGGAGTTCTCAACAGAAGGCAATTCTGCCAATAGAGGACATTGGGTGATGTCTGGATAATTTTACTTACTACAGTGTACAGGACAACTCTGAGGTTGGAAAACTGCTGTGATAACCAGGGGGACGGCCAGGGGGAGAAGCTCAGAAGCAGGTGGCTTCAGTCCTTTTATCACGACAGCTGTTGTTTCCGGTTTTCACTGCCGTAACTCTCCTGTCTGGTGTCATTACCTCCAATTTGCAAGTGAAGAGGGATGGAGTCTGTGGATAGTTGGCTGACTGATGGACAGATGACAGGTAGATGCATACCCAAAAAACACTTGGACACGTTGTAAATCTCAAAGTATATTTTAATTACCTATTCAATTTTTACAAAAGAACTGTTCAATATGGAATTTTTTACCCAATAACTCATAGCACCGATATCCAAATCCAGTCTGTCCCACTGCAAACCCCTCACCTGTCCGTCACACCACTCCGATAACACGTCTGTGTTCATTCATCCAACACAGTGACAGTCACGCAGCTTCTGCTCTGAGGGGTGACTGGTCCTGGAAAGTAGCAGACCAAGCGTGTTCTCGTTTGTGTAGCTCCGTGCAGTTATAGAAAGTGTTTTTCATATATTTCCTCCAAAATATACACCATTTTGCAGGCAATAAAACTGAGGCTCCATGAATTTAGGTAAAGCAAGACTCAAACTCGGCTCTTTTGATTCTTTCCATTAATCCCTACTAGAAAAACCATCCTCACCATAGTTTTTCTCGTGCTTCACCGGGAATGCCCTTGCGGTGTTTGCAGTCTTTCGAACGTCATGCATTTTCTCAGTCACTTTGGGGAGAGAGAGGTTATCTGCTCATTTTCCTACGCTCCCCTGGCCCAGGCCACAAGAGCTGACGGGATCTTTAATGGGACTGACTACACCACTCCCCGGGATATCGTAGGCACTGGTTTGAGAGCTGTTGAGCTTCACATAGAGACCTGATGCCACCGCTCAGTCTGCTCCATTGCTCGAGAAGTGTGGTAAATAGCACTACTCTTGTTCAAAAAAGAATCATGAGTTTATACTCCAAATCATCATGATGACTGCTTGACCTCAGATGTACCAATCATGTAAACAGAGTGTCTTCATGCTTCCTAATAGTTTAAGTAGAAAAGTTAATTGAAATACTATCCAAATTTTTACTGGGGACTGATGAAGACAACACAAATTATTAAGATTTTTCACTCAATGTGTTTTCTCTCCTCAACAGAAACCAGTAAGAAAAAGTGAATTATGATATAATCATGTTCTTTTCTATCACGCCATTCATCCTTACTCTTACATGGTATTATAATTCACTTTGCCTAACAAAAACAACATTCCTAATGATATATTAGCTCAAATTTAGCATAATATGTCAGGAAGTAGAAAAATGAATCTGAGACATAATAATATGTCAGAATGAGTGAATTTCCTTCTGTGTCTGTGTCACTTTTGAGCCTATTTTTTTCTCATTGGATTTTGCTCTCTTCAAATAACACTTCCAACCCTCCATCACACAATTATAAATAAGTTTTAAACCCTTTTGAATGAAATAATTTTCACAGTTTCCTCTTGGTAACCTTTTTCTCTAGTTAATCTAGAATTTCTGTGAAATGTGAATAGATCCAATAATCACATGCCTCCTATTTCTTACTTGAATGTGATAATTGTTAAATCTTCTTGCTGCATTTTCTATTACCAAGAATGTGATCACATTGATTTACTTCACCAGAGATGCTGCAAACATTAACCATATGTAAGAGCAAAAATATATAAAATCTCTAGTTTATTGGATGGATTTTTAGTAAAATTGAATTGTGATTAGAAAAGACCATCGGATTTTTTAAATACGGTGTGTCACATTAAGTGTTTTGTAGCTTCTTATGGCCACAAGTTTTAAACCTGCCTTGTTACCATGCTCAGTAATTTAGTCTACCAGTAAAGAGAAGACTGCCTGAC
This sequence comes from Talpa occidentalis, assembly GCF_014898055.3. Lineage (NCBI taxonomy): Eukaryota > Metazoa > Chordata > Mammalia > Eulipotyphla > Talpidae > Talpa > Talpa occidentalis. The sequence continues at coordinate 84,254,859 of NW_023601653.1, forward strand.
TTTTGTGGCATTGCAGAAAATAAGCTGTCAGACACCTGTGAATGAATTATCCAAAACCCAGTCCCAGCAATTCAAACACAAGCTCATGTACAAATACCTCCAAAAGAAATACCTGATATTTTTACCTCTCTTTTTCATTTTTTGAGCAGCTAACTAAAAAAGAAAAAATAATCTTTGTGATTCATCTTTCTTTTGATAACCAGAGAAGCATAGTTCTAGCCAAGCAAATGTTTGTATAATCTAAAAATATTTATAAGTGCACACGCAAGAGTTACACACGCAGGAAAACACAAATTCTTCTCCCCTTTTTCAAGTAGAGAATTGTGCTTATGAGTTGAGAAAAACTCATTCAAATACAATTTATACATCATAACTCATAATTGGTAGAATATTAAGCTACTGCTTTTTCAACTAGAAATCTGCTTAGGTGTCTCTTCTGCATACGTCTTCAGTGACCCTCCCCCAGCCCGTTTATGTTTATGCCTTCAGGAAAAACTCAAGGCGCCTTGTTCGCACCCAGGGCTCTGCACGGCCAGACCTGACCTTGCTTTCCAGTGTACCATTCACCCTTCCTCAACACCTTCTGATCTGGCCTGATGTTCGAGAACACTCTGCCAGGAGCCGTTAACGTCAGGTCGTCCCTAGGACTGCGACCCCAGGCTTCTACACCTGAGCGTTCAAATAATCCCCCGTGAGAGCGCCCAGCATTCCTGCCTCACCTGTGCCAGCAGCCCGTTTGCTACCTGCTCTTTCTGTGCTGCCTCACGCACACCAGAGGAGCACCGGAGGAGCTGCCTCACGCACTGCCAGAGCACAGGAGATCTCCACAGAACAGAAATATTTGATATTCTTCTGCAGGAAACAGGACCTTAGAACCTGTATTTTGTAAAGTAAACTTAGACTCTTATTTAAACTGAAACTTACTTTCCCTGTAATTGCATTCCTTCACTTGCTGTGTTTTCACCTTATCTTACGTGAACTCATTTTCAAACAAGTAAACATAGCTGTATTTACTTAAAATCTGGCATCAGAATTCTTTTAGAGAAAATTGCCTTTAATTAGAAGCAAATTTTTAAAGCCGGGGAGCCCAGGGAAGGCCCTCTGAGCGTGGGGTGGCAGTCTTCAGGCCCGCAAGAGCAGGCCTCAGAGTCTCGGCGTCGCCAGTGCAGAGCTGTGTGGGTAGGACGTGGCAAGCAAAGGAGAAAGAGGCAGCTTGGATCTGGGATATTGCAAAGCCACTTAGGAACAAAATTATCCTAAGATTAATATTAAGTGGAGTCCATTCATCATTCAAAGTATCGAGTGCATGTTCTGCACCAAGGACCAGAATTTCGCTGTGGGGTGTCTGGGTACAGAGCAGGGGCGCTGGGGAATGGTGGTGCAGTAAGATGATCCCTAAGCTGAGCTGATTGTGGAGGTGGGAGCTTCAAGGCAGGCTTTTGCCTGGACGCATAGCAAATTCTGAAATTTGTAAGAATGTTGTTCTAGGCATTAACCACAGTCTATGGAAAGCTGGTTAAGTCCATCTGTGTTGTATTTTAAGGACAGTTTGATTATACCTGATAATGACTATGGAAGGAAATCAATCATAGCACCATTAACATAAGACTTTGAAAATTCTTAGCAGGAGAAGGTTCCAAAAGATCTTTCTTATTGAGAAATAAGTGTGGTAATTTCATAGGACTCTAGCAGGAGGTTTAGACAATTTTCAGCTTATTTTCCGAACAATGTAAGGTCAAATCTAAATTACAAATAAGAGGCTTAATTCTCCTTTTTGAAAATAGGGACTTTCCCCATTTCTTTAGAACATTTATTTTAGAAAACTTTAAGTTCCTGCTTTATCTCTAAATCCTTTTTTAAACTTATTAGGCCTCTTGCCAGCCTTAGGACCCAGAAATACCTTTCTCAAGGACATAGAGGTCGTCCGCTCTAAACATCAAAGGAGATAACACCTTTGCCTCCCACTTTCTGTGGGCAGGTAGGAGTCTAACTGTAGCCATCGCCCAGCTCCAAGTTGCAAAATGATCTCCTGTGATAACATACTGCTGGAGAAAATATTTTGCTAAGTTTAAGAATGATGTGAAAACCATTTTTAAGAATATCCCACCTGAACTTCTCCTTCCTGTAATCGAACCTTCAAGAAGTTTAGGGATTATCGGGGGTTAAAAACAAAGAAGCAAAACTGATACGATATTCATTTATTAAGAATTCTAATAAACTAAAACATCAGCTCAGCAGCACATAGGTAAAGCTGAAATTGTCATTTTTTTTTTTTCGCTTGCACCAGTTTTCCTACCACACGACGGTGAGCTAGTTTAGTGTGGCTCATGACATCATTTGCCAGCCCCAACTTCCTGCGGATGAGAAACAGAGCCTCACACTGGATGCTGCTCTCAAGGGGATGTTGGTTACACTCCCTGCTAAGACACCCCCCACCCAGTCTCCTTCAGCTAGTGCCAAAGCCATGATTCACACGTTCAACAGTGCTGACATTTCTGTGAAACTGACTCATCTTGTTGTCAGTCACTATCTTTTGCTCCACCCTGTCCTTTCATTCAGATTTTGTAGCCCTAAATCGTCTTTTTTTTTTAAATAAATTTTATTTTTATATTCCCCATACAATTGCAACCCCCTTATTTTGACCCCAATCCCTCCCCTCCCCGCACCCCACCCCCCATAGAGTGTCTCTGGTTCATAGTTTTTTGTTGATTTTGATTTTCACTTTCTTATAGTTATTCATTTTCCTGGTCCCTTATTTAAGTTTTCTAGATTCCTGCTATGAGTGAGACCATCCGGTATTTTTCTTTTTCTTTCTGGCTTATTTCGCTGAGCATGATCCCTTCCAGCGCCATCCATGTTGCTGCAAATGGCATGTGTTTATCTTTTTTGACTGCTGAGTAATATTCCATGGTGTGTATGGACCACATCTTCTTGATCCAGTCATCTATTTTGGGACATTTGGGTTGTTTCCAAAGCTTAGCTATTGTAAACAGTGCTGCTATAAACATAGGGGTGCAGGTGCTCTTTGGAATGGATGTTTCTGTGTCCTTTGGGTAAATACCTAGGAGTGGAATTGCTGGATCCTATGGAAGCTCTATGTTTAGTAGGTCCAGAAATCCCCCTAAAGTGTCTTTTAGAGCAGTCACTTCTCACTTTGTTATAGCCAACGTACCTACTGAGCGCTGGTACATGATACTTCCCCCGATTGGATCTGGTCAGTGAATTTCCTCTTCCCAGTTTTAAAGGTACATCCATTTAGCATAGTCAAACATGATTACTATTACTGCATTTTCAAATAAAAGAAGGGTTTCTCCTAGTTCATTATTTAGATCTTCAAATCCTTTTTCTTCCATGTTAATAATTAGAAATTTTATGAAATTTTCCAATATTGGCAAAAAAATCACATACTAATTAAAAACATGTAAAATAGTTACAATCCTTCTTTATCATATAAGCCTATAATTTCCCTAATAATGTGGGATCCTATCATACCAGGAACTGTGGTATACAATGGAAGTTGAAATAGTGTGAATTACAGTAAGAGCAGTGTTTTCAACAGAGTTCACTTGGAGCTTTTACTCACCCATCCATCCCCAAACCAAAGCAGAAAAAGGCCCTCCAAAGCCTATTACCCTCACAAGCTGATCCCCAGCAGACCCAAAGAGAAATTACAAGTCGCCTTTAGCTACATGACAGTGGATGAAGATTAGAGGACCATGGAGAGACCCAAGTGTTGGTATCAGACCTGAGCAGCAGCAAACAAAATCTAGCAGGTGCCATGCAAGCCATGCTGAAGGAATCCACACCTTCGATCTGAGTGGCGTGCTCTTAGAGTGTCAGGATTCTCTCCACGTAGGCTACCAGGGCTGGCTTAAGAAAATGATCACAACAAAAGGAGGAGCGGACTCTTGTGACAGGGAACAGTATTCGAAGACCCCCACACACACAATTCCCTATCATGCATGGAAGGAAGAGGATAGGGATATGAAACACACACCAGCTAAACTAAATATCTGATGTTTCAAGTTAGGAAGGTGTGTGGACTGGAGGGAAGGCCCAGCAAGCTATTGCAAAGAGACCCCGACATCATTGGCTCAAACAATTTTAAGTTTGCTCCTCTCCCGTCGCAATCTGAGTGGCAGGCAACTCCCGTCCTGCGAACACACTGGGCATCAGCCAGCAGGACAGCCCCCCGCCCCATCCTATGGACATTACTGTCCTCACGGCCGGAGTGTGTTTCCTTAGTGAGCGACTGTCAAAACATCTGAGACTCGCTGTGCTTGGGAAACGTAATGAAGTTTCTAGAGCTTATTAAGTGCCATTTAACCAAATTTATCAGCCCATTCCAAATGTCATCTCCAAACCTGTGGTGTTTCAAGTGAAGCTCCATGCAAAAGCAGACCCAAAACCTCCATTACTTGCTTGTTTCCAAGGGTGTGAGGAAAAAGCCACCAGTTTACAAAGTAAAACTGTTATAGGGCAGCCCCGATATTGAACGGTGGCCTGGCTGTGGGTCCTCACCTGCGCGCTTTAAAGGGACTTATGAATACTCCACGACAGGCACACACAGAGGGTTCATAAAAGGTTTATTTACAAGGGAAAAGGAAATAAGGAAAATGTACAACTCAGGGAGAAAATAGGGAAATAAAGTCTTTCATGCGTCCTACCCGATCCGCCGACCTGGAAACCCAAAGGCACTCTCCGAGCTGGCCGGACGCTGCGAGCTGGCGGGGAGCCAACATGGGGGGCCCCTCCAAAGCCCACGTGTCTGGCTTTATACCCACCTGGCTGCTTCACCCCACCTTCAGGTCCCAGCCACCTTCCCTTGGGTGGTGATGGGATTTGGAGTCCCCAGTGTCTTTGGCTTTGGCCTGGGGTGGGGGTGGAGTCCACAAAGCCTGTATGGGATTAGCTTTAGGACAGCCTTTTCCCCCTAACAAAAGCTCTTCTGTCATGCCTTTTTAACAAAATGGTGGAAAGAAAGCTAAGCATGAAATAGTTGCCGGGAGTGATTCATCATTTATTAGAATAATTGATGCTCATGATTTCCCAAATCTTCTTTCAAAATAGTCTCTATTCATTTCACTATTTTATGGCATCTCTCTCTCTTTTTTTTTTTTTTTGTATTCAATAATGTAACAAATCCCTCCACACTCAGTGGGGGAGATTTCTCTCCTGAAATGTCACCCTCCATAAATAAGCATCGTGCCAGCCCTCCATCACTGTAATAGTTAAGTGATCGCAAAGCTGAGTAATTGAAAGAGAAAGAGAAGTCACCTTGACAGGCCTGGAGCTGGGGAAAGCGGCGTAAGGCACCAGAGCTTTTATTGTGAATGAGTTGAATAGGTTTATACCTATTCACCATTCAAAATAATATTTTTAATAATATTCCAGCTCTGCCATCAAAGAAGTCCCCTCTGGAGTTTTTAATGTCTGTCAATTATAATAAAATATACATACTTTGGAAAATCTGTAGTAGTTTCTCTAGGAATCACCAATTATTGATGCTATCCAGGGGGGTCTTTTACAAAAGAATTTCATGAAAATAAAAAAGTAAAGTGCTTGCCATTGATCCTGGCTGAGAATTCAAGTATTTCTTAAAGCCTTGGGTTCTGTTTTATTGTTGTTAATGTGTTAGTATCCCCGAACAGGTATTAGAAAGCCAGTTCTGCTGGACGATCTGGTAGATTGGGAGTTGTGTAGCCAAAGCAGATAGTAGTGGGGGCAATACACTCTCAGGAATAAAGCAAAACGGGCATGCCGCTTGCATCTGCAGCTCACTGGAGCAGAATCCCTTTCCCCCTGAATTAAACACATAATTGTATCAAATTGCCATTTGGCATCGTTCATGGAGACCCCGTCTCAAACATTGCCATTATTTTTGACACATTGCAGGAAATGCCAGCGCTTCACTTTATGCAGTCAAAGCGATTTTTCACAAGACTGCTTTGAGTCACAACTATATAGAATATTTGATAACTTTTAGTTTGTGCAAAGACTCCATCTTAATGATCTGAGCAGAAATTAAACTGCCAGCTCAATATTATTGACTTTAAATACCATGTAGGAAATACTACATGACCCAACAATGAAAATTAGAGAGCCTTTTGTTTAAAAAAAAAAAAATTTATAACTTTTGGCCTTAATGTTTATTGCCTATCAAACAGATTTTCCATAAATTTAATAAAACATAATGTGCGCCTGCTTTGATGCGTTAGCATTTCCTGTCGCACGTTCAATGGCATGACCATTCTTGCTTAAAATTAACTTGGGTAGGCCTCAAAGTCTAAGCTGAAGAGCTGTTCGGTTGCCACATGACATTTTCTGGAAGTGATAAAAATATAGGGAAAGCTGCCAAGGTGAGTCCCTCCGCAGTGTGCCTGCGGCGCCCTGCTGGGCACGCTGAGCTGCTCCAAGGGGTGGTCACAGAATCACTTCTTTTGATGGAGCAACTAGCCTGCCTTGCATCTCTCCTGGTGCCACGCCAGTTGGGTACATGTAAAATCCCACACACAGTCTAGGTGCAAACCAAGGAGGCTTTGTCAGAGGTGAGCCAGACATGACAGCTCGTGTCTCGCTGGACTTTCCCAGGATCCTTGTCCAAACAAAATAGGTCTTCCCCTGCAGGACACAGTGCCTGTGGATTAGAGGCTTACGGGTTCTCTCCCAGTTTCTCTCTATTTTATTTCCTATGAAGCAAAAGGAAAACACAAATTAATAGAATAAGGGTTTTGGTCCAGAAACATCAAGAGATGAAATTTTTAGATTTGCATGTATGTGCACCATAATTTTTAGGTTCCTGAACTTTAAATATTTAATTATCCATCCACATGAGTGGCGATTTTGTTTACCAAAACTGAAAATACCCGTCCTAGGGTGAGACTCATGAGTATGCTTTGAAGAAAATAGAGGGTTGTTAAAAATCAGAGTTTATTTAGGAAATGAGACATATTGCTTCGCTGGGCCTATTATACACTTTGGAGGGACCGTCCATCTGGGTCAGTCCCAGATTGAACTGGAGTGATTACCCCAAGCCTGACCAGACTAAAAGGATAAAATCTTGAACTGGGTCTGGCTGTAACTTTAAGCCTAGGTCTGGTCTTAAAAGTCCTACTAGCATGCATCTTAATATAATTTGCTGAAGGCAAATTCTTAAAGGGCCAAACTTCACAATTGTCTTCATATTTAAATGACCTTTTAAAACTATTACAATAAATCCATAAAACAGCTCTATGCTGCTCTAATATGATGGAGCAGATGGCTATCCTGACATTTGTTTCCTCTGCATTATCCTTTTTGCTTCCACAGCAATGCTGTAAATTTTAAGTAAAATGATCCTTTTATAGAAAAAAGTATTTAACATAAAACTCAGCCTTCAGCATTGTTTGACCTGAATATCACCAAATTATAAAACCTTTCATTCTCAGGCAAGCAATACTTCGTGTCTGTGATGGTCTAGCAGGTCTTGCACCGCCTTTGCCAGGTTGACTTATACCTGAAAAGAAAAAAATACAATAACGTAGATTATCTGAACAAGGAATTCAATGATGTATTTCACTTAGCAAGTGAAAACAGGCCCTGGGTAGCTGGTTATCCCTCCGCTTTACGTGACAGCCTCTTTGGATTCCTTATCCCCTAGGTTTCTCCCACTACACTTGTGTCTGCATAACAAATGCATTATCAGTCCATTATTAGGTGGATTTAAAATTCCAGGTTAATATTTAGGCCTGTTGTAATGTATGTCTTTTGGAAAACCTGGTTTCCTTATTTTATCAAGATTCTCCTATATGGTAAGTCCCTGGAACTAATTTTTCTTCCTACTAGTTGTGTTATAGGACAGCCCCGATATTGAACGGGTTGCCTGGCACCTAGTGCGCTTTATGGTGACCAACGCAAGAAAAATTACTTTGGGCTGGTCAACCACGGGTGAAGCTTGGAAACCACGTTGGGCGCCAGCTGTTATAGGGCACCCCAATATTGAACGGGTTCCTGGCTGTGGGTCCTCACCCGCGCGCTTACAAGGGACTTACTAATACTCCACGACAGGCACACACAGAAGGTTCATAAAAGGTTTATTTCCAAGGGAAAAGGAAATAAGGAAAATGTGCAACTCAGGGAGAAAATAGGGAAATAAAGTCTTTCATGCGTCCTACCCGACCCGCCGACCTGGAAACCCAAAGGCACTCTCCGAGCTGGCCGGACGCTGCGAGCTGGCGGGGAGCCAACATGGGGGACCCCCCCCAAAGCCCACGTGTCTGGCTTTATCCCAACCTGGCTGCTGAACCCCACCCTTAGGTCCCAGCCACCTTCCCTTGGGTGGGGATGGGATGTGGAGTCCCCAGTGTCTTTGGCTTTGGCCTGGGGTGGGGGTGGAGTCCACAAAGCCTGTATGGGATTAGCTTTAGGACAGCCTTTTCCCCCTAACAATTGGACAAGGAAGAAAACTGAGTGTTTTGTCTCCTGGCACATTTGCTTCTAGACCATGTCTACAGAGCTTTGGAGACGTGGACCTGTGGTGAATGCTTTGATAATCTGATCAAAGCATGGAGTCAAAAAGATAACCAGCTTTTTACCTCCCCTATCCAAGTTCACATTTATAATATTGAAAATATAATTCCCAGATTTCCACTTTTCTCAGCTTCCTGAAGACAGATTCTAAAAACAGTAACGAAACTTGCCATCCAGTTTCCTTCGACCCTGGAAGACGCCCAGCAGAAAGCAGGGAAGACGGTGTTCTTGTGCTTGGCATTAGCTGATGTGTGATAACATTACACAAATGTCTAGTTTTTGGAATCTAGATTTTTCCATCACCCATGTCTCAGCTGAGATTGTTGTTCTTGTGAAAAACTTTTTTTTTTGCTTTGATGACAAAGTGAGGGTCCAGAGCTTTAGCGGAGCTAATGTGCAGCAAAAATCAGATGGGCGCTTGTGTTACATTTACAGTGGCTCTTAATCAAATGTGCCACTGCAGAAACCCTGCTAACAAAATAGCAAGTTAAAAAAAAAAAGAAACATTTCTGTTAAATAATCGATAGAAATTATGACTCATGCTGTATAAGCAGATGAAATAATATGCTAACAAATCGTACCGATATTAGAGCATCCACCCTCAGGAACAACTCATCGATGAAATGTATTTTAATACTTTTCAGTCTGGCTGATTTGATTCTGGGTATCTGTTTGCTCACTCTGGTGATTGTTATTCTAGCGAAGAAAGGAAAGTTTCATATCTGAATGTCCTCCTATTTTAGCTGTTAGGATAAAATTTTTTTGCAATAAATATATTTGTTGGGAAACTGCCCCAAGATGATAATAACTTACCTGCCAGAACCTGCTTGACAGCAATTATTTCACTAAATTCTCACAATGGCGAAGCTAGACGTTATTGCCCGCACATTCTAGAAGAGTAATTAGGATGTAGAGACCATAGATAATTGGTGCCAAGCAGTGGAGTCTGAACTGGAGCCTCAGTCTCTCTCGACTGCAGACGTCAAGCTCTGAACCACTCAGCCCTTCTGTCCTTCTCAGTTAAGTATCTTCTTAAGATTCTGAAATTCACGAGCTGGTCTCTCAATAATGAAGAGGGACATTCGCGACGTCAGCCTCTCGCAAGGAGACTAGAAGCAATATTTTCTCTCAGTTGCGAGAGAAACTGGGTGTGAGAGAGCGAGGGTCATGTCACTGGCTACCCCTTGACAGAGCATCCTCCTGCCAATAGTTCTGTTAGGGGCGGCACCATACCCCCCGTCCCCACGCCCGCGCCATTGCCTTGACCTGCAGGCCCCGTGTGCTGCTGGGAACCAGGGGCAAAGCCAGGCAGCAGGTGCAGCCAGGTAACGCAGGAGGCGGCTGGGCTCAGGGAGGAAAGTGCTCTTGCTTCTGTGGCCCGGCCTGAACCCTGGTGCTGCTGGAAGGAGACATGTGGACGGGACACACCTGAGGCTCTTGGACGAGAGAGACATGGGCAGCCTGAGAGTGGCGGCCGTTCTCTTGCTTTGTAATTAGATTTTGCTCCATTTGGTTAAATGTATTTTCTTACGTCATTAATTTGACAGTATGTGAATCCCCCCTCAGGCGTCACCCCACAGTTCTCCGCCCACCACCTGTGACCCATCCCCAGGGTCCTCTGCGCCCCCCTCCCCTGGCCCAGCCCCTCCCGTCCCCAACTGTCCCCTCAGACCTGTGGTCAACTTGCAAGTTTTGCTTTTCCCTGATCCTTTGTTCAGTTTCTCTATATTCCACGTGTAAGTGAAACCAGCAGAGATTTCATTTTCTCCTGATGTATTTCACTTAGCACATTCCCTTCCAGCTCCATCCATGTCGTGGCAAACGGCACGAGTTGCATCCCTGGCCACGGAGCGGCAGCCCGTTGTGCATGTGAACCCCATCTTCTGGATCCAGTCGTCTGTTTTTAGGCATTTGGGTTGTTTCCAGATCTTGGCTGCTGCAAATAGGACTCAGTAAATACAGGAGAGCAGGTTTCCTTCCGAATTAGTGCTTTTGTGTCCTCCGGGTAGACCCCTAGGGGTGGAATCCATGTAGCATGTGGCAGATCCACTGCTGCTGCTTTGAGGAACCCCCAGCAGTTTTCCTTCATGCCGGGCCAGCGCATCTCCCACCAGCAGTGAAGGAGGCTTCCTGTCCCACACCCTCACCAGCACTTGTTTCTAGACTTTTTAAATATGGACGGTGTTCGCAGGCGTGCGTAGGTTTCATTGTGCTTCGCATTCACCTTTCCCTGATACTAAGTGATGTGCGTTTTCCCATGTGCCTGTGGCCTTCTGCACGTCCCCTGCAGAGAGCTGTCTGTCTTTGATGGGCTGATTGCTTCATCTTCGTTGCGTTGTGTGAGCTCTTTGTAGATCTTTGATATTAGTCCCTTGAGGCGTATAGGGTTGCAAATATTCCTCCCACTCACGAGGGTGTTTTGTTTGGCTGCTGTCTCTCCCGCTTCACAGAATTAGTTGGATGTGGTCCCAGCTGTTCGTATTCCTGTGCTCCTTGCTTCTGGAGATGAGTCCTCCAGAGGTTTCTGAGGTTTAGGTCATGAAGTTTTTGCTAATGTTTTCTTCCATGTAATTTCTGGCTTCCGTTCTTCCATCCGAGGCTTTTATTTATTTTGAATTCTGGGCCTGGTAGGAGATAATAGCCGATGCATGTGGCTGTCGGCATTTCCCAGCACCATTTCTTGAATTTTGCTCCTTTTATCCTAGACTTGCCTGCTCCCTTTTGCCCCCTTTAAGGGTTCCTGCTAGGTGGTGCTTCAGACTTGTGGCAAGTTTTGGGGTCACAGTGGCCTAGCTTTGGGCTGATCCTGTTCGGCTGGCCATTTGTGTATGAGGGGATGGGAAACTTGGGTGATTGTGTGTGTGTGTGTGTGTGTGTGTGTGTGTGTGTAGCTAACATCCTTTCTCCTCTCTGTCTCTGTCTCTCTGCGCACTAATTCTATTAAGTTTTGCTTTCTTTGTCTATGGGCAGATGGCAGGACACTGTTTTACAGTGTGCAAGTTTGGGGGTCCCTGGGCACCCCTCACTCACAGGCTAACAGTTCTAGTAGGCATTGCAAGATTTTTTTAGCAAGGTTTTTTAGAAAACAAACACAGTCTCAATAACATTTCCTACCAATGGCATCGCTGTGTCCATAGGCTCTTCCTGTAGGTGTCTAATGAGTTCCTCCATGTGAAATATGACGAGAGAATCTAAGGAATAATTCCAGCATCCGTGGCATATGGAGACATTGTTGTCAAGTCCCTTTGCCATGATCTCTAGGCAAAGCAGCAAGACTGCCTGGTAGTGGCGGCTAGAACAATCGCCGTCCCTGTCTGGAAGGGCTGCTGTGTGGCCTGCTGCAAATCTCAAGCTGTTCTTTAGGTTTTGTGCTCAGAGCGATAGTTAGAAGGTAAAATTTCTATCAAACTTGAATACGTTTTCTCTTGTCCATCCCACAGTGAACTCTTCTCTGCCACTGAATTCAACCCCACACTTAAGGAAATGAATTGTCAGGACTTTTGCATTCAATGCATTCAACTGCACAGCGTTTCTGAAATCCGGGGTTTCAAAGTGCTTTATGCTCCTGGGGATATTCGCGAGTATTTGCCAGGCTGACAGGTGGTGTTTCAATTAGGCGTTTGCTAATCTATAGCTCTGCTTTTTATCCATTCAAATGGAGAAGACACGGACACCTCTGACATGAAGTGGGGGGGAGAGAGAGTGAGAGTTGATGATCTTCTCTTTCCCGCCAGATCCTTAAAAGTATTGATTGTGCAACTTTTGTTCTGTCTGTCCTCACCTTTCAGCCTCTCTCACTGCTCTTACCTTCGCTCTCTCCTCCCTCCCTACTCTGTCTCCCTGCCTCCCCCCTCCCTCCCTGCCTTCCATTTTTATATCTCATTATTCAAACTACTGGCCAGACCTTCGGGGCTTTGCATTTTAGTCAAATATGGGAGGCCTACCCGAGCAGCATGTGAGTCAACGCGATCGTGTTAGATTTTGTTGACATCTTTAGGAAAATAAAATCCACTTGCCCACTTTAGATGGGGCAGGCCAGAAAGGTGTCTCGTAGGAGGAAACATTTGTGGAGACTCTGTGAATGACAAGTAGGAAGAAAACCTTCTGTAGAGGGAAGACCTAGAGTGAAGAAAAGTGAGTTCATTCTATGCTGTTTGCAGTGTAAGGGGCCAATGCAGAGGCTTTTTCAGAATGATTTATACATTTTTAACACGTTTTGATGGACTTGTTTATTTGAACCATTGTAGATTCACATGTAGTTAAATAACAGTGTTCCCCTACAGCTCTTAACCCACGTTTCCCTTCCTAAAAGTAACTCACAAAGCGATAGGAAATATCACAGCCAGGATCTGACGCTGGCGCACACGCCCCACTTTCCCTGGGCACTAGTTGCCATCTTTTCAAAACAAAAGATACGTACAAGAGAGGAGCGCTCTGTGTAGAATACACTTGTATAAATACGAACTCAAATTCAGTAGCTGAAACTGCAGAAAATTCTTGCAAATTGGAATACCTGATTTCTTAAAAAAAAACACAAATCTTTCTGTTTTGCTAGATACTCGTGTGTTCGTGGTGGTTGAGAGGGAATTTCAAAACATAGTCGCAAGTATTAGTGCTTTGGAGTTAGGGAAGGCTTGGACTTGCTCGTTTTATAGTCTGAGATAGTTTTGTCTGTGCATCAATGTTCCCCTATAAATTCATGGTGATTATACAAATTCTTCATGACTGTACTCATTATCAAATGGCATTAAATAAAGTAAGGGTCTGGTATTTTAGTCGATGTGCTTTAAAATACTATTCTTTAATTCATTTCTACTCTCACAAAATGCATCACTACTAAGGAGGGGTTGTTAACATGAGGAGTGAGGTGTCAGATGCATAAAGAAGTAGAGTCTTTGAATGGGTGTGTGCAGCTCCTTCCCATGTAGACTGTTTTTCAGAATTACTGAAAAATTTTATAAGTTTAGTACCAAATCCTTGAGTGGCAATGTTTGAGTAATCACAGATAATGAATGTAGAAGTACTAAAAGACCAAGAATAGTAAAGTTGTGATTTCTAAAGATTGGAAGTATTATGATTGAATTATGACGCAGAATTTGTATATCCTAGTCTGTTACACACTAATTCTCAGTAACACAGAATTCCTTTGACCATGTTGTTAATATATAGCTGCAGTGAAATAGAATTTAAGCTACATAATTTAAAAGAAAAGGAAAGATCTATAAGCCTCCTAGAGTAGTAGTTCTGATCTGATGAACATCTGACCCTCAATGACAGGATATTTGTTTAGGAATGTGGAACTGCGTGTGGTAATTTAATTTTATATATTTTACATCATTTTTTATTTTTGCACAATGTATGCATTTTCATCTTGGTTATATTCCCCATATAATTCCCACGACCCTTGTTTTGACCCTAATCCCTCCTCTCCTCCCCCACAACGTATCTCTGGTTCATAGTTGTTTGTTGATTTTGACTTTTACTTTATTATAATTAGTCTTTTTCCTGGTCCCTTATTTAGGTTTTCTAGATTCCTGCTATGAGTGAGACCATCCGGTATTTTTCTTTTTCTTTCTGGCTTATTTCGCTGAGCATGATCCCTTCCAGCTCCATCCATGTTGCTGCAAATGGCATGTGTTTATCTTTTTTGAATGCTGAATAATATTCCATGGTGTATATGGACCACATCTTCTTGATCCAGTCATCTGTTTTTGGGCATTTGGGCTGTATCCAAAGCTTACCTGTTGTAAATAGTGATGCAATAAACATAGGGGAGCAGGTGCCCTTTTGAATTGATGATTCTGTGTCCTCTGGGTAAATACCTAGGAGTGGAATTGCTGGATCCTATGGAAGCTCTATCTTTAGCAGGTTGAGGAATCTCCACACAGCTCTCCATCGTGGTTGGAACAGTTTGCACTCCCACCAGCAGGGCAGGAGAGTTCCTTTCTCTCCACACCCTCGCCAGCATTTGTTGTTGCTTGTTTTTTTAATCTGTGCCATTCTCACTGGTGTGAGATGGTATCTCATGGTAGCTTTGATTTGCATTTCCCTGATTGCAAGTGATGTTGAACATTTTTTCATATGCCTGTTGGCCATTTGCATTCCCTCTTTGGAGAAGTTCCTTTTTAGCTCTTCTGCCCATTTTTTGACTGGATTGTTTACTTAGTTTTTGTTGAGTCTCATCAGCTCTTTGTAGATCTTTGTGATCAGTCCTTTATCATTAGTGTTGGGTGCAAAAATGTTCTCCCAGTTGGTGGGGTTTCTCTTTGTTTTTGTTATTGTCTCTTTTGCTGTGCAGAAGCTCTTTAATTTGATGTAGTCCCAGCTGTTTATCTTTGCCTTCACTATCACTGCTTTGGGTGATGAGTCTTTAAAGATGTTGCTGAGTCTTTAAAGATGTTGAGTCATGTAGTGTTTCGCCTGTATTCCCCTCTGTATTTTTATGGTTTCGGGTCTTATGTCAAGTTCTTTAATCCATTTTGAGTTGGTTTTTGTGCACAGTGTGAGGTAGTAGACAAGCTTCTTTCTTTTGCATGTAGCAAAAGAAAGCACCATTTTTGCACAAACTCTCCAAGATGATTTCTGGTAAGTGCTGAGGGAGCACATGATTGACCTGGAATCTTGGCTATTTCTTCATGTGTTCTTTTACTTTTTCTAATCCATTGGCAACATTACCTGCATCAATAGTTTTATCTCCATGGCAAGTTCTCTATGAAAATCTGATCTTTTAAACTTGGCCTTGTATGTACAAATCGACTGACTTATAAATGACAGCCGTCTCTGCATTCCCCACATATGACTTAGGGTGTTTTCCTATAAATGACTAAAGGAAAAGTCACAATGGATAGCAAATCAGTTTACGAACACAGACTCTATAGCCAGATATCCAGGATTTGAATCCTGGTCTGCCACTTATTGGCTATGTGTTCTGAGCAAATTACGTAACTGCTGCTGTTTCGCTATCCCATCAGCAAAATGTAGATAATAACAGTAACTGTTTCATGAAATGACTAAGGATTAAATTAAAATTTATAGAGGGTTTAAGACTATACATGATACAGTATCACCTCCAAATAAATGTTTGTGAAGTGACAATTAAAATAAGCTATTTTAATATTGTCTTAAATTGAGACAGCCAATTGACTTGGGACCTTTTGTTTCGTTTTTTGTTTTTGTTTTTGTGGGACCCTTGCCGGTGCCCAGGGATCGAACTGGCGCTGCAGAGGCTGTGGGCTGCCTCGCAACCCAGCTCAACCGCTGCGCCACCAGGGGAGCCCCTGACTTAGGACCTTTTGAAGAAAAAAATTCTCATTTACAACTAGGAGTGAGAAGCTCAAATATAATGATCCAATGCTTAGAATAGCATAAGAATGTGATCCACATAAAATGTTTACTCAAATCTAGTAATGCATAAAAGATAAAATGTTTCTAGTTGTTACAATATTAAAAACTTGCAAGAATCACAATTTAATATGATGTTTCAATTAACTATGTAATGTCAGATTTTAATCTCTCTGATAGAAAATGTGACATAGATTTTAATAAGAACATCAACTGACATATCTTCCCTGGCACCTTCTAATAATAACATTAGAACACATTTTTCCAGCACTTTTAACTTTGTAGGGAATTAACCAATCTTTCACTGATTCTTCACCATAGGCCTGGGTAGCAGAGAGAACAGATGCTATTCATTGATCACAGGTGAGAAAATTCAGGCTCAAAGAGGTTAAGTGATTAGTTTTCCCAGGGTCACAACTTATCAGTCCATGGTCCAGATTCCCAGAGTGCCCTCCAAGAGCACCTCCATCACAATAGTAACCTGCTGTCACTCTTATTCTCTACTTTTACACAAAACAGGAGGCAAAGACTCTGCAAAATGGAGAAACTCAGCAGAGCTTCTGCTGGCAGTTGTGCAGTGGTGGGGGGCTCAGCAGAGCTATAGCAGTGACGCTGAGGAACTGCAGATGTGACACTCACCTAAGGGGGTGTAGAAAGGTACAGTGCTCAACCCCGAGGACACAGGAGGCGCGTACAAAGCAAGTGACACTGAACCCCAAGCCCCAGTCCGAAGCGGCAGCGGAACGGACACTCTGACTCCGTTTCATTGTGCGGTTTCACAGCAGAGGCCAAAAGATGAAATCAAACAAAAGTAACTTTCAGAGAAAATCTGTCACTTAGCTTGAATTTTCTCTTACTTGAAATTCACCCTGTCTATAGTCACTTGAATAGAATGACATTTGATTGAACTAGCTGGAAAGGAAAGTGGCAAGACATATCCGGAATCGAGCTCTCAAATTTAGTTTATTGTTTAGAGCAGCAACCCCTGAAATTAAATGAACACAAACAGGAGATTCCTCATAATTCTGTCTGTGGGATTCTGTTAGAGAGAGATGATGCTGTTACAAAGTCCACCCACAGGTATAACTCCCCAAATGGACTCAATATTCTGTAAAAAAAACACATTGTGTCTAAGTGAGGCAGAAACTTACTTCTTTCTGTTTTTCCACTTTAAGTTGGGAATTTTGTAATTGTATTTTTAAAAGCTCTTTGCGAAGTAATTATCTGCAATCCAATCTCAAGCATACTTTTTCAGTCAACCTGTAAGAGACACTAAGTGATGTTTCAGACTTTGCCTTTCACAACTGCCACTCGATTCTCTTAGCAACTGGTTCCAGCCGTGAGTCCTTCAAATGAGAAAATAAGCCATTTGAACTTTTCAAAACTAAGAATCACAAGGGGAATGGAGGGGACCTAATGGTTAGCCCGAGGCGAAATAAGGACCGTCAAATTGTAACAGGGTGGTCCCCAGGAAAGGGGGAGGTTCCCTGCCCCACCCAAGGGAGGGTGGAGCTGAGCAGGAAGAGGAGAAGCTGCAGAAGAGACTGAGGAAGGAAGCAGGATGGAGCCAGGAGACCTGGAGGAGGCGCATGGAGCCTAGAGACACGTGAAGAAACTGCGCTTGTCTTTTGGTCGTGGACGGGGTGACACAGATGTGGGTGAGACCCATGGGGAGGTGACCATGGCAGCTTTTATCTTGATGTTGATTTTGCTCTTTTCCTTCCGGGCTTGTCCGGTTGTTTGTGACCCTTTTCTGTGGGTCCCCACTTGAAGGTGCTTTAGACTTGGGGCAGGCTTTGGGGCCTTGCTCTGGGCCAATCCCATATGGATGGACTTTTACCCACGAGGGGACGGGTAACTTTGGGTGCTTCACTTAGAAACTAGACTCTTTGCCTTACCTGTATTGTTTCCTAGTTGTATTAAAGTTCCTTCCCATTAAAGTCTCATATGTTTTGTGTTGATGCGGCGGATGGCAGAACCCATTTAGAGCAGGCAGGTTTGCGGGGTTTGGGCTGCCCCTCTCCCTGTCCTATAACAAAATGAGTGTCCCATAATATCACTAGGAATGCTCCCAGAAATAATGGAACCAATTTTGTTTCATTTAAGCTTCCATTCATTAGTATCTAGAGAGATTGGCAGCAGACACCATTTGCTGTCATGAGGAAACACTAAAGAACTCAAAATTTTCTAAAATCATGTTTGTAACATAGAAGAAACTCATTGAAAACAAAGCACATTGAAGGTGAAAATAAAAGGTAACCAATGGTGGTGACACACTGAGTAAAATGTTTGAAAGAACTGGCAGTATGACGGCAATAGAGTATGGACTTCAGAACAGACAACTTTTCCGTTGTAATTTAGTGTGTTTTCTAATGCCTGCAAAGTTAAAAAAGAAAAAAAAAAGAAATATTTTCCCTGAGAACTCAATAAGGTTGACAACACTGGTTAGGTAATATCTCTCTGTCATTTAACAGCATGGAAGTAATTCATCCCTCAGACTGTTTGGCTGTGACATTTTTGATGTATAGTACAAGAGATTGAACTATCAGCCAGAAAACAAAAAAAGATGAACATGACATTTGCATGGCAGATCAGTCATGTTCCAGAATCTTGCCTAATAGCTGATATTCAACATTTCCAAGGAAGAAGCACGTTAGTCCATCAACAAGGCACAAACTCACTACACTAACTGTGCCTGTGTCGTGTATCTTAAATCATGTGATCCTTCATTTAAAAAGCGATGTTCGGCTGCCTGCTGCATACCATGCACAGTTACACAATGAGATTACCAAGAGGAAAGCTCTGGATTGCATGCATTAGACAGCAAATGAATAAACAGCACAAAAGAATGTAATAGGGACATGAAGAAATGCCACCCAAATCTGCTTCTGGGGGTCAGGGGAGACTTGGCCCAGGCAGCTGCCGTGAGGACACCTCTAAGGTATTTTTTTCTTAGAACATTAAAAAAAAAAAGACTTGAGAATGGATTGCAGATAATTATAAGTAACTATACAAAATACATAAAATGTTTTCCATCTAAACTGTAAAGTAACAACAGAAGAAAGAGGATTAAATATTCACCACAACCTACCCTTTGTATACACTTGAATTAACTCCTCGAGAGTTTGGTTCTAGGGACACATTGCTTCAGATCTTCCTACTGTCTTGCCAATAGTAATCTTTCAGGATTCATCTACTTAATTTATGGTAGAAATATTAGTTAACAGAACTTGATCATTTTAAACGTAAATATATGAGAGCTTATTGAGAAAAGGTAGGGGAACATAGTTGACAAGTTCAATTTCAGAGACAAAAGGGGTTTGTCGGAGCAGAGCACGGTCTAAGAACCACAACCATGGGGACTCGGTAATGGCAGAATTAGTACAGGCGTAGGGGTGTGAGGAAGTAGGAAAATGCCAAATAATGAAATGCCACTTGTCCGATACATGGTATAGATTTCAAATCAGGGAAACGGAACCACAGAGGAATTTAGAGTCGATATGTCCCCAAATCACTAGGATTGAAAGGATGACTCAGATAAGCCAGCGGGGTTGGTACTGAAGAGGAGTAAGATTAGAATGGAGCCGCCGGTGGGATGTGATTGGGAAAAAAAAAATGGCTTCAGGTCTTCATTCTTTCCCTGTATTAACCTGCAAAATGACTTTGCAGCAACTTTTATCAAGAGGGTGGAGCCTCTTTCTCCATTCCCAGAGTGATCAGCTGATCATTCCACTTTGGCAAAACACTTCATTGGTAGTTCTTAACTCTAGATGTGCATTAGAATAACATGGGGAGAGGTTTTTTTTTTTTTTTTTTGTGTGTGTGTGTGTGTGTGTGTGTGTATTCGTGCCCAGTCTCTAACCTTAGAGCAATTAAGAGAATCTTAGAGCAGGGTTGGACATGGGTAATTTTTAGGATCCTCAAGTGATTTAAATGGCCACCAGGCTTGATAACCACTATTCACACTCTCTTCAGTATAATAGTCTTAAATTCAATTCTTCATTAGCTCTCCCCTGAATTGTTTTAGTTCCCTATAGTTTCTCTTCAAGTCCCCAAGTTCTTGTTTAATACAATCAATCACATTTGTTGCTAAAATCTGTAAAACACAACTTTGGACTAATAACTGCCCTATTTACATAGTCTCTAGAATAATGTTCAGTCACTTTGTTTGCATAGTATACATCATTTGGTTATTTGAAATATAATGAAACTAGATAAAAAGATCAAAGCAAATATGAAACATTCATAAGTCCTTCCCGTTGCTGAGCATATCGTCATACCATGTAGAGTATTGGGGGAAAATCTATTGAATTGACTTTGAAGGCAACTTTAAAGGCTAAAATTTAGCTAACCCCCAACTCAAAAAGCAAAAGGCAAAAAACAAAAATGCTGTGCCCAGTAGGAATGTAATACTGTCTGTTAGATGCTAGATTATTGCCATGTTGACACTGCTCTGTCACACGGTGCAAGTCAAAGCAATGAAGATGAAATCGGCTACCTCTCACTTTCAAAGCATTTTATAGACAAAGCAGAAGAGAAAGACAGACCCTTACCTTGACAAAAATAATAACCTACTGTGAGTCTGTCTGGTATAGGTCTCCCTGACATTTTAGTGCCTTTAAGCTCGGTGTCTGCCATCGTTCTAACAATTCTCCCTACTTGAGGAAGTTAAAATGAAACGGGATAGATGTTGAAAAATGCTATTTGTTATCTCTGCATATTATTATTATATAGAGATGTATCACCAATGACTTGAGAAAATGATCAAAACTTTGAAAAGAAGTAGTCCCATTTAATCACTGTCCTATTAGTGGTGATCGCAAGTGTATGATCGAAAGTGACAATCCAATCACATAGTATTGTGTTGTAGCTCAGGACTTGCTGAAGAAAATAAGCAAGATCCAAGTCCATTTTAACCATAGGCACAAATGCTAAAATTTCTTCCTACTCAGAACATCAAATTTGAAGTCAAATGGTACCGTCTGCTATTAAAACTGGAAGTTTCCATTGTTAAGGCAACGAGAGTGTTGCAAAAGTAAAGTAAAATGAAGCAATAGGATGTTATTCAAAAAAAAGAGACCCTCAAGAAAGGTGCCACAAATCAGCCACTCATTAACCTGTACTTTAATTCACATCATAACATACCACAGTGGATGTTTACCAAGTCAATTGAAAGGGGTAATATCTCATACACACACACACAGACACACAAGTACACAAAAGTGCATGTGAAATCTGTGTTGCAGTCTGTATTTGAGCTAATGGTATTGTATCAGTGTCCGCTTCTTAGTGTTGTAAGAGGTTATCAAGCTCCTCTGCTATTTTCTTAATTCTTGTGAATCTTAAACTATCCTAAAGTATAAACCATTACAAAACATTTTAAGATTAAGTCAGTCATTTTGATTCATATTCCCATAGATAATATAATATATTTGAAAAGAGGCGAAGTACATTTTTTAACAATTTCCATAACGAGTTACGCATATTGCTGGTAAAGTTATGCCAGTTGTACAAGTGAGCAAGTAACACAAATGTTGATATAATCATTTCAGTTAATTCTTAGCGAAAAAAGCAAACCAAATGTTGGAACCATTTGTTAATAGTAAGATTTGCCATGGGTTTTTATTAAAAGAAGATTGAAGAACGTATGTCAGCTTCGCCATACGTTTTGAGGTTTTCCTGGGGTGTAACTAAATTACTTTTAAAATGAAACACTAGAAAATATTTTTCCAGATGTTGCCCATAAAAGAGTCTATTTTATATCCCAATTTTATTTATCTTCTCTGAATAATCACAACATTATAATCTACTGGGAATAATCTAGTATATTTGAAATTCCGTTTATTTTTTTCCTACGGATATGCATGTACTACACATATATAATACAGAATTTCCAGTGTTTTAAAGAACATAGTTAGAAAAAATGACAAGTAAGGTCTATAATTTCAAACAAGTCTAAGACAAACTCATAATTTTTGAAATAATATTGTTTTCCACATTATTCCAAGGAAATTAACATAATAATTGATGCAGAAACTCTAGCACAACTGTTATTCCTTCCCTTATGAGTTCAAGCAGTCTTGAACCATTGCAATAGCCATTCAGATTCTTCTAGTTAGTCTTGTGCATAATTAAAATGGAAGGAGGATGTGATTTCATTCCATGGAACTTGGGACGGTGTACGTCACTGTCAAAGGTATACTTCACAAATTTAATTTTTAACATATTTTTATCACTTTAGTTCTACCTAGAAAAGATGTAGGGAAGTTTTACTGGTCTGGAAAGTTGTTACCAAGGAACAGAGCAAAACTCTCCAGGGTATGTTGGTCTCCATCCTTGGAACTGACATACGCCCAATGGACGGAGTCAGTGAGTTTTAAGAAGCAAATGCTGCCCACCTTGTCTCTAATGTAATGGAGCTTGTAATAGGACAATTTCTGAAGTCTCTTCCCATTAGTGTACGATGAGTAAAACACATAAGTCTCTGTATATTCCTTCAAACTATACACTGACACAGCAGTATTGTAGAATGGCTATGCAATCTCCATTCATTCCCATCACATCACAAATGAAAAAAATGTATAAAATTGTACATTCTGCAAGAACTTAGAAAAAATGTACATACATGTTTAAGGCCTTTAAATATTTATAGACTTTCCCGTAGAACTGAAAACCACGAATGTTAGAATGACTGCAAAGTGTGGACAGAACCGGACCTAAGGAATTCTATGACCAGGACAGCAAGAAACAAATACTTAGAGGTTGGAGACCAGGGGAAAGGAACAATTCTATCAACAGTTTGAACAAACAAATCTATAAGCATTCAAACGATCACTGAGCTAGAGCGAGAGACAGTCTTAAAATGAGGAAGGACAGTTAAAAAATACTAGAGGAAAGCTAAGAGGATAACTTTCAAGCTAAGAAATCAGAAATCCACATGCATCCCTGGAAAGATTTTGAAATTGAAGGCTACCTAAGACCTTGACGGCTCACTGCTAACTTCGGTGAAGGGAAAAAGTCAACAGAAGAATGAAAGGAAAAGCCTACTTAAAAAATAAAAGTGCTTTCGGGGTACAAAACAGTATATAGTGAAAATGGGACAGTTCTAACTACTACATATTTAACCGACAGAGCTGCGGTAGCGTTAGCCTTGGGGAAACATGTCAGCTTGTCTATACATTCTATATGATGGATGTAGTCAGGTAACTATTACTTGCCAACAATAATTACTATCGATGGATATATATTTCCATTCCTTTAACAAAAGCAACTTTAAGATGTTAAAACATGTAGGCTTTCCGAGCTCCGAGCTTAGGATACAAATAAAATTCTCAGTCCACACCATGCCGAAGGAGAAGTTCACAAAGGGAATGTCACTGAGGCCATGTGCTGTCCCGCTAGTCGCTGAGCACGGGACCCAGGAACATGTCCGTGACAGGAAGCCAGCACGCCTGGGGACTTTCAGAAACAAGAGCAGTCACCTGTGGAGTCAGGAGCCCAAAAGTTGCCTCCGATGTAAAATCCTAGAAATACCCACTTTTCACCAACTCTTCAGAAAGCAACTTTAAATCCTTTTTATCAAGGGCAATTTTACAGGCAGAACACAGTTCACATCTGAGGAAATCTTCATAACACAGTTCATATTTGACTTTTTCAAAGTCTTAATTTCCAGAAGAGGCTGATTATGAGCCTTGAAATCCCATGGAAATAAGACTCTGAAGTATTTCTTCTCAGCAGTCTAAAAATCTTTCCTTCAAGATCCCCTCAGGAGTCAAGTTTCTATGCATTTGCCATTGTAATCGGCCTTGAGGGTCCCTTGATTTATCCTTGGTTAATGGGTTACCTACAAAGGAAGAAGAAAATATAATTATTTCAAAACATAGCTATAATCTTAAAGCTCTCAAACAATTCAGTCTTAGAAGTCAACGGGTAACTCTACATGTTGATATTGACTACATCAGATAAATTAAAGAACTACCGTATACAGGTTATTTCTAGTTTATGAAAAAATACACCAATCTTTTTCTCTATCATCTCAAATGTTTAGATCCACTTGCACAATTACCCAAATGATTCCAACCATGACTAGGTAGATCTTAACCAGTAATGCTACTCCTCTTTAACCCAAAGAATGAATCTGGAATCCCTGTTCTTTGTAGGGGCTGGGTCATAATCCAGGGATCATAAGCACATCATGCTAAGGCGTAACAAAGACAGACCTTTGTTCTCAGGAACCCAATCAGATCACATCTTCAGGGAAACCCCTGGGTATTGGCTCCATAAATTCCATTCTTGAAATAGTTTTGAAATTAAGTACTTCTGTGATTTGATTATATTTCAGAAAAAATTAACTATTCGTTAGGGCAAAAAATATTTGGGGAGAAAAGCATATGAGGACAGTACAACGTTTCCCCAAATTTTAGAAGTGCCCAAAAATTCTTAGAAAAGTGGTAGAATAGTAGAATTGATGCTTTTATAAATGCCATCAAGGCAGGTTCACAACTGGATCCGTGCCTCTACTAAAGTCCAAAGAACGGTTGTGTATTGGGAAAAGTAACACAGAGATGGAATGACTGATACATACATATATATGCATAAGTGTGACTGGATATAGACAGAAACAGACAAATCTGTGCTGTGTCAATAAATGCCTCGTTTATGCTAATGCCAAGGTATTTGGAATTCCCTGCCAGTGCTTTCCTAGAAAATGATTTTTTAAAAAAATTTTTGTGGATACTTTGGTTTTATCCGTTATATACCGTTACGTGCCCTTTCAAAAAACACATTACAGAAGTCTGGGTTTTTATTTACCTTATTGTTATGTGGTTGTTTTTGATCAAATATGAAGAACAAACAACATGTTCAAGCTAGTTCTAGACGTTGCACTGCCGTGGCTAATCTCAAATGGTACAACAGAAAAGCAAGCTGTAAAATTCAACAACGAGCTTTCTGCAGGGAGGCAGCCACTGGGTTGGGTCTTTCTGGCCAGTTTTCCCCAAAGAAGGCCTTGCTGCATAGTTTCAGCTTCTGACAGCCGCACACAGAGCGCTCCGGGGCGCCGCGCTGAGGACCAGAGCGTGCACACACTCAGGCCTCCAAGCTCTGGGGGCGGGGCTGTCCCGGGCAGGGCAGTGAGCTCATTGCCTACTTGTCTGCTTCCAGGGGTCACTTTTACACACGTTCTGTGGAAAGATCTCAGTTTGTCAGTGGAGGAAGAATGTGGGGAGAACATGTGCTCCTGTGAGTGTGTCAGAGGCTGCCAGCGACACTAGCTGATCATGGAGAAAAATACACTTTCTGATCAACATTAACTGGGTACAATCTTTGATTTTCATTGGTTGAGATTCGCTTGCCTTTCCTAAAAATGCTCAGTAGGAGAAAGGATGAAACACAATAGTGCTTGAAATGTCAGGGCAAGAGGAAGTGAGACAGAGTGTGTGACGGCAGGGGAGCAGGTGGCCTGGCCTCAGCAGGGAGTCGGCACAGGCGACTGGAGAGACCTGTCAGGGCAGCGAGTGGCATGTTCCTGGCCCCTGCAAGTCCAGGGCCTAAGGAGGCTCTTGGTGGTTATGGGAGAGGCATGCTTACACTGTCGTTATTTCACTGTCTCTTCAGTTACCTCAAGCTAAATACTCCGTCCTGCTGGCGTAGAGAAAGCCAAGAAGTGGTCCTCTCATCTGTTTCTACACTGAAGCTCGGTTCTCACAGAATTTCTAACCCAGGCATCTGCATTTACAGTGGGATATCAAAGGCTCATGCCCTTGAAACAATTTTTTTCCTCCATCTTGGTAGAGAAAGCATAGGCATGCACGTGACCATATAGAGATCCTGGTATATTCACACCCCAGGCATAGCAACAATGTGCATCTTGCTGGGCTATGCTTAGTTGACATGATGGTGAGAAACTCAAACAGAACAGGAAGGAATTGTCTGAGCATGGCTGGAAACTCGTGATTCTCCTCACACTCCTTCCACAGCACTTAGACAGCTCCTACTTTATTAATCCTAAAAATATCCTGGCACATTTTATGAGATGAAGGATACAGCATAAATTATTTCTTACATGAAATGTAAGTGGACGGACTGTTGGGATGTGATTTTTGTAGTAGCTGATCACAGGACCACAGTGGTCTCAGTAGACGGAGGCCAGGGGGACCGGAGCAGCAATGCTAACTAACTACGCAGTGTCCTCCCTCCTGATGTGTGAAATGGGATAATCCTATTTAGCTCAGAGGGTTGCATGAGGATCAAACATTAAAATGTTTATGAGAACACCTAGCTTGATGCCAATGTGGAGTACTATAAAAGTTTGTGTTTGGGTCTTTTTCTTTTTTATGGATAAATCGTTAGCAAGAAAGCCACGAAAAGTAAAATGAATGGGTCACACTAACAGACATTCAGTCAAGCTAAAGGTTTATATTTATGGAATTTAAAGAATGACTTATAACTTGCAATTTCAGCCTCGTATAAACAGAGCATGTATCAGCGCCCCCCTTGACAATCTCTAAATTTGTATGAAGTAATTGGCAACACCAGAGGTTGCCACATCTTTATGTGATTCTGTGCGTAGATAACATCACCAATTTAATCACCTGATAGGCAAGATCCAATAAAACAATTTAACAGGAAATTATTATCTAAAATGTAACCAAAAATGCAGTACCTTCGATGCTTCAATGTATATGTTCATTAAATAATGAGTGACTCAGGTATAAATTTTGGCATGTTAGTGGAGACAAAACAAATGAAATTTTACTTTGTAGAGTAGAAACTAGAACTTCCTAACATGGGTTGCTTAAGCAGTATTTACACAATCCAATTTTTTTTAAATTTTGTACTTATTTAAAGGTAGTTTTAATATACCAAATGAAGCAGAGCCTTTTTTTTTTTTTAGGACTTAAATATTACTTTTTCCTGAAGCTGTGTTTTATGGACAAGGCCAAATACTTTTACTTTCTAAGGATTTTCAGCAAGTTTTTAGTAACTAAAAGCAGGAGGTTGCAATAAAATCGGTTTTACAGGAAGGGAAATAGCATTCACTGCCATGAACTCAGTGTCTTCTGGTTCTGAGGGCACGAGATAAAATTCTGCGCAAGGGAAGGAATACCCTCCAGCCTTACGGGGAGGCCTGGTGCTTCGTGTGCTGTCTGTAATCACCAGCTCAGGAAATCTGCTTTCGCAAGGCAGCATTTCACGGAGCCTTTCTTTTGTATGTGAATCTTGTGTGTGGTGCGCACTAGCCAATTTGGTTCTTGAAACTACTCGTTTGCTGAACACACAGAGAATTTAATAACAGCAACAACAAATAACGAGAGTTTGCTGGTCATAAGCACAAGGCTGTCTTGATAATGCACCAAGATGAAGCAGCAAATCTGCTAACATTAAAAGGCGCTAATTCTTTGAGATGAGAACATGCATTTTTCTCAATCCTACAATTCTGTTATAAGGTCCTGACTGGCTTTCTCAAAAATGGATGCTGAAAGCATGTGCTTTAAGAGTGTCCACCAACTTAAATTGAGAAAATAACACCAGGTAAACAGCATACTTGATATTAGATTTGAAATTAAGTGAAGATTACTATTTTATGTTTTTTCATTTCATAGGCAGAGGATGTTTTATTAAGCTCAAAGCTTGATCTTCACATTAAATTAGAGAGGGTTAGAAGGAAAGAAATTCAAGGATCTACTCCGTCCCCCAGTATAAAAGATGCTTTTGTAAAGTTCCAGACACCATTGTATTCTTGAGTCTATAGCTTCTTTTTTCCCTGTTGAAGTCAGCTGGCGAGGTTATCAACGGGAAAGAACAAAATTATGGTGAGACACAAAGACAAATAGTATGGACTTTGTGGGCAGATTGCCTGGGTTCAAGTCTCTCTGCGCGTATCACTTTCCAGCTCTGTGGAGTTGAATCAATTATTTAAACTCCTTGAGCCTTAGTCTCCTTCTGTATCATATTAGGGGACCCCATGTTTGCTGCTGTGATTCAATCAGATCATCCCTGCAAAGTGCCTGCTGGGTAAATGCTTATAAAATATTAGCAGGTGGCAGCAGCAGTAACTTCCAAACGAGACACCAAAGGGGATGTAACTACCTGCTGGGCGGGATGTGACTTGTTTCTCTACGAATTTTGACTTAAAATTTTCTGTCTTAAAGTAACTGATCTTGCAATTTCTTTCTCTATTCTTATCCATCCCAAAAGTCATACATCAAGAATGAGGTTTTGGAAGAGCTCTCGTCTTCCCAGACTAGGTGAAAGCGAGTAGTGCTTAGAGGGGCCGTGCTTGGAGCCAGGCGGGCTTGGCTCGCTGCTTTGCTGTGCTGATAACTTGGTGTGCAACCTGCAGTAAAGCAGGGATGTAGTGTGAGGGGCCGAGTCACTGTATGAGCTGAGGACTAACTAAGGTCAAGTACTCAGAAAAGTGCCAGGCATATAATTAACAATATGGGATTCATAAATATTATTCCAGTGCGTGTACATGTCTAGGCATCTGAATGCAGTGAAGTCCTAGTTTTTTGGCCCTGACACTACCAAGAACACAAGTGTTTGTAGGCATATGATTCCATTCGCTTTCTTTTTTTTAATATTTTATTTTATATAATTCTTACATTTTTCATTTTTGCACAATGTATGCATTTTCATTTTGGTTATATTCCCCAGACAATTGCACCCCCCCCCTTATTTTGCCCCTAATCTTTCCTCTCCCTGCCACCCCCCACCCCGTAGTGTGTCTCTGGTTTATAGTTACTTGTTGATGTTGATTTTTACTTCATTATAATTAGTCTTTTTCCTGGTCCCTTATTTAGGGTTTCTAAATTCCTGCTATGAGTGAGACCATCCGGGATTTTTCTTTTTCTTTCTGGCTTATTTCGCTGAGCATGATCCCTTCCAGCGCCATCCATGTTGCTGCAAATGGCATGTGTTTATCTTTTTTGAATGCTGAGTAATATTCCCTTGTGTACAGGTACCACATCTTCTTAATCCAGTCATCTATTTTTGGGCATTTGGGTGTTTAATTCCTGATAAGCCGGCTGCCTTTGCATGCTGGACATACGTTTAGGAAACCAGTACTCTGCTGTAACCATCCGGACTTAAAAATAAATGGGGTGTAATTATGCCAAAACAAAATGCAGATTTATTAAGTTCCCTTATTCATTAGTGATGGTTCCTCTGATATTATTTTTCCTTAATTGAGTTGAATTATCCCAGTATTTTTTGAATCTCAGTTGTTCAGTTTGCCAGTCTATATACATTAGTGAAACTGGTGCTAAATCTCCATAGTATCCATGTGACTCATACCACAGTGGATTAATTCACAAAATAATATTGCCTCTTCTCAACTGTGGTCATTAAAATCTAGTTATGAGGAACTATTCAGCAATATTTATATTCCTATGAATATAAAATGAGTCACATACACATAAAAATAGAGACAATGAATGATGAACATCACTAGTCATTTCATTAAGAGTTAAATTTTCACTAAGTAGTCATAGTCACGTTATTTTGGGGGGGGGGCTCTTCTTAAATGGGAGGCCAAGAGTAGGTGGCAATGTACCTGCGAGCAGGTGGCAGGCTTAAATGCAGTGTCTCCAGTCTTTAGTCTTTATAATGCAGCTGCTCACGACATCGCACACAGGGGCTGCTTCAAACCAGCATTCCCCCAGATAAGCTCGGCTTATTCAATAATGGCCGAAGCGAGACTAGGATGCCTTCATCATCCTAAATGCTGATTTGAATGAGCTTTGCCTTGTTTAGGTGTAATTGCTGCTTCTCTGCCACTGTATTGTTTAATGCAGTTCGTACAAGCACATGGGTTAAGGTCTTGCTTCACTTTTTATGTGGTCAATGTGCGATTAAAACATCACTACTCTGCAGTAGCAGGTTTTCTCATTTAAGCTAAAAAAAGGTGCCGTTGAGCTGGTTGTCATTGTGCAGGAACGCACGTGTCCTATCTTACGAGACCCCGTGAGAGATGCCTGTTGGTCTGGGACCATCACTGAAGGCAGGCTGACCGGGGAGGCGCTGTGAGGCCGTGCACATGTGTCCCCTTCCTAAGTTTATAACCCTACATAACAAAATTAAGCAGATATTTCACTTTCATGGTGATGGAAGTGATTCATAAAGCCCTCGACACTGTTAGATTTTTGCACCGTAATTTAATTGTCCTTCCTAAGAGCAGCTGGTGCTGGATCGGCCTCAACAGCTAACGTTGGGGACACCAAAGACCATCCGTTTACCACCTCAGCTAAGGTCAGCGTTTCCACCAAGTGACCTTGTTACATGTTTTATAAATATGTGACACCGGTAGCTTTGAGGGGTTAGAAAGCTAACCACGTAACAATTCTGTTTAAAATGACTGATTTATTTAGGTGTAATTAAATTTAGGTTGGATACCAATGTAGAAGCAGAAAATACCGATAATCTATACTTTTAGCAAGAACCACAGCAGCAAACATGGCTGAGGAGAGGGGATTCATTCATTCTGATGGGGGTTCTGGACCCAGTGCTGCTCTGCTAGTTTTAGAACTTTGGACACGTCACTTAAAAATCTCCAGATCTCCAGTCAGTGTGCTTTTAATTCACTTCCATCACCAAATGACTATGATTTTTCTTAAGAAGCACTAATTCCAAATGTTCTTTCTGATTACCTGAGGTCATTTACGGTAGAACCACTGTGCAGACTTCATCCTCCTAAAAGCCTGCTCGTGATATTAGGATGCACAGCTCGTGAGCACTTCCACAAGCACAACATCTGTCCTGGCTTTCAGCTTCCTGTGCTGTGCAAACGAGATCTTGACTCGAGATGAGTCTTTTGAACAGATGGACCTGAGGCATTTCTTGGAACTTGGAGAGCTCTACAGCGTGCCTACCGTGAGCTCTGCGTGACTCATGAAAGCAGATGACTGTTTGCATTGCCACTTAACACACACCCACTCCGAAACAGCAGCTGATTCTCTGGATAGCGCTGGCTGTTAGCAAAACAAAACTGCCCTGAGTTTTCTTCGGAATTTCTAGTTAAGAAATTCCCTTGACATTTAAAGTATGTGTAAGACCCCCCTGCTACTCCCTTCCTGCCCCCGATACATGAACTTTGTTTTTTTTTTTTTTCTTGGTAGAAAATGACCCCCAAATTAAGATCATTTTGAAAGACAACAGCATAATGGGATTCCTGTTTCTCTCATAAACAAAAAAAAAAAAAGTCCTTAAAATGGGAAAGCAATTATTTTGAATGCTTTGAAGTAATAGGAAAAGATTCTTAAAGATACTGTTCAAAACTCTTTCCTCTGCCAGCTTAGCATTTGGAGCACACCATTTTTAGAGAGACTTGAGATTCTTAACTCAGTTGAAAGGTGCTTTACCTGCTAAATTTTATATTAGATTCATTTTTGGAGTCGCCTCTCAGCTGTAAAGAAGTGATTTAAATTGGTAGCTTCTATTCACTTTGACATAAAGCCTGGCTTTAAAAGTTTAATCTGGTCAAGTATCATCCTCCTCAAACTTCAGCCTCACTAATCATGTGGGCTAGCGGAAATAAGTGGTAAAAAGGTGCTTAAAAGGTGAATCTAAGATACGTCGAGTTGTGGGAGAAGTAGGGCTGAAATTTGCAAAAGAAATTTGCTTCAGTGGTCTAGTGATTACTACTACGAGAGCAACATTTTCTCTCACCTTGCTGGTTGTTCTGAATTGAAAATACAAATAGCACTTAGTAGGCACCTGTCCTTGGGAATCCCTGCCTGGGTGAAGACTATGGTGAGGTGACTTGGAAAAGAATTTGTTGTACCTGTGAAAGGACAACATTAGTACCGAGCTTGAAGTACCACATACTCATACCCTGTTTTCTTCCACCAAACTAAACATGGAGACCATCATTCTATAGACGGTAAACCTTGGACAAAATTTCCCTTTTGTAAGTCACAAAACTAGAATTCATTTTCTGAAGGACAGAGCAGCATAGACCGTGAGGTTCCATAGCTGGGGTTTTCATTTATAGTTTTGTTTTGTTTTGAATTTCCCAGATGTATGACTCCCTGTTAGATTTTTATATATTTTTTTAATTCTATAGTAATTCTGCAGGTTCAAATTCCCAAAGTTGATTCCAATAAGAATATTTTAGTCTAGTTATTTCTAATTACTGAGATGCTAGTATAACATAGCTAATTCAGTTCTGGGGCAATTGAAATATATAAAGAATGGACCATTATGTACGCATGCAATCTTTTGCTTTATAGGGATTTAGTGAAAGCTTGATGACTCAGTACTTTTCATGCTAATTTTCAAATTAATAGTCCAGTTGAACACTGACAGAGGCCCACGGATACAGACCTGGATGTATTCTCCATTTCCTATTGCTGGCAGAGCAATATGTCAGTTGCAGGGCCACTGTGGGTGACAATATCAGGTTTACCAATAATGGCACATTAGCTCTTTGTGGGTGATGTGTTCTATTTGAGGGGCTCATATTAGCTCATGATACCCCCTTTGTAAATAAAAAGATCCAGATAATCCAACGCCTTGAATGACTGACCACTGACGCAGCTCTTTGACCAAGTTCATCTTCTCTCCCTGAGGTGAGGGACACCTGTAACGCTAGCGGGAACTATAAGAAACATCAGTTAATCCTGGAACACGGCGTACACACCTGCTGCTCTGTGAGATATAAACCGAGACGAGAGCTCAGGTCTGGAGTTGTTTTGAATCTTTACTCCTCAAGGAAACTTCTGTCCCTTCCTTAGAATCCGACCAATACTAGGGCTCCCACACTCGCGCTCCAACGTGGAGCCAGAATGTTCGAGTGTGGAAAAATCAAAATTGTCATCAGGCACAGCAGAAACCTTCTCTTTCTACTTCTTCACGTGAACTTGACGAGTTCTACACGTTTGCCTAAGGAACAAACACACGTCAGGTACTCCACTGTTCAACATTTGATTACAGGAAGCAAACCTGGGAAAAAGCGAACATT
Organism: Talpa occidentalis; assembly: GCF_014898055.3. Classification (NCBI taxonomy): domain Eukaryota; kingdom Metazoa; phylum Chordata; class Mammalia; order Eulipotyphla; family Talpidae; genus Talpa; species Talpa occidentalis. The sequence continues at coordinate 84,287,668 of NW_023601653.1, forward strand.
TCAACAAGCATAAGGGTCAGCAAGCCCACAACTTCCTTTCCTCCAGAAAAGCTCACAGGAGGATAGTTTTGCATCTTTGGGAGAATAAGCTCCTAGAACATCACTTCTTATTTCAGAGAAGCACATCCCCATCACTGGGCACTAAGCCAGTTCTTACACGAAGTTGACACAAAGGCAGTAGGCATTTCTCGTCAATACTGCGAAGCATTCTGCACAGATTTAAGAGAAACTTCATGAAAATTAAGGAAGTACATAGAAATCAACAGTCATTTTAACACAAAAGGATAACATTGCTGGAAACAATACGATGTGGTGATAGCCAATTAGGATTTGAAGATTTCATTGATAGCTGCACTCTTAACTACCCGCAGCTTGGCCTGACCAGCCGTGCCGACGGGAACTGGGGCTTTGCTGAAGCGTGAGCATGAGCCACATACATGGCAAAGCGGAAGGACGGGTCGGTCACTTTGTGGTGTGAGTTTGGCCTCACCTCCCCTACCCCCCACCCGGCGTGCATTTCCATAGTCAGCTTTGTCGCTCTCTGCTCAGCTTCAGTAGTGGACTCTCCCTTCCAAGTCTGAATGGACTCCACGCCACTCTCCAGGCATGGGTAGACTCTCCAGCCTTTCTCTACTCTCTTTCCCAAAGCACTCCAGAGATGCGGGCCACGTACTACTTAAATTTCAGACATGGAGAACGATCATTTAATATTTGACACCACAACATGTGAGTAAGCAACCACATGAAGAGCAGCTCTTAGAGACGTTACTGGGGGCGTCCTTGATAGTATGAGATGAAGGTAAACACTTTTCTACATAGCTTGTGAGAGCGGGAATGTTAACTAGCAGAGAAAAAGATGAATTAAGTCATCCTAGACGTAGCTCCTGATTTTGAAACGATAGAGTCTTTGAACAGTAAAGATGGCCCCTCCTCCTCCACTGCTCGCCTGAGTCTCGTCCTAGCTAGGCAGTCAAGGTCGGACCAAAGCGATGATCGGAAGACTCAGGTCGCGTCGGCCTCTGTGTGTGTGGGGTTTGACCCAGAGACACCAGAGCCGGCACAGTCACAGGGGAGTCCGTGTTACCGCTTGTCGTGGACACGCGTGACCAAAGATGAAGGTTGTGAAAATGTAGAGACCTCAGGTATGCGGTGGAAACAGCTGGTAGCAGATGGAGAAGACCACCACTTCCATATTTCTAATCCTGTTGTTGTTGTTCTTCAAAAACAGGGAACGTCTTTGGGGATATGGTCTTTAATTTCATGAAAACTCACTGCATAATTTTAGAATGATAAATTTTTCCACATTTTTCTAATCTCCTTTCTTGCCCTACCCATGGTTTCACCCGTTCCCTGTCACTGTCTGTCCCGCTGTCACTCTCTTCATCGAGGCATCATTCCGTCTGCTTTAACGCTTGCAAAGCCTCCCCTTTGCGCGCCCCCCCCCCCGATTTGTCTTGTCCCCTTGCAGCTTCTCCTTCTCTGCCACATTACCCTGAAAGTCCACTATAAAAGGAAATCTAAGTTCTTGCTGTTGCTGTAGAAGGTCCTTCACTGTTGGCGCTTAACCCATCCAGCTTCATCTCTCTCCCTCCCACGCCCCCAGGTGCCCAGGCGCATCAGATCACGCCAGTCCGGCTCAACTACCAGATGTTCCTAGGATGGGGCGTATCCATTCGTCTCCGACCCCCGGGTACATGTCAGCTTTGCCTGAAATCCTTTCCATTCAAACCATAGAAGAAATGTTACCACTTCCGAAGTCTAACCTCTTGTGATTCCGTCTGCATTCTGTTCCCACTTCTGAGACCTATCTTAGGATTTTTAATCTGTTCCTAGTACTAACGTATTATGTATTGGGAAAAACTAGCACACATTTTGTTGCCTCAGTGCTAAGCAGCAATCCAGGCTCATGAAGGATGTGTAGTACTTATCAAGTGAAAGCATGAAATGATGGCCGGGCTGCTGGATGGGGGGTGGGTGGCTAAATGAACAAATGAATGACTATAGAAGGAGCTTGACTGTCATTTCACAAGGAAAACTAGGCCTACTTTCTGGCTACTCTCTGAAGAGCACGTGGAATGGTTAGTGACCCAAAAGGTCAATTCCTCTATTGAAAAAAAGATCGAGGCTTCTTCCCAGGATTCTGTGGTTTCAGAATTTGAAATTATAGGCATGCATGGGTCCTGACATCAGCACCACGGTCACACCTTAGATATTTAAATTTATTCTCATTTGGAAAAGATCTGATTTTTAAAACAAAATTAATTCATGAAAATAATAATGCAAGCAGATAATAGCAATCTGTGATGTTTTAATTGGTATTAGACTAACCACTTGGGATGTGGAAAATGTCTAAATAGATACATCAAGGTTGATTCTAGAATATTCATTAGCTACGATTTCAGTTGGAAATTATTTTTTTAAAAAATGCACTTCTCTCTTGACTAATTTCCATACTGCTGCTTAACACTGTCAGGAAAATGTTCACATAAAATATTCCTCAGTGAAAATTACCCTACAGCTTGGCATTACATGTTCACTTGACATCAGGTATGCTGCTGTAAATAAAATACCATCAACACTTCTGATAGTGGAACAAAGTAAACAAATGTCAGCAATTGACTCCCCCCAAAAATAATATCCTGCATTCAGTCCCCCAAAATAATAAATACCCTGCACTCAAGAGAGGGGAATGGATAGATATAGATATATAGAGTTGTGGTTAATTGTAGTTTGGATGTCTGAGCCCCACCCACCTTTTTTGACATTTTTCAAATATAGTGGCTAATATTTTAAAAGACAAAGAAGATTAGAGAATACAGCAGGATGCATTTTCTGGCCTAGACTAGATGTTTCTGCCCCCCAAGGGAAAGCTGCTGGCTTCCATCCTCAGGTCTTTATTGCTGGCCTCAGTAGGTGACTGAGTGGACATTCATTTTCTCTGGTAACCTCAGAAGCCTGTGAGATGGTCCCCATCTCTTACTTATTGTGACTAGGCCTTGTGAGGAGTTGCTGTTATCCCCGTGTTACAGCCGAGGAACCTCTCAAAGGTGCACGTAGGCAATGAACAGCCTCAGTCTGGGAACCAGACCCCATGTGGGGACTGCAGACCTCCTGAGACAGCCCTGCTCGCCCCGTCCTCCCAGGCATTGGACTAATGTTTCCTGAGCACATCCGAGGCAGGAGGTGTGTTGGTGAGAAGTGGGAGAAGACGAAAATCACTGTGCTGTGAGACCAACAGTCTAGAGAGGCAGATATGAGAAAAGCTTTTAAGTGTGGAAACATACCTATAAAGGGGTGATCCTTGACCTCGGAATCCTACCTACCGAGTGCTGCAAACCAGTTACCACAAATGAAATAATTACACAGGTGAGGCCATTCCAAGAGAGGAATTTTTGAGGCAGGAATGTACAATTTTACTTAATAGAGATTGATACTTAACAAAAGTTTACTTAATAAAAATTAATAAAAATTTAGATGATGACATTAATACTTAATAAAATTTAGATGACAACATTTAATAATTTACTTAATAAAATTTACATGACAACATTCCCTAGTACAGACGCCAACCTAGAAGACCCTCCTGCCTGCAATGTGACATTTAGCTTTCCTGTCAGTGAGAAAAACATGCAAGGGATGTCCCTTCCCCAATTATTCAGCCGTTGTTGGAATAATGAAGTTCAAGGGACATACAAGTTCACTCACGAGAAAAAAAATTCCATATTTCTGCTTTTAGTAGATTTCGGAAGGAAGAGACAGTCTAGAGGAAGCAGAGGGATTCAGAGTATCTTCGCCCCTAGCCCATCCGTACCAAACTGGCTTCAAATGCGTAGCAAAGGAGACGCCAGATTATTTGGCTCATTCAAGTTTTTCCTCTCAAACATTCCTGTAACTTAAAGGCTACATCACCTGGTTTTAATCCCAGTTTCAATGCTTATTTGCCATGTAGCTTCGGGTAACCTCTAAGTATAATCAATATACAACGTGTATTAGTTTCAGGTGTGCAACAAAATGACTTGACATGTAGGTACAATGCAAATTACCGCCACGCTATTTCCCATCTATCCTTTGCATTTTTCAGATTTACTAGATTACCACCCGCAAGCCCGTGCTCTATCCTGCATCCCTGTGACTTACTTATAACTGAAAACTCCTACCTCTTGATCTTCTTTACCCATTATATGAGATTGGTTTTGTTTATTTGCTTACTTTTTAAGACTATACATAAGCAAAATAACACACAGTATTTAGCTTTGCTATATGGTTTATCTCAAAGCCTCTAGCTTCGTTCTCCTTTCTTAAGGATGTGTTGCCTCTTCAGGATCTTCTGCAGTTCTCTACAGAGTGTTGCGTTATTTTGTCAATTTCTGTGAATACTGCCACTGGAATATCGAAAAGGATTGCACTTAGTCTGTACAAAGATGCTTTTGGTAATAGGTTATTTCATCAGTATTAATTCCTCTAGAACAGGAGCATGGAATATCTTTCTGTCTGCCTTTACATTTTATAATTTTCAGTGTACAGTCTGATTTCCTTCTTTAAATTTATTCCTAGGTATATTTTGATATAATAAATGGAGATTCTTAATTTTGTTTTCTAATATTTTGTTGTTAGTGTATAAAATTGCAACATATTTCTGTATAATATTTTACATCCTGCAATGTTACTAAATGCATTCATGTTTTTGAGACATTAAATCATGTCCTTCGCAGATGACAGACCTATACCTTCTTTCCAATTAGGATGCTTATTCCTTATTTTTCCTGCCCAGTTGCTCTTACTAGACTTCCCAAACTATGTTGAATAAAAGGATAAGGGCCAGCATCCTTGTCTTATTCCTGTAAGTAGAAGAAAGGAATTTACCTTTTCACCATTGAGTATAGTGTTAGCTGTGGACCTGACATATGTAGCCTTGATTGTGTTGAATTAATTCCCTCTAAACCTACTTTGCTGAGAGTTATTATAAATGCGTGTTTTATTTTATCAAATGCTTTTCTTTATTAGGATGATCATATGATTTTTATCCTTTTTGTTGGGGTGGTGTATCATGTTGATCTGTGAATGCTGAAGCATCCCTGGAATAAATCCAACTTCGTCATGGAGTATGATCCTTTTAATGTTGAATTAAGTTTCCTAATATTTAGTTGAGGATTTTTTTTATCCTTGTGTCTATGGTCTCAGAGATACTGGCATATATTTTTTTTTCGTGATGTTTTTGGTTGTTATCAAAGATGTCATCAGATGCCAGCTCTGTAAGATGAGTTAGGAAGTGTTCCCTCCTAGTTGGCTTTTGGAAGAGTTGGGAAGGGTGGCTATTAACTTTTTGAATGTTTGGTAGACTCCCCAGTGAAGCCATCTGGTCCTGGATTTTTATTTTTGGAAAACTTCTTGATTACTAATTCCATCTTCTTATTAGCATCTGGTTGATTCAAATTTTCTATTTCTTTGTGATTCAGTCTTGAAAGAGTACATGTCTAGGAATTTATCCATTTCTTCTAGTTTGTTCAATTTGGCATTTTAATTATAATGTATCTTGGTGAGGGACTCTGGGGTCCTCTGGTTTTGAATGCCATGGTTCCTGGATCTGGATGCCTGTTTCGTTCCCTGCATTAGGGATGTTTTCGGTCATTTTTTAATCAAATAATGTTTCAGCACAGGGGACGGAAGAGCACAAGGGACTGTAGTGATGGTGCACGGGTGAATTGGTGGTGGGAATTTCACAGGGAAATCATACATTGTACAAAAATGAAGGATGATGTAATAAATATATTTAAAAAAAAAAAAAAGTTTCCCTCCCCCTCAGCGCCCAGAATGAGAATGCTAACTCTATTTAATGTTATGCCATATGTCCCTTAAACTACCTTCATAAAATTTACTTTTGCTTTTTGCTGCTCTGTTTGGGTGACATCCATCACCCCTTTTTGCACTGGCAAATCCATTCTTTTACTTCAGGCAGTCTGTTGTTGAACCCTTTTCTGTATGCTATAGTTTCATGGCTTTTCTTTGGTGCCTTCTTATATTATCTCTCTCTTGTTGATATTCTCACTCCAGTTATTCATTTTGAGTTCAGTGAGCATCTTTATGATGATTATATTAAATAACCTGGTGGATTCTTTTATCCAATTCATTAAATTCTCTTCCTGTGGTTTTAGCTCGCTTTCCCCTACTCATATATATTCCTTGGTTTTCTGACTTTACTCTGTTTCTGTGTGCTAGGCAAAACGGTTTCCTCTCTCAATCTTAAAAAGGTGACTTTGTGTAGGTATTGAACCTTAATTTTCAACTGTATCTTTTATTTTGATTATCTTGGAAGCGTGGTTTACTATTGATTTGTCCCCATTGTTGAGGCTATGCCAAGACTGGTCTGTGTTCCAAGAGGAGGGATATCTTTCAATACCTAGTTTTAGGATGATTAGAGGCCTCACCCTCAGGCATCAGTATTTAATGCACACACCAAATGTACGGTCCTGTAGGGCCAAGTCTGTAAACCCTCCTGGCTCCCAGGTGTGGTGATAGGGAGATATGTTTGGGGGGCAGTTGCATAGAGTGGAGCACTAGACAGGTGCAAAATCTCCTTTCTAGGAATTACTGGGGATTGTGCAGGCAGTATTATAAGCAGAAATCACTTACTTTGGGGTTTCTTCCTGAGGAATTAAGTATCTTATCATTAGGAATGGTCCTGCTTAGGAAGAATTTTTGCCACATTCTCATTAGTATTGATATATCTGCTTTCTTTAGTATTTATGTAGTATATTTTATCTATTATCATCTTCACTCTTCCTTTATTAAACTTGTATATACTCGTGATTTGATCTTTTGAACCAGACTGATAATTCTTACATTTGCCTGAAAATTTGCTCATGTAAGTCATTTGCGTTTGATGAAATCACTGATGTATTTGAGATAAGATTTACTAAGTACTTTCTATTTATTCCACTTGTTTTTATTTCTCTTTCTCCTTTGTACTAGAGTATTTCTAGGTCAGTAATGTGAATGTTGCAAAATCTTATTTTGGTGATTATTTCTAATATTTAATTGTTCTTTATTATGTGTATTTTTCTTTCCCTATATCCATGTCTACCTGGTTACTGTTATTGTATGCTGGATTATACTTGCAAAGATTTTTGTGGTAGGAGTTTAATCTTCCTCCAAATAGTATAAATTTGTCAAAAGCAAATGTAATTCCTAACAATTGAGGTGAGGGTGGATTGTAAGTATCAAAATGGTTCACATTTAGCACTATGAGAGCTTTTATCTTTTTTTAAGATTTATTTATACAAGCACTGGGTACAGTCAGAAGCGCGGGAGGGTGAGAGAAGTCGCCAGAGCGGGGAGCAGAGCAGGCAGAAGGACCGAAGTGCACTGCTGAGGGGAGCAGCGGGCGGCAAGAGAGGTCTGCGCGCCATGTGGGACCCTCCTCCGGTGGCCGGGGAGCAGCCGGGGATTGAACCTGCACTGCAGAGGCTACGGGCAGCTTTGCAACCCAGTGCTCAACCGCTGAGCCACCGGGGAGGCCCTATGAAGGGCCAAAGTACACTGCTGAGGGGAGCAGTGCTGAGGGGAGCAGCGGGCGGCAGGAAAGGTCTGCCCGCCATGTGGGACCCTCCTCCATGTGGGACCTTCCTCCAGAGGCCGGGGAGCAGCCGGGGATTGAACCTGCACTGCAGAGGCTGCAGGCAGCTTTGCAACCCAGTGCTCAACCACTGCGCCACCGGGGAGGCCCTATGAGAGCTGTTCTTAAGATTCACTCTTAACTCTTGGACTGTGGTACTTTGGGCCTCTAATATAGAACAGGAGTTTTCACTAATGCCTCCTTGATGAGCCCGGGCCTAATTATCACACCTGTCTCCTTGGTTCTGCAATACACCCTTAGTGCCTACACCACTCCCTCTGAAAATTCACAGTTGCCTCCGTTAGTTCAGTTTGGGAAGTTATTTAAGTCTTCATTTCCCCCTAGATCCTGAATCACTATTCACTTTCTTTATTGGCTTTTCAGAGCACCAAGCATGCCATCTTAGCTGTCATTAAACTCCTCCCTCTCCTTTTGCAGAAAAGCAAGGGAGATGGAGTCCTTTGACAGTATTAGTAAATATCCATTAGGCGCAGTGAAATTTAAGTCATGTGAGTTTAATTTCATAGATTAATGTGGTTTGATTAATCATCTACCAAATTATGTAATATTTGAAGTTTTGCTTCAGTATTCTACCTACATAGTACCTCTGCATTACCATTACGTTTGTCTTAGATGAATGTGAGTTTGGAAAGAAGATTATCCTTCAAAATAGATGCCAATTAATAGTTACTATCTTTTCAGTTTGCCTAGAATAGTCCTGGTTTACACCTGTTGTATTGACTATTCCTGTTGGGTTTATCCAGGCAATATGTCTTAGGGTAGATAATATTGTCACCCACATAAAGTGATGACCTTTATTGTGGAAATCTGAATTATAGTAACATCTGAATGTTGAAGTTGTCAGCTATGAATGAGTGAATTACAAGGTTATCAACCTCTGTGATAGCAAAAAGGGCAGAATACCTTGAACCATAAAATATTTCTGAAGTCACATCATGTTGTCTATATAAGTTAAGACTATCATTTAGGAATGGTTCCTACATACAGCACTTACTAACATTTTCAACCTTTACATCATAAAGAGGAGACATAGGGGTTGAAATGTAAAGCACTGACTGTAATATCAGTTACTGTATAACCCAAGGTTAGGGACTCTGAGAATCAATTTAAAACGATGGCATACACTATACCACTGGGAACAAAATAGTTTTATAACAAGGAGGTCAAAAGGACTTCTTAAACTAAAACTCACATTGCAGCTTTAATTTGATTCTCAGAGTCCCTAACCTTGGGGTACACGTAACTGATATTATAGTCAGCCCTTTCCATTTCAACCCCCATGTCTCATCTTTATGATGTAAAGGTTGAAGAAGTTAGTACAGTGCTAACAGATTGTATTACCTAATAATCTCTTAAGTATTTGATTTATTTATTTATTGGTTATTTGGGTTATTTCTATGATAAAGAAAAGCTATTATAGTGAAATTTTCCCAATTTTGCCTAAAAATAAATCTGAAAATTGTCCATGAATTAAAAGTTGGCTATAATATAATGTGTCCTACATGTATTGAATGCTCACCTACTGAGAATGATAATGAAAAGAATGAATTTAAGATTTTCAGAGAATCATGTAAGTAGAAAGAGTAAGTTATAGTTTAAGAACTATATATATATTTCTTAAAAAAAAAACCTGTTTCCTCCCTATACATGGAGATAATCCCTGTCTCATCACACTGCTGTGAAGGTGAAATGCAGTGTCTAGAGAGAGAATGCAATGAATGATAACTCCTAAACACTTTCAAATAGTACTTGTCAATATTTTCAGAAACATAGGTTATCTACTTAATATTTAGGTTATCTACTTCATAATTAGGCATTCAGTAGGAGTATATGTGTGGTCTTTGACGCTATGGCTTGATGGTACAGAATTCATCCAAAGCTATGAATTTCCTCTAAAAGTTGCTTCATTTTGAAAGGTTATACTAGAGTCAAGGAAAAATTATGAAGGTATGTTATGTGCATAATGTCTAACATAATTTTTTCTCTCATAAGAGCAAAAACTTCGAACACATTTTGGCTGAAATGTACTGAGGCTTAGAAAAATCACTTAGGTTTTATTTGTTATTCCATAAATAAGAATTATTGGCCTTTGCTAATTGCTGAATATCTATAAACACTTTCTGCATCAGTTTCTACTTGGTGTTTTGTGATTTAGTAAGAACATTACCACTGTATTAGTAACAGCACAACGGGCGGGGGTGGGGTGGGGATCAGCATTCGATAAAAAAAAAAAGTCCTTTACTGCCGCACCAGCGCCTCCAGCCTAACCACATTTTAAACCGCTACAGGCAAACAGCTACCAAAAAAAAAAAATTTAAAAAACCCACAAAGCTGGTACTTAGGCCCCAGCAGAACATTCTTCTTTCTGAAGTTACCATTTTAAGCATAAAGAGATACTTTCTGTGAGGCTGTTCTTGAATTCTACCAGTAGCTACAGAAATACCAGTTGAGGAACGTGAACAATTGCAGCGGCAGGAAACTGCACCCTCACTGCCCGACCTCGGTACCCCTGATTGTAGAAGGAAACCCCGTTTCTGCTCATGCACCAACCTGGGATTTCATCCTAGAGCTATTGTGAGTCTTTAACAATTCAGGGATTTTTCCCCCTTCATGTAAAAGGCGTGTTAGCTCCTACATAAATTATTACTCCCCTTAGAGGGAATAAGACTCCTTGTTTACCCAGTAAGCTAAACATTTCAGAATATTTTTATAACCACTGTGCTTAGCTCTGTTGTACGCAGTCTAAGTCAAAATGAGATCTAGGATGACAAGTTTGTTACCTATTTTTCACCTTCATGTACATATATTCTCATAAGGTTGCCCTTTCCAAAATCACTCTAGACAGAATGGAAAAATTCCAGAACTCACAGAAATTCCAAGTCAGAAAGGATCATTTTGTGGGGAAGTCACTGAGTTACATACAGTGATAGGTAAATTTTATACAGACCTTCCACTAGGCGATAACATTCTCTATTGAAAGTTCTAGAGAAAAGATGACTTGCTTCATCAGATAAATAGGAAGCATTTTTCCTTGTTTTCATCTCAGTACAAAAAGCACTTCCCTGGAAGAATCCTGGTGGGCCTGCCTCCCCCACGAAAGCTGCCAGTTCCCACATGCCTTATGAAAACTATTCCCACCCTTTTTCTGGCTTCTAATTGTAGAAATGTCCTCCCTTCTACCAGTAGATCTACTTCTTTGACACTAGTAATTATGTATGGAAAATTACACATACACATATACACACACACTATTTTGAACATCCACAACACTTCTAAGAATCGCAACGTGTAGCCATGACATTATATCACACAATGGCCATGTCTGTATTAGTCCGAATTTTCTGAAAAAATATCATGAGAGATATATTTATACTGCAGTGGTTTCATAGCACCTAGAGTTTTAGACTTCTTAGGATACAATATATTTAATTCAAAATAACCTAAACTTTGGAAACAGACACATCTATGATTGACCTCTGCCACTTGCTAACTATAAAGATTTAACCTATTTTTCTCACTGCACTAAAGATAATGCCAGTTAAAGTAATTAGAGCTATTTTGTTTAAATCACATTGCATTTTACCCAGCAAATGTCACTCAACAAAAGAAATACTAGAGTTACCCTCAATGTTATAGTTGCTATCTTGATCTTTTATTCATTTTTGAAAACATTCAAAAATATTAAAATATCCAAATGTATTAAGATTTTCTGAACCAATTGACAGGAGTTCAACCTTTTATTCTATCCAGTCCTTCAACTTATTGGACAAAGTCCACCCACAATAATGAAGCAATTTGCTTTACTCCAAGTCGAGAGATTTAAATGCAAATTTTGTGCAAAAATATAGCTGAAATTTATACAACATCATGATGTAACACTGCACCAGTTTAAAAATAAGCCCTCATCATACACAAAAATCAACTCAAAATGGATGAAAGACTTGGCTCTAAGACCTCAGACCATAAAATACATAGAAGAAAACACAGGCAAACACTCTACAACATGAGCTTGAGTGATGTCTTCAGATAGTCCTTGCTCGCACAGCAAGAGAAACCATAACTAAGACAAAAGGACACGCAACTGAATGGCAAAAATGATCTGCACGCCATACATCTGACAAGCGACTGATACCAGGGACATATAAGGCTCTCACACAACAAAATCCAAACTGGGCGAAAGCATCAAATAGGCAGTTCTCAAGGGAACCCCTACAGATGACCAACAGGCACAGGAAGAAATGCTCCTCCTCATTTACAGTCAGGCGATACAAATCAAAACCACAATGAGATCCCACCTCAGGCCTGGAATGGCCCCTCTCAAAATGACCAAGAACAAGAGCTAGCGAGGCTGTTGAGGAACGGAGCCCTTCACAACACCGGCGGGGAGGTGAAGTGGCCCAGCCCCGATGCAAAGCTGTACGGGGACCGCGCAAAAGACTGAAGCCAGATGCACCCAGCATTTCCCCTGGGTCTCTGCCCAAAGAACAAAACTATACTAATTCAAAGGAAACTTGTGTTCCCTTGGTCGCTGCAGCATTATTTACAAGCGCCAAACGATGGAGACTACCTAAAGGCCCGAAACAGACCAGTGACTGGAGAAGATGTATCTCCACAGACAGATCATTCCTCGGATCAAGGGCGATCAAACGCCACTGGTGGCAGCATTGGTGGAGCTGGAAGGGCTTCTGGTAGCAAAGTAAGTCAGAAGGAAAACAATAAATATACTGCATGGTGTTACTTATGTTTAGAATATGGAGACTCCAGATAAAGGATCAGATGAAGCCAAACTAGCCCTTGAAAGCAGAGTGACTGACATGCAGAGGCACTCAGGGGTGGGGCGGGAGTGCTATGGGCTCTGGGTGCGTGGGTGGGGGGAGCACTAGGGGGACAGCCCCGGAGGCTGCAAAGACATCCCTGAAGCTTCTGCAGTGCAGTGTTGGCCCTTTTTGTCTTCCAGGTGTTTTATGCTTTGAGCTCTTATATCTAAATCTTTTGTCCACTTTGAGTTGATTTTTTTGGTATGGTGAGGGCTTACCTTTAAATTCTTAAAATTTTATTTTTTAAATCACTTTTTCCTTCTAATTGAAGCACTGTTACATCCCAACATCATCTGTACTTCCACAGTGTAAACCAAACGTTATATCAATATTCTTAGAGAACTAAAAACTTAAAAAAATTAAAAATAGGCTCTCATAGTAATGTCTAGACTAATGTTTGACCAAATATGTAGGATTGCGGCCCAGTCACACTGAGCATCAGACAACCCGTCACGCCAGGTAAGACCCCGCCCTCAACTGTCTGACTTTCTAACATACAGTTCGCTGCTCTGTGGACAGACAAGGCCTCTAATAACCCAGCAATACCGAGCGGAGTTTGCCAGAAACTCTCAGTGGGATCAACCTTCTCATAAAACCTGTAGAGAGATTTCGCATCTGTATTTTGCACAGGGATTGGGCTGGATTCATGATTGTTTTGTGGGACATCTAATTGTACCAGATAAAGAGGGAAAAGGCGCTTCTCTGGAGAAGCAGGTGTGCCTGTCCCAAAGCAGAAAAATGTGTGCAGTTGTACATGGTGAAGAAAGAGCAGGTGCCGTTCGTAGCCACTGATTCCCTTACGCTCCTCTTAGCCAACCTCGCCGGGAGTGCTTTAAAAGCATAGCATGTAAGCAGCCATGTGGGCCTGGATTTAGTGAACATTTGTGGGGGCGAGGATGACAGAACCACAGTAAGAAAAAGGGAGGCTAATCTGAAGGCTATAGGGCCTGTACAACCTCGACAAGTTGGGGAGATTTAACATCACTATGCAGCACCCACGAGTGTCCCAGCTGAGCGAAATGGAGATTTAAATGTTACCTGATCCATGCTGGCAGTGTAGCCATCTTTCTGTAATTCAGGAACCCCAGGAAGGCTGACCCCTGGCGAGAGGCTGCTGTGTTACCAAAAACACTTGACTGGTAGGAAACGTCACTCTGCTCCCGGAAAGAATTCTACCCTAGATTTCTTGGCCCCCCGAGATGAACCCTTCTATTGCATGAATACTGCTCTTCACTTTTGGTATCACAGAGGGATGAGGTTATAGTTTCACGGAAGAGGCACCCGTAAACTAAGACACAGGTGAAACGTGAATTTATCAAGATACCACTACCGGCTTTTATCTTGAATTTCATAAGGAAATTCCCACATCAGCTGGTGTTCCTTGAACTTCCCCTTCTAAGAAATCTTGGAAGTTACATGGGGGGTGATACTGCTCATCTGTGTTACATTACAGAGCACTCCCAGTGAGTTCATTTGTGAAATTTAATCTTCAACGATAGATGACTATCTGGCCAGACACTTTCCTTCACTAATCCTCAAAGTGATCATGCTATCTCTGAAGCTGTGGTGGAGATTTCCAACCATGGCAGCAGTTTACATTCTTCTTTCTCCCCAGGTGTCTGTTGAGAATAGCCAATTTTATCTCATTCCAGATAGAATAAAAGCATTTCCATATATGAATTCTAGAAAGAGGCCAACCAGATCAGCGCCACAGTTCCTCAGGTAGTGATCGTCAGGTAATCCTTGCAAGATAAGGGGATTTTTAAGTTGCAAAGCAGAGATTACATTAGATCATTCGCAAACATCTTTTGAAAATGAATTTATACTTCTCGGTATTACCTGGCCTGTCTTTCTCGCTCACTCCTAGTTTTCTTTTAACAGGATTGGGGAGAAAGTAGAAAAGAAGGTAAAGTATGTTTGCAGCCAGAAGAGAATAAGCAATAAAAGGTAGAGCAGCCAAGAGCAAGCAAACCTCTACCACAGCAGAGCCCGTTGCCAATGCTGCCCAGCTCTGCCGTGAGACACGGACGCCAAGACGCCAACCTCGCTGCTTGTGGGAGCAAAGCCCAGTATGGCTGAGCCACCGGAGCTACAGGTACATTCAACAGCCAAATAACTCTTACTTTTAATAAATTCAATATTAAGCATTATACTAAATGACATTCCCTGGCTTAAAATAGACTATAAACATGTTCTGTTTCTGTTTTAATTAGGCAGTTGGAGATTTCTATCTTACATCACATGCCATTGAATGGCTGGTTTGCTGTGAGTTATCTACATTAAAGATTTTTAAAGCGGTCTATAGCTTCATGCATTTATGCATTTATATATGTGTGTAATGTTATGAGGTTGCAATATTCCTATTTGCTGGGGGCAATCTTATTTTCAATTTAATTGGAACTATTACTTAGCCCCATACGCAACATCCCTCCCTCTCTCTCCCTCATACATATTATGACTGGTAGCAAATTTTAAAAATGATTTAAAAGTCTAATTCAAAAAGTATTCATACAGTGTTGGATGTCTAGTTGAAAGAGCATTTTACTGAATTTCTGTTTTCTTGTGGTAGGAAAATTCCAGATGTGCAGGTAGAAAACAATTCTCAGTTTATCTCGACATTCTATTTTGACTGCACTTATTAAATAACTTGTCGTCTTAGTATGTGATGAAGTTGCCTGTGAGTGGCATTAAAATCCATTATCTGAGCTTCAGGAGGGTTGTGGGCCGTGCAGTGCTACCCGCCGGTGCCCGGACCACTTCTGCACAGGACAGTCACTATCTGATGGACTGTGAACTTCCAGACAGCCAAGAGTCACCACCTTTAAATCTTGACTTCCCAAGTCCTGCCACAGTATCAGACAGCCACAGAGCAGGTATCTTTACAAAATGAACAGATCACACATTTGAAATCTCGCCACGGGAAAGAAATTCTGCTAGAGCTTCATATTTATCAGCGATGTCTCTAACAGGACATTTTATTTTAAGTAGGTGTATGTTCCGCAGTGTTTGCAATGACACCATCTCACCGAGAGGTAAGATTATAATAAATACTCCTCATCTAATGGATCCTGAACTCCCGGTACTGTTTTAGAAATATCACAGAACGAGACACAAAGACCATGTAGATTCCATATCCCATGATCAACCACCAGCCCAGTTACCTGGAACTCAGCTTTGCTCTCTGTCCACAGTCCCTGCTCCGTAGCAGGCACCTTCTCCAGGAACGACTGATTCTCTTTGGTGTGCTCTCCCTACACATTCCTTCCGCGAGAGACTTGTGAGTGTCAGCACCGTCTTGTAGGTGACTGATCTCCTGCTTCTATTGATTCTCCCTCCTTACCCTCCACTAAGTCACTTTCCTCTCTTAGTTTGGGCCCATTGTCTCTTACTCTCCTCAGTTCCCTGCAATTTCCACGATAACACCAAACACTTTCAAAGCCTAAGGCAGCCCTCTCCTCCTCGAGATCCTTCAGTGGTTCACCATTGCTTGGAGGAGAACATCAATGTCTTCAAGCCTGGCCTTTAAAAGGCATCATGAGGGCCTCCCTGGTGGCGCAGCGGTTGAGCGCTGGGTTGCAAAGCTGCCCGCAGCCTCTGCGGTGCTGGTTCGATCCCCGGCTGCTCCCCGGCCACCGGAGGAGGGTCCCACATGGCGCGCAGACCTCTCCTGCCGCCCGCTGCTCCCCTCAGCAGTGTACTTCGGTCCTTCTTCCTGCTCTGCTCCCTGCTCTGGCTCTGGTGAATTCTCTCACCCTCCCGCGCTTCTGACTTTACGCAGAGAGAGAGAGACTCAGAGAGAGAGAGAGAGAATCGGAGAGAGAGAGACTCTGAGACAGAGAGAGAGACTCTGAGAGAGAGAGAGACTCTGAGAGAGAGAGACTCAGAGAGAGAGAGAGAGACTCAGAGAGACTCTGAGAGAGAGAGACTGAGAGACAGAGAGAGAGAGAGACTCTGAGAGACTGAGAGAGAGAGACTCTGAGAGAGAGAGAGCCTATAAGTTATTTGTTGTGGTCTAAACTAGTCAATGCTAAATTTAAGTCACATGAACGACTCCTAAAAATGAAAACTTATTATTTCCCAAGGCAAACCACTCAGTGTCATTTAGAGCTGACAGAGTCTTCCTTGGCCTTATTTACATTCCTGCAGTCACACAGAACAAGCCTAACCTGTAATTTCACAAGATACTTTTAAATAATTTAAAACACATCACTCGCCCCGCTTCCCTTCTCTGAGGTAAATATTACGAAGCCTTTTGCAGAAGCCTCTTTTTACTAGGTGCTAAAAGTGGTTGTCCTGAAATTGTGAGGTACCTCAGATGAGGTCTGGCCAGGGAAGCTCACTCTGCCTTCGTATTGGGCACAACTCACCATCCGCTGTCCATTCTTCAGGGGTGGACTGGCCAGTCATGGGCTGCCCTGTCCTCCTAGAGAGACCTGGGAATAGGCCGCACCCCCCGTAAAGCGTTGTGGGAAAATTACTTTTCCTTTCTGAGCTGTACCTTTACCCTTGGCTCCAAAGCCAGAAATAAAACCGGATCTAAAATCATTAATTAAGGCACATTAATTGCACAGAGGGTGCGAATGGAGAAGGGAATGACCCGTGAGGGCGTGGGGCGCGGGGAGAGAGAGAGAGAGTTACAGGAGGGATTTCACCCATCACAGCACAGGCGCAGAGGCCACAGCAGCTCGTGTTCCTTGCACTTCCCCTTCTATGCTCCAAGCCTGTGAAGTGCTGTTTGTCTTTTATTAAGGAATTCCAGAAAACCAAAGAAAGAAAGAATTCTCTCCAAGGAACGGTTCTCTCTGACAAGAATCAAGCTCCTCCATGTTAAAAATAAGCCTCAGACAGAACGCGAGCCCCATTCCAGGTAAGAAACAACTGTCTTCACTCTTATTTTGCAGGAACAGGAGCCCAGAGTCACACCTCCCAGCTGCTAATGAAGCTGCCCGATGCCTGCGCTCAACTCCATTACAACGTGTGAACATTCACAGCTAATTATAAGATGATAAGCACAAAACTCAGGCTAATGTCTACACATAAATATCTGGCTCAACTATTGAAGCCTTTAAATCTTACAAGAACATCAAAGCTCTCCTCTGTTGCACATTTCTCATTTTAAAAATATAGGTCAACCTTTGGAAATAGAATCCTGACGATAAATTTAAGTCTTTTGCATTAATTTCCAGTAACTCTCTAATAATAATTTAATAGAGCTACGAGTGTCTTTAGTATCCGTTGAATGTAATAAGCAGCTCTTAAATTTAAAAACACCAGGTTTGAAATATTACTTTTACGAATGCTACTGGCTGGACACCTAGCTTTGGAGCCAAGACTTTGGATTCAGTATCTGAGGGGGAGAAATACCTTCAGTACATGCCCATGTTTTCCTAAAATCTTGATATTTTGATTTTATGTCTCCTTTAGTGCTTCCCTCCCCAAATATCAATATCCCTTGAGATTTTAAATCTTTTCAAAGTCTGCATTTTTTTAATATTCTAAAATATTTTCACCTACCTTTCCCGATGTCGAGTTCCAGATGTTATACCATATTTAATTTTCTCTCTAAATGATCTAGAATCAGGAGACATTAAAGTGTAACAAAACATTCTGCCCATCTCACCTCATGGCAACCTCCTGACTCTACTTGCGAGATAAAAACTTAAGTCCATCATCTGCCTCATATTCCTTGTCCAGTCCTCAGCATTGATCCCGTGCCTTTGCTTGCTCCCCTCCAGCCACACCATCATCATCGCTATCCCTAGGCCAGTTTATCCCTTATCCCATTACCTGGAAAACTTGTCCTCGAGATAACCATGCGGCTCACCTCCTGTGAGAGTCCAGTCCAGTGGGCACAGGCCTGGCTCAGCACTCCCTTACCTGTCTCCCATGGCACCTGCAGTGCCCTGTGCATATACTGCCATTATTTCTTTCCAGTTTTTGCCTGGCCTTATGGAATAGGTAGCATTTTAAAGATGTACCCCCAAGATTTTTGTCCACTGGTTATTCAAAGACTAGTCAAGGTACTGCTGTGACGGGACTTTGCAATGTAATTACATTTACTAACCAGCGGACCTTGAAACAGGGCGATCATCCTAGAGTATCAGGGTAAATCAGTTTATCACCAAGCCCTTACATGGAAAGTGTTAGTCAGAAGTGCGACAGGGAAAGAGGCAGGAGAGAGGTTCAGGCATAAACAGGCCTCACCATGCCGTGCTGACAGAAGGGTGAAGGAGTCCATGAGGTGAGGAGACAGGAGGGAGGTTCCCAGGTGGACAGTGTCAGGGGAACGGAAACCTTTCTCACTTTCCAAGGAACTGAATTCTGCCAATCACCTGAATAGCATTAAGCATAATCTCCCCCAGAGCCTCCAGAAAGAAATGCCACCCTTGATTGCTTCTGTGCACCTCTGATTTCAGCCAGTGAGCGCAGAGACACAGCCAAGCTATGCAGTGCCCTGTCATCTGACCCAAAGACAAAATCTGTGGATACCGCACTAGGTCACTCAAGTAGCTAAGGCGGCCACAGGAAGCCAGTGTGCACTGTTACGCTACAGGCTTGGAGAGGAGAGGGTTCCCTGCTGGGGTTTTTTCCAATCTGTGATCCAAAATCCTGTAGTAGTACCTGGCAATAACAGATAACACTTGTTGGATGGACGCGTGCAGTAGACATAGCCTTCTCGAGAAGATTTCTACCTTTTAGAAATGTCATAAAATTTTATCCCCAATATTGAGTAAAATATTTAAAATCAGGATGCAAACGATTCATTGACTGGAAAGCTGTGCATCCAGTATCTGAGTTCGTGGCTGTTGCTTTCATGGGTCAGGCACACTAACAACTACCTCTGGCCGGAGCAGTGGTCCCAGACGGCCTGTTACACCATATGGGCTTGTCACAACATCAGTTCATGAGGCCGGGGGAGGGAGGGCGGGAGGGAAGCCAAAGATCAGGACCTCAGTGTCCGCGTGGCATGTACGAGTGTGTGTGGTGCAAACGAGCTCAGCGCAAGCTGTCTCCCTCCCTGTAGGTACCATCCAAGGAGCTTGAAAACCACGACCCCGAAGATCACCACGTCTTGTGCCGTGGCCCAGGATGTAACTAGGACCTGACCACAAGGAAAATGAAGACAAATGAAAGGGGCGCATGTCTCTGAGCAAGAGAGAACCACTTTCCTGCGTCTGCGATGAAATATGCAGGCAAGAGAGACAGCACAGGAGTGAAGAAGTCACACGACCTGCACCACCTTCAGGTAAGGCAGTTTCTCCCTCTTGCTGTGCCCGTCCCCTGCCTCGGGCCTGACATAGCATCACTAGACACTGGTCAGACTCCCCAGCGTAGCAGTCCCTGAGGCGCAGCGCCTGGCGGCACCTGGAGAGGCACACCTGGAGGCTCTACCTAATCAACAAGGCATCCTAAGAGGCTGCTGCTTTTCCCCCTTGCAGGAACGGGACTACAGACCTGACCCTCACCCAGCTTCTTAAATTCGTGCTCAGTGTCATACAGAGTTAGCTAGAAAGCAAGTTAGAAACACCCTTGGCACATGGAACCAAAAAATAAATTTTGGTGAGAAGAATTTGAAATTGCATCGAGTTCAACAGTCTCAATTTTTTTTTTTTGCACATGAGGGTGTTGATCTAAAGGGTTGTGTTCCTCTCGTTGTTATCAGAGTATTTCCCCTCCACTTACCAAGGAGTCCGGTGTTTATTGTCAGTAGACCTTACGGGGGTAAAGAAGGATGCAGCTGCAACTAGTCATTCCCCCACTCACGGCCACCCTCGTGGGGAGGCCTGGCCAGGGAGCATGCATTCTCCTCAGCGCCTCCTGCGGCTGCAGGAATTAGCTAACAGTACCCGCAAAGACACAGTCAGTCGGCAGAGTGCCTGGGAGAAAGGCAGAGCTAGGAAAATGCTTTTGTTGACTGGGAGATGAACTTACTAAGAATTTTCTGTGCCTATTCTATCCTATCTATTGATTGCATTGCATTATGCAATGAAATAAAATAATTTGGGTCATTAAAATCCATTTATATGTGAAACGACATTAAAAGATTAGAGATGTCACCTGCCTCTGCACTTGAGGTAAATGAAAGATGAAAGAATTCCAATCAGTTAAAAATTACTCCAAAGATTCTGAAGCTTTTGAAAAGCAGAGACACCTAAGATTCGCGATTGATAAAGACGGTATCTCCCATCACACACAATTCCCTTCTCCTCAGGTAAGGACGAGGCATCGCTGGAGCTGGGGGGCGTATCAGTGGCCACAGGTTGTCAATCCTGAAAGCAGGATGTGCCTTCGTCCAGGAGCTGCTCCCCGGAGAAAGGACATCAAGACATGAAGAGGAATGAATCCCAGTCTGTTGTTCCGAAGGATCGCAACAATGATATCAAAGATTATTTTTCCCTCAAATCTTACAAGCTCTCCCCCCTGCTAGTTCTGTTTTCTAATTAGCATATAATTATGTGCTCTTTCACACTAGGAAAATTATTCTTTTATTAACGACTCTTTGAAAAGTTCCCTAGTCTTTATCTTTGAAAGTGAGTTGCAAATGAAAAGGTTCTTATGACTTTTCTTTTGAACTCAGGAGTGGCAAGAAGTCGCCCAGCAGACGGCGAGGGATGTCACAGACATCCTGGAAGGGAAGGAACAGGGGTCAGGAGATACGCGTTGCCCCCTCCTTGCTCCCCAGAGGCAGTGTCTGGGAGTTTTCAGCATGTGTGTGCAAAACACTGATGCGCCTGTGAGGGCTCTTGAGTCTTTGCTTTCCCCTTTACTTGGATGAATAGAAAATGGGTCAGAAAAATGAGCTTCCTGAGCCCTGCACTTAGAAAATGGAATTCACATTTACGGAAGGAAAGTTCCCGCCTGGTCTCGGATGCGTTGTTCAACCGCCCCTGATGCACAGTCCGGTCTGGCAGGCGCCACTCACGTCTAGGGGCCCAGCAGGCTCACGGCTCACTTGGGCTGACCGTGCCGCTCCCTCGCCTGAGGCTCCCCAGCGCACGCCCGCGTGGACGGGGCAGTTATGAGGGAGAGGATACGCTGCTGCACATTTTAATTATTTCCCCAGCCATTTTGCTTGCAGTGATCGTCTCTTATGAGAGATCCTGGTTTCATGAATCACACATGGCTTCTGGCTGAGAGCAGCTCACAGGGCCTCTGGACCCTGCTTCTCCTCCGTGAGGTGCCCCTGTGTGGCTGGGGCGTCCGTGGCTGCTGGGCTCACCATAGGCGAGGCTCCCGTATGCTAACTGGCAAGAGGGCGTGCATCCCAGTGATTAAAAATACATCAGATTTTTCTGAATAATATTGTTATTTATACATGGTAGACGCCCTCTGTCTTCACCGTCCACTGCGGGCACCGCAATGCTGCACCGGAGCTAAGTCAGGACTATGTCAGGGCAGGGGACAGGCGAACTGCAACCTGATGTCCTTGGCAACGGTGCAGCCTCAAGGAGATCCGCCTGAACTGCCTCCTACGCCAAACGAACATTCACACCTGCACGTCTTATTTTGCTAAGCCATTTAGAAGGAAAACATGGGCAAACAAAACCATAGATGAACCAGATTCGTTTTGTTATTTTCAAATACATTCTCTCATACTATTAGTTCATTCCCGCCCCAATTACATGACTAATCACTTGTCTCCTTCCCACTCACAGCAAAATAAACATGTCATTGCTGATTCCATATAAGGAAAATATTTAAATTTTGTCCATTCAGCATATCTATGGAGTTAATTAGGAAATCAAAGATCAAAGCTAATTATTTTTTGATTTCTCCCACCCCACCCCCACCCCGAAGTCAGTCATCACAAGTTGAAATGCATCTTTTTCTAAAAAGGATCCTTTTCATATTGACCCTGACATTCAGGGTGACAGCCAACCGTTTATTGAACTGGAAATCAGGGAGATTAAAATAAACGCTTTCACAAAGTCAAACAATCTTGGTTGGAAGCTGAGTCCTATATGAAATGAGATCCTTTTTTTAAAAGAACTTTGGTTACTACCCATGGGAAGAGTAAGGGATTAGGGTCACGGCTCCAGCATTTAACCTGCGCGCACCCGTGGGGAGCGTGACATTGTCAGGATCTCGTGACAAAACACACCGGGGTTTATTTACTAGGTAACATGACGGCTGATGGCAGCTCTGGAAGATGATATTCGGAGTGAAATAAAAACCTGCGATGAAAAAATAAATCAGGGAGCCGATGGGAAAATGCACCATGGAGAACTATTCTCGCTCATTCTACCGCGACCACGTGAAGGTGTTCCGTCCCCCCCCCCCCCCCCCGCTCCAGCTCTAGTGAGTCACAGACACTTTGTTCTCTCCAGCCGCCGTCCACTTACCCGGGTCGTTTTCACTTTATTTCCAGAAGAACAGCTCCACCCTTTCCGGTCGGGAAGGACTTTGCATTCCTCTCCCTCAAGACACGGCTGCATGTGGCACCACCACTTTTGTTCCACTATGGAAGCTACAGAAGAGAGAAAAATCAACTGAGTGTTTTCTCTTTGGACGTGTCTGTTCTCTGGGTGCGCCGAGTGTTCCCCACGACTGGCCGACTGGAGTGTGAGCCACGCTTTCCTTTGAGTCCAAGCGGACAAAAAGGGGCTCAACCTTTCCATTTTTCTGATTAAAAGGACTTTATTCTATCGTGGGAATACCACCTGCCCGGAGAGCTACCCGCAGAAAATGTGTAAATTGATAATACAATAGTGTTTGCTATGGGACAGTAGCGATTTTTTCATGTGAAGGGAGACGTGTACCAATTTACATGAAAAATGCTTAGAATCAGTATTTAGACTAAATGTAATGTTTCCCCCCAGTAGGCTGAAAAGCAGGGCCAGGAGAGCTGAGAGAATTTTCTCTTACTGCGCGCAGTGACCCTCATCCCAAGGGATGGATCAGGCTAATGTAATCATTTCAGTTATAATTTATGGTAATGTCAATTAAATAGGCCCAAATAAAGATTTATATCCTGCTGTAATTAGCTGAGCCCTCCAAGAAATATTTTGATGCGTCTCCATAAAAATATTTCATATAAATTCTATGCACAGCTAAACTCACGCACATGTGTGCCATTTAAGAACCGTCCTGAGGTCTAGAAACCCAAACTATTCAGTCATCGATGTTTATCATATCCCTTCCCCCACATGCACCTGCCTGTGCTCTGCTGGCAAATCAGCATTTCAGTGCCCCAGTCAGCAGCACATGAACTTTCTGGAACCTCATTATAATTCCTGGTGTCCCCAAACTGCTGAGAGCTTAGAGCTCCTTCCAGAGGCTCTCAGGTGCCCAATAACCACGGTCTACCCGCATGGTGTCTAGCGTGGCCCCCAGGACAGACCCAGCTGCCCCAGCCCTGCAGAGCAACGGAAGAGCCTCACCATCCACGCAGGACGGGGCGGCGCGCGTGGTGCCAGCCACCTGGCCCGGGAAGCAGGAGCACTTGACCGTCTGCGAGCGCTCCTCGATCTTGTTCTTGTTGCAGCACCTGTGCAGCGCCACCACCTCGCAGGTGCCCGTCCTGACATGGTGCGCTGCGGACAAGACAGACGGGAGGTGAGCCACCCGGAGAGCTGCCGGACCCCCTCGTTGCAATCCCCAGGACGTTAAGGGTAGCTCCATAGGGCCCGCGGGCGGGAAGCTAGGAATACAACGACCTGACGCCATCACACAGGCTGACGTTCTTGCTGGGGTAGTGGGATCGCTGCTGTCAGCAAGTGCTTGCAGGAGCAGGAACCATTAGTGGGGAGATCAGAGAGAGTTGTGGGAACGGGGTGAACTGTAGGGGCATTAAGTGCCATCATCAAAAACGTTTATTTGCATCTGATCTCTCTGACCCCCTGATTTTAACATGCTAAAGTAAGGCGACCCAGGGGCAGAGACCAGTCCTGGCCTCCATGCGGAGGGGCTGGCAAAGCTTATGCTCCTCTGGGGGTGAGGATAAGGCCGGGCCGGCACCCACCTCCTCGGTAGTGGTCTGCCCAGTTGGCCTGGAAAGGAACTAATTGGGTGATTCCTGAAATTGCCACCATTTCCCAGAAAGAACCAGGCAATTGCAAGGCCCAAAACTCATTCCATTTTGCCTGCAGGACAGTGCCACCAGACCCAGCCGCAGTCAGCACAGAGCTAGTCCAGAGACTCAGCCCTATAAGCTGTGAGGCCCGTTTGTCACTCTGCATAAGGCCACTGAGCTTCACAGATGACTGAAATGTTTGTATCTCACTTTATGAGATGCATTATGGGGAGGCTCTTGTTTGGATTCATTTGCTTTCAGCATTTTCTCTTCAAAATATGGCCTGGGCCTCCCTGGTGGCACAGCGTGTTGAGCACAGCACTGTGAAGCTGTCCACAGCCTCCACAGCACCAGTTCGATTCCCAGCTGGCCAAGGAGATACCCACATGGCGCAGCAGACCTCTCCTGTCTCACCTGCTGCTCCCCTCAGCAGTGTTCTCGGTCTGTCTGCCTGTTCTGCTCCCCACTCTGTCTCTGGTGAATCCTCTCACTCTCCCACGACTCTGGCCTGTACCCCAGCTCTTGTATAAATTAAAAAAAAAAAAAAAAAGAACCTGATCTTGAAATGATAAAGTAAAAATCTCTTAGGCTAAAAAAAAAATCAGATATTTTTAGGAATACTATACTTTTAGAAATTTTCAAGATATTATATAACACAAATGTAAATAGAAAAAGTAGGAGATCTGAAATTTAATGTTATAAACATACTGAGACCCGTGCATTTATATTAACCTTCGCCTTGGAGATGAACAACTATGCAGTAACTCAGTTTAGAAGACTGTGCGGACTTCCTTATGAGAGCAAATCACACAAACCGGCCACCCCGCCCCTACACTTGAGACGAAGAAAAAAAAATGTGGCATGCAGCTTTGCCATGTCATCCTTGAAAGACCTCTCAAGAAGCAGATCCCGTTTCCAATGCCACAAAGATTTTTCTGCCACTGTCGAGATAAATGGGGATTTCTCAGATCCAATGTGTGATTCAAACACATATCTATTAAAGCTTAAGCCTTGAGAACAAGTTTCTTTTCCCATCCTTTGTGCTTTAGAAAAGTTCTTATCTAAAGATGATTCCGTTATTATTTTATTGAATGCTTTGTGTTACACGAGTCAGGGTACTGCTTTCTACTCAGTACTTGACCTAGTCACATTTTTACTGTGTCGCTACCACCTCAAGCCTGGTTCTGAGCATGGGGGTGCCGGAGCGAACTAGGGGGACATGGAATCTGACATTGTTCTGGAGAAAATAAAATCTATGAATTACTTATGCAATGTTATAAAGCAATGTTCCCGCAATAAAAAATAAAATTAAATAAGTTGTAAATACTTATTTAACCATCAATAAGACAATATCAGATTTTTAAGTTTCTAGAAGGAAATGCAATAATGTGGTTACAAATAATTATGCCAGAGGGGATGTATATTTTTCTGAGTCTGGGACGACCTCTATGGGCTGATAACTGGAGCGATGAAATGTCCATCATGAGACTCTCAGAGTGGAGAGCAATCCAAAGAGGAGCGACAAAACACAAGGGTCAGGAAGGCAGGCGTGATGTTCTCCCCAGAACACGAGGGGACTGGCCTGATGGAACCATTGAGAGGCTGAGGGCAACGTGTCCCACCGTAGGGGCTGGTATCCCGGAGTGAGGAAGTTAGGTTTTATTCTTGTTAGTTAGGTTTTATTCCACGCAAAGGGCAGAAGTGCGAGCATCCTATTTGTCCTTTAGAAGTATACGCACCCCTTCGAGATAACAAAGGGAGCCAGGATGAAATAGGGAGCCCCGTTAGGAAGGCGTCTAGATGGTAGAACAGGCAGCCGCAGAGAGGGGGAAATATGGGTATTTATTGCAGACGTGGTTTGATTTGCTCGAGAGCTGAATGAGCGGCGAGGGAAGAGGAATTAAGGGTGATTTCACAGCTTACCCAGAGCAATTATAAACGGGTGTTCCTTATGGATAAAAATTTGGGGGAAGAGGAATTTGCCAAATACTGATTGGGTTCAGACACCTGTTGTGTCATGTTAAGTCTCAGACCCTTACACGACACCGGGTGGGGCTGTGAAGCAGGAGACAGCCGGGATGAATCGGAGCCTGGGGAGGAAACTCTGGCTGCAGAGAGATGCTCAGGAGAGCTGAGCTGGCAGGGGGGATCTCAAGCCACCAACTTACTATGGAGGGTTACCGATAGAGAAGACAAAGAACAGTTCAATGCCTGGGTCTGGAATAAGGACTTCACAAAGAAGACGGACGAGGACGGAAGGAAAAAGAACATGCGAGGAAGCGCTGAATCAAAGGGCAAGAGGAGCAGCTGGGGCAAATGCTCGTAAAACTTTCAATAAATAGAGGGACATCATTGTCCATTGATGAAGTAACACGATGTCATTGAGAGCACAGGCCCCAGAACCGAGGAGCTCGGTTTGAATCTAAGCTCCTCTCAACAGCAAATTAACTCAACCGTCTGGTACCAGTTTTTGCACATCCCAGAGACGGCGGCTGCGAGCACCCAGTCCACAGGGTCGGGTCGGCCTGCAGGTGCAGGGAGTCGCTATGCAGAGCGGGCGCTGTAGATGAGCTCTGGTTACCATTATTACCACGGTTCTTGGTAAAAATCATCTGCGGGGCCATGATGAAAGTAAAAGCGTGGTTGAAGTGAGTTGAGCAGAGAGTGGCATGCAGTTTCAATTACAAAAATTTCTTTCAAATGGGTTTTCTGTGAAAGGAAGAAAACGGAGCAAACAGCTAGGATGAAGCCAAGGAGAGGTGAGAGGGGTCTCCCCGCCCCACCGGGGATAGAAACACGCCTGCAGGAAGGAGCTGTTGGAGAGAGGGACGTTGACCATGCGGGAGAGTAAATGCTCTTGAGGAAGAACAAGGAGCTGAGCTGCTTGGCATCGGATGGATGTGGGACACTCAAGGTCATTTTAAGGGCAGTGATGGGGGAGACGCAGCTGCAGGGGAGGCAGGCATGAGAGTGCTGACTAGATGAAGCAATGACAAGGTGAGGCAGAGTCTTGTCTGATTTCATCTATTTTTTTATGAAATGTGAGAGATGAAATCTGAGAAGAAAATGAATATGAAGCAGCTACACGAAACAGAGGGAAAGTGAGAATTTACTGGAAGGAGTGGGAGACTGATCCGGCAGGGAGTAGGAACAGTGAACTGCAGAGGACACTGCGGAGGGGGAGGGGTGGAGTCCCAGCAGAGAGGCGATAAATGTCTCCACGGTGATCGATTGCGTGGGACAGACTCTTACGGTCACTTCTGAGGGTGAATTAGGGAAACAAATATGTCCTGATGAGATTGGTCCTGCAGGTCTTTGAATGGAAACCAAAATAGACACAGGAGATTATTCGGGCTTCTACACACAGTGGCACTATTTGGCAAAACACTGAACTATGCGAGGTTCCAGAAGCTTGGGGTGTGGGATGCTTTTCTGCTGCAGCCAGGAGCAGGCAGGTGAGGTCGGATTGAGCGCTCCCCCCAGAAGGGGCCTCCCGTCGGCTCCAATGCCACTGACCACCTTTACTGTGAGGCGCTTTTATCAGACATTGGAAAACAATGGACAGGTGAAAACTCTGCCTCTGCCTCCCCATCCCAATGCCGATATCGAAATTCATTTCTCCTTTGCCTGACAAGAACTATAAGGAGATAAAGTAATTGCGGAATAGGACTAATGACCACCCCAAGTATCTTTGGTTCTCTCCTTTCGGGACACACGGTAACACTGTAATGACTCACCTCATGCAATTTAGAGGTGATGTGTCTAGGAGCACACAACAGAAGCTAAACTAGCATGGGTCACGGATGAGCCAAAGCGAAGGCTCTCCGTCCGCGTGGCTGTGGTAAGAACGAATGTGTGAGCCCTCACATTCCTTCCCATCAGCCAAAGCGACCAATTAAGTTCTCGGTCATGGGGACTACGTCAGCCTGACGCTGCAGGTGCAGAGAAATGGAACATGGTCCCCACCAACCGGAATGGCTCTGTGAGTGGGAACTAATCCTGAGGTGCTTGAAGCTTCTAAAATTTGGATGTCGTGTGCTACTGTCACAAAACTTGGGGTTGCTTCCGAGATTGCTTCATTCGGAGGAGCTTTCCAAATGCATCAGTTGGAAGGTTGAGTCAGAGAAGTCTATCTTAATACCCGAAACACTCGCACTTATTTGAGTCAATGCAGAATAAATATGAAAAAGAAAATACTGTTTGTAACGTGAGGACTTAGTCCACCCCTGGAGTAGTTTAGTGGACACAGCTGGGCTGGGATACAAGAGCTCTGGAGAGGAAGATGAGCTTCCCCCTTGAGGAGAAAGGGGGTGACATGCTGGCCTTAGGGTACGGGAAGAAAAGGATTAAATCCGAGCTGCCCTGGGAAGACAAGGGAACGCGGGACTCGGGACTCGATGTCGAGATGAATAATAAAGAAGCCTGGGAA
The DNA here is from genome assembly GCF_014898055.3 of Talpa occidentalis. Classification (NCBI taxonomy): domain Eukaryota; kingdom Metazoa; phylum Chordata; class Mammalia; order Eulipotyphla; family Talpidae; genus Talpa; species Talpa occidentalis. Next base: position 84,316,560 of record NW_023601653.1, read on the forward strand.
GAGCTGGCGCCTGACAAGCACCTGCTCTCCCGCCCTGACCTTTCTCTTCATCGTCTATAAATACAACGCACAGACCCACGAGGAGCATTTCCTGGTGAGAAATGGGACTTGGTGAAAAATCGCTCTTAGTCTTTGTTCTTCTTAATAAAACTGAACTTGTAGAGTTGGGTTTTTGGGAGGGGCGATACTAACCTTTTTAAAATAGAAGAGATGGCAGGTGGGCACTAGACGGCCGTGCATTCAAAGGGTTAAGGCATGTGTGGGGGGAAAACCACGATTCTGTGCTTGTGAGTGCGTGTGTCCATCGAGGGCAGGAAATAGCCCAAGTGGGATACAGCAAAAGAGGGAAATTAATATTGAGAGCATTTTGTTCACCTGAGCATGACACAAGTTTTTCCATTGTCTGTTGTGCATCTTAATTCCTTATTATAAAATTCTGTAGACAAATTTTTCGTGTAAACTGCTCGGTATGTGGTATGTGTTTAATAAATGGTAAACAAGTAATTTAAGAAGGTAAAACTAATTCCTGTTGTTTTCCTTTAAAAGGTTAATGAGACTGTGGAACATTTAAGCAGTTACAGAATTCTCTACACAGATTCAGACAGAGCTCGTGATAAACTAACCTAATTAAATATTAGGTCTTTCAAATTAACAAAATAGGCTCCATAGACAATCACTTAGCATCAGACTAAAATATTGCAAGACCCCCTGGCGATGATTTAAGTGAAATATAACAAAAACAATTTTCTTTATATCACAGTTCTCAAGTCACAAAAAAATAACCCAAACCACCTTTCTGCTATTTTTCCTGTTGCTCATGGGCTTAGAGCTCTTGAAGGTGTATCTGCAACCAGCTCACTTCCTAACCTCCATTTCATAACTGTTGCTGCCTGTTTTTTGCTGGGTCTGGTGCAGAAACACAGTATTTCCTCTTGCATGTTGGTGAAATGACACCAGACACACATAGGTTTGATTCTCATGAAAATACGGCGAGCAAGTCTTCCTGGCTTCTCCCTGCTGCCTTCCAAGGCCCTGCCTTTACCTCTCATTTCAACAGGAGGATCGCTGGCCCTATCGTGTCTTGGAATCCTGGGCTTAAGAGACTGTCTCTTAAACCCTTTCTTATGACTCAATGTTTTGGGACCTCCCTGGTAGCACAGGGGTTAAGGACAGTGCTGTCAAGCTACCTGCAGCCACTGCAGCACAAGTTCGATCCCCGGTGGCCAGGGAGCTACCCACATGGCGCAGCAGACCTCTGCTGTCTCCCCGCTGCTCCCCTCAGCAGTGTGTTTCAGTGGATCTGCCCGCTCTGCTCCCCATTCTCTCTGGTGAATCCTCTCATCTGCCCCACAACTCTGGTCTGCACCCCAGTTCTTTTATGCATAAATGAATCTTTATAAAAAAAAATGACTCAACATTTTGCAAAGCTTTATGACTGGTATGTTCTAAATTCTATAAGGCATTTTAGCAAAACCCTTAACCTTTGTTTACAAATGCTTTTTTATCTGCTGAAAAGAATGTCTCCGTAGGAGGGAGACTGACTTAAAGAGCATTTGGTTTTTATGCATGCCTAGATTAAACATATATATACACATATTATTAATGTAATTATAAACATATTTTATATATACATTAATATGATCATATTTTATCACTACCTCTTACCCAACCATAAATGCATGTGTATAAAAATGTGTTCACAGTAGAAAAATATTTACACAAATCATTCACCTTGAATAGTGGTTGTGGGTCTTGCATTGATAAAAGCACGAAGCGACGTCCATCACATTCTATGTGTAAAGATCATTCACTGTGGAAAGAACTTTGGAACAATGGCAATTGCTACCATTGATTGCATATAAAACGTAGGTTGAGCATTAATCCCTTTATCATCACAACCACCACCGGAGAGGAAACTAAAATTATCCCTGGTTTACAGATGGAGAAACTGAGACACAGACATCTGCCTAGTGCCATCGCCAGTAAGAGACAAAACCAGAGTTGAGAACCAGGTGGACTTTTTCCAGAAATCATGATCTGAGACACTATCCTCCCTGCCTTGCAGATGGCGCTCCAGACACTCTCAACAATGTCAAGGGATGCGGGGTCACGCCACCACCCCGTGTGCAATGCTCACGTGTCTCCAAGGACATGGGCTGTGGAGCCGAAATAGCTGAGTGCCAGCTAGCTCCGTCTACACAGGCTGGAGTGCACCCTGAACACGCTTGTTCGCCTTTGAACAATCATAAATCAGAGACATCCTGCAGGGGAGGCGGGAGAGGGGTCGGAGGGAGGGAGGGAGGCGCACGGGGGACTGAGGTGATGGTGCACAGGGGCCTTGGGGAAGGAAACTCTATGGGGACTGCCCCTGAGGAGGTGGGGGAAGCAAATATTGTTTAAAAATGATCAAGGAAGTAAAAAATTTTAAAAAATTAATTAAAAAAAAAAACAAAAAGAATTGATTTGCTCAGCTGTAAATGGCTCCATAAGGTCCTGTTGGAGACCAAAGGAGATAACATATTAAAACTCCTTTGCAACCACCTGACATCACTTACTTTTATTCTCACGTGTGGTAACTAACAAACACCATCATGGTGCAACACATGCAAACTGCACAGATGTGGCAGTGAGGGAAAGTTAGCTCCATTCTAGAAAAATGTAATTCATATTTCAAAAAAAATACACACGCTTAATGTGCGCTGACATGAGAGACACATGAAAGAATTTAATCTGACACAAAAGCTACAGAAGAGAGTAAATTGAGCATCAAGTTGTGAATTTGTTCCTACCCGGTTTCTTCTCCATTAGATTTCAGGTCTTATTTGTATTCCGATTTGTCACATTGATTCTCAAATTTTGTTTGTCTCCACACACTCCTATTTAACGGTTTTACCAGCTTGACGAGCTCCCCGGGGTGGCCGCGCCACCCCTTCCGAGCAGACATAAAACATCACCTGCGGCACCCACAGGCATCTGCAGCGCAAGCTCAAGCTCGTTAGTGGGTTTAGTTGCTGTAAATCACTTCGAATGGGGGAAATGTGCTGAAACAAAAACTTTTTGTGACAGCTCATTTCTCACTTTAATTCATTAGTGAGAAAATAGGGCACATTTTTAGATGTCCAGGCTGAAGCAATCTAATTAAAAGAAATGGTCATTTAGATAGTTCGATGAAATTTCAGAAGTTTGAATAATTTATGAAGTCGGGATGCCCAGGGAGCACAGAGCAAAGTGCCAATGACATTTTTACAACACCTGTTTTCTAAAACGCTTCCATTATCGATGGGAAAAAATAAAATTATCGGGAGGGAAATAGATGGCTACTAATGGGTAATAATGCTGTTAACACTGCTGTTGATTAACAAAAGCAAATGAATTTCCAACCAAAGGAGGCCCCCAGTCTATATCAAGAGGCAGAATAAAAGATGACTCACTCTTGGGAGAAATTTAAATTCTTTGTCTCTTCTCAATCACAAACATGTATCCGTATTATAAGCTTTTTAAAGATTTATTTATGCATACAAGAGCTGGGGTACAGGCCAGAGGTGCGGGGGGGTGAGAGGACTCCCCAGAGACAGAGTGGGGAGGAGAACAGGTGGATCCACTGAAACACACTGCTGAGGGGAGCAGCGGGGACACAGGAGAGGTCTGCGGCACCATGTGGGTAGCTCCCTGGCCAGGAATTGAACTCATGTTGCAGTGGCTGGTGGCAGCTTCAAAGTGCTGAGACTTAACCCCTGCACCACCAGGGAGGCCCAAGTATTATCAGTTCTAAGTGAGAACTGAAGTGAGGAAGGCAAATCTAGGCACAGTAGTCTCTCTACACTGTCTAGCAACTTGTGCTCGTAAGAGCTGCTCTGGAAAAGAACTGAACCAATCAAGTCCACTCCTCGAAAATTTGAAGTCAAAGTCATGGAAGAGCCACCATGGAAACAGACACTAGAGCCAAAAGGCCACGTGGCACGACTCAGCGGACCCAGGCGAGCTCCGTGAGCACCTCATGGTGATGAGAGTCTGGGCCCAGGGGAAGCAGACTAGACAGGAGGTGAAGTTCAGGCTCAAACTCTGGCAGGAGATGAGAAAGGAGGTGGGCCCACCGCTGCCTTGATGCCTGTCCTTCGGGCATTCCTGACTTTTCTCCGAACTCCTCAACTATTTCGTAGATCGGGTCTCATGAACCTCCCTTTTCCTGTGGTGACTTGACCATCTCTCTGCCCTTGATCCCAAAATGTGCTGACTGGAACATTCCTCTTTTTTAATTAAGGTTGTAATTAGCACAAGATAATTATCAGCCAAAAGTAATCTCTACCCTTACTTTTAAGAGCAAGAAGCAAATTTCCACCTTCAAAGTAGAGGCCAGGAAATTCACAATGAGACAGTCACATTCGAACATCGTCTCAGCGTTCCAGCTGACCTTTCAAATGAGGACCCTGAGGTCACTTCAAATAGTTATATGTGTATATATATATATATATATATATACACACACACACACACACACACACACACACACACCCCTATACGATGCATTTGTACACACTCTATGTACATATATCATGTGTACACTCACACACATTACTACTGACATATAATAACATCACTAGACTTACATGCACAAAATACTGACTTGGTATTTCTACGACTGCAACGTTCTCACAATTCTAACCTCTGCACCTAGGACTGCACATATTACAAAATTTTCTCATGCTGAGCACTCCTAAGCCCTACCGTCCAACCACTCTCCTCCATTAGCTACAGTCCCCTGCTGAGCGTGCCAGCCCCATGACCAAAGGATTTCATCACTGAAAGTCTGTGCCTTTTAACCCCTTTCACCCATTTATATATTCCTGTTTCTGATGGGAAGGAGAGAAAGTGTTTTTCTATTTCATCCTAAATCACACACACACACAACGTGAATCATCAGAACACCCTGATGCCTAGGCACTGTAAGAGCGACACTGATCTTCTAGGACACACACTCTTCCTTTCGGTGTCCCCAGGAAGGGGGCAGCGTCAGCCAGCGCTTCTCAGGGAAAAGCTACCACGAGACAGAGCAGCGGAGAGAGATGGGCCGTGGGCGCCCACGCGCACACCTGTGCCTCGTGCCAGCCTGAGGAAGCCACTAAGGCCTCTGGGTCTCCTGCCTTGTAAAAAAAAAAAAAAAAAAAAAAAAAAAAAGGAACATATTTAAAGACTCCTTCCAATTAAAACAATTCTATGAGTTTATGAAATAATTCGATTCCACTGTGATGGACACTCTGCATCACACTGTGAGAACATGGAAGACAGAAATCCACTTTCTAATTTGCTCCAAACTAGCCTAAGACAATTCATGAAGTCACTGAACTTAATGAAATACTGAGAAGGGAGTTGATGAAATTTGCATTTAGGATATCTTTCTTATCGATATGAAGTGCGGAATCTTAACTGCACGGTGTGATGTTCACCGCGAAGCCGACCTGCATCCCCATCTTGTTTTTATGTCCAGAACAGCTTGAACGCCAGTGAGGCTACGAGAGAAATCAAGTCCAGAAGGCCACGTCCACAGCGGCTGGGTAAGGATTCTGAAATCAGACAGTCTAGACACCAGCCCCCCTTCTTTTCTGTCCTCCTTGGCAGACAACTAGACGACACTCTCCAACCTCCCTTGCATGGGACACACCAAATGTGGCTGGAAGTAAGTTAAGCGCCTTGAGGATCAGGCCTGGTAGAGGCCTCCCACTCGCTCGGTCACTCCCTCCCATCGGACATATGTCAGTGCCAAAGGTGAACTTGAAGAGCCATCATCAGTCTGGGTCCCTGAATGATTAGGTAGAGGAGAAACCGCTTGAGGGTCCCTGGTTTCACCGCACAAGAAATAAACTTAGAGCTCTAGCCCTCTAGTCCCAATAGCAGCATGAACCGACCTGCAGGGCTATTCCTGTTCATGGGTCTACAAAGGGGTCGGTGCAGTCAAAGTACTTCCTAAGGGAAATATTTGCCCAGTGAGTAGAAAGAGCACTGTTAAGGTCTGAGTGTTTGTGTCCCCCCAAATCCTGATGTTGAAAATCTAATGCCATGGGGGATGGTTTTAGGATGTGAGTGTATGGAAGATACTAGATTTGAAACAGACTCCCGGAGACCTCGCTCACCCTACCACCAGGTGAGGGTACAATGTGACGACTCCAAGCCAGGAGAGGCTCCTCCCTTGATGGTGCTGGCACCCCAATCTTGGACTTGTGAGCTCCAAAAGTGAATTTCTGTTGTTTATGAGCCAGCCAATCTGTGCCTTTATTTTACAGCAGCCCAAACAGACTAAGCCATGCAGAGAACAGAAATATGCAATTTGAAAACATTATCCATCTCTCTAAGCTGCCGTTCCTCCTCTGTGGAAGGGAAATTGCAATATCATCTGTCAGGAATATTATTTGAACTACCACTTGACTTATTTGGACTAAAACTTCCTCAACAAAATTGAAAGAATCTTTAAGTTACTTTTTTCCTCTCAAATGTGTTGTGTGGTGTCCTATGTACAATTCTTCATGAGTACAGGTGCTGAGATAATTTGATTTTAGGAAATGATTATTTCTTGAAAGGGTTAACTTCTGATTTTGATATCTAATTTTGTAGATTCGTAATTCCATACCCTTCTGTAAACTAAGAGGGTTTCTACACATGGGGTCTACTCTGAAGCCAGCGAGACAGTCATAGATAGAAGAAATTGGTATTATTCAGTAATGGACAAAATCTTTGCTTACAACAAAATCTTTGTCTCACATGGAAGCTTTGCTTTGTACCCAGTGATGGACATGAAAAGCAAATTTAGGTTCTCTTTACTCCACACTTCAGCAATTTCAATATAGAACAGCCAGGTTCTGAGCATCACTCTAGATCAAAAGGATATAAATCAAAATTTTAAGTAAGGCTAGATGAATCCTGCTGTGAGTTCTCAGAAGAAAAATGTTAGTAGCTTTCTGAAAATTTATATTCTCCACTACCCATTTAACGGGCAGGATTTTATAGGCGCCTACCATTTAGACCTATTTTGTTGTTAATAGTTTCTGAAAATGTCCTCTTAAAATGATATGAGCATTCATTTATAATGTAAAATTTAAGTTACAATACAGAAGCAGCAAAGTGCTGCAGGAGGATCGCTGGTGAGTTAGAAAATCCATGTCTTTATTTGTACTCGTCACTAACCACGAGGTCCCCGCCAGCCCATTCACATGCTGCAGACTGACCCAGCACTGATGAACAGGGAGGCGTCGTGGTATCTCCCGAGAGCATGAAATCAGAGGAAAAACTGTCCCTGCTTTCAAGGCTCTCAGAAGGCAGCCAAGGGTGAAAGCCATGCACACGAAAGCAAAATAAATTAATAAAGGACCCACGGTGGAATAAAGGACCCACCCAGATCAAGTGGCATCACAGGAATTGATGTCCTTGATAAGTCCCCTGCTGTTGGCTTGTTCTTTCGTAACTTGCCTTTTCCTCCTGAAAGTGAAGGGGGCATGTGCAGTTGACTTGCTCCTGGACAGAGTGAAGTGGACATTACCCAGCGAGCCTAGTGAATGAATCAAAGGCTGAAACAGCCTCTGGCGGCAGCATCTGGCTGTCTCACGAGAGGAAAGCCGGCAGGTGCTGGCTTTTACACAGCTGAGACTGGCTGTGCGACTGAGCAATTCACTTATACTGATGCCTCAGTTTCCCCATCTGCACAACAAGAATCAACCAATTTCAATAGCATTGATGGGCAAGCTGAGTGAGAGAAAACCAGTACAGTGTTTAGTACTGTATCTGAGCAGTTCAGGAATGTTCCCTGCTGTCTCAAACGTGTACACAAGTTTGACCATAAATCAAACCGACATGAAAGAAGAATCATGACTATGACAAACTTTATGTCTCCCTGAATGTATGTTTTCTTGCAGACCTCACAGCTGAAGGTAAGGCCCCGTATATGCCAGCACCTACAACAGAGATATTCCTGAAGCTCTCCCGCAACACCATGCGATTTTACTGTCACCTTCTAGGAGACAGCGTCATAAAACACTAGTTTTGCTCGCTCCTTGGGTCGAGGAAATAAATACTTATTCTTTGTGTAAGACGTCTTGGCACTATTGTTTATTCAATCAAGAGAACGAAACCATTGAATTTGGTTACAAACACTGCACGTAGAGAGTCACCCAGCGGCCTTTACCGTAGACAAGCAGAAATGGCCAACAAAATCCCTGACAACCAGCAGAAACCACCCTGCTGCAAGAGACATGTGTATTTATAAGTGAAATCTCCATGTGTAAGGAAGAGGATGTAAGAGAAGGATTAGCATATTTCTAGAAACTCAACATGTACTATGCTTCGCTTGATAACCTCCCGTGACTCCCCGACCCCCATGTTTGTCTTTTAACTGAAGATGGTAGCTAGGGGGTAGCTAGAGTCCTTTGGAGAGTCACTCAGTTCTCTGGGTATCTTACACGCCTACAGGAGTCGTATGTGTTACAAATGTCTGTTTTTCTCCTGTCAATCTGCCTTTTAAAACAAAAGGGATACATTCAGGAAAAGTGAGTCTCTGGCCATGTTGTCTTTGTGTGACTGTCAGTGAATGTGGACACTTCTCCAAATAGTACTTCTCCATTTTAATGGCAGAGAAATTCAGGAAGGCACCTTGGAAGAGGAGTTGGGTCATCAAGGACTAGCAGTGTGTCCTTATTGATGTGTCCATTGGCACTGGGGTACTGACACTGCCAGAGTACAAGGGTCTTAATCTGTAGCTTGCCACAATGCCCCCAAGCAAGACTTTTTCTACCCCGAAAAGTCTTTAAGCCTGGCATTGACTTGGAATCCCATCAGGCAACCATTTCCAGATGGAGGTTTCAACCCTACTGAAGATGGCCCTAGCCGGCAGTTTTCTTCCAAAATCAGCTTCTCTACCATTCCAGATCTTTTCAGTTGTGTTTACATTAGCGCTTGCAGACTTACCACTCACTTTCACATTATATAATAAACAAGGATGGTTTTCTCGAGTGGTTTAAATCACCCAGAGCTAGCAGCGAATTTAGCATCCTCATCAGGTCCAATGTTTTTGATTGTCAACCTGAAGATTTGGAGAAAATTAAGCAGACCAAAAAGTGTTCATTTGGGATCAAAGAGTTGCAATTTGGGGTCTACAGATTTAGGTAAATGACACAGAATGTGACCCAAGGGGGGATAAAGTTGAGTGTTTTTACAGAGGAAAAGAGGAAGATGAGCAAGTAGTTGTTACGAGGAGCTTCTTGGTGTTAAAAAGCTTAACTATCCTTGGCTATCGATAATAGATTATCTAGAAAGAGCAAAGAGAGAGCAAACTGATTCTGCGCCTGGGATAATCGTGTGGAGTCATCACTTCAGTCTCCTGGATGACTTCTCAAACAATTGTTTCCTTGATGGGTTCTTAAAAACAACTGCTTTTGACCCAGGCCAAAATTTCTTGACCCAGTTCAAATGAGCTTAGCAATGCAATTTCTCTGTAATGACGCCCTGATTCCATTTTTAAAATGGCTCCACAAAGGCCAGTTTTTCATACTTTTAACCCCAGAAACTTTCTGCTTTTGTTGTGGTGGTGTAAGGAAATCTTTGTCTGGTCTGCAATCTAGTTCATTAGAAATTTCTACATGTTAGACTTCTCTTTCTCAAATTTTTATTAGTCTTTTTGCTTCCAATGAAGCGAGTATTTTAATAGATTGCATCACTTTGCTCTTGCACTTGCAGGCTGCACCCGTGGTGTCCTGGGACAGACCTAGTGGACAGCAATGATCACCATGACGTCCCACTTTCATAGCCCTAATAACTTTTCCTCTTTCCCAGGTAAATCACTCAAAATGGCCTCTTCCTGGCAATGCTAGCAGTGGGTTTTGTAGACGTGGGGCCTTGATGAACAAAGCAAGGCAAGAAGAATCAAGTGCATGGTAAAGTCAGTGATCATAAGGTATATTAGGCTGCTGCAGGCCTTCAACACTGTGGCCTTGAGATAGCGCAATGTCACTAGACAATAGGAATTTGGGGTCTCTCATCATATACGTGGTCAGTAGTTGACCAAAGCATATTTATGTGGTCTAAAACCAACAGGAGATCTCAGCCTCGAAAAAAAAAATTATTTTCCTTCCCTACATTGGCTTCATCAACACCATCACGCTGCTCCTCACAAATCCAGAATCTCCATTATCGTTGTGAGAACATTTCTCTGGATGAGAAGTACAATATGTGGCGATGGTTTTCAATGAAATTAACTCATGGATCTGGTTCTCAGCAAGTGACCTGCTTATATAAAAGTCAGTAGATAACAATTTTTTGCAGAGTAGTTGAGAACAGAAATTTTAGAGTCAAGGCTATTTGGATTCAAATTCCAGTTCTGCCACTTACTTGCTACATAACCTTTGGCAAATTACTTAATCTTTCTGTTTCCTCTTTTTTGAAAGGAGGAAAAGTCACATTATCGACCTCACCACATTGGTGTATGTATTTAGTGAACACGTATAAAGCACTTGTGACAGCGTCTGACCATATATTCTATGTTTGCTAGTGATGGAAATAACATCTTACTTACAACTCTGGAGAGGCAGGGAGTACTGTCACTATGATAAGAAACAGAGAAGGTGGGGTTGGTGGTAACCACAGTCTCACAAAATCCTCCTGAGGAACAACTAAGAGTCCATATACTAGAGTCAGATAAACCCCAATTAGAAAATTGACCTATTAGGCATGACCCTGCTCAAGTTATTTCATTCCAAAGTCTCAGATGACTCAGTTATAAAATTAGATGAACATTATCTACAATTAAAACTGATTTGAAGGGGCCTCCCTGGTGGCACAAGGGGTTAATCACAGTGCTATGAAGCTATTGCCAGCCACTGAAGTACGAGTTCGATCCCCGGCCAGGGAGGTGACCCACAAGGCCCAGCAGACCTCTCCTGCTCAGCAGTGGATTTCACTAGATCTTCCTGTTCTGCTCCCCACTCTGTCTCTGGTGAATCCTCTCGCCCCTGCACCTGTGGCCTGTACTAATGCTTGTGCTAGAGCAGCAGGCCCTCCCTGAGCTGTCCGGGAGCAAACAGGACCACGCAACCCCTCCAGTGCTCACCCTGGGCTCCCTGCGGCCGTCCGCTCCAGCCTAGTCTCATTCCAGGATAAACACCCGGACTTTGGAGATGCGCTGCTCTGCATGGCTATGTCCCATCGATTTTCCCCGTGGAGGGGAGGGCTGACCACAATCCTCTGAGAGGCTAAAATCAATTGGGAGGGAACAGATTTTTCCTATGTGGGGTCAGCGGCTACTCTGGAAAATCAGTGACGTTTTCTTTCTCCATGAAAAGTCCAGATACTATATGTTGGGTTCGAGCACGCACAGGTAGAACGCAAGTGATTTCCTCCTGTTCCCAGAAAACAAAGCTGTTCCCTCCGTAGTTTCTTGTGGCAGGATCCATCCCTTCCTTCTGTTTTGTGACTATAAATATTAATCCCCACTACAACAACATCTCTATTAATAAAGAGAATACAGCCCCCTGCCATATTGATTTCAGGCAAAACTTGAAAACCACAGTCGTAGCTAGTATTATGCTTAGGGGTGTATTTGAGGACATCAGATAAGGAGAGTTACAGGATGAAAAATCATTAAATGCAAATGAAAATAATGTCAAATATCCCAGAACATAATGTATGTGATTCCGCGCCACGGGCATATGGGAGAGATGGCAGAGATCAGATTAAATCAAGATGAGGGCACGGGAGGTACCAAGGGGGGGAAATGCCAACAGGCAGAGCTGTGCTAGGGCAGGACACATGTCACAGGTGGAAGAAACTAATAATGTAGGGACATCGGGTCAACTTCAATCAAATTCAGTAAAAGCCAGAAGCCGTCACAATGCTCTGCAGCAGGCAGGGAGCTGGGAGCAGGACTGCAGGGGGGCAGTGGGGGGAAAAAGCCATTAGATTGCCCTCAGTTGGACTAGAGACATCTCCAGACTGTCAGCTGATCTTCCTTTTCTTCTAGCATTTACTTTATGAAATTTGCAATTGTAAGTTCTTTCTCTGCCCTTTGGAGATGCACATTTTCTCCCAATCCCAGGCCAGTTTATGCAACCCAGAAATCCCTTCCTCAAGAACCCTGGAGCCCTCCCTTCGACACATGAGCACCAAGGACAATAAAGCCCAGGTCGCGCACCTCGGCGAGGAGGTAGGATTAGCACTGACTGACGTGCGCCAATTCACACACGTATTGAACTAAAGACATCTACATCGACTGTCTCCCTCCCCCGTCCTCCCGCAGGCACCTTCCACATGCTCCCCACTACCCAGCCCTTAAAAAATGCTCCTGACTTTTGTTTGAGTGGAGCTGAGTTCAATCTCTCCCTTCTATTGTCATCGTCCTGAGTCAAATCTAACTTGCTATTTTTAAAAAGTTTCCAGGACAATTTTTCTTTCAGGAACTAACTGTGGAACATGTGCTTAGAGAGCTTAGAATATAATAAAATCTAAATTAAATTCATTTAATTCATACCACTGTAATTTTGGAAGCTCCAACGGGTGGCCTCCTAACTTTACTCTCCAAAAACAATCTTTTTACCAGTTTGCATAACAAGCAAAGTCTTTCTAGGAGATCATAAGCCTCTGCTATAAACCAGAGGGTGAGTCTGGCTGAGGTAATGTATTAGTGTGAGGCACGTCAGTCGTGGTGTAATCAGTCAATCGATAGGTATAAATGGGTCATTAGAAGATCCTTTCCTGTCTGGATTGAGGCACAGGAAGCATGAGAAGAACAGAAGGGCAAGGGGGGGGTGTGAAGAAAAAAAGGCAGAAAAAGGAGGTGAAGACAAATTTCACAGCATTTACAGCTTTACCTAGAGTCTGTCTCATCTACCTCCAGCTGGGTTAGTCTAAAAAGTTGTTGGGGGTAGGGGGTGAGGTATTTTTGTCATACAGGTGCAAATACAGGCAGCCAAACAGCCTGATTAATAAAGATGTTCAGGGTTTGTTTTATTAAACACTTATGACTTCTCACAAGTAGCTTAGATTTCAGAATATCATTGTACCTGAAACCTCACAGTGTTGTTCCACTTGTTTTGGCATGACATGCATCAAGTGTGCATGTGTGTGTGTTGTGTGTGTGCACGCATATGCACATGCCATAGTCTTAGGAAAAGCAAAAAAAAAAAAAAAATTACCAATTCCCCTCCATTACGGATATTGCGATTTTGAAAAACAAAAGTGCTCAGATATAAGAATTTTAGAAATAAACCATAAATAGATGCCTTAACACGTTAATGCATCTAATGGGAAAACAGATCATAACACAGTTGTAAATTGCTACCAACACACCAATAGAGTTTACAGTGCAGCGAGAACAAAACAATTGAGCTAAAATAACAATAATTACAATTAAAAAGTGAGACACAATTGTCTACTTTTCCTAAGGGATAGTTGCTCCGAAATGAAGGAGCTGGAAAGTCACGAGGCAGGAAGCTCACCAACCCCTTCTTGTCGGATCTTCCTTAGAAAACTGGGGCCTGGGGCCAGGAGGAATGTGTGTTATACAAGGTGGCATAAAAAAAAGCCTATATTTGCAAGTATATATTTGAGCCCAAATGTATAAATTCTTCACATAAAAAAGTAAGTTTCCAGAGATCTTCTCCATCCTTTTGTTGATGGATCAGATTCGGGTTCTTCTGTAATTCAAAGACTAGAAGAAGTTTTAACTGAAGTTGAATTGTGTCTAATGCAATTTACCAGGGGAGCCAAAGCAAATATATTTATTTCCTATTTATTTAAGATACTTAGCAGGCTTGAAACCTGTTTCTCCAGGAACATTCCAAAGGGGATTTTATTCTGATAATGAAGACCATACCTGACATTTATAATTTTTTGTCCCCAGAATTTAATCTTGAAGCTTGAGGTAAACATTTATTCTTAGAGAATTTGTGCCAAAATAATTCATATTTAGTTTTCAACATACGTTCCCATCAAAGGGCCCATAAGTTATTTGAAAACTACTTACATAAAACACAGCTTACAGATCATGAATTACTTGATAGGCAGCCCCAGGCAAGGAAGTTTGAAGCACTTGGAGCTCACAGATCAATCAAAACTATGAAAACAAAGCTATAAAGGGATATTACAAGGAATACAGAAATTAGTATTCATTTCACGTGGAATTGTTGAATAATGCCTCTATTTTGGTGAAGACAAGTTCATGTGACTAGACTTTAATTTCACATGGCTATTTATAAATGACAGGATCAAGTTTCTATCTGATAATGAAATTAAAAGTTTGTGATATTCCTCTTTTGTCCCACCAGTGTACTTAAGACACTTAACAAAATGAATTATAAGAACTGAGTTCCTCTACTAAGGAAGAAATCTCTTGAAACTGGCACAGAGTAGGTGTTCCATAAATATTTACTTAAGTGAAATTAATGAATGTTCTGGATTGGCCAGACAAGAAGCTAACCAAGTAGTCTTCACTTCCAATGCCATATCTTACTTCCACAAAGGGAAGGGGGTGAGAGACTCTGTTCTTTAAGCTCATGAAGCAATGGGGTAGCACGTATTGTCAATTCTTTTAAATATGACTCATTGGGGTTCTTAAGGTCTGATACAAAATCAACAACTCTCACCCCCCAAACTAAACACTGCAGAATTCAGTGCCCTGTAGTTTACGTTTTTTAAGAAAATTTAATGTCAATAGGAGAGAAAGAAGCATGTCCTTCAGATCTTTATGCAGCTTAATGTTCCAATTTAAGGCCTTTACTAACTGTTTAGCCCGAAGAGATTAATATATTGATATTTTTGCTTAAGTACCCCAAGACAATAAGCATTAGATCACGTATAAGGAGAAGATGAAATGGAAACCAGAGGCACTGAGACAGCCTGGCTACGTGATGAGAGCAGCAGATCTAAATAGTTTCGTCCCCAAGGTTTGTTTGGGTGGTTGCGCTTTCTCCTGTGAGAGGAGACAAATGTCTTCTCTGGAAAAGAGAGGGAAAGCGGGAGGCAAGGAAAGATCATGATAAATTCCTCTGGATCATATGGCAATAAAGCCACTCTCTACAGAGGGTAGGAAAGAGAAAAGGCGAAGACATCCAGGAGACAGTCTGTTAGCTTGGGCTGCGATGACAAAAAATAAGATAGACTGGGTGGCTTAAGCAGCAAAAATTAATATCTCACAATTTTGCAGCTGGGCAAATCCATGACCAAGGTGCCCACAAATCCTGCCTTTGGTGAGAGCTCACTGCTGGGCTTGTACACAGCTGCTTTCTCACTGAGCCCTCAGAGCCGAGAGGTGGTCACTCTCAAATCTGCTCATCTGCAAGTACTAATCTCATTTATCAGGGCCTCACACTCCTGACCTAACTACCTCCCCAAAGCTCCTTCTCCAGTTCATCATGTCGGGAACTAGGAGCCTCCTGTAGATTTGCGGAAGGAAGACAGGCAAGAACTCAGTGCAAGAAGAGCCTGCCTCCCCTGCAGTCTCCTGAAGTTCCGGTGGCTGCAAGAAACTAGTGTCTTGCTGCAGTGGTGGTCCCTGGTCTGTCGTCAGCAAAGAACCACTGAGCACGTCGTGGAAAAAAATTCTAAGATAAATGTGAGGTATGATTCATTTCTGGTCCTCATTTTGTATCAGATCAGAAGTGAAAAGGACTCTCTCCTGCTTCAGGACACACACACACACACACCCCACACCCCCATATTGTGTATGATCGGAGATCTAGGATCTACTGCTTCAGATGTACATCACACTACACCCGCCACCATGGCACCATCCTGCCCACTGCACCCACCCCCTTTCCTATCCACACTCCCTGACCCCCAGGAATGACAGATCTTATAGTCAAATTTCTAGGGTTATTTTTGCACAGTTCATTTTGTTTCCCTTCCACTTGTGCACAAATCCACCCAGTATTTGTCTTTTTCCATCTGCCTTATTTCCCTTAGCATAAGCCCCAGCAGCCCCATCCCTGCTTCTGCAAGTGGCTTCCCTGCAAGCTCATACCTCTCTGACAGCTACTATCTGACTCAACGAGATCACTGGTTCCAGAGAGCGCGGTTGTAAACTTGCAAAAGTAATTCTCGGATACTCCTCTACACAGATGTTAGGCCAGCTGAGAATAACTGATTCCATGAGCAATTGACCTATTTATTCCAGTTGGATGTAGAATGATGAGCAAAGTTCACCCAGGAATACACTTGAGCAGCATTTCTAGCAGCCTTTAAATGGAAGGCATCTGAGTGGCTTGCCCAGCCACACTGCCCGACATTGTGTGTTTACTACGCAACGCCAAGGGATGACAGGCTCATCTGTCAGCTCGCCAGCCAGCACCAGCACCAGCCATCTGTCAAGGAAGACATTTCCTCTTTGGAAAAAAAAATCAGGGAGAAGTAACATGTAAGCTTTCTCCAGGGAGTAATATACTAATGACCCCATGAAATGAATTCCCAGCACACAAACTGGCCATGAGGGGCAACAGGCAGCTGGAGGAATTTACCTGCTGAGTCCGCAGCAGGAATTGCACAGGCCCCACGTCTGTCTAACACACACACACTCACAGCGCGATGGAGCCTCCACCCAGGAGCTCCGGGGTCCGGCCACATTTCTGCTCTTTGACTTCAACCTCCTGCGCTGACAGAGACTCGTCTTAGTCATCCGTGCTTCAGCCTGCACGAAGCATGTTTTTCTGAATGGGCGAGCTCCTCCCCCATGAAGTTAAGACCCTTCCCGGCCACAGGCACAGATAACGTGTGGCCAACGCTGCCTGCCGTACACGCTGCGGGAACACACGAAACACGCTCCCCGCACTGTCCACGCCGAGTTTCTGCCAATTAAAACCTGCGTCTGAAGTCCTTATCGTTCCGTTTTCTGACTCTCAACCAAAACAAGACACACACTTCAAACCACGACCAGCGCTTGATTGTCCACATATTTCATAATCTGAGTCATGGGCCTCAATTTCTCACAACAGCGCATCAACCAAAGACAAGAACACCCTCCACACACAGGCCCCACCAACACACTCGTGCCAGCCGGCTCGCCGACCGGGAAAGAAGGCTGAACAGTAACAGTCCGCTCACCTGGGGCTGGTTCTGGTTTTCACACTGCTCTCAGCCTTTCTTTCAGTGTGTCAATGCTGCTCATGACCTACTCTATTGCTTTCATGATCAGCCAATGCCGAAGGTCTTGGGGCCTATAAAACACTCCCCTGGACAGTGTGATTCATTTCTTATAATTGTGATAAAATATTCATAAGATCTACCATTTTAATTAAAGTGCGCAGGACACATCACTTCTTTCTGTTTTGGTGACTGCTGCAGGTCCCTGTGGCTCATTCTGGAAGGCATGTGTCCTGAAACAGGATAATGTGAACATGTGCAGTAGGGAGCAGGGTGACTCTGCAAGGACTGAGCGCATCATACAATCACCATCACGACACAAACTTCATAGTTACACATTATATTGTCAAATGTCTTTAAAAATATGGTACAGATCAATGATAACGAGAGCTAGGAGGATAGGTGAGATATTGAAATAGTTCTATAGAACGTTCTCTTACTGTGTGATCTTTCAGGGGAAATATCACCCCAAGTTTTCATTTAATATTTTTCCTTCATAGGGACCAGGTGATGAGTGTGAATCCAGAAAGCAGCAGCATGCGCTAGAACAACTTTCAGCAAAGAAACAGGGCAGAGAGAAACACAGCTTCTTCCATTTGGACTCCGCTGTTGAACTTCATCCTACACTCAAGTGGTAGAATCTGGACAAATCCAAAGGTCTCTTGGCGTTCTTGTCTAGTTTCATTTTCCTCTGGTTTAGTCTTAATCTTTCTATTCCTTTAGTTTAAGACTGCTTAAAATCAAGTAAGTTATGTCATTCACAAATAAATACCATCATTTAGAAAGGCAAGCAATGCATATTTTAATGTAAATGATAATGGGAAGATATCATAAAATTAATTTAAATAGCATTTAAAAAGCCAAATGTATGTAAAGTCATAAAATCAGTGATCAGAAGATAATATAATTAGACATAGTCATAAATAGTGCATTGACTATTTTTCTATGTGCTCGATATAATACTTTATCTATGATTTTATCACAACCCTGAGTAACTGGTAGTATTCTTGCCCGGGAACTCTGCATTGAAGATTAAAAGTTGCTGAAGAGACTGCATAATGGGAACCTTCCTTTCAGAAGATAAATTTGGCAACCGCATGGAATTTATATTAGGATGAAGTTGAAGATGAGAAACCTTGATTCAATAAGTAAAATGAGAAAAGAAATAGGGGACTTTACTTAGAGGTGTTGAATGTGTGGTAACAGCCCAACACTGAAGGAGAAATTCCTTGAGCATTGGGGAATTTGATGTAAATAATGCCAGGTAGGGAAAGAAATTGAAGACAGCTTAGAGAAATAGGTTGTGGGCAACTGGGTCAACTGCTCCAGAAAAGCTAAGGAGGAGCATTAAGGAGAAAAGTCTTTGCTGACCTTCACGAAAATGCTTAAAAGTCATAGGGTCAGAAACAGATTTCACACAGAGCAAAAGAGATAAAAGTTAATGAGATGCCATTTATCTTCCCGTTAGTGTCAGACACAGTAAGCGCAGCAAGGATCACCGCTGTACAGGTCAGCTGGAAGAATGCCTCAAAGAACCCACTTGGCTGGATATTTGTGGTGTCAAAGAGCTCCATGTGTGTGTTTTTGTAAAGTGCAAGCATTTTACAACTTGAAACTCCTAGCATTCCTTAACGAGAGCAGTTTTTGATCTTTGGAAATCAATATATTCCATTTTAAATGAATGGCTAGCATAAATAAATAGTTTTCTTCCAGCGAAATACTTTAATCACAGAGTATAATGGATGAATAAGACAAATTGATAAAAGATAAATGATTAGCTCATGAAGGCATCGTGTCACCTAATAGTAAACTGTATTATAAACTGACAGTAATTAAAACACTGGAATAATAATAGACACAGATCAAGGAAACAGAATCAAGGCCAGAAACGAACACACCCATCTATCCATACCTAATCCATCACAAAGGATCCACCACCATATAACGAAAAATTTCCTCAACAAATGATGTTAAGAAAACTGGATATTCACACATAAAATAATGAAATGGAATCAGTAACTCCATACACACACAAAAAAAATACAAAATGAATTAAAAACTTGGCTGTAAAATCTAAAACTATAAAAACATACCTAACATCAAATGAGATGTCTTTGGGGATTGATCAAAATGGCAAAGGAAACAAAAACAAAAATTAGCAATTGGGACTATATCAAATTAAAAATCTTTGCACAACCAAACAAGGTAGCAGACAGAAAGACAGCCAGCTGAATGGGTTTGCATATCACACATCCAATATGGGATTCATAGTCCAGGTGTATAAAGAACACATCTAAATTTAACAACCATTTCAAAGAGGCTACACAGAGAGCAAACAGGCATGAAAATAAGGCCATCACTTCTTAAGAAGTGCCAATCAAAACCACAATGAGCTGTGGCCTCACCCTGGTGACAATAGTCCACATCAACAAGAATGCAAGCAACAAATGTTGTCCAAGAGTTAAGAAAAAGGAACCCTCATCCACTGCTGGTAGGAATGTAGTTTGGTGCAGACTGTCTGGAAACTATGAAGAACACTCAAAAAATAAAAGGAAATGCCATATGATACAGCGACACCACTGCTTGGGGTTTGCCCTAAGAAGATGAAAACATTAATACAAAGACATACATGCACTTTTCTGCTCACGGAACCAGCCTAAACATCCATAAACAGATAAAAAAAATCATGGAATAGATACTCAACGGAATACTATTCAGCTGTTTCAAAAATGAAATAGTGGTTTTTGAGACAAAATAGTCGGATCTTGCGGTCACTATGCTAAGTGAAATAACTCAAAAAATGAAAAACAGGGCCTCCCCGGTGGCGCAGCGGTTGAGCGCTGGGTTGCGAAGCTGCCCGCGGCCTCTGCGGCGCCGGTTCGATCCCCGGCTGCTCCCCGGCCACCGGAGGAGGGTCCCACATGGCGTGCAGACCTCTCCTGCCGCCCGCTGCTCCCCTCAGCAGTGTACCTCGGTCCTTCTGCCTGCTCTGCTCCCCGCTCTGGCTCTGGTGAATTCTCTCACCCTCCCGCGCTTCTGACTGTACCCAGTGCTTGTATAAATAAATAAATAAATATTTAAAAAAAAAATTCATCTTTAAAAAAAAAAAATGAAAAACAGGTACTGGATGGTTTCACTCATTTGTGGCATATAAAGGAAGAAAACAAACTGGCAAAGCACAGCAACAGCTATTGGGATAACGGGTTGGGGAGGGGTTGAGGAAAGCGACAGGACACAGGCCCTGGAGCTGTGGTGGGGGGTGAATGAGGCACGTGAAATATGGAGGCGTGAACTTCTATTCACAAAAATATAGAGTTATGCAAATGACTGGCAAATTTAAAATATCAGAAAAAAAGTTCATAAATCACCCAAGTAACAAAAAAGGTAATACAGACTCCATGAATAATAGAAACAATAACAAGAGCTTAGAGTTTTATATTTTCTACATTCCAAGTGCAATGTTATGGCTCTTACATGTAACTTTCTCAATGTAAAGAGTTCCCACTCGCATGACAACCCTGCGAAATATTATTGTTAAACCCATTATTATTCTCTCAACAAAGAAGAGAAACAGTACTGAACTCAGCCATTTATTTGAAATTCCCTACTTAAATACTCATGATCTTCAAATGACAGTGAATTCTTCTGAGGCCGGAGTTGCAAGGACACAGCTTTCCCACCAGGTCAATATTAGAATATAGTAGCTTTACATACTTTAAATTTCAAACCTTATGACATTTCTCTTTTATGAGCCTTCAATATTGAACCAGCAACTAATGCAAATGTCCAATTCTCTATTATTGTTGCTAACATGGAGCTATTATGTCCATCATCAAACACATTTGTCACTAATTATAACCATGACAAGCATACCTGGCATGGTATAACAAAACCATATGGATTCTGCTGCCCCCTTCTCAACACTCCCAATTCAGGAAGACTTGAATTAGCTCAGCAGACACATTTTCCTTGATTTTCTCCCAGAGGATGACAGGGGAGGGCACTTCAAACAGCTCCTCCAGGTCAATGCATGCTGATGTCACCCAGGAGATGAATTAGGTCATGCTTGGAGTGGAGAAATGAGTCAAGAACAGCATTTTGTGCTACAACAATTGCAGGTGGTGCCATTTATATAATGTTTGGGGTCAAAATTGTTGAATGCACTTAAGTTTCCATGAAATAAGCATCTTCAGTAACTGCTCAGTAGACTCCTTCCTGGAAATCTTTTAAAAAGCAATAAACTCTAGCACCTTTGAAGTACTTCTAAGCTCCGCTCTTTCAAGGTTTTATGCCCCGTATCTCATTTAAACCTCACAATAGCCCTTTGTACCTATACATATTATTATTCTTACTTTTCAAATGAGGAAATTGAGGCACATGGAAGTTAAGTAACTTACCTAAGATCGTACAGCTCATCATTAGAAAATGAAGACTCAGATTAACAAAATTTACATCTTCAAGGAAGGCTCTCGAAGCACATTTCCTCCCCCATCTGAACAGGCTTATATAAAATAAACTTTCAGCTCCTATTTTTTTTTAAATCATTTGCAGTATACCCACTAATGGCAAAGGTACACCATAACATTTTTCCTCAAAGGAAGTCCCGCCCAGCATTTTAAGAAATTCTGTCTGAGTTCAGATGTGTTCAACTTCAATCTGGCTTCCTAAATGAGTTTTAGTCTTTCTCTAATGAAGAAAAAATAGTGATTTCCAGGGGACACAACCATTACTTCATTTCTTTTTTTTTAAAAAAAAATATAACATAAGACCACAAAGCCAGTGTTTTAAATGTAGATATTTCCATTTAACTACATTTAAGGACCATTCAATGTAGCCTCAAATAAAGATGAGATGATTAGGAGGGCAGTGCTGGCAATCAAGAGCAGATTAGAATTATTGTTAGACATGATATGATTCCTATTACCTTAAGGTGATTGCTCTAATAACATCTAAGTGCTAATAAAGTTGAAATCATGTGACAGGCAGCTAGCTATCCAACAATCTGGTCCTCCCCGTGCTCCCTCATTTCAGAGTCATTGCTGGAAAGCAGCTGCCCAGCTAGAAAGGACATGGCCAGCGTGTTCCGGCGGGGCCGTGACTATACTCTGGTCAACAGGAGAAGGATAGAGATGAGATTGGCCAGTGGCCGTCCTGCGGCATATGAACCTCCCCTGGAAACCTCAGTGACTTTCTCCAACTGCCAGATGAAAGTGCTTGGCGGAGCTCACCTTGGAAGCCGGGTGTTGAAGAAGGCCGAGGTAGGCAGCATGAAAGAGTCAGCAAGGAGTAAGGTCAACCCACTCCATCCCTACCATTGCCAGATGGGTGGGAATAAACTTTTATTGCATTAACCAATCGAGATTTGATGGGTTTTTTTTTTTTTTTTTTTATAGAGGCATGTTTATTTATTTATTTATTTGCTTGTTTGTTTTTGTTTATACATGCACTGGGTACAGTCAGAAGCGCGGGAGGGTGAGAGAATTCACCAGAGCCAGAGCGGGGAGCAGAGCAGGCAGAAGGACCGAAGGACACTGCTGAGGGGAGCAGCGGGCGGCAGGAGAGGTCTGCGCGCCACGCGGGACCCTCCTCCGGTGGCCGGGGAGCAGCCGGGGATCGAACCGGCGCCGCGGAGGCTGCGGGCAGCTTCGCAACCCAGTGCTCAACCGCTGCGCCGCCTGGGAAGCCCCTGATGGGTTTTTTTATAGGAGTTCGAGTAACCTTCACATGTACAGTACATGGTTAATGTCCTAATAATACTGCAGCATATAATTTGAGTTTAGATGAGAAAGGTTTCTTTTAGCAAGTAGAGCACATTCCTTGTAGAAAATAGCACTGGGTTAGGCCCTCCGTGAGAGGTGGAATTCCATAGGTAGGGAAAAAAGCTTTCCCCAGAAGACAAATATCTATGCATATTCAAAAACAAGAAATGGAGAAGCTAAGAGCTAAAAAGACAATTAGACTCAGTTCATAGTGGGTCTTGAATATCAAGCTACGTTTTGGCTTTGTTAAGCACATAGCAAAACCATTACCAGGGTTTCAAATATTAGCTCAATTTCATGACGACATATGGATTGAGCTAGAGGATTAGGTTCTGAAAAGCCTCATTGTTTTCTCCCTGTATTAGAGCAATGGCCATTGTGTTTTGCAGTATACCTATCTCTATAATAAATGTGGAATTCGGAAAATACAAATAAATAAAAAACAAAACCAAGCTTCTAACTT
The DNA here is from genome assembly GCF_014898055.3 of Talpa occidentalis. Lineage (NCBI taxonomy): Eukaryota > Metazoa > Chordata > Mammalia > Eulipotyphla > Talpidae > Talpa > Talpa occidentalis. Next base: position 84,339,888 of record NW_023601653.1, read on the forward strand.
GTTTGCTGTATCTCTTCTTCCCTAAGTTTCCCTAGAAAAGTGCTTTGCAAAAATAGCATCTGCATGACCACTTGGAGAACAGACATGGCGCCTGATTATTTTTATGCTCACAGCCTGGCACGGAGAGAGCTGTTATAATGATGCCTATTACGACAGATCTACCTTTGGAAACTTACAAGCAAATAGTAAGTATTTGCTGTCTGCTCGGTTTAGGAGGCCAAAAGAAAGAGATTTTATTTCTGTTTGCAATGGCTCACAGTGAAGAGACTATGACAGACACAGACACTGGAAGGGCAGGATCTAAAACAGCATGATGTGTATTGCTCCGCAATGCAGGACGTGATGGTATCCTGATAAAGTCAGAGAAGAGTGAACTCACATCAAGAAGGCAAGGGTCTTAAACCTGACCTTGGACATTATAAGAGCGGGGGCCTTGACCCAAGTTCTCCGGCTCCATTTCCTAATTATAAGTGGGACTAAACATATATTTTGTCCTATGTGCTGTGACAGGCCCAGTCTCTCACAGAAATGAAATTAAGTACAAATAATTATTTTGGTAGTAAATAAATAGTACATGTTAGAATAATATGCCCTAATTGCTAAGATAACATTATTAAGAAGCCAAAATACGCTACACAGACACTATAGGATGAAGAATTTACAGCATGTGGTTTAGAGTTACTAGAAATCCTCAACGTACACAGTGAAATCCTAGAAAAGAATGTTTTTCCCTTCAATGGAAAGCTTTTCGTTTTTTTCCCTACTGCAAAGGTCATCTAAAAGTTAGTGCTTTCAACATGTTTTCTGTGCTAAGTGGCCACTAGGCCTGCCCTTTAAGCGCTGCTGCCGTAACTCTTTTCACTTCTCATGCAGATGCGTGCAGCACAGAGCAGCCGCAAAAAAAGCAAAAATGAGTGAATTTTAGGGAAAAAAGCCATAACAGTGATATAGGAAAATGGCCCAGATAAACATAGATCAGACATTTCAAAATGACATATTGACATAATTCTGTGGTCTACTCAACCAACCTCTCCCTTCCTCCAGGCATCCCCACCCCCCGTGCATGCTCCAAACTTCATTCTAGAAACTTGATATCTCAGTGATGGCTCTGGGGAGCCTCTGCTATTCTGTTTCCTTCACTTTTTCTGCTTCCATCATCCTTCAGCAACACCCAAGGCTGCCAAGGAGGCAAAACAGACTCTCCCAAGAGTCCAGTATCAGTCGGATCCTTCTTCACCAGGGGAAGAGAGTCAGCATCTTCCTCCACTAGGTCTTCCAGTCAATGGCTATGATATTTTTTTCTGAAGCACCAGCTTTCTCTCTCTCCTTCTTAGCCCTCATTAAATCATTCTCATTCAACTCATTCTTTGTTCTATATCATCACATCTCTCCTTTCTTTACCAAATAGAATGTGCCAGACACCATTCCATAAAAATTGTGCTCTTCAGTGCTTATATTATTCTGCCTTTAATAGTTACTGTGCTAAAACAATTATTCACTTGTGTAAGTAATATCAGCCTTGGGCCTCGGTCTTCCCATCAGTAATACTGGAGTAGGGTAGGCCGGCATTAACGAATTTTAAATTTTTGTTTAATATCTAGAGCATGCCAATGTATAGAAAAAATCCCCCCCAAATGGAGCACCATTTGATGCAGGTGGGAATGAGATTTGAGAGTCCTTTCTCCTTGGGGGATGCAGCGTCACCCTCTCTTAGGTGACCCCCAAGATATTCCCAACTAGAAAGACTCCAAGACTCAAAACACAACCTAGGGACTAAGTGATCCGTGATTTCCTCTCTCGCTCTAATAGCCAAAGAACATACTCAACAGTTAGATAGAAAGAAAAATTAAGTGAGAGGGAAACCATGATTGCGTTGAGTGCGATCTGTTGGTTTATTCAAGTGTCCCATAACTGGTATTTCAGTTCTACCAATAAGTCCCCCCAAATGACAGCATCACACTCATTTTTACCAATGAAAAGACATAGAACCAGCGATGGGAACTCAAGTTTTCACATTTTATAAGAGGTGGAGATGGGATTTCAACCTTTGTTTCTGCCAGCCTACATTACCCCTCACCCAGACCAACTTCTCCTCACCTAGTCCTCATCTGGTTATTATCACTGATTGATTGCATTTTCCTACATATTATATTGTGAAGGTGTTTGGGACATCTACCCCCAAGTGGCTGTTTTGAATTAAAGAGAAATAGATAAGATAGCATTGGTACATTTATAAAGTTAAAATTTTCAAACCTAAATGTACCTACTTAATGTGAGAAAAGCTGTGATTACCTGAAAACATTATTTCATAAAATATATTTTTAATTGCTCCTAACCCATCTAATACCATCAAGTCCACATATTGGGTTTCTAGCACCCATAAAATCTTTCCAATGATAAAATGAAAAGTCAAGAACATTCCTCTTCATATACTCAACTGAATCGCATGTCCTTAGAATGCCTCTTACACAAATCCACGTAAGACAGTGTGGAAAACACATTAGAAATTCAAACAAAAATTTGCTATATATTACAGTATCAGTCCCTCTTTATAAGCTTCTATCTTTCTTCAGATTCTGTGTTATCTTTGCTTTTTTTTTTGCCCCCCTTCTGGCAGATGTTCAAGGGTGAATTATGCAATTTAGAATCCAAAATTCTACTTCATCCAGATGCCTAATTTGCTAACTATTCACTTGTGCAGACACATGTTTACTATCTGTTACATAATGACAACAGCTAAGAACAGCTCTAGTTTCCGTTTCATGAATCGATAGGAAGAATCCAGCAAATTTCCCGGAAGGCATTTTTCAGTGCCCATTTCCATGAAATGTTATTCAATTTTACAAATGTACCAACATTTGGGAAGGGAAAGCTTTCCCCTCCCACATGTTTTATGCTTCAACATAATTTTATCTAATTTTTCAAAAATCAAGGACAAATTTGTAGAATAATGAACTACTCCGTCTACCAATTTTATTAAGTTTAGGCTGATCTTTAAAAGGAGCCACTCAAACTCTATTCAGAACATGAAGAAAAAACATTTTCATAACTCCTAATAGTCATTGTTGAACACTTAAAGGAAACCATATTTGTATCCGTTTCTCCCACCCCAACAATTGCCAACACCCATCATTATGTCAATGATTCCATTATGCTATCAAGGATGACAAAGTTATAGAAAATGTATCTAACTTGTTTATTTTAATATGGGAAATGCATAAAATTATAGTAGAGGCATGAATGGTTTAAATAAGTGGCAATGAATAGCTAATATCATATTGTACTCCAATTCTAATTTGTCTCAACATACACCAAAAAAATGTAGAAAATATAAGCTTAGGTTAACTGTAACATCTACATTCATCCCGTCATTATCTCTCACTCGACTCTAATAAGCAGTATTCTTTCCTTCTTTATTTTATCTATCAGTATCCACCCAGCCTCCTCTCTATCAAACTGTGAGTTTAAGGAACTCCCAACTTTCAAAATACTGTCAATATAATACAAAAGGAGGGAGAGAAAAGAAGTGAAATCAGGCTTAACTACACCACTCTTGCTTTAATGCTGCTTAAGAAGGAACTCACTGATTATTTGATGGTTGTGAATAAATGAATGTGAAACAAAGTGAAAAGAACTTTACTTGGAAAAGGAGATGAATTCTCTATCAAGCTTATTAATCTCACCTGGCCTCTGTGGGTCACCTCTGTCCCCAGAATGACGGGGGACTAGTGACTCTTAATTCTAATATTAAAATTCCATGAGATTGTTTTTTTAAACAAAGGGGTATAGTAGGACGTCTTATTCTCCGTTTACAAAATATGATATCAATAGATACATTTACACACGAAGTCTTGGAAGGATTCTGTAACTCCTCTAATTTGTTGGTGAGGAAACAACTTTTTTTGTCTCTGTGCGTGATGCATATATTCAACAATTAGCTCCTTTCGTAAACACTACTTAGAGTATTGACAGCTTGTTTAATAGGATTGTACACACACATCACACACAAATGAGGGCAGAGACATCTCATTCCAGTTTGAACTTATTGCTGCATGGAAGCGGAACATATCACCAAACTTTAACTAGAAGGTAGAATGCTGATATATGCATACTTACAATTAAGTATTTATAATACAGATATGGGATAAATAGCTTGAAAATTCTCTTTTTATTAGATAGAATCTGGTTTTATTGGTTCTTTTTAATGGCTTATCTAGGAGTGGTTAGGAAATAAAAAAGTATATATATCTGCAGGTAAATTAAAGTTCTGCTCCCAAACTTAAAGTGGGGTTTTCACCTGTAGAGAACCCACCAAGGGTTATAATAAATTAAGTTGCAGGGAAGAAAGGAAAAAAGAAAATAAAGGAGGAAGACAGGGGAAGAGAAAGTCCCTTAGAAACAAGTTTCATTTCAAAGCTGTTCTAGAAATTGTATCACTTGGGACTGTGAACCATATTAACGTATATTTGCAAGAACTCTAATAGGAACATATTTAAACCCCACCCTCAAAACACCACCAGCACCTTCCAGGAGAACATTAATTATAACAATGTGTAACTGACTTCATAGGATTTAAATTTTGAGAATTTTTTTTTAACTCAGGGCCTCCCCAGTGGCACAGCGGGTTGAGCACCACACTGTGAAGCTGTCTGCAGCCTCTGCAGTGTGGGTTTGATCCCTGCTGGCCGGCGAGGGTCCCACAGGGAGCGCAGCGCAGACCTCTCCTATCTCGCCCGCTGCTCCCCTCAGCAGTGGATTTCGTCAGTCTGCCTGTTCTGCTCCCCACTCTGTCTCTAGTGGATGCTCTCACCTCCCGCGCATCTGGCTTGTACCCAGGTTCTTGTATAAATAAATAAATCTTCAAATAAATAAATAAATAAATAAATAAATAAATAGATTTTAACTTGTTTTCAGCCACGCCTAAGAAATGAACGTTCTAAAATCAGTGCACCTAATTTTGAATCATGTACAATCTTGTAGAGTTTTTAATTTGGAGAGAATTTTCCTTGTCATTATCTCCTTTCAGTTTCACAACCCACCTATGAGGAAAAGGGAATTTTTCACCACATGTTAAAATTACTACAGTTATAAGTGATTGAACAAATTAATTAAAACAACAAGTACTGAAAGTCAATGATGATAAGTAAAAAAAAATGCAAATTTTATGACAGAGTTCATGGAAAATGGATCTTGAGTATATTTTGCATGCGATGGGGGAAGACAGTGAACAAAAAAGCTTTTGAAGGGAAGAGGGAGGAACATGAGCCAAAAACAATTTCCGCTTAAAAGGCATTAGGGTTTCTCCAACGTGACAAGGGGAGCTTTGAAGACAGAGGTGAGGAGGATGAGGGGAAGAAGGTTTGGTGATAAGGAAACTTTTAAAACTGCAGCTTCAGTTGAATTTTGGATTTACAAATGATTGAAGAAAGTTGGCGAGAGAAAGTGGATACAATGACTTCACATAGCACCTCTTCACGGTGGCAAAGAAAGAATCTTGAATACGAATATGAAAAAAAGTTTGGAAATTAGAGTTATTTAAATGATTTTGGGGGTCTCTTCCTACAATAAGTCAAAAGGCGCTCTCTGGTCTGAGTTCTTTCCAAAAGATGGAAAGCAGTGTTCTATTAAAAGACCCTACAGGCATATGAAAAAAATGCTCAACATCACTTGTCATCAGGGAAATGCAAATCAAAACTACCATGAGATACCATCTCACACCAGTGAGAATGGCACATATTAAAAAAACTAGCAACAACAAATGTTGGCGAGGGTGTGGAGAAAAAGGAACTCTCCTGCACTGTTGGTGGGAGTGCAAACTGGTCCAACCACTGTGGAGAGCTGTGTGGAGATTTCTGGACCTACTAAACATAGAGCTTCCATAGGATCCAGCAATTCCACTCCTAGGTATTTACCCAAAGGACACAGAAACATCAAATCCAAAGAGCACCTGCACCCCTGTGTTTATAGCAGCACTGTTTACAATAGCTAAGCTTTGGAAACAACCCAAATGCCCAAAAATAGATGACTGGATCAAGAAGATGTGGTCCATATACACCATGGAATATTACTCAGCATTCAAAAAAGATAAACACATGCCATTTGCAGCAACATGGATGGCGCTGGAAGGGATCATGCTCAGCGAAATAAGCCAGAAAGAAAAAGAAAAATACCGGATGGTCTCACTCATAGCAGGAATCTAGAAAACTTAAATAAGGGACCAGGAAAAAGAGTAACTATAAGAAAGTAAAAATCAGAATCAACAAACACCTATGAACCAGAGACACTCTATGGGGGGTGGGAGGCGGGGAGGGGGAGGGATTGGGGTCAAATAAAGGGGGTTGCAATTGTATGGGGAATACAAAAATAAAATTTAAATTAAAAAAAAGACCTTAGAGACATGCTTAAAGCAAAACTTTTCAATATAATCTTGCTATTTTTGACACATATACCCTTTGGAACATAACAACTTCCTTTTCTGTTAGGGAAAATTAAAGGAAAAATAGACCTGACCCAACTGTGAATCTAAGCAAGAAGCCACTGCTCTAGTGTATAAAGGTGTTTAGAAACATAGTAAAGAAGGATCCATGCATCCTTGCAATGAGTGTGGAAGAAATGATGAAATTTCAAAGAACTCTGGAGTTATTATTTTATACACACATACACACAATTTTCGGACATGCTCTCCACTTCTAAACATCGTAGTCTGAGATGAAGCAATGAGCGGCAGATGCAAAATTATAACACCTCTGTTTTCAGCTATAAAAAGCAAGTTATTGCTTGATGATGAGCGTTAGGTCCAGACAAGCTGATAACACTGAGCCCACTAGTCCTATAATTTACATTTTGTTTGAGAAATTTTCTTCTTTCTTATGATTTCTATTTTTACAATATGTGTAGAATCCTGCTAGCAATGAAAAGCTAGCCCTTTTCACATCTGCCACAGCCGTTAGCACAGTTCTATGAAGAGATATTTTTAAGTACTTATTAGTTGATCTTCATATATATATATTTGTGAATTTGAAATTGTGTGTTAAGTGAGAAAATAGACATAAGAGAGATGGCAAAGTGATGGCTAATTAAATGTTTAAATAAAGATGCAATGTTAGAAATACTGAATAACGAAAAGTGTTTTAAAGTATAAAAAAAGAAAAGACACAGTTCTCAGCTTAGAGTCAACGTTATGTAAAATTATGAAGTATTAACATCATCACAGAGTATTTTTTGAAGAGCTGTATGTCTGAGTCAGGAAACCCATGTGGCTTTTTTGACACTGTTAACAGTAATTTCTCAGTGACCAGGGAATCTCACCTTAATGCAAAGTGCTACCCTCCGCTCTGACTCACAGCAAGATGTGCTGCTCATGGTTTAGCCTTTGTTTGCCTGCTCATTTATTCATCATCTCTCGCTCTCTCAACATCGCTGGAATGTCATGGACCCCATCATATATATATTCTTTTAAATATGTATATATTTAAAATATATATTTTAAACAATGTTCATAAACGTTAAAAATATTTCAAATATATAGAAATTTAAAAGAAATATATATTTAAAAGAAGATTACTAAAGAAATACAGTCACTCCATCAGCAATGTCTCCTTGGAAGATACGGTGTCATCAGAGGGAACTGCGCTGATAACAGCGGCGTCTGTCTGGGGAGACTGGCATCAGAAGGTCTGGCAGAGCTGGGAGATGGAGTTCAATCAGGACTATTGACCGGCGCACCTACAGGTGACCTAGCCTTGCATTTGGGCTTATCACCACTTGGTGCGAAGGGGCAGGGCGGGTATCCAGAGCCGACACTGCGTAGACGTGTTTTCCAGGGGAAGAAGATGTAATTTGCCTGGCTGATTTTTTGGATCTAGTTTAGGAAATCACAGCATCCATCTGTTCCCTCCGCATGGGTTGGGAAGAAGCAAGTCACTGAAGGGTCACAGACTCAAGGGGAAGACTTGAGCGCTGCCTCTTGGCCGGCAAGTGACAAGGTCACACTGCAAAGAGCATGTGGAGGGAGGACTTCTGTGTAGAGACTCTGGCCCACGACCTACCGGAAGCCAAATCTCAAAGAATTGAAGTCATCTGTTCCGCGCTGCCAAGTGATTCCAAGCTAAAGTCTTTATTCTACAAAGATAGTTCCAGCAAAAATTGGTTTCAACATGTTTCAAATCAAAAATTGGTAAAAAAAAAAAAAAAAGAAAGAAAAAAAGAAAAGGTATTTATTGGAATTGATTGCTATAAACAAAACACAGTTTGGATGTAAAAATTCTAAAATTTGGCGCAGGTGCACTGAACAACCAGGGTCAAAGTTGACTATCACAATTACAGATAATAAATCTAACCTTTTATATACCTTTAAGGTATTATAACTTTTATTATGAAAATGTCAGGTACTCAAAGTTTAAGTGTTTGACATTCGATAGTGCAGGAACAGGAACTCTTCTGCACTCTGGCTTGCTCATATTTTAGGATATTCCTAAGTATACGCCGCTGTGTTATTTTGTGATATAAAATAAATACTTAGTTTCATGTACTTGGAAGAAGTAGGTATTTTGGGGAACCCTGATTTTCTCCTAAATCTCTTTTTTAATACTGTGTTCTTTATATTTGAATAAAAGATGAATTAATGAAGATTTTTTTAGGTTATCAAATCTTATAAACAATACTTCTAAAGGGATTATATTTATAGAATCACATTATTCTAGCTTATTGCTTACATTATAATTTACATTTATTAAATTTTTTCAAAAATATGCTTTTCTAAAGTTATCTTCCAAATGCTTTCCCCCAATATTTATTAAATACATGTATTTCCTTATTTGTTTCATCCTTTGGATGTTTTAAGGCATTTTTTGCCATAAATTAGCAGCTTACACTATTGAATATTTATATTGAATATAAATTAAAGTAATATTTACTCTTAGAAAAACACATTTTCATCAGTAACAAATAATTACTGAATATATAGTTCATATAAAGAGATTTTCTCTAAATCACATATTCACATTAAAAATGTTCCAAACATTCTGCTGTCCTTATTTAATGTCTTTCATGTGATTAGAAATGATGATCATTAAGCAGACACAATGTCAGCGATACCAGAAGAAATAGCCTTTGACTACCTGGCATTCTCAAGGCCATGTCGGAAGCCAATCACAATTGCTGCTTTGGGTTTAACAGGAAGGCTGAAGTCGCACTTTAAGGCAGCCCTCGTGAATTCCCGACTCCTTGTGAAAACAACAGCGTCTAGCCAACAGCTCAAGAAACAAATGCATCATGAGGCCTTAAAAGTTTTAAACAGAATTTATACTCACAAATATCTTACCAATGTGACATGACATTTAAATAAGTTTAATTTAAAATTGTAATAAGGAAAAGAAACAAAAAACATTATTCAACAGTATAGTGGTATTCAGAATCAAACCGTCCCTGTGGAGTCATTAGATATCTATTCAGAAGTTTGCATTACTCAGAGCTCCATAGAGTAATGTAATTCTTTAATTATTAATTTTTGCATAGAAGAACTGGGGTGCAGGCCAGAGGTGCAAGGGGGTGAAAAGATTCACCAGGGACAGAGTGGGGAGCAGAACAGGCGGATGCACTGAAATCCACTGCTGAGGGGAGCAGTGGGTGTGGCAGGAGACTCTGCTGCGCCATGTGGGTAGCTCCCTGGCTGGGGATCGAACTCAGGCTGCAGCAGTGATAGCACTGAGGATTAACCCGCAGGCCACCAGGCAGGCCCTGTGAAGTGGTCTTACTGGTATCCAAATGAAGCAACGAGGGTAGAGGTTCTCAAAACTTGCTGCATATTGGAATAAAAACTTACTACTTGCTGCCAAGGCTCACAGAACAATTAAGTCAGACCTTTAAGGAGCTGCCCACGACATTCTTAATTGCAAAAGAGTCTCGATTTGATAACAATGAATTTGTTTTATTTTTGAAAAGTACTTTTCAGAAATTATAATCCCTTGTAAAACTGTTTCCTTAATTATAGAAAGCCCTTCTCAAGTTTCACAAGTTAAGTGTCTAAGAAATTAAGTGTCTACATTAAATGTAAACACATTCTGAAAACCTAACTTTACAAATAACTGAAAACATTTATTTTCCTATCCTTAGCAAATTTCTTTAAAGGGCTGACTTGAAAAACACAAGGCTAAGAGGATAGTATTCACGATACTTTTACATCTTGAACATTATTTCAGATTTCCCCATACTTTACTGGAAAACAAAACCACCAAACCGTTAAGTATCAGATACCACCTGTCTCCTGATCCTCAGGGTTCTCAGAGCTGCTTAGATCACAGAAAGTGAAGGTGCCCAGAGGCTGAGCAGGGCCTACACTGAGAGATTTTTTTTTTTATATAGTAGTATTGAAAAAATCATGTGGCTCTTTCTTTTCTTTAATCCTCTCTGTTAAGCAGAGAAATGCATCAATTGTCCACCTCTTAAGCCGTTCTCAACAGGCCGTGTATCAATTCTCAACAAATTGTACTATTACCAGCTGCTTATGAAACCACCTGAGAAGGGAACAATACCACATTCTCAAGTGACAGGAAAGGGAGCCCTGGAGCCCCGCGATCCTCTCCAGCCCAGGCACGCGGAGCTGGCCCCCTGGATAGCTTCAGAACTGCTCATCCCAGCCTGTGACTACTCCGTCACCAAACCTTGTACAGACTTCCCCGGACCCCATGTTTCCAAATTTCACTGTGAGTTAGAATTACATAGGGATGCCTGGGCCTTCCCTTGACCCACTGTAGCTGGAAATTACTTCCCTACTCCGGTGGAACACAGCCCAGCCTGTCTTTTACTAATTTACATGCGCGTGTCCTTCTGTGCCTCCATTGATGGAGCCAATAACTAAAACAGACAGACACCCCACCGACTGGGAGAAAATTTTTGCACACAACACTAATGATAAAGGACTGATCATAAAAATCTACAAAGAGCTGATGAGACTCAACAAAGTAAATAATCCAGTCAAAACATGGGCAGAAGAGCTAAAAAGAAACTTCTCCAAAGAGGGAATGCAAATGGCCAACAGGCATATAGATGTTGAAAAATGTTCAACATCACTTGGAATCAGGGAAATGAAATCAAAACTACCATGAGGTACCATCTCACACCAGTGAGAATGGCACAAATTAAAAAACTAGCAACAAGAAATGCTGGCGAGGATGTGGAGAAAAAGGAACTCTCCTGCCCTGCTGGTGGGAGTGCAAACTGGTCCAACCACTATGGAGAGCTGTGTGGAGATTTCTGGACCTGCTAAACATAGAGCTTCCATAGGATCCAGCAATTCCACTCCTAGGTATTTACCCAAAGGACACAGAGACATCCATTCCAAAGAGCACCTGCACCCCTATGTTTAGAGCAGCACTGTTTACAATGGCTAAGCTCTGGAAACAACCCAAATGCCCAAAAATAGATGACTGGATCAAGAAGATGTGGTCCATATACACCATGGAGTATTACTCAGCAATCAAAAAAGATAAACTCATGCCACTTGCAGTAACATGGATGGCGCTGGAAGGGATCATGCTCAGCGAAATAAGCCAGAAAGAAAAAGAAAAATATCGGATGGTCTCACTCATAGCAGGAATTTAGAAGACCTAAATAAATGAAGTAAAAATCAAAATCAACAAGCAACTATAAACCAGAGACACACTATGGGGCAGGGGGAAGGAGGGAGTAGGATCAAAACAAGGTGGGTGGGAATTGTCTGGGGACTATAACCAAGATAAAAATGCATACATTGTGCAAAAATGAAAAATGATGTAAAAAATGTATAAAATTTAAAAAAAGGAAAAATAAAATACAGATAGCAGTCTAAATTCCACCATGACAACAAAATACTTTTAATTTTCCACATCTGATTAAGGTTTATATTTTTCAAAATATTTTTTCTCATTTAAAAAAAAGACACCATGCTTGCAGGCACACAGAATATGAACAAAACCATCACTTTGTCGAAGAGAGCAAATGGTAATAGAAACAATAGTTTTACCTCTTAACCCTACTCAAGAATGATACCAGGGGGTCTGGCATGGTTCTTGCTTCAGAGATGGCATCACAGATGGAATTTAGAACACGATGTCCAACGCCTCCAGCAAGAAGCGATCACCGTTACGTAATGTTGGCAGTGTTTGGTCCTGCCTATACCCACCACCTCCTCCCTCTGGATCGCCATAACCCTCCACCACAGCCTCTTCTTCCATCGAAATCTGCCCTGGCTAGGATGCTTCTCTCCAACCTCTTCTTCTATGCCACCACCTGTTACCATGACAACCACCCCTTTCTCTGCCTTTAGCTCTTTTGCCAAGAGGGCGTTTCAGGGGTGTTGGGTCAGATCCATCCAGCATCCACCCCTGTCAGGCACCCTCCCCCCCAGCACCTTGTTAATGAATGGGACCTGCTGCCTCCTGGCCTTGGACAGATCTCGTGAGCAGCGGGGAGATGGCGAAACTGGCTTCGGTGACAAAGCGTAAAGCTTCCACTGGGAAGTTCTTGCTGAGGCATCTGTGTTTACTTGCCTCCTTCAGACCCAGTCAAAAAACTGTGCTGTCAAATCTAAATATGGCTGCAGATCGGCTGGAGGCACAGTCACGGGAAAAGCATCATTAATTCTTTCCAATTGTCCCACCTGTTCCAGATTTAAGTCAGTCTTCACCAATGGTCTTCCCATGTGACTTTTCTGGATGTTTGAGGGAGGCTTTTTCACATTTGATTCCACTCGGTTTAGCCCAAGTGGAATGTCAGGAGTTGTTGGCTCGGGTAGTTTCAACTTCCTGATGGATTTCCTATTTTTATCCACAAATATTTACATTTCTTGCTCTGTGATATCTGGAAATCTTGAAACTATCTACTTAAAAATTAATAAATTTCAAACAGCCATCCTTTTGTCAGACAGTCTTTAGTGTGTCCTACTATGAGCACAGAATATGGACATGCCATTTCTTTTAAAAAACTGCTTAACTCAAGTTGGAAGCTTCCCAGGTCATCTCTTCCAGCTGAAGTGACATTTTCTTCCAAGCTGTACAATGATTTTATCTGAGAACCTAACCAAACACAGAGTTCTGAAAATGCCACTGCAGGCAGTCCGCCCTCTGTTGCCTCAGTAAAGATCGCTCTTCTGACAGTGACACCCTGTGCCCCAGAGCCACTCGTGTGTCCACACTTCCCTCCATCGGGGGTTCAGGCCCTGGCTCTGGCCGAAGGTCCTTCTGCACAAAATGATAACAGTGAATTTAAAATGAGCTAAGGCAGCATGATTATCTCCCTCTCCATCCCCAATCAAAGATGTTCAAGTTTACATTCCTAACTTCTGGACTGAGGAAAAAACCCTAGTGCCTCTCCAATCTTCAATGACTCTCTGCCCAGCTAGTGAAATCAAGTATCTCAGCATAACATCAAGATTCTTTTTTTTTTTAATAAATATATCTTTTTTAAAATGATTTATTTATTTATACAAGCACTAGGCACAGTCAGAAGTGTGGGAGGGTGAGAGAATCCACCAGAACAAGAGCGGGGAACAGAATAGGCAGATCAATGAAGTACACTGCTGAGGGGAGCAGCGGGCGCAGCAGGAGAGGTCCGTGCACCATGTGGGACCCTCGCCGGTGGCTGGGGATCGAACCGGCACCGCAGAGGCTGCTGGCAGCCTCGCAGCCCAGCGCCCAACCGCTGCACCACCAGGGGAGGCCCAACATCAAGATTCTTTAAATAACAGCCACAGACTACCTTTTAGAACTTAACTCCACCTAAGGTGTTCCAGAAATCTATTGCTCAGATAAACAGATGACTCACTACTCCAAATAGGCCACCAATCCCTACACCTCCTTGCAGCTCATCACACTATTCTACTTACAGCGCCAGCTTCAGTGATCTCCAACCTGACTCCGCGTGCCAATAATTTGGGGAGGACTAAAATAGACATGACACGCCACATGGCAGAGCTTAGAGATTCTCTCCTATTAGTATATTTCTTCCCATGTGATCCTTGCACAGCCAAGGTTGACATTTAAACTAAGGATGGAAATCACTGCACCAACTCAAGTCATGAAAACGCTGCTCATCTTTCAGGATCCAAGGAATGTGTCTTTAGCTTTCCTTCTCACTAAAATGTGTTACTCCTCTTCTCGTTTACACCATGTATCCCACACACCGGACACTGGCGCAATGCTCTAATACACATTAGCTCACTTAATCCTGTCGAGAGCTATGAAGCAGCAACGCCGCAGATATGCTTTGTTCTACTTCCCTCATTTGTGAGTGGACAGTTGCCCAGTATCTAGAAATCTCCCACTCTTCCCACTCAAGAGAAAAGAGAATTTGGCAGCACGAGCAGGAAGCCATCAGATCAATAGCATCAGGATGTCTGCTGTTGCGGCTAGTTATTGGATTCCCTACCTGCACCCCAGCTCTTATTTCTGCTATGAATAACTCCACTGATTCACAATATTGGCCTTAGCCTGACCCAGTGACTTTGGCTTCTGCAGATAGAAATCTGGCAGACGCACAGAGCCTTCAGGGCAGTCTGCAGCTCCATTTGTAAAAGATCACACCCATAGGTTATAACTCTCTATACAGTTGTGTGTAGTGGTGCACAAAGCTTTGTGCAATGTTTTGCTAAGAGGCCACTGCCTGTTTTCTCAAGGCCCTTCTTAGGGAAGACATCAGCTCATGAGGGACTGTCCTAATTAGGTGACTAAAGTGACTAAAGCCTACAGATAAAAATAAGTGAGAAATAGCTGCAAAAAATATCCACCTGTAAAATCTTGCCAACAGTTGATTTTATCACTTCACTGGACTCTAGTTCTTTCTGGATTAAATGGCAATGACTTCTTTTTATCATTCCCTATTTAAAAATTAAATCAATAGTACTATATGACTTATTGAAGTCACAGCAATTATTCTTTACATCAAGCCATGTAATTCATTTATTTCATGGTTCCAGTCACTTCAAAGGTAATTCTTAGAATATGGTGCTTTTTTTCCTGTCATTTGCTTAATATTTCTTCCTTGGTGACTCTGATCCCCTGTAATTGCTTCTGTTGTCTCAACTGTTCTTTCTTGTTCTTTCTTTCAGCTCTTCTAACTAATGCTAAGCCATTGCTTAAGGGGGAAAAAATAGTTCGACCTCCAACTTATTTTCTTCTGACTATAAAATACATAAAACCTGTCGGCAGGTTTCAAGAAGAAAAAAATTACACACATCATAGATGGAGTCACTATTAACAGGGAGGTGTGTTCCTTCTAAGTTCTGACATATGTCGATATCAATAACTGTATTTATTAGAACATTCAGATATGCCACAGTTTTATTCTAATTTAAAAAATTAATTTTAAATTTTGAGCATTTACCATGTTTCTTGAAAATGGATACTTCTAATCTTTGGGAAAAGAATTACTTTTAATGATATATAATATTTGACCAGACACTGCCATGATTAGTTTAATTATTTTCAAACCATTTAGTGTTTAGGATATTTTCCATTTTTCAGAATTATCAATAGTGCTTCAATGAACAATCTACAGCTATTTTAAGGAGGTCCTATCTTTCTCTAATGCAGATGTATAAAAGTAAAATAATACTGAATGAAAAACACAAATTTCCTGTTCCTTCCTTCATGAAACTTAAAAAAATAGGTTAAGAGTCATATTTTGCCGAACGTTACAGACTCTGGAAATACATCCATGGGATAGAAATAGCATCCATCCTTAGTTCAACAGGGGATGTAGTAATTGTACAGTTGCACTGAGCATCTTCAGAAGTGAAATAATAGTAAGTGCAACAGACACACCTTTAAACGATTCACTTAGAGCACTCTGGATTATCCCAAATCCTCCCTTTCTCACCTTAGACCAACACCTGACACTGCACACTCTTGGTTACTTGGCAACTTTGCTATTTGCCTCTACTTTAAACTGTGCACTTACCAAGAGTCAGTTCTCTGTGTTTCCAAACATGTTTATATTAGCTGTGACTTGCTACTGCAATTATGTAATTCAATGAACTATTATAAAAATTGACACTCTTTTAACACGAAAAGCTTCCACAAGAATCAACAAGTAGCTAAAAATGTATTTCCGAGGAGTTTGGTGTAAGTGAAAAAATGTAAAATACTAGAGAAAATTGTGTCTGGAAATATTTTGTGGTCAGATTATTCTGCAAATGTTTTAGACTCTTAAATCCCAAATAGGAAATTGAGATGATAGATGTGTTGTTTACATAGGGGAGAGAAGGCCAAACTCAATTCAGGGGACTTAAAGAAAAGGCCTTAACTCTCTATAAAAGTTGGGTCACTTAATATATATTTTTGCAGTTTTTAATTCTACAGTTTCCTCCTTAAGCCAGCTATTGAATTTACTAGACACAGCTCGTCTCAAGACACTGAATAAATACATTGCTCCTTAACAAACGCAAAGTGCTTATGAAGAAGTACAAATTGTTTCTTTAAAAATTAGTCTAATATTATTCCTCAAAATTAGTTCACAAATGTCCTTATCATAAACTTAGCTAATGCATAGTATTCAGAATTTTTTATACACACACACACACACACACTCAGTGGGAATTTATATTCCTTTGTGAATTTCCTGCTAACCTATGAAAATGCTTGATTTTTCTTTATTATTTTGTAAAAGAATTATAATGTATTTTAATTATTACTCCTTTTTCTGTCATAAGCATTTTTGAAGACTGTTTCTTAATTTTATTTGTGGTGTTTTTAACTGACTATAGTAGTTTTTCATTTTCACGCAGTCAGATACATCACTCGATATCTTTCCTTTCTAAATATATCTATATCTTGTTAATAACTGGATCAAGCTTGCTCTCAGAGCCCTCCTATTTTCCTTTGCTTTTGAGTTCACTACCAAGAATAAGTGGCATATTTTTCCATATGTGGCTCCTTCTTCCCTCTTCGACAACTCCCCTTACAAAGACAAAATCAATGTTCTTTAATCACATCACACCCCTTCACCTGCTGGGGCTACATTATAGTTACATAAATTTCTAAGAACTTCTGAGATGTGACCGTCTCAGCAATGGTTCTCAAAGGAGTCACAGTCTGGACGTAGGCAGTATGTGCATTATATGAACCCCACTAATATTACTATAAATGAAACAAACTTGCCATCTTTGAACACTTTCTAATACACCCCTGACATGTCTGACTTGCTAGGTCTGAATTTTTGTGATTGAGTCCAGGAATTCATCCCGACATCCAGCAGCTACTCATCCGATGTGAACGCTCGGCATGACGGTGCTAATTACTGCAGATAAAACAGAGCAAGATAGATGCAGTCGCCACATCCCCGAAGCCTGCATTCTAGTGTGGAGAAAGATGGCAAACAAATTATAGCAATGAAAAAGTAATTATAATTTTAATAAGTGTTATGAAGAGAAGCACTACCAGAGCTCGTAATGAGGGTTCCTTGAGGAAATGATATTGTAGATGATCATGGAGAGACTGGAAATAATCAGCCAGCAGAGCAGGCGACACTGAGCCGGCCGCACGCCTCACCAGGGCCGAGAGAGCCCCAAGTCGCCACATCTGTGTTGCGTGAGCTGAGCCCCAGAGTGGCCCACAGTGGACGTGGACATCTGTGCCTGGCGAGCCAGGTCTGGAATGACACATTCGAGGGGAAACCCATGCCTGCCTCGTGGTAGAGCAGTTCCCACACGAGGATGACTCAGCAGGCTGCATGCGGAGAGGGGAGCCCAAGGGGGAGCTGCAATTTCTACCCCAGACACACGTGGAGACAGGCAGAGGCTGCAAGGCGGTCCAGGAAGCATTTAAATGTTTGGTTCTAGTTGTCTCCAAGGCCTGAACCATTCATGCCCTTCACAGAGGTATGCGAGGCGCTGCAAGCTTCCAGTAAATGCCTCGTTTTCTGAAATTTGTTCAATGTGCATCTGTAGAGTTGTTGACCCAAAGCACACACGCTGCCAGGTGTGAGGAGTTGTATACGCAAAGATCCGGAATGTTTCAGGGCCCAGATTCTCGGGGTGTCTGAAGCAGAGCACCAGGAAGGGGACAGGATAGAGACCACGCTCTGCTATACTCGGAGGTGGGGTCGAGACTGAGTCCAGGGCTTTAGTCGTCCAGTTATCAAAGCAGAGTCGGGCTCGGTGTCTCATGGAGCAGGAAGCAATGGCATTTTTAGGTTAATTCTGACTTAATATGCGTCGTCTATTTTTATATATATATGCCCGAAGTGCCTCAGTTCTGTATTTCCCTCTGCATGGATATTTATATCAGAGTGTGATAAATCAGTGATAATGCTATTTGGCATGTTTCACAACCAGTCAGCTTGACTGACGCAGGAATCAACCTTGTACATTTTAAAACTTCTGAAATTTACTTTGGTTTTAAGGCTGTGCGTCGGAAACACCCCACCTCCATTGTTCTTGACAAACCTTTTAATTTTATATACATGTTCATGTGCAGTACAAACCTTTCAACCAAAGAGCAGACAATAAGCTGCACAGATTCTCAAAGAGGAAGCCGTGCTAATGGAACTGGCTGAGAAATGACAGAACAAATGAACCAGCCAAAAGAAATCTCAGGTGAGAGCAAAACAACATGATCCCAGTTCCAGGGAATGATCTGTTTCTAAGGTAACGCCCAACAAAACTTATTGTTTTTAGTATCTTTTATAACTTAGAGAATTTTTAAACCTTTTTCCCTTAAAGGCCTTTTACTTTTTCAAATATTCAAGATCTCCAGGTAACTAAAAAAAATTACTATTTTAATGACTACTTTTCTGTCAAAGGAAAACAATGACCTGCTTCTTTGCCAAAGGGTTTTTATTTTGTTTCTTCTAAGAATGTCATACAGAGACAGAAGGGAAGTAAGGATGGGGAAACAAAGCAGGAAAACAATGAGGGAACTAAGGACAGACCCTTGAGATCGACCACCAGCAGGTGTCATGAGGAAAATTTAGATTTTAATTAAGGCCAAGGCCAGTAGCCAGGAGCCAAAAATTATAGACATGCCAGAAATCAAGGCTAAGGAACAGGTCAACCACTGGCATGAATGAGCCTAAACCTCATTTTTAAAAAAGACCTTATGATGGCACAGCGCCTCTTCAATTTAATCCAACAAAGACTAACGGAGTCCTGAATTCACAAAGGACACCCTACATACCCATGTTTCCTGCAGAGCAGGGACAGCACAAGCAAGAGGTCAGGGAACACCTGTTTGCACCAACAGGTGAGTCTCCGTGTAAGTGTGACCCGTGAGCACTGTATCTGCCATGAATAGCGTTCACCACAGCGAGAGCAAACCCTGGCAAACCATGATATGTCAAAAAGTTCTCTCTGCTTATTAAAAATTTAAACAATAGCCCAAATGAGACTCTTCTCCAAAGAAAAGTCTTTTAGAAGAACCTGTCTCAAGCAATTGCATTTCTTAGGGGCAGGGCTAATTCAAAGAATAGAAAGATGGAAAGTTAAAAGGCCAACTAAGTGTTACATTGGGTGGCCAAATTGGTCCAGAAAGATGAGAGAAACGGAGGCCAAAGAGAGCCAATACACTGAGTCAGGGTTTGAATTCCTCACCCCTCAATTTAAAGACTGGTCAGTGCCAGATAAACCTGAAGCTTTAAGGAGAGTAACATGATGGCACGTTCTCATAGGGCAACTTTTTTTTTTTTTTGGCTCGTGACTCAAAGGCACATAGAAAATAATCGCATCTAACACGAGATCATGAATTTTCTCAGCCTCCTACATGGGTTTAGTTACTAAGCACATAAGGACAACAGACAGGAAGAAAAGGAAGAAAACAAAATATGGTCTAGTTTGCTCAGTCATGAGCTTCTACACGGGAACTTGCTCTTGATTTTGAGGGGGTCAGACACTGAATATCAAGTGCAAATAAGTGCCCTCATTCGAAAGGCAGGGGCTATTTTAGCACAGCATGTCCTTGAAATTTCATTTCAGTTGAACTCTGTTGTCTGGAAATGTCAGGTACGAATCCTCTGAAATGTCTGACATTTTCAATTTCTAAACAATAGATTGCATAAATCTGTAACAAGAACAAGAGACCAAGTTAAGAACCTATGTCTATGCAGGTTTATGAGATTTTTATAATGAGCCCATTTAAAGGATACTCATGTCAAGGTCCAGGGGACTCACTGAAATACTTTCTAGAAACCATACTAAAATATACATCTAGCTCAAGAAAATTCAGATGATACTCTTTTTTAAAAACCTCAAGGCATAACGAGCCCTAAATAATTGACAATAATTTAATTTCATTGAACAATAATAGAAACATCTTGAAACACTGGGAGAAAACAAAGAGCTATTCAACATTGATGCAGATATTCCCCTTCTTCTTAATGCCGAACACAAGTCATATTTCAGCTTAAGTCAGAGTTAGTGGGGAATTTTCATGTGACACTAAAGTACTTCAGCCTCGTGTCAAAGTCTAGCTGCAAGTGATGCTGTGCACAATAAGAGCTGGTGGGTGGCCATGTGCGTGGAGAAGCAGAGCAGGCCTCAGAGGACCAGACAAGCAAAGGAAACCAAAATTCATCACGGGAAAGAATCAAGGCTGCCTTTTTATTAGAGTATGTTCAGTAGATCTTGCAGGAAAATTAGGACAGTTCAGAACAAATATACTTTAATGAAAGAATGTGAGGAAGAAGAGGCAGGTAATGAAAGATTATTTCAGAGAAATCTTTTCTGTCCATGACTCCTGGGTCAGATAAAGAAGTTATTTATTTGCTCAATTACTCTACTATGTCATTAAAACAAAGTTAGTGTACTATTTAGAAAACAGTGGAACTATTGGAAAAACTTATTTGGAAGAAATTAGAACAGCGTATCTGACAAAACAATTGCAGAAAAAGCAACAAAGAAATCAGTATATTTCATTTCCCGTTTGATTTTGCTTCGATTATTTCATAGTTAGGGGAATGTGTCATACATAGAGGTAGAGACTTAATGGATCATAAAGATAAAAGCCTGATTTTGAAGGTTAAGTTAAAAAGTTAAGGGATGTTCATTCTAAAGAAAAGCTGTCAAAATTAGAGATGACAAAAGTCTGAAAATATTTTAAGAACCACCTCATAGAAGGAACAGGCCTGTGCCACGATGCTTTGCTCTCCATTCTCAATTGGCTGAAATTATGCAGCAGATGTGACTATTTCTACTTTTGGGAGTAGATGCGTATCTACACACACACATAGGTGGAAAATATATAAATGTGCAGAGACAGAGCTTTCAACAAGTTAAGACAACATGATGTTCAAAAAATGAAGTAGATGAACATGATCGACCTTGAACTTCAAATTTTTAAAACAACACACTTATAAAGTTCATTTAACATAAATTTTTGGTTACTATAACATGATTTTAATATCACCAGCAGCATTTATAATATATAAATTGCAAAAATGGGAGGGGTGCGCTCAACCATCCTTGACTAGCTATCTTTCAGGCACCAGCATGATACAGGAGTATGTGCTACAGTATCTCATCACCATGTTGGAGTAACATGTCTTTTTAGGGGGTAATAAGAAGAGTGATTTTACTTAATTAACATCTGCCTTGAGGTAAGATATTCCCAGAGTTGGAGAAGAACTCGTGGGTTATAACACAGCACAAGCAAGCCAGCAACACTCAGATGCGTGTGGACATGTTTTCTCCTGGAATCCTATCGATTTTCATTTCTCTTTGTAACTCCTGAACAATTTGTTTTAAATCAGTAATAGTGTATTCTAATGGATGGGTGTTTCTCTGCATTAACCTCCCAGTGAACTAGCTATAACTTGAAAAAGGCATTATCAAACAGCTCATTTTTTTTTTTTCCCTACAGGACATGTTCTTGCCATATATGAATTTCATATGAATTTCATGTATGGCAAGAATTAAGGGACTGATTATTATATGTATTATATCATGTTTTAGAACAGCAAGAAAAGTTCTCTACCTGATTTGTATTTTGATTTTATTTTCCAAGAAAAGCCTTTCAAACTATCAATATTTATAAAAGTATTAGCAGTTAAATTTAAATTTGTATTAAGTAGAAACTACAATAATTTACATTTTGGTTACTTTAAAAAAATCACGTATGTTATCATTTTTCTCTCTACAAATCCCTCATGTAGAAAAACAAGCACCTAATGTCCCTACTTTACAGCTGAAAAAACTAAAATCTCAGAGGTAATATGCATCACTCAAGGGCATTCAATGTAAAACCTGCATGTTCCTGGCGCCAGGTTTTCTTGCATTCATCACTCTGATCAGGTAAATGTCTTCAGCAACATTTCAAATGAGGTTTTCAGTCTGTTTACCCCACAAATACAGTCTTACATGTTAATCATAAATCTATAAATAATGTACTCAGGAAAGTAGACATGTTCATTATGAGAGATCAGCTAAGCAGTCATTTTGTATGATAATTTAATATCAAGTCATATGTCCTCGTTATTTTCCTCTATTAACATCAACTATTACGAGCAGACTTGAATCACTAAGTAAATGGCTCCCTAATACACAGACTCCAGTGTATTAGCGATACAGAAAAGCAACTTACAATATGAAAAGTAGAAGCCATAGAAGATATTAACAATGTTTTCCAGTGACCTGATAACTTGGGCTATTATAAAAAGCAGAGAACAGTATGATTTGTTGACTCGATAAGAAAGTTGAGTTCACAGGATCGAGACTAAAAGCTGGCGTGACTGACTGTATTTATTCCAGCTGTCAGCCTTTCGTTTTGATGACACGTGAGAAAGATATGAATAAAATACATTGTAAGATATAGGAGAGAACTTTTCCCTCATGCCCGCATAAAAATAAAGATTATTTCTCTAACGGTTTATATCGGCTCCTGAAAATCAGTCTATTATATAGATATGCTATCAGGGACTTTCACAGATGATTAATAACAGGAAAATAGTAGAATGAAACAGGTATTACCACATCGTAGAAATAAAACTGGACTAATTTCAGGGGGAGCAATATTTCCCAAGGGGGGTGAAAACTGATTCATGCCAGTGAAATCTTACTTTCTTTCTAAATCACAGATAAACATGCGGCACTAAACAAATACAGTGCATCTGTGGTATTAAAATTTCGGGGGTGAGCAATTAAAAAAAATTTAAAAGCTCCTTAGAGAGCCAAGATGAAACACAGTTGAGAAAAATTGCTCTAGGTAAACAAATATTAACAAATTCTATTTTAAGTTAAACAAATTTAAGACCTCTTTGATTTCCTTTAATTACTGCTGGTGATGAAAATCAGAGGAATATATTAAGTAAATTCCCTCCAAATAAGTTGCGGAATGCTTGCTGATAGCTGCAAAGTGTTCGTTCAATTCAATTAATAAATCTTAACAGTCAATATAAATGTTTTGTGATTTTCATATCATTTTTAAAGGACACCAAGATGCAATAATGACATCATTTCATTCAGTGGCTATTAAATTCAGCAACAGAAAAGTATATTCTCTTCTCTGAATAGGAAGAGTACCATCCCCATTTATACACCTGTTCTGCTTCAGTTTACTACAAAGATAAATTCTTGAATCACCCAGTATTAGCAAGCTTTCAAGAGAACTACAGTGAAAGAATGTTCCTTTCATAGCTCAAATAGGTAAAGCATTATATGAAGTCATATAGCAATTATATGCAGGATTACTTCATTTATTTTAACTTTGGACAGAATTTCCTAATCCTACACCTTCAAATACCTTCTAAACTGAAAATAACCCAGATAAAGCTAGTTTTTTTAAAGTTCAGGGGAGAGAAAGGAATCACAACAGGCAGGGAAGAGTCGCAGGTTTATGGTGGGGGAAGAACCACAGGGACTGTACCTGAGGGGTTAACCCATGACTGCACACAAAAGAACAATGATGTAAGAAAGTAAAAAAATTAAAGGAATTTTAAAAAGAAAATTTAAAAAGAATATAATTGCATTATGTTGAATGATACAAACATTTCATTCTTTTGGCTTCAATTTTTGGTGCTATGTAAAGAAGTTAGTTGCAAGCAAAATTTATAACTGCATTAATTTACTAATTTTCATTATATTAAAATAATTCAAGCTATAAACTTAATAAATAAACTTAATTATTAATAGTTTCAACAAAATCACTGCATAAAAGTTTCATATCGATATTAACAAACAAAAGTCTCAATGAAATCAAAGATCTTGTTACGTAATTTATGGTACATTATCGTGTTTTGGTAATTTATGGTACATTATCCATGACCTGATTAAAAGATGCTTTATAGATAGTTTTTAGGTATTTAAGTAAATAAATACACATTGTTTACTGCTAATTATACTGTTAAGTGGGATAAAAAGGGGTAAAGTTGTAAAGGTGAATTAACGCGTGCTTATCTTACGATGCACAAACTTCAGTAGAAACACCACCTCAGGAGACTCCCCACGCGTGAGCCGAACCACGTGCATGCCACCTACTGCAGCACTGTCAACAGCAAGCAACAAATGGAACGACCCAGATGTCTATCAATAGGAAAAGGAATAAAGACATCCCAGGATACTCACGCAATGCAATCCTGCATCTCAACCCTCATGAATCTCAGGAGGAAATGTCAAGGGTAAGAAGCAAGTCACACTAAGAGAGTAGGACGCCTTTTTGACAGAATTAACCACCAAACAGAGCAATCCTCTGTTATTCCTGCACAGGAAGCCAGGAAGGGGTCTGCATCTCCGTGGAGGAAGGGATATGCTGTGATAATTACAGTTATTGGCTTTCAAATCATCCTTTGAGTGTGCTGTAAACCTGTGATGTCTTTAAAAAGAGAATAAGAAACCTCAGGAAAATAGCAAATCTGTCCGCATGGTTTAAAGCAGAATCACCAGGGGCCTCCCTGGTGGCGCAAGGGGTTAAGACACAGCACGATGAAGTATCACCAGCCACCGCAGCATGAGTTCGATTCCTGGCCAGGGAGCTACCCACATGGTGCAGCAGACCTCGCCTGTCTCCCCGCTGCTCCCCTCAGCAGTGTATTTCGGTCAACCTACCTGTTCTGCTCCCCACTCTGTCTCTGCTGAATCCTCTCACCCCCGCATCTCTGGCCTTGTACCCCAGATCTTGTATGCATAAATAAATAAATCTTCTAAAAGAATAAAATAAAATAAAGCAGAATCACCAGGTCAGGGTCCCACAGTCTCTCATACACCGCACCCTTGTCAATGGATAGATGAATAAATAAATGAACATTAAGCTCTCGGATATGCTTAATATGTTCATAGTTAAAGCAGATGAAAATATGTTCAAATGCCATCTGATTTTTATGTGGAAGAACCACGGGTAATTTGATTTAATTCTTGATATTTTGTTTCCAAAGTCTCCCCAACTCTGTATTACTCTGAAAATTTGATCAAGTAAATAATAAAATGACTTATTACAAGTCCAGAGTAAGGTCAGTTTATGTTGTGAGCATTTTTCTTTCTCTTAGGACATTAGTCCAGTTGTTTCCATACACGAGTTCCTGG
The DNA here is from genome assembly GCF_014898055.3 of Talpa occidentalis. NCBI lineage: Eukaryota > Metazoa > Chordata > Mammalia > Eulipotyphla > Talpidae > Talpa > Talpa occidentalis. The sequence goes on from NW_023601653.1 coordinate 84,365,365, forward strand.
AAACAATGAATGATACATCAGGGTATTCAACGTAGGTGAACTTCATAGTCTGCAGCAAACCAGGCCAAGAGAACTTAATACTATCGGAGCGAAATTGAATCAATCGATTTTAACTGTCAGAAAACCACCGCTGTGAAAATGGCCCCAAAATCTACCCACCAGCCACCTTTCCACGCCACTGAGCTCCGCCATCCCTGGTTGGTGCCCCTGAGCCCTGATGCGCTGATTGCCCGGCTCCTGAGGATGCTCTTCCTCCAGGCCCGGGGGGCTCGGGACACTGCCCTCTGCAGACTCCAGCCCCTCCACGTACCTCCCAGCGCCAGTCAGACCCCAGCTCAAATGCCTCTCCTTGGGAAGAGCACTTTCTCGCACCATTTGTAATTAAATGTTAGTCTGATTCTTTGATTAATGTTTTTCTTCTTGGCTATTATACTGGAAGCTCCATCAGATACGGATCGTTGTGGTCTTTTTTTCCTCACTGTTGTGCTCATTTTTCTATCAACAGAAATTGAACTAATGCCCAATATGCTATAGCCACACAATGCATGTTTTCTGTGCTGGGTATTTGTTTGGATAAATAATCAAGTGTACCAGGAAGCAAATGAGGAGTTAACCCCCCCACAAAACGAAAATGGCTATTCTCTTATCTGGACTTCGAACTAAAAATTATCTTTATTATTTTGGGAGTATTTTTAGGGGGGAAAAACTAACGAATCAAATATTTCAAGTCATGTTAAACATTATATTCCAATGGCATTAACATTATTCAATCTTAGTTAATCAAATGAAGTTTTTCAGTTTTCTTTGTTGGATGTGTCTCTCGCCTGCATCTATTTTTCACACTAAATACTGACCTTCATCCAAATCAAACATCCAGTGATGACTCTCACTTGAGATTTAGTTTGGGTGTGAGAGGTAGATAAGACAAGCTGTTGGCTTCGAAGATTCACGATGACATCTTCTGTGGGTTACTCGGAGTCCTAACTGAAATGTTTCCTCTCTGGCGCCTAATATCTGAAGCTGCATGTAATGTAATTGCTTCCCGGGGTGAAACACTTCTTATGCTTTCTGACTAGCTGCCACAAAACTGAGTAAATCAAAAACACACACACGCACACGCCCAGCTCAACACAATTGTGAAAGTCCAGTACCAAGTCTCTGTGGCCCTCTGAGCAATAAATTTATGTGTCTGTGTGTGAGGGACTGTTTGTTCCCCCAAAGCTCAGAAGATTGGATGAAGCAGGTGAAAACATTTTCTGATTTTTAGATAGCCCATTTTGCAAATCCAAATGCTCTAGATTTCTACAGTGTTTCTGCATCAGGTTCACAAGACAGAGTAACGCAATTCTTACTTGGGTGCTCTGGAGAACACACTGATTACACTGGTACTTCAAAGAGTTATTTATTCTCTTCTTTTATCATCTACATTTATGTGTTTTATAATGACTGACTCTCCTTCTTGCATACTATATGAACGGTAGTCTTCTTGCTATCCCCTTGTTATCTCTAGGCACGGTCCTACTTGAAAACATTCATACTTTTGCTGCTTTTTATGGAACATCCAGATATTTCTCCAAATATTCCCCAAGATGGGTCCCTTGGAAACTTTCAGTCTTACCCAAAGGCCTTATTTTAAATGCCAATCCCTTTTGAACACTCCTTATATCTCTTCCTTCCTTTATTTATGCTATAAAACTGTTGTGTTTATCTTCACACCTTCAGGGCAAAAACTCCATAAAAACAAAGAATTTGTATGCACTTTTATGTACTACTATATTCTCAGCCCTTACAGAACATACTAAAAAATTATTGAGGAAAACAAATTTCCCATCAGAATCAGCCAATCCAACATATTTCTTTGAAAACTACCAGTAGACTCCAGGAGTCAATGACTAGCAGCAGCCTGGAAGACTATGCTTTGCAGGAGAAACAGTACGAGGCCTGAAGTCCTGACAGACAAAACCATGACCTCTGCCTTGTCAGCCCCAGAGACCAGGCCGAACAGAAAGGACTTAAACGTTAGTGGAGTAAATGACCCTGGTGGTCACGAGGAAGTGGCTTCTGTATACTGTGGGCACAAAGCAATATTTTGGGCTCTCAGATGATCCACTGGGACATTTCTTGGCATCCCCATACATGGTTTTAACTATATAAATTTGTAAGTACAACAACCACTGCATAAGAGCATAATCCAGAGCTCAGAACACTCAGGCATGATGACTAAGGAAAGTATCAGTCAAGCCTCCCAGAAGAGCAGAAATGCTGAAGGAGAAGAGAGACTAAAGTGGCCGGGGGCGGGGTGGGCAAATGGTCAATAGCAGTAATAGCTTTGGGGCCCCTGGTATCAGTGGGGGCCTCCCTGGTCCTCCTCAAGCATGTTTTCTCAGAAATTGTGACCATCCCCAGTCTCTGACAGTGTTGGCTGGATGGAGTGAGCTTTAGTGAGATGCAAGTGGGCCTGAGGCATATGAGGAGTGGACGAGAGTGGAACAGAACTGCTGGCCCATCACCGAGAGCCTTTCATCGGCTGCACCTTTCATCTACTTGTGCACACCAGGAGAGCACAGCTCACAGCCACCATTTGTCTGCAGATCATGCTCTGCTGAAGCAGCAGCACTTCCACAGGAAGGCTCCTCCCTGTCGCCGAGAATAGGTCAATGGCCACTGAGAAGTGGACACGAGGGTAGAAGCAGCTTCCACTTTGCCTCAAGAAGGGCCAAACTCTGAAAATTCATGTTTCTGAGCCTCCCCACAGTGTCCTCCAGCTGAGACCCTGCTTAGCTTTGATCTCCTGCTCTATCCTTCTGCCCTCTCTCTTCTTCTCCTGAGAGCACTCTTTCAAGCAATCACATCAACACTAATTCCTCATTTGTCGAGGATATGCAAATCATTTCAGTAAAAGTGCATCCTAAAGTACTCACTAATATGATGCCAATGAACATGAGCTTACAATTTTTTTAAATAACAAAATATTAAAACAATGTATCATGAGTGAAGCCCACCAGAAAGAAACCCAAAAAGTGTCATCAAGTCAAATATATAATTTATATATTATATATATAATACAAAAAGAAATGTAAACATGAGGGAGAACAAAAATATTTAAAAAGCAAGTCAATTTGCGAGGAAAAAAAATGTTTAGTAGCAAAACATGGATGGAATTAAAATGCAATTTAAGAATTTTAGGGCATTTAGGCCAGAAAATGAGTGCAGTGCAAAGAAGATCTGAATAAATATCAGAAAGTAGCATAGAGAGACTTGAAAGTAGCAAATATAAAATCAAGGTTGAAGTGCACAGAAAACAGAGTGAAAAACTGACATTCATGTGACTTGTTCTAGTTTAGTAGACACTTGTAGAAGCAATAGTTGAAGAGATAACGCTTGAAATTTTTTCAGAGTTCATGAAAAACGCCACTCGACAGATTCAGGAAGTTATCTAAGTATCAAATAGTATAAATGAAAAGAAATTCACTGCTAGATATGTATCATGTAGTAGGAACAAGACTGCCTACATTTGAGTCCTGCCTCCATTAGTTTTGATAAGGTAACCTGAATAAATTATTTAACCAACCAATCTTTGCCACATTGTCTGATGTATAAAATGGTTTTAATAACAGCATCAATCTCACAAATTGTTATGAAGATTAAATAAGTTGACATCTGTAATGTCCCTCGAATAGTGCTGCTGAGTGTTAAGTACTTAGCTTTATCACTTCTATGCTGAATGTTCACACAATGTACTCCAATCACAGACAGTTGTTGCTTTTGTTTTTATTTTCAAATTAGAAAAAGAGATAATAATTGGCTTAACCATTGATTTGAGTTAGTGGACAATCATGTGCTTATTCAAATAAGGTTTGTACGTATGTATAAAAGGTAGATACACACATATATGCATTCACCTGCATTCATATATATACATATCTATACATGTGTGTGTGTCATTTTTTCAGGTCTTCAAGATATGAAAGAATTGGAATTTAACACCTAAAATTTCTTACCACCACCACTCTGTCCCTGAGGCCTAAATACAATTATTAAAAGATTTATATTTCTAGGCAGAGTTGTTGAGACAAGTGCCTTATAAGAGGAATAATACATATTTTAAAAAGTTGATAGTCAACGAATCTGCTATCATCAATTGGTGAATTATAGGCATCTCAACTTGACTGCTGACTGATTTCTAATTACCTTATACTCATTATAAGTAATAATTATTTCTATTTTTTTATCTCACAATAAAAAGGACTCAGCCTCCCTTATATGTGATGAAACCCAGGTCAAATGTTCTCCATAAGTATCTGAACATGACAGAACAATGGATTTTTTTACATTTATTTATAGGAGAGAGAGAGACAGTCATTCCCTGTCCATGCTGAAAGAAAAGGAAAATCATTTCATCCCTTGAGATGGATAGAAATGATCCAAGGCACTCACTCTAACACTTTATATGTAAATAAATCTTTCAAAGGGTCCAATAAACCCTTTGGTTTATCGGTCTGCATTTTGTATGTAGGGAATTAGTGACCCAATCTTTTTGGAACCATGAAGACTTACCATAAGGAATTAATCCAAACTACAACCATTTAGTCATCTTGGAAAGACAAGAGGAATTTTATTAACATTTTATTAACCAACCTAATTAATTATACAAATGAACCATACTTGAGATAGCATATGATTGTCCAGTAACTAAACCAATGGTTGGTCAATTGATTAACTAAACACATGACTACTGACCTAATCCTCCTGGTGTGTGAAATGTCTCAGGAGGCTAGAGTTCTCTACAGGGCCACTGAGAAGTTCAGGGAGGATTCATTTCCCCATGAGTGCCTGGCATCCACTAAGTATAACTTAGGTTTGTCATGTAAAGAAATAAAATTATGAAATAATAAAGAGTAGACAGTAATTAAGTACAAGAAGATATAAATGATAGGTTCAACAAAGGCAAAAGTTGATCCTTTGAGAATTAATGACCTTGATCAACTCAGGTGAAGCTAATTAAGAAGTGCACTCTTCAGTGAGCATGGCAAGGTGAGCACTGTTCGCACAACCGTGGAAGATGTTAACTACAAACTCAGCGCAAAATGCAAACAGTAAGAAAACACCTTGAATAACACCTGAAAAATCACGTGGCATTATGTAAGACAGAAGCTTGGCATGCCCTCAGAGCTTGTAATTTTTCTTCGAGAAATGTGCTCATGATGAACACTTGCAAAGGTGCACCTTGTCCAAATGTTCGCAAAAGCCTTGTTCACAGAGGCAAGAAAATAGGACACCAAACATCAATGCAAAAACTGTGGTGACTTCATACTATAAAATGTGGAGCCATGGCAAAAATAATGAATAAGCTACAGCTTACACGCCATCAACTACAATGAATGTCACAAATACATTGTTGGGCTATATTGCAACTCTGCTGTTATGCAAATTACAGAAAAATACAGTATAATACTATACTGTATTCAAGATTTTTTAATGCTGTTGAATCCCAGGTTATATGTCTTTTTATTTTAAATGTGCCTAGAGACCTTAGAATCTATATTAAAATTTTTTATCTTAATTGAGAATATCTATTTTCCATCTTACCCATGCTTGTGCAAATTAATTCCACTAATAAAATTTCAAAGATTTATGCAATAATATATTAAACATTATGAAGTATTCACCAAAAATTTTTACCTTTTTTAGGTATGCCATTATAAATAATTTGAAATAAAGCAAACTATCTTCCTACACAAGATTTTAAAATATATTTTTTTTATATTTTACTTGGTTTTATTCCATGCATGCAATAGCATTGTTTTTAATATTTTATTTCCTATAATTCTTACATCATTTTGTATAATACTATTATGAAAATCCAATAACCACCAAAATTAAGCAATATGCCATTTGGAGATCTATCAATACATGATGGAATTATAAATAAAAGCCAAGGAATTACAACCACCAAATTCAGACTGGAGATGATCTTCGGGAAGGAGCGGCAGCCTCAGGCAGCCTCAAGAGACCAGACATTCCGCATTTTCAATGGGGGGGGTGAGCACCCGGTGTTCATTGTATCTACATGTCCTACAACTTACACGTACACATTACACTTACGGTTTAACTGTGAAATAGTTTTCTAAAGGGCATTCTGTATGAGATACATAAAGGGAAGAAAGACGAGGAGGAGGGAAGGAAAGTGGAAGCAAGGGAGAAATTTTTCCTAAAATCTTCATCTGAAACGTCGGAGTCCGGGTAGAAATGGAGGAGCAAGCAACGCCACCTCCATCTCCTGTAATGTCCTGGCGCTGGCACTTTTAGTAGGTTTTCTGACATCGTGCATAATCTATTCCCAAGAAGTATTTTCTTGGCAAGAAGTAAACAAATATCTCAGTTTTGAAGTTAGCATAGGCCATAACACAACATAAAAATTTCTTTAAAGGAGCTTTGAAATTGCACACAATATTCACCGTGGGGCAGTCTCTGTGAGCGATTCTCTGCGATCCCACCACTGGCTGTGGAGGTGAAAAAGCAGCTTTACCGTGAACCTTTTTTAAGGTTTCAACAGCTGACAACCACTATTGCCACGAATCCCTCCATTTCCCTCGATTCTCCTGTTACAGGCTGGAAGAGCGCATGGGGGACACCCTTTTGGAAACCCGAGAGGCTGTGTTTTCTCTTGTAAGCCCAAGGTGGGGCCATCCCAGCATTTTGCAACTCTTTGTAAAAGACCATAGTTAAAGAGAAACCCCACCGACTGGGGGAACATTTTTGCACACAACACTCATGATAAAGGATGATCACAAAAATCTACAAAGAGCTGATGAGACTCAACAAAAACAAAGAAAATAATCCAGTCAAAAAACGGGCAGAAGAGCTAAAAAGAAACTTCTCTGAAGAGGAAATGCAAATGGCCAACAGGCATATGAAAAAATGTTCAACATCACTTGTCATCAGGGAAATGCAAATTAAAGCTACCATGAGACACCATCTCACACCAGTGAGAATGGCACATATTAAAAAAAAAACTAGCAACAACAAATGTTGGCGAGGGTGTGGAGAAAAAGGAACTCTCCTGCACTGCTGGTGGGAGTGCAAACTGGTCCAGCCACTATGGAGAGCTGTGTGGAGATTTCTGGACCTACTAAACATAGAGCTTCCATAGGATCCAGCAATTCCACTCCTAGGTATTTACCCAAAGGACACAGAAACATCAATTCCACAGAGCACCTGCACCCCTATGTTTATAGCAGCTCTATTTTCAATAGCTAAGCTTTGGAAACAACCCAAATGCCCCAAAATAGATGACTGGATCAAGAAGATGTGGCACATACACACCATGGAATATTACTCAGCATTCAAAAAAGATAAACACATGCCATTTGCAGCAACATGGATGGCGCTGGAAGGGATCATGCTCAGCGAAATAAGCCAGAAAGAAAAAGAAAAATCCCAGAGGGTCTCACTCATAGCAGGAATCTAGAAAACCTAAATAAGGGACCAGGAAAAAGAATAACTATAAGAAAGTGAAAATCAAAATCAACAAACAACTATGAACCAGAGACACTCTATGGGGGGGTGGGGGAGGGGAAAGGAGGGCTTGGGGTCAAAATAAGGGGGTTGTAATTGTATGGGGAATATAAAAATAAAATTTAAATTAAAAAAAAAAAAGGCCATAGTTAACATGACTGCCCTAAGTCTCACATCCTTGCTGCCAATTGGGAGGCCCGGGGAATAAGGTTTTCTGTTAAAAGAAAACTAATGTCTGCTACTACCACACACACGGTGGGATGAAAACAGGGTTATGAAACACAAAAGACCTCTTCATAAAATTGTCTTATCAAAACATGTCTCTTTTTGTTCTTAAATACAGGGGAAAAGATTTGTCTTATAACATCACTCCTTCACACCGCATCATCCCTCTCCATGGTGTTAATATTCCATATAATGATAATTAAATGCACATGTGTAACCAACGTCAGTGTTACTGAATTCAACTCCTAACTCCCTCTCTACCCAAAGATAAGAAAATCAGGTTCTAGTCTCGGCACTTCACAGAACTCAAACCTGGATTGGAAAATCGTATTTCACAGAAAGATCTAAATCGACGATTCAGGTTATGAATACTTGATTATGGTAGGGAAAGTTGAGAAATAACCCCATTTTAATTCATCTGGAAAAAGATAGTTACTCATTATATCGAGTCTTCTGCTCAATACAGGAAAAAGAAGGGACATAATCTTGAGCTGTCAGGCTTCCAACATGAATGAAATAAATATTCTCATGTTGTTTCATGGCAGAACTGAGCTTGCTAAGCATCGTACTAGGGAGAGAGACCAAATATGCTCAGAGGTATTCTGGCATGAAAAAACATGATCCACAAAGAGCCATGCAAGGAAATGGATACATGTACACACTGTGAAGTTACACATCATTAAAGATGCTTTCACTACAAGGACGACCGCAGTCTGAAACTCATCTTTAGTACGTGTCACCTCCACATTTTAACATTCCTATGTCAAAAATGGAAATGATGGGAAAGGTTGAACACACCTCGCCATGATCTGAGAAACATTTAAGTGATCAGACTTTGCCTACTGACACCATGGGCAACAGTCTTCGCATTTTTACTTAAAACCAATCACGGGTTACCAGATGGGGAGAGTCAGGCCTAGGAAATGAGACAGACAAGAAAGTCTGTGCTAAAGGGAATCACCTGCCGAAAAGCAGAGAGAACAGCTTACCTTTATGATGATTTGCGCTGGATACAACCTTCCCCCACAAGGTTACGATAAATATTATGATTAGCAGTTTTCCTTTTGATGCTTTCTGTAAGTATCTCTTACTCATCCTGCAACAAAACAAAACAGAAAACCTAAGTATATGAAGTCATTATTTTCCACTATAATTGTGTTACATTTACAACTTTTCATGACACCTTAACACATTCAAAACCCTAAAAATCAGCATTGCCTATAATTGAGATGTCATTTACTTTATATAAATGATGAACAGAAAAAGTAATTTTTCTGAACAAAACACCTTGGTGTGATGATAGAAGAAATAGGAGACCCTACTTGGGTCTTCACTCACTTAACGAGAGCCTAAATCAATGGGAAATTGATCTATCGTTTTTTCTCTCCCTAAAAATACAGATTTAACTTATTCATAAAATCCAAGGCACAGTTGTACGAATACTCTTTAAATATGTGACGTATTTTCCTTTCTTTCTACAGATGTCTTCTTTATTGTCAAGTCAAATGATTAAACAGTTTAAGTCAAATGTGCTAGATGAATTCCTGCACAGAATAAAGTCATTTCAAATCTATTATTCCCAATGTGCTTTTTAAAAAAATCACCTGGTACTATTTTCTTATTGCATAACACCACTACAGAAGGCATCAATGTTTTAATATGTTTAAAAGCAGAATGAAAATACCAAGTTAACATTTTCAAGTTCACCCCACAAAACCCAAGAAAGACATGAGAAAATAATAATTACCTACAGTAACAGGTCAGCGCCTACATTCTCTAGCACTTCACACATTATCTCAATTGTTTTTCAGAATACATATGGGAAGGTGGTATGTCTAGAGCCATTTCTTAAATGATGAAATGTGGAAATTTGCCTGAGTTCATATTTAATGATAGATTAAAAATTCGACTCCAGATCTGTCTAATTCTAAAACCCTCACATTAACTGCTACATTGCTAAAGGGTTAGCAAAACTGGTGTAAAATAAAATCCATCTGCATTTAAGTATGAGGGAGATAAATTAGATCTCTTCCACGCAGAGCCTTCTCAGATTCAGATCCTAGCGAGTTCCATTCTTGTCTGACTTACAGATTCTTGCCTTAGCTTAGTGCCAAGTTCAGAAGTCATTTTCTCACTTACCTAATTCCTCTTCCCCCTCAATTCCTTAAGTTACCTTTTCCCCATTACACCTCTCTTCCAAAACATGCCATCTCCCAAAATATGACTCAGTGGTAGCCATGATGACTATAGCATAGTGATAAATGCCAGGGAAAATTAACAAATATTTTAACATTTCTGGACCTGGGGAAATTGTGCACACTTCCAAGACAGACCAACGTGGAGTCCAGGTTCTACCAGCTTATAATTATATGATCCTGGGCAAGTTTCTTCCTATGAAACGGGATAATGCATGTGTAAGGCCTGTCCCCTGGGCTAGCATATATAATGGCTCAACAATTATGAGATAGCAAATATTCAATCATTTAGACAAAATGTTTGGTCCCTGAGTGCATGAGAAGACAGTTCCATTTATGAGATGACCCACAGAAGTTTCAGTGGCACAAACAACTGCAAGTCTCATGGATCTTGTCTCGTGACAAATCAAGATAATATACAAAGTGACTGGTTTTGACTTTTTAGTTTAGATCGGTTTAAAAATCCAGCTATCTGCCTGCTAGCTATGTAGCTTTGTATACCTTACTGAATAACCCAGAGTATTTTCATTGTCAGGAAAATGAAGATAATAATATCTGCCTCCTAGTATTGATGGTCTGAAGACTAAAAGAGATGGCCCATGTCGAGTTTAACCATTATCATCATTATCAAATGTTAACCATTATCATCATCATTATGGGTGTATACCAGAATCTCCTTCCATGTGTTATGTGAGGTATCTGTTCCATAGAATGCTAATGCGGTATTACTAATGGTGAGTAAATATATTTGGGAAATTCTGGGTTCAATAAATTTAATCATATTTTTTAAAAAGGCATATTTGAGTTGCAGCATCTTCCAGAAATTTTTCTCCACAAAGTAAAACAGGATATTAAAGTTCTCAGAGAAATAATCTGATTTAGTGTTCCTTCAGTAAAACAAATGTTCATCTTAAATCTTCCATTTTATTGCTTTTCTTCATCTCGGCACTCTCACCACTAGTTTTGTTTCAAGATGCTATTTTTTTCTCTCTTTTCTTCCATCACCCGGTCTCCCCTTCTACATTCAATCCCTGCACTCTTATTGTTCTGCATATCATATAACAGAATGAACAGTTTAGCAAAACTCATCTGACAAGAAGATCTGCTTAGCATAATTCTTGGTAATAGCTTTCCCAGAGCAAATGGCCTCTACTACAAGGTCAATGACCCATTGTATTTTCTATGTCATTCTGCACCCACCAAATGGGATGCCAGAAATGACAGCTGGTCAAACTGTTAACTAGACATACAGAAAAGCAAACACTCACAAAGTCACCATGCTGTTAAACAGAAAGGCTGGAGGATGCAGGTCAGCATTTGGAAGTCTGTAAAGACCTCTACTTTCTCCCTCTTACCTCCCTCCCCATCCTGTAATCTTCATGTCTGTCAATAGTACTTTTTGAATATCTCTTAAATATATATACTTATTTCCATCCTTACTACAACACTGCTGTTCAAACTATAATTTCTCACAGGCCAAAGCTTCCTAGCTAGACTTCATGCTGCCAATATTGTCACCTTCTGGAACCCAAGGCAGGCTCTCTTTCAGTCTTTTCCATGACTGTATTTGCAATATTTGGTACTTAGTAAGTGTTGGATAAGTACTGCTGACTGAATGTAATGCATTCACTAAGTTGCAGTCTCGTACGGAACTAGAATCATGAAATACCACTCCTATAATCAAAACCTTCACATGATTGCTCAGCCGCAACCCTTAGCAGGGTATAAAAAAGGGTGTATAAATGTTAAAAAGACAAAAACTTTGACCTTTTATGTCTCTGATTTTATTTTATACCATTCCTCCCCATCTCTCTACACACATCCATAGTCTATATTTAAACTCTACCCAGATCATCAGTGGTCTCCAGCTTACCCTCACCTCCATGTCACCTGAAACATCAGTCACCCACCCCAGTCCCACGCACTCCTCAAAATGCTAGCTTCTGTTCCATGGGGGTTCTATTCAATGGTCAGGCAGATGGAGGTGCAATTCCTCCAACAGGACTTCTTCAAGACTGTTGAGTGTTCTTCTTTACACATACCAACTGGTCTCCACACTATATTATAAATTTTCCACATACTTTTTCCACCATCCTTCACTCCCCTTTAATATCCCTCAAAGCAGAGGCTATGGCCATACATTTGTGAATAACTATGGTGTGGCCCAAGGTTCAGTGTGATAATGAGTATGTATTGAGTGTTGCTGGTGCCAAAGAGTCAAGTACATTATGTAATTGTCAAATGAGGAAGCAAGTGTCTGTCATTCCTTCAGGAAGAAATTAGGAAAGGTCAAACTAGGAGGAGAAAAGTAACAAGAGGGGGAGATAAGAAAGGGCAAACTGCAGAGAAGAAAAAGGAGAATTGATTTTGTGTTTTATTCTAACTCATTTAAATAACTGAGCAGACTGAAGTGTGCCGGCGTGGTGGAGGGCTCCTGGCAGAGAGGAATGCCAAAGGAGAAACCCAAAGGAAACCAGCTGAGTGGTCCATTTCTTCTTGACTAGATGAGGAGGGGGCACACCCTTCTCATTCAACATGCACCAGGACTCTGCTTAAATATTTCTACTGCCATCGAGGGCTAAATATTTTTAGATTTGCCAAAATCATCTGTAAAAGCAGCGGAATACAAGTGTATTTTGTAACAACAGGAGTGGAGGGAGGAAGAGCTGGAAACTGAAGGATTAAAATGCACACACAGGATGAAGCCTTGAAACTGCGCCCTGAGCGCGGCAGCTTGCAAGGAACACAAAGGCAGCCGATGACCGAGAGATGGTGACCTTGACCGTGAAGGGTGTTGGAGGGAAAAGTTGTCAAAGTAACCGACTGACAATTAAACCCAGACTTTCCTTCCAGTCCTCTCATCTGCATGATACGTTTCAGTTACACACCCCAAGATTTAGACTTTTGGATGCTTTTGAAATCCTTTGCCTCCCCACCAATTCACTGAAAGGACAATTAATTTAAGTAAGCAAGAACTAAAAAACTATTGCACTACTAGAAAAATCATTTCCCCACCAAAACAGAGAATAACTTTAATTAATCTAAAGAGGGATAGGTGGACAGGGAAGTTGCGGTGGGGGGAGTGTGTACAAAGACAACTCCCGTTTGAGAGTTATAATATGTGGATTCTTTTTTTTTAATTTAAATTTTATCTCTATATTCCCCATACAATTACAACCCCCTTATTAACAGCCAAATCCAGCACAGGAATGTGCCCTGACATCAGGAGCCATCCAGTGGGTAAAACAAGTACCATTTTTCTTCACAGGAACCACAATGGTCTTTATAAAACGTAAATGCCATCAAGGATGCCACCCACCCTTTGTTTAAAATCTCAGCATTTACCCAGCATTGAAACGAGAGCAGAATTTAACTTTCTCAATGGAAAGAACATCACCACCTCCTCCTGTCAGTCCTCTAGGACTACACCGGCATCCCAGCTCTACCCCCCACACTTCAGCCCCAGTGGCCTTCCTTCTGGTCCCTCAGGCCAAGGTCCTTCTGGACCACGTGCTAAATATTCGCTCCGCCTTGAGGGCCAGCTCTCGTCTCTGCGTGGGGAGCTTCTGTTTCACGCTTCAAACTATTAACCTGAAACTACTCAATGTACACAACGTCCCTATCCTCACCATTTATTAACCAAATTTTGTTTGTTATGAATTATCCCTTCCAGAATCCAAATATTTTCTCCCCAAAGGAAAAAACAAACAACAAAAGCAGAGTGGTCAGAGGGTATGATCACAGTGAGCTTTCCTACTGAACAACCTGTCCCAAGCCAGAGGTATGATGTCAAACAATAATCCATAAGCAAATGTGAGTGTAATTGAGCTGAACTTCAAAATGTAATGAAGTTATTTAATTGGAAATAAACCTAGCTTATACAATGCAATATCAAATGTGTGTGTGTGTCACCAAATCTTGATGATGATCATAAAAGAGGACTGGATAATTGAAATCTAGACAACACAAAACCTCATTTCATATTCAATCCCCTCTCCTGCAAGAACTTCAAGCAAAAGTGTCAGTCATGAGAAACACTGGCCCTCACTCTTGCAGCAGTAACGCTGTCACAGTATGGCCAAAAACAGCGGCAGGAGACAGGCAGTGATGGACAATCTGCCAGGCGTCCACTCCTGGAGGTGTGCAGATGACTACCGCAGAGCTTGCTCCATGCAGAGCATCTAAGGTCCCTCTCTAGGACATTCATAACAAAATGATTCCTTTCCTTTTTAATACAACTTTCATAGTTGTCAAAGTAAATAATTCATGGTCCTGAAATCAGTTCTAATATCTGTCTACTCCGCTACCATCGGGACTAATTAAGCACTTTTGTTCCTTTTACTCTCTTCTCTGAGGAAATAAGGCACAGAAGAAATTCCCACGGCTTCCCTCCATGGTAGTAAGGAGTAGGCGCATGAGAATGATGAAAAAATTATCTTTAAGGTTCTTTGTTAGGATAGTTTATGAAGCGAGCACACTTATCCATGCTATGATTACGGCTAGAGATATGAGGGAATCTCTTTTCTGTGAACTCAGTCACCCCAGTGTAGACAACATGCCATCAAGTACTAGCAGGCCAGCAGCATGCAGTCAGGAATGGAACGCACCGTTAGGAATAAACCACTGCTGCCTAGACTCTCATCCCCGCACAGAAACTTCCCAGAGTCAAGGGAACTGAGAGGCTAAGTTGTATATCTGAAGGCCTCCCCACATAACCATCCCCCAAAGGCACCAGAGTTAACGCATTTCCATCTTACCGTCAAAAACAACAAGAGGCGCAAACAGCCATGAATAAAGACAACTATAGCCATGTCTTGAAAGGGATGCCATTCTCCGTCCTCAGAAGAAGCCAACAGAAAGGGGCCCAAGAAGAGGATGTTTAATCAAGGTCACAGAGCTCACGCTCTGCTTTAAGAGTAAATATTTAAGCAAAAATTTTGTGCACGATTTTGGGCCATTTCTGCTACCCTGCCTACCAGTGCTACATGCCAAGCCCAGAACTTCACAGAGCAGGCAAGACAGAGGGAGGAGACAGGTGCATGTGTGTAACTAGGTCGTATTCACTGTTCCCGTGTGCGCGACACCTGCACATGACTTTGTGTATCTTTTTTTTTAAGATTTATTTTATTTCTGCATACAAGAGTTGGGGTACAGGTCAGAAGTGTGGGTGGTGAGAAGATTCACCAGAGACAGAGCGGGGAGCAGAACAGGCAGATGGACCTAAGTACACTGCTGAGGGGAGCAGCGGGTGAGTCAGGAGAGGTCTGCTGCGCCATGTGGGTAGCTCCCTGGCCAGCTGGGGGATTGAACTCATGCTGCAGAGGCTGCAGACAGCTTCATAAGTTGTGTGTTAACCCCTTGCGCCACCAGGGAGGCCCAACTTCATGTCTCTTAATAAGCCCCTTTGGAGGGAAGCGTGGATCATTATCAGATTTTAATATAGCAAAGTACCATCCTCAGCTTTCAGTAAATAGCTCAAGCAACTGAGAACTCAACTGATTAAGAATTCAAGCAGCGAACAGAGTTCGCTACGGAGTTCAGGCCCCAGTAAGCTTCTGTCATACGCTGCTTTCTGCCTTGTTTCTTCTGAAACAAGATTCCGCTCCTTTCTAAACTTCCTTTTTCTTTTTGACCCTTTCCAGTAGCCTGGACTTTCCTGTTCTGCATAAAGTCAATCACATAATACACCCTTCCTCTGCCTTCCCTCTGCCATTGGTGTTTCTGTCCCCCCAACAGCTTTCTTGTGGCGACCCCAGCTTGGTCACCCCGCGGGCGGGGTCTGACAGTAAGAGAACACCCTGCAGAACAGCAGCCAAGTGGTGAAATGTGCAATCTCGAGAAATTTCCTCAATGTGCAATTTATTAGGTTAGGAAATGACGTCCCAGGGGTGGTGGTAAAATATTGTTACCTCCATCTATTTTAGAAAAATGCTCCAAAAACATTCTTAGTAGAGGAACGTCCCACACGCAGGGGGTAGGCAGGACTGGGCCAAACCACGGCCACTGTCATTTCATAGTGGCTGAGCACCCACTGGCCTTCCCCTCCCAATTCCTATGCTCTCGCTGCAGTGCTGGAGGTGAGGATTCCAGGCACGCTGGCTAGAAGGTGGTGTGGACAGCTGTGCCGGATTCCACCTCAGTTCTGTGACAATTTCACCAACGATCCCTGAGTAAACACTCAGTGTCGTGCACGACGGACAGTACAGTGTCCCGCTACGTACTCACCGAACCTCGTTAACAGAGGTAATGCCGTGAGTGGATAAAATGACAGTGGACCTCGACAGGGGAAGGTGACTCAGCCTTAAAAGGCGTAAAATTCCACTATGTGCTGCAAGATAGAGGGTCCTTGGAAACACACTAAGTGGGATATGTCACAAAAGGACAAGCATTTTATTATTCCTTTTTCATGATATACCCAATATGAGAAATTCAAAAGGGCAGAAAATAGAATAACGTTCCCCTGGAGCTGGCAGGAGGAGGGGATGGAAGGTGAGTGTTGAAAGAACAGTGTTTCTTCTCGGGAGGAGGAGCAGGTTCTGGAAACGAGCGTGGTGACGGGGGCATCGCATCGGAATGTGATTAGCGCCACTGAATTGTGCTCTTAAAATGGCTAAAATGGTAAATTTCATGTTGCATGTATTATTTCAGCACAATAAACATTTTTTAATGGTAATATGGCCAGCACTGGGATTGGACAGACCTGCCCCCAAGTTCTGTCCTATAGCCCGCATTTCTTTTCTTCACGACATTTAACAGTATTTGAAATTATACTGTTTCTCTCTTTCTTTATACTTGTTTATTGTCCTTCTGTCCCCCTCTAGAATGCAAACTGCGAGCGAGAGAGGGAGGGAGGAGCTGCTGTCCATAGCTCTAGAATGGGGCCTGGGGTGTATGGAGGCGGCCTTCAGCTCACCTTCCAATTTACCTCCAGACTCCACGCAGTTCCAGCCCATTAATGATACAGGAACTGTGGGTCTTATTCCGCCACGTCTCACAAAGAAATCTAGAATCAGATCTGAACTCTCACCCTTTAAACATTCCCAATGAATTCAATTTTCAAGAACATTCTACCTGCCAAAGTTAGCATGCGGCAGTATGTGGCCTCTGATCTAAGTCATCGTTTTTCTGGGTAGGTCTGACCACAGACAGCACTTTCTAATCGCAGGCTGCATAAACTCTTCCTGGCTTGGATCAGTAAAACAATGCAGGCAGAGAGCACACAGACTAAAAATGACCACAAACTAGTTATTTTCTCTGCGCTTCACACTCACCCCCATTGAAAATTATGCCCAGAGGGCAGGGAGGGGAGGGATTGGGGTCATTAAGGGGATTGCAATTGTATGGGGAATATAAAAATAAAATTTATTTAAAAAAAAAAAAGAAAAGAAAATTATGCCCAGACTTACAGGCTCCAAATGAGAACCTGTATGTCAAGAAACTGTGTTTCTAGCATTTTATGACGCAGCGATGTGAAGACACTGGGTGTATGAGTGAAACTAAAAACCCAGTTGGCCTTCCATGGGGAGAATCCAGAGGCTAAGAACAGAACATTCTTGCAAGGACAAGAAATGCCTCCCCACTTCAGCAGAGGCACGCGGAGATTGTGCCTGGTGAGGACAGACCGAGAAGGGCCCTTTGGGAGGCAGATGTCTTGGGCCAGAAGGACAAGCACAGCATCTGCACTTTGGCGTTGGTGGCAAACCCTGCAGGAAAACAATGAAGCACAAGCTATAAAAATACCGAAGAAGTCAGCTGGTCCTTTTCAGCTGTAGGAACAGAAACGACAGAGCACAAAAGGGTATTTAGAAGACTCTGATCAAAATCTGAAGTCTGAAACAGCTCAGAGTTCAGACAAGCTGGGAAACAGGCAGAGGACGTCAACTGACGGTAAAAAGGGCTCACACAAGTTTTCCTCCTGGCGTGAGCTCCGTGGACAATTTGCAACTGCGTGAAAATCTTGCTTCCAAACAACTTAGTAATTCACTTCCTTGGTGGTTCCATCCTTCAGACGCCAGAGGCACATCAACTTATCACATATAGGTTTCCAGAAAACAGCCTAAGCAGGGACCCTATGGGACTGCCCTGACCAACACTCAATTCCATGGCTATGTCCCCCAGTGCCGACATGAGAACCCAGGACGCACAGACGCGGTGCAGGATACAGGATTTACACTAGGAATATTCGGGTTCAGGTTCCGGTTACCTACAGCTGATGCAGCAGATGACTTCCACAGCCATTTAATCACGCTGTACGTCAGTTGATTTTTTTGTAGAATGAAGGCAAAAGCACCTACTTTAACTGCTTCCCAGGGGTTTTGTGAAAATCAAGAGTGTGATGAGAACATCATCAGGATGGCCGTGGCCGGTCAGTCTCTGAGACGAGACATGTGTGACCCTCCCTTTCATAATGGAGAAAGCGTTTTCCCAAAGCTGACCCGTGTCTCCCCTCCACACACCTGCACCTCCCCGGGGTGGGCTCAGTCAGGTCTGCAGCTTGAGGAGATTTGGCTGCATGCCCGGACTCGTGTCCTGACAGAGCTCACATGGCGGCCCAGGTCTGCAGCCTGAGCTTTGCCTACTTTCAGGTCTGGCTCCGCTCACACATCCTTACAAAGCTCCTCAATTTGTTGCTTCCGAGCCCCAACAGGGCTGGCCCTGAAAGTTGGTCCTGGCCCTGGTCACCCCAACACTTGTGCCTACCGATTGACCACCTGCGCCTCCCCACTCTCCTGGGCTGCAGTGCCCTGGGTATTGCCTGGACACCACGACTCACCTCCAGAAGGAGCCTTCACGCTGACCCTGTTGGGCCTAACCTCATCCTCATCCTGGCAGGGCCTGGACTGGGTCGGGCTGCCCCGTGTGTCAGCTCCCTGCTGCTGACCCCTCAGGCCTTACCTAGTCCAGCTGAGGTTTAAAGAAAATACATTGGTTCTTGACATATGTGGGTTCATCAATCTACTGTTAACTCCAACAGACATTTAAAATACCCATGGAAGAAAGGGCGTTGTCCGTGGAGTGTCATGCTAATAGGCATCTCTCGTCAGCCATTAGGACCACTTTTTTGACACGGACAGTACAGAGGATGGACAGAGATCTGCCCAGGGCAGTGCCCTGAACAGCACGTGTGAGCAGGATGTCTAGACACCGAGGAGCAGCAAAGAACCTCAGGAGCCAAACTTTCTGAATTCAAACCCTCGTGTTGACATTCACCAATGTGGGGCTAATGGATACAATTAGCAAATGCATCAATTTCTTCAACTATGAAATGGGGAACAAAATGACGCCTTTCTCAGAGAATTGTGAGGATTAAATGTGGAGCATTTTAGCAGGAAGCTGAGGAGCACTCTGTCCGCCAGGGAAGCTCCCCACGCCGTGAAAGTCCTTTATCTGTGAAAAGTAGAAAATCACACTTTCTACCTAATACGGTTATTAAATTAGTTAAGATACAGCAAGCGCTTCGAGGGGTGCCTGACACACCGAAAGCAGCAACACGCAGCCCACGCAGAGGCCGGGTGAGGAAGTGACTAACCCAGAATGTGGCCAAGCACAGGCGGGAGGCGGCCGTGCTCCTAAACAAACGGGCAGTTTGCCACCAGCTCCGGCCACACTCAGGGCTCTTCCCCCAAAAGTAAATGGGATCTTAATTCAGCCTCAAGCAGAACCACGCAGACATGATCACTGCGATTGGAAGGACGCGACCCCAGGCACATCCTGCCACACGCAGAGAGAGACGCGGAGTGAGCGTAAGGAGCACTCCCGACGGCTCACGTCCCGCCCAGCGTCCCCGGAGGCCTCTTCCTCAGAACGTCACCGAGAGGCTGCACTTCAGAAAAGCAAGGGGATAGAAAGACTCAGGATGAAAATGAGAGGCCCCACGCCAAAAGGCACCAGCCAGCACACCAAGGACGAGGCAGGGCTGGAGAGACACACGGTCGGCCGGCAGAGCCTACGAGGTTCCAGAGAGGCCCAAGGCTTGGGTGTTGACCGAATCCGTAATGATTCGGAACTGCCAGTAAATACCCCAGTTCCACTCGACATTATTCGTAATTGTTTATGGACATGTCCTAGTCACATAGTACGTGTCGGAGAATACGTCTAATTTTAAGATGCAGCTGCAGATATTTTCAACAAAAGCTCGTAGGACTCGCTGCTCCCCAGGGTCATCAGAGGCTGCTGGGCAGAGGCACCGCGGCAGGCCGGCCTCGACTCGGGCTGCGTGGACTCTGGCCAAGATCTCCCAACGCACTGTCCATTCCCACGCCTGTCTGCAAAGTGGGGCTAATGCTGGAATGTACCTAGGAGGACCAGCAGGGCCATGAAGCTAAGCCAGGTGAAGTATTTAGGCTGGTGCCCCGTGCACGGAGAACACGGAAATTCTGCTGTCCTGGAGGACACCAAGTTACAGGATGGCATCTTGTTGCTGTTGGTTATGCCAATCTAGACCAACTGGACCCCAGTGAGGATCACAGTCAATACTCAATACCTAGAGGGGGCAAAAGCAGAAAAATAACAGTCCTCTGACAATGCCAAGCTCTGCCTTGATCCCAAGGCTTATTAACATTTTCTCAGGATTTGCTTTACAGTATAATCTGGGTGACTAGGAGGAGCTGCTTAGGGACCTTTGATCTCTGTGCCTTACCCCTAACCAATGCCAGGCACAAATTAGGTCTCGAAAAATAAAAGGTGAAGGATCAACCTCTGAATATCAAACAGAGAAAAAAATTATTCTAAATCCCAGACTACTTGGCAAATCAGCAAGAGACTTTTAAATTCATTAAGCAAGCAAAATTATTATTTTAATGTCCTTTTAATAGTTCACAGCTAAAAGAATCAGTAGAGCTTTTGAAAGAGAACTGTGCACATGGTTATGTTGGAAATCTTGATCTACTTTACCCAAATAGTACCACCATGTCGTTCTGCTGTTTAAAGACCTTTTAAACGTGTTTATCTGCCCCTGTCTGAGAAGCACGTGTGCTCCAGGCCCTGGACTGACTAAACACAGAAGAATTATCTGCTTCCCCATCAACCAAATTATCTGCTTCCCCATCAACCACTGATTTTTTCCCCATTACCAAATGAGAGGTTCTAAAGCCTCCCAACGACCGGGATAAATCACGCAATTTCTTTTAGTCTATTAAAGTAGATATTTTATGTTCTCCTGCCACAAAATCCAAGACGAACAGCAGAAATAGCCTGTGAGCTGAAGGCTCTCATTTTAAAATGGCACCACAATTTATCCTATTTCCTACTGTACCGTGAGCATTACATTATTCATCAGAAGTATTTGTTTCTAAGGAGCTGTCATGCAGCTTTTGCGGAGGGAAGTTTTCCAGGGCAGGGTGGTAATTTAGAGGGGCACCTTCCGGAGATAAGGTCACTCCATGGAATTCCCACCTACGTGACCCCGGCGTGTTTGCATAAACATAAATTCGCTCAATGACATTCTTGTCATGTTTGCTCAGTGAGCAAGTAATTTGCCACTCTCATTACTCTAGGTACAAGGTACCTTGTGGAAAATCAATCTTCTTTCTGCTCCATACATCACAGCTTCCCCCAGACACCCCTGCATTTTGACACTGATGTGAAGCCGCGAGATGAAGACGCAGGTCTGTTTCAGCAACTGGATTGTCCAGAAGGAATAATGAATATTACACCTCACTGGGAAACCCCATCTTGGGGCAGGGGAATGTCTCTGTACAAAGCAAAGACACTGTTTTGTGCAAAGCATTTCCTGTTCCAGAGGGAGGGAGGGCTTTGCAGTAGAGCAAACAGGTAGCTGAAGGGGTTTGGTACACAGTTTGAAGCTACCATCCCTCCAGGTCACAAATCATTTTCTCCACCACTTGACAAGCCAAAATGTGACTCTGAAAGACAATCCATTGCAGGAGGCTGACTGGCTGTCATCTGTCAGACTTCTCCCGAGGGACAGAGCCCACTCACGCCAGCAGATGAAGCCATTTTCTGCGTTTCATTGGTGCTGATTGCTGCTTCTTCACCATGTTCAATTCAACATCATCACATAAATGCCAGTGGAAATATTATCGTTTGATCCTTCTCTTCAAATCCAAGGCAGGGTAACATGCTGGAATTTTCATTTCTAGCTGTGGCTCAGATCTGTTTTAGAAAACCACTAATTCAAACATCAAGAACTATTTAATGAAAAACTACTATGTTCTATTCTGGGAGCTGCAGCTAAAATAATTAACAAAAACAAAAGCCTTCTACTGGTAGAATTTATGACCAGAAAAGAGAAAATAAATGAATACCTAAATTAACCAAAAATGATCATTTCAAGTATAGACCAGTATTGTGACAAAAGAAGACAAAAATATAAAACAGTCATTGCTAGGTAGTGTGTGTGTGGGGGGGGAAACATCAGCCAGTGGATCCAGTTATAGGGGAAAAACAGGACAAAGCATAAACTGGGCAAATAAAAGGCATAGAAATAGAGAAATGGTGAAAGAAGGGAAGGCAGGACGGGAGGGGAGGTAGGCATGAGTCAGAAGAGCAGACCTGGCAGGGCTCAGACCCTGGAGGCCTTGTTGGCGATGGTAAAAATTTAGTTTATTCCCATATGCACGAGAAGTCATTGGCAGCTGGAAGCAGAAGGAGCTTTGAAAGAGCAGGGTAAATGACATGAGCTGGTTGACATTTTTCAAATATCACCTCTAAAGGTGTTTTTGCATGTATATAAGAGTCGCAGGTGTAGACTCAGTAGAAGCAGGAGGAAGAGTTAGGAAGCAGGGACTGCACTAGATAAGAGCAGACTTGGCCTAGGCCTCAGGATAGATGGAGAAAGAAGACGTCCTACTGAGGAGAGGATGATAAAGAGAATTTTGGTATCATCCCTGAGCGGGAGTGGAGGAGAGAGATGAACAATTCTCTTTTAGACATTTGATGTCTGAGAAAACAGATGTTTAAGAGGTTACTTAGGAAGTTGGGAGCACAAGTCTGGAGCTTTGGGAGAGGTAAATTCTGGGCAGATAGATGATATTTAACACCAAGTATTCCAATGAGCTCACCAGGGGTACAGTTGCTGGATGAAATATAGGACCCAAGTTAAATTTGAATTTTAGATACCAGGAATTTTTAACATACACCCAAAGAATAGAAGAAATGTTAGTTAAGGCTACAAACTTGCAACTACTGGGTAAATCCTGAAGAACTAATACACAACATAGTGATTATAGAAAACAATACTGTATGATAACATCCAGTGGGTTTAGAGATTAGCTAGTAATTATTCCCACCACAAAATAAAATGAATGTGTGCCATGCAGAGATGTTACCTTAATGCTACAATGACAACCCAATTGCAATTAGTCAACCAATATATCAAATCAACATGTAGCACAACTTAGACTTGCACATTACTTGTCAATTACATCTCAATAAAGATACGTCCCAGGCACAGAAAGAAAAAGGGGTCCCCAAAAGAAAGAGATAGTTGCATCCAAAGCTTTGACAGTTGCTTAGGGGTTGAAAAAATGAGCTCAATAAGTAACCGTGACATTTAGCAGCACAGAAGCAAACCGTGGTGACCTTGAAATCAGCAGCTAGAGTGAAGTAAAGCAATAAAACACCCACTTGAGTGGGGTAAAGAGATGAAGAATTGCCAACAGTAACTGTGGAGACTAGAGCGGCAGCTGCTGGAGAACATCTAATGGAGGAGACTCGAAGGATGCGTGTATATTGGCAGGGATGGCCTGCTGGAGAGAGGGACGAGGGAGGCTCAGGGGGAGACAGTCACACGGCAAGGCCAAGCCCGAGAGAGGATTTGCTGTCCTAACCAGTGGATGGGCGACTCAACAGCAGCGGAGACATTGCTTCCATGTTAATAGAAAGGTAAATATGGGCGTGGTTTCTGATGATTTTAAATTTTATAAATGACTCCATAGAAACATGCACACAAAAATATACATTTGTTATAAGTGTTTTTTCTTACATTTCAGTTTGTTCAGAAGTATCCAGCTAGTAGATATTTATATAAAAACAAACGCTCAAAAGCAGTTGCATGTATCAAGATGTTCTGGTAGCTAAATGGATTATTGTTAATAGTTGTTTAAGAAACCAAAAAAGAGGGCCTCCCCTGGTGGCGCAGTGGTTGAGCGCTGGGCTGTGAAGCTGCCTGCGGCCTCTGCAGCACCAGTTCTATCTCTGGCCACCGTGCGAGGGTCCCACATGGCACGCAGACCTCTCCTGCTGCGCCCGCTGCTCCTCTCAACAGTGTATTTCATCAGTCTGCCTGTTCTGTTCCCCACTCTGGCTCTGGTGAATTCTCTCACCTTCCTGCGCTTCTGACTGTACCCAGTGCCTGTATAAATAAATAAATAAACCTTAAAAAAATTCATTTTTTGGATTTGTCTCCAACAGCAAGAGAAACAAAAGTAAATTTAAACAAATGGGACTAGAAATCCAATTAAAAAGCTTCTGCACAGTAAAAGTAACTACAGTCAAATAAAAATACACCCTCCTGAAGGGGAGAAAATATTTGCACATCCTACGTCTGACATAGGTCTGATATTCAATATATAAAATGAACCCAAACAACTGGACAAAAAGAAAAGAAACAAGATCAGAAACAACAAGTGGTGAGGAGAAGACAAAGGAACAATCACCCACAGTTGGTAGGAATGTAGACAGGTCCAGCCGCAGTGGAAAACAGCATGGAGGCTTCCCAACCACTACAAATAGACCTACCATACGTACCAGCAATTCCACTCCTAGGTATCCCCTGAGAATGCGAAAACGTGTGTACAGAGATACATGTGTACCATTGTTCACTGCAGCCCTGTTCACCGTTGTCAAGTTATGGAAACAACGTACGTGCCCAAGGACAGAGGAATGAAGCAGAAACGCGGCATATACACACAATGGAATACTGCTCATCTGTATATTTAAAAAATGAATTGTTGCTGCTTGGAACAACATGGAGGGAACCGGAAGGGACAATGCTAAGGGAAATAAGTCATGAGGCTGTGACAAATACCAGAGGGTTTTACTTATATGTGTGGAATATAGAGAAATAAAACAAAAAGCCAAACAAAACCAAACCAGTAACAAAGAAATCTGACTTGGAACTGTGGATACAAGATGGAGAGGAGGCGGAGGGGAAACAAAGATGGCAGGGGCACCATGGCCAATGGTGGACTGAGGTGGCCTGGTGGTGGCTGGGTGAGGATGACAAGCATTGAAAGGGGGGTGCTCCTGCACCTCTGAATCACAGTGCTGTAAACCTCAATGTTACTTCAGTAAAGTTTTCACTTTCCCACTTTTGCCTTCATTTTTTATGAATATGCAAAGTATAAAACCACCTGTAAATTGTTATAACATCAAAATTGAAGCTTTCTTAATGGATATAAGAAATTCCTAAAGAGGACAACTTATCACAATTGTGTGACACCATACATCATTAAATAGAAAAGTTTTTCTAACACAGAGTGAAAGTAAATGTTGCCACACTCCCGAGAAACAAAGGTCAGTTGCTGTGGGAACAGCACTTCGGACCTCCAGACCTTTGCATGTGTTTGCATTAATGGGGATATTTGCATTGAATCTATTCCAAAATAAATATCAGGTGTTCCGTGCCAGAGCTGTAACTGCATTCCAGCAGCAAAGACACAGGGCTTCAATTTGGGGAGCACAGCGAGAAAGACCTTTAAAAGCCATATCTTGAGAGCATTTATCTAAGTATGATGCAGTCATTTATCAGTTACCTGATGATATTTGTAAATGAACACAATTATTTGTCTCGTAATACTTCATGTTCTTATTAACAAAATAATGATAGTCTGGCAACCAAAACTCCCTGGTATATTAGCTTCAGACTAGGGATTGGCGACATGATTCCTGTCATTTGGAACACAGAGCTCAAGCTAAAACAATCCTTCATTCTTTGGAAAATGTAAAGGAGTGTCTCCCGTCTGTATCCTGTGATTGAAGTCAAATGCATACTGTCTTCAGAACTGATAAACTACGTTGCGGGAAAAAATCCTTATTAAACTAGCCAACATGTGGTTATCTATCATGATACTCTCCAGATAGAAACATTAAAGATTAAATCATGCTTTTTTCAGCTTGGTTACTGCAATTCAAAATTTCGACCTTCACTATATTTGGATAATATGTATCTTAGTTTTATGACTACAAGGAGCACAGACAAAGCACATTCTAAGCTCCATAAAAATACTGTCCCTCTATGCCTTGCAGAGTATTTGTTGACTAACAGTCAATTAATCTGGATGGATGGACGGATGGGCGGCTGGATAGATAGATGGATGGATGGATGGAGATAGGAAACTATGGAATTTAGTCACATGGCAAAATGATCACAAATATATTTTTATCAGGTGAGAAAAATAACATGTTAGATTTCCAACAAAGTTTTACCATCCCTAAAGTCACAAGTTAATGACAAATATTTTAATTTCATTTGAAAAACTCATACTCTACATCCTTCCACCCTCACTAGAGCACACACACTTATTTCCCCATCCCTTACCCCGACAACCACCAACCTACTCTTGTTATGAGTTCAGCTTTTGTATACTCCATGTGTCATTGGGATCACACAGTCTCTGTCTTTACCTCATTGAGTATGAGGCCTTCAAGTTCCATCTATGCTGTGAAAACAGACAGTAAGTGCAAGAGCGTGGGGCAGTGGGGATGCTGGGAGACCAGGATGAGACAAAGGTCAGAGGGAAGAACACAACTCTGAAATGTTGGCTGGTCAAGAGGACAGCACCTAAAAACCTGTGCTCACAGCTGAGGCAGCAGGGAGCCAGTTCTTTATTTTAGTTTTCATCTCTTTCTTTCTCTAGCAATTAAAACCTTAAACTTAGCCCAAGCCAAGTGTGACGTGCGCAAGGAAAGTAATGGCTCTGAGGTTGAGGTAATAAAATTCTGGAATGAAAAAAAATGAACAATGGCAGTCAAAAGCACTAACTAAGCCAAGATCTAATTATATTCTCCTTCAGTGAATATAAAAAACACTATGAAATATTTAATAGTCTACCCAACTCCACGTTCTTCACCTGCCCAGGGATTCCACAGGCTTGAATACAATTATCTCTTCAGCTAAACACACAGCACTTGACAAGTGCTTGAATTCACAGGCAGCCACTGCTCCTGGTGTTGCAGCCCCACTTCAAACGCCAGGAGCGCTTCCCTCACCAGTCTCTGAGCTTAGAGAGGTTTAGGTTATCGGGGTTTCAATCTGCCTGTTTTAATCAGCACTCTTGTATTATTTGCCTTTATCTTACAGGTGAGCCTTTGGCAGATGATTTATTTGATTTTCTTTATTCCAATCTTACCAGGGCTTCTAAAGCTGAGTGAAGGGAGAGAGGGAGCAGCACAGCAGGTGCCCAACAACAGGTCTCCTTGTCAGCCAGAATTCTGAGTCCTACCCTGAAAGACCCCAGAACCTGAGCGAGCTTTCAAAGAGAGATTACCTGCTTGCATTATTTCTCTGCTTTGGCTCGCCATGAAGCTACTTGTGACACAAATAACGTGGAGAATGGAGAGTTCTCGGAGAAGGGGAAGCCTTAACCACTGCCTTAGCTGCGTGTCAGTTCAGATGCTCTCCAAATTCACGGATTCCACGAGACCGTACTCTTCTGGACTCTTTGATAATTCAGAATAACCAGGAAATGGATGTAGAGTTCACAGACATAATAGTACAAAAAAATCTAAACCATTAATTCTAAAACCAAAGCATCCCGCAGCTCCTGAAGCTATCCATCCTGTGCTCCTACCGGCCATTTCCCTACTTTGCCTCAGCCAAAAGTAATCACTACCTTCCCTTTCCTAAGGATTATACATTATTTATAATTTACATGTACATATGTATGTATCCTTGGCCAATATGTTATTTCAATTTGTTTGGTTTGAATTTTTATCTATGGTATCACACTGTGCATAATCTCTTGAAACTTGCTTTTTGCACTCAACATTGTGTTTCAAAGAGGTATCGATGCATCCAGCTTTTGCTCATTCTTTTTCATAGTTGTATAATTCATTGTATAAATCTGCCAAAATGAACACATCCATTTCTTGTTGGGGACATCTGGCTAGTGTCTAGGCTTTTGCCACTGTGAATACTACAGCTAGAAATATTACACGTATGTGTTTGTTCACGTGTACTAAAAACTCCCCTAGTAGTTATAGTGAGGAAGGAAGTTTTAGTCATAGGGAATGCATGTTGGTTTATTTTTTTGAGTTTTAACAATGTTTTATAATTATATTATTAGGCATCATTGATTTACAATACTATATACATGTTTAACTTTATAAGATCGCACTAAATTGTTTTCCAAAGTGGGTCTCCAATTTATACCCCCGTCATGGTAAAGCATGGGTTTCTATTACTCCCAACACTTTTCAAGAGTAAACATGCTAGTCAACATAAATGGTATCCATTTTGGGTCTTAATTTGTATTCCCCTGACACTTACTGAAGACCAATGTCATCTTATAAGAACCTCATATTTTTTTTAACTTCATGACTTCCATGGAAATCCAATCCTTTCTAAACAAGTAAGTAAGCAGCCAGTATCAGGCCTCAGTTTCCATCACCAAGGCATCGAGATCACATCAAGCCTTTGTCATTAAATTGCTCTGAATTTTCAGTTGCAGACATGACTACCAGTGTCTCATCTACTTTGTAAAAAAGTAGGTGAGGTTAACCTTGGAGGCACTACTGGTCACTTTTCCATGATCTTTATGAAATAAAGGCCGATATAAATCTATTGGACTGATAATCTTTCCCAATAGCATTTGGTATATTTTCTAAAAAGAATTATTCTAATGTTGCCAAACTTGATTTTTCAGGTTTTAACTATTCAATGTCACTTTTTAAAAACAATTTTGTGTGTGTGTGTTGTGTGTGTATTAGAGGATTTATTTTTTATTTAAATTTTATTTTTATATTCCCCATACAATTACAACCCCCTTATTTTGACCCCAATCTCTCCCCTCCCCGCCCCCCGCCCCCCATAGAGTGTCTCTGGTTCATAGTTGTTTGTTGATTTTGATTTTTTCTTTCTCATAGTTATTCTTTTTTCCTGGTCCCTTATTTCAGTTTTCTAGATTCCTGCTATGAGTGAGACCATCCAGGATTTTTCTGTTTCTTTCTGGCTTATTTCGCTGAGCATGATCCCTTCCAGCGCCATCCATGATGCTGCAAATTGCATGTGTTTATCTTTTTTGAATGCTGAGTAATATTCCACGGTGTATATGGACCACATCTTCTTGATCCAGTCATCTAGTTTTGGGGCATTTGGGCTGTTTCCAAAGCTTAGCTATTGTAAACAGTGCTGCTATAAACATAGGGGCGCAGGTGCTCTGTGGAATTGGTGTTTCTGTGTCCTTTGGGTAAATACCTAGGAGTGGAATTGCTGGATCCTATAGAAGCTCTATCTTCAGTAGGTCCAGAAATCTCCACACAGCTCTCCATAGTGGTTGGACCAGTTTGCACTCCCACCAACAGTGCAGAAGAGTTCCTTTTTCTCCACACCCTCGCCAACATTTGTTGTTGCCAGTTTTTTTAATATGTGCCATTCTCACTGGTGTAAGATGGTATCTCATGGTAGCTTTGATTTGCATTTCCCTGATGACAACTGATGTTGAACATTTTTTCATATGCCTGTTGGCCATTTGCATTCCCTCTTCAGAGAAGTTTCTTTTTGGCTCTTCTGCCCATTTTTTGACTGGATTATTTTCTTTGTTTTTGTTGAGTCTCATCAGCTCTTTATAGTTGACATACATTCTCTATATTTTATCACCACTTGCTAACTGTGGCAAAACAAATACATGGTTCTCTTAGCATAGGAGAAGACACATAAACAATGTAATTACAGCACAAAACCTTGACTTTGCTCTAGACACTATTTGAAAAAAGCACTTGTATTTGGCTCATAAAAATTATTTTTCTCAGCTAATATGAGAAGAAACACATTGGGAATTAAAGTTGAAGGCACGATGTTGATCAAACATTTTGGAGCCACACGTATGTTACATTCCGTTTCCCACAGCACCAGGAGACAATTTTATATTATTAAACCATTGTCAGTCATCACTAATGATATCAGTTACACATCTGCCTCGGATCTGTTGATACCATTTCTGAGAATGGGCTCTGTCCTTCTGAATACTTTCATACACAGGCATCACATTTTAATTATTTATTGCACAAGATATCTATCAAATGTAGTCTGGTGACATTTAAAGCACCTGGTTATGGTTGAAAAAGGATTCCAACTGTGCACATTTACCAATTAAACTTTTTCATTGCAATCAACTGCATTAAAAAACTAATTATTCTAGCATGGTACTATAGTAATCTAGTCTCTCAGCACTCTATTAAATCTGTGCTAGCTACAAAAAAATGCAAGCTATCTCACCTCAGTAATAGTTTTACATGTGAAAAATGGCCAATTATCACCAATTATCACTGCCTTTCAAGACTCCATGATTACCTGTATGCCCACCTACTTCAAAGCTGGGGACAGGATTCTATCAACACTTAGTCTGAAAAAATAGCACAGAAACTGCCTCCTTTTCTGGAGGTAAATCCCCACCCTCATCTTCTCTACCTCTCTGTGGCATGAACACAGTCGAGCACACCCTTCTTTTAGAATCACTTTTCGTTCTTCTAGAAGTGCAGAATTAAATATCACACTTTGATTCTACTACTACCTTAGAGCTTCTCACTCTCTGTGGTTTGCTAGCACTTGCTTTCCTGACTCATCTCTGAACGGGTATCTCGGTGCCTCAGGACTCTGTTGGAAACTCCTTCACTGTCTGTATTTTCTCCCCAGAGGATCTCCTCCATGACCATGTCGTAATACAATATCCTCACTGTTCATTCACAAAATTTTCCTCCAACTCTGACATCTTTGCTGAGCCAGATGTCCACATTCAACTGAGAATTTAGTCCCTCCGACTAGATAGCTATTAGGCATCTCAAAATTGTTATGTCCAAAATAGTGTTAAGCATTTTTTCTCTTTTGCCTTCTTCCACTTTTTTCACCCTGCATTGCACCACTGTCCAACCAAGCAACAAATTCAGGTCTCTAGTGATTCCTCCCATTTCCAACCTTACAGTACACACTGTCTCAACATCTTAAATATACATTAACTCCACCATTTTTTTCCAACTCTATTCGTTCCAAGTCTAGCCTGCTCTACTACAATGGCATCCTCACTGATCTCTCTGCTTCTCCTCTTCTGCCATAAAATTGTTTCTCCTAAAAACAGACATCATTTTCTTTTTAACACGTAAACCTTACCTCTACCCATTTAAAAATTTCCAATGTACTATTACTAGAATAAAATCCCAACTCCTTACCACGGCCTAATAAGCTATTAGTGACCTGGATGGTCCAGCTCCTCCCATTAGCTCACCCACCATTTTTTCTTCCACTCAATTCCTTTCTAGAAACTTTGCACCAAAGTTCTGTTGACTGTCTCATTCCTCTCCCTGGAAGTTCCCCCATTTTCAGATATCTATTTAAAATTAGTCTTTTCAGAGAACCCTTGTGACTATCACATATAACTTAGCACCAATTTTTTCCATCACAATGTATATTATTAACCATAATAATGTATCTGTTTGTATATTTTCTTACTCCAAGCGTTGGCATCTAAGTTCCAGATGAATATTCTGTCTTGTTTACCAATGTGTTTCAGGCATTAAGTAAGTCCATAATAGTGGTTCACTCAGAGGCAAACAACATGTTTTGTAAAACTTTCCTCCTGATACACAGTAGCCATCCCCGCAAAAAAGGGCAAAATTCTTTTCTGATTTTCATGCCAAATTTAATAATCTTGAAGTGAGTGCTTGATTTGTGTGCTACTAATTTTAAACCGTCATTTCAAATCTGTAGTTTCTCTGTATGTCAACTATTACATGTGAGTCAAAAATGCAATTGCACTCAAGAAGTTGAAAATTTCACTCTCATTTTTTGCTTCTGAGTAACTTCAAGAGCAAAAGATCTTCTCTACAAAGTCGACTGTAATTTACACTCATTAAACTCTCTGCCTTTCAGACTGTGGAATAATGATAGTCTAAGTGGTTTGAGAAAAGTGCCTCGCTTTTGGCAAGTCCTGCTATTCTTTTCAAGATCCATCATCAAAAATGACTCAAGAGTTCTATTTCTTCAAAGCCTTGCTTTTGGGACACTGATACGGTCTGATACAACATCAATAAAGTGAGTAGTGGAAGCTTCAACACATCCCGTTATAGTAACTATATTATTAATTAGATAAAGCTAAAATAAAAACATGGTCAGCATCAGTATACTCTGGCAATTAATGGCAGAGCACCAGAGATATGATACACGAGAACCCCTGATTCTGCAGACACCACACAAGGTTGAAGGTGAAAATATTCAAAATGAAAATTTAGAGATTTTGGACCAAACACATGACAGGTTTGTTACTGATGCAACAAACTCTCCCCAACACTCAGGTACTCGGGTGGCAGCGTAGATGAATGACAGTGTAGACAACTGCTTTTCGGTTCACAATTTAACTCTGCTTCTCATTAGTTTGTGCTTGATGGAGCATATTCCATGCTGTGCCTCCATCGAAGGCTCCCTGAGCACATACCCTGCCAGAACTGTCTGAGGCGCCAGGGCAATACAAAAGGATTCTGTCCTTCACTCTAAGAAGTTCAGAGTCTGTTTTCTCTTCAATAAAATGCAATAATAATAATAATCCCACTGATGATCAAGCAAGTCAACAACACACTTCGTACAAGAGAAAACACTTTAACAAACAACTTATTTTTTATGAATTTCAACCCGATTACACGAACCATGATCTATCTAATCCCTTCCAGTAACTTGTAGTGTGCATCTCAAATAAAAATGTAGGCTCACTCATGACCAGTGATAAGAGTTACACTACAACGATTAGCCTGGTCATAAAATGAGAGCTACTAGGAAAACAGTTGTACTTGCAGATTTTCAGTATGATTCAATGAAAAAGGACAAAATTCACCAGGTTGATCATTTACCAAGAAATTTTTAACATAGTATCTTTACTAGACCTTACTAACATAATGTATTTACCCTTAAAAATTTGATACTTCATAGAAGTCAGAAGAAAATACACGCTATGTACCCAATGGAGACAAGAGTTGGGCTTTTTGTTTATTTTTCTGGTTCTCTGTTTCATAACAACTAATTGGTTAAATCTAGGAATACAGACAAAGAGTTTTATTCTGTTTCACAGAGAATTACTGTACCTAATTCATACTTCCATTGTATAATAGAACTATTTTATACCTTAAATACAAAGGTAGTATCTTATCTTCTAATAGAATAAGGTATTATATTATTGTTCAAAAGCCCAAGCCTCCTAATAAGTATGCTAATTACTTGAAATGACATAAATACCACAAATAAAAGACAAGTAACTTGTCAGTTCCCTTAAAACTCTAGTTCAGGAACTATACTACATTCTACATTACCATTACCTTAACATCAAGAGACTAAGAGAGTTATAAATAGCTGTAATAATGAAGATTCCAAAATAAAGATATAAATCATTAGCTTAACCTCACAAAGGAAAGATGATCTTGACATTATCTCATTAACAATGGGGATCAAGTTTTATGTCGCATACAGATGAATGAGTAAAGCACCAAGCACTAAATGAAGTGCAGAATTAGCATCACACGACAGTCTCGGTAATAGCAGGCGGAATCATTGTTAATATAGATTTAAAACTGTGGAGGTCTTCAGGAAAAAAAATCCTCATATCAAATTAGTATGAAATGAGAATTTAACTAGAAAAAAGACTTCTTGGGCCTCCCTGGTGGTGCAGTGGGTTGAGCGCAGCGCTGTGAAGCTGTCCCCAGCCTCTGCAATGTGGGTTCGATTCCTGGCCAGCCAGGGAGCTACCCACATGGCACGTCAGACCTCTCCTGCCTCCCCACTGCTCCCCTCAGCAGTGTATTTCCGTAGATTCACCTGTTCTGCTCCCCACTCTGTCTCTGGTGAATATTCTCACCCCCCGACCCCTGCCCCTCTGGCCTGCACCCCAGTTCTTGTATAAATAAATAAATCTTTAAAAAAGAAAAGAAAAGAAAAAAGTCTCTTCTCCCCAGTTATGAAAGCAAAGCATAATGCAAAATTCCTTTCTCTCACACAGGGGATAACAGCTTTTTGAAAATTACCAAAAGGCAAATACTCATTTTATTAAGTCCCTGAACAAAATGCCTCTGACACGTCTCTACCACCACCAGCACCGACACTTCACCAACAGGCCAGAGCTCCGTCTTTTTCAATGCTTTATCGATTCACCTGAGTACGCATGGAGAACGTCTGACGTTTAGTGAGACTCTGAACATACGTCTTTACTATCTCTAACCCCCTTTTAGTTAGAATGAAGACATGAGGGTGTCATAAACTATAACTGTTCTAAATAGTGACTGCAACTGGCCCCCACAGAAGTCTCCTGAGTTTCGCCACACTGTAAATAGCACCCCCTGCAGGTCAGAGGGTGTCACAAACCCAATACCAAGGGTGTGGATTGCAGGGAGGCTCTGGAAAATGCGATTTTGGAAGTGTCAGCCCCAATGATATATAGTGCAAGGACGTCCCAGAAGTTTAAATCTGCCAAGAACCATTGGCTCAAGCGCCGAAACGATGACACCTAATTATGAGCCACTGAATCTCACATTATTAAAGAGCATGAACCTGTTCCATGTAAATTCCACAAATCTTTTTAGAGCAAAATAAGCAGAACGTTGCCTGTGTCTGGGAAGGGAATGAACTATTCTTTGCAAACGCAAACCAAACTGACATGAAGTTTCCCCAAAGTCAGTTTATCCCCTGGCCTGGAGGGCAATTTTTAATGCCAGAGTGATGGAACAGTGCAATCTCGGGAAGCAGGCTTCGCGTGAAGGAGCCTGCACGCCGCTGTCAGAGAGGCACCCGAGATGACAGCTTGTCACCCCGGGGACACGATGAAGGATGTTTGTGCATCCGGGAATCTGGAGAGGAGCCATGCAGGCCCCGCACAGGAGGGGCAGGCCGCGCACAGGAGGGGCAGGCCGCCACAGAGTCCTAAACTCGAGCGAGCATTGTGACCTTGAAGTCACATTATCAAGCTCCATTTTCTTGTTTGTAAAAGTGAAGGGGAGTCGCCACGGCGTGGGAGAGGCCTGCCTGTCGGAGCAGCCAAGCTGCGCCTGGAGACGCAGGACCCCAAGGCTCGGGCCCTGAGCAGCAGGCACAGCTGAGCAGCAGGACAGAGACGCCAGGCCCTGAGCCTGGGAGACGGAGCCTCCCGAGCAAACACACCCTGGGAGCCACAGCAGGTGGGCGGGTGAGAGCAGAGAGACGCCCTGGGTCAGCCAGGAGGGAGCTGGCGTAAGTGGAGCCGTGGAAGCCCAGTCCCTAGAGGAAGCCGTTCCTTCGGGAGCACAGGAGAGGCTGTCTCTGAGGGACACCGGGGCACGAGAGCCAGGAGGGAGCAAGGCGGGCAGAGGCTCATTTGGGAAAGAATTAAAAGCAGAGACGAATGCCAAGAATGGAAACGACTCACTAGATCTTTATAGGAGGAGGGAAAACAGGAATTAAAATCGTCCCATAGAAAAACGTCTATTTCTTCAAAGGCACAATAAACTGTAGAAGATTTGAGGGTCTTCTAGAGAGTGGGGGAAAGTGCTGAGGGAGAAATCCTCCAGGCTCCTGGGAGCAACAAATGACACTCTTTCCTCTGGAATATGTCGAGATGGTGCGTTTACTCAGCACATCACCAGGAAGGGGGTTGTAAGGAAAGATCAAGGTACAAAAGACACGTTTCTGACCTCAAGGATTCAACTGTGTGCATAATTCCCAACACAACGCAAAACAAGCTCCCAAGAGTCATGAGCACCGGGTGTGTGTGTGTGCGTGCGCATGTGTGTGTGCGTGTGCATGTGTGTGTGCATGTGTGTGGGAAGGGAGGGGTTATGCTGATGTGACCACACGCTTTCAGTTCCTCAAGACACACACTAATAAGGTGACTCACAGAATTAAGAGATCACAATCCCCAGTGTGAGAGGAGCGTTCCCCCTAGTTTCCTCACTGACACTGTAACTTAAAAGTTAGAAACGTGATTGATATGACTGAAGGATGCTGCTGGACTGGGGCGCCTCCCTCCTGACTTCCACAAAGCACACTTAGCTGAGGACACCCAACCACTGAAGCAGCTGGGGCAGGGGGCAGAGGTGTCTGAAAAGCTGTGTCTCTGCCCTGCTTGTGTTCCACCTCGGCAGACAAGACCCTCCCGGGGGCTGAGTCTGCCGTAAACATCATCAACAGACACTGGCCGAGCGGGGCTGGGCTTCCAGGTACATGAAAGAGTCTGGCCTCAGCTTTTCCCGGAACCACAGAGACCTCAAATAAGATTTTCCAAGCTCCCCAGACCGCTGGAGAAGAGCTAGTCCAAAGTCATGCACAACTTTGAACAAGCCCACCCTACACACGGAAAGTCATCAAAGGAATGAGCAAACTAAGAGAAAACTGGAAAACAGGCAGGAATTGTGGCGGGTCTTGATTCAAGGCAAAAGTCGAGATTCCAGGCAGCAGAGCAAAAACCAGCCGGCCCCGTCCTAACGAGCACCCCCTCTGCCATCACTGCTGATACACTCACCCTGTGTGACTCCGAACCATCTGCTTTTTCAAAGCGGGTAACTATCAGCCCTATCCCTGCCAGCGATTTGGATGACTCTATTTTAGGAGGCATTTGTTTCAAAGATCAGATGCTTGGCGGTTTCTTTGTCGTGGGGCTTGCAAAAATAAGGCAAGTGATTTGCCCACCAGTTCCCCGCGTGGCTGAGGAATGACATCACACGCAGATGTCCACCGAGGGCTGTATTTATTAGTATTTTGTCCTCACAATTTTTGGAAGAAAATAGCCATGGCAAGTTGACATTATACTTTCTGGGCCATTCATTTAAGATTGGACTGGGAACTTCTTTGAGCTGAGATTTTGCATTTAAAACAAAACAAAACGACTTAGCAATTTACCACAATTAGCTCTCTTCTGCTCAGTCAGCAGCAGGAAATTCCCTTCACAGATTCTTTGCTCTGTGTTCCCACCCTCGCCCTAATGCTGGGCAACAGTTCAAGCAAAGAGGCACTGGGATTGGGCCTGTCTTCCAAAAAATGTGCAAAATCAGCAACTTTCCATTTTCCTTACATTCAGTCCCCAGCCCAGTAAGCTCCCCGCGTGACCAAGCTAAGTTCTGTTTCTCTTTGCATGTCTGAGCTGAATGATGACATTCTGCTCTCACAAGTTTTCTATTTGTTTACCTTGGCTACCAAATTCCATCCGATGAGGAATTCGTTGACTCACAGGTACTGAAGATCACCCAGACCTTTAGAAAGGTGACACTTCTCAGGATGCAGTGAACTGGGATGTCTATTCTAGTGTGTTTCCTGGGGTGCAGCAAAAACAAAACCAGGCTTGGTGCCGAGAAGCAGAAAGTAAGTACCGGGGCTAGACAGTGAGTCACACGGAGAATTGAGGATGAAGCCAGGATGGATTACACAGGATGGATTACACAGGTGAGTCTAGAACTTGAGAAGGTGAATCATCAGAACAACAGCCAAGAAACAACAGGCAAGGTTCTGATGCGGGCCATGAGCATTCACAGTGCACACAACACCGGACCCCAAAAAGGACACAGCAGATCTCAAATACCCACATACCCATGGCAATGCCAAGCGGAGCTACACTCCCCACCAGCTCATCCCTTACTGAGGAGGAACTTTAACATTTTATCCAAACTCCCCAGGGCAACCTAAAAATACCAAGAGTTCCAATTTGTCAAATGCCTGCTTGCTAAGCCCTCACACACTTTTATCATATAAACTTCAAACAAACAACTCTCTGGGACAATATTAATGCTCTGTTTGAAGCATGAGTAAAGCCAAGGCTCAGAAGGTGAAGTGACTTCCTTAAAGTCACCCGGATAGTAAGAGGCTGAGCTCAGATTCAAAGCGCTCGTGTCTCTACAATATGCTATTTACTCAGAGTCCTGTCGTGCTAGAACTCTGCTGTCCAATGTTACACTAACCATCTGCTGGGGAACACAGATTGTGAGGAGTGGCATATGTTGAGATGATAACATTTTGGCTATATTGATTTAAATAAAATACACTGTGGACAATTATTTTACCTCTTATTTTTTTTAAAGGCTACTCGGAAGCTTGACTATCCATGTGGCTCATACTGATGTTACTAATCAACGCTATCCAGGAATGAGATTCAGACTTACACAAGTCCTTTTAAAACAACAGGGAACCTCTAAAGTTTGAACTACAGAAAAACAATGGCCAGAGGAGGAAAAAAAAAAACATCAATCAAATGCCTTAACTTTGCTCCCCATTTTACCTTTCAGTCCGGAATCACTCTGCTTAGTGCGACCAGCATCCAAGAGAGGAAACAAACTCTTCTTTTAACTTCCACTTAATACAGCTAAAAAAATGTGTGTTCTCAAAAGGAATTTTGCATGACCATGAGAAGACAGATGAATCAAAGAAAATTCAAAATCACTAATTTTGGTTACAAATCAGGTTTCTATTCTGATCTTAGCTCATGTGCATAGAACTGTGAGCCTTTGTCCGTCAGACCTGGGGTTAGTCACCAAAATGTATAGAATCTAGACTGATTACATGAATGACAGGAATTCTGGGACAGCAGAGTAAGGAGTGGAGGTGCATGTGGCAAATAGGTGATGTTTGTCTATTTAAGGGCATCAAATCGAAAACTGTTAAAACACTCTGCAGTAACTGCTAGGGAGGAAACCATAAACAAGCTCTGCTCCCAGTTTTGAGGCTCTATAGGCTTTACAGTGTGGTGGAATGAAAGTCAACTTAAGAATGAGCCAGAAAATAAAATGGGGGTTTGGCAGCAAACAAAATGCTAATGAAGAAAACTGAGCATAAAAATGGTCCCGACTGCTCTCCGGTCCTCATCACTATAGGGCTCAAGAAACTGCATCATCGACTGAGATTTATTACAGAAAGCCTCCGACTGGTCTCAAAGACTTTATGGATACAGTCATCTATGAACTAATCCCTAGAGAGAATGCCAATTCAACAGCTTTTGTTAACAAAGAAAACAACTGGAAGATACTAGAAAAGAAATTTACTCAAGATGTCATTCATGAAGCTGGCGATTTGAAAGCCTGACTGGTACTCTGGCCACATTCCATGGGCCACATTAACTTCTCTTTTTATAGAAATCGGGAGGATATGAATCACAAAGAGCAACAAAATAGGGATCAGAATCTGCCCTCCACATTTCCGTAACATTCCATAGTAATATTTATTGTGCAACTTTGCCTTCTTGGTAAACTAATTCTTAAGCAAATGAATGGTGTCAGCAGTAACAAGAGTTAATGTCCTTCAGGCAAAGAAAGTCATCATCTGGGTGAAGAAGAACAGATGCCTCTAAGGAAGCTAGACTCAGCCTGTAAGAAGACCAGGGCAGTCGGCTCTAAGGAGAAGTTGGATGTCTTCACAACCCTGATTGCATTTTATTAAGAATAAAGGTGACAAGGGGGCCTCCCTGGTGGTGCAAGGGATTGAGCACCGCACTGTGAAGCAATAATCTGCAGCACGAGTTTGATCCCCGGCCAGCCAGGGAGCTACCCACAAGGCGCAGCAGACCTCTCCTGTCTCCCCACTGCTCCCCTCAGCAGTGGATTTTGGTTGATCTGCCTGTTCTGTTCCCCACTCTGTCTCTGGTGAATCCTCTCACCCCCCCGCACCTCTGGCCTGTGCCCCAGCTCTTGTATGCATGCATAAATAAATCTAAAAAAAAGGTAAAAAAAAAAAAGAAGCAACTGTTTAAAGGAACCTGTGAAATCTGTGAGCGACAGTAATACAAACTCAGGGCTGAGAGACAAAGGACCAGCTGTCCCGTCACCCCAAAACACCCAGTGCAGGACGTTTCATCTCACTGGAGTTAGACCAGGTTGCCACTCAGTTAGGATTGAGTGAAAGAGTGAATTTTTTCTCTACATCTATTTTAAGCAATTATAATAATGTCGGGTAGGAACAAACCAATCTTTACTAGAGGCAGAACTCAAAGATGAGACTTGGGAACAACAGGAAATCCCCCCTAATCTTCATTCTCTCTCCCACACCTGTCCTTGATGGCCTAACTTTAAGGGTGAAGACTCAAGGACAGAAGTTCAGGCAGTGTAAGAAGAGAACAGTCTTAAAAGTTCAGCTGGAAGGTATGAAAAACAAACTTCATTTACTTCACAATTTTGCTATGAGTATCCCTGCCTTAGGACCAGGATCTAATAATGAACTTCATGAAGGGCAGACTGCTAGCCAAGACTGCTAATTCGTCTTTCAAGTTGGTAAAAACTTACTTAAAAACTACTGTTTTCGTTTTGCATTCTTTGGTTGCCATTCTAACCTTTTGCTTTTATATTTTCTTATTTCTTAAGGTAGTAACTTTCTACCTCTAGCTTTTGCTTTCAACTCCTTTCACTTCCAAAAAGTTTCTAATTGGAGACACATGTGTCACGAGTGGGGTTCAAGACAAATTTCTTATTCCCAATTGATGAAATAATAGTGAAAATCCCAAATTAATCCAAGATGCTCTGCATTTTTGCTTGAAAATAATTAAGGAAAGATAGACTTCAGGTTTTATGCGTCCTTATCCAAATTATGTACAGATGCTACATGGAAATGTATCCTTAATAGCTACATTAACTATGATAAGTTCACTCACATCATTGTCATTCATGTCTAATTAACCTAAATGCCCAACTGGGAGTAGTACAAATTTGCACAAGGCAGGGGAATGAGTCGTGTGAATTTCTCGACTGCCAGTTCTGCCACTTGAACATACAAGGACAGGAGAGAGAAATGAAGATTAGTGTTTGAGATCAACAAGGGCAGCTGTCGGGAGAACCAGGCAGGAACCCCTTAAAGCACAGATATGAAGTTGTTGGACATGGAGACATTCTTTTGATAAGAAAAGCATTTATGAAATAAGAAAAAGCATAAAATGTCCCCTATGAATCCAAGACAGCGTTTTTGAAAGGAGCGCACAATACTTTTTTCATCATTTATCTGTCACCAATTAAATATTTTTATTTAGATGCCCCTGCCGATACCCCTGTAACATCCCTGACAATTAGGTATCTAGGCTCTGAAAGATGATGTCCACTTGATGAAGGACTCATCCCCTTATAAAGCATAGATTTCCACCGATAAATCCCTTTTTGTTAGATGATTTTTTTATTTCATTTGATTGATTGCTACCCTCTCCATGATGAACACCCCACCCACAGCTGACCTGTGCTTTCAGGAAGCTCCACAGGTGGAGGATCAAAGAGAAGGAGCTGGTGGGCATTAGGGTACTGCTGCACCTCCCCCTGCAGTGACCTTTAGGGTTAACATTCCCTAGGTCCAGCTGGGCAACCAGCATGGGGGGGGAGAACAGCATAACACCCTGAAGCAGAGGAAGCACAGCGGAAGTTCCCTGAAAAGGCAGAAGCTTATCAAAAGATAACGACCACCAGGAACCACTACAAGAATGCTAAAAATCTTATCCCGTCTTTCTAGAACTACAAACTTTAATCCCTTATTTGTCTTTCTAAACTTCCTTCTTTCTTCTATAATGGTCATTGCTTGTTATGTAGATCACCTCCCTGATGGTGATAGACTGAGCCCATGAGCAAGCTAATTTCTTTGATATTCATTCCTGTGCTTTTGGAAAACATATATATACTGGTCACAAACTCAAAGAAAATTACACTCAGATTTTCACTCTTGAAGTGTGTCTGTTTGTCATTTCTTTTACCGACGCCCTGACCACCCTGCACGCTTCTCTCAACCCTGAGGTGGCCTCATCGTCTACTGCTGTGCTGGTCCGCGGCAGGTACAGCATACTTTTTTTTGTTGTTTATTAAAGTAGACTGCACCCCTACTCTACTGGGGGACAAGCCCTACTAGGGGTGAGAAAAAGATAGGAAATGAATGTCTGTTTGTTGATTCCAAGTCTACCAAAATCGCACAGCTCCTACATCAGACATATATCTGAGAGCCCCAAAAGTTATGTGATTTTTTTTAAAAAAGGGGGTATCTTTGTTACAGATAAATCTCCAGGAAGGGGGTGGAACTTTTAATCGGTGACATTTCCCACACCCACACGTACATTCAGGTGCCTTGGAGTACCAGTCCTAGTGCGCCATGAGCTGAACTCCCTGAGTAGCAGGCATATGTTGAAAAGACTTTGCATCTGTGACAAACTCAGATCAAGCATCACTTCCCCAATGCAGTCTTTCTGATTACTGCTTTTGCTTTCTAATTATAACTACATAATAGTCAATTTCTTCATTTGTCTCATTTGATCACTGAGTTCAAATCTGTCCTAACAGTAGGAAGGGTGAAATGGGGCAATGGATGATATATAATCACTCAATTCAAAACAGTAAGGTCTGTTTCAATTGCTTGATTCCAGAATTCTTAGCCTGATTTAGCATTATACTATACTTAATTTTCCACTTCACTGTCTGGATGTTGACTCACACTAAAATTTCTTGGTCTCATTCACTCATTACCAATGTGGAATTATGTGCAAAATTTAAAAACAAAATAGTGATCACAAAGGCAATTTTCAAAGTACTTGAAGCATTGTCAAGCACTGAAATTGAAATATCTTTTGCGTCTGTAATATACAGCAGATAGCACAAATTAGCAGTAATTTAGACATAAAATGAGAAAGTCAGTCTCAAAAAAATCATTCCTTTAATTGACATCTTATCAGTAGAATGGTAAATATGCTAATAATAGTCTAATAACATAATAGCATAATAAGTAAACTTATTAATAAGTAAACTATGCAGATTATTACAAGGAAATGATTAGATGCTATGAAAAAAAAGGAGTTACCAAAGAAGTTCTCACTTCAAGGTCATGAAATTAAAGGAGATGAGGTCATAGCCAAATGAATATTTGGGGCAAAATTCCCCCTGGAAGTGCTAGCGCCAAGATCAAGAGGTGACTGGTGGTTCCAAGGCCAGTGTCCAGCAAGAGCAGAAAGGGGCAGCAGGAGCCACATCCGGAAAAGAAAGTGGTGGGTCAAGTCAAAAGGTCTTATTGGCCGGGAGAGAAACTGATTTTTCCTCTGAGTGAGGCAAAGTGAGCTCCACAAGTCTGGAGCAGAGGACTGATCAGAGGTGTGGCTGTGGCAACAATTAAATTTCCTCCCTGTGAAGAGGTAACTGGAGTCTGAAGATGGGAGCAGGCGTGTCAACACCGCACACATGACATTCATTTCGGGCAGCAGATGTACTGGGCTCCTCGGTGCCGAAGACCTGACAGGAGAGCAAGTCAAGGCAGGATCCACACCACCCACCCTGATGGACCTTCTATGCTGCTCAGCAGCTGTGATCATTGCTGTCTAATCCCAAAGACATTACATATGGCAGGGAACATGTCCACGCACCTCTTTGTCCTGCTAAGATTAGTAACACTGAGTCTGCCTCATGCACACAGGTTAATACACAGGAAGAACCAGTGAGGAACTGGCTGTCTCCCAGGGGAGGACAGTTACCAGTCATGGGCCTGAAATGCCACTGATCTAAGATGGAGACATTATCAAATCCCTCTTCCAAGCAAACCTGAGTAGACGCTATTATTCACTCTGTTTTGCAGTCAAGGAAGCGGAAAGCTCATACCTAGTTATGGACAAAACCCAAATTCAAACTGCTGGGTACAAAGTTCCTCACCCTCATCATCACCCGTTATAACGTCTCCCCTTCATTGAGCAAACCATCTATATATTTAATACTATATATTTAATACTATATATTTAATACCATCTATATATTTAATACTTTAGGACATTAGATGCAAGAAAAAGCTCTAACAGGTGTATTTTCCCATTAGATGGTCCCTCAGGACCTTAAAACATATTTCCAAATTTTTGGTTTTGCCTTAGAGCCCTACGCGTGAGGAAGGAAAGGGGATATCTTGGGTATCAATGTCTCTAATCTGATTTGGCCCACATGCAAGCGGCCCTTCCTTGGTCTCCTTGTTCTTAATTTCTCAGAGGATTCTAAGGCAGAGAAGTAATTTGGTGCCAACATCTTAATAAATACAATGACAACCTGTCTCCCACTTAAAACTCATGATACTTGGCTGATAAAATAAATGACTGGACAGACACAGGAGACATCATTTATTTCCTTTCACTACATGTCGAAATACCTAAAGAAATTTTGTGGCTCAACATGTGCTTGGCCATCATGCCACTATTAGATTATCTTTATCCTAAATAATACACGTTTTTCACAAGGCATTCCATGATTAAAGTGCATGATCACTTTTTCAGTTTCACGATTACTGGAAACTCTGACCCATTCCCTGGGTTACCATAATTAATCCCTGCCTTAATTTGGGACACACCAAAATTAACCCTCATACTGGAAATCCCAGACTCTTTGCTCCGTCTGATACATAAAAACAGTTACTCCAAATTTAGATGCAAGGTCTGCAGTTTACTCTAGCTCAAACCAATGCAGTAAAGAGGGTGCCACGCCTGCTCTCATGCCCTCGGAGCGCCCAGCTCCATCCACTGCTGTGACACTGGGTAGTTTTTAGCGTATTACACGAACACTGTGGATGAATCTACTCGCCTGCCATGCAATTTTTGTTGCATCTTACCTCTGGTCTTTTGTGAAACTTTATGCAACCTGCAAAATCTTGGATTTATTCTGTTTCCCCCAGTCATCTCAAAAACTAGAGGGAATAAACTGCTTTCGTGGGCACCGTGGGAGGCGCGGCCTAACTCTGGC
Source organism: Talpa occidentalis (assembly GCF_014898055.3). NCBI lineage: Eukaryota > Metazoa > Chordata > Mammalia > Eulipotyphla > Talpidae > Talpa > Talpa occidentalis. Next base: position 84,410,127 of record NW_023601653.1, read on the forward strand.
TGCATGTGTCCCTGTGTCACTGCCACTTTCTAAGGTTGCAAAAGGGCTTTTGTTTTAAAATGCACAGAGGGCTCAGATAGCAACTTTATCAGGTGAATTATCTTCTCTGGGAAATCTTCTGAAATACAAAAAGTAATACACAGCAAACCAATTTTTGGAGCAGGTTTGTGCCAGGAAATTTGCATACATAATCAAAATTCTGTTTATAGGGCCCTTGCTTACCAACAAAAATGTATTTGAAGATAATTCTGCTCCACCCATGTTTTCATTCCTTGTAAATATTATACCTAAGCATACATTTCCTCCTTCATCTGATACCTTTCTTCACCTTAGCTACATCAAATAACACTATAAATCACTGACTTATTTCAAATTAAATTTTGTACCAGAAAACTAATTTTCTTATCCAAAAAGTGAAGTGATCTATATTAAGAGTATGTAGAAACAGCACCCAAATGGTGGTGTAAAGAGGGAAACACAGCTCGCAGGACTTCTTTGGAGAATGGTCTCTGAAGGGCCCCCACACACGCGTCCATCAATTCCACAGGGGTCAGTGCCCTTTAGAGCAAAAAACCAAGGGCTGTGACATGCAGGAAACAATGTCATTTTCCTTCTCAAATTTTAATAAGAAACTTTAAGGTGTTGCCCCTACAGTGAGTGTGGCAGTAACAGATGCTTTTCAAAGCTGGAAATGAAATAGATGGGGAAGTGAAAACTGAACAACAGAGAGGGACAGAGAGACAACACCCCCAGCTTCGCCAGTGCTCCAGGACAGGCCCCCAAGCAGCCCCTTTTTATTCAATAAGGCGCTAGATTTTCTTGTACCCAAGGGGCTCTGTAGCCTTCCCATAGCCTTCCTCTTCCTGGCAAATAGTTGACTCCTTAATATTTTATGAGAGCCCATTGGAAATTATTCTACGTGCAGACTTTCTTGCTGCATTACGGAGTCACCAAGTCAAATGTTAGAAGTGTGTTGGCTTCCGAGGCCACAAGACGCTGTCTCCCGGGGCTGAGGAACCATGAAGGGTGAGCCGGGTTACAAAAACTCAAGGAAACCATAATATATTGACTTTACTCAGCAGAAATTACTATCTAGTTCCCCCAACTACTTCTACATGGTGAAAAAGACCTACAGAGGTCAAGGTCAAGGAAATACTTGTGCTGCTTCGGGAAGGAATGGTTGTGTGCTTCTCTGGATTTGTCTTATTCTCTGGCCCTTCATTGCACCAAGCAAGAAACACAGAATTTTAAATAAAATAGGTTGCGCTCAAATCCAGTTCAATCTCTTAAAGATTCTTAATAAAAATATTCTTAATACCTCTAAGCTGTAATTTCCATATTTATGTAATGAGTAGGTGACACCTATCTCATTAGTCTGTCATGAAGAGTCAATAAAATATTTATTTCTGGTGTACAAATTCAACCCAGAGACTTAAAAATGTTACCTGTTTACTATTGACAAAATAATTTAATAGTAGAAGTTGTTATAATTGTAGCAAGTATCACTTACAAGTAATAGCAATGACCACTGATTTAACACTTCATATGTCTGTCACTGTGCTAAGAGTAGGCACACAGGATTTCTAAATCTCATGAAAACCATACAGCTTGGAATTTAGTAAAAAATTAGTAAAAATTTAGTAAAAAAAACAGTATTTCTTTTAAATGGCATAAGCAGCAAGGAGAAAACTGGACAGGTATAAGAGATTCCATTCCTAGCTTGAGCCAGAGTTCTGCCAGACGAATTAGCATCTAATTTGACTTGAGGAAGGTTAAGTGACTTCTCCAAGGTCACATGGCTAAGAATTGTGCAATGATCATTTTCATTATCTATCCTAAATATAATGGTCTTCTCTAACTTGGGTGACCTATCTCAAGAACTTACAGCAAAAGGCAATCTTGGAGCCGAAGTAAATCCATGCAAACTCACTAGCCTACCTCTGTGGCTACACAGCCCAGGCCTGTCAAGTAACTACTACTCCCTTAGCTGCAAACCTCTGGGATGGCTTGAAGTCAGAGTCATTAGGGAAAAGAGAAGGCAGGGGCTCTGGTCTGACCCTGAAGTCCTCAGGAGAGGGGATCTCAGCGACGCGAGGTCACTAAACTCCAATTTCAGAAAAGCGCAGACGCGCAGCAGAGAGGAACAAATCCTGACCGCTAATCGCCGCCACTAACGACACTAATTAAAGTGCTGGAGGAAAGTAATTGTCTCGCAGGAATTAATGTGGAGTCCCAATAGCAACTGAAATCACATTCAGTGCCTCTGGGGGCACTGGCTTGTTCTGTGACGACGCCAAGGCGCTCCCACAGTGCCTTTCATCCCGCTGAACTGGAGTGTCAGATGGATGCGAGATAACTAGATCCCGGTGCCGCCAAGGATGCAGCTCGGTCCTCCTCGGCCCGGACAAGCCCTGCATCAAAGCAGAGAGGAACGGACTTCTTTCTGCTCACACTGACAGGGATACTTTTCTGTCCCAGAAGCTGTGTTTCAAATATTTCAGGGAACTAGAGTTCTCTGGAAAGGAACCTTCCACGCTGTCCCTCTTGCCATTTATCATGCAGTAAATTCAAAGACTAACTTGAGAAAATAATAAGAGAATTTCCTAGACTAAAATCTAAATAAATTAGATTGAATTTGCAAGATTCTCCACTTCTTTTTTTTTTAAATGTTATTTTTACTTATGCATATAAGAACTGGGGTGCAGGACAGAGAGGTGGGGGGTGAGAGGATCACCAGAGACAAGGTAGGGAGCAGAACAGGCAGATCTGCTGAAATACACTGCTGAGGGGAGCAGACAGGAGAGGTTTGCTGTGCCATGTGGGTAGCTCCCCGGCCAGGGATCAACTCAGGCCACAGCAGTGATAGCCTGAGACTTAACCCCTAGGCCATGGGGGAGGCCCAATTCTCCACGTCTTGAAAAGATCTCTAAATAATTCCCTTACTATATTCAATATACTGTTTATACACTTAGCGCTTTTTAGAAAATAGTTTCAATTTATAAAGAACACATGTATTTCCCAGATCAGATCAGTCTTCTGAAAGAAATGAGTCCACTTGACTGAATTCATAAAACATCAACTAAGCCTGACATGAGTGTGTGAAATAACTGATTATTGGTCAATAATAGCAGAGTCAACTGAAGCAGGCTGAGAAATAGAACTGCAAAGTGTTATACGCAAAGCATTAGGTTTTACTAATATTTCTTACCCTGAAATAATGTTAATTCTAAGATACTGTGTTTTAATTTTAAAATGTCCGGTTTCTGACAAAATGATCCAGAAATAATTATTCAGTCATGAAAGCTAAAAAGCCCAAGGACCAAAATGATAAGAAATATTTCAAACTACCTCTCCCAGAAATACAATCTGTTTCTCAATGGCTAGAAATTCATCATGAGAAACTACCTACATCATAGTTCTCCAGGAAACCTCATCATGCTCTAATTCATCAAAAGCCACCAGACCAAGTTGCCATTTCATCCCTGAATCAATGAAATAATTCACCTAACTACTTGTACATTATCAACACCTTATCAATTACTTGAAGTGTTATGCCACACCAATTTTAAATCCCTTCCAATGTATCAGAAACTAATTCTTCATCTCCTTCCTTTCATGATGGGATTTTACAAGCTTAGCAAAAATCACAGCCTTACAGGAAAATAATGAGATTTCTCAGCATACTCATTACATAGAAACAGACCAATGGTAAATATTTATAAAAATTAATTTGTAATAAATCATGAGAATAATTTTGGAAAAGATCCACTTTTGAGCAAAAGAGAAAGACTTCAAAAACCTGCGTCTGGAAGCCCCACTCCTTATTTGCTCTTTGCTCTTAGCCACTTTGGAAACTATCTACACACTCTGGAGTGCAAAAGGGGTAATTTATGAGAGTCATAAAGCATGCCACGCTGCATTCAAGGGCATATCCAAGGGAACGGATAGAAAAAAACAAAAAATGAATTTGGTGACCGCTTCTCCTCCCATGACTGTTCTTCTGACCTTCTCAAAGTGCGAGAGGATAAGCAAAATAAGTTGATGCCTGGAGTAGAACTCACACAAAATGAGCAATTCTCTGGCACTGAAATGTTTCCTTTTTAGGCAGTTACCACACTTCGTTGAGCCTTAGTCTCTCTTCCTTTCTGAACGGAGCAGCTGACCTGCCGCCAGCTGCACAGACACAACAGAGCACCGGAGAGTGTTGTCCTCGTCAACGTCCCCATCCGTGCCACTGGCCTTAAGGCTAATATATTTAGAACCCACAGCCTATGAGTCACGTATTTCATTATTCAACAAATAATCTGTTCTCGTGACGGCAGGTATGGAGCAGAGAATGGGACAGAAAACTCCCGGGCCCCGTGGAGCTTCCACTCCAGGACGGGCAGGCAGGCAACAGAGAGAAGGAACAGAACATCGGTCTAGACTCTCGGAGATGACAGCAGGGCCGGCGGCAATCCGTGCAGCTGTGCAGGCCCCAAACTCAGCAGGGCCTGCGCTGGGTTTAGCGTGCTGCTATTTCCATCTTGACCTTCTCAACATTTTTTGAACAAGAGGCCTCCCATCTGCATTTCTTGAACTGTGGTAGATGCTACAAGAAAAACTAAAGTGCAAAGGGGAATGGGGAGACGAGGGCGATGGGGTGAGAGGCAGGAGGAGCGGGCTCAGGGCCCCGGCGGGAGGTTTCACACTTGGCACTACCCACCGGAGCCTCGCGGAGGGGCGAGTGGGACTGAAAGCCTCACAGAGGGAGAGCCCCCCTTTTTTTGCACAGAACTGAATCCAGGCAGCTTGTTTTAGAGATGGCAACCGCAGGGATCACAACGTGCCTCCGGCGTCTTTGGAGGCAGTAGCCCAGCAACCCATCTGCTCATCTTTCTGTGAGCCACACAGCCAGGCCCACAGGGTGGACACCACTTTCTCATCTACAAAAAGGCGCCAATTAAATCGGCAGTGGCCCTGCTTCTCAAAAGGCCTCCCTTGGATAAATGCCCAAAAGGTGAGCCAGTGTGTTGTGAGGGTGGAGGAGGAAGGACAAAGGGACAGTGATGCAAAGGCCCTGGGGCAGCAGCGTGGTTTACCTTCCTGGGAGAGCGCAGAAGCCTGGGAGCCCAGAGGGGTGTGGGTTGGGGAAGAGGATCAGGTCAGAGCGGCGAATAGAACTGTGAGTCCATTATCAGGACTTCCGTGTTCCTTCGGACATGGAAGTCCCTGATTTTGTTATGCAAAGTATCATGTTATGGACTTTGGGCTGAGAACAGACTGGACTGGACATAATTATTGTAATTATTCAGATGAGAATGCTGGTCACTCAAAGCAGGACAGTAACAGAGAAGAGAATTGGTTAAATTTTTGCATGTATTTTTGAAAGTCAAGTCAACAGGCTTTGCATTTGGATTTGTAAGAGGGTGTAAGAGAAAGACAGGAGAAGTAGCAATACTACTAGTAGCTGTGACCAACCGAATGTATATATGGGCAATAAGAATTATGTTCATGGCAGTCATCTGACAATAACAATTGTAAGATTCAAAAATATTAAAATGTGGGGTGATGTGGATGTGAGAATCAATAAAATATAATATACACAAGTGAAAAAAAAAAAAGACAGGAGGGTAGAATTGACACCAAACTTCTTGCCCAGAGAACTAGAAGGACAGAATTACTATTAAACCAAGACTAGAAGCTGGAAGAACTTATTGGTGGGAAATCACTTGATTTTAGGTAAATTATATTTGAGATGTATATTAGACATCGCAGTAGACGACAGGGTAAATGTACAAGTTCAAGGATCAGTCTGGGCTAGAGATTCAAAGTTGGTCATCACCAATAGGTTGATGATATTCAAAGTTATGAGAATGGATAGGGTCACCAAAGAATGAGTGATAAAAAGTTCCAAAGACTGAAATCTGAAGTCCTTCAACATTTAGAGGACAGTGAAACAGTGGAAGCAGCAAAGGAAATTGAGAAACATCAGCCAGTAAGATTCAAGAGAAAAATAGGAGGATAGGATGGCAAGAATCCCAGAAAAAATACGACCAGGAGGAGATCCCTGTCTCACATCCAACTGAAAGGTCAAGTAAGGACAACTGAGAACTGACCTTGGAAATACAGACGTGTGAAAGGAAGCAAGAGCAGACCTTCAAAAAAATGGCTATTATGGAAATTTCTCAAAAAATGATGATGAAAAATGATCATATCTACAAATTACTCCATAGATCATTAGACATTAGAATACTAGAGCTGTGAGTTGACTATTTAGCTACTCTAGGGGAATGGCATTCATTCATTTAACAGGAATAGAGTTTAATGCCAGTTTGTTCCAGACAGAACCACCAGAATAGTTAAGATAAGTTTTGTGGCAGAGAGACAACTGCCACATGTGATTTCCTTTACATATGCATATAGACAGAGCAGACACACTAACAAAATGCAACAAAAATAACTGAGACTTTGAGAACAAATGTTGGTAACCAAAGGGGAAAGTTGAGGTAGCAGGAATGGTTTGAGGTTGGTCAGTTCAATAGGAGTGAACGGTCCTAGAACTTTGGGCGTACGTGCCATGTGGTACATGTATTTATCAAAGCGGGAAGCTATACATGGAAATATTATATAATGTAGTAAACCAGTGATCAATCAATTGATAAAAAATAAAAGGAACTATGTCTTGTGTAAGCTAGAAACCTAAATTTTAACTTGAACTTTATTTAAATGTAATGTTAATTTTTAAATGTATAAGTGATTCAGTTATTTAAAAATCCATGTATTCTTTGAATAATTTACGTTTGAGAATTACTATCTATTTTTAGTGATAATTCTTAGAAGTTCAAATAGAGATCAAATATTTTTGATGAAAGTTTAGTTTGAATTCTATATGCCATAACTGTAAACTGCATGCTGTATTTTGAAATCTTAGTACCAAAAAGAACTTAAAATACACCCTTAAATATTTCTATATTGATTATAGGTTAAAATACTATAATATATTGGATAAGCAAACTATATCATTAAATTAATTTCGACTATTTCTTTTTACTTTTTTAACGTAACCACTAGAAAATTTTAATTACATTAAAATTTATTATATTATTATATTTTATTAGCCAGAACTGCTCTAATGGACTCATGCTATAGATGAAAGCAGATCTTGCCAAAATTAAGAACTACTTCACCTGTTTCATCACAAGTTTCTCTTCAACAACTGAAAAAGCAGTGATGCACAGAGGACTACGACGCTTCCTGTCCGGGAGTGCTCATGGACTCTCGCCACGGTGTGTTCTCGTTACAAAGTCCTATTTTAGTTCACTGGGCCAATTTCCAACTACCTTCCAAAATTCTGCACCACCAATACATGCTCAGAGGTGAATTTTCTGAATCCTGAAAGTTGAGTTCTCCTTGTCTCGTCGGTATTCAGATGGAAGACTCTGTCCGCTGTGCGCTACAAGCTGTGTGCCCTACAAGACCTTCCCACTTCAAAGCAAGGATGTGTCATTCATGTTTGACTCACAAGAGCTTAGCATAAGCCTGAATACTTAGTGAACCTCAAAGATGCTTGACTAAAGAAGTGCTCACAGAGTACGATGGGAGGACAGAATTGAAGGGATACATGCAAGCATACTTTACAAAAGCACTCCTAATCCATCTGTCAAGCTTAAAGAGATCTCAGACATCTGCAAAGTAGCCATAGAATCTCAAAGAAAAGAGAATACGAATGGCTGATGCTATTACGTACCAGTAGGTACTTCTCCTTTAATCTATACAAGGAACCTTTATTGTCATAATAACCTAAACAGTTATTGAGCATTATTTGCAGGACACTGTGGTAAGGACTTGGTGTATATTAATGCTTTTCATCTTCACAACTTCGTATCATGGGTTCTATTATATCCTCATTTCACAGAGCAAAGATGTTAAGAAACTTGCACAAGATTACCCAGCTAATAAGCGTCAAAAGCCAAGATAAACTATGCAGTCTCATACTTGAGATTTGAAGTAAGCATAATCTTATTGCAAATGACTTCTGATACAAACATTTACAAATCTGGAAGCCAAGAGAAATCAACTAGAGGTGAATGTTGTCCACAGAGGCACATGGAGCAATAGCAAGGTAAGCCAGAAGACCTTGGAAATACAGCAAATGAGACAATCCGAGACCCGGATTGATGACTTTGATCAACTAGGATATTGAGAATAATATAAAGCACAAAACCAGGCAGAACAAATTCATGTTATTTCACAATGTATATGCAAATTGTAAAAAATATAAAAAGCAAGTGAATGTCACAAATGATAGTGCAGGAGATTTCTCTTGGAAAGAGAATTTATTGTAAACTTGGGGAGCTTTCCAGGAGTGCTGTAAAAGCTCCATTTAAGATCTATTTATTGGGTGTTTGTGTTTAATTCTTAGCTAAATTATCTACGTTTGATGAAAATACAGCAACGCTGACACCTTAGCATCTTCACACTAGAGCCCACACTCTACAGCAATAGGAAGAGATGAGTAGAAGTTAAGTAACAGCGTCTCCTAACAGCTGAGTCCCGACCATCAGCTTGTCTGACCCTAAATATCATATCCCCACCAGCCCTCTACAACAGACCCGTTTAAGTAGATGTCGTCGGTCTTTTTATCATTTATCGCTCAGCACTTGTGATAATGAAATTTAAAGAAGGAATTCCTCCTGCCTGACTGCTTGAGCTAGGACAGAACATTCATTTCTTTCCTGCCTTGAGTTCCTCCTTGGTCTCCAGTCCCCAGCATTCAATGAAACTTGTGCCTTTGCCTCTCCTAGTTCCCAAGACTTCGAACTCTCCCTGGACCTACACCGTTGGCTTCCCGTGTCTTCATTTTTTAGTGTTGAGTTGAGTAGTGTTAAGAACATTCACAATGTTGTAAAACAGGTTTTTTAGAACTTTTTCATCTTGTGAAACTAAAACTTTATATTCATTAAATAACAACAATCCTTTCTCTCCTCCCCAAAGCCTCTAGGAACCACCATTCTACTCACTAATACTATGAACTTGACTTCTTAGATACTCTGTGTAAGTGGAATCATATGGTATTTGTATTTTAGTGACTGACTTACTTCATTTTCCATAAAGTTCATTCATGTTGTAGCATTGAAAGGACTTCCTTCCTAAGACCAAATAATATTCCTTCATTTATGCTTCGTGTATACTGCCCACACACACACGCATTTTGCTTATCCACGCAACTTCTGATATACATTCGGATTACTTCCACCTCTTGGCTATTGTGCTTAGAGCTGCTACCCAGAAGGATCATAGGGTGGTTCTACCTTTGAGGAATCTTTACGCTCTTTTCCATAGCAACTACCCAGCTTTGCAATCCCACCAACAGTGCACAAGTGTTGCAATTTCTCCATATTATCATCAACACTTGCTATTTGTTTTTGCTATGATCTTAGTGATCCTATGTAGTTTATCCTTTTCTCCTTTTGCAGATGACATTGAGGTATTTGTACTGCGAATTCCAAAATAAGTCAGGAAATCAATACACATGGCTAAAAATGTGCCAGAGTTTCATCCGTAGGTTTAAGAGAGATGTCAGTAATGCCTTTGGCACCCTTTGAAAGGTGACCCACTTACTTTAGGCTGTGTGAGGTGAGGACACCTGCTTGAACAGGATCTGCTGTCTCAGGAACTCTTGGAACTGGTATGGAATGAAGTCAATGTTGATTTTTACCTCATTTCCTCTTAATGAAATTTCTATTCAGATCATTTATATTGAATACCTGGACCATATATCAGGAGTACCAGGAAGGCGGAGAAGAGAATGTTAAAGAAAAATATCAATATCTCATGAATTAACTGGTAAATTCATGTACAAGTCCATTGAACTAAGTTAACATTTATAAGATGCTTAAAATAGTATCTGGCATATGTGAAGCATGTTGAATTTTTAAAAAATGAGCATATGCTATATGCACCTTATAGTCACTCTAAGACTTTCAATTAAAAAACAGGCTTATAAAAAAATAAAATATTAAATATTGAAAGCTTATATCAATTTTTTCCAACCCTCAATTTGCTTTGCCTATGCCTTTTGGAATGTTCTATTTTTATTGCTTGTCAAGTTTCTTTAACTCAAATTAACTTATTCTTCCCCTAGATTTCCCGTTGTTAATAAAAATTATTATCTTCCTGGAATCAGCACAAAAAACATTGACAGCTAACAGAGATTAGCCCATTGTATCATAGAAACACACGACTTGCATTCTGCTGTTTACAAAAAGGAAAAAGGTAACTGTTCCTTTCATTTCTACATACATAAGCTTCAGGTATTTACATCAGTTTTCAATATGTTAATCTTTAAGCTTCTTTTTATTGCCTTTAGAATTGCATGTCTAGCACTATAAAAAACTGAGATAGGAGAGAGATTAAGAGAAACCACTTACATGTCTCAGAATCAAATGGGCTCTTTGACTAAACATTTAATTTTACATTTATATGTGTGTTTGTACATAAATGAAATTGTGTAGACATAATAAGAACCAAGTGCCTGTTTTTACTCCAAGATGAACTATTTTCAATGATATCTCCTCTTTATATTTCACAATAAAAGAAAAATAGAATCTGTTAAAATAGCCCAGAGAACCAAGATCCATTTTTAAACATACCATTTTATCCTGAATAAAACAAAGCTCTGTCTCTCACGGGCAATTTTACTTCAGGGAATTTTGAGGAGATGTCACAGATGCCAGAATCCTCTGGGTCTGCGTGATGTATGGATCAATACACAACTTCCACTTAATTAAAACCTCGCATTCTAGTTGGTTGGGTGCTTATATGTAAGTAACACATGGGCTCAGTTTTTAGGAACTTCACGTATTTCAGGGAAGGAAGGAGACAAGAAAGAAGAATAGATAAGGAAATAATAGGGAAAGAACATATCTAGTAAAGTAGATTTAAAAAAAAAAAGTGATTCAGGGTGGTGCAGGCAGTTGAATGCAGCGCTGTGAGGTTGTCCGCAGCCTTTGCAGCACAGGTTCGATCCCCGGCTGGCCACGGAGATACCCACATGGCACAGCTACCTCACCTCTCCCTGCTGCTCCCCTCAGCAGTGGATTTCAGTAAAATATCCACCTGCCCTGCTCCCCACTCTGTCTCTGGTGAATCCTCTCATCTCCCCTCCCCACACCTCTGGCCTACACCCCTGTTGTTCTATGAATAAATATTTTTTTAAAAAAGAAAAAAATGGCATTCCCCTAAAAAAAAAAAAAAAACCCTAAGTATGATTTTTCATCATGTGACAGATCTCTGCAATGAGAAATTAAATGCATAAGATAATACTCCACTGCAAAGTAGGTATCAATCAACTCGAGCTTTCACATCACGAAAGTGGTTGAGTAACAGTAACTCAGGGAAGTTACACAGCAGGCTAAGAACAAATGAAATATGGCTATGACTCAGCTTTTCCTTGAGATTAGTTAACTACTGCAATCATTCACTGAGAAATTCACATTTCTTACAGCTTCCATTATCATTTATTTGTCTACATTTCTGTGGGATTTTAGTTTACACAGGAAAAAGGTACAAGATTACCAACCATCACCCTTCCTGGACACTGCCCCATGCCACAGCTACGGCGAGGGGGAGGTATTTGTCAAGGATCTCACTGACACACTGAGATGAAACAGTCCTGTCTCCCCACCTCCGTCTCTTCCAAATCCAAAAGCAGGGAGGAAAACACGCAATATTTTCTTGACAATTCTCTGCCTCGACACCCCAATTTTTGGTTTTCACAGAAAACCAGGTGGTGATTTGCTTTTGGGGGGTAGGGGGGAGGAGAGTGGTTTGTGTGTATTTCTTTTAGGGGGTTGAGGCTAGTACTGGAATTTTGCTTTACTGTTGTTAAAAACAGGTGTGAGGATCATTTTCTCCTGCTACTGTATTAGCACACCTAATTGCTAATACACAGGCAGCCACCTCCATCCTTTCACAGCAGATGGTAAAAGTCATTTTGAAAGAGTAAGGATTTTTCAAAAAAACATTTCAGAACAGCATGAGACCTGCTCTCTCCTCCATGGGTGTGTCAACCTCTGAAAATCACTGATGGAGTCACAGAGCAGCAGCTACAGCACACTCGCCTTTAATTACTTGACAGTTATCCAGACCTGGTGAAATTATGTGCACATTATCTAACAAAGCATCATGTACTCGCAATAACTTTCTTCAAATCACTTCATAAGCGTCAACTAATGAAACTTCACAATACTACAAAATATGTATTAGAAACTTTTACCAGCTTTTTTATTACGGAATCACTGACCAAGGTGGATATGAAATGGAAGTCTCAAATGCACAAGGTTTTAAGCCCTATCATTTGCTCCTCAAATGTAAATTACTAGCTTTTAGAATAAGATCTTCGGTGCTGCAGGCAGTAAGTCAGCTCCCCCTTATCCATTCTCTTCTTGGCTATCAGAATCCTACTTCTGCTCAGAGTGACCGTTGTCAAAGAAAAGCATATTCTGACACTTAGTAAAGGCTTTATCCGAGACAACACAATAGGAAGACTCAAACAGGGGACAGAGGTGAGACTCCGCTCCAAATACAGCGAAGCCAGTTAGGGGTTGACAGCCAAGGAACAGGATGAGGAGCTCAATGGATGGAAAATTACAGAGCGCATGCTTCAAGGGTACAGGGGTTCTTGCTAAATGGACAATATGATTCTTGCTAAGATAAGCTAAAGGCTCGTACATCAGCGGTGGGAAGGAAAGGACTTGATCAAATATCAAGCTGCGGGGGGATCTCACTAGATCCACTGAGCAGATTCTTCTCTAAGAATGGTCTGGGCAGGTGAAAACAAGATGGGGACCAGGACTAGTAAGAGGAGGGCTCACTTATTCAAAACAGTATGGGGCATCTTCAAATATTAAAGAGAAATCTACCCCATGATCCAACAATTCTGCTCCCCAGCACCCACCTGAAGAAAACTACAACGATGATTTGAAGGGACGTGTGTGCTCCTGTTTTACTTCTGTCACAGTTGCAACAGGTGAGTGATGGAAACAACCAGAGATGGATGTGTCACATACACACAGTGGAATCCTTCACAGACAAAAAAAGATGAACTCTTGCCATTTGCAACAACTGGATGGATGGAGGCTACATAGCATCAGCCTGAAGGATAAAGACAAATACGGATGACTTCACTCCAATGTGGAGTGTGAGGAAACAAAGGAATGGCCCAAAGTCGGCCACCAGAGCAAACCCCGGACATGAGCCTGCAGCACCGAGGTCACCAGAGGGGGTGAGCGGTGTGGACAGTTAGACAGGGTGGCAGTGAGGGCTGCGGCTGCTCCGGTGGGGATGCGGGGTGGTGACAGACATCTGAAGAGGTCCCCCTAAATCAAATACAGTGCTGCCAACCAATATTACCTCAATTAAAAATAGTACATTTTTTTAAAAGACGAGGATGCAGCGGAACATCCTCACTGATGTTGGGTCAATGGATCTTTGTCACCACGTGTCCAGCTCACAGTCAAGTGGTCCCGGCAGGTGGTTGTGACATGTGAAGTGATTCCGAACAACGCAAAAAGGAAAAGTCGCTGCAAAGTTTTGGGAATATTTTAGTTTTCTGATCTACTCTCTGCCTCCTTCCCTCGCAGTGAATCCGAGTGATGACTGACTGAAACGGCGTGAAGACAGTAGCCGTGATGCTGCTGGAACTCCGCCGTCCGACCCCTTGTCGTGTGAGAACAGGGAAGTCAAGACAGTCGCTTGCTCGCTGGAATTCTCAGGAAAGCAATCTCGGTTGAGTCATGGAGTCCTTATTTTAATGATCGCCTTATAATAGAGCTCACGGCAAAAAGCTTATGTATAGTTGGAAAGATAAAATCCCAAAGATAATTCTAGAAAAGAAATATTAACAATGAACAAACTGAAAACATCTCTTTCTTCAGCTAGAGCTCATTTTGAGAATATTCCACCCAGAGGAGAAATTTGGAAATGGGATTTGGATAAAACCCTATGGGGGTAAAGGTTTGTACCTCATTTTTTAAAAACAGCATGAGATGACACAGCCCTATGCAAGGACAGGATCCTAGTTAAGTAAAACAGAAAGCCAGCTCTCACCACAACAGAAAAGCTTCCGAGAAGTCACACAGAGGTTTAGCTCTCGGGTTCTCTGAGGCAGAACCTCTCCGCCTGGGAGCAGAGTGTGGCTGACAGGCGTGTGGAGACCCTCAGCGTGACTGGGCTGAGCTGCAGCGACCCCGACACCCCAGTGTTCCCGGAATTGTCATTCCTCACGAGGGCTGCAAGAGGAGGTGTGTGGGGAGCCTTGTCTGAGGAGTGACTCATAACCATGACTGTTCTTAGGTGATTCACAAGTAATTTGTTATAAAAATATTAAAATTAAAGAATGATATCTTTAGCAAATGTTGACAAATTCGGTCACGCATGAGTACGTTTCTCTCACAATTGAGACTTTCTTCTTGTTGATGCTTTTCATTTAAATCATTATTGTGCAAAAATGCACAAATATGGTTTGCCCCTGAGGGAAGGGCTCAAACTCAGGCCCCAGTGGTGACAGCACTGACATGTAACCCCTAGGCCACCAGGGAGGCCCCACAAATTCACAATCCTGAGAACTGTATTCATGAGGAGATTGGGCCCTGAGTCATAAGATCTTCCTTGCTGCTTCCTTGGTTTTTTAATTTTTCAAATAAATATATGTAACCTATACTTATATTTTATTGTCTTACAATTACATCCTCATAGAAATTCTTTATTAAAAAAATTTATCACTCCATTCTTACTACTTATTACCAATGTCCTAATTTAGAATATCATTTTAACCAACTACAAGTTTTTAAAGTTCCCCAGATTATCACCTTTCCACTGTCTTTTCTCTTAAAGTCTTCCCTAAGCTACTGCCTGAGTAATGCTACACCTGAAGATCCAGAATGTTCCACCCACGTGAGATACACCCAAGCCCCTCAGCACACCATATGCTCACAGTCCATCCCCTCCACCACACTCAACTCTACGCTGCTCCCAGCTCCACAGTCTTGGTTTCGCCACATACTAACGTAAACCAATTTAGCAAAATGGAGTCATTTTGATAACGCCCCCTTCCTCATACCCTAACTTTCTTCATTCATTCAGCCAGTCATTGAAAAAAGTATGCATGTAAGGCACCCTGGCTATGCAGGAGAGCAGGACCACTCATTTTACTCTTTTTGCCAGATTTTTCTTTCTCTACCTGTCTCTTCTCCATATGTTGGAATTTTATTTTTCCTATAGGAAATAGTCCGAATGACGCTGGCACTTCCTGCATGAAGTTTTCTACAGTTTCTCCCCACCGTGTCCTGTGAAAATGATCTGATTATGTGTTTGAAGAATTATTAAATTACACACTGTCATCACAACACTCACTGTAGTTTGATTTGTATTGGAAAATTATCAGGGCCTCCTCCATAGATTCCACGTGTCTATAGAGCAATTAATGCTTTGCACACCTTTCGGCTCCCTTCAAGAAGTTAATATGGAGGTTTAAAGGTTAACTGCCAACAGGAACCCAAAATCTAACAGGTTGACAATGCACAGAAACAGGAAAGTTTGTGGAAAGGTCATACTTCAGAATTCACGCAAGCAAACGATCACTGGGGGAAGGTAAGTGGTAAGAGTGGGCCCCAGTCCTACAAAAACCATATTGGGTGGGGGTAACCAGGGAGGGACTCAATCAGTAAACAGAGCAGCAGTTTTACTTGAAACACTTGAACCTGCGTTCTAAGCAAGAGTAAGCAGGATTAGGTCAGACTGCAAAGCTTCTTCAAAGTAAATGAAACCTTCAAGAAAATGAAAGGCAAACCGAACTTTGGAATGGGAAAAAACATTTGCAAACCATATGTCCAATAAGGAAATATATCAAAATATATAAGAAGTCTTATAATGCAATAGTGAAACAAATAAATAACCCAATTTAAAAATGAACAAGGACTTGAGTAGGTATTTTTCCAAGGACATACAAATAAAGAGTCAAGGGGTACATGAAAAGGTGCTCAACATGACTCATCGTCAGGAAAAGACAATCAAAACCATGGTGAGATCATTTTGTGCATCTTAGGTTTAAATTTTAGATAAGATAATAGCAAGTGCTGGCAAGGATGAGAGAGAAGGGAGCCCTTGCGCACCGCTGGTGGAAATATAAATCGGTACAGGCATGATGGAGAGGTGGACGAAAGGTTCCTCAAGAAATTAAAATGTCACATCATCCGGCAACCCCACTTCTGGCACATACCCAAAAGAATTAAAATCAAGATGAGAGAGAGATCTGTGCACTCATGCTCATAGCAATATTTTCATAGCATCAAAATAGGAAAACACCTAACTATATCCATGAATAAAGAAAATGTAGTAGAGCGTTCTTTCAGTCTTTAAAAAGAAAGCTAAAAAATAAATAAAATAAAATAAAATAAAAAGAAAACTTTGTCATTTGGGGCAAAATGGATGAACCTGGAGGGTGTTATGTGAAATGAATTGAGTAATTCAGAGAAAAAGACAAATACCATGTGGTATCAAACATACATTGGCAAACTTTTGGTTACAAGAGACAGTCTGAGGATCTAATACATGATATGATGACTACACGTGATGACACTATTGTGGAATTAAAATGTGCTAAGAGACTCGAACATGAATGTTCTGCCACACAAGGTGGCGGAAGTGTTAATGCAGTGGGAAGAGTCCTTTCACAATGGACACACCTACCAAATCATTATGTTGGACATGTTAAATGTCTTCCAATTTTAGTTGCCAATTATTCCAGAAGAGAGTGTGGAAAAGACACTGGAGTCCACGTGGGGACTGAGTCTCAGCAGCAGTAAGTGCCCACTTGTAAGAGATAGACCAGTGGCAAGAACATGTAGACAACACCGTGAAATGATCGCTCCGTAGCCATAAATGGCCCGTGAAGCAAAACCAAGACTGAGGTGTAAGCCGAAGAGCAAGAGCTCCCGCTCTGGGAATCCGAGCCAATTAGGAATTGCACAACACCTAAGCAGAGCTACGCTGAATTGCTCTCAGTCAACATCAGTCTTTGGGTTAAAGTTTAGACATCGATAATGTGGCCTAGACATTTCTGGAAACTGTGGACCCTGCCTTCCTCTCCTGCCTCCTTGGATGCCACTGTCTACCCAGCACCCCTTCTGAGCTCCAGCCACCCAAGCGACTAGTTCCCCAGGGGCCTCTCCCTGGCCTCTGCCTTGCTTCCATTAATGCCCATTCACCCTTGGTTTTCCACCCCAGATGCAGAGCCTCATCCACCTCATCACCACAGAGATTATAAAGTGCTTAAGGGCAGGAAGTGTGTCTTAATCATCTTTTGTGTGTATATATGGTAAAATAGACAAATCATAAAATGTTACTTACTCCTTTAGTGTGTCGTTCAGTAGTGTTAAGTCCAGTCACATTGTGCGCAACCACTCTCAAGACCCTTTCATCGTGCAAAACTGAAACTTGACGCCCACAAACAACTCCCCACTTCACCCCCCAGCCTCATGGCCTCTGGCAACCAACTGTTATAGGACAGGGAGAGGGGCAGCCCAAACCCCGCAAACCTGCCTATTCTAAATGGGTTCTGCCATCCGCGGCATCAACACAAAACACATGAGACTAATGGGAAGGATCTTTAATAAAACTAGGAAACAATACAGGTAAGGCCAAGAGTCTAGTTTCTAAATGAAGCACCCAAAGTTACCCGTCCCCTCGTGGGTAAAACTCCATCCATATGGGGTCAGCCCAGAGCAAGGCCCCAAAGCCTGCCACAGTCTAAAGCATCTTCCAGTGGGGACCCACAGAAAAGGGTCACAAACAACCGGACAAGCCCAGAAGGAAAAGAGCAAAATCAACATCCAGATAAAAGCTGCCATGGTCCCCTCCCCACGGGTCTCACCCACATCTGTGTCACCCAGTCCACGACCAAAAGACAAGCGCAGTTTCTTCACGTGTCTCTCGGCTCCATGCGCCTCCTCCAGGTCTCCTGGCTCCATCCTGCTTCCTTCCTCAGTCTCTTCTCCAGCTTCTCCTCTTCCTGCTCAGCTCCACCCTCCCTTGGGTGGGGCAGGGAACCTGGAACCTCCCCCTTTCCTGGGGACCACCCTGTTACACAACCATCTTCTGCCTTCAAGAATCTGACTATTCCAGTGACCACATTTAAAATCACAGTATTTCTTTTCTGCTTATGGCTAGCTGACTTCACTTGGCGCCCTAACTTCCAGGTTTATCCCTGTTGTAGCATGGCAGAATTGCCTTCCGTTTCAAAGGCTGAGTCACATTCCCTCAGACTATCTACCACCTGGGTTTACCTACTCATCTGTGAAGGGGCACTGGAGTTGTTTCCACCTTCAGGCTATGATGAATAACATTGCTATGAACAAGGGCATAGAAACTCTCAAGATCCTGTTTTTTGAATATATACCAAGAAGCGTAACTGCTAAATCCTATGAGAATTCAATTTTCACCTTTTTGAGGAACTTTCATATTGTTTTCCACAGCAGATGCAGTGTTTTACATTCCCACATCCTCGCAGGAGAACTCCGATTCCTCCTCATCCTGTCAACACTCATTACATCCTGTGAATTTCTTTATCCTAATAATTGTGTGTTGATAATAATCATTGCTTAAGTCATCCACATAATCAAGCCCATAGTAAGTGTTCAATAAATACTTCTGGAATTAAATTGGAAAAGAGCGTCACTCAGTAACAGCCACTGAGCAGTAAACATTACACGGTGTATGTAACTCCATCCCACCAGAGCTTAGAATAGAGCCTGTACAGCTCTCACACGAAGCCGTGCTAACACAATTTCTACATCCCCACTTTCTTCTTCGAGTTTTTTCAAAATATCTGGACACATTTACAATAATTGAGTGGGAGACTTCAAAAGTAAATATGAAATGTATATGTTTTGTCAAAATAAAACATAACCTATGTTTTGCCTGTCAATGAAGCAGTGATGTGTGTCCTTATCCATGTGCACAGTCTATTTTGTTCAATATTCAGAATAGTGCCTATATTTTTCTGTAACTTGGAAATAATTAATTCAATCACGAGACACTAATTAATCACCTGCTAAGTATAAACGCTATACTAGGCCCAGTGGGGTTACAAGAACCACCAAATGATTGGACTTGTTCTTAAGAAGTGACATATGGAATGGAGCCAAGAATCCAGGCTCCCAAAAGGTGCTACACCAGAGGAAATTCAAGCTCCTCAAATGCAAGAATTTAAAAGCTAAAGAGAACCAAATTGCCATCCGTTATGTGTCAAGTGAAATTACTTGATTCTAAAGAACGCTTTATGTGCCCATTGTTCCTGTATCAGTTTGAATGAAACAGACCCAACACACTACACACTTTACATAAAAAAGCACTGGTAAGCTGGCACTTCCTTTCACTCTGTAGTGATGCAAAGCGCTAAAAAGTGAAGTGAAAGTCACACCTTAGACCACTCAAAATAATGTTCATGGAAATGCCCTGCTTTGGAATATCAAACATTGCAATTCAGAACTTGAAAAGCAATCAAGGATAGTAATAAGAGGAATAAAAATACGTGTCAGAAGAAAGCAAACTGACAAGCACTTACAGTTAGGATTGATGGAATTCCTGCTTCTGCATAGGATCATATGAGTTGGGGAAAAGGATAAAGATGATCTATTCACCATTTCATCCATTCTCCAGCAAAAAAAGATAACAGCCCACATACGATATACACACAGCAGTGAACCCCACAACAGGTCCACATGTCTACAGTCCTGGTCCTGACCTGATAAGGTCAAGGTGGTCAACCACAGTGTAGTGAAGGCCTATTGTTGGCTCAGGGAGGCTTCATCATTTAATAGACATCACCACATCATAGTATAACTTAAAACATGTTGGAAAGATGTTCCCTACATGCTCCCCTATCTTGTATCAGCAGAGACAGCCAGATAGTTAGAAAATTAAATCAAAAATGCATTTCTTCTGAGATGGTCTCATTTTCATCTTCACATAGAACTTGCATATTCCAATTTCTGGACCTTCATCATGTTGTTTACTTACCTACATATCTTCTCTAAGCCTTCAACAGGCATTTAATTTTCCCTAACTCACTCTATTCTCCAAACTGAACACCCCTTTCATTGACCTCCCTAGTACTCTACAAATTGCAGGATATAAGATGGTAATTGCAACCTCCCACACTTTATATGCCTTAATAATGCACATTAAAAGCTGCTTGCTCATTTTAAATCACTATGAAAAAAATATGAGCCTCACAGCATGGACCTTCATCTCAGCATCATTGCTACAGTCCCACATTAAGAATCTGGGGCTTGTTGTATTTGTTTAAGTATATCTAAGTCTGCGCTGCTTTTTTTCAGAAGATGAATAATTAAATCACAAATATAATCACAATAACTTTTACTTTTTGAGTTCAGTTTCTTTCAGCCATTGGGCTACTCATTTTTTACCTATTACCTTAGTTGATCACTGAATAAACACTATCCGATCAAGGTAAAAAATAATTGCTCCAATTAATCATAATAGGATACTGATAGAGAAAGGAAGTTAAGGAACTTGCCCTGGAATTCATGCTTCTATGAATTCTCACATTTACTTGAGATGATTGCCCTAGCACAGGGTGGAACCAGAAAGCTCTGGCAATTTAAACTTCTTTCTGTCTCTCGGAAGCTAGAATGCCCCAGGTAACTCCATTAACTTCTTGGAGAACACGTCTTCATCAATGAAATCACGTGATGGTGAGTTTTCGTGGGAATTTTGTGTATCAAATACAATTAAAAATGACTGATGACTGTTATATAGGAAACTCTTAGCAAGTGTTTTCTTTTTCCTTCTTTCCAGATAAATTAAAAACTCTTAAAGTCAAGAAACATCCTCAGGGCTACTGCTGTGCTCCAGTGTCTCAGAGAAAATAATGCTACCACAAATAGTCAAGCAATGCTTTATGACGGAACAATATATATTCATTACTAAGTAAAAATGATAAATTGCTATACTAACCAATTTTAAGGTTAAAAGACATCACTTTTCTTTCCACTTTAAACTTTTATTTCTTCCTAACCTTGAAGTTTATTATGTATTCATGAGACAATACAAAGAATATGAAAAGTGACAATTTAACACAGGCTGTCTGGAGACACGGTCAGCAACAAAGGAAGGGCAGCGCACTAAACAGGCCTGGGGCTATTGGGTTTCCTTAAAAAACACAGGACGAGGTCTAACTTTATTTTATTTTATGCATTATAGAAAAGGAACTATACACGCAGCATGCATCAATAATCGTCGCTAATGAAAGATCTACTAGGTACTAAGTGAAAATACATGAAGACATACATGAACATTCATCATACAATGAACTCACTCTGATGCAGAACATAGTATGGTCAATGGGTTTTAAAAGATACAAAACAAAGGTAACAGCACAAAGAAAGACGGTATTTGCTAAGGTTGAAGGATCAGAGAACACAACACTCATTTGAACTTGACCTTGTAGAAGACTACAAATTCATCACACCAAGCAGGAAATAAAGGGCTGTTCCATACAGAGGGAACTGTGGGGACAGAGGCACTGATACACACGAAAATCAGCTTGCAGGGTGCTCTGCATATGTCAAGAAATCCAATAAGACCAAAGCAAGGGCAAATAAAGATGTCCAGCTCCAGACAGGTTGAGAAAGGAACACACAGCCAGGCAGTTAGGGTGACGGGCATGCTTAGAAGCACAAATGTAAAGCAAAGTTTGGATTGTCTATTTCAATCCTGAAAATATTTTCACTCTGCTATTTAAACACAAGTTTCTGAGTGTTTTTTCATTAAAAAAAAAAAAAGTATATTGACTTATAAGCCAGAAAGAAAAAGAAAAATACCGGATGGTCTCACTCATAGCAAGGAATCTAGAAAACTTAAATAAGGGACCAGGAAAAAGAATAACTATAAGAAAGAAAAAATCAAAATCAACAAACAACTATGAACCAGAGACACTCTATAGGGAGCGGGTGGGGGGGGGAGGAGGGATTGGGGTCAAAATCAGGGGGTTGCAATTGTATGGGGAATATAAAAACAAAAAAATAAACTTAAAAAAGTATATTGAATAGAATGGTCTTACTTTTTATTCTTGAAGAATAAAATATCAGCCAAATGATGATGAAAATTACTGGTAGATATCAAATCATAATAGATCTAACAATGGCTAAAATCAGACAGGTTAAACTTGTTAGTAACTGCAAACTAGCAGAAGAATCAAATTTTCTTAAAATTCATATCTCAATCATTTTTATTCCCTAGATATTGGACTTGTTAGAAATAACGGCCACAAAAGAAAAGAATAATCATGTCAGAAGCTACAATTTGTTAATACAGTAAGAACAAAACTAGCTGTAAGATTTAAATAAACAGAGGATGAATGCTTCTGAAATTGAATAAATAAACCAAATTATCCATAAAATCTTTCTTCTTCAGAAGTTATGTTAGACTTCTGAAGTGGCCGTTCAAGTCTGATGGATATTACAACAAAGTGTGGGCAGAACAAAACCTAAAGACTTTTTGCAAGAAAAAGACAGAAACGACAGACTATTTTTAGATAATTAATTCAGTAACAAACATGCATTAAGTATCTGTCAGCAGAGAGGAAAATCACTGACATTACAGAAATAAGAGCACCAGTTAGCAAGCTGGTACTGAACCGTTATGATCACTCAGACCAGGATGGTCACCTGGGAATGCAGAAAATTCCAAAATGGGGCCTCCCCGGTGGCGCAGCGGTTGAGCGCTGGGTTGCGAAGCTGCCCACAGCCTCTGCGGCGCAGGTTCGATCCCTGGCTGCTCCCCGGCCACCGGAGGAGGGTCCCACATGGCGCGCAGACCTCTCCTGCCGCCCGCTGCTCCCCTCAGCAGTGTCCTTCGGTCCTTCTGCCTGCTCTGCTCCCCGCTCTGGCTCTGGTGAATTCTCTCACCCTCCCGTGCTTCTGACTGTACCCAGTGCTTGTATAAATAATAAATAAATAAATAAACAAACAAACAAACATAGGTGTACAGGTGTGCTTTTGAATCAATGTTTTGGTGTCCTTTGGGTAGATCCCTAGGAGTGGAATTGCAGGGTCGTAGGGAAGCTCCGTTTTTAGTAGACTCAGGTAGCTCCACACAGCTCTCCATAGTGCTTGGACCAGTTTGCACCCCCACCAGCAGTGCAGGAGAGTTCTTTTTTTCACCCCATCCTCGCCAGCATTTGTTGTTGCTAGTTTTTTTGATATGTGCCCTTCTCACTGGTGAAAGGTGGTATCTCAGTGTGGTTTTGATTTGCATTTCCCCAATTACAAGAAATGTTGAACATTTTTTCATATGCCTGTTGGCCATTTGCATTTCCTCTTTGGAGAAATGTCTTTTAAGTCCTTCTGCCCATTTCTTGACTGGATTGTTTACTTTGTCTTTGTGGAGTGAGGTGAGTTCTTTGTATATCTTTGTGATCAGCCCCTTATCAGTTGTATGGAGAGCAAAAAACTGGAAACAACCTAAAAGCCCAAAAATAGATGACAGGATCAAGAAGATGTGGTACATACACACCATGGAATATTACTCAGCATTCAAAAAAGATAAACTCATGCCATTCACAGCAACATGGATGGAGCTAGAAGGAATGATGCTCAGTGAAATAAGCCAGAAGGAAAAAGAAAAATATCAGACGGTTTCACTTATAGCAGGAATACAGGGGAACCAAAAAAGACATCAGTGTAAAAAAAATAATAACAGTACAAAACACAACAAAGCAAAAACAATTATAAACCAGAGACATCCTGCAGGGGAGGAGGTGGGAGAGGGGTCAGAGGGAGGGAGGCAGGAGCACAGGGGACTGAGGTGATGGAGCACAGGTGCCTTGGGGAAGGAAACTCTATGGGGACTACACCTGAGGGGGTGGGGGGAAGCAAATGTTGTTTAAAAATGAACAATGATGTAAAAAATAAAAATCTTAAAAATACAAAAATAAATAAAAATATCCCGGGAAAAGATAATCAGTGAAGACTTCCTATAAAAAAACAAATGAAAGGCTATGAGGCCCATGTGTGACAGGTAGAAATCAGAGAAAAAATAGTATATTATAAAATACTCTTAAAACTACTCAAAATCCAGGGCCTCCCTGGTGGCACAGCAGGTTGAGTGCAGTGCTGTGAAGCTGTCCCCAGCCTCTGCAGTGCTGGTTCGATTCCCAGCCGGCCAGGGAGATATGCACTGGCGCAGCAGACCTCTCCTGTCTCCCCGCTGCTCCCCTCAGCAGTGTATTTCGTCAGTCTGCCTGTTCTGCTCCCCACTCTGTCTCTGGTGGATCCTCACAGCCCCGCGCCTCTGGCCTGTGCCCCAGTTCTTGTATAAATAAAAATAAATCTTAAAAAAAAAGAACTACTCAAAGTCTAGTTATTACTCTGATGGTAAAAGAAATTACATGTTCAATCATCAACCAAGCAGCTGCACTAGGGCTATAGAATTGGTTATAAAGAAGAAAAAGTTGAGAAGGGAGAAACTGAGATTAGTTTAATTAGGAAATATATCCAAGCAGTGATCATGAAGCTTTCCAAACTCCTGTATTACAGCTTTCACAGAGTAGATTCTTTTTTCTTGGCTAAACTCTGACTGATAGCCGTGCTAGAAGGGTATTAGGTCTGGAGTGAGCAGTGAAAAAATCCAGACAGAAGGAACAATCTGTAATGGAAGAAGAACAAGCAAAATGACTACTACTTAAGAACAACCTGGTCACCGAAAATAGAGATTGGCAGCAATAAAGCATTTAAGGGAACAGCTGGGAAGCAGGGATGAGGGCCAAAAGTCAAAGAAAAAAACATTCGAGAATCTCTGGGGAAAGTGTGTATGGGGGAGGGCAGTTGGCAACCATGTAACCGGGTCAACAGGATTACAGATCGTTCAGCTCCATCACGGAGCACAGGATTCATCGCACACAAAAATCTAGTGACCCAAACCAGGTAACTCATGCTTCAGAAATGATTTTTCCACCTATCTCAAGACCCCATTCAAATGCTAATACCAAAAAAATAGAACACTTACTATATTTAGGCCCGAAAAAATATTGATGTGAATTATACTGAAGAACAGCTTGATTTTTCCCTTTCAAACATAACATCCATTAAAGCAAATGTATGTTTTCATACATCTGTCAGAGAGAGATTACAGGTGCTACTAGCCGAGGTCATCTGCTTCACTGTCTTCCACCCAGGAGCATACATATAAATGCAAATTACACGTGCACCACAAAAATGCTATGAGATAAGCCCTCCAAGAGCTTCTCTCTCGCGCTCACACAACGTTAATAGTGGAGGGGAGTGTATTTTGGATTTTAATCAAGCATGTATCCTCCAAGGATGATTACACACCGCAAACACATGTAAATTCTGCTTTCCTCAGAAAATTTCATTTACATCACCTTCTAAATTATATTTAAGTGGTTCCCAAGCTTGTGTTCGTGTTAGAAATATATGCTCACCAACAGGAAAGCTCCCAAAGTCCATTCTTTTGAGGGTGTAGGGTAAAGAAAATGTCAGGCTTTTCTGCCCTCCCGCCATCAGGAGAGATGATGGATCCTTGTCCTGAATGCATGCCTGATGGCGGCACCTGGAATAGGGTGTGGGCAGAGGTAGATGGGATTCAGCTGAGCTAAGACTGTGCTTTTTAAGGGCGGCGTCACGGGGACGCCAGCAGCAGCAATAGAAGCTGAGAAAGAAGCCGAAGAGAAGCAAAGAAGAGAAGCCGAGATCACCAGAGAGCCCAGATAGAGTGAGGATTTGCTGGGGGCTGGGAGGCCTGCCAACCTCCCAGCCCCCCAGCCAGCACCCCTGCCTGCCATATGCCTGGTGAACCCCAATAAAAGACCTGCAAAAAGCCACTGAGGACTCTGACTCCTCCTTTACCCGGTCTGCATGGGATCAGAAAACTTGCACTGTGTCCAGTTCCTGCCCTTACAGAGGGTTTGTGGAGGCTTCATTGATAGGAATGACCTATTACATCACTGGTGATCGGCCATTGATTCAACCTCCAGACCCGGCACGTTCCGGTCACCCGGTCGGTTCCCCTGCCAACCAGTCTCCATTTCTCGGGGCCCAAAAGCATCCCCATTAACACACCAAAAAACCAACCACCATCTCTTAGGAAATTCCAAGGGTTTTGGGAAGTCTGCCAGAAACTGGAGAAAGACCGAATATGCATTTGTTATTACAAGTCACAAACTCACAACCCAAGAGCTAGTAAATCACAACCTCTGGAGACGGGGCACAGGCCTCAGAGTTTTGTGAGGTTTCCAGGTGATTCTGGTGTGAAGACAAGGTAGAAACTACTGTATAGATGTTGAAGGATAAGCCTCCCAGGGATTTTCACAACAGGCTTTGCCAAGACATGTCACTCTGGCCTGTGGATTGTTTTGATCAATCTGGGTCTTTTTGTTTTGTTTTTGTTTTTGCTTTTTGTAAAGACAAGTTTATTAGGAAAAGGAGAAAGAAAATGAGAGGCGTCTGCACAGTCACTGGTGGGGAGGCGAGCTGCAAGCAGGTCTTACAGGCTCAGGAGAAAGTTTGCAAACAACCTAAGTACCTAGAAGAATGAAAATGGGGTTATTACCCAGAATTAAGGTTTTGCCCAAAATACCCTTACGCGCAGGGAGGCCTCGCCACATGTCTGGTGTTCGTCCTGAGTCAGCCTCTTCTCTTGAAGCCCTGGGCCTCTATCCTCTGCCACAGCTCAGGACAAATACCCTCATTTCACCCCAATGGCTTCAGATCTGTCCACATTCTCCACAGTTAAGTAATTTTGTTCTTTTTTCCTGCTAATTTTTCTGATTATTTCACCTTATTAGTCTGATGTCAGTTTGACATCAGGCTGCTCTACCAGCCCATGAAGAACATGCAGGTGTAAAGGGAAATATCCTCTCTAACCCCGCAGGATAACTGATTAGTTAGAAGAAAACTGATTAGTCCTTGAGAGCAGTGGTCCTCAAAGTCTGCTGCACCTTAGAATCATCACCTCGGCTTTTCTAAAGTCCCTGCAACCTAGATGCCCCCAGACTAACTACATTCTGGAGAAAAAGAACCTGCCACCGGTGTTTTTCCACATTCCAAATGTACAGTCAAGTTTGACAACCAATACTTTAAACAAGAGGATGGTTTATAATAATAATTAAAATCATTTGCTATCGAGAAATTGACACAATAAAAATTCTTATTAAAACTCCCAAAAAGAGGGAAGAATAAATCCCTGAATCATGTTATGGAAGGATAATCCTCTTCCAGTAAGTAGACCAGCTATTCTGTTAACAACACTGAAAATTAGAACAGAGACTGAGAAAGACTAACCAAGACAAAAGAAGAAAAAAAAAAGGTGACCTATTGTTACTTGAAGATGTGTGATCAAATCGTTCCGTCTTCACATAATTAAAATATTCTCTTGTCCTATTCCCTACTCTTACCAAATGTGTAAGTCTTGCAAAATTTAAAAAGAAATCATTTCAGTGGAAGCAAAGGCTTTCCAAATACTCAGATATGTAAATCAGGTGATTGAATAGTTTCCAAGGAGAAAAGGTCCTCTCTCATCTTTCTCTCCCATTCTAATAGGTGGTTCCCTCCACCCTTGGTTCTGCTGAAAATTAACCCAGAAAGAACAAATGTCTGTAGCATTTGAAATGCAACAGAAGGGGTGGTTGAAGGAGGATGATTTGATGATACAATTTTTAAGTATTTATGTAAATCTTTGCTTTCATGTAAATATGCTTCGATGGCAGGTTTAAGTATCATTTAAAACAGACTTTATAAAGTATAATGAGAAGTGCTGTCAGATGCAAGGACAAATTAAAAGTGCAATTCACAGTTACAAAAGCAAAGCCACCCAGAAGCAGCTGATCTTTGCACAGTGCCAGGCAGGGTGTAACCCTACCTCCATGGAGCACGTGGTTATAGACTTGCAGGAACAGCAGCATTTAAATTATTAATGAATGTATTTTCCTTCGGTGGACAGCCCTGTGCGCAACAGTAATGGGGGGAATATGTTTGGATTTCACTTTTGTCCATTTCCTGGTATAAAGCCTTGTGTCACCAGTTCATCTAGGGAAGAGCGAAGCGGACAATTACAGCCTGTGTGTAACACAAAGTTATAGGCAAACATCTCTATAGTGAAACATTTTGGGAGGATTTGTTAGTTGTTATAAGTGCCAATCCTTGGGCTGAAATCAATGAACCAACCGATTTCCAAATTATTTTCAGTTTTGAAGGCAAATACGTGCAACACTAAGTTTTGGCAGTCCTCACCTGAGACCTCAAGAGGCAAACCTTTGAGAATCACTTTTCCTCCTTCTTTGGTTTCAAAGAGTCTCTGATAGAAATTTAAAGAGGGGGCCTCCCCAGTGGCACAGGGGCTGAGCGCTGGGTTACAAAGCTGCCCGCAGCCTCTGCAGCGCCGCAGGGCGAGGGTCCCACATGGCGCGCAGACCTCTCCTGCCGCCCGCTGCTCCCCTCAGCAGTGTACTTCGGTCCTTCTGCCTGCTCTGCTCCCCGCTCTGGCTCTGGTGAATTCTCTCCCCCTCCCGCGCTTCTGACTGTGCCCAGTGCTTGTATAAATAAATAAATAAATAAATCTTTAAAAAAAAGGAAATTTAAAGATGACAGGATTTGTCTTTTCAACTTCTTCATTGAGCCACCGTGGGACTGTGTTACCCAAACAGAATGTAATGTGCTTTTCCCACACCATGTGAGTTGTTGTTCTGAAAATGATGAAACACGAAGGTCATTAGCTGACTGATGCCATGACAGTCTAATAAGCCAACCAATCTCTAAGCCCACACATGCCTCAGAGTTAGCAATCAAAACCCAAGTGCAACCCAATCCCAGAAGAGGTCTGCTGCGCCATGTGGGTAGCTCCCTGGCCAGGGATCGAACTCAGGCTGCAGTGGCTGCCCATAGCCTCACAGTGCTGAGACTTAATCCCTGTGCCACCAGCGAGGCCCCAGCCTGGGCCAGTATTGCTAAATAATGAGCACTTATTGAGCTGCGGGGCCCTGGGCTGGTCCCATCATTTCTTGTGCTATGTTTGCCCGTGTGATGATGATAAGTCCTCACACCATCAACCTGCTATTCCAGGGTCAAGGATGTCCAGAAGCTGTCCCAGCAGTCCAGGGCACCCAGGCCTGGACAGGACACCCTTCCACCCCAGGGCCACTTACACACTCACCCACACTTACTGTCACCCACACTGTGACAGACAATGAGCCTAGTGGCACCTCTCTGGGTGCAGCCACAGGAAACCCCAGGAGAGGTGGGGAGATGGTGCAGAATTCCACACGGACAGAGGCCCTGAACAGAACGGATTACTTTTTTTCTCCTCAATGTAATAACAAAATGTTGAAGAAAACATTCTTCGCACACGTGCTATATGATGTTACCTCTCTCAACAGGAGATTGTTGCATTAAAAAGGATAATGTCTATAAAACACAACCCAGTTGAGCAATTGCCCAATGAAATTAAACCTTATTTTGAAAGCAGAATTTAATGCAGCGCTCCAAACACCGAGCATCCTCTAGGAATGTCTTCTAAATCAATCTGGAGAATTCAATATCCCTGTCTGCATTTATCATACACTTCAGACCTCACTTTCCAAGACACACACCTACTTATTTGGGGACAAAGTTTAATAATGAAAGGACATAATTTCCAAAATTAAAATGTATTTTGAATTTTAAAAGAAACGAGGAAGGGATGTCTGAGAGAAGCACCGGCGTACTCCTAGGTCAGGTGTAAGTCCAAGGGCGTGAGGAGGATAAAGAAAAAACAGCCCATGGGCTCCTCGCAGTCCCAGGAATCACACCTGCGTCTCCTGCTGCTGCTTGCTTACTCCCAAAGTTGAAAATGCCTTGGGGTCAGCTCGGGAGAACAAGTACACCAGGATAAAAAGCAGATTTCAAAGCCTCCATCTAAACCAACTGAAAGGGGCAGAGGTGGGGGTGGGTCCCCGAAACTGGCATTTGGCCAGACCCCTCAGCCCCAAGTTCCCCGACTGGCCGGGATGCCAGCCGCCTGCGCCGCTGCAGTACCCGGTACGAATCGAAGGCCCCAATGGCACGAGCCGAGCTTGCTGATTCTTGCCTCTCTGGCCTACGCTCCCATTGCTTTCAGACCAGGCGTCCACGGTGATGATCAATATTTCTTAAATAAACACTTGCAATTGCCTCCCAATTAGGAAAACCAAGAACCCAGGTTTCCAGGAACCAGGAAAGTGTGTGAAATTCATTTTCACACAATACACGTCATCAGGGCGAACCTCTAACAGGGTGATGGGAAGCTAACATTTGCCATTTTCCTGCAGACAACCTGATGTCATTCTCCTTGAGAATCAAATGAATTACCATTAAAATTAATTCTGGCCAAATTCCCCCAAACACCAGCTACTTTTTAATTGCGTAGTGCACTGTTTAATCGCCCGGCCATTGCGTAGCACTTACTGCATAATTAGAGAAATAGTAATTATCTTTTGAGGAACCAATAAGCAACCGGAATGGGTCTATGGTGGAGGACATCACTGCCTGGCTGGATAAACAAGGGAAGGAGATCTTCACCGCAGGCTTTAACATTAAGCAAGACTGGAGGAAATCTCAAAGATTATTGAATTTACATGACATCACCTGAATTTAAAAAAGGAGCAATATCAAACAGGGACAATTCAGTGACGTGATGACTCACCCGGAGCACACCGGGAAGGGCGGCCCGTGGGGCGGGGGGTGGACAATGATTTCGGGCTCATAATTTCTCTTTTATTCCTTTTTCTTTCCAGCTACAAGTCTTCCTCTGCGAGGAATTTCTCCGACTGTTATCCTTTCAGAATGTAAACTTGGCAGCCTAAGTTTGTCGTCTAGGAACTCCCTGAAGTCGGGCCCATATGAAAGTCCCAGGCGAGATCACAGCACCCCCCGCCCTGTGCCCCCCAACACCACAGCAAATCCCCTAGAAGGAGACCCGCTGCGGGGCAGGTAGGAGGAAGAAGAGCCTCGCAGAGGAAGATTTGTAGCCAGAAAGAAAAAGGAATAAAAGAGAAACTATGAGCCCGATCTCACCGCCCACCCCGCGCCCCACGGGCCGCCCTTCCCAGGTGGGCTCCAGACCCGGCTCAACGCCACGGAGCAGGAGTGCCAGCATGGTGCCAGGGCCTGCCTTGAACACCAGGTGCCCTTTCCCTTTACACCAGCCCTCTCTCGAGTGAGCGCCATGCTCTTGGGGCGCGTAGAATGACTCCAGGCGCTTCCCCGCGCGCAGGGAAGCACAGCTGGAAGCACAACAGGAGAATCAGCAGAGATTCCTTGACTTCCAAATCACAGAGCAGGGACCGTCCACTGTCTTTTGAACTTCAGGCAAAGAGATGTGTTCATCGCTCCTCAGTTCCCATCACACAGCATCATGGAGAAGCCGCTCTTCATTTCTCAGTATTCGTAATTCTCCCGTGCCCCACAGGCCCTCCAAATATATTTATTGTATGATTTTAAATATACCCATAATGTAATTAAAAATCGTCTTTTAAAGATTTATTTATTTATGCACACAAGAGCTGGGGTACAGGCCAGAGGTGCGGGAGGGTGAGAGGACGCCCCAGAGACAGAGCGGGGAACAGAACAGGCAGACTGATGAAATCCACTGCTGAGGGAGCAGCGGGGAGACAGGAGAGGTCTGCTGCACCGTGTGGGTTTCTCCCTGGCCAGGGATCGAACTGGTGCTGCAGTGGCTGCAGACAGCCTCATAGGCTGCGTCTCAACCCCTTGCACCACCAGGGAGGCCCCCAATTAAAAATAGTAACTTCACATGAGTTTGCATTTACAAAAGGAGCACCAGGCTGCACACCTGCTGGGGTTTTCTACCTGTTCCTTCTGCGTGTTGGCTCACGCCAGGTCCCCGATCATCTCTCCTGATTCTTAATGTTGATCCATGTTGCTCTTTCATATCTACCTCTCTACCTTCAGGAGCCGTACTAGGATGCATCGTCTACATTTTACTTCTTAGTTTAGTCAGAGACACTGAAGGCATCTTGGAGGTTGGCGGTGTCTCCAACGACACCCCTCCAAGATCTCAGATTCGGTCTCATGACGCCGTTGAGAGCTCAGAACAGCGCAAGCCCTGGAGGCCTTAAAGGAGAAACTCTTCTCACTCCCCTAATCTCCTCAGCCTACTCGCCCATGGAAGACGTGACCACTGCTCCTGCCAGTGGCCTGGAAAGACATGTTTGGGGGCATCTTCCCAGCATGGGTTTATCAGTGAGCACATCCTCCTGAGCTGAGGAGCACAGCCCTCTGCTAGAGCACAGAGGAAGTCACCCTTCCTTGACTCCTGAAGTCCCTTCCCCCTCCCCAGTGCCTGGAATTCTATCACCTTGTCTCGGTGCAGGACTTGCACCCCTTTCTTCCCAACAGGAAACAGCACCTGCATAGTCCCTGTAGCCCCCCCACTCCATGCACACCTGGCTTCCCTGCTAACCCCCTGTGTGGCTGAGACCCCTCGAGCAGCCTGAGAGGAACTCGAGGGCGGGGCTTCCCCTTGCACTGAACACCATCTCCGTGGCCTCTAACCCTCCAGCGCCCCTCCAGCACCACCACAACGGGAGCCGAAAGGCGGCATCCAGCGTATTCCGTATCTCTGCTAGCATTTCCTAGGGGGCATCCCTGGCCCTGGGCGGGTAGTCCCGGGACAGGCGTGAGCTTCACTTCGCTAAGCACTGCCAGATTGTTTTCCAGAGTGACCACGTCCCCGCCAGCCACCGGGTGAGGAAGGAAAAGAAAGATGCATTTTTTTCAAAACACCGTGTTTTAGGCGCTTTTCATTAAGTTTTTGGCTCCTTTGCCTGCTCTTTGGATCCACAAGTTAATTCAAATTTAGTTTGTTTTTTTTAAAAAAAAAAAAAAAAAGGCCCATTTCAGAAACCGTAAGCTCAACAGCAGGAATGTGACTGAAGAGGAGGAGGAGACAAGAGAGGCCCTGGCTTAAAAAGGCTCTCCTGGAACAGACGGCCGGGGAAGCTCTCAAAAGCTCCACGGAGCTGGAATATGGCGCATTTTCTCTGGAACTCTTTTCCTTTAAAGTAAACTCCATCCCCATCAATCCTCCCTCCCATTTATATCCAGTGAGAACAAAATGACCCCCTTGGGGCAGAAAACAAGCAAAAACTCCCCTTCAGATTACCATGACTCTCGGCCTTCAGATTACCATGACTCTCGGGAAGCTTTGCGCTATGATCCCCACGTAATAAAAATGGGGACGAGGTAGAATGAGAGGCCCGAGGTCCCCGGGATTATTCATCAGCTCTCCAGAACGTCACCCGCAGTCCCCACACACCGAGATTAGGATGGGGGTGCACGAGCCTGCTCCGAGGCTGAAATAAGCTTAACAGTCACTAAGAAAAGCTACAACTAACATCCCCCAGTCCAGATCCCAGCCCCTCGACAACAGCAAGCTCAGCCGTTTGCATTTGTGTTTATCATTATTGCTCTTCGACGAACGCACCAAGGTGTCCAGGGTTTCCTGCTACTTCTCTGCCCTGAACTCTTATTCCCAAGGACCCGCAGGGCTCATTCCTGGCTTTGGTCACATGAGCACTGAGCCTCACACACCACATGCTTATGTTATGCTCCTGTGACACCTCCAGGAAGGCACCATTTTCTTTCCCTCACCCCACAATCTGCGGGCAACCACCTTGATTCCAAGTCAGTCCCAGCACGCCACGGCCTGGGCTTCCCGAGAGGGCCGCTGCCAGCACGGGGAGGGGCGCAGCGTCCAGGCCGACCTGTGCAGGCGGAGGGCCGGCAGCCCGACTCTGGACTCCGCAGCCCGCCTCGCCCCTGGGAAGGCCGTTAGCAGGACGCACGGCCGCTGACCACTGGCTGGCCAGTTAATATTTTCTCTTCTTCCCTCCTCTAACTGCCCTCGCAAATAATCCCTGTTGTGTCAGTTTCTCTCCATGTGTCTCTTGGGCCTGTCTCGAGGCCAGGACTCATGCCCAGGTCATCCTGCTGCTCCTGGGGCTTCCCCGGAACGCTGCAAAGCACGCAGCACATACTCGCTTGCAAACACAGGAGCATCCAAGATCTTTTTCTGTTCCTTCCGCTCTCCTATCCCCAGCTTCCCAGACAGCCCCTGGGCCACAGCAGCTTCTCCAATGCAGGCTGAACAGCTCGCTGTAGAGTGGAAGAGGCTTGAGTCGGTGATGACCAGCAGAGCCCGGACCCGGGGCTCTCCAGGGAAGCCGGGTGGAGGGTTTGCAGCAGAACTCAGGCCTCTGTCTCCGCCGCTCTCTGTAGGCTGTTACGCTGAACAAAGTACAAACGACTGGGCGCGGGTTTTTAGCAGCAGCTAAGAGACGACACTAGAAGGTGAAAAGCTAAGTGACTTACATTGTTCATCCTGTTTCTTTAAAACCTTAGTGATTTTTAGAGACTCAGGCAGATTCGAGATGACAAGAGGAAGCAGTCACGAGGACCCTTCACAGACTTTTATTATTTTAGAGAATTTTATAAAGAGTATATTTTTTATACGTGGGATAATATTTAGGTTTTAAATACGTTACTGCAGCAGTGATGTAATCGAGGTTCATAAATTTACACGTAGAGTTTAACAGCTGATACGGGAACTCACAACTTGGGCGTGTTTCAGTGTTTATGTAACTTGTCCTCATGAGCCATGATGATGCTTTTTTCTAGCAGAAGGAAAGCAGCATCCGCCAGGCCTGATTAGGATGGTTGCAGTGCCCTGTCAGCCGCTGAGGACACGGAGCTCCTGGCCACAGGCGCTAGGCAAGAACAAACATCCTATTTTATATTTTAAGCCAGACTTTCCTTGACTCGACTTGAGGGAAGTGAAAGGAACTAAGTTTTAAACACAGTCCTGGAATTTAATTTAGAGACAGGGGGAAGGTAAAAGTTCCTTCAAATGTGCAGTTGAACGGATCATGCAATTTACTCCGTAGCAGCCACATCTTGTTCTGTTTGATGCACAACACAGTCTGATACAGGAGGCCTGCAATCAGATTATTCTGCATCGAGAGTTTACAGTTTGATACTCCAAGACTGGAGGGTGATTTGGGGCTTATTTTGACTTATATAATATGCACTAAATGTGGGCGAACAAAGAAACAGAAATATTTTGTAGATCATTTGCACTATAAGGTTATTTTGTCCTACATGTTCCTTAGTGAGAACCACATAGGACAAAGTGTTAAATAGCAATTTCCTAGTCTTAAGCTCTTGAGAAAACAATATTGGTTAATTTTGCACTATTATGATGAAATACATTGAGTTATTATTTATGAGAATGCTATATAGTTATCATGGGAATATTTTTATTTTTTGTAAAGATTTATTTATTATTTATACAAGCACTGGGTACAGTCAGAAGCGCAGGAGGGTGAGAGAATTCACCAGAGCCAGAGCGGGGAGCAGAGCAGGCAGCAGGACCGAAGGACACTGCTGAGGGGAGCAGCGGGCGGCAGGAGAGGTCTGCGCGCCATGTGGGACCCTCCCTGCTGGCCGGGATCGAACCGGCGCTGCAGAGGCTGCGGGCAGCTTCGCAGCCCAGCGCTCAACCGCTGCGCCACCAGGGGAGGCCCTATTTTTTTTTTTTAATATCTTCAACTCATCCATTAAAAATACTGTCATTTCAACATTTATTCAATATGGAAGTTACTGAGATTTTTTTTTTACATTCTTATCCCCCTCAGTTTTATCTTAGTATACTTAACAAAAAAATCGTAAGACATTTAAAGCATGTAGCATAATGATTTGACATATACTGTGAAAGTGTTCCTCACACTCAGTGATCACATACTTACCCTTTTTTTGGTGAAAACATTTTAAGTTCTACTCTCAGCAAATTTCAATTAAACCATATGATGCTATCGGCTGTGGTCAGCATGTGCGAGGTTAGATCTTTCGCCCTATTTCATCTTGTTGCTGAAAGTGACCAACCACTGCAGCTACAGGGTTATTTTTAAAGTCTCAACTGAAATGATCACAAGTGAGTAGAAATCAAATTCTCAGGTCTCTAATATTTACTTGTGAGTCACAAATCTGCCCTGTTCGGGGACACAGTGTAAACATATTAGACTCAAAAAAGAACTGACGAAAAACAAGTAACAAACCACATCCTTAAAACACCAGCTCCTTCTTCAGAAATTTTCTTCCCCACTGACTTCTAATAACAATAATGTGCTTCTCTTTCTCCTGGTTGCTCCTATTTGGGGGGTTTGCAAAGGAACCAAGAGCACTTGTTTCTACTGAATTATGATTTTCAAAACTATCAATGAAGAGTTTTTCCTTTATAGATTAAAAAGTTGTGTTACTATATGTACAATGATTTTTGATTATTATACTCAGATTTGAAATACAATGCTACATGTTTATTGGTTATGCTGGCTTATTTTTTGTTTGTTTTTTAGAGATTGATTTATTTATGCATACAGAGGTGCAGGGATGAGTGGAGTCACCAGAACAGGTGGATCCACTGAAATCCACTGCTGAGGGGAGCAGCGGGGAGACAGGAGAGGTCTGCTGCGCCCTGTGGGTAGCTCCCTGGCAGGGGATGGAACTTATGCTGCCGTGGCTGTGGATAGCTTGATAGCACTGAGACTTAACCTATGCCCCTGGAGAGGCCCGGGTATGCTGAATACAGCATGCATTGGCGCTCCCAACACTGGGTCGCTAAGCACATTCACCACCTCCTCACCTTCCTCAGCCCATCACCCTGAAACACTATTTTTCTCATGGCATCTATTTTTCTCATGGCTTCTCCGAGTGACCATACAAACTCGCTCTGCACATACCACCTTGTCTATCATTTCAGCACATTTCCTAAGTGAAAACAGGAACTCCCCCACCTAGAGGCCAAGGGGCATGGCCAGCTTTGCCCGAGCCTGCCGCAACAAACCAGCTGCCAGCTGCCCTTAGCACCAGCTCAATTTGAGGAGCAGGCTCCCGAGCTCCAGCGGCTGCACTGTGGCAGCTCCGTCCTGGCCGGCAGCTCGGGCATCTGCAGCTGCAATTCCCTCGTCCTGCCCCAGCAGGAACCAGCCAGGGGCTCTTGCCCAGCACAAGCCACAGGGAAAGAGGCCCAGAGGCTGAGTGTCTGGTGCAGACGCCCCGCCGACACCAGCCACCCAGACGGGGTCCCAGATGGCTGCAGGCCCCCCCACACACTGCCACCCCCAGGTCCACTGAAGGGCTCCCACCATAGGCACAGAGCCCACCCAGAGCACATTTTTCTATCACTTGTAAACAACCAATTTCATAAGGACGGAGAAAAAGATACCGTCCACACTCCCTATTCAGAGAAAAGCACCTTGCAGTACAGTTCTGAAGTGTTTAGCGCAGCAGGATCTACAACTCAGAAATCACCACGCACCTCCCTGCAGCTCCCCCTTCACAAGCAGCTAAATTAAAGAAGCAGTAAGTACCGCTGTTTCTGTCAGAATGAGAGCGCTGTCTGCAGATCCCTGCCACAGGGCCTGCAGGCCAGGACCAAGGAGTAAATGGTTCTGATAACTCATTGCTGAGCACAGGTGCAGATGCGCTTCTCCCTGGGCCAGGCTGCTGTATAGCAACAGCCTAGGGTCATGTGCAATTTGTGCTTTGCCTTGTTCAAAATGCAAATGGCCCTTTGTTAGAAAGCGGCAGGAAGTATTATCCCCTACCTGTGGCTAAATGAGAGAGTCCAAGAAAGTGTCCCTCCCAACTCAGAGCTGACCCGTTGGAAGCTCTGCTTCTGAGAACATGGTAATCTCCACAACCAAAACCGACTTATCTAAAGACACTTAAAATTATTTAGGCTGTTTCTTCCACCTAAAGTAAATTACCAAATCCTCAAATAAAATATTAATGTCACATTTCAAGAAAGGTCCCTTTGGTGGAAGAAGAGAAGAGACAGAAATGTTGCCCCACAGCAAAGTGTAGCCAAAGCTCAGGAGGAAAATCTATTGTTCTTGTAAAACTGTCCGGCTAACATTGAAGTTTTCCACAAATGTTTGTTGAAGCAAATTAAACCAATCAATTTCCCTAAGACTCACAGTTGCACAAAATAAGCCAAAGATAATAAATCATCACCACAATGAAACCCTTCTCTCAATTAGCATCGTCCGATGGCAGAAGGACTGGTGTTTCTGATGGCTGCCATGGGGTTGGGCTGGTAGAGGTTGCGCTGGCAGCTTCCACAATTTGGGAGTGATCTCTGGAAACACGGGCATGGCCCAATCCTGAGCTCCACTAAACACCCTTCTTCAGAGTTCAGTGGGAAGATCCCTTTCTCCTGAAGCTTCTCTATAGCGGATATTTTTTATTGTTGGTTTTCTTTTTCATATACCCCTGCTTCATTCCCCAGCAGGACTTGAAGCATTTCAAGTGAAACAGACTATAAACGTATTCTAAAATGCTCCAGGATTTGGAGTTTGAGAATTTTAAAAATGATGTTAAAATACATAAAGCAACTGAGTTCATTAAAATGGATTAACAACTATTTAGGAAGTGAAGAAATCGAAAGTATGTGAAGCCATATGGAAAAACAAAATGTGCTTGCTGTACGTCATGGTGGAGTTTTCCACATCAGACTTCCAGTGGGGAACCTTGCAAGCAGAGTAGATACTGTCTTCAGTTCATTCATTAATCCAACAAATGTTTATTCAAAGCACCTGCTATGTACTACTGCAATTTTGCTTCAGAACTATTCTTACGTTATCAATAGCTCTTCTCTAACCTGGTCTCTGATCAAAGTCAAACATATAATATTTGTATCTGACTCAATAAGTCCAATAAACACAAATAAGGGGGAAAAAAGCTTCAAACCAAGAAAAAAAAGAAGACAAAAACTATATTCTACTAGAATTGGTTTTAGCTAAGCCATGTTCTATTCTGGTGATGTCATTGGCCCCAGCAACAAATTAGAGACACCCCAGTCCTTATTGAACAGTTAGTGCCCCTTAAATAACAAACTTCTCAAAATCCTGTTTCAAACATGCTTCCCTGAGAGGACGCACCAGCGCAGGGCACACTTGGGCTCTGCCACTGGTGCATGACAAGGGAGCCGGAGTCTGAGTCTGGTTTCCCCAGACAGGCAGAGGAAAATTGTGTTCTGACACTCAGGACAGCAACTTTCATCCTTTGCTTTACTCGAAACGATCACACCTCAGTATATACAGGCAGGTACAGGGCTGCCTCTGAACAGGCCAGATGTTTTCCCTCAACAATGGGGGTATTTCTGCTGTGTAGATGTCCATGCCATAGATGTCTTTGATCAGAAAAAAAAATTAAGACACCTATTAACATCTTCAAGCTGGATCAGCGGGCTGTTTGAGACAAATTGGAAGTGGCTCTGTATCTTGACGCTGACCACCAAGATGAGCTATCAGGGCTCCCCAGTTTTGCAAACAGGGCACGGCTCTAACACGGAGCTGCAGGCATCTTCTCAGAGGGCTGTGGAGGAGCGCCTGGCAAATCCGTGGAGGACAGTAGTGATTGCACCCCCAAACAAACTTTTATCCCTCTCCCTGCAAAAAAAAATATGTTCTCACCTAAGCTATACTGAAATGCTGGGTCTTCCACTAACTTTTCGCTACAAAGCAAAACTGGCATTGTACATGTTACTGGCTTTGACAAATGTCCATCACATTCAAACTGCTGCTTGGCTTTGTAAAATCACTTGTGGCTAAGCCAGAACACAAAAATAAGTGCTTCCAACTCTCTAACTGCTTGCCCAGCCACGCAGCACCCCACTGCTGCTGACCCCCTCATCCAGAAAACCCACATTCCCAGAGACAGAAGCCAGCACCAGTTCTCAGCTTGTGTGAGAAGACGGATGTGAGAAGCTGCACTTCGTGAACCACCCCCAGCAAAGATGTAGCTCAAGAGGGGCATCTGGCAGGTCTAAGCAGGAAACAAATACATAGAAGTGCCCCGAACAGGAGGCCAGAAACCGTACTGCCTCCGGCCTGTTACATGGAGAGGAAAAGGCACCAGTTATGCAGGCTGGAGCGTGTCCAGGCCAGAACTAACACCCCCTAAAAGTACAAATAATCAACCTCAACATTTAAATGATTACAGTAATGGAGAATGAGTCTATTCATCACCTACTGAGACATTAAATATTGACTCCACAAATGATGCTAGCTGTGGCATCACTCTAACTCTGCAATAAAAAGTTTGAGATACAGAAAGCAAAGAATTTTACCTCACCATTGCGGTTATTATCTTAACTACTAGTGCTCAGAAGACAAAAGATGTTATTATAAAATAAGGATTAAAAAGTCCCAGATGGCTTGGGGTAGAAAAATAAGCAGCGCTGGGTTTGTAGTCAAGAATCTGAGTTTTCCCTTATTTCTCTGTTCTTCCAAAATCTATGGTGACTGGACTATGTTTTCATGCATTCTCTGATTCCATATTTATGCCCCATCGCTGCTGGCTCAGCGGGCCTTAGTTACCTCCAGCTCCACAGACACCTCAGTTCTTTCCGCATCAGAGTCATCATGTCACACACCCTACTATTCCCACACAGCACACCCTTCCCCACCCCAGTGTGGTTAGTGGCTTCAAGTTCAGCATCAATGTCGCCTGCTTAGAGAGGTTTTCTCATGGACTCACTGCTCAAGATTCTACTGCATGGATTTTCCCCATGGACATACCATGTTTTCATTATCGCACTTAGTAATTATTTCATGTGTTTGTTGAGGGGTCCGTCTGGGTTTTTCTTTTGTTTTTACTTATTTTCTCCTGTTTCTTCTTTTACAACATCATGTGGGATCAGGCCTGCCTCTTTCAATATTGCATCCCCCCATCCCCCGTATCTAGAATATTGTCTGATTTGTAGCCAACTGTCAGGAAACACACATTAAATATATCAATGAATATGTGCAAGGGTTAAGTGTACACCTGACCACCTATTACGGGATTCCCTTTATATGAAAGATCCAGAACAGGCGCGTCAGTAGAATAGGAAGCTGCTGAGAGGCTGTCTAGGAACGGGGTGGTGAGTGGGAGGACGATGCTGACTGTAGAGTGGTCTAGGGATGCTTTTGGGGTGATAAGGATATTCCCAAAAGGGTTGTGGTGATGGTTGTGCCACTTTTCATATATCCAAAAATCATTAAATTGTATTCTTCACATGGGTGAACTGCACAGCACAGGAATCATGCCCCAGTCAGGCGTTCCCATCCCTTCCAAAAGAGCACATTTGATTAATCCATCAGTTACCTGCTTCTCAACATTTCATTGATAAATGTGTATACTAGCCTGTATTTTATTTGTATAGTTCTTCAGGGTATAATAAGTGAGCGAAGGGATAATGCGAATAAAACCATCAAATAGTCAAGAAGCGCTAACTCAATACCTATTTCATACCATGTAAGGTCTCCAAGATAACCAAAAAGAAAAATGCCTCAACACTGTTCTTAAAGGATTTGAAGAACCAATTTAATTCAGAGTCATCTAAGAGGAAAACAGTGAGATCACAGCATCGAAAACCTCTTGTCACCCAGCCCCTGCCCTCCAGCCCTCTGACCCCAGTGGGAACTGAGCACCTAGCTGGGGCCAGAGGCAAACTCAAAACCCCTCACCCAGCATTTGACTGGGGATCTACTGCATCCACACGGAACAAAGCAGAATGGCTCGGCCATTCCAACGTATACACAGCCGGAGGGACAGCACACACTCATGCAGCAGGTATCACTTCTTTAACTTTGCCCAGTAAGACTGAATCGCAGTTGCCCACAGCAATGAACAGCTCAAAAATGCACCTTAGATTGACTGTTACTCCTGCCCGCTCTTATTTTCATTTTTTCCATTTTTGTGTCCTGGCATCATAAGCCTGAATAAACCAACCTGCCTCAGGTTCTTCTTCGGAGAGGGGGAAGTCTCAGTTCAGGCAAACTCTAAGTCTATTTCTCGAGGCCCACCCGCTTAGCAAGAGGAACCAAATATTCAAAATCCAAAGCATGACACACCGTCCGTCAGAGAAGACAAGTCAGCAATTCTGCTCAGGTCTACACTCTTGCCAAGCGAGCGCATTTAATGCTTCGGCCATTCCTTTCTCAGTCACAGCTGTCCTAGAGGCCAGGCTTTCCTCTAAGTTCTGGAAATACTTCAAAATAAATATAACACAATCCACACTCTCTGAAGATTCTATTCTAGCTGCAAGAAACAAACAGTAAGGAGATATGACAGACCAGGTGCAGGTAAGAAGCATAATAAAAACAAACAGAGGAAAGTGATGGTCTCATAAGGAAAGATTATGGGACCAGAGAAAATGCATGAAAACGTGGTATTTGAGCTGAGATCTGCATAAAGTGGGGGGGGGTCCTAAAAATATCTGGAGGGCGATGGAAGGGCAGAGCAGAGGCCTGCTGCTAGGAGTGATTTGATAAGTTCAAGAAAGACCAAAAAGACAAAATTAACGCAATGGTTGGCGCTGAAGGGGTGGGGGAGCTTGGCAGCTCTGGAAAGCAGAGTTAGATTTTCTTCTGAAAGCCAGAGGCAGATGTTGGAATTTCTGAAAATCAGGGAGGACAAGGTTGAGTTTGCATTTCTGTGAAATCATCCCAGCTGTGCTGTGGTGAACTCCGTGTGGAGGGCAGAGGTGAAAGCAGAGGAACCAGAGAGAAGCCCTCCTGGCGTCGGGAGAAACAGGAGGAGAGACAAAGATGGAGGGTTCAAAACGACTTCAGAAACTTACGGAAAAGTGAACATGTCATTTTTCTCAAGCATTGCTTTTCTTTTTTTTTAAGATTTTTTTTAATTTATTTATACAAGCACTGGGTACAGTCAGAAGCACAGGAGGGTGAGAGAATTCACCAGAGCCAGAGCGGGGAGCAGAGCAGGCAGAAGGACCGAAGTACACTGCT
The DNA here is from genome assembly GCF_014898055.3 of Talpa occidentalis. Lineage (NCBI taxonomy): Eukaryota > Metazoa > Chordata > Mammalia > Eulipotyphla > Talpidae > Talpa > Talpa occidentalis. Next base: position 84,453,034 of record NW_023601653.1, read on the forward strand.
GAGGGGAGCAGCGGGCGGCAGGAGAGGTCTGCGCGCCATGTGGGACCCTCCTCTGGTGGCCGGGGAGCAGCCGGGGATCGAACCGGCGCTGCAGAGGCTGCGGGCAGCTTCGCAACCCAGCGCTCAACCGCTGCGCCACCGGGGAGGGCCAGCATTGCTTTTCTTGCAAATGAACATTGTAGGAAAAAAGCTATGCCCATTGAAGCCAAGAAAATGTTACGTGATTTTCTGAGTAAGAAACTAGGAAGCTGCCCTGCGATATTGAATAGTGATCAGTGCTGTTTACAATGAAAAGTCAAGTCCTGATTTTAAGCAGTAATTCTCAGGAGAGAGTGAGGCCAGCGCCCTTGCTGGCGATTTACAGCAGCCCACAGGCCAACGTGAATGATATGAATCCAGGTGGGGGCAGGGAGGGGAAGAAATTGTAGACTCGTTGTAATGATTGAGAAATTAAATGAATGGACACACGTATGTGATGACGGCCTGTAAGCTCTGAGGCAGCACAAGTTGAAAGGAGAGTGAAGAGTTTCCTGACGAGCACAACCGCCCCCTCTCAGCACACAGGACTTTAGCCTGAGGGGAAACCTGAGGCTTCAACAGAAATAAGACTTTAGATGCACACTTTTTGAATAAGTGAAATGTGACATATTTTTTAAATATTTCAGAAAACTTTATTAAAATCCACCCCTTGCGTATGCAGTTATCCCATCCCTCTGCTGACTCCCGTCTTCACGAAGACAGTGCTCGCGTGGGCAGCCACCCACGGGGAAAATGAAAGCAAGTTTTTATGACACAGATAGGCGGTGCCGCTGTCCTGCGTGCCGGGAACTTCTTCTATTACAGACCAGCACTTCCGCAGTGGCTACTCTATGCTCTGTTGTACCTGTTTGCATAGTTAAGAGCATGTATTCCTCAACCCTGTGAGGCATAGACTACGATTTCTCCCATTTTACAGATGAGGGAACCGAGACCCCAGATGAAGTGAAGCATCTTAAGCAAGGGCTCCTCACTGGAAGCCAGAATTCAAAGCCAGGCAGGGCGGCTCCGCGCCCCTCATCACCACCCAGGCCACCACCACCGACCGTCCTGCCGCGGACAGTGTGGCTTAGATGGAAATGCCAACCGCAGGCAGCACCTGAATGATGTAATCCAAGAAAAACAAAGGGGGTGCTGGGGATACCTGGCTCTCCTCAAAAGCTAATTCCGTGGATACCAGGGAAGACGCAAGTGGCATTTTCTAATCCTGTCAAACATCTCACCCAGCAGTGTGAGAGATTCACCTGCCATCTAGCAGGAGCGCCTCAGAGGCTGAGGATTTGCTTCTGCTCGTAGCAGTTGAGCGCTACCTGCTCTGTGATAATACCAGGGCATCAGGCCTAAGAAGCTGGGTTTGTACTCAGCTGTGTGAACAAGAGCTAGTTTCAAATACCAGGCTTCCTTATTTCTTATTTAGAGATTTCACTGAAGACTGCACAATACCTTGCTGGAAGAGGATCTTCATGGAAGAGGAATCATTTCCATTTAGTTGCAGGAATTTTTCCCCTCCACCTGAACTGAATGGCAAATTCAAAATACCATTCAATCAAAGCTGCCCCCTTCCTCAAAAGTCACTTCAAGATTCGTCTCAAGAAATCGTCCCAGGGCCTCCCCGGTGGCGCAGCGGTTGAGCGCTGGGTTGCGAAGCTGCCTGCGGCCTCTGCAGCGCCGGCTCGATCCCCAGATGCTCCCTGGCCACCGGAGGAGGGTCCCACATGGCGCGCAGACCCCTCCTGCTACACCCGCTGCTCCCCTCAACAGTGTACTTCGTCAGTCTGTCTGTTCTGCTCCCCACTCAGGTGAATTCTCTCACCCTCCCGCGCTTCTGACTGTACCCAGTGCTTGTATAAATAAATAAAAATAAATCTTAAAAAAAAAAAAAAGAAATTGTCCCAGACATCTCCGTACAGTTAGTGCAAGAGCCGAACATGAAACACAATAAGCCACAGTTTTCACTTTATAGTACCCAAATATAACCTCATAAAAATCAACGAAGATGATAAATCGGGTGTCAGCATTCAGCATTACCAGATAAAGACGCCACAGGGCAGGGGGCCTATGATCTTGCACGAGATCCTGTACTTGGTCAAAATACGGCGGAGCCACGTGGGTGTGGTTCCATAAAGTGGAGATTAGAACGATGAGCTCCTGATGGCGAACCAGTCGCTGAGGTGGCTCATGAAAGCAAGTCAGCTAATTCAGCTCCAAGCTCACCAACAGAGCCCCTGGAGAATCATGTGAAACTCCCAAGCAAGTTACTTGACCGGCCTCTGCCTGTTTTCTTACCTCTGCACTGAGGCTGGTGTCAGGACCCATGGCCCAGAATTACTGAAAAGATTAGGTAAGGCAGTTTATACGTCCGCGTTTAGCATAGCATCTGGCATGAGGAATTTTGATCAACTTAAAGAAAATCTGTGCACTGAGGTGTCTAACAGTCACACAGCTCCTCGCACGGGCGGTGGGGAGGGGCCAGGCAGACATGAAGCCTCTCCCAAGCCTATGGGATTATGGAAAGGCATAGCCTTTGACTCATATAAGTTCTTCTTATCCCTATTTGTCAATATAGAAGGACTTTCTCAAAATTTTCATGTGTTTGTAAAGAAAAATCTTATCGACAAAAAACTAACATGATTTTCAGAGACACACCAGCATAACTTTGATCACTGTTTGGAGTAACCCACTCATTCACTTTTCCATGAAGATCACCGTCCTCTCCTGTTCTTCCACTCACAAGCAACGATAAACCAGAGACACACTAGGGGGTTGAGGGAGGCGGGAGAAGTAGCAAAACAAGGGGGGTGGGAATTGCATGGGGACTATAACCAAGAGGAAAATGCATACATGGTGCAAAAATGAAAAATGACGTAAAAATATATAAAAAAGAAAGCCAAATATAGGAAACAAAACTAAATCACAAAAATGTGAAAATGTAATCCTTATGCATTTAATCATAGAATATAGCATTATTGCATTTGTTATATATTTCCTGTGTCATTCTTATATTTCTCCATATGGTTTAGCTCTCCGGCTACATCAGAAGAAATCCAGATACAGACACCACATCACACAGGCTTTCCGCAACACTTACTATAATTTCCAGCACCTGGTAGCAGGTCAAAACTTCGATAAGGCCCTGGTAGCCGGGAACCAGATTCCCTATCAAGTTTCGGGGTGGGAAGGAAAGTTCCCCCCACCCCGGCCCCCGCCCTCTGGATTCGTCTCAGGCTGATTGAACAGTCAAATTAGCACGAGTCAGGTTGGTAGGAGAAAAGAACAAATTCAACTACATATGCGTGGAGCATCTACACAAATACAAATTCTGAAGCAAAGGGGATCAGAAGCTGGCCTTACCCTAGCCCAGGAATGTGAGCTCAGCCTGGAGCTGCAAGGGCAGGACACGTGCCAGATGCTCTGTAACCACTTGTTTACAGATGACTTTGTCTGAGATCTGAGAGAAAGGCTGGTGGCGCAGGGATTAAGTCTCAGCGCTATGAAGCTATCCCCGGCCAGGGAGCTACCCACACGGCGCAGCAGACCTCTCCTGTCTCCCCGCTGCTCCCCTCAGCAGTGGATTTCAGTGGATCCGCCTGTGCTGCTCCCCGCTCTGTCTCTGGGGAGTCCTCTCACCCCCACGCCTCTGGCCTGCACCCCAGTTCTTGCATGCATAAATAAATCTTAAAAAAAAAAAAAAACACTATTTCAGGATAGAACCCTAAGTCTAGCTAAAACCCCACTTTTATTCCCCTACTTTCACATCTTTTTGGAAAAGGAGTAGCAAAAACTTTCTCATGTCCCTCCAGTGCCTCAACGGACCTCAGGCTGAAATAAGCCACATAACAAAGGACAAATCCTCCACAAGTGCTGGCGAGGGTGTGGCCCGCATGAAACGCGCGTCGCAAGAAACGGTCACAACGGGCTCAACCGCTCAGAAAAACACTGGACAGCATTTACAGAAGCTGAACTTACATCCAGCAATTCTGCCACACACCCAGCAGGGAGACACATCCATGTGCCACAAAAACAAAACTCAAGGACAAAGACATTCCAACGTGGGTTATTATATGAAACAGCCCAAGGCTGGAACAAGCCACATGTTCTTCCCAGAGAGAATCAAACTACGTGGCATTGAAAATAAACTGTTCCCTCTCGCGGCTCGCGCTCAGTGGGAATTCTCATGATCATAATGAGAAGCCAAAGTAAAGCGGTTCAGGGTCTATGATTCCATTTATATAAAAGACCAAAAATAGACAGAATGCAATCGATAAAGGCAGAAATCGAAATAGCGATCGCCTTTGGGGGAGGAGCAGAGGTGGGGCTTCCGCAGTGCCAGAGAAAAAAAATGTTTTTATAAATAAAAAGGCTCAGGGTCAACACCAGAGCTCTCCGCGCCCCCTCCTCTGTGCCCACGGAGCCCCCCGTCGTTTATAAACACCCCACGGAAATGACGACAGGCCGGGAAAGAACAACGTGGGATCTTTGTGCTTCTCTTGCTGCCTTGAACTTACTCTGTAAGTCAGTGAATTGCTGAATTCCCCTTTGCTCCCTCAGCTTCAAAATCAATGTCCTGAGCGAGGATCTCTCCTCCCCTGGGCAACACAAGGCGCGGTGATCGACATGGCGTACGCAAGTACCACAAAAACACATTATGGGTACAACTAATTAAAGACTCCTGAAGTAGCAGAAGAGATCGTAGAGCTATAATTAGCTTTTCTGAAGTGTTGTTGTAAAGAGGTTTTAATACAAATAAAAGTTGAGATCAAAAGATCCCACAAGGCCACGAGCAGAACCGTGTCGCCAGGACAAGAGCGAGGTAGTGCCGTCCCCAGCCCAGCGCAGCCTCGCCCCCGACTCCCTCCTCTGCGCAACCACCTCCCGCGTGCACTGTCCAGGCAGCGGAAGGAATCCTGGGGGCCGGCAACAACACGGGGGTGCGTTCACTGCAATTAAGTCTTGCAAGGCTGGTGCGTAGCTGGATTGCCCTACAACGCCGGGGCCGTGGTGTACGTGGCGCAGGTTTGGTGAACATCTATAATTTTGCTCCTGGGGATTAAAAGAAAAGGAAAATTTCCTGTGAGACCGACACTAATCACAGAGGACATTTCTTGGTGTCTCCTTTCAGTGGGAAAAGTAGCCCTTTTCTTTACCTCCTGGGTCCCCCTGCAGCTCCCTCGAGCACCCGTCTTCCCTGCGGCGCACACGCGGGCCCGGGAAGGGAGGCCACCTGGTCCTCATCGCCACGGCCCTGTCCTGTTCTTCTCGTCTCATTCCATTATCTTCTTCCCACTGCATCCCCCGCTCCCCCGTGACACCTCCTCACTTGGAGTCTCATCGGATCCTAGCACCCCAAGCCCCCACTGGCGGGGCTCGCTGCTCGACTATTCTCCTCCGCGTCCACGCTGGCTTTCTGAGACACAGCTCCTGTCTAGACCTCAGCCACTTCGGGTCATACACGGATATTCCAACACCCTCGTCCTGTCCAGAATTTGCTCCTCCCAGCCAGAGCTGACAGCCTCTCCTCGGGCGCTCACTCCCAACCCACAGTCTTCGCCGGATCCCCTGCAAATCCTCGCCACACACGCTCATGCCGCCCTTTGTCCGATCACTCCCTGTGATCAAGCGCGTTCCCCGCAGCACATCCTCTCTGCTAAGGCTGCAGAAAGCCCCGAGGAACTGGTTTCCCCAAAGGCAGGTGGTTGTAGCGTTGATCCTACCAGTCTTCTCCGCCCGCCGCCCTTCCCATAGCGCGCCACAGTCTTCACCCCAAAGCCCACAGCAAATAATGACAATCACGTCCTTGCAGGTCCCCGACTCCTCTGCTCCCTCGCCATAACCCTGTCTCACCTGGATCGTTGCAATATTTCTCCTAGTTTCTATTTTCATCTGCCAGGAGCCTGTTCTCTAGAGAGCAGCCAGGCGGAGCCCTTGGAAACGTAAATAACCAGTTCAGGTAACAGGTAAAGCCCCTGAGGTGACTGCGGAGAGCAGGAACCCGCACTTTCCCTTCCCACTCCCCCCCTCTGCTCCTTTGGCAGCTGCCCCGGCCCCTCGCTGTTTCTCCAAACCACCTAGAAGTCTCCACCCTACACAGAACCCCATCGCTTACTCCTTTGCCTTCAAGTTTCACTCAGGCCCCAGGTTTTGAATGAGGCTCACCTGAAAGTCTACTTGAAGCCACCCAGCCCGGCCCACACCCTGTCCGCGTCATCGCTGCTCTCTGAGCAGCCACCTGCTCCCCACCACCTGCTCACCCTCCACACGGGAATGCGGGCTCCGCAGGCACAAGGGTTTGGATTATTTCATCCACGCACACATGCGCGCACCTAGATCAAGGACTAGCACAGCACCGCAAATACACAGTCAAGGTGCTTCGCTCAGTCCATCGTCAGCGTGTCCCCGCGTGACCGGCTGGACTTCATTCTGACCCCACCCAGGCTGCAGTGAGATCGAGGATTCTTCCTTCGTGAGCTCTCTCTGGGCAGAGGCCTCCAAAAGAATACACGTGCCTAATTATTAAAGCCCAAATTCCATTTCTGCGCTCCTCCCTCCACAGGGAATAAAAGTCCTAATTGTAGGTGCGCCAGCCAGGCTGCCCGAGCACGAATGATCTGTCACCCTCCGTGGTGAGACCATCCCAGACCGGGGAGGCGCATCATGGTTCCAGCAGCCCCTGTTGTTGTAGCTGTTCTCGTGACATCCTCGGATGTTTGTTCTCCACCGCACTCCACCGCCGCCCTCTGCCGCCCTGGCCTTATGTGCCCAGTCTCTTGGCACAGGTGCGCCCACCCATGCGCCCACCCCCATGCCCCACTCCAGGTGCCCGCCATCAGGCATGCGCCTAGGACCGCAGGGGCCACTATGAATGCTAATGGCGGGAGGGCGGAAAAGCCTGATAATTTTTACTTGCCCTACACTATCTAAAATATTCTGTGCGGTGAGTGGCTGACCGTGAATTAAAAGCATCTCACTATCAATTAATTAAACAGGAATGGAAAACACAAGGACACTTTCGCAGGTGATGGGGCTGTCCTTGACCTGGACTGTGGGGAGGGCATCCTCACTGCTCTAATTGAATCCCTCAAACACGCACAGTTTTTATGCAGCAGTTATTCCTCAACGAAGCTCTTTTCAAAGCAAAACAGATAATAAAGTATTATTTCATCCTGAATATCGATATTTAAGGGAGACCATATTTAATTAAAGAAAATGAAAAGATGGAAAACGTTCATGCCAGTTCTGAAGGTCGCTCCAAGGTCCTTCCAAGGTTACTAGCATGAGAGGATTTGTTACGTCTCTTTGCACGCTGAAGCCTGGTTTCCTCTCTCCCTGCTGCACGTGGGTCACAGCTCTCACACTCTGGTCCGCAGACAGCTTTTTTTCAACAGAGGTTGAGGAGAGCAGGTGTGTTTGGTATTACTAAGCAACCACTGAAGGGGAAGGGAACAAAAACGTGTTAAGAAGAAAACAATGAGCTGGAAAGAGCTGCACTGAGAATGAGAAGGGGCAGCCATGCCGTGTCTGCTCAGACGTAAGTGGAGGAGAGGAAACCGCGGTCTCCAGATCTGGGGGGACGCGTGATCGTGTAGAAACCGTCTTCAAGAGACGCAGGGTGAGCAAGAGAAATGCTCAAGGTCTGAGGAGATGAATCCATACGCTAACTCACTCCAGCCGAGCTTCCCTCTCGATGAGGACCCCGGGAAGAAGTGTCAGCCCTGGGCGTCGGGCGTCCTGGCTCTCTCTGAAGGGACTGTTGTCGCCACACTAGCCTTGCTTCTTCCTCTCATTCCAACCAGATTTAAACACTGTGACTTCAGGACACAGATTGTGACTTCAGGACCCAGATCTGTTCCTAGAAACTACAATGTAATTTACTTTGAAAATAGAGGAAATTGGTTTTACTACGCACTTATTTTTATATAGCACGTGTCAGTTTGCTCATCATTTCGAATAAAATGTCAGCATGAAAGTCCTCTCAGACCACAAACCACCTGCACCATTGATGATCCAGGCCAAACTCTTCCTCTTAAGGGGAACGCGGAGCCCCGAGGGTCAGCTCTTGCCTAAGGTGTCAGAGCTCCCTCCCCCTCATCCTGCTCCCTCCACTCAGCCACACGACAGGCAAGTCACATGCATGTCACCAGGGAGATGTGAGATGTGGCCTGTGCAGGGGCCGTAAGCTGTGCAAACAGCGAGCAGCCCAGACCAAGGCTGACCCCCTCTTGGATACAGATCCCCACCTCCCCCACCATGAGGAAAACAGGACAGAAAAATAAACAACTGGAATACACCTGTGCCTGGGGTAGCTACCAGCCATCATTCCATCGATTAGAATCTGCATTTCATTATTTTCCTGCTTTTTTCAGCAAAATAAGCCTTTTTAATTGGAACTACTAAGACTCATAGCCAATATTCATGATTGTATTTTGTCCTCTTGATTTATAAAAACAGCCCTTCATCTCTTTTGGACGACTTAGAATAGCACGAAGTCTAGTCCGGTAGACTATGTACAGGCAACTTGAAATTTTTTTTTTTGAATTTTTTTTTAAGATTTATTTATTTATTTATACAAGCACTGGGTACAGTCAGAAGCACGGGAGGGTGAGAGGATTCACCAGAGCCAGAGCGGGGAGCAGAGCAGGCAGACTGACGAAGCACACTGCTGAGGGGAGCAGCGGGCGGCAGGAGAGGTCTGTGCACCTAACTTGAAATTTTTTGAAAGGATTTTTTTTCCTTCATTTTTTACCCTTTTCCAATTCACCATTGTTTCTGTAGACAAGGGCAGCAGTGCTGTGCAGCACACCCTCTGCTGGAGGGAAGGGGGAACTGTCATACTTTAAAGAGGGCCGATCAATGGAAGATCTGAGCTGTACTAGGCTGCAAATAATTGATTTTTAAAGTAATGATCAAGTTATAATATAGACAGCAACACTGGAAAGGGTATATACTTACTGGAATCAAAACTTAAAGCACTGATATTTAATTTATTTGCTCTACTGCTACCTAAATCTAACAAACAACTAGGAAGATAAAGTGAAATCATCCTCAGATAAATGAAGCCGCTGCTGTTCTTCACCGTATCTTACCAAGGAAAGTGTCCATTGAACATTCCGATTCCCTGCAGATGCGGTCATGTGCATGTAGCCTGCTCCTGGGCATTTACAGTTATGGACAAAAACCCAGTAAGTCTAAAGGGATAGGCTCCTTGAGAAGGATTAGTTTTTTGTTGTTGTTTTTTTTAAAAAAGAATATTTATTTATGCATACAAGAACTGGGGTACAGGCCAGAGGTGAGGGGCTGAGAGGATTCCCCAGAGACAGAGTGGGGAGCAGAACAGGCGAATCCACTGAAATCCACTGCCGAGGGGAACAGTGGGGAGACAGGAGAGGTCTGCTGTGCCCTGTGGGTAGCTCCCTGGCCAGGGATCGAACTCGTGCTGCAGTGGCTGCAGACAGTTTCACGGCGCGACGCTAAACCCCTGCACCACCAGGGAGGTCCGAGAAGGATTAGTTTTTCAAGAGTATCCATGAGGTGGAATTTCACCACATGGAAATAGGTGAAAATAATCCCAGCTTTGTAGCTTATAAATCTGCGGTATTTATGGGACAGAAAGCACAACAGAAGTCAGTTTTTGGGACAGTCAAAGCACAATAGAAAGCACAATAGAAGTCAATGTCACTACCCATGCACAAATCTCTAATCATGGCATGTTAACAGGTTTGAAATAATGCAGGATGAAGGAGAACACAATTTTCCTGGTTAACATACTTTAAAAGTAGGTGTGTTAATAAACACACAACAAGAAAAAGGAAGGAAGACTTCCTGTGGCTAATGGCACCATTTGAGACCGAAGTTCGTGGTAAGTCTAAAATTCCAATATCAAAGTCTTCAGGCAAACGCTATACCAGATATTTAACTTCACACACATCGACATCACACAGCATGGTAGCTCGGTTAGACTTATTCTAATATAAAAAATCACCCTTATTACTAGCCCAATACCATGGTGTGAGTAATGAACTGCATTATAAGTTGTATAGGATCATTTAATGAACTGCAATAATATGAAATTGCTTTTCAGTGGAAAGTGTTGAAGTCAGGTTGTTTCATTTAATAACCTATCTTATTCGCTCAACTCTTCCGGTCTTCACATCTTGACTATCTACGGTTAGTCACTGTGGGGGACTCGATACGTAAATATGATAACGTATCTGTTAAGTTCAGCAATAATGTAAACTCACCTTCATATGGAACCATCAAAAGCCAAAATACCATTCACTTTCACATTCTCGATATGTCAATAAGATCTATCTTTTGCCAAGTTTACCAAATGGGCGTCATCAGAATATGCAGAGTAGAAATTACCAAACCGGGACCCGCTGTAATGAATCGTGTCTGGGATGTAATAAATGATCCCTAAGCACTTGACATCTGATTGCTGACTGACGACTTAGTGAGCCACAGTGAAACAAGATAACCAAGTCTTTAAAACACAAATTATTAGGACTCAGAGGATCCCATAATGTGAGTGAGACCAAAGGGACTCATGGTCCCCAGGGACCAGTGCTGATTCACAAGTCAAAGAAGATGCTGTAGGAATTCAACTCTGGGCAACGAAGCGTGAGCCAGGGCAAAAATCACCGTCACACCCACACCAGGAGAGGCCGACACCGCTGGTTGCAGATGTAACCCGAGGAGAGACGGGTGGCCAGGCAGACAGGACCCCTGGCAGAAAGACAAAGCTCAGAAGACGCGGGAGCAGGTGGAGACGGGGCAGCATACGCGTAATGGGGCCAAATTAGTGGCCAGGTACACAGGGGGGACAGGACAGACCCCCTGAAAAAGTCTCTCCGTTTCATCTTTCGAGAGCTCTCGAAAGAGGTCTCCAAAAAGGTGTGTCCTCGAGTCTTCTCACCTCTCAAACAACCCCTCTTCGCTCCGCTGCAGGAGCACGGTCTCCACAAGCCTGAAAAGTACGCGTGTCTCCGCTCCCTCAATGTAAAGTTTTGCACTCAGTGTTGACCTTGAGCTTCCCAGCACCGTCCCGCCTTGTCCCGCCTCGTCCCGCCACAGTCTACAGTGAATGATGTCGCGTGTGTGTTCACGTCTCACGGCCGCGCCCGCCATTGGGATTCTCTCCGGGTCAAGGGTCGTGGTCATTTTCTGCACCCTTGGGTCATGAGCAACTCAAACCCGAATACTGAGTATTCAATCAATATTTGGTGGATGAATAGATTAAAGAACATGTGACCAGGCAGGGCCTAAGTCCGCCATCCTGGGGTTAGCTCGCCACAGCTTGTTTTTAGAGAGAGAAATCCCAGGAGTGTGAATTCCTGGTGGAGCTGATCAGCTGTGTCTTTTATCTCTATAAAAGATTCTGAAATGACTTTTTAAATAAGTATTTCTTCAACAATGACGAGCAACAGCCTTTCCTTAGTCTATAAATACGTCATGTTTTTCTTCAAGAGACAAAACGCCCGGCGGTAGTGGCCCAGGTGGACAGAACAGAGGCCGCGCCTGTCCTCATAACGGGATCATCAAATGTAAGGGGGGACTAAGCAAAGTATTTACTGCACGAGAACTAACTGCGTTGAGTCCATCCACATCCTGGCCGCGGCCTGGCAGTGGAAGACGAATCCCAATAATCAGAGAATGGCCACAGCCAGAAGACAGACAGACGCGGGGCCTCGTGTGAACCAGCACATCACGGGGATGGAAACCTGAGGCGGGGCAGTCACACCCAGGGAGAGGAAAACCATAATGACGGTTGCCAGGGGCTGGAGGGAGGAGAAACAGGGAGTTGCTCTTTGCTAGACAAGGACTTTCTGTGAGGGGAGTGAACCCGCCGGCAGCGGGTGATGGTGGCGGCTGCGCGCGAGCTGGACGTGGTGAACGCTGCCCGGCCGCTCTCTGCAGAATGGTGAAAGGGGTTACCTCATGTTTCGCTTCTGTACTTCAGCACATATTTTTAAGATATTTAAATTTAAAACTTCAAAAACCCTGAGCCACCCAGGCAGCGCCTCCTCCTGTCAGTGCCGTGGCCGCTCAGGGGTCTGCGGCGGGTCCCCTCACAGCCGCATGCAGCAGCGTCAAGGGGAGACAGACAAGCACGTGTGACGAATGAGGCGCCCTTGTCTCTCTAGCACGGCGCCTCAAGGACACCGACAGCTCATTTTTTACTCAAATTCCCTCTCAGGAAAGTTCTTCCGAGATAGGACGCTCAGTGATTTTTTTTTCCTAAAAACACAAAGAAATTGTCCCCCCTCGAGTCCAAAGGGCTGCCTTTCAAAATCCCCACCATGCAGCCACCAGACATGACTTCGGGATAAAGTCAAGCGATCCTGGCAAAGCGACTGGACAGTGTTAACTCGGCCTGACGCTCCCACTGCTCTCAGCCCCTCCTTCACTCAAGCACCAGGGAACAAAATTTAGAATCAAGACGCAGGTGGCATATGACTGGGGGCAGGAGGGAGGAATTTTTGAGATAGAAAATATAAGTTACATGGAACAACCCTCCCTGAGGCCTTCTCAGAACTGGACGTTCCACCAATAACTCAGGCGGAGAGAAAACCAGAAACGGTGGGACTGCCAGGCCAGGCGGGCCGCCCGCGACATTGATTATCATGTGTACAGGGTCCTGGTGGATGATACAAAAGAAAAAGTTTCGTCCTTTGCCCTTCGGGAGCTCGTAATAGAGAAGATGATTTGTGCCGTATATTTTGGTCAAGGGAGTTGGAAGGCGGTGACGGAAAGGCAAGGCCTCTGGAGACCAGCAGAGCAGAGAGGCAACCCCAGCCCAGCCAGTTTTTAGCTACATCATCTTAGTAATAATCGAGAAGCCACTGGGGGCTTATCACGCAACAGGAAATCTGGCTCCGTATTTCTCACAAACCCTGTAAATATTATTATTCGAGTTATTCCATTACCCTGAGCCTCAGTTTCCCTGGGGGAAAGAAAGATTACCAGTGTTTTGAAAGTTAAATTAGTTAATGTGTCATAGATAATAACTAGGTTTCGGCAGCATTTCATTTAATTATTAGATGTTTATCGAAGCAGCACATACTTGGGAAAGTTACTCTAAGCATTTTGGAGACCAGCATTTTTCAAATACTTACCATCTGAACTATTTACAAATACAATTTAATTCAGCAAATGTTTGTGTTCTCATTACATACAAGACACAGTGGCAGGCACTGCAGGACACACAAATACACAAATATATATGACACAATTCCTATCACTAAAGTGTTTGCAATTCCCTTAATGTAAAGAGAACATCTTCTGAAAATCTAGACAGTCCTGAGGATTAAGTATTGGTGTGAAGGTCTCTATTCTGGGGTCTTTTGTCCCATAATTGAAAGGTGAGTCTTTTTCCTTGTAAGGTCTGACTTTCTGCCAGTTAAATGCCAGGTAAATTCACCGAACAACAGTTGCTCCTGTTTTTCACATTATATATTTCATAAACCCCTGCACCAGTTGAACACATGCTGATTTCTGTCACTGGTGTGCGATTCGCCCAGCAAAAGAAGGCAGCATTCAGACATTCTGTTTATAATGAAAACTTCAGCCACCAAAGTCACTACTATCTGTTTCAATTATCAGAGCAAATGAAAATAAATGATCAATAGTGGAAATGCTTTTTATTCTTCTCATGTGGCAATGTGCTTTCAATTCCAAGTGAGATTTCCCAAGATATTTATGGTGAAATCTACCCAGGATACTAATCTCAATTGGAAATCTTAGAGTCTGGGAGAATGCGGGAGATTTCCCCAGGGAAATCAGGACAGATAGGGTAGAGGGCCCTGAGTATTCCTGCAAGTATTCCTACAGTAAGTAAGTATTAAGCATGTGTAACATGTCAGACAATTTACAATGGATTATTTGATGCGGCATTTAATGTATGCTACAACATGCTTCCCATCTCTCTGGGTCAACTCCATCAAAATGAAGTTTTAAAATCAATTAACTCACTGAAATATCATTAAATAAAGTCCATATTCTATATGTCACCATGAAATCTTCGATATTACCACTGTCCTTCATGTTTTTAGGACAATACATGCAATATAATTGACTCGCACAAAACCAAGTCAAAACTAAAAGACAGTATTTTCTAACAAATCCAGAGATTTCAATCTTTAATTTCAATTAAAGATTGAAATCTTTAGAGATTGAATTTAAGTTACAATCCAAGATTGAATCAGAGATTGAAATTAAGTTACAAAACAGATGTTTTATGCCCCCACGTAATGCTTTTAGTTCTTCAGTTTCCCATTGAACTATTTTTAGTTTCTTGATTATTCGCACATTTTTATTCAAATTTTATTGTGTTCATTTCAATGTTCAACACAGAGGCCTCATTTTAAATATTGAAAGACAGTCTCACTGTTTTAGATTGAAGTGATGCCAAACAGTCTCAATAGGAAATTGGGAAGTGACCCATCTACGGAAACATTTCATTTATTCAGTTGTTACTAAGTGATAACCAATTCCATACCGGCCTGAGAGATATAAGTAAGACTTCAAAATACACTAGGAAGGAGCAGACACACAAAGATAGGAGTTAAACTACCCTGTGAAAAGTGCTGCAGTAGTGATGGATACAAACCCCAGAGAACACAGACCCAAGTCCCCATCTTTTTTTGCTACTGGCAACAGTTGGTCGGTAAATTTTCTCTCTGTTGTTCTCTCTGACAGCAAGTCAGCAGATACTACACAGGCCAAATTTTTCCCATCACCTGTTTTGCCAATGCTGCAAGGTCAGAGTAATTTTTGTATTTTGAAATGGAAAAAAAATCAAAAGAAATGTTTCCTGATACATGGAAATCATCTGAAACTCAAATTGTAGTGTTCATTAATAAAATTTTATTGGCACACCATCACATTCATCTCTTGGCATATGAGCTATGGCTGCTTTTGTGCAATAGCACAGATCAAGTAGGAATGACGGGGCCAGCAGGGCCCAAAAATTCTTGAACATTTTCTAAACCACAAAAGGTTTGCTAATCCCTGTGCTAAATGATGCAAAGCAAAGCAAGGTCTAAATAGTTCGCCTATGTTCAATTAACTTGCTTTTGAGTTCAGATCTGAATGTGGCAATTACTATTACCAATATACAAATTATATAGGACATGATACATTTTATAGACTTAATCATTTCATTGGAAGATTAGATAAAATCAGGTGATTAACAAGGAAGTTGACATTTATTGGCTCACTGCCCACACTGAACAAGGCTTACAAACCAAGACTTAGAGCCATGAGTAGAAACCATGATTCTGTAACTTAACAGGTACTGAAATTTCTGGAATTTCTGCTTCCTACAGCAAGAACATAGCTTTGAGATTTACTAGAAAACAACGCTGAAAGGGAATGACAGCTTTTTGTTCCTCTGCTCTTTTTCAATTCACCTTAGAGGGGTAGCTTTACGACTTCATCCACCCTGAACAGTCTGAACTTGATCTGCTGCCAAATAGAAAGAGAAAAAAATGGGCACAAACTACAGGGTTTCCCCCAAAACTTCCCACCTACATCTACCTCTCACGATCGTTCATCTTTCCTGAATGTTACTGCCTTCCTGCCAGGAGGAAGTTCACCTCTGTTAGTGTAAAAGGTTTACAGCAGCAGGGAGGAAGGAGCACAGGGGACTGTGGTGATGGTGCATGGGTGCCTTGGGGAAGGAAGTTCTATGGGAACTCAACCTAAGGTTTTGGAGGAAGCAAATATTGTTTTAAAAAAATTAATTGTAAAAAATAAAATAAAAAGCAAAACAAAAAAAAAAAAAAAAAAAAGGTTTACAGCAGATACATGTCTACAGTTAACTAGACAGTTGTTCAGCTTGTGAAAAGCCAGAAGTGTTTGATTCGTTCTAAAATGCCTTTTTGCGTCTGATTTAATTAAGTTTTTTCAATATCAGAATCAGCTGTCTTGGAGGGACTCCGTGCTTGCCTCCAGGTGTCTTCCTCACACCACACTGTTGTGTAATCACCCTCCACTAAGCTGGGAGAGTCTAAAAACAGCTTCATGGTCTGAACATCCACTCTCCGGACCATCCCACTGCAGATGTGGTATGTACGACCCATCTACAACCTTCCAAAGTCCACGGCCTAAGTAACCTGACTGTTAGGTCAACAGAAAATGAATATCCAGGGAGCGTTAGATAAAAGCTGTCTA
This sequence comes from Talpa occidentalis, assembly GCF_014898055.3. NCBI lineage: Eukaryota > Metazoa > Chordata > Mammalia > Eulipotyphla > Talpidae > Talpa > Talpa occidentalis. Next base: position 84,469,237 of record NW_023601653.1, read on the forward strand.
GATAGAAAATTAGATCTCGCCATGCATAGCTGCTAAAATGACTTGGTGCTTGCATTTAAGGTGCCTACTGCCTGGTTAGATACAGGTTGTTGTTGTTTTTTACTTTGTGGCTAGATGAAGTCACTGCCCGTATGAAGAACTGAAGAACGACTCTGATCTCCACATAATGACAAAATAATTTGACAACCTTCTCTGTATGGCATAGATCAGTGTTCTCATGACCACAGGAAATAGTTTCTACATAGAGTTGTCATCCTCATTCAAGCAGAGCAGATGAAACTGAGCCAGGACATTTTATCACTGTTGTTCTGCTATTGCTAGCATTAAAAAAATAAATAAATAAAATAACAGTTTCTACTTGTTTTGTATGACAGTGCTCATAAGAAAAAAATTTTGTAACCTAATTCAAATTTCACTTTCTAGTTCTGATGTTTAAAACTTAGTTGTTCTATCCCAGTTATGATGAAAACTAGAGCTTTTACCTAAAGAAAAACTCTTAAATGTAATGAGCGCCTACTACGTATACTGCAGAGAGACCCAAGAGAAGTACATAGTGTGGTCAAGAGGCTAACACAACTGGCAATGCCCATTAACACGCCAAACATCACACCTGCTTGGTTGTTAGACCACGTCCAAGTCAGCGCACGCGGGGACCTGGCCAAAGAGGCTCACTCATCATGCACATTCCAAGGCGTGAAAGAAAAAAGCTACTAACAAGGTACTAAGTGGAACAGACTTCCATACTGTCCTTTTAGATGAACGCTAACCATGAGAAAGTTTCATTAAAATAGGTCTATCACCTTTCTCAAACGCTGATGGATCGCCAATGGAATGGAAGCTTGCTTAGGTATCTGTTAGAGGGCACCCCAATATTGAACGGGTTGCCTGGCACCTAGTGCACTTTATGGTGACCAACGCAAGAAAAATTACTTTGGGCTGGTCAACCACGGGTGAAGCTTGGAAACCACGTTGGGTGCCAGCTGTTATAGGGCACCCCGATATTGAACAAGTGGCCTGGCTGTGGGTCCTCACCCGCGCGCTTACAAGGGACTTACTAATACTCCACTGCAGGCACACACAGAAGGTTCATAAAAGGTTTATTGACAAGGGAAAAGGAAATAAGGAAAATGGACAACTCAGGGAGAAATAGGGAAATAAAGTCTTTAATGCGTCCTACCCGATCCGCCGACCTGGAAACCCAAAGGCACTCTCCGAGCTGGCCGGACGCTGCGAGCTGGCGGAGAGCCAACATGGGGGACCCCCCAAAGCCCACGTGTCTGGCTTTATCCCAACCTGGCTGCTGAACCCCACCCTCAGGTCCCAGCCACCTTCCCTTGGGTGGGGATGGGATGTGGAGTTCCCAGTGTCTTTGGCTTTGGCCTGGGGTGGGGGTGGAGGCCACGAAGCCTGCATGGAATCAGCTTTAGGACAGCCTTTTCCCCCTAACATATCCATTTGTGTGATTTCCATTGCTCATTATTTCAGGCAGATTTACCCGAGAAGACAGACACAGCCTGGAGGAGGGAGGGGTAGAGAGGAGGAGGGAAGGAAGGGGAATGTAAACTTCCCTGTCGGTCCTCCCCAGATGTGCGCAGAGGTGAACCCCTAACAGATCTGCTACCTTCTCACTTGGTCTTTTGACAAAGCCTGGAAAGATTCCTTGTCTCTAGAATAATTGGTTCTGCGTATGGCTCCGATTTTCTAGCTCACCTGACCTTTCCTTTGCACACTGCCTCATTGGCCTCACGAGAGCTGTTTCCCCGCCAGCTGGCAGAGCACCACATTCTGCCCAACTTCCTTTTGGTTTGCAGAACCTGGAAAATGGTCTATGTCTCAAATTTGCTCAATAGTGCTGTTCCTCGGCTTCTTCTCTGCATCCTCTGCTTTTATCAAAGGCTTCCATTGCAGGGAAGTACTCAAAAACATGACAAATCCTTTGGGAATTTCAAGCTTAAACAAAATGCCTCTGACAAAGGAAAGCATTTAGAATTATAAATTTGCATTGAAGCACTTGACCGGGCTGGCACCACTTATATGGTGATATCAAACAGCATGAGATAAATCAGAACACAGCTTGAAATTATAGTTCTAACTTATCTGATTTTGTAATAATTTTAGGGTCTTTCCTTTAAAACCAATAGCTCAAAAGACTTACATTTTTTCCAAGGAATTCTCCCTGTGTGTAACAGTTCTCCCAGGGTTTAAAGAATAGCAAACATAAAAGAACTATTTCTACAATAATTAGTCGATTCTTAAATGTAGTTAAACAACACCTGCCACATATTTATAACTATAAGATTAGACAAAACCACTGAACTGAGAACAGACTAATTTAAAATAGGCAAATGCCAGTTTTCTAGACTGGACCAAGGACATATATATGTCACTGTGCTGCACTTTGGTTTGCATTTGGTATGACAGCAAGAATTAGCACATGGCATGCAGCCCTTTGGCATGACTCTAGACACAGCACAGGGACTAAGGGTGATACGTAACATGCCCACAGATGAATACACAGAGTGTTCTTCATGGGTCCACTGAGCAGGAATGTAAAAAGCTACTATAGAAAACTCAACTATCCTCAACAGAAGTTACATAAATTTAAAATTTCTAACAAATTTAAATTCATTATAACAAGCAAAGCAAGACACCGTTTCTTTTTTGCTAGTGTTATGATTGATAATATTTATACTTGTGCGGCACTTTTCATATAAGAATCCCAAAACAAGCCTTTTTTCCTTGCACAGAATTATCAATGTTGCCCTGCTTTGTACAGAGCGTATTTTAAACACCCCTCTAAAAAAAAGAAGCTCGGATGTGCGTCTTTCCCACATGCCTTCCCGGGCCTGCGGTGTACCGCTAAGCCTACATCCTCTGTGCAGCAGACGCTATTCCCGAAGAAAATGAACTACTCACGTGTTCATTAAAATGACCATTTTCAAAGGTAGAAAACAACAAAACAGAAATCCTAGTGCACGTATCTGCCTGTAGAATTTATGGGTTTAATCCCCAGGCTTTAATGTTTTTCTATCACCGCGTTCTTCAGAAAACCGTAAGGCTAACTCAAGAGTTCTGAGTTAGATGAAGTAGGCAAAAAAATCTCCTGACTCCATGTTATCCAAATTGGCCATTTTTTCCTCTATCCAAGTCCTTCCACACAGAACCTAGGCGGATCCCCAGTCTCGGCGCCCACGTCCTCAAGCCTCTGCTATAGAGGCAGGTTCTGTTCTCAGGCTGGTTGGCTCCAAATCCCAGGAGGCCCTGCAGCGGTTGGGGCTAAACAGTGTCCTGTGAGTTTCCGTTTTCTTAAGAGAAGTTCCCCAAATATTGCTCTGCTAACCTAATACCACGCGATGTTGTCAAGAAATATGTAGAACTGGGCCTCCCTGGTGGTGCAGCGGTTGAGCGCTGGGTTGCGAAGCTGCCCACGGCCTCTGCAGCACCAGTTCAATCCCCGGCTGCTCCCCGGCCACGGGAGGAGGGTCCCACATGGCGCGCAGACCCCTCCTGCCGCCCGCTGCTCCCCTCAGCAGTGTCCTTCGGTCCTTCTGCCTGCTCTGCTCCCCGCTCTGGCTCTGGTGAATTCTCTCACCCTCCTGTGCTTCTGACTGTACCCCAGTGCTTGTATAAATAAATAAATAAATCTTTAAAAAAAAAAAAATCGGTACAGGGCCTCCCCGGTGGCGCAGTGGTTGAGCGCTGGGTTGCGAAGCTGCCCACAGCCTCTGCAGCACCGGTTCGATCCCCGGCTGCTCCCCGGCCACCAGAGGAGGGTCCCACATGGTGCGCAGACCTCTCCTGCCGCCCGTTGCTCCCCTCAGCAGTGTACTTCAGTCCTTCTGCCTGCTCTGCTCCCCCTCTGGCTCTGGTGAATTCTCTCACCCTCCTGTGCTTCTGACTGTACCCAGTGCTTGTATAAACAAACAAACAAACAAACAAACAAACAAACAAATAAATAAAAAGAAATATGTAGAAAGGCAAATATTCATGCTTATTTACCGGGGTTTTAATCTGGCAAATTTCTACTCTAGCCAGCTGGGCTGGGTGGAAGGAACCATTTTAGCGGCCAAGAGTCAGACCAAGACGAGAGAGACAGGAAAACGGTTCATTTAGTGGGGTTCCCCTCTCAGCCCCATCTTTAACCTGCAAACCTTCCCTCTCTACCTGCAAGAGAAAGCCATCTAGAACACGTCTACCAAAGACTCTGTAGGGTAAGGAAAAATGTCAGGCTTTTCTGCCCTCCCGCCATCAGGATGGATGATGGATCCTTGCGGTCCTGAACGCATGCCTGAGGGCGGCACCTGGAGTGGGGTGTGGGCCTAGGGAGATGGGGTTCACCTGGGCTGAGACTGGGCTTTTAAGGGCAGCGTCACGGGGACGCCAGAAGCCAAAAGAGAAGCTGAGAAAGCAGCAGCAGAAGCAGAGAGAGAGAAGGCCGGAGAGCCCAGATAGAGTGAGGACTCGCTGGGGGCTGGGAGGCCTGCCAGCCTCCCGGCCCCCCAGCACCCCTGCCTGCTGTGTACCTGGTGAACCCCAATAAAAGCCTGCAAAAAGCCACTAAGGACTCTAACTGCTCCTTTACCCGGTCTGCATGGGATCAGAGAACCTGCTCAGTGTCCATTCCTGCCCTTACAGACTCCAAGTAGAGACGCGAGAGAAATCTCAGTTGCCTGCTATGACCACAGGTCACAACCTACTACGTGACGGTAGGGTAAGTAAAAGGTATCAGGTTTTTCTGCCCTCCCACCATTAGATGAAATGCATGCCTGATGGCGGACACCTGGGGGAGGGTGTGGGCACGCGTAGGTGGGCACACCTGAGCCAAGAGACTGGGCTTATAAGGCCAGGGCGGCAGAGGACGGTGCGGTGTGGCCCGGCATGGAGCGGAGTACGGAGGAGAGCGGCGGAGAACATGAAAGCAGCTGAAACACCCAGCCGGCCGGGGGAACCGGTGCTGACCCTCCCCGGGGCGGGATGGCTGCACTGCGGGGATCCAGGCAGAGGCCTCTGCAAGCAAAGGCGTCACCCGCGCAGGAGGGAAGCATCGTGAGAGTCACAGGATCCATCCTCGCTTGCAAGCAAGTTCCCACAGTGAGTAAACTTCTTTCATTGTCCCAAGTGTCCCTGAGACGACTGCTTTCACCCCAGCAGAGGCCCCCGCCGCTCCCCCAGCCGGCGGTGCAGAGGTGCGTGTTGGGAGGTAGGAGCCCAGAACAAACGGGAGCAAGATCAAGCCTGTTTGTGAAGCAGGAGAAAGGAGGCCGCCCCGAAGGACGAAGGACGGACGGGGGCCAGACGCTTCCCAGGTCCTGCCGGCTGGAGCTCACCTGTGCTCGGCGCCACCAGGAGGCCCCGCCCCTGTCGTCTGAGAAAACAGTGACCTGCAGCCACGGAGTAACAACTCTCACGTCTGAGCATGTATGTTTTGTCTGTGATTGATGTGCCAGCAGAAAATGTATAAGCATGGCTATTTCAAAACTGAAGAAATTAAGTATTGAAGATGGAAAATGTCAATGAATTTAACGTTTTTCATTAAAAATGAGGGAGTAATAGGTGAACCTCTACGAATCGATTTTAAACATCCCTTTCATATTCTGATTCCAGATGAGATCTTACCAGCTCTGTCAAACCATGCAGCTGGGATCGGTCATCTGCAGGGGAGCCCCCAGGGGCAGCACCACTGTGGTCATCCGAGAAGACCGGAAAGGAAGGAAGAAAACCCTCCTTTATACAAGACCCAGCGGGCATCTGAGGTGCTGTAAGTTCACCCACGTGGCGCCTTTTCAACACTAACGGGGCCTCCCTGGTGGCGCAAGGGGGTGAGTCTCAGCACGACGAAGCTATCGCCAGCCAGTGAGCACGAGAGTAGGATCAGGTGGCGAGGCCTGAGGTTAGAGGACGAGACCACAGAGAAGCAGCCGCCTAGGGGCTGAGAAGCAAGTCACTGCAAAGGTCACTGTGGGGTAAGTGATGGTCAGGCTTTCCGGCCCTCCCGCCATCCTGCGGCCCCGAATGCATGCCCGGTGGCAGCACCTGGGTGGGGTGTGGGCATGCGCAGGTGGGCGCCCCTGGGCTGAGACTGGGCTCATCAGGGCGGCCTCCCGGGACGCCAGGGGAGCAGAACCGCCATGAAGAGAACAAGTGAGAGATGGGAAGAACCCGCAGGGCAGCGGAGGCCACGAGAGAACGCCGGGGAGCCCAGAAAGAGTGAAGATTCATGGGGGCTAGAAGGCCTGCCAGCCTCCCGCCTGCACCCCCCCCCAGCACCCCTGCCTGCCGTGTGCCTGGTAAAATGGCAATGAAAGCCTGCACAGCCGCAAGGGCTCAAGGACGCTCCTCCTTACTCCATCTGCTCGGCTCCTAGAGAGGCTGCCCTGGCCTTCCTGCCGCTCCAACCACCCGAAAGCACATTTCAGGCCAAGAACTGCCATGGATAGTGCGGAAGACCCTGAGGGTGAGCAACACGGGGAACTGCCCAGGGCTGGCGTGGGACAAGAATGACATCTGCCCCCACCCCCGAGGCTGCTGGTATGACCGGTACAGAACAGCCGCAGGCAGGAAGCGCCCCGTCTTCCCAGCCTGGGGGAAGCAGCAGCACCAGGGCAAACCAGCGTCAGAGCAAAAAAGCGCAGGGAACATGCAGAGCAGTCGGCAGCTAGAGCCGCTTCCCTGGTGGCAGCCCAGGATGCTAGAAAACACCAGGCTGGGGCTCGGGGGACCGAGCAGAGGTGTTACCAGGAGACAGCAGAGATGTGCAGAGGCCGAGAGAGTTAAAAGTCTGGGCTACGGTGGAGCATGACCTTGGAGACTGACGGTTCCTATCATGACGAACTTACACCAGATGTGGAGGTGGGAGGGGTGGTTTTGGGGGGCTGGCTCCTCACCCTCCATGAGGCAGGAAAAGGCAGAGGGGTGCAGGCTCAGCCTCAGCACACCCCGTCTTCACAACCATCCCCAGGAGGAGCGGCCCTTATGATCTCCACCTGACTTACGAGAAAGCCTTTACTCTGTTTAAGGGTCCAGAGCAGAGTCACGGACCATGTACAACCTGGGACAAAGGCTGGACCCGCAGCCAGAGAAGTTCCAGAGGATTCCGATGAAGTCTAAAGAAGCCATGACCTATTTGACTACACAGAAGGCCCTTGAGGTCAGTCAAATCCACAAAAAATTATGAATGCACAGTAGCCTGTTCTTACAGACCTTGAGAACCTGGGGGACAAGCTGAGCATTCCCTTGTACTATCAATTTCTCTTCCAACAGAAACACAAGAGCTCCATGTTCCGGAACTCCATCACTGCTGTCAATATAAACTTTGGATCATAAACCAAGTATTTATAGCAACCTACTTTATTGTTAGCCTTATTTATTTTTCAGTGCACTCTAATTCTTTCAGGCCAATGGAATTTCTTACCTGATTAAAAACAACATGGCTCACAGAAGGAGATATATTATAAGAAAACAAAAAGTGATTTCTTAATAGCAAAGATTTTTAATTAGGTCCCACTTGCCTTCTAGTATTACATTGGGCAAAAGTGAAAAGTTGGCTGAAAAGTGTACTTAACAGTTATTTTTTTTTAAGATTTATTTATTTATTTATAAATAAAGTGCGGGAGGGTGAGAGAATTCACCAGAGCCAGAGCGGGGAGCAGAGCAGGCAGAAGGACCGAAGTACACTGCTGAGGGGAGCAGCGGGCGGCAGGAGAGGTCTGCGCGCCATGTGGGACCCTCCTCCGGTGGCCGGGGAGCAGCCGGGGATCGAACCGGCGCTGCAGAGGCTGCGGGCAGCTTCGCAACCCAGCGCTCAACCGCTGCGCCACCAGGGAGGCCCTTAACAAGCAGTTATTGATGGCGTAACACCAACCTAGAAATGAAAAGTGTTAGTTCAAGAAACCCCTGGTGAATGATGAATTACAAGCATCTAGTGATAATCTTGACAATAAAATAATGTTCACATACAAAGCAGGAGATTATAGCCAGGAAGAAAGAAAAACGTATCTGAAAGAGGGGTTAGAACAGAAACTCACCCACTTGCTCAAGATCTATGACATCAATGCATGATGGACCTACGTTTCACATTATAGGACAATTAACATAAAATCCATCCAGTGGTGGCGAGGTAACTTTTCTATTAGCGTGATTATTTTTAAGGGGGAGCAGAGGATTATTTTTAGAGGAAAGGCCGCTTATATGTGTTTTGGTTTTATTTACACAAACATTGTCAATATCCCTGATAAGTTCTGAGAACTGTTTTGCATATCACATGTACATGAGAGGATTGTAAGGGGGGAAAAACATGATGTTTGCATTAATAATTGTATCTATAATAATTCTAGTGTTACTTCTAGTCTAACCAACCAACATAAAGTATTTGCAGCCTCAGGATCCCTCGACAAAACATTATTTGTCTGATTTTTTTAATTGTTACATTCCATAGTGACAATACTTTTTTTGAAGAACTCATATAAGAGTCCTTGAGCATTAATAAAAAAATCTCAAGGTTTCTTGTTTAACAAGGTGAAAACAACAAACCTGCTTGGAGCTGCTTTTATTTATAAGCATCAAGAGTGCCATTAGCTCCTCACAGTCTATACTAATCAGAAAGACAGAAACAGAAGAGCATGTGGAGACCCACATTCTCCTCCATCTAAAAAGGCCAGTAAAGGAAGCAGCTTTCTCACCAGAGGAGATCTTCCCCTCAACAATGGATTTTTGTTGTTTTCTCAATGGAGTATTTCTTTTCTCAAATGGATTGTTAGTTACTGCTATTGTTGCTATTGCTGTTTTCAATGGATTTAAAAGTAAATATATTTGGGCCTCCCCAGTGGTGCAGTGGGTGGTTGTGAAGATGTCCACAGCCTCTGCAGCATGGGTTTGATTCCCGGCTGGCCAGGGAGATTCCCACAGGGTGCAGCAGACCTCTCCTGTCATGCCCACTGCTCAGCAGTGTTTTTGGTCCATCTGCCTGTTCTGCTCCCTGCTCTGTCCCTGGTGAATCCTCTCACCCTCCTGCGCCTCTGGCCTGTACTCCAGCTATTATATAAATAAAAAATAAATCTTTAAAAAAGTAAATATATTTATGATCCATACCTAGAGAGCTTTGTCTCACCCCCAAATTAGGCTATTCCCCACAAGCAAATGCATGCATGGACCGCCAGCCAATTCCTGCAGCCATGGCATACTGGCACCTGGATAGTTATTCCACCCTGCCCAGGCAGCAGGATTGAGTTCAAGCTGTTAACCTTGCTTTTTAAAGGTTGAAATTACCATAGGTTACATCACCTTTTGGCAGGAACATCACCCTTCCTGTGACTCCTTATGGAACACCAGCAAATGAAACTCACATTGTGAGGCTTTTCGTGGAAACACGGATCACCCTGGGTGGCTGGAGAGCTACAAGTCAATGAGCTAAGAAGTTTGCAGAACCCTAAGACCAGGACAGAGGCGATGATTAAAGTTGACCTTGGGTCCCTGCAGATCACCAACGTAGAATACGTCAGCCTGTAAGAAAGGTTTGCTTTTTCTAATTCTACATGCTTTGCTCACTTTCATCAGATCCCAAACACCCCATTTCCAGGGACCAAGGTTTCCAGAATGTCTTTATGCCTTGATAAAGGACAGAGATGCCAACAACGTTAACACGATCACCTAGTTCTCTCTCTCTATCCATAATTGCTAGTCTTAGACCAATCTAAGAAATTTCTCTCAATGATTATCAGAACACGAGGTCAGTTCTTACAGGGGTCATGATTTTTATCATCGACCAATGATTAGGTTGTGTACCAAACATGTAAGTTGAGTTTTCTAGCTCACATGGGCTTTCCTACAAAATCAATGGTTTAAATTGTGGCTAGGTTCTCTGACTAGCTTATAAAAATGTAAGCCATTATGTACCTACACACGGTCAAATAATACCCTTTCAAATTTGCTTTACTATTTGTTGAACCATTGTCTCTACAGAAGATGAATTCATTCATTCACTTATATTAGGCAGAATCATAGGAAAATGTCATTGAGTTGGTTAAAATCAGTTAAATATCAACAGTTTCATCTGGTTCACACTTTCATTAATGAAAAATTCACTGGCTAGCATCAGACCAAAAGAGGTTGGGGATAAAGATGAATAAAAGTCCTTGGACTCACAGGTCTTCACATCTAATCAAGGCATAAATGTGTATAATGGGTACATGACATTATGAGCAGCAATTTGATGTATTCTGACTCAAGGATAGATTTTAAAGAAAAACATTCTTTAAATTATCAAGCAGAGTAGGCGGCAGACAGCTTCACCGCTCCTTGAGTCCAATTCCCTTTGCCAGTACTACCCCCGGGCAGGGACAAGATGAAGGCTAAGCCCTGCCTGGCAGATGAAAACACACAAAGGGGAATCAAATGTTTCCAGACTTGCCTGTACTAGGAAGGGTCAGAGTCAACTCATTCTCTATGAATGTACTCACTTATAATGGTCTGTAATTTGAAATTTCTTAGTACTCTCTTTAGCTCTATTGTTTATTCAAATTTGTTTCAGGTAACAAGTTGATTAATCAATTTAATAAGGATATTCAGTCTGTTTTCCATTTGAAAAATCTAGAGGATAAACACCTCTGCTCTGTGTAGGCTGCCAAATTATGCTAACTATACTTGACTGACAATATATTAGATATTGAACCAAGCAGGATGTCTGAATCACAATGTGATCTTATTCTCAATTCCAAATTGCAGACTTAATCTTCAATTACATTTCACACAGATTTTCCTGTAGTCATTATAATGCATAGTATACATGTGTTACACATACATACTACACAAAGTACACACAGAACACATATTAACATCATTAAACTGTAAGAGTACAGTTTGGGCAATCAGATGATATAATCTTAGAACCCAGCTCAGTTATAGGAGAATTTCAAGACTTTAATGATCTTTCTGCATCTAAAATAGTCATTATTTTAAAATCAAACAATGCCAAAATCAAATAGAAATAAAAATTCAACTTGGAATGAGAGGTAGAATTAGGAGAGCAAGGAAGGGCAATTAAAAAAGAGGTGACTGAACTTTTATAACAGCTACATCAAACTATAATAGAGATTACCTATAATTACGATACAAAACCATATGTGATCAATATTGGATATGATTTAAACCAAAGATGCCTTATAGGTTTCCATGAGAGAGGACACCTCTAGCTAATGTGTCAAAAAACAGTACTGGCTCTAACTCGCTATCAATCACTCTTGGGTGCATTACCTTGTCTGATGAGTCATTCATTCCAAAGACTTTCATAGAGTGGCTCCCAAGCATCAAGACTGTGCCGCTAGGGACAGAGCCGTGAACAGCCCCTCCCTCCTGGAGGCTGGTATTTCAGTGGGGTATGCAAATAGCCAGTTATAAAAAAACTACTCTAGCTCAAGTCCAACACACAAGAATACATGGCGGAGGAAACCTAACCTAGTGGGCAAAGGATGGAAGATTTCTGAGAGGAGAGCGATAGCCAAGCTCTGAGGGGTTCCCAGTGGACCAATAAAAGAAGCAGGGAGAGGGCTGATGTCCAGAAAGCCACAAATATAGAAACCCTGAACATAACCGGCTACTAAAAAGCGCTGAAAGGAAGCCAGTGAGCCTGGCGTGGCGTGAGCAAGAGGAGGTGACCCGAGAGGAGGCAGGTGAGGCAGGTGAGACAAACGCCACGGTCATGTGCCGGAGGGATGCATCCTGTTGGCACTGCTGATCCTGGGGTCAGTCACACTGTCACTGTGGGGCCGTGCCCAGCACATCACAGGATGTTTAACAGTGTCTTTGGTCTTCACTCTCTAGATGCCAATAACCCATCCCTCTGCTCCCGCTCCCCTGAACGCCCTTCTCCCAACCAAAAAAAAAAAAATCTCTAGATGTTATCAAATGTTTTGAGGACAAAATGATTTCAAGTAAGAACCACTGTCATGGGGCCTTTAGGTGATGTTAATAGGTCTGGTCTGTCACCTACACGCAATGAAAAGGCTTGAATCCATTCAGCCATGAGGGATTATTCGAACAGTCCATGTAGAGCAGGGAAATTAAGAGTTAGTTAAATTCCTCACCTGCCAGAGGAATAATTTCTCGAGCCTGGGGAGGAGAAGGGCGGTCATAGGTGAACTGCACCCCACTTGTTCTGCATCATGTAAGCTGCTTGGCAGGGGCAGGCCCGCCAGGAGTGGATTCCTGCTGTCTGCTCGTGTATCTGGACCATTTCTGAGGAGGGACCTTCGCACATCCAAGCAGCCAGGCGGGACGCTCTGGTATCTGCTGATGAATTATGGGGATGCCCGTAAGTATATCGGGGAGGGCCTAGGATTCAGGTGAAAACAGAATGGGGGATGAGTGGCAGACAGTGATTATTAAAGAACAGAATATGGACAATGGTTTTTTTTGAGTATATCCTCACATGTTTGAGCACAAAACCAAAACGTCATATATCACTGCCAGAGCAAATAACAGATTCTGCAAATGAAGTGGCGCCACCGAAAGCAGGGCCGCTCTTTTATTAGAAGCATCACGACTGTGCTGACCTGACCCCTTTCTTCATTAGAACAGAAAGTCAGTCAAATGCTTCCATCCTCGTTGAATCTGCTCTTTTGGAAGAACATGCAATTTGTCCCTGAGGTTTCTTTTGATTTCAGTTCGGCTGCTTTGTTGACTATTTCTATTTAAAGGAAAGCCTGAAAGGTATTTTTTATGTAATTTAATGACAGTGAACCAGGTAAATCTGCATGAGCATCTGTAGGTCTTGCTATGAGGCCCTTACTGGGAAGCACAGAGGAGGCGCGTTTTCTGTAATAACCAGGTGAATATTAATTTTTAGTGCCTGGGCCTGCAATCTTTGTCTTTTTCTCTCTTGCTTTTTTCCTTGTGTGTCTGCCAGTGAACTTGCTGTTTCTCCTCCATCTGTGCTCAGAAACCGAGGCCCATCTGTGCAGGATGAGTTTCATTCAAGCCAATAACCAAGATGCCAGTCAGTGACCTTTAGCGCACTGGAATGGAAAACCCTGCCAGAAGCACCCTCCCGCCCCAGCCAGGTGCCCCACCCAGCACCCAGCACCCAGCACCGGCTCTGAACTGGTCTCGCTGCAGTCCTGGTTCAAAGGTCCAGGCAACCTCCTGACTGTCACTAAACCACTTCATTTTTTAAAAAATATATAACAGATTTTAACTGCATAACAAATATAAGAAATCTAACACGGGCTATACCAGAGTATACTGAAGACTAACAAATTATTTTTAAGTAAAAAATATGTGGATTCCAATGTATATAGCAACTTAGCTTCTTGCTAAAATAGCCATAATATATATATAAAATAGATGTGTGTGATTATTTTGCATTATTAAGGTAAGGTAATGTTGGTTGACAACCCTGTAGAAATGCAAAGGCACAGGTTTCACCTCTTCAGACCTATGTTCCAGCATCACAATCACCAAAGTACCCACAACCCTCCACCAGGCTTCTGAGCTCCCCCACACTGAGCTCGCCCCCCCCCCCAACCTATCTCCCCTTCTGGTAGCCTCAGTTCTGCAGTCAGGTTTCAAGGATTTAACTCTAGTTTTTTTTCCCCTTTGCTTTATTTCTTCATGTTCCACATATGAGTGAAATCATCCAGTATACGTCTATTTCCTTCAGTTCTATTTCACTTGTCATAATCCCATCCAGTTCCATCCATGCTACACAAATGCCAAGATTTCATCTTTGCAGCTGAATAGCATTCTGTTGTGTATATACCACATCTCCCTTATCCCCCACCCCCATCCTTGGGCACACAGGGGTTTTTTCCACAGAGCTGCAATAAACATAATCCCTTCGAATTTTGAATTCTCCAGAAAGATACATAGGATTGCAGTTGCTGGATCATATGATAGGTCTATTTTTACTATCTTGAGAAACTTTTGTGTGGTTTTCCATAGAGGCTGGGCCAATACACATTCCCAGCAACACTGTACGGGGGCTCCTTCTCCAGACTCTTCCCAGACTTGTGGTCTTGGTGATCTGGTCCATTCTTACCATTGTTTTCTCATTCTGAAAACTTCATGATTCTTATTTCACTCAAGTAAATACTGTCGTGATGCCTGCTTCTACGCACTTGCAGCAGAGGCTCGAGCTTCGGTAGGCACAAGAATTACATGTTGTTTACAAGAACGTGTCTGGCATCACTACAGACTTATGACGTGAAACTCACCTGGGATAGGCACAGATCAGCTGTACTTTTAACAAAATTCCCAGGAGAACTTGCACACCAACTTCTGATGGCCAGAATTTAAGAATAACTACTCTATGCTCTACTGTATAATTAGTAATAGCCATACAATGAATTATTAATTGGCCAGGGATAAGTGAATGTAATTGATAATATAAATTATATTAGGCCAGTTAATTTGACAATCTCCTCTACTAGATTGAAAACTCTTTGGAGGAAACAAAACACCTAATCACTTTTGTATCCCAGATCCAATTATATAGGAGATACTCCATCAATTTGAGATATATAGATACACATCTGCATATAAGAACAGCTACTTTAATCAATTTTCTCATTTCACTTGTATACAATAAACATTTCTAGGTATAGAGTGCTCGCTGCATTTATCCCTAGGAAATGTTACACAAGAAAGCAAGACACCAGCTTCCTGGAAAGGAATCAAATGTTCCTCCTACCCATCTTTCCCATGATGAGTACTTTTTAAATATCAATTATTAAAATAAATGAAAATAATCCACATTATACATGGTGATCATACAATCCCCAGGAAGAAATTAGATTACTCCCAAGCCCTCTATCCAGCCTTCTCCCAGACACCCGCTTGGGGATCTGAGTGCTCATCACTGCATTACTCTTTCCCCCAGAAGAGGTCTGAGTCTTTTAAAAAACAGTGAAAATGTTTCTGTCCTTGTACAGTGACTGACAAAGAAAATTCTAGATCCCACACCTGATTTGAGATGTCAAGAGCTCAAAAGCAGGGAAAACATAGAAATGCAAAACAAGGATTAACAAATGTGAAATGTGTGTGCTGGATTTTAATGATACACAAATTAATTTGACGTGTTTGGCTCTATGCACTATGCACAGCTCTCTACTTATTTTTTCTGAATCTGTCCCAAATTGACAAGTGTTTTCCCACTTACAGGGCACTCCACGAAAACTGCTGAGTAAGGGCACTAGGTTTTTCATTCCTAATAAATCACTATAATTTATGTTGTCCCCATCTCCTTGGAGAGGATAATAAGACTTTGATGTACAAAACATATTTCCACCCCCCCCCCAAAAAAAAACCTGGGCTCTGGCCAAGCAGTTGTAAAGCAGAAAATGATGCTTGAGAGCAGAGAATTAAGCTATACTGAGAGAGATCAGTTGCCAAATGGAGCTTAGAATAGAGTATTTTAAAGTAACTCAGATGAAATTAATGTGACATTGCCTCAACGTCAAGGCCATGTTTACAGCCCAGGCTCTGCACGAAGAAGTTCCGGGCTCAGAACTCAAGGAAGGGAAGTTACAGGGGTGGCGGCACCTGGGCTTTAACAAGCCTGATCGCTCGTTTCTTTCAGGCCTGATCACACCCCCGTCCACATGCATCATCTCAATACCTGTCCCGTTCCAGCGCAGCAGTCTGTAAGCGTGTTCTAGTTATTCTAGCTGCCAAGGTGAACTATGCTAAAGGCAGCCTACCCTGAGCATAAACTATGGTGACCACTTCTTTATCTGTCCAAATGCACACCTGGTCTTCCTTCCCCTTCATCAGGATCCTCCCTTTCAAAAGTGATCTCAGTAATAAAATAAAAATTAAATTCTCAAAAAATAGGAAAGAGTTGCCAGCCATCCTGACATCAGCAGAAGGAATGGATACGTCTCCTCCCTACACTATAGCATGAAAATATTTAATGGTTCGAATTGCCCAAAGCTTTTAGTCTAACTTCATAATACCAGTGCAAAAAGCAATACTCTGAGAATTTTAGCCCTTGGCAGCTGCTATCATGTAACCCAGAGTAACACGTGCCCTCTAGTTGATGGCGACAGGAAATGGCATCAGGAATCTGAGGCTGGGGAAGGACCCAGCAGGAGGAGAGGGGAACAGGACTGGGGACAGGTGAGAGCAACAGGGGACATATCTGCTGACCAGGGAAGCCACGACCCCGAGTCCAGCTTAGGCCAGGCAGGCAGCTTGAGGGCTCCGGCCCACGGAACCAACAGAGGCGGATTTTCAGCTGATTTTCAGCTCAGACCACATTCCTTTGATCTGGCCAACTCTCCGCCTCTGCCCTGCAGGTCAGTCACCCTCCAGCGGACATCACTCTGTGGGGCGAACACTTGGGGGACAAGCGGCTTTGGAGAAGTTCATGAGAAACCAGACCCTTTTATCTTTAACTGCCATCCTTTTGAGGTGCTGCTGTCCAAATGCTGTCGAACAGCCGAGGTTCAAAGCTCTCCAAAGTAAAAAACAGAAAGAAAAGGAGCCAGTTTCCCTCCAGCTCCCAAGCCATGTGAACCCAGAGCAACTTAGGACGGTCAGGCTGGCTTCCGCCTCTTCGAACACTTGGCAGAAAGGGGTCGCCAACCTCTGCTCCTCGGAAACTTTGGAAATCACTGTGCCTGATAATTGGAGATCCTGGATATGTTCTAGAAGGAAGGACAGACTGAACTCTCTGCTGGACAGAACGACGGGTCTCTTATTAGCAGAGAAAGGGGCTGAAACACTGACACCAAGTCAGAACCTCTTACTGGGCCTGGGCCCACGCACTCACTGCCACAAATGCAAACACACAGTCATTGGTGCAGAAGAACAGACAAAATAATTTTAACTGGCAGGGCAGAGGGACAAGAATAAGATCCAGGGACCAACCTCCAGTGGGAAGTGGAGCTACAGCGGCAGGAGCTGACAGGCATGGCAAGACCGGCGTCCCCTGGAGCCAGGACCTGCTGCCCTCCACCCTGCCTGGGGCAAAGGTCTACACCCAGCTGGGCCACCGGCCTCCTGCTGTTCACAACAGAGTGAGTTACCTGTTGGTTCCTTATTCAAGGCTCCCAAAAGGAGCGCTGTGCCCCACCCTCTTGCCAGCAGCCCCCCTCAGGATGTGGGGTGAAGCTCAGACACAGCACTGCACAGGCATCTTCCCAGCTGGATTGGGCATGTTTGGATGTTGGGGGGCAAGTCCGGCCCTCATCTGGGAGGAGAAGCAGCCTGGTTTGCAGCCTGGGTGGCTACATGGGCTGCACTGAGGCCCCAGGGAGCCAGCGCTCAGCCACCCCCACATTTCTCCCACCTGACTGGCCCAGAGCAGACTGACATGCTACCTGACATGGACACGCGAAGTAAGTCCCCAGAGTGCTGCGGAGTAAGAAATAAGAACATAATTCTAAGGAAATAGAAGTTCTGACAAATTAAATTGATTTCATCCATGCTCCAGTTGCCCTGTTCATTTCCAGCGTTTTTATGCTGATCACCTCCTCATGCTCCAGTTCTCACATTCTCGGCACCTGTTAATTATCCGTATTCCTTCTTCATCAAATAATATATGCTTTGGGTCGGAATCTGACCAAAGTTTAAAGAAATTAAAAAAGGTTTCATGATCTCCCAGGAATGACTTCTAAGAGACAAATCTAGATTTCACCGCACAATGCACAGAGCACACCCCCCAGGCGTGTTACCATCAAGACGAAGCTGCTCACCCTTTTCTTTCCAAACAAAGTGATATGGATTCTGAAATTTGGGGCCAAAAAAAATTTAAAACAACAAAATATTTATTTAGGTCCACTTATATATATTAGGTCCACCTAAATATTTAGGTCCACTTTCGGAATTAGGCTCGACAAACTTTTGCTATGACTCCTGTTAGAGAAAAAGAAGTCACTCTCATGCTGACATGACAGATAGTAGCCTGGGGCTCTATTAAAAATCCCTGTTTATAAAAATTGAGCATCTCTGTACTTCCAAGACCCTAACATGACACTTTCTGATTTTCTTTTCCCCTTTGCAAGGCCAGTCCAATGACAACGGCGACCAT
The DNA here is from genome assembly GCF_014898055.3 of Talpa occidentalis. Classification (NCBI taxonomy): domain Eukaryota; kingdom Metazoa; phylum Chordata; class Mammalia; order Eulipotyphla; family Talpidae; genus Talpa; species Talpa occidentalis. Next base: position 84,487,259 of record NW_023601653.1, read on the forward strand.
AAAAGCGTGCAAGAAACCTTGTTACTCCCACACACGTCCAGCAAGCGGCCTCCCCAGGCGGTACTGCGAGCCGAGTGCCAACAAAAGTCAGGGACGAATCCTCCTGCCTGCAGTAAGAGACTCCAGAGAAGGCCCAACGAGTGCTGCGAGAACTTAAGAATAAGAACTGTGAGCCAAGTAAAATCTGAAGGGAAACAGTGAATTTGGGAAGGAAGCAAACCAGCTAGAGAAGGGACAAGAAATGACAGGACACCAAGGTCAACCTGGCCCAAATACCTGGCCCCTGGCCCCAATACCGGATCCAGAAAACACAAATTCTGTGATGTGCCCTTTAAAATCTCCCCTTGGCTCCAAAAGACTCAAGTCTGTTTCTGATACTGTTTGACCCCCGAATTTAACCTGTTCCCGTGTTTGTAGTATTTCAGAGCTAGAAAAATGAGTCCAGAGACGTCAGTTCCTGAGCTGATTTATTGCCATCCAATTAGGAAGCTCTCGGCTCACTGATCAGAAAAAAAGATTAAAGGAAAAACAGATACTATAAAGGCTAAACTTCTGTAATCTTCCGTCTCAACCGACTCCCCCAAAAGATATACAGAACCTAATTTAGTGGGGGTTATAAATCACAGCAAGCGTTCAAGGAAAAAACTAGATGTTAACATTTAAACTGTTCCTTCTGTATGTCTGTGTATTGTTATCTGACTGATAAAAGTATTTTTAAATGAAGCAAAAGATGTCTTTATTTTGACTGATTACACAGAATAAAGATAGCTAAGATTTAAAGACACGTGTATAAAGGAAATGTAATTATAAAAGTAGAGATACTGTACAAATTGAAGTAAATATTGTTACAAGAATTGTTAATTTTCCCACTTTATCCTAATAGCCTATGCTTTACTAAGTCAGCAAAAACACTGGTCAGGATCAATAGATGAATAACTAACACCCTGTGGACTAAGGGATTTGTCTTGGTCTGATGGTTATTTAACAGATTACAGCTCCGTTCTCTGGAGGGTACCAACACTTCAACAAACTGCTTGCAAAATCCCAAGAATATTAAATTATACTTGTATTTTTTTAATTCCTTGGGCTAAAACACAGAGAATATACATGGAGGAAAATGAAGATTATCTCAAAATTAGAAAAGCAAAAGAGACAATAATTAGGTTAGAAACGAAAGCATCAACATATGTGCTGATCTGTTGATAAGTGATGAGCATTTTCTCAGCAAGATACTTTGATCAATTCTGATGTCTAGTCAACATCTCGATGGTAGCAGGATCTGTAAAAGAGACTGAAGTCGGAATGCAGGGAGAGAAACAGACCTGGTTGTAGGAAACCTGGATTTTAGAGTCTGCACGGATGTGCTGCAAGGTATCTGGCGAGCCATAACCTCCCTAACCTTCCTCTTTTCCTTAGTCGACCGGCTCACTTATGTCCCAGAGCCATGATTAAATTAGATGGTGTAGGCGACATCATTTAATAAATTATAAAGCCCTAAGTAAGAAAATGCATTACTATTATTAATATTCAGCTCAACAGAGGAAACAACCTCAGAAATAATGAAGAATAAATTTGATTAGGTACTGGGTTTATTTGATCACAGAATACTATTAAGTTTCATTAAGTCAAATTCCAATTGTATCATTTTTTATTAAAGTAACTATCATTTTTTAATTGTACCATTTTTTATGGAAGTAACTATGGTTTACAAAACTGCCCATTATTTGGGACCACAGCTCACAACTCTTCACCTGTGTATTTCCACACCTGCCCTCCAAGGCCCCCACCGTCCTCTACCACAGACCACTGCACCTCCTTCCCTCCCTTCCGCACCCCCACCCTGCACTCCAACAGCCTCAATTCCCCAGCGAGATTCTAGGGTCTATTTTGGTTGGGTTTTGTCTGTTCCTTTGCTTTGTTTATGCTCCACATGTGAATGAAATAATCCTGTATTTGTCTTTCTCCTTCTGACTTATTCACCTAGCAGACTCCCCTCCAAATCTACGTTGCCCCAAAGTAAGAGCTCATCATTTTTCTAGCAGAGAAGTATTTATTCCATTGTGTATTTATACCACATTTTCCTTATCCTCTCATCTGTCCTGTAGTTTGCATAACTGTTATTGTAACAAGTGCCCCAGTGAGCACAGGAGTGCGTATATCCCTTAGCTTTGGTATTTTTGCATCCCTTGGATAGATCATATGGTTAATCTATTTTTAATTTTTTGAGAAACCTCCATGCTGTTTTCCAGAGGGGAGAAACCATTATGGTTTCCCACCAAAAGGTTCCTCTTATTCCATATTCTCACCAACACTTCTGATATTGGACATTCTCACAGACGTGAGGTGGTATCTCTTTGTGGTTTTGATTTGATCAGTGATGATCAAATGAGCTTTTTTTCATGTGCCTGCAGCCATCTGCATCTCTTCTTTAGAAAAATGTCTATTTAACTCTTCTACCCATTTATTGGTTGGGTTAATTGTTTTCTTTTTGTTGGGCTGTATGAGTTTTTTATAAATTTTGGGCTATGCAAATTTTTAAAGCCATTTAACCAAGTGTCAGTGGACATTTTTTACAAAACTTACATTTATTTTATCACTCAAAGTTCTCACAATTTCACATTTGGCCAAGTATGTAAAGCAAGAGAAAACATCCATTCTTATTGGCGAACCACATGAGACATCTCCAGAAGATCCGCAGCAGCCTGGCAGCCGATGCTCACACCACAAGCTGGTCGCTGTAAATGAGCGGCACGCCAGGGTCTGCTGGAGCTTGCTTTCAAGAGCCACTTTTGTCTATTTTTCCAACTCCATGTTCACTGATGTCAAGTCGGTAGCTTTAATCAGTCAAGGGGGAAGTATCTACACCACACAAACTGGAAAACTATACAAACCAGAAATTTGGTCCTGTTCTAACGAACTGATTGCCAAGCCTCTTCCAGCTGGCCTCTACCATAAGCAGGCTGCACTGGCACTATAAAAAGCACACTTGAATCCCTTCTCATCTTTCACACCAGAGGGTTGTCCAGGATTTCCAAAATGCTAACACATTCTCGTTTTAGCTGTCACTCTCTTCAAGGAGACACACCTTCACAGCATCCTTAGTGTTACTAAATTATGCCAGAGTAAAGAAAACTTTTTTGCTAAATCAGCTCCTGGTATTGCTCCAACATTTCAGTTCTGTGTTTCCTGACAGCTTGGAGTTTAATTACATTCTTTCATTCATCCATTCAGTAATCTTACTATTCAGACCTTCAACCCAGTGAGGCATACAGTTTACTCCTTACTCCGCCTCCTGTCTGCTTCCTGCAAAGGATTCATCAGGTTCCAAAACGAGTGTCCATTTTTATTAGAATAAATGCAAGATATGGAGACAAATGTCCAATTTTTTCATGATAATGAATGCAAGGGCTATTACTAATAACTTTGCTTGGCTAGTATATGCTCCATGGTCTATGCCTGGTGCTTATGATAGAAATGAATCAAGCATAGTTCCTCCTTAGGGAGGGCAGAAAGACCAAGTGTGGCAAGCAAATCTAAGAGACCGCTTCCCTACCTTATTAACAACTAGAAAATTTTGTAACGGCAAGAGAGTAGCACCAAAATTTCGTAAGAATAGGAACAGCAAGAAAATTTTGAATTTCCAGGAGAATTTCAAAAATACACATTTGCTCATTGCATAGGTACTTCAATGCAACTCACTTAGCTTGTAATCACAAAGAGTGAAATACTTGTCACCTGTCTGAGGAGACAGACACGTGGAGAAGAACGTGCGTTCAGTGGCGTTATACTCTAGTATGAACCACACACCAGAGCCTCAACAGCAAGCTACACTTCAGTCCCGAGAATTGTAACAACGGGGCCAGAGGAAAAAAATGTTTAAATCATTAAATAAAAATGAAACTCAGACAAGCATGCCATCTTTCCAATACTATTCTCTCTACCCTTCAAAAAATGAAACATTATGCTAATAGAGTAGCTCCCTTTCAACTACTTGATCCATTCATAATGTTACGGTTGTCACATAACAAAAGTTATGTTCACTACACCTTAACGTCATAGACTGTTACCAAGTGAAAGCACTGTTCAGCTGAAATCGTGCAATTAACAACTTATATCTTTTGTAAATGAAAAAACTTATACTGACCCCTATTATAAAAATAATATCAACTTCAATAAGCAAAATGAAAAAAGTGTTAACTTTTCCAATTTTCATGAATACATGATTAAAGTATAAGAATTAAATGTCTATACAAAATAAAAATTCATTTTGCCCAGAGGAATACAAAGTAATCTGCTCTTAAGAAAGCTGAATTATAGTAATAAAAATTACATTTATCCCAAGAGAGTTCCTGAATGTATCTTTTCATTTAATTAAATAACTTTGCTGTTATTCAGTGTGGCATTTTTAAGATTTCATTCAAAACCACAATACTCAATTTACATATTACTACTCAATTTTTATGCACATATGCAATATCTTGAAAAGGCCTATGGCAAATAAGGTTCATATATAATTAGACCAGGAATCAGCAAATATTTTCTACAAAGGGTCACACAGTAAATATTTCAGGCCTTACAGAGTCTATGTTGTCTGGTGCAACTATGAACTGCAATGCAGGACACAAGCAGCTGTATACCAAAGTAACGAGCATTCCAAGCGTCATGCAACTTACAAAAATGGTCCACAGTCCACAGTTTTCCAACCCCAATTCCCATTTTAAAAATTTAACTGACATCCTCATAGGTGCCTCTGACATTTACCAATAGCTCCTTGTTTCACCTTCTGGGAAGACTCCCTCAATGTGCACTCGAAGAAGTGGGTGATTAGGAGCTTTTACATATTAACATTTATTCTCAACTCTTTTATGACTATATCCCCTTAACAGTCCTTCTATTACCTGGTATGAATAAGCAGAGAGTATGCTCTCAGCATAGGCAACTGTTCCATCAGTTCCGTTACCTTGATAAAAGTTGCTCTACCTAAATTCTGTGCAATAACTTCAGGATCTGATCCCAAACATAGATGCAAAAGTAAGATTAAAGAGAACCTGCATATTGTGTAAGATAAGATACAAAGAAGATTGCATGCAAGCCCTGATGTTGATTGTTTGCTAAATAGGGAACACAGTTTTTAAAATAAGACACTTTATTTAAAGTAAGTTATTTAAATATAATTTGAAAGTTTACTGAGACGTGTCCTGAGTTAGTTCTGATATTTTTCATAAATAATGTAAATATTGGCTTGTTTTAAAAATAAAAGGTCAGGGGAGTAAAGGTTGAAAGGTTTGTGTTCCTTTTATTGCATAGTAATTTCTGGGTTGAGTAATATGCCAAAATATGGCAAAGATAAAAAAATTTAACCTCCTGGCATCTGTGAGTCAATTATTGTGATACCAGAAAGACCTAAAATGAGGGCTTCTTTAATTCATTGTCATCCAAATCAAACTCATTAAAGCATATGAAAAGGAAACAGTTCATCTTCCCAGATTAATATTTTCTCAGTAATATATTTTTCCTTGTTTCATCATTACAAGATGCTGTTCTGAGTACATATATTAAATCTTTTGGTATATTTTTCAAAATATCCCTATTATTCTTATGAGTTCAAAAGAGTACCTTTACATATATAGAACATGCAAAGACCCTGCACAGAGAACCTAACAGGCAGTGTATATGGTTATTACATGGAGATAACACGCAGATAATTTACTAACTTTGAAATGATGTCAACCATAGACAAGTTAAAATGTGTCGTTCGCGCTATTTAATACACTTCCATGTGAAATATTTGTTTACTAAAAAATCACTTTATCATAAAATAAAGCATGCAAGTTCAGGGGTTCCAGGGAGCCCCTCAGTCTGCCACTAACACAATGACAGATTTTATGGCTCACAACCATGACGTGAATATGGAGGCACGTCTGAGAGTCCACAGACTCAAATACGGACATGACACGAGGGGGTTTTGCTTTGCCTTTTCAGCCCTTTTCACCATTAGTGCCTCAGAGTTAATGTAAAGTCTTTCCCACTGTAATGCCAACAAAGCAACGATTCAAAACTGAAGTTCCAGGGCACTAAGTCTGAGTCTTAGACCAGGTGAAATCTGAGTTCACCTCAATGCAGTCAGCCTGAAGCAAATGGATTCAAGGTACAGGGCATTGGAAGTTTCAGCCCACTAAAACGTATTTTAAAAGAAAGGGAAGGTCTATTTTCTGTGAATTTCATTTTAAAGCAAAGGCAGTATAATGGTACTTCCAGAATCTCATAAACTTTGAATAAAAATGGAGCAGTTCACACTAAATGCTTTGTTTTATAAAGTTCTCCCAGATACTTGAAGTATGAAAGCTGCCACTTTACATAAAACAACATTCTGTTCTATAAAGCTGTTTTCTAAATATGTAACATGGTACATTTCATGGTATTTTAAAATGCATTGTTTTCTGGACCTGCACTTATTGGTGATGTCAGGAGGATTATAAAACAGTGTCACAATTTTAACTATAGAAACATTATGATTTCAACACAGAACCCATATTTGAAATTTATTTTTAAAATCATTTTTCTATCTTCTCAATATAGTTAAGGAAAAAAAGTATTCCCATTCATGCATGGTTTTCCTCCCTCACAATAGAAGTTAATATAGAACTCATTCCAGAATGATCTTTTTAAACACCTCCAACACAAGAGCTTCATCTGACATTCCATCTACAATTTAGTCAACTTATACAATAAGTAGAGTTATTTCCAAATTTAGTTACTACTGACATTAATTTTGACCGTCATCAAAGAACTAAGTTTATCAAAGATGATTATTATGTGTTATACAACTCACAATTACTATTTTGCTGACACTTCAATGACAAACTAGAAAGAGTGCAAAAAAATCATTTCAAGGAATAGTACCTCGTTTCCAAATCAGAAAACAGCAGTTGTCAAAAGAGATACTAGCAATCTAAGTTTTAGGTAAGTCCCAAAATAAATTTAGGGCTCAAAACCCACATTTACTTAATTAAAAGATAGGATAAAATCAAATTTAACAAAATATTAAAATATACTGAATGTTAATAACAGAGTCTTCGTAAAATCTTTCCGTTACATGTTTGTATACGTACTGGATTGCTATTAAAATCTGTTCCTAATTAGAGGCAACTGTCTACATCCTTTGAAATCCGTAAATTGTTATACATAAATGTAAGTATAAAAACCAAAGGTAAAACACTATTCTTGCTTAGAGTTTCTCTATATATCTATAGCTCACTTCTCACACAAACCCAATTATTAATAGACAAAATCTACAATATCTACAATACCTAAATTTCTGACGAATGTAGAAAAGTTATTCTCTGCATTTAAGGACAAATTTTCCTTCCTGATGTTATTAAATTTTTTAAATCATTTCTCTTTTTATTACTTTATTCATCTTCTCTAACTTGTTTTTTTATTGGCATGTGCTGGTGGGGGAAGGCCAGGGATTTCTGAAGTTGAGTAACAAAAGGCAACCCACACACTAGGTAGACCGCTGGCTTCCAAGAAGTTTCAAACATTCTGTACTTCAATTCAGCAATATGCTATTATAGTAACAAAATTCCCTCAAACATTTCAACATAGAGAATATCATGACAGAAAAGTAGCTACTTAGAATGAACAAAACTTAGAAAACAACCTGGTGTATATAACCCTCAGTGTAGTTGTTAATAATAATAATAATAAACAGAGAAAGAAGTAATAGCAGGACATGACCTAACCGGTCCCTATCAGGCTTTGGTGGCTTTCCTCCTTCACATTTTAAAAGGACAGGGTTATTAGAAAAAGGAGAGATGGGGAAAAAGAGAGGCAGCTGCATAGTCAAGGTGGGCAGCCTGAGAGTGTAATAGCAGAAAAAAAATTATTCTAGAACTTTCAGAGACCAAGAGGGATGATCCACAGGCATCCCTGCCAACCTCACATCCCTCACAACACACCTACTCTCAGCAACCCCAGCCTTCCGCCGCGCCTACTCATCGGCCTGGGGGGGTCTGAGGCCCTGAGAATTTACAAATCCAAACACACGCGGGTCAAGGATGTTTTGTCATCAAGGGAAAATGAGAACTCTGTCGTTTACAGAACCTCATCAGGAGAGGTCAATTTTTTAAATCATGAGATGTCGCCAATTAAGAAGCGTCAGACGTAGTGACCACAATTCTGACTCTGTGTGTGTGTGTGTGTGTGTGTGTGTGTGTGTCTTAATGATTAATGGGGCTGAAACTATAATTCTGAGTTTGATATTTCAACTCAACCAGTATTTATACCTGTGCAAAACTTATCATTCACAAAGGAAAACAAGTCTTTTCTTGCACACCACTTACAAAATCCACAGGCTCCAGAACTGCACCACTTTATAAAACAGTTGGCTGCAAGTGTTAATGTCACTAGAGAGTGCCTGTGAATGTGAGAAAATCTTCAGATAAACTACCATTTCCCTGTGACTAGGAACAGTCATTTTTCACAGACTAAGGATATCGTAAATTAGTAACTGAAAAGTAAAACAGTCTTCCATACAAGCAGAGGCTAGTAATCTTCTCCTAAGACACCTCAATTTTTTAATGATAAAGTATCAGACAAAATTTTACTCCCCTCTTATTATCAAAAAGAACCTTCAAGAAATATTCAGGTGGGGCCTCCCTGGTGGCGCAAGGGGTTAAGTCTCAGCACTATGAAGCTGTCCGCAGCCTCTGCAGTGCCGGTTCGATCCCCACCGGCCTGGAGGAACCCACATGGCGCAGCAGACCTCTCCTGTCTCCCCGCTGCTCCCCTCAGCAGTGGGTTTCAGTAGATCTGCCTGTTCTGCTCCCCACTCTGTCTCTGGTGAGTCCTCTCACCCCCACACCTCGTCCTACACCTCAGCTCTTGAATGCATAAATAAATAAATCTTTTAAAAAAGAAATGATGTCTGCTAAATACCTAGGTATCATTGAAAGAGCAAAATATCAACCTTTACAATTAAATCTGCATTTTATGCTAGTTTTTTAATGACTTATTTCCACTTGACCCTGTGTCTCTTTATAACTTTCCTTTTTACTCTTTTGTAATATTTTTTGGTTTTACTTTTTGATTTGTTTAGCTTCCGCTGAACAGGAAGAATGAATATTAGTCTCAGATCTTCAATTCTACAAACCCCATTCCATAATTCCATAGTGACTTGATTCTATAGCCACTGAAGGATAATTCCTTTTCCCTTGGATTCTACAAAAATAGAATAAGGCCCTGACTTTGCAAACACAAATGCCAGCGCAACTCAAAATAGAGCCCCTTATTATTTCTCCCTCATACAAGAGAAGTGAGGAACAACCTGACAAATACAACTGAGAAGAGGCGAGAACTCGACCAGGTGTAGCTCTGACCTGGGCTGACTGTGGCTCCCAGTGGCCCCCGGCACATCGCAGTTTCCCGTGCAAACCAGCACCGCGTCTCAGCACAGACACAGCTGCAGGAGGGAGCTGGGAGGTCCAGCGAGGCGGGATTCTCTTGTCTAACCTCACCCCAGCTCTCTTTTGAAAAGCTAACAAATATCAAAGCTCAACTAGTTTTCCTGCTGGCATCCAAAGAGCAATTATCGCCTCTTTCACCTGCCTCCCTGGAACAGGCCTCACGTGGTGAAGCAAGGGGCCCCCATCACACAGTCGAGTCGTCCAGCCAGCTCACTTGCGCTAGAATATGGACACGGAAAAGTCACAGAATCCAAATTCCTTCACCCAGCCATGCGTCATCTTTGACATCAAATAGAGGATTTCAAATATTTTGAACTACCTGGCCATGTCATCACCGCTGGGGAATGTGAGCCTGCAGCTCACGTGACTCACCTGTCCTAAAACACTGCCTGTCACAGTAACCCATGAAGCAGTGGGTTTGTGCCGACAAAATGCACAGGTGTCACCAACACGTCACCAACCCCGCTGGCCACACAAGCAGGACAAGTCTCCTCAGAAGCCCTGACGCTGAACGTCACTTGCTGGATTTTCTTCGTGTTGTGGACATTCTTGTGCAGCAACATCACAAGGACACCGCAAATCATCTACCCTCCAAAAATGAACAAATTCAGCTCAAAAGCCCCGACTGCAAGAGCAGCAGAGTGACCTTGCATGACTTCTCTGAAGGGCAAGAGCCTGCGTGATGTATGGGCGCAGCATAAATGGTTTCTGGCTCCGCACTAGGGTCCTGCTGTCCAGGCTGACCCCCTTGCACTGCCTGGACAGTCTGCTAACCCTTTCCAGTTTATCTCTGACCAGAACAGAAAATCCCTAGCAGCACAGGAGCAGGAAAGTCTGTAAACAGAGATTTCTTTAAAGGTTTGTCTTGTTTATATTCTGTAAATTGACTGGAAAAGCATCTAATCCTTCATTACATACACACCTACCAATTTATCAACATGAAGAACATGCTGCACTCCATCAGCGACCTTCTTTTATCTACAGCCACCCTCAGAAGTTACATGCCCTAGAAGTTCACCAACTTGTATTTTAGCAGCATGAACAACTTGCAGGAGACATGAGCACTAGATGTTTGTGAAATGCCTTAAACCTTATAATGACACTAGCTACCAAGTTGAGTAGTTCCTAAGCACCAGGTTGACTTGTAAATAAACTTCTTACATATGTATGTTGGGTCTAAGTACTTGTTTCTTATACTTTGGGAAAAAAGAAATCAAATAATATATCACTACATGGGAGACCCAATTGCCACCCTTGGGTGTTTGAATTTTAGTTTTTCTACATGGTGAGAACTACACAATAGTGACCACACACATTGCTTTAGAGTCAACGTGCAGCGTCCATCATGAACACTGGAAAGATGTGCTAACATTTTAAAATAAAAATCTTAGTTTGCCTATAATGCTTGTTATGGCCAATGTGCATATGTTGACTTCTTTGTAAAATTTGTTACAAAGTGGACTTATATTTATACATTTGTGCTTGCTCGTTTTGGGAGTAAAATTAATTTTTCCACCCATTCATTCTTTCTTGCACCATCTGAGACCAGTTCTCAGTAAAGAAATAGAGGAAATTTCCAAAGGTAAAGAAGTCTTTCTTTTTAAGGTATTTATGGTGCTCTGTTCTATTTTTAGAAGCTTACTGGGGAATTTGAGTTTAGAAGGTGTATTGGATGAGGTATAATAATAGCAATGGCCTACAGAAACTTCTTCATCTCTTTCTAAAACTTATACAATTGGCAACTTTTTAAAAGCAAACCTCAAAGAATAGAATTCTTTCCATCTAGACAAGAAGTGTGGGTATGTGGGGGGGTCCTTGCTTATGGGGGTGCATGCATGAGAGAGGAGGGAGAAAGGGAAAATAGGCTCCAAACTCACCAACCATATATTGAAAAATAGACTTTAAAATAAGCCAGCTGGGAGCAATAACCATAAAAGCAAATACAGTGAACAGTCTGAGCATTCACTTGATTTAATTGAAACCCAAAGACTCTTGGTGGCAGTTCTTTGGCGAATGAGTTAATGCTAAATGCTCCCTTACTGATGCAGAAAGTGCACAGCTCCTTCTCCTATCTGCTGGTAGCGAGGCTCCACCAATAGCAAGAAAACAAACTGTAATTATCCAGTGAGCTAAGGATCATCTAATGGCATATTCAGAAATCCCATGTAGTTCTACAGAAGTAGCATCACGACTACTCCTAGAAAAATCCCCTAATTCCCTTGGCTCTGAATACCTCCCCTAAAGGCTCAAGAGCCATGAAGATCATTCTGCGCATCGCCAAGTATCAGTACATGTTCTTGTTTGTCTCTTTGTTATTTACCATGTCCACGTCTGCAGGGACCACTTCTAGTTTATTATAGTCTCATCTCTCTCTTGATTATAAAACACAAAAGTCTCAGCTATACCAAATTTCAAATAGAGTAGTCAGACTCAGAATGTGAGACAGATTAACCCACCCTAGAATCACTCAGTGCCCGCCTATAACACCTAACGAAATTAGGTCTTATTTAAGATACAAACTGCAAGGAGTGTTATTCAAATAAAAGGCAAAAAAGGTCTTTCTTTCAATGAATATTCATGAGACCTACTATAAATAGGCGCTGCTCCAGGCACTGTAAATACAGCAATGAGGAGAATTTGTGAAGTTTTCGAGAAGCTTAGAGCCTAATGGGTCAGCAGGTGATAAATGCCGTGACAGACTGAAAGTAGCAACATGATGGAGAGCAGAGGGACGGGCCTTTCTGAAGAGGTGCATTTAGGCTGAAATTGGAATGTCAAGAAGAAAATAATCTTATGAAGATAAGGAGGAAGAGGGAACACTCAGTGCACAGGCGGAGGCTGCAAATAAGTGGGGCGTGTGACAGAGCATGAAGAGCTGGGACGAGAACAAGATGGCGGGAGAAACTCAGGCAGCTCCTGCAGACTTTGTGACCTGAGTAAAGAGAACAAATGTTCTTCTAAGAGAGATGAGCAGCCTTGAGGGGATTTTAAGCAAGGAGAGTGACACGCTCTTAGTCACATCTTTAAAACATTACTTGGGATCCACAGAGGATGGACTGTGAGGGAACAACCATCCAGGGGAGTAGTCCAGAGCCAGGCGGTGCTTGACTGGAACTAGTTAAGAGGAAGATGTGAAAGGTGTTCTTCATACTGGGGGTTGAATTTCAGGTTGAGTTGGGGGTTGATTTCAGTGATTGACTTGGCTAGGAGAGCATTCGTTATTAATAGCTATTTTCATTAAAAGTGCAAAAATTAATGGAATCAAGAGTGATTAAAGTTTGTGCTGTTGTCCTTGCACTTCCCAGAGTTAACACTCCCAGGGAGAAGCACCTGTGTGGCAGGACCAAAGGAACTGGACACGTCTGTGTCTGGGGAAGATGGGCCACCACAGCAGGACAGCACAGGTGTAAGTTTTCCACCAGGTGCCGTGAATTTTTTTGGCATTGCAAGAATCTTGAGATTGAAGGACTCGTTTAAAAAGAAGAATTTTTATGTCCCTCAAATTCTGGTCCATAACCAGAACCAAACAACTGCGTTGTTTTGAGTGTTATGTTGTATGATCCAACTATAATTCATGAAGATTATTAAATGGTGATAAATTTGTCAATTTGTGAGCTTTTGCATGAAGTCATCTTATAGACAAAGCTGTTTCATCCCTAAAACAGATATAGAATGCTTTAAAAACAAAGTCTATTTCCCTCTTCTGAAGCCACATCCTTCAATCATCAATATATTTTCACAAATACCATTAGCGAAGTTATATTTGCAATATTCACATCCAGTACAGCCAGAATCCTTTTATCTACATGATTTTTAAATATTTAATGACTGCAGGAAACTTATCACACATGAAAGGTGGACATGGGCGGTTATATTTTCAGACACCAAGTATTGCACCAAGAATGTAACATTCTTCTCATTCTTCAATGAAGTGTTTACACAGGAAAGGCAACTATCGCTTGAGTACGTACAGTGTGCCTGCCAAACATGTACTATTTTTTTATCTTATATAATGTGTAAATTAGTCAACAATGTATTACGTATCCCATTACGAGAGAAATAAAGACAGAACCCATCATGAGACATGCTAGCTCTTCACCAAAACCACTTGTTCTGTTAGTAATGAAGTTGTGGATGGGATATGGGTGCCGGGCTCGAGCCCCGGCTACCCCCCAACCCAGTTCCCTTGGGGTCAGATGTGGTCACGTGTTCAACGCTTGCCAATGGATTAATGGCGGAAACAGTGTGCACAAATTCCAACTCGGTTGACTGAGTAGAAATTGCTGGATCTAAATTAGACTCTCTCCTTTTCACCGCGACAACGACCATTTCAGCCCAAAATGACTGTGAGGAGTAGAGTTGCCAGCTAGTTGAAAACATCTAACTTAACACTAAACATCTAACAACCAATATTTTGAAGTCTGTTTGCCTTAGTAGCATAACCTGCCCCAATACACACACAGTCACACGCATGTGCTTGTGTGTTCTATAGTGAATAGCCAACAGGGGCTTTTGCGTTTACACATTAATCAATTAATAAATCAATTAAGGTGAGACCAAAACACCAAGAACACCCATATGAGCTACAGAGAAAACTATTGCTTTCTGATTACTATGTTGTTAACAATAACATGTCAGTCATATGGCTTAGAATTTAAATTTTATAATTTACAAAATCTCTCATCTGATCCTCATTATACTCCTTTTATTTTGTGGCCCCAACGCTAAAATTCAGAGCCGTTAGTCACTTGCCAAATGGTATCCAGCTGTCAACTGTCATGGAAGGGTCTCGTCCAACATCTGTCTTTTTAGACTGTATTAAACTGCTTTTTTGTGGCATTTTCTCTAATGTTTGACTTGAAAATCTCAGCTAACTGAACTGTACATTTGAAAAGGGAGGTGAAATGTTGTTATAGTTAAAATTAGCTGAAAATAAGACTTTCCTAAACCTATGTATTTGAGTCTGTTGTAATACGTATTATTCTGAAAAATCCAACAGACCTATGTCGTGAAAAAGGAAAAGAAAAACGAATAATAAAGTCATATTAGGATTAAAGTCACTTTGGGAAAAAAACTCCATATTATCTTTAAGTTTTCTTAGCCGGATAACTCAGTGAGACTTAAAGTGTGAGATATAGAAATTGATTTTTTTAAATATTTCCAGTGAAAAATCTGAATACCTCTTTTCAAAGTCAATTATCTGTCCCAGGTTTCAGCAAAGTCTTGTGATGGACATAATACGTGGCACAGTTGTATTTTTCTGGCTTCCTACGGGCTTTGTAGCTGTCTCCCTTGATAAAATGTACGGCCATGGCTCTTCCAAATTCTTCTTTTGCTAAGATCAGATATCACAAGCAAGTGTGTGTGCCCTGGCCAGAAGCTCTCCAGAAGCATCTCTCGCCCATCTTGAGTCTTACTTCTGTGCCCACAAGAGAAGGAAGGGACACAACAACTCTGAGAATTCTTTACTCCACTGCATTAACCAGCACTGCTATTAAATACACAGTGTAGAGGAATACATATAAAGTTTATTTCTTATCCCCCAAATTATCTTTGTGTGTGTGTGTGTGTGCGTGTGTATAAGTCCTAAAGATGTAAACAGCTACTCAGAGGAGCACCAAAGACTCTAGGGAAAATAATAATATGAAACTGGAAGCTTAAAAACAAAAAAGATAAAAGCTCATAAGTGATTTCTGGAAGAAATAACGTTTCAGTGAAATTTAGTCTCCCCAAAATTAGTCAAGATTTAGGTGATTCATTTTCTGAGAGAGTTAATATAAATGAAAATATTATATATTCTTCCAATCTCAGATAATTATTATGGAGCCACCAACCATAAAAGGAATTATTCAACACTAGATAAATTATTAAATTCTTTAATTACCAACCTAGAGAATCATCGTTGGTTCACTTGACTAGATCTCTCTCTAAAATCAACAGTTTAAAGACATTTCTTCCAATTAATTTGATACCAGTGATTTCAGAAGCTGCAAAACATATGAACATGGTTCACTATGATGCTTTTATTCTGTGCTCTCTTTTCTTTAATTGACAAAGAAACAGTCACTGATATTTTGGCTCAATGTCATGGTATAAGCTATCTTTTATAGGAGAGTAAATTAAAAATTAAAGTTTCTGAAATTAGCAAGTAATAATTGTTTAATTACAAAAGAGGAAATGCTGGGTAACTTCTTTCTGGATTGTTGAAGGTATCATTGTTGGTCTAGAAGTGAGGCTCACAGGGGGTGTGGCTGATTTCCAATTAAAAAATTATTTTAATGACTGCATCATTAATCCCTCTGCAGCTATGCCACAGGCATGACAAAGCATGGAAGAAATTTTGTAAAGTTATAAAACCTCTTTCCTTCCTTAGCTGCCCAGAATCACTCTGTCAAATTCTCTTTCACATGCGCTGACCACCGGCCAGTGTTTTCCAGGACTCCCGACCTCCGATTATTTTCTTATTATCCCACATGCTCACCCCAAGATAATCTCACCCACACTCATCCCAATTCATACCAACATGGTGATGATGAAAATCCCCATCTTTGACAAAAACCTCATTCTAAACCCCCAGCTCATATTTTAAACCCCTACTTCCCTATCACAGGGGCTTCAAAACTCAACATGTCCCCACATTTGCTAAGAACTACCTCCCCTTCACATCCACATAAACTGCTCACCCTCCTGCCTTCCTTCCTGCACGACTGCTTCAGTCTTGCCCTCTGGAGCTTTGTCATTTACCCCCTCGGCCTGGCTATCCACCGCTGCACATGGTCAGCCTTCCCGCCCCGGAGCCAGCCTCGCTTCACGAGGAAGAGAACATTAAAGCTCCTCTGTGTAATTTACTTTGTCCCCTGGAGATCCATGCAGTCCAGCTTGTAAGCATAGTCCACAGATCTTTCTCGAAAACTCTACACGGGCTTCCAAATACAGCCTTTCACTCTGCAGGGTCCCATGCAGTCAACCGAGTCGGGCGATATCCCCAAGGCCATGACACCACCTACACCCACTCCTCTCCCCAACTCAGTCCTCTAAGAACCGCACACTAACATGGCTCCTGGACGCCCCCCAGCTCCAAATAATTCCATGTATGTGAAAAGAAATCTAGTTAAATTGCTGGCCTCACACACCCAGATACACCTAAATCCCTGCTTAATCTCAGCTGTGACATATACACACGTGTGTGTCCCCAAGTCTGCAGACTCAGTTCACATGTTTCATGATCCATCATCCACCTTGGTCCTCATCACCAGGGCAGAAAATAAACCGACAACAGAGAAAGGAGCACGAATTTGAAATGCCGGCATTTATAAAATACCAATGTCATCACTTATAAAGACCTATTTTACAAATTAAATTCAAATTATTTATTATTTCTGATAGGCCTAAGGGGTTGGAGTCAACAGTATGGCTTGATCAAGACTTAATGGTATGTTGTTACTTCATCCAGGAACAAAACTCAGAATTCCTGTCTCAAAATAATTTGGGGATATTCAAGTTAATCTGGTCCAACCTACTCCCTTTTTTCAGAAAATGATGCTCACATAAAGTAAATCAAATGACACACTCAAGGCAAAATTAATCCCTTAATCCACATCCATTGATTTACTGCTGTTGTATGAAGTTGCCACCAACTTGGCAACTTAAAACAGTATGAATTCATTAGCTCAAAATTGCACACACCAGATGTCCAAGCACAAAGACTGGTTTCTGTTCAGTCACACAAACAACAGCATAGGTGTCGACCTGGCTATGTTGTCCTCTAGAGCTCAGCAGCTCTTCCAAGTCCAGACAGCTGCGGCAGAGCTCAGTTCCTTGCAGCCGCTCCCAGGCCATCAGTTCCTAGATGACAGCAACATAACGTGACATGTGGCCTCTCCAATTCCAAGCAAACAGTAAGATTCTTCCTTGTGTCCAAAAAAAAAAAAAAAAAAATGCCTACTAGCTCTGAATCTCATGCTTGAAAAGGGCGTGTCCCTTTCAAAAACTCACCAGGTGAGATCAAACTGGCCAGAGGTTATCCTCTCCCTTCCTTAAAGCCCCATTGTGTTCACAGCTCAGGCCTACATTTGAAGGGCCAGGTTACGTGAGGAGAGCCACCAAGGAGTTAGAAATGTGAATGATCTTAAAATTCTGCCTACCACACCACCCTTCCTATTTATAACAGTTATTTCCTACCATGTAATCTGGCACTGAATTGAATGATCCCCTAGGCAGGGAGAGCAGGGAAAATAGGAAAAAGAAACCAGAGGCGTGGGCAGTAAACTATGTGCTACTGATAAGGCTTCTTTGATTTGCTACATCTGCGAACTCAAGGAAATTCTTAAAAATCTAGGTTATTCAAAGTGGATCTGTTCTATTTCTCCATTTCTCTGGACTTCAGTTTCATAATTTATAAAGCGATGATTCCTACTTTGTCCATACATTCAAATACACATGTAAGTTACAAACTTTATAAAGTGACAGAAAAGGAAAAAAGTGTGCCGACTTGATGTTAGAGTCTATGAAGAGTCGTCTCCACACCTCGTACGTGAAGAAAGCGCCTCCAGACCCCGCCATGTGGTCTATCTGCTCCTAGCATTAAAACCTAGGGCTGAGTATTACTTCTATTTATGATGGTATAATATCTTTGCAATTGTCTAACCATTTAAATCATTTATTTTTAGATATTTTTATTTTTAACTTATTTTTTTAATTTTGATATTTTTACATCATTTTTCATTTTTGCACAGCACAATGCATGCATTTCCATCTTGGTTATAGTCCCCATCCAATTCCCACCCCCCTTGTTTTGATCCTACTCCATCCTCTCCCCTCCCCCATAGTGTGTCTCTGGTTTCTAGTTGCTTATTGATTTTTACTTTATTATAATTAGTCTTAAGTTATCCTCACAAGTATTGTCATAAGAAATTTATAATTTAAAAAAGTTCCTGCTGGGGCCTCCTGGTGACACAAGGGGTTGTGTCGATACTGTGAAGCTCTGCGCAGCTACTGCAGCACCAGGGAGGCCCCCAAAATATGAACTACATCTTATATCAAAATAATCATCAGCCATAAACTCATCACAGTGAAAAACTTCAAATGAATTCTGATCAACAGCCAATATAATTTTAAAATATAGTCTCTTCAGAATACTTTTTGTCATTTACTCACTGAAAAGAACTGTTAACATGTAACAGGACCATGGTCTACAGTGATTCCCTCCCCCCATTTAATCCTAGCAACAACCCTTTGAGAGCAAGAGCTGTTACTGTCTTCATTGTACAGATGAAAAAAATGAAAGGAAAAAAAGAAACTTGTCTGAGATCATACACAGTAAGTGGGAGAGCTGGAACTCTAAATTCTCACAATCTGGCTCCAGAATTAAAGCTCTCAACTAGCAGATTCTACTGTCTGAATAAACAATTGTCTAGTGTCTTCTAAATTCTAGACATTGGAAATATGTTTTTTGTTTTACTAGTAGGAATTATAAACTGAAGTAACAATCTATTACGAACCTGTTTTGATCTGATATGACTATAATGTAATATCATCTAATCTAAATTGTCTTTTTGGGTAGAAAGAGCTGCCAGTTTCTACAACTTGCAGAATCGCAATGACCACTTCTTTCTTCTAAATTCATTATTATAAGACAAGAGTTCTCATTTGTAAAGGAATTTAGAAGGCAGGAAAATGCTTACTGGATAACCCCCGAATTTCAATTAAATATTTACCTGGGGTATGTAGTAGATATGGCAGGTTTTGTCTTTTGAAATACCTTTTATTTTTTTCAAGATCGAATGGGCTTTATTCAACAATTCATAAATCAAGCAGCATCCCATGTAACAAGTAGAAAGGGATTCCTATTTCTGTCTTAATAACCTCTCTCTTCCCCACTAAAAAGAAAAAAAAATTAAGTAGTTATAAATTTTTGTTTATCTGAGTCTGGGCAATTTTTTTACTACAAACCCAAACCATGTCATTTAAATTTTAACATAAATTTCCGTATTAAATGTTAAACTTATAAGTTTTCAATATTCTTTTTGTGCAGCAAAGAGCAGTGAAGAGACTGGCTCAAGTGTATCTTCGTGTGCTAGAGTCTCCACAGGTTACAGCTGCTGTCAAAATGTCCACAACATTTCAATTGCGTTGGTAGCCTCACCATTTAGGCAGCTTTTCATATTTTTATCACCTCATTTGAATTCTTCCCGCACTGCTGTTACTTAGAGAAAGGTTTATTTTCATTGTCTGTTTCAAAAGACACACACCAGAGAGAGGCATCAGTATTCTCAGGCTGTCTTTAAACTGAACTCCAAATTCAAGGGATTTATGGATTAAGTGTAAGTACACAGCACATTTTCAAAAACTTCAACCTTTTATCAAAATCTGTAATATGTATGCAGAGAGAGACACGGCCCCCTGGCCACGCACTCTGCTTTTCTAATACTTGTGCTTACCTTTCTATATTCCCTCCCCCCCGCAGTTTCATATCCAAGTTTATCCCAAGCTTTTTGAGAGCACAAAACCACCTCCCAATTACACACTTGATACTTAAGTGCCCAACAGCTTATCTAATACTTGTTTAAATAATGAACCCAATTACGACAACCATTAGCCTTTTTCCATTTGCTCTTCTCCAACTACGATAACACCGTACAGGGGCAGATGTGTAATACAAATGGCACCGAATAAAGCAGTAAAAAGTCATATTCACGAGTGGGAAAAGTCTCTTGTCATCATTAAAATGCACAGTTTAAATGTTTGCCAACACTTGAGAGCAACATTTGGATGTGAGTCTGCAGGAAGTTTTATGAGAGGAGAAATTCTCTTCCCCCAAAAGGGGAAAACAGTCAAAGGCAAATTCTCCCTCCAGTGGACAACTTCCCCTAGTTGCATTTTTCCTGCCTCATTAGCAGGTCTCACGTTTAAACCACCACAAACACGCATGTGTAGAGGTAAAGACTGGACCAAGAACTAGTCATGATACCCATCATGTGTGTGAGTGACAAACTTTAACAAGCACCTGTGAAGCCAGCAGGATAATAGGCTTGGTTTCTTTTAGCTGTAATCTGAAGTTGAAAAACAAATTTCGTATCTCAAAAAATATTGGTCAGAGAGGAAAGTTCTAGTCAAGATAGGTTGACTTCAAGGGAAAGAATTACTAAGGCTTCCTGGGACAGCAGTGGTTCCCTCATGCTGAACGACCCTACGGTTTACTCAAAATTCAGTTCTTACGTCTCTTTCTTTCCTCAAAAAGAGAAATGGAAGCTGTTGGAGGTGCCTCAGAGGCACCGCATTCCTCACACACAACCTCAAGTTTCCTCAGTTGCTGCTCTGACAGAGAACCGAAAAAATCCAAGGTTGTTGGTTTCGTCAGACCCTCTCTCATGAGCCATCGCCAAGACAAATGCATCCTTGCTGTCTGTTTGGGCCCCCACACCCCCAGTCCACAGACCATCAGATTATTCCACCTCAGAATAAGACTGTTTTCTACTGTGCCAACCCATCCGTTCCCAGAAATCTATCTTTTAGTTCCTCAACCTCTATCATCAAGCACACTATGATTGTCTTCCTTTTATCTTCCTGAGCAGGTATTTTCACAAGCCGTAGACACCGACTTTTGTAAGGCAAGAGGAAAGATACTGAAGACACTCGTCAGTTACTAAGAAGGACAACGCTGAAGATTTTAAGGTTCATTTCCTCAGTACTGGTCATATTGTAGGAGTGGGAATATGTAAAGAGTCATATATAGATAGAATTTCTCCAGGGCAATAAAAAAAGATCCAAAGTTAAAGAGAAAAGATACCTTACAAGAAACTCAAAAGAATCTAGATTTATTCGAAGCTCATTTACCCACATCTTCAGATGAAAGAAGAATTTTTAGGGCTGTGTTGGTCTGCTTGTATTATATTATGTTCAGTATGTTGCATTGCTTACTTTTAATTCTGCTTTACCCTAGTCTTTTTTTCTTAAAGATTTATTTATTTATGCATACAAGAGCTGGGGTACAGGCCAGAGATGCGAGGGGGTGAGAGGATTCACCAGAGACAGAGTGGGGAGCAGAACAGGCAGACTGACTGAAATACACTGCTGAGGGGAGCAGCGGGCGAGTCAGGAGAGGTCTGCTATGCCGTGTGGGTAGCTCCCTGGACGGCCAGGGATTGAACTTGTGCTGCAGAGGCTGCAGATTGCTCCATAGGTTGCATCTTAACCCCTTGCGCCACCAGGGAGGCCCTACTTTACCTTAGTCTTAGTGGATTGAGATGAGCTGAGTCTGGTTAACTATG
Source organism: Talpa occidentalis (assembly GCF_014898055.3). Classification (NCBI taxonomy): domain Eukaryota; kingdom Metazoa; phylum Chordata; class Mammalia; order Eulipotyphla; family Talpidae; genus Talpa; species Talpa occidentalis. Next base: position 84,508,995 of record NW_023601653.1, read on the forward strand.
CTTCAAGGAGTTTAACTTCTAGGTTTATGGTCACAAAAGAAACAAAAGCAGAGAAGACCTAGAAGTCAGCCAGTATAAATTAAACAATTGCACTCTCTTGCCAGTAAATAAATCTAAAAAAATAAAAAATAAAAAATAAATCATAGGAGGGCCTCCCCTGGTGGCACAGCGGTTGAGCGCTGGGCTGCCAAGCTGCCCGCAGCCTCTGCAACGCCAGTTCGATCCCCGACCGCTGGGCGAGGGTCCCACATGGCGCTGCAGACCTCTCCTGTCTCGCCCGCTGCTCCCCTCAGCAGTGTGTTTCCTCAGTCTGCCTGTTCTGCTCCCTGCTCTGGCTCTGGTAAATCCTCTCACCTTCCCGCGCTTCTGGCTGTACCCAGTGCTTGTATAAATAAATAAATCTTTAAAAAAATTAAATAGATCATAGGAAGGCAAGACTCAAAGCAGATCCATTCAGAGCTGTCACAGCACAGACATGGGGGAGTGGATGACAGAAGGTGTGATGAAGGCAAATAACTGCATTCAACATGTGTTGAAGGTAAAGTCAACAAACCTTACTGATTTACTCGTGGTTAGTACAATCAGACCTTCCCTGCATACCTGGGACAAGGCTGATCTCATCTATTATCCCAGAGCCTTGTACAATTAGTGACTCTACTATTCTCAATATCATGCCCCTTTGGACAATAAATCCCATCTTGCCCTAGCTATGGGGAACAAAGGAAAGAGAGGAACCAAGGATGACTCTTCAGCTTCACCAAATAGAAGTGTGTAGCAGTAATGCCTCCAAGACAGGCTCTTCACAGTATCATTAAGGAAGGAAAGATGTATTTAGGAGTCCACATTCCATCTGTTTTATTCATGAGTCCTTTGTGTCCATACTCATCCAACTATTCCATGTTCCTCATTTCAGCTCAATTCAGTAGGCGCCTATGTGTATCAGAACCTCAGTAGATTAAAAAAAAAAAATAAGACAAATTGAATTACCAAACTCAAGGATAGTTTAACTGACCAGAAAATAGAGGAAAAAAGCAATTTCCTTGTGGAGCAGCATGCACACCTGGTGCCCCAAGTACTTCTGCTCATGCAGTGAGGAAGGTCATAGAAAAAGTTGCTCGGTCTGGCAAGGCCGGAGGGGACTGAGCTCTCCCCTGGAGCCGATGGCAGGGGTAGACCACTGAGTGAAAAGAACAAAAGGTACTAGGGAAAGTTTTAGGGACCAGTGCTCTATAGAGGGGCTGCTAACTCCATAGACAGTGGTACTAGCCAGGGGCCGGAGCAGCAGGCGTGAGCTCCCAAGGCCGTGTGAGGATCCCTCCTTGGAGGGAGGCAGGGGCATGGGGACTGGGGTGATGGTGCTCGGGTGAACAGGTGAGGGAAATTCTATGGGGACTACACCTGAGGGGTGGGAGCAAACATTCTTTAAAAATGAACAATGATGTGAAAGATATACATAAATACAAAATGTAAAAAAATGGAGGATAGTGACATACCTAGACATTGTCATTTCCTGAGATAATCTCAAGGAGTATTAGATTTATTGTTTTGCATTCTGAGAAAAAAAATGGCCTGGAAAAAACACCTGCTATTTTTCTCTCCCACAAGAAAAAGAAAATGAAAACATTGCTTCTTGCCCCACTTGTCCAAAGGAGGAAACTGAGCAGTGAAAATCCTCCAAAGTTGTCTTCGTAATTCTGAAGGTCAAGAGATTTTCCTCGAGGCTAAAACAGGGTTTCAAATTAACCCTGAGCTCTTAAACACAATTAACACCAAAGCTTAGCACTATTTGCTTTCATTAATATTTGAAGGTCAGTTAAACCCTCCTGTGGCACAAGGAACCAATATACTCTAGAAACAAAAATGATTGATAATTGACTGGAGGTTGTCTGCATAGGTTATCTGGGTACAGAAGCAAATAGAAAAATTAGTTGTGTTTCAAAGGGACTGGCTGCGTGTCACCTGCTACCTGTAATTTCCAGGCTATTTTTAAGACTTGGTCTTGTAAGCCAGCTCCATACTATGATTTTTTTTCAGCATCACCCTACATAATAGAACTGTGACAATGCCCAAGGACTCAGTACTGATTTTTTAATTTCAGTAATTGGTTGTGTCAGTTGAACCTTAGTATGAACCAAACAGAATACAAAGAAATCAGCGTGAAAATTCAGCTCTAAAATAAAGAAGAAAAAGGAGAGAGGGAGGAAGGGAGAATCAGGGCAGTCAGATCTTTATTCTGGTCCACTCTCTTAAATACACGTGCTGTGCAGAAGTATTTGAATGATCTTTAAAAACACACACAGAGAGCTGAAACGAGTAATCGCTAAAGAGAAACTGGGATTGAAGGCTGGATGAAATCCACTGTACTTAAGGTTTTAAAAATCAACACTTGCCAGTCACATGTTAGATTAGGGCTTGGCTGTGCAAATATCATTCATCTTGCCCACCACCATTTACTCTAGTCCCTTAAGAGAGTTCTTTAATCACAGACATTGCCACAGGCCCACCAAACCTTATTCATCATTGGGCCCTGGACTCTACACGAAGCTGGGTGCCACTCAGAGGTTCTGGTTTATGAGTCACGTGTTCCCCAAATGTTATCAGTTCTCACAAGACTGTTTGAATGTCTTGTTCCCCACACAGTTACCATCGGGCCCTTGCAGTGATTGTTCATTTTAATTACATCAGAATCTCTCTTGGTTTCAGTCCACATTCAGATCTTCACATTTGCCGTGGATAAAATTTCAACATGGATTTCAAAATGGTCTCTAATTGCGAGTCCAGTGGAGTTAAACTCTTAGGGAATTTCTTCAAGCATTTTAATTAAGTGAATGAATTGAAAGCTTTTTCTTCAAGTAAGTAGGAGCCACAGGTAACTGGACTCTGAACAAAACCTCATCGCAGTCATTTACATATCCATAATCTAATGGAAAATTTCCCAACTCTGCCACACCTTAGCAAAATACCATAAAATCATAGAAAACAGGTTTCTAAATTGGAAAATAGAAGTGCACTGTTACAGTCTGAAGAAAGTGAAGTTTCTAAACAGAACAGGTGGCAGCACTGCGCAATCTGCTGAGCGAGGAAGAGGGTTTACTGTGAATAAGGCATTTTCCTTTGGCAGCGAAGGAATTATTGGGGGCTGACAGAGTCACTACCAACCCTAGACTCTCCAAATCAACTGAACAAAAACTGGTCTCTTCTCTACCTCTTTTCCATGATCTTTCAATTATTCTCTTCTAGTTTTTCCTCATTTCAAATCTTTTTCTACATAATGATCCTAATTGCCAACATTCACTTTCCAGGGAAAATATTCCCAGTTAGATGAAGATGAATGAACAATGGTATCGTTTCTTCCACTGCTTAATCCTTTCCAGAAATCTGCCACTTTTGTTAAGACATTTCACAAATTCTTCAAAGGATAGCCAGCTTGGCCTAACAAGTTTCCAATCATGCAGAGTGCATCGCGCTGGAGAAGCTTCATTCCTTACATGGACAGATATGCCTCGTCTCCATGGTTTGCCACTTCTGGAAAACGTGAACGAAAGATTTGAATATTGACACATATAATGTATAACATTAATCAAACAGGCTATAATAAGGACTTAATATCTGCCTTTTTCCTAGCTGCAGGTATTTCCTTTGCTTCTGTCCAAAGACAAGGGATTTGCTTCAATTCCCAGGGCAAATCCCACCTTTATTACCCATGATTTCTACAACTATCCCAGTCCACAGTGATTTTTTTTCTTTTTCTGAGTAACTATAGCATTATGTCTATCTATCCCATTTTATAGAAATAAAAAATGTTTTACTGACATTAAAATCACCATGGAGCTTGGCACATACTTAGCTACAGGAGATGTATATGACATATTTGCAACCCTTTTCAACATGATGCATATACTTACATAAGCACATGGAAACCCATTCAGTAATGCCTTTCCAGGTATAGTTCTTACATTTTTTATGATGTGTACTTTACAATCTTCCTTTCACAGGAGTGAAGAAGAGGAATATAAACCAAACTAACCATCAAGTAGGAGGTAGGAAGAGCATCAGATCAATTAGGAGTCTTTAAGTCAGATCTCACACAGCGATTTGCCGTTTTTATTATTATTTATATCCACAATACAACCATCTGAAGTTTCTAAATGAGTAGCCACACCTAGGTGATACTAGTTCCTATATAATCATTCAATAATTTGTCCAAGTGAAGGCAAAGTACAAGCTCAATCACAATATTGTTTCATAAATGCCTCATACCTGCTCTGGGAAAGAGATTTTTAAAGCACCCTTTGTCTAAGAGTTGCTGTGTTTTTAAGGCATTTCCAAAGAAGTGAGAAGTATTCGAAGGACTGTCAGCAGAGTATCAAGCTGAGTGATACATTATTTTCAGTTAATTATTATTTAGTGCACTATTCAGCAACAATAATTCATCTTTTGCACATTATTTTTGAAGGATAAATAATGCCCACCGCACTGCTGCTTCCATGCTACCCTGGTCTATGTGCATGCATATCCTGCCTTCTTTCTTGATGACAAGGAACCCTCCCGTGTTCCTAAGGTCAGTCCGCCATTTCACATTAGACCACATCGTCCCTTTGCCTACTCAACTTCACCTACTGCTTCAGCCTATCTGGAAAACAGCATGAAGGTTTACTTAAATACTATAAATAGATCTACTGTTTCATCCAGCAACTCTACTCCTACATATCTATCTAAAGTATATAAAAACAGTAACTCAAAAAAATATATATGCCCTCCCTTGTTTGCTGTAGCACTACGTATAATAGCCCAGATCGAGGAACAACCTGAGTGCCCCACTACAAGTGAGTAGATTAAAACCATGTGGTGTATTTACACAGTGGAACACTACTCAGCAATCAAGAAAGATGAAATGCTGCCATTCATTGTCACATGGAGGGGGCTGGGGGGGACTATGCTAAGTGAAATCAATCAAAAAGAAAAGGAAAAATGCTGATGATTTCACCAACATGTGAAATATAAAGCAACAAAGCAGAGGAACAGACAAAACCAAGCCTGAAATCTGACTGCAGAACTAGGATTATAGGGGAGAGGAAAGAAGCACAGGAGAAAAGAATCCAGTGGACTGTGGAAGAGGCTTATTGGCATTTGGTGGTGACAATATTCATTTGAAGCATCTTTATTCCTAAAACACAGAGTACTATAACCAATGTTGTCTTAATTTCAAAAAAATAAATATAACTAATGAGTAACGACCGCTTATTAGTGGTTAGACATTGGCTTCCAATCAAATGGACAGACCAGGAGAGGCTTTCTTTGCTATATGAAGACTTTACAGTCCACTGATATTCTCTTTAGGTTTAATATATTGAGCATATTTATGGATATTTTATAGGACTTGGTACACAAGTCGATTATTTTAAACTAATGTAGTTTTATCATTTTGCATTTATAACGTATTATCATTATATCTCTGATTTGTTTGATTTTGAGTCACTGGTTAGGCACACAACCTACAACAATTATTCCTTTTAGAAAATGTTATCTGCTTTAGAGAACCATTTTCAGGAATGCATTGTGATGGAAAGCAGTGACTGAAAGCATTTATATTTTTAACATAAGCCACTCTTGTATGCATGCTGTGGGTTTAAAGGTTGTATTAACGATGGCAAAGAAGATGTTGAATGTGTAATTAGAATGATAAATGTTTAATGGTGAGATGCAGCAATGACAAAAATAGATCGCATATTAGCATTGCCAGAGATTCTTTTTACCTAATAGAACTCACACATTCAAATGAATCTTTGAATTGCTTCAGAATTGTTATGAATCTTAAAAGCAAAGGATAAATAAGACCCTCTGGCAAATATGAATTTTAGCTATGAAGATAATAACTGTTCCATCCAAATAGGTGTTGCCCTCCTTCAATGGTAACCTTGGAAGGCTGAGCAAAGGTCGTGTCAATGTGCTCAGAACACCCTTCGAGCTCAACCTCTGAAAGCCTCAACAGAGCCCACATCGTGTTGTGACTGTCTTCAGAGAACCGTGTGTTCGGACTTTGAAGATGGACAATGTTTTCCTTAAAGAACCAAAATTATCTGATGTCAAGCCTGCTAAGTCAGGTGAATGATAAAACTCAGTAAGACTCTCCTGAATCCTAAGCAAGATTGAACTACACAGTAAAGAGGTGCATGTCCTTAGAAAGCCTGGGACTTTCTCTGAAGGTAAGACCCAAAGAGCAAGTGCCTTTAGCAAGCACAGAACCACTGCAGTGGGGCGAGAAGCGTGCAGCCCTCGGGAGCAAGTGCTTGGAAAGCAACAAGCACTTTGGTTATAATTCAGGACATTTTGTGTTAAAAAATTCCTGTCTGTGGATATTTTGTAACTTCAAGTTTCTAGGTCTCAGTCTCCTCCATACCCCCAGAATTATGTTTCTCAACTCTAGAAATATCTGTAGAATTGAATAAGGGAGCTCTGAGCCAAAATAAAAATAACTTTAGAAAAAACAGTATTTACCTTTAAAAACTTCAACCGGACTCGTAACAAAAAAGAATGGAACAAATGCAAACCTTAATCTGATACCAGAATTACATCTTTGTTTACTTATTTTGGCTAACATCGAAAGCTTACTCCCTTCCAGACACATTAATTGATTATATCTTTACAATAACCTTGTAAAATACATTCTATTATTAGTTTTATTTTCAAAAATGAAGAAACTGAAATCAGAGATTAAGAAACCACCCAGAATCATTCCGTTAAAAGAGACAGAGGCTTGGTGTGAACACAGGCAATTCAGCACAAAGATATTTCACTGACCCACAGAGCCATGTTGCTAACAATACTGATAATTTTATCATGACAATAAAGTATATAACTCACAGGTAATAAAATTTGCAGCAATAAGAAATCAGAGTAAAAACATCAGTTATCAACATGTTCTTTACTGCCCAGTTCTCCAAATGCTAAGAATGTTTGTAACAGCATCGCGGCACCTGCTTACCTACTCCCAGATCCGAGGGCTGGACCTCACAGGGCAGAGCTTGCTATGGCATCTCGGTGATGCAGTGAAAGCATCTGCTTTGCCTCCTCTGAGAAAGCTTTCCCACCTCAAGATACACACAACCACAAGAATATCATAACCATGCTAGGGCACAGGGCATGGAGGTCTTTAAGAGCCAGGCCCTATGCTAGGCACTGCGACTCTGCTGGGGTTCACTTCTCCCAGGGGTAGACAGTCAAGAAACAAATTAAGTAAAGGTAGATTTCACAAACAAACATGGCTCTGGGGTAGAGAATCAAGGAGACAGTTAAGACCATGGCCAGGCCCAAGATGCCACGCCCTGTAAGTCCAGATGGCACAGCAGTAAATAAAATGGGGGAGTCCTACAGCAAGAAATGATAAAGCCAGTATCCGTATCTGAACACAAATTAAATTCTTTTGATAAAGCAGACCCCACATGATATGCCCAAACCTCACGCTCCCCCAACAACAAATCCCTCTTCCTTAAAGGACCCTTCACACCTGACGGCATCATCTAGGGTGCTCACCCAGACTTAGGCTCCAGAAGGATTTCTGAGGAAGTAATAGTTGAACCAAGACCTTAAGAGGCAGGCAGACATCATCTGCTCGACTTGAAGCGACAGCTCCGTCTGTCCAGCGGGAAGGACCGAGAAGCAAGGATGAGGAAGGCCGAGCACAGGGGCACTGCAGGGGTCCAGGTGACCAAGTCTGTTCAGGGAGCTGCTTCTCTCTCCTTCAGTCACTTCTGTCCACTCTGAGTTTTCAGGGAAAAGCTTATTAGAGACACTGAGGTCCCTTGGGGATTAGATTCATTTACACAGAGGGATTTCCCTAGAGTTCTAGAAGATTCATCAGACTTTCAACAGGATTCAGTAGTGAGTAGCTGAGGTTTACCTATCGGTGCCCATTAAGTCTCCCCATCGCCTGAGTGGAATGTGACCAAGGTCTGGTTCAGTGTCCCCGGCCACTGACAAACGGACATGAGGAAAAAGAATCCATTCCTCAATTCAGTAAAGTGGCAGGATACAAAATCAACACGCAAAAGTCAGTGGCCTTCCTATACACAAACAATAAATCTGAAGAAGAAGAAATCAAAAAAACCACCCCTTTTATTATCGAAACAAAAAAAATCAAATATTTGGGAATAAATCTAACAAAAGAGGTAAAGGACCTATACAAAGAAAACTATAAAACACTGTTAAAAGAAATAGAAGAAGACACAAAGAAATGGAAAGACATCCCCTGCTCATGGATTGGAAGAATAAACATTATTAAAATGGCCATCCTACCAAAAGCAATATACAGATTCAATGCTATTCCAATCAAAATCTCAATGGCATTTTTCAAAGAAATAGAACAATTATTGATGAAATTCATATGGAATCACCAAAAACCCCGAATAGCCAAAGCTCTACTGAAAAAAAAAGAAGGAAATGGAGGCATCACACTCCCAGACTTCAAACTATACTACAAAGCCATAATCATCAAAACTGCATGGTATTGGAACAAGAACAGACATACAGACCAATGGAATCGAATAGAAAATCCAGAAATAAACCCACAGATTTATGGTCAACTAATCTTTGACAAAGGAGCAAAGACTATGCATTGGAGCAAAGAAAGTTTGTTCAATAAATGGTGCTGGGAAAACTGGGTCGCTACATGCAAAAGAATGAAGCTTGACCACTACCTCACACCATACACAAAAATCAACTCAAAATGGATTAAAGAACTAGACATAAGACCTGAAACCATAAAATACATAGAAGGAAATATAGGCGAAACACTACGGGATTTGCACATCAAAGACATCTTTACAGACACATCACCCAAAGCAGTGATAGTGAAGACAAAGATAAACAGCTGGGACTACATCAAATTAAAGAGCTTCTGCACAGCAAAAGAGACAATAACAAAAACAAAGAGAAACCCCACCAACTGGGAGAACATTTTTGCACCCAACACTAATGATAAAGGACTGATCACAAAAATCTGCAAAGAGCTGATGAGACTCAGCAACAACAAAGAAAATAATCCAGTCAAAAAATGGGCAGAAGAGCTAAAAAGAAACTTCTCTGAAGAGGAAATGCAAATGGCCAACAGACATATGAAAAAATGTTCAACATCACTTGTAATCAGGGAAATGCAAATCAAAACTACCATGAGATACCATCTCACACCAGTGAGAATGGCACATATTAAAAAAACTAGCAACAACAAATGTTGGCGAGGATGTGGAGAAAAAGGAACTCTTGTGCACTGTTGGTGGGAGTGCAAACTGGTCCAACCACTATGGAGAGCTGTGTGGAGATTTCTGGACCTACTAAACATAGAGCTTCCATAGGATCCAGCAATTCCACTCCTAGGTATTTACCCAAAGGACACAGAAACATCAATTCCAAAGAGCACCTGCACTCCTATGTTTATAGCAGCACTGTTTACAATAGCTAAGCTTTGGAAACAACCCAAATGCCCAAAAATAGATGACTGGATCAAGAAGATGTGGTACATATATACCATGGAATATTCAAAAAAGATAAACACATGCAATTTGCAGCAACATGGATGGCACTGGAAGGGATCATGCTCAGCGAAATAAGCCAAAAGAAAAAGAAAAATACCGGATGGTCTCACTCATAGCAGGAATCTAGAAAACTTAAATGAGGGACCAGGAAAATGAATATAAGAAAGTGAAAATCAAAATCAACAAAAAAACTATGAACCAGAGACACTTTTTGGGGGTGAGGGGGCGGGAGGGAAGGATTGGGGTCAGAATGGGGCGTTTGCAATTGTATGGGGGAATATAAAAATAAAATTTAATATTTAAAAAAAAAAAAAAAAAAGAATCCATTCCTCTACAGGCTGCGAAGCTTGAGCTGCAGTGACCAGTTTCCTTGCCATATGGAAATTTTTTTTCCAATAAGAACAAATGTATAAACAAACAGCAATTTTGGTTAAAAATAGCAAGAGGTACATTTCTGCTATCACTAAGTCCATGACTCCACCTCTTATGGCCCTAGTTCTTACACCTTTCTCCAGTTCTGGGGTCTCCCCACTTTCCATCCATGCTGCTTACGCTGATCGGTTCTCTTTGCTACGCTAGTTTACCTGGAGTCCTTGGTCACTTGCAACAAAATGAGTCCTGGCTTTAAAATAACCCCAAAGAGTCTAGGAATAATCTTCTAATGCAATAATCTTCTAATATCAGAATCCACCAGAGACAAAGGTATCAACATTGAAACTGAATCAGAACCCAAACTCACATTTGACCGCCAGCATCCAGAGGCAGAGCTTGACGACAGAACGGCATACGTTTTACTGTGCTTAATTCCAGTGACGGAAATTAAAGCCTAATTAGACACCTGTGGGGAACTTATTACATTATATCTACACATTAAATGTTTGCTTAATAAATCTAATAAAGCATAATATCACTTGAGGTTACAAAACAGATGGCATATTTTAGATAAATTCAAAGGAATTAGGCAGCTCTCATACAATTCTTAAGTCTATCACTTGTCATAAAAGACTCTAAAAATCCCAGAATAGAAAAGGATCTGTGGGTCTTCTCGATCTGATTCTAGTGGTAATGACGTAATAAACAGCAAAAACTAGTAAATCAGGGGCGGGAGGGGAGGGATTGGGGTCAGAATGGGGGGCTGCAATTGTATGGGGAATATAACAATAAAATTTATTATTTAAAAAATAAATAAAATAAAGGAATTTGATGTAATAAAAAAAAAACTAGTAAATCACAAAATATAGAAACACTCTGCCTAATCAATAGTGTAAGTCTCTAGAACATCCTCCAAATCAATAAGATATATAATAATGACAAGCACCACCTAGGAGTAAATGAAAAAAAAAGGTGAATTGTAACACAGCCCAAAACTATTATCTGAACTATATTAAAAGTGCATTTAACACAAGAATGTGATCAGTCTTCTTCACTTCAGTAGCACTGGCAATAAATAAAATTTATCCGTCCTTCTTCATACTACAGAGGTCATAGCATTCCAGAAGCTCCACAAAAACTACAAAACAAATAGCTTTAAGACTCTTAGACCACCCTAGCACTATACGACAGACTTAACACCTACTGGCTTTTAGCAGGATCTAGATCATTCAAAGTTTATAATGACTGATTTCAATGACGGGTCATGTTCGGAGATACGCATTCTAAGTTTAACTTACTTACAAGGAGAACGGAGTGTTTCAGATAAATTGATTTCATCAAACAGATGATGAGGCAAATAATATGTTGAAAGGCAGAATTGTCCCAGGCCTTCATTATCTGCATTTTACATATATGATGTCACCCCTCGTAGTGAAAAGAATCACCTCTGCTCTTGAGATGACAAAGAAAATTCTAGTTCATAGCGCTGAGTAGCCCGACCACATTCACTGAAGCGTAAAGGCGAGTCTATGATAGAATGTAAATCCAGTAAAAATTCAAGCCCTATTTTCCCCATATCATATTGCCTCCTTATGCCTAACAAATGGTTTCTGTTTAAGCCATATTTTTCTCAATAAATAGCCATAACATGGGAATAATTTTACATGAAAGTTTTCTTTCAAATTAGAAATTACTGAACACTTGTTTTAATGTCTTCAATATGACCCATCAGGTCAAACTTTTGATTATTCTATTTGCTGTCATTGTGTGTCTCTGTGCCACAAATACTGCCTCTTTGTCATATCAGCTCTATACATACACATATACACATACATACACACACACACACACACACACTCACACCCTTGAAGGTTGTTTTTCCAGTACGTTGTTTAAGAACTATAGATCTAGTTAGAGTTATTAAAATTCTGGAAGAACCCAGAAAGTCAATTCCTGTCTTCATAGTAACTTCTTTGAAATCACAATTTCAGAGGCTTCCTCAGCTTATTTTCTTACTTCTAGTAAAAGTTATATCCTACAGGACTGACATTTCAGAGAGCAGGAGTGAAGATAGAAAACTATCTCCAATACATGAAATATGGCTGTAATTATACCGTTTGGTCTGGGATTTCTAGCAAACAAGCTGACTTCTAGCTATGATTTATGGGATGATTATATTTTCAATCCCTTTCCCACCTGTTAGTATCACTTGAAAATATTATTTGTTATGGTCCATATCATACCTCCTTATCCTACCCAGTCTTCTGAAAACAAGAATGTGAGCACTCCTCTATCAGTCAGGTCATCGTGTGTGGTGCATGTCCTGAATGCTAAGCACCCCTCGTCCAGGGACTCATTAGTTTTCATAACCAAGCAGGTCTCCAGGAGTGGCTACACACACTGTGCTCTGCAAACACATCGTCCCGTAGACTACAATATGAATGATGCTCCTTGGTGGTGGCAATGCCTGCCCTATGCAGTGACCCAAAGTTAGATATTATGTTGGTTCCCTAATGAAAGCAACTGAGAAAAATGAGCCTTAGAAACTTATATAAATGGTACAGATACATCAGAAGCAGAGGTTAACCATAATGACAAGCTGCATTCTAGAGTTTCCATATGATGTTTAATTCTGACAATTTAAGACCTACATGTAGATGATTGTTTGTGTGCCCCCCACCAAAAATTTTCATATTGAAACCATGACCCCCAGTTTGATGGCATGGAGGTGGGCCTGCGGGAAATAATCAGACCTTAAAGGTGGAGCGCCCATGATAGGATTAATGCCCCAATAAGAAGAAACACAAGAACTTCCTCTCTCTACTCTGCTCACTACCAGTGAGGACACCACCTCACCTCACCACCTGGGGGGCCCTTCCCCACATGCAGGTCATCTGAACTTGACATTCAGGCTCTAGAACCATGAGAAATAAATGTCTGTGGTTGAAGGTACCCAATCTTTGGTATGTTATGGTAGCGCAGGTGACTAAGGCAGTGCTTACACACACTGACTAGGAAGTGCACATGCACAAACACTCAGTGTGAAAATGGATGAGGAAGATTTTCCAGTAACAACTGCCAATCAGTCTGTTCAAGAGTGTTCCAAAATAAGCCAAGACCCAGTAAAGTCCTGACAACTCTACAATCTCTCAAGTGTAAGGGCAGTTTGAAGAGCCAGCACTCAACAGAGTAGGTTCCTTGACCAATAACCCTGCTCACCTGAGACTCCCAAGAGCCAGTCCATGCTTAACCCATGGATTTGCCCCATGCAGGGCCATGGCGGACACCCAGTCACCAGACCAGCTCCAAAAGAAGTCATAAGACGCAAAGAACTGGCACATCTCTGATCCAGAATCACGTTTTCCATGAATTAGAACTTACCTGGAGATGCACACTCCTCATCCAACGCTTGCCTCCGTGGAGAGTTAGTTCCTCCACAAGCCCAGTCATGCTCTTGTTCTGGATGCAAATGAGTCTCAAGGTAGATCTGATACAGGTGACAGGCCAGCTGTGACGGGAGCACCCATCAGAGGACACATGCCATCTCTTCCTGGCCTAGAAGGCTGCCCTTCAATGCAGTGATGGCAGACCTCTTCTGCAGTCTGGGGGCCACTCACTCGCCTCATTTTCACTGATTATTTACCTAATGCCCACTCTCTGTCTGATGCCAGCATTACACAATGGCATACTGAAATAAATGAGTAAGGAACAGTTCCTGTCCTCAAGGAACTTAAGTCAAGGTAAGGGGGAAAAAAGAAAAAATATTTTTATATTTTGAAATAAATAGCTGTGCTAACAAAAGATGAATAACGCACTGAGCTATCAGTTCTGACTGTGGGTAGGACAGGAGATTGGGAGAAATTCACAGAAAAAAACCAACATCACTATGGGTTTTGAAGAACAAGGAGGAGTTCTCTTTGAAGAACAAGGTTGGAGTTCTCCTCCAACAAGGAGGAGTTGGGGAGAATAAGTTAAAGAAAAAAAGGGTAAGAAAAACTTTTCTTCCTCTTCTCATTGTAGTTGGCCCTTGGTATATTTCCTTTTTGTTTAAAGTAGGTAATCCAGGGAGAGTCACTAAATTGTTATTTGGGTTAAAATGGGAATAGGCTTGATTCAAATAGAAACTACTGCTATCTTTATTTTTCTAGTTCTATTTAAAAAATAAAATCAGCCACAGTATCTTGACTTCTCAACAGTTCACGCTGTGAAAACAAGTGATATTCTCCTTCCAAAAGTGTAACTTAAAGGTCACAATTAACTTAAACATCAACATTTATTAAGATCAAGTTAATACGCCCTGAGAATTTGATGACACGACCAGTATGCATTCAAACTGGCACCTGACGACTAGTATAACGTGCTCCACATTCTTACACCACAGCAACACACCAGTCACTACGCAGCAACACAATTATTGTTGAGCAGGTGACCCCCGCGATCTCTTCCAGTAAAGTCCAAGGGCTGAGCTACCTACAAAGAGCAGTGTCAGGACAGGTCTGAGCTGCCATGGCTTTACAGGACTCCAGAGCTGCAGCTAAAACCAGACCATTCCGACATTTAGGATAATCGTATACCCTGGACCCAATGGTATCATCAGTTTAATATAAAGATCGGCCTCCCTGGTGGCACAAGGGGTTAAGCACAGCACTGTGAAGCTCTCCACATGCAGCCACTGCAGCACGAGTTCAATCCCTGGCCAAGGAGCTGCCCACCGGGCGCAGCTGACCTCTCCTGACTCACCTGCTGCTCCCCTCAGCAGTGGATTTCAGTCAGTTTGCCTGTTCTTCTCCCCACTCTGTCTCTGGTGAATCCTCTTACCCCTCCGCACCTCTGGCCTGTACCCCAGTTCTTGTATGCATAAATAAATAAATCTTTAAAAAAAATCAACTATATTCTGGTAGAGAAAAACTAAGCAAGGAACTTATGATATTTAGGCAAATCTACTGCTACTGTATTTAATCTTTCTAGATGTCATTACAGAGGACTCTGGGACTGGCCTGGGTTTTGTTGCCCCAACACCATTTCCTCTGCATTATCAATGGTCCACACCCCTCCAACGGGGGACGAGAGAAAAGACCCAATTCCTCTATCGCGCGCATATATTCTAGATGGCACTGGCCTGGAGTCTCTTCCTACGGGACGCCCTATGTTCGTGGAACCTCTCGGCCTCTCAACAGTAGGTACGTGAACCCAATCCCATGGTCCCCAGCCGTCTGATCGGAGCCCACATTCAGGAAGGTTGAGCAAAGCACCTCCCCACACGGGCGCCTCACACTCACACTCATTACCATGGCGATCAGAACATCACACCGGCAGGAACCTCGACCGAGTCCTCTTGCTGGTCACTCAGAATCTCACCTCGCCAGGGCCGTGGGCATCACCCTGCCGATGGGGACTCCGTCTTGGAAGCTGCGATTGCTGCTGCGTGTCTAGCTGGGAGCTTCCATTTCCAAACTCGACCTAAGGTCAAAGTCATACACTCGCCCACTCCGGCCCTGGTGGCCTGGGCTGTGAGCGCTCAGTGCCACGTGGGGAAGGAAGATACTGTCAGGTCAGAGCAGCGAGTAGGGCGAGCGGAATGGCTCTTCCCAGACCACATGCTTGCAGGTCGACGCACTGGGAGCAAATCACACAGTGACAAATGAGCAACGTCTAATGACGCCAGTGCTGCTCAGGCGCAGACACAGGCAAGAAAACAGAGTGGGGGGTGACACCCCATCCTCCAACCCCACTGTGCCTGTGCCCTGCAGTACACGTCAGTGGACCGTCAAGCCTTATTTTCAGACCCCTGCGGTCCACAGGCACAAATCACTCCTGTGCCCAAGTCCCCTCGAGTCAGCAAAGCCACGTTGAACATTTTGCAGGCTCCTGCGACAACATCTCTGAGAGCCGGTGATATTTAAAATGAATAGTGATAGCTTTAATAGAATAAAATTAGCCTAAAAATAGATCGTTGGAGAGAATGTGAAGCAATAATTAAAAGAAAAAGTGACAAACGTGCCACTTAGCTAATTCTATCTTCACAATAGCTTTCACAGCTGAATTCAGAAGGCTGTTCCTCTGCAGAATATGCTAATGGAACAGTCTTGTTTTCTTTTTACATAATACTGATTAATCCGCAGTGATTTTAGCCAGGAGGGTTTTCTCTGAATTGAACATTTGATTAAAGAAGAAAAGACACAGCACAACATAAGGCACAAGTTAATCCAAGATTTGCTTTTTATAATAATCTATAACCACTGTTGGGGAAATATAATTAAAGCAAAATCTTCCCCCAACTCAAAAATCCTCTCCACAAAGGTGGTAGAGAAAAAAAGGCCATTATGCTTGAAAAACTATTAAACCAGAATGTAACGTGCATCACACACAAGCTGCTAAGAGATTCCAAAGGAAATCGCTAAGAGATGCAAGGAAATCGCCCTGTTTCCATGCAGCCAAGCAGGCACAGTCATTACGTACAGGTTTTCCAGATAAGCAGTAACTAGTCCTCCAGGAAGGGGAGTTGACAGCACCATTTCTCACACATAGTGCATGTTCCAGTCACCTGCAATTGCAATGATTCTCTCTCAGGTAACTGGCTTCATCCAGAGGCACGCAAACTTCTCACAGCTTTCTGACAAGAAGTAGTTTTGCAACTTGGTGCAAGACGCCCACCTCTTTCTTCCCACAGAAAATGGGAGACAAGGGCACTGCCTGCCTTATGTTTGCATCTTAGAGGAATGGGCCCTGGTCACAAAGCTCCCCAAGGGCCGAGCCAGTTTTCTTAAGGATTTACATTTCAACAACAGGAGGAAGCACTTACTGGTCTGCTGAAGGAAAGGTGCTAAGAAAAAATGGGGCAGAGAAAGAGGTTTCTTTATTTTCAACCAGGAGAATTAAGTCCCTTACTTTTAATTTTTACTTACCCTTACGCCATGCAGTGTGGTAGCCATAACACAAACCCATTTACAGAAAATCTGTAACTAGAGCAATTCCCCAGAAGAGAAAGTGAAAAACAGAAATGGCCTCTAAACCATTAAATCAGCAAAAATTAATACCGCGTGCCAAGCCCACATGCATTATGGACTGCAGTGATTATTGGTAATATATCCCACCAAGGGAAGAGCAAATTCTTAATAAGCCTTTGTTTTCCTGCCCATTTTTGACAGGGATGATGATTTCATTTTCAATTTGTTCAGAAGTAAATTTACAATGATAACCAAAGGGAAACATTTTTGCTCCCCTGGATGCGATTATCTATACAATCATCAGCCATTAAAAATGTATTATATTGAGCACCAAGGAGAGTTCTGGATTCATCTAAATAATGCATGTCACCCTGCAAAAGACAAATGGTATAGCAGAGAGAAGTTAAATGAGTCAACTCACCACGAGTCCCCGCCATTCCTATAGTTGGAACACACATTTAGGCGGTGATGTGGCCCAGACACGTAGTTCAAACTCTTTAATGAACTTTCTACCTATATACAGTAATTTTCCACTAAGTGCTCTATAGAGCATCATCTAATGCTAGCATTAAGAGGGATGTGTAATACCAATCAATAGCCAAATAAAACAAAACCACCACAACTCAGAAGCCATCATGCAGAGGGCTGCTTTCCGAGACCTTGAGAGGGCAACATCAAAAGGAATCATCCAGAGGCTGCTGCCATTAGAGCTCACACGCGATGTGGAGGGAGTTGCTAACGCAGCTCCTAGTCAATGAAAAATAGCTACAGTTTTAGTTCTCACTGAAGGAGCTTCAATTCCTCCTGGAAAAATGCTTTGATAAAAAGGAATATCACAAAGGAAAGAATACAGGTTGCATGAAAAGCTAAGCAAACCCTATATTCAGCTCCCATGCAAAAGGTTTTCTGGGTTTTGGTGTTTGGGAAGGCCGAAGAAGAGGCAGAGAGACGGTGGTTCAAAACTGTCAAAACCCAAACCTACGCTCAGATCTGATGCATTTGGCAAATTTAAGGAAAGCGCAAACAAATCGCTAAAGCTGCTGCTCTGGGCTGCTTGCTAAGAGACTGTCGAGTAACAGTCAACTTCCTTTTGTAGACTCTCTCTGCGCGAAAAGGGAAGCCCACACTCACCCTCACTTCCCACTGTGAAGACAGCTGCCTTATTTGCCTTTCAGCAAACTAAAAGCTAAGAGAGCGGCTGCAGGAGTCCAACAGCAGCGGTGCAGGGACTGGTAAAGGAGCTGCGTTTTCCCGCAGCAGAGGGTTGTTCTTCCAAAGACCCACTGCTACCTTTTTGATTCTAGCAAAATCTCTGGAGAAATGATCCCCTTGCTTTACAAACTCACCGTCCCCCTCTCTGCTGCTCCTGGCATTGACAAGGGTCAAGACACACCCCTAACAGGAAGGATTCTGCTTTCTTAATGACCCTCAAGCATTGATTTTGCTTTCATGTTCTCTTGCTGTTTAGACCCGCCCTCTCTCCATCATCAGTAATAAAAAGGGAAGAGCAAAACAAAAGTCAAGTTACTCTCCAGTTTGGGTAAACGTATAAAATACCTCTGGTGTTTTAACAACGTTCAAAGCGAGGGCCGTGGTTAATATGGCTGAAAGACCAGCATCATTTCTTCAAAATGGCAAAGGGCAAAAAGGGGACTCCAAAGCAAATGTCAAATAAATGCTGCCAGCATCTTACTCTGGGGTCTGCACTTCGATTCCTCAAATAAATCTATTCTGTCTGAAAGTGAAAACAAAGTAGTGAATTCTGAAAAATCTTTAAACCTTGTTTTTTTAAATTTTAGTATAGGGACATCAACATTTTCAGGATTCTGACTTACTGAACTAAAATTATTTTCTTAAATAATGCTGCCATTCAGAGAGGACACTGCTGAGGAGGAGGTCTGAAAGAAGAGTTATTTCACGGGGGTCCTATTACCCGACTCCTTGGTTCTCCTGCACTAAGTATTCCTCAGTTTGAATTTATAACAACCACCTCCTCTTTCTGCAGTATTTATTATCATTGGAGCCTGCAAGACTCTATTTAATTATTTTCTCTTTTGCCTATTTTGCTTAGAAGTGAAAAGATCATTATCTAAGAACTCACACTTTCATTCACTGCCTTTCTCATGGCTTTTATTTTTACTTTATGAAAAGCCACATGAAAACTTTTATCAAGTACCTATGATTTTGAATATGTAACAAAATTAAATTGGTTAGAAAACACAAAAACCGTAATGACTCAATAATTAAAGGTATATTGTTAAACCAACAAAGACCAACATTTTATATCAGGGATCAGCTGCAAGAATAGACACAAATTGGGAGGCAAAACCAGTGTCAATCTGTTCATAAGGACTTAAGTCCTATCAAGTATCTTCTCTGAACACAACGGTATCAAACTAGAAAAAAATCACCAAAAAGGAAAAAACTCAAAAATGTGGAGACTAAGAAAAACACATTATTTGGTCAACAAGGAAATCAAAAAAAAAATTGAAACTTTTGAAGATGAGCCAAAATAAAGACCTAAGTTATTAGCACCTGCACAGCGCAGTGAAATCAAACGCGTATAGCCAGACCCATGGCAAGAAACAAGGAAGCTCTCGGACGCTCTCCATTAATCACCGAAACTTCCACCTTAAGGAGGAGAAAGAGGGGAGACAAATGAAACTGTAAGTCAGTAGAAGGAAGGAAATAATACAAGTTAAAGCAGAAATGAACAAAACAGAATCAAAAAGACAGCCCAAAAGATCTAGGAAGCCAACAGCTGTCACCTCTAGCTGGGCTAAGCAAAAAGAAGACAGAAAACTCCAATGAGTATAATCAGAAATGAGAGAGAAGAATTACAATAACATCCTAGAAATACAGAGAGCCATAAGAGACGAATATGAACGTTCATGCCAAAAAGGATGCCAACATTACTATGATACCAAAGTAGGCCAGGATATCACACACACGAGAAAACAACAGGCCAATATCCCTGATGAGCATAGATTTGAAAACATCCTCAATGAAATATTAGCAAACTAAATTCAACAGTACATGAAAAGGATTATACATAATGATTGAGTACGACTTATTTCAGGAACACTAGGATGGTTCAACATCCACAAATGAGTTAATGCCATTCACTACATCAAAAAAAAAGGAAGATACAAATCTTAAGATCATATCTAGGTGCAGAGGAGGAATGTGGCAAGATCCAATATTTGTTTATGACCAAAAACTCAATAAAATGTTCCATCCCCATGGAACCAACACATTTATTTACTCAGCTACATGTAGTTCAGTGAGAAGAGAAAATAGTTGGATTCTGCCTGCATTACGCACACATACACACACACACACACACACACTTCACACTTAAAACTTGAATAAGCACTGTTTGGATAGTTGGTGGAGTAATTGGCTAATCTATTGTATAAATATTCACCTAAACCTAAATAACTTCCAAGATTCCCGACACTCTGACAAAGATATACCCACCATGTGTGGGGCCAGTGAAGAAATGAATTGAGGAAGGGAATAAAAAGAAATTTTTTACTGGGAAATCACCCTAAATATAAAAAGCACAAGAAATAGAAATATGCAAGGATTCGATCTGTAAAATTTTAAAAGGAGAACTGGAACCTGGAAAAATAAGAAAGTCCTTTTACATATTTGGCAATAAAGTGCCTTCTCAATCTGAAAACCAAATGTTTCTCTCCATCAAACCTTTTTCCTTCATCTCCCACATTTCAAGTACATGTTACACTTCTCATGGCTTGCGCCTTCTTTCCTTCTTACACACACACACTCCCCAAATCCGAAATGTCACCCTCGACCCCCACTAAACGCCACCCTTGATTATGAGTTACCAGCTCCGAGCCATGGAAACAGCTCCAGAGAGTTTCAATCATTACCTTGGGCTCCCTCTGCTGGGTCTACGCAGGAAAACACACCTGTAGGCGGGGAGGTTCTGAGACTCACTCACCTCCCACAGAAGGTCTCCTGTTTAAACCAACATTAGCACAATAGTCAAGGAAAAGTCATCATTTGAAAACAGGATTTAGAACTTTGAAAAATGAGTAACAGTAACTCAAGTTGAGTGGTTTTTAAGAAGCTGCTGCACAAATCAGTGTTTTTGCTTCTGCTTATTTTCATTTGTATTAGAATGAATTCAGCAGGGGACCTCGAGGATTGCAGAGATAATGATATCAACTATACCGAAGAAAAGAATCACAAGAAATAAGCTCCAGACTGTAAGTGTGTTTGTCAGAAGCAAATACAGAGGATTGTGACTGAAAGTCACATAAAATCTCTAAAATCTCTGAGAAAGTAAAGGGAAAAAGCAGGAGCCACTAGGAAGCATTGCCAAAGTATTAAAAATCAAAGCTGTTGATAAACCCACTGAAACATACTAGCAATCTGACCGCGTCGAGCAGATTGAGCCTAAACTCTCCTACACATAGCCCCTCCCAAAAAGCCCTCAAATCACAAAATGCTCCCCCATTTACTAAAGATAATGAAACGTAACTTACGCATCAAAATGGAAATGGTAGATAATGATTCCGGGAAAACAGAAATGTTACTTCTCACTTAATTGATTTGGCACTTGTTATAAAATAGTACAATTAAATGACCTAAAACAAACCTTAAACCAGGAAAAGGAGTGAAAATATCCAAGACCTTTAGAAATATGGAAAATATTATCTGTAATAGAATTATGTTTGAGACAGACTAATTATTTGCTAATGAGTATCTTAAATCAGTTCCAGAATGATCTTGTAGAATCATCAAATACTCAGGGTGGGGATCTTATAATCTACAAATCCAGAACCTGAACCTTTCTCCCCAAGATCCAGTATGGACACTGGCAGAATCTCAAGTTACTCAAGGCCCGGAGGGAGAGCCAGTCCACTCTTCTCCATCGTCAAGTAATTAGCTGCTATAAATGATGAACCAACTTCAGTCCATTACTGGCTAGAAAATTTGAGCTGTCCAGTTCAAAATGAAGACACACAGCCCAAGTTCACCGGGCTTAAAAGCTAAATATGTCACCTAACGCAATTTTCTTCTTAAGCATAAGTTTTCTTGCCTGTACAATAACTGTCATAATGGTTCTGCTATCATATGGTTGTGAAAATCAAAAGATTTGCTAAATTGAACATTTACAAAACCAAGCACAAGTACTCAATTAAATGGTATCTGGGGTTAATCCCTTCACATGTGTGGTTTCTGTGGAGCACTCTGCCGGCTTTGTGGAGAACAGATTTCAGGATATCAAGACTGGCAAGAAAGAAATGCATTGGAAGCACAATCAGGGCAAGAAAAAAATGGGTAGGGAGTAAGAAGCAAGTGCAGGTAAAAAATAACACATTGCATCTTGGACATATTGACATTAAGGGGCCTGAGTTATATTTTTGCTCTATCCCAACCATTGGTTCAGGTCAATTTTACCACTCTTTCAGGACAAAAAAAATAATATTTAAAAGTTGAATGAAGATTTCACTTTTAAATAGAAACAGAAGAATACATAGACTCAAGGATTTTCATTGTTTATTCAATGTTCATCTATTCGGAGAAATTGCCCCGGAAGTCACGTGCGTGTTATGGTTAAGGATGACAAAATCAATGCACTGGTTTTATGCTCGGATAATGCATTTCCTAGGCAACTCAGAGGCTCGGAAACAAACATAAATAAAGCTTTGTGTTTACCCTGCCTTTCCCAATGCTAATTATTCAACATAGCGGAGCTTTAAAAATGTCTAACAGAAAAGATTAAAAACCAGCAAGTCCAGGTAAAGAACAAAAGACCAGCACACTCTGAGTGACAGATTTTGTTCCTTTCATGTTCTGCTTATCCTCCTTTACACTTAAAAACACATTACCAGGGCCTCCCCGGTGGCGCAACGGTTGAGCGCTGGGTTGCGAAGCTGCCCGCAGCCTCTGCGACGCCGGTTCGATCCCCGGCTGCTCCCCGGCCACCGGAGGAGGGTCCCACATGGCGCGCAGACCTCTCCTGCCGCCCGCTGCTCCCCTCAGCAGTGTCCTTCGGTCCTTCTGCCTGCTCTGCTCCCCGCTCTGGCTCTGGTGAATTCTCTCACCCTCCCGTGCTTCTGACTGTACCCAGTGCTTGTATAAATAAATAAAAAATAAAAATAAATCTTTAAAAAAAAAAAAAAAAAAAAAAAAAAAAACACATTACCAGCCTCAAAACTTTATCCCCCTCAACATTCTCAATTCACTCCTCTCCCCACAATGGCACAATTCTTGATGCATGTTTCTGTCCACTCTCCCCCGAGTAGCCTAGTCGATACCGGGTGGTGAAACGTGTGCTTAGTAAAAAAGAATTACTGGTTGCACAAATCCACCTGCTGAGAAACTGTTACAGGGCAGGGAGGGGGCAGCCCAGCCCCCACAAACCTGCCTGCTCTAAATGGGTTCTGCCATCCGCCGCATCAACACAAAACATGAGACTTTAATGGGAAGGAACTTTAATACAACTAGGAAACAACACAGGAAAGGCAAAGAATCTAGTTTCTAAATCCAGCACCCAAAGTGACCCGTGCCCTCGTGTGTAAAAGTCCACCCAAGTGGGATTGGCCCAGAGCAAGGCCCCAAAGCCTGCCACAGCCTAAAGCACCTTCCAGTGGGACCCACAGAAAAGGATCAGAAACAACCAGACAAGTCTGGGAGGAAAAGAGCAAAATCAAAATCAAAAACCACCATTGTCCCCTCCCCATGGGTGTCACCCACGACTGTGTCACCCTGTCCACGATCAAAAGGCAGGTATAGTTTCTTCACGTGTCTCTCGGCTCCATGAGCCTCCTCCAGGTCTCCCTCTGACTCCATCCTGCTTCCTTCCTTCCTCAGTCTCCTCTGCAGCTTCTTCTCTCCCTGCTCAGCTCCACCCTCCTTTTTGGGTGGGGCAGGAAACCTGGAACCCCCCCCTTTCTTGGGGACCCCCCTGTTACAATACTAATAAATACTTTATCACCTTAGAACTCCCAGTGGTTCTGGGGATAGGATAAGGCAATAAAATTAGGGTCACACAATAGGCAGTTTGTATTATTTAAGTCTCTGTAGTTGTACTGTACACTACGGAGGAATTCATGTGTGCAAGAAATTACTATTGGCATATAAAATTAATTTCATTTTTATTCTTTAAGCTTTTATTATTTTCCAAATAATTCAGTAAACGACACCATAAAAAGTTTCACCTTATTTACTGCACTAGAATGTGAGTGAGACAGTCTCAGTAAATATTTCATTCACTGACTAATAAACAGATTCCATGTTTTTCTACCTAGAATTGGGTATTTTTCTTTTCTACATTCTCACATCGTGCATGCTAATAAACTATCCAAATTACAGGAAAATTTTTCTTCTTTCCCATGTTTCCCCAGTAGACTTAAAATAGAAGCATAGGTATTCTAACAACAGCTATGTTGACAGAAATATTCTTGCAAGATTTTACCTCTTATTTTTTAAAATAAATTTAACACTCAATTAACAAAGATCAAGTTACATTTCAATTCTGTTGTAAAAAAAAAATAACCCTCTAGAATCAAGTGTAGCAATTCTAAATCAAATAACCATTATGACATAAGAATGAATTGCGCCTCTTCAACAAATTGGGCCCCAACATAATGTCTTCAGCAACTAGGAACCCTCACACACTGTTAGGGGGAAAGGCTGTCCTAAAGCTAATCCCATACAGGCTTTGTGGACTCCACCCCCACCCCAGGCCAAAGCCAAAGACAAATCCCATCACCACCCAAGGGAAGGTGGCTGGGACCTGAGGGTGGGGTTCAGCAGCCAGGTTGGTATAAAGCCAGACACGTGGGCTTCGGGGGGGGTCCCCCATGTTGGCTCCCCGCCAGCTCACAGCGTCCAGCCAGCTCTGAGAGTGCCTTTGGGTTTCCAGGTCGGCGGATCGGGTAGGACGCATGAAAGACTTTATTCCCCTATTTTCTCCCTGAGTTGTACATTTTCCTTATTTCCTTTTCCCTTGTAACTAAACCTTTTATGAACCTTCTGTGTGTGCCTGTAGTGGAGTATTCATAAGTCCCTTGTAAGCGCGCGGGTGAGGACCCACAGCCAGGCCACCCGTTCAATATCGGGGCTGCCCTATAACAGCTACCGGTTTGTGGTACTCACTCTCCTTCACCTAACATTTCCTGGCTGCCTACTAAGCGGCAGGCACGGTGTGCCACGCGGTCATATTACATACGTGCTCCACACAGGATGCCTTTCTCTAGCTGGCACATGGAATCACTGGCGCATACGAGACATATTAATTGCTTAGCTTGAAAACACACTGCATTTTCTTTGCAAGGGACATGCCCGTAAATAATGGAGGGTGAAGAAAGAGATGAGAGAGGCGAGGGAAAATGGCAGCCTTTTATTCAACTGTAAAGAAGTGAACCTCACCGAGCAGCAAGCAAACTGAAGTCTGACAAATAACAGGCATCAACAAACTGCTTCACAAAATATTAGCTACTGATTATAATGTTGATGCAAACCCCCCCAAAAAACTATACCAGCTGACATAAAATAACACGTTAAGAAGGAAAACCTCAGTAATGAAAAGGGACAACGCTGTGCAGCTCCTCAGCTCTTGAGGGAAGAAAGTCAAGCACCACGCAAGGGACAACAGGTCCTGAGTTCACTGAGTAGCTGGAAATTTTGTGCACAAAAGCAGAATGTCAGGGCTGGTTCTCTGCTAAGCAACTACAAAATAAATAATCACCTACACCCTTTACATTGTAGGGACTCTCCGGGTGGCACCCACACACAGGGAGAAGAGAAAAGAGGTAACGTGTGCGCTTTCTGTATGCCCGGAAGCTTATCCAACAGCAAGTACTTGGTTCCCACATATTTAGAAGAGGTTTAGTAAGAAAATCAGTTATTTTACAAAAACTTAGGAAGTCCTGGGAGTGAAGAGCTTTGGGAGTGTTACCTAGTAGCATCCCACAAATCTCTCTGTAAAATGCAAACATGCACCTGTACTCCTGAGGTGCCTGGGGGCCATGCTGCTCTGCCCCGAGCAACAGGAACCCCTCTTGTTTGTTAATTTAATTCAAGGCAATTGAAAAGGGGCTCCCTTGCTGGTGAATTTTGTAGCTGGAGAGAAAACTACATTCCAGTTAGCTGACAGAATGCGGGGCACCCCAGAATCCCCAAACCTACACTCTCTAAATGGGTTCTGCCATCCACCACATAAAGACAAAAGTGCTCTTCAGGCAGAAGCCCTTCCATAGAAAAGAGCTTTTCCCCATCCCCCGTGGGTAAATGCCCAGCCAAGCAGGGCTCATCCAAAAGCAGAGCCACTGAGGCCCAAAGTCTTGTCACAATCTAAGGCACCTTCTGGTGGGGACACGCAGGAAAGAAACAGAGGAGAGAGACAAGCCTGGAAGGAAAAACAGCAAAGTCAAAATTCAAGTCAAAAAAAAAAAAAGAAAAACCTCAATAGAATTACCACTATAGATACAGAAAATTTATTTTTCCCCACTTCATGCTTAATATAAGCATCTCCCTTGCTAAAAAAAAATTCAAGTCAACATAAAGCTGCCATTGTCAGCCTCCCCACCCCCCTGCCCCCCCCCAAACCTAGGTCTGAGGTTCTAAACAAGAGACTATTGCAAAAAAAAAAAAAGAAGAAGAAAGAAAGAAAAGAACCAGTTATTTATTTTCATATGACCCAGGTAAAGCCATCGTCTTGCAAAATCTGATTAAATCCTCTAATTTGATAGCGAGTAAAATGCCATTTCTCAAGGACTGGAGCAGCCAATAAATTGTTCAACAGTCCAGTGACAGCT
The DNA here is from genome assembly GCF_014898055.3 of Talpa occidentalis. Lineage (NCBI taxonomy): Eukaryota > Metazoa > Chordata > Mammalia > Eulipotyphla > Talpidae > Talpa > Talpa occidentalis. The sequence continues at coordinate 84,535,641 of NW_023601653.1, forward strand.
ATCATAAGATTGCCATCGGATTTATGACTTAGAAAGTGAACTACTCCACAAAAGTAAAAATCTCTTTATCACAGGGTTATAGAGCCAGCGGAGTGTTACTACTATGAGGTGAGAGCGATTTAGGAAACTCATTCCAGACATAAAGCAAAAGGTTATTTAAAAAAAAAAAAAGAAAATGAACATTAGATAGAAAAAAAAAATGCCCCACCTTCTGTCAGCTAACAGTGAAGCAACCAAATGAAACACGAAAACAAGCTTTCCTTTTGGAAAGCAAATTCCGAGACTGATTTACCCCCCTGAATTATTTCACTTAAGGATATCACGAGCTCAATTAAGTCCGTAACAAAGCTTGCACTATGCAGGAAAGTGAAAAAAGATCGGATAAAGAGCTGTTGGAAATGCTTGTCTTTTGACTGGTCAGTAGCTAAAGAATGAAGATTTACTGATTCTGTGGTGTGAAGTGATAAACCATGTAAATCTCAGGAGAAATCACGTATGTACAGGAGGAATGCACGGCTTCTTCCCCCTGATTAACTTTTCCCTGCTCTCCATGTGTCTCAGGAGAAGAATGTTCTGTTTCATGCCAGAGGCATCATGATGAATGCTGATGAGACAATATTTGACTCCTCACTGCCTAAACACTTACTCTGCATGTGCTTTTCCGACTCTGAGAACTCACTGGCTTGCACACGCAGCCATTTGTAGAATGGGAGTCCAGTTAACAGGTGAGCGGGGTTTTGTTTTTATACTCTAGGGATTTTTATTAGGAGAAAAAAGTATATATTCCCTTTTATCTTTTTTAATAAATTTTTTTAAAGATTTATTTATTTATTTATACAAGCACTGGGTACAGTCAGAAGCGCGGGAGGGTGAGAGAACTCACCAGAGCCAGAGCGGGGAGCAGAGCAGGCAGAAGGACCGAAGTGCACTGCTGAGGGGAGCAGCGGGCGGCAGGAGAGGTCTGCACGCCATGCGGGACCCTCCTCCCACATGGTGGCCGGGGAGCAGCCGGGGATCGAACCGGAGCGCAGAGGCCGCGGGCAGCTTCGCAACCCAGCGCTCAACCGCTGCGCCACCGGGGAGGCCCTCCCTTTTATCATTTTAGAAGATCCAAGAACCCTAAGTTATTTTCCTTAATACAGCGACCCGCAATTTTTAGGAATCACTTAATGCAAGTGTGGAAACACGTCATGTAAGAATGGCTTAGCTAGAAACAAAGCCAGAATCAGACAGAACGTGGTAGTTTTCATTTTCTTTTGTGATTCTTCTGTCAGCTCTGATCACTTTCCAGGAAGGTATCTGCTCTTCTCCTCAATGAAACTTTCATTCTAATATTCAAATACAAAGAAAAAGCAGAGGACAAATCTTTTCAGAACACAGTTTATGCACACAGAGGTTCGAGGGGACATTGCACAGGAAAAAATAAGCTATTTTTGTAATTCATGACAATTAGTCTAAGGTAGAAAGTCAGCCTCAGCCTTTTCTGTAAACAGTACATACGTAGGAAAGTTTATAATTAGCCGTGGTCGCGGAGCCAAAGACAGAAAGTATTGACAGACTGAGAAATGCAAGAAGCCAGGAGAACATCTCCAGCCACAAAGTGTCTTGTGGGGAAATATTTGTGAAGAGAATCAGCAAGAGTCGGCAACAACTCCTCTCACATGCGGAGGTGGTGGGGCGTTTAGAGTCACTGGCCAAGGAAAACCTTCTGTGACAGGGGTTGGTCATGTCTGCGTGTTTGGGGACCTCTAAAAATTTCGTAACCTGCAATTTCTTATTCTCCAAAAAATATGAACGAAATTTTCATACGATTTGAGGGGATTCCCTCAACTCCTCAAGTGTATCCTTGAAACGACCCCCCCGCCCTGGCCCCAGCAGAAGCCTTGCTTTGGAGAAGACCCTCGCCTTAAACATAGGACTAAAATTTAAAAGAAAAACAAAGCATTGTATCAACATGTCGTCTTCGAGGTGGCTGCAGTTACTTGGCCGGAACAGCTCCCCCTTCTCACCGCTGCTACCTCAAGGTCAGAGGCGCTGGGGAAAGTTCCGCAGTTTCTGTCCAGAGTCCAGCGTGTCAACGGTGGCAGCAGCGACCGTGCCTGAGCTAGCGAGGAACTGAAGAAAGGCCCTGGGGTTTGCCTCGCCCGCCGCAAGCTCTCCCGAGTCAGCACGCCAGACCCGGGAGGCACTTCTATTCCGTTCGAGGCCACGGGGGCTGCTGTAACAAACACCCCCGCCCCGCACCCTGGGTAGTCCATAAACAAGAAGCCCCCAGACCAGGGCACCAGAGCCCACGAGTGAGGCAGGACCAGGAGCTGGTCCCGCTGAGGCTCGGCTGCCCCGAGCCCTTCCCAAGTGGACGGGGCGGGAGGCCCCACGGCCCGGCGCGGGCACTGTCCTGCCTCGGAAGCTCTTCCCGATGACCTGGCCATCCCGCAAGGCCCCACCGCCTCAGACAGTGACTTTGGAGCTTCCGGGTCACCGTGTGGACCTGGGGGGAGCACCCCACGCAGACCGCCGCAGCCCCACTCAGAACACGCAGACGGCGGCTCGGAAGGTGAGGGGCCGGCCCGTGTCCCGCTGCGGGCTGGTGATGGACACTGGGGTCTGGTTCTGATTTCTCACACTCTAAGACCCACAGGGCTCGGGACAGTGGGAGCCTGCGGCGTCGTTCCCGGGACGCGTCTGGTCCACGCTCAGGACTCCCAAGCCCCCCGCCGGGGAGCCCGGGGAGCCCGCAGCAGCTGCAGACACTGGGGGTGATGGTGATGCAGCAGCCTCCTCCCTAGTCCCCCAGACCCCACCCTTAGCCGTCAACCCCCTTCCCGACACAGCAGCCACAGAGGTCCTCTGCAGCCCGAGCCAGCTGGCAGCCTCTCTCCTCTGCTCAGACCCTGCAGCGCTCCGGGGTCTGCGCAGTCGGAGCTGGGGTCTCGCAGAAGCCTGGGAGTCCGGCTCCATCGCAGCCTCCCTGACTCTGGCTTCATCTTGGGTCTCTGCGACCCCTCCCTGCGGATCACTCCAGCTACCCGGGCCTCCTGGGTGCGCGTCCCGAGTCCTGCACCACCCACCTGCTTCCCCGTCTCACACACACACACCTTTTAAGCTTTCGCCTCACCTGAGATCCTTCCTGACAGAGCTACTTAAAACCAGATACCAACTCCTACGTCAACATGTCTCTTTTTTTTTTTAAGATTTATTTATTTGGGCCTCCCCTGGTGGCGCAGCAGATGAGCGCTGGGTTGCAAAGCTGCCCGCAGCCTCTGCAGCACCAGTTCGATTCCCCACTGCTGGCGAGGGTCCCACATGGCGCGCAGACTTCTCCTGACTCACCCCGCTGCTCCCCTCAGCAGTGTGTTTCCTCAGTCTGCCTGTTCTGTTCCCCGCTCTGGCTCTGGTGAATTCTCTCACCCTCCTGCGCTTCTGACTGTACCCAGTGATGGTATAAATAAATCTTAAAAAAAAAATTTCTTTATTCATATAAGAGCTGGAGTGTAGGCCAGAGGTGGGGGGATGAAAGGACTCCCCAGAGACAGAGGGGAGCAGAACAGGTGGATCCACTGAAATCCACTGCTGAGGGGAGCAGCGGGAGCCAGGAGAGGTCTGCTGCGCCCTGTGGGTAGCTCCCTGGCCGGGGATGGAACTCGTGCTGCAGAGGCTGCGGACAGCTTCATCGTGCTGAGACTAACTCCCGTGTCACCCCGACATGTCCTATCCCCCACCCTTCTTTGTTTTTTCCATGGCACTTACTATGATCTGACACACAATCATATCACTCGTTCACTTAGGTCTAGTTTTCTGCTCTCTGTAGAAGTTTCACAAGAGCAGGAGTTTCTGTCCAACAGTTCACTGTTGTAGCTCCAGTAGCTAGAACAATTGTGTGATCAACACGTGGTGAATGAACGAATACGTAACTGGTCACTGGCACATGAAGTCTCAGTTGACAGAGAGCAGAAGACACTGCACCGTGCAGTCTTCTGGAACCTACTCAGATGACGGCTGCTGTGTGAAGAGGGTCCCCTGTGGCATCCCAGCGCGCGCCAATTACACGCAGCCTTTGAGCGCTCAGCGAAGTCTGGCTTCCCTTGGTACAACCAAGTGTCTGCTTCACATCCCTCCAGTTCAGTGCAGCATTTAAGACTTTCAAAACAGGGCCTCCCCTGGTGGCGCAGGTGGCTGAGCGCCGCGCTGTGTAGCTGTCCGCAGCCTCTGCAGCGCCGGTTCGATCCCCGCTGGCCTCGGAGCAACTCACATGGCCAGCAGACCTCTCCTGTCTCGCCTGCTGCTCCCCTCAGCAGTGGATTTCAGTCTGTCTGCCTGTTCTGTTCCCCACTCTGTCTCTGGTGAATCCTCTCAGGTCCTGCATCTCTGGCCTGTACCCCTGTTCTTGTATAAATAAATAAATCTTTAAAAAGAAAAAGACATTCAAAACAATAGAAACAAATGTTCATTTTAATTTAAAATAACCTTTTTTCAGAAGAGATGTGAGCTTTCCATTTTAAATAGGCTTGCCAGCTGAATCCTTAATTCCATAATGACTGCCACAGAATAGATTTTATGCCACCCAAGGACCAGCAGTAGCATGAAAAAGTAATTTCTGCCCCTACCTGTGGAGTAACTAGATATGTAAAAGAATTCTACGAATTTATGAACGTGTTAGATGTGGTTAAATGGCAGTGGGTCCAGGAGAAGTCATTTTCCAAAGCTGTTTACGTTTAATATCAAGTAGGCAGAGGGCTCCATTAATCACTTGCTAAAAGGTGGGCTTGGGGAAAACAAAATAAAGAAAAATATTAAGCCAGTGTGCTTTAGTACTCCTGAAGAAACTCACCAGCCAGCGAGACAGTCATTAGTTAATTACTTGGTGCTACCACACCCAACACACCCCACACCACACGATGAGTTCTCTTTGGAATTTTGAGTGTCTCATAATGACTAAGTGTTTTGTAGGATTTATTTCCCTGATTTAGGAAGTGTAATTTACAAAGAAGTGGAATAAATAAAATAAATTTATTATTTATTATTATTATATTATTATTATATTATTTATTATTATAATAAATAATACTCTATTATTTATTATAGAGTACTAGTACTCTAGTACTAGAGTATTAGTACAAGTTGTTCTTCCTAGAATAGAAAAATACAAAGTTTTATGACAGATTACGAAGACAGGCTTATCATTTTAGAGTGTCCACTTTCATTTAATATAAAAGCAAGCTCAGAAACCTGAAGAATCGGTTACTGGGTCATCTTCTGGCTGGGGATGGAGGAAAGAGATGGCAGCCAATACGGACCAGAGAAACATCTTCTCCAGCGAGCAGGTTGTGTGACAACTGACATAATTCATGGCGCAGTAACGAGCATTGCTTGAAGCAGAGCATGTGATAAAAAGACGAAGGAGTCAACACTTTGGGGAAAGGTTTTTTACTAAAGTCCTATCACGCCAGAGCCGGGAGGAATCTGGCCAAACGTCATCATTAAACAGAGAAGAAAATTGAGGCTGGCCTCGGAGAAGTGACTTGCCCAAGGTCACACCCAGCTGAGCCAGGACTAAAATAAAGCCTTAGCACCCCCAATCCAGTCATCTCCTCACTGCCTGGTGGGTACTCAATAAATACTGGCTTCTCCTCCTTTTAAGCAGCAGGAGGAAAACCAGAAAGCAAGGACACTGCCATTTATTATTGTTTATTTGTATTTCTCAATATAAAGACTTCAGAAAGACAATACCACGAGCAATGTGTATTTTATTTCCCCAGAGCATGGTGTGCTCTTGGGTAAATGTGTTTTATGAAGAGATTTGTCCTGGGAACTTGGCAGGTTTTACTGTAAATATTTTAGCACTTTCCTTTTATTTAGTTGTGGGATTAAATTTTTCTCCCAGCCTCCCCAGACCGATGTCTGCAGATTATAAGTGGTTTTGTGAGGGAGTGTCTGAGGCAGGAGTGAGGACTTTCTTCATTAAAAAGCGCTGCGGTGGACAGTCAAAGAAGGACGTTCCCCGCCCAACCAGAAAGAACAGCTCCAGCTCTCAACCCCTTCCTCTAACATCACGTCCCCTGGTGACACCCAACCTGGCGTCCAAGCAAGACGTGCGTTCAGACATAGACGTCTGACCAGGGCAGGTCGGGACTGGGGGGTCCCAACTCCAGAGCTCACTGGCTGGGGGCGCATGCGGTGGAAGCAAAGCAATCCTAAGAGCTGCCTCCTGAACACGGGCACAGACGCTCATTTTTTACAGTTCTGCACAGACCCTGCCTGTCCCCAAGACAAACCCCAAACACTCGCACTAGGCAGTCAACTGGGAGTAACTGACTGAGCCGTGCTCCCCACTGGCCTGGTAATTAAGGAGACCTGGAAGCTACACTTTCCTACAGAAATGAGGTGAAGCAGGCCTTCACACCGCAGCAGCCCTGTGATTGTCAACCACGGCGTGTGCCCTCGAATTCCAGGTTTCCCTCTGATCCTCACCACCCAACCAGGGAAACTTTGTCTCTTATGTGCTAGCTACTCAAGTATGGTTTTTGCCTTTGCAAAAATAGGGCTTGTAAAGTTAAGTAACTTTACGGGTCAGCTCTGGTATGTATTAAGTGGGGACAAAATAATTAGGAGAGTCTGATGGGGTCCCCACACCCCAGTACTCTGTGTGGCCCTATCAGGCCCTCCATGAGCATTTGTTTTAAAATGCAAGACAGTCACAAGGTTAAACTACTATGAGAATTAGAAATACTAAGTGAAGCTGACTGGGACATCCCGTCTAATGGCAGCTCTTTTATTGTTACCTGGATTTACCGAGTGGTAATCAGCAGGTGGGGAATTACGAGCTTTGTCTCACCATCTCCAGATGCCTAAATTCTTTTCACTACATGCTAATATATTTCAGAGCATGTCACTATGTCCAGAATAATTTTGAGCCTGACTTAAGACATACCACAACAAATATCCATAGGCCTCCCGGCGTGAATGCCCACGATTGATCAACTTAACCAAGGAGGAGAGAAAGTCTACAAAGTCTGACCTTTCAATGAAATTCCTCAGCTCTCCCTCAAGTTCCCTATGATGTTTGCGGAAAGGAGGTATAACGGTCTGTGTAGTCCATTATTTAATATATAATCTATAATTAAATTATTAGAAACCCCTTTTCAATGTATGTGGATTCCCAAAAAATCCAACAAACAGGTGCACCCTTGCTCACGGCAGAGGGGATGAGAGTACATCTAACATGATTGGTATTTGTTGAATCATAACTTTCTAGGCAATATTTTAATCACTTTGTGTGGATTAACAAACCTCTTTGATGCTTGTGACAACCCTATTACATAAATACTACCAGGATCCACCCACAATTTCCAGTGGAAAAAAGTTCAGCACACAGAGTTCAGGATGTGCTCAAAGGTATAGTATGAATAAGGGCTTAGTCGAGACTCAAACTCACGGATTCTAGTGCCAGAGACCAGTGCTACATAATCCCTCTGTCAGCCTCTCCAGAGGCTGCTGCTCAGGAAAGCTAACAAGTGGCAAAGTTTACAATCGTGCCTCCTGGTTTTCCAACACAGCGATGGCTCAGTGACCCCCCACTCTCCTGCGAAACATCACAAACTCCCTTGAGTGGCGCCTTCTTTGCTTCCTCGCAAATACTATCATTCCATTGCAGAAGAATGTTCCACAGATGAGTGTTCATCTGAACAAAATCTCACAATGGCATTTGCTTAGGAAAGCAGCAGGAATTGTTCAAGTTAACTGATCAGTAAACAGAGCTTGGACCTTACGATTGATCATGTGAGGGCGTTTTGTCACTGTTGAACTTCTCAAAGAACGTGACCAGCTAAATAGCTGCCTGGCTAGGAACTTTGTTTCATCAGCAAATCTGTCCAGGGTGACATCCCTGGAGCACCACACTGCCCAGCCCCAGGAGGTTCCATTAGTGTGGAACCCGGACTGCCTGGGTGGGCAGCTGAAACAGCGGTCAGCAGTAGGCCCGACACCGCGAATGCAAACTAATAACAATTTTCAGTGCATGCTCCTGCAACCTTATTCTCCATTTTCCTCTGGATGTTTGTTTCTCAGAGGCCCTTAGTGAAATTACCCTATAAAGTTCTAAACTTCCCTTATGTTTACCACAGCTTAATAGTATTTTTAGAGTGATTTTTATTGTTTTTTTTCTTATTGCAAAATTATTAATGTGTCGAAAATTCCAACAGAACAGAAATTTAAAAATTAGAAAGAAAAATATTCCTGTTTTACCCCTCCCAGAAATAATTTCCCCATATTTTGGCACTGGCATACTGTGACTGCTGTCTATTGCATTCTAAAGGGGTGTGTGTGTGTGTGTGTGTGTGTGTGTACCCCTCTAGAAGATACAAGTCAGTATGGAGAGAGCGAAGTGTTAGCCAAGTACCTGTAAGAAACATACATGCCCAAATAAATGCCATAATTAATATTGCTACTACAAAGCAGAAAGGGACCTTTCTCTGGAACCACGTCTTCTGAGGCATGTGATCATGACTGGATGTTATTCCTGTCAATCACTCCTCATAGGGAGCCCTCGACAGAGAGTTAAGCTTAGAGTTCTGTGAAGGACTGACCCTGTCCTTCTACATCCCCCCCACACACACACCCCAAAACATAAGGAAGAAGGGAGAGAGGAGGGAACTTTCCAGATCTGGTTGTAGAAAAATTGAGAACTCACAAAAAGAGCTGACGCCGATGTGACAACATATAAATGTGTGATATTGTTGTGGATAAAGAACAAACACACAAAAAAACCTTTACTGACTTACACCTCTGCAGTGCCTAGATTTCTTTTTCTTAACTTAAAAGATACATAAAGACTAACCCACAAGCAGGCACTCCTGATACCTGGCATGCATTTAATGCAGCATCCTTGGGAAAAAAAAAAACCTGGCCAACCACAACATAACTCGGAGACTCTTGGGAAAATATGGTGGCTACCAGCGGGGAAAGGGAGCGAGCAGGGGCCAGAGGGAGTTCGGGGACAGCCCACGGCCGTTCAGCGGCTGCGGCTGTGGACATGTGGAGCCGCACCCCCAAAACCCGTGACATAAACTCAACAACACTGGCGAGAAAAAGAAATTGGGTCTGGCAGGTGGCCTCAGTCGGCTGGACTCGCCCTTGCTATGCAACCTCGAGCTGTTAGTAAATCACCAAGCAGCTCACTGACAAGCCTCCTTCAGTGGGGTGTAAGCAGGCAGTGACTTTCCTTCTCTGCAAGGCCTCCTCGCTGTCTCCTCCCCCCACAAAGCAGCGGACAATTTAACAGCTCCCAAGACACGCCCCATAACTGCTCAATCATTTTTTTTAAGTTTGTCCAGTCTTGTATTCCAATTTTTTAAATCTCATTTAAAGTTTTTCTCTGTCCTATCACTGCTCAACTGGTAGTAAAAGGGACAGGAGGGGAGGGGAGAGAGAGGGGTAAGACGTGGACCTCCTGCCTCCAGGGGCGCAGCTGGGAGTGGAAGGCAGAGCCCCGAGTCAGAGAGACCCTTGTGCATCCCTTCCACCTGTCGATGTTGTCCAACGTCCTCTGTTGACAGTTTCCACGGAGGAAGAAAGTGTCCCAGGTTTGGTGACAGCAAAGAAGGAAGGAAGCAAAGGCAAAGCCTAAAATGCTCCAGATAAGAAGGAACCCCTTCTCCACTGCACATGTGGGCTGCATGGATGACCACACGCACGGCCCCCTTACCATACCCAGCACGTGCAGCTGCTCCATGCCACAGAGACGACTCCATCAGACTTCATAAGTAACTCGTAACACAATCACATACTGTCACAGAGAGGAACTCTTTTAGCCAGTTTCCTCTGGTTTTGACCATAATTCACCAACTTTTCCAGCCAGGAAAGTGTAACTAAGCTCATGTCTTTCTCGTCCAGATTTGTATCTCTTGTAAGTGGAATAAAAATCCTTCTACACCCCCTTGAGCCCAACAGGGCCTCTATGTCATACATGAGGCTGGAGTCTATTATTTAGACGCGTGTGTTTATGGGGTTTGGGGTTAGGGATACTATCAGGACTCAAGAAATAAATTCTTCAGTTCTGTTTCATTTAGTTATCAGATACAGCTACCCAGCGAACTAGTGAAACAAAGTGACATTCGCCTCCAGAGGTTGATGGTTCGAGGGAGGAATGAGAAACAATGCAAGGCTGCAGTGCGAAATATTTTCAATAAAGCAGACATTTCTGATTTAGTGCATCGCTCTGGAACAGCAGGCCTGTGCACAGTGATATTGCTTTGGAAAATGTGCAAACATCCTTAGTCTGCAGTCAACTGTATCTAGAGGGAGAAAGGGTGATGTCTGGGAGGTTTTCCCTGCCACGCTCATTAGAGAGCATTTTTTAATTATATTCACATCTCAGATTACTGATTTGTATGCACAGTGAACAATGCAGAGAAAAAAAGCTGAAGTGGATATGATGCGCTGCAAAGGACTGGGGGAAATGTGAACTCGGTGTCAGGTCCACACACAGACAAAGCAGCCCAGGAGTAAGAAGACTCCCAGGAAGACGAGGCGTCCTGACACGCCTCAGACCTGGAATTCGCTCCTGATCAAAATGGTAGTGCTCCAATGTGACTAATCATTCTCTATCTGGAGACTGTGCTGATTTGTTTGGTGATTGCCAGAAGAACAAAGAAGCCCCAAGTTCTCTGGAAATTTGGAACCCAAAAATGTCTAACCTGGACAGCAAGGATAGACACAAAAACACTGGCGAGGTTCGCCTTTGCATGATAATCCAACTCCTGTGGAAAGATCCGTGTTACGCTATTTTGAAATTCAGGGTCACTCTCCCACAGAAGTGTGGCGCGGAGCTCTGATGGGGGCACTGAGTAATTTTAGGTTATTTGTACACAGCTGCAGCTACTTCCATGGGTAATTGCTTTTGCCCAAATCACCAGCATAATTGTGGTTCTAAAGACACAGATTTAAAAGCCATTGAAGTGTCAAATTATATTACAACAATAGAGCCAGTTCTCTAGAAAATATTCATGTTTTCATTTTAATCAAACTCCAAAAATGTGCTGAACCTTTGCTATAGGGCAAAAAAGCCCAAGGGTTGTGATGTGCCGTGCGCGGCGGGACAAATGGAGGGTGCCAGGTGCCCGTAGGCCCTGGGAACCTGCTCATTCTCGTAGAAACACCTCGTCCGGTGCTTGGCACTCAAGAATTTTGTTTTTAATGGAGGAATAGAACTTGTAATTTCTCCAATTTAAATTAGAAATCTGGGGTTTGGAGGGAGGAGCAGATAGGTTGTCCTGAGAGATACTGATGGTCGCTCTGCAAAGCAGACTGGTGCCTAGTCAATGTCTGGGGCCTCGAGCTGACTCCTGACCTGTCACATCTCATTATTGTATCAGGGAAAGAGGGATGTTAGTCCCCTGCTCTGGAAAATATTTCACTCTAATTAGACAAGATTTCAGAGAAAAATCATAATGGGAACATACAATCAGAATGCTAAATCTACTGCGTGATGCAATATAGTGTGGAGAAAGGAGTATGACATACAGGGTAGGAAGAATTCATGTCCCCTAGAGCTATTCATGTGCCCTGTGCTGTTAGGAAAATTACGGAAACTGTAACATGACAATCGCAATATCGTCTTATTAGTCCTGGATTACATGCCTATAAAAAACTGGGGGCTGCTTTCACACAAGAATCCAGGAATATGGACTTGGCTTGGTTAATACAAGGAGGCAGGTTACCAGAATTCTCTTGGCCTCTGGTATCAAGAAATCTATGACAGCTTGAACAACTGTGTCTGTGATAACAGGAGAAGGGGGCAGAGCCAGGAAAGGGGAGAATGAGGAAGAAACAAACTCTCAAGATGCAAGTAAGGTTTTCATTCATACTCATTGGCTAGAAACATGCCATAAGCCAACGGTAGCCAGGGGAGTTAGGAAATGTAGGTTTCACAAGCTGGACAGATTCCTAGTCCAGTCAAAATTGGGCTTATATTAGTGAAGAAAAGTGGAATAAATAGGCAACCAGCAGTATCTGCCTCAAGAGTCTTCACAGAGTTGGTGGTCAGGGTTCTATGAGATAATATATCTGAAAAGTGTTTTGTAAACCATAAAGCGAAATAAAGTTGATTTTCAGGTGCAATCAATGTCATTCTATTTTCACATACAAAGAATATTATGGAAGACTCTTGGGTAAAATATTTTAGCTCATATGTACACCAAATATACAGTATATTAGGCCTCTCTCACACATGCACATAGACCCAGAGCAGGAGGAAAGAATTTCTTTTACCTGTGTATTTGAGAAAATATAAATTAAAAATATGGGATTCCCTTATGGTATCTAATATTAAGGCAAAGTATAAAAGCTTTTTACTGTTTCTTTTCATTATTTAGGAATTTATCTTTGATGACCCAAATTTTGTATAAAATAGTATACACACAGTTACATAATTTTATATAACTTTACATGTGATAAAATTCAACTGTACTCATGTAATTTGTGAACTGAAATGCCTGAAGCACAATCATCTTCAAAAATTAAAAGGAAAGCAAACAAAATAAGATCCCCTTTCCAAAGAATAAACAAATGACAGGAAAGCCACATGCACAAGAATGAAACGAGACTGCAATCTACACTATACACCACAATTAACAAAAACGGACTGAAGATTTGAACGGAAGGTCTGAAACTATAAAATACATGGAAGAAAACAGGTGATCAGCCTTTCGACATTGACCTCAGTACTGTCTTGGTGGATCTATCACCTACAATTAAGGAAACAAAACCAAAAATAACCAAGTAAAAAGCTTGTATACAGTAAAAGAAATATTAAAACTAAAAAGTAACCTACAGAAGGGGGCTAATATCCAAAATATGTGAAGAGCTCATACAGGTCATAACAAAAATCACACCCTTATTTAAAAAAAAAAAAAATGAGCAGAGGACCTGAACAGACACTCGTCCAGCAGACAGACAGATGCCCAATAGCTGTGAAAAGATGATGTTCAACATCATCTGTTACTTAGAGGAAAATGCAAATCAAAACAACATGCTACCTTCCACCGAAGAACCGCTATTATCCAAGAGACAAGAAACAAGGATTTGGTGAGGATGTTCAGAAAAGAGAACCCTCATCCACTGCTGGTGCTAATATAAATGGGTGCAGTCACTACAGAAGATTAATGGAGTCATTCACCATTGCTTGGCTATTTTTCCATAATATTTACTATTATCTGACAAATGTCTATCCTATGCCACTACATTACACCAGAATAGAAGCTGTACGGAAGCAAGGACACTGCCTTCCTTATATAGCTCTACCTCCAGCACCTAAAATAGGGATCATCACAAACTAAGTGCTTCATAAATATATGAATAATATATTCACATATATATATGCTGTGCAGAAAAAATTATATATATACACGTATGTGTATATATCTCTATACATATATAATTTATTGTGTGTGATGGTCCTATAGGTTAAGTTATGTTCCCAAAAGCTTTTCTGAAAAAAAATCAATAACTTTATGGTTTATCTCAAATAATTCTTTAAACCACAGGTAATATTCTCTACTTTGTAAAATCTAAACAAAGTCTACCATACACTGAATTGCAGTCATTAACTGAGTTGCATCAAATTTTATTTCTATTTAATCTGTATATATGACAAAGTAACCAAAACTATCTGGGAAGGATTAAGCTGCTGCATCTAAGTCAACACAATAGGTAGGATCTCAAATTACAAATACAAATTTCTTCATCTGTGTCATGAACACCATTAGTATTACTCTACTGAAAGGAAGATTCTAAGTCCTTCAGGAAAAACAACAGCTGACCCAGATGGTCCCTAGTGAGTTCCTGACAATTTTAAAACAAAGGGAAGGAAATGTTCATCTTTAATCAAAATACTCCAGTTTAGAAGTAATAACTGCTTATATACTATGAATTATTATAGATATAATTCAGTTGTAACTGAACTCATAATAAGAGTTCTAAAAAAATTATTCCAGTTTATCCTGCCAAAAGGCTCTTTTGGACAAAACACCCCATCTTCCCGCCCATGGGGGAGCTAGACAAAGCACTAAAGAACCCTTCAGTTTCTTTACATGCATTAAATTTGGCTAAAAGACATTTTTCCAGTGCTCATGTTAGAATCTTAAAGTATCAGCTCCTGTGGTGCTGTAGTTAATCACGTGCCAAAAGGTGGGTTCAGGGGAGAATAAAACATGAACAAATGACTAAACAAAGGAATTTAATAATCCTGAAGAAACTAACATGCAGCATCATGGTCATTAATAAAAGCCCTCGCGCTGACACCACCAGCAGAGCTGCCACCGTCCACCATGGTGAGTTACTGAGTGTCGTGAAATTCTTAAGTATCTTGCAGGGTGCATTTCCCTCATTTAGGAATTGTAACTTAGAAAGAAATATTCTGAAAGGAACAGTCAGCTCCTCTGAGTGTCAGAACTCCAAGTCGTTTTACTGGAAAGCCACAATAAATAGTTTTTATGACAGAATCTGAAATAATCTGCCTGCAGCTTCTCTCCAGGCTCGGGCTTTGGAGTAAGCGCAGGGCTATCGAAGGAGCCCAGCACAGGCTGCCATGTCTGAGGCTTGCAGCCGCTCCTGCCACGCTGTCCCTGCGCGCCTTCTACGCCTTGTCACCGGAGCTTCCAGCTCCTCTCACCCCTCTACTCAATACCCTCTCGACCCCAGGCCCCACCCAGCCTTCTGCTTGCAGAGCTCAGAGAGGCCAAGAGGTTGGCGCTGAGGCTCAAGTTGAACCCAGCCATGCAACCACCCTTTCCCCACAAGGAATGTCTCCTTTGGACTGACTGCCTTCTCTCTGCGCGGCTTTCTCATCTGCAAAGGTGACTAGGCACAGGGAAAAAAACCAGTAAGTGTCTGAGTAGACATGGAGGCAACCGGTAGGAGAGATTTCCCCCAAGGCTCACTTTGCCTCCTCTATTAGCCAGGCTCTCCAGAGAAGCAGAAACAACAGGATGTGCAGGATATTTATTACGAGAAATTGGTGCACGTGACTTCGGAGACTAAATCTTATCTCCTGCTCTCTGCAAGCCGGAGAGAGAGACCCAGGAAAGCTGGTGCCAGGACTCAGACCTGGCCCACAGGCCTGAGAACCAGGGGAGCCAGGGAGGTGCCCCCCCACTGGAGGGCGGGAGGTGAGCTGAGATGGCCCAGTTCAAGCAATGAGGCAAGAAAAAGAGCAAAAATCACCGCCGTTGCCTTTTATTCTGTTCAGGCCCCCCCAGTCTGAGAGCTCCCCACCCACACTGGGGTGGGCGACGCACTTGACGAGATCCAGTGACTCAAATGCTCACCTCACATGAAGCACCCACTGACAACACAGACACAAGCTCCAAGTAGGCCCCTGCGGTCAGGGGTGATGGACGCATGCAGTGAACAATCGCACCCCCAAGAGGATTTCTTCAGGGTGCTCCAGCAGCCGCTCACTCCGCCCCTTGAGCTCTCAGAGTGTCCCCTTCCTGCCTCTCTGAGCGCGCTGGCCAGTTGTGCTGCCATTAGTTGGTGTCACCGAATAAGCAGATGGCCCCACGTCCCTCTCCGGGCCCCCCGCCGTAGCGCAGACCCTCTTCCAGCAGAGAATAAACGTTGTCAGAGTGAGGAGACACTAACAGATCGTCTGGCCTGCCACGCAGGGGCGGCGCACAGCACCCCACGGGCGGCAGAAGCAAAGTGCCACAGGGAAGCGACGAGCTCTTACTGCTGACCATCCGTGTCTACACGGCCCGCTGCTCGGGCAGGAGGAAGGTCTGGGCCTGCAGCATCTCCCTGGCCTGGGAGGGCGGCCTGGCCACAGGGCTTGCTGCTCTAAGGGTGGTACTGGAAGGGCAAAGACAAGTTACAAACAAGCCCCTGGCGGACTTTCAGATCCAGGACTGTCACCCCAAGGGCCTGGTCAATTCTCTCTGAATGCAAACATTGAGGAAGGCAGCACCCCTGCCTCCCGGTGTCTGTGGAGTGTAACTTTGGGGGGCACCTCGAGTCACATTTCAAAACTGTCTCCTATCATAAAACGCTACCAAGTAGTTCTCCTCTGGATAATGCCAATTAGTTAACACATGGTCACTGCAATTACCCGGTGACTGAAGGTGAACTACGGGTGGCGAATGTGCTGTCGAGTCCTCTCCCTGGAGACCTCGGTGCTGCTCCTCAGGCGCACAGGACGCGCCGGGGAGTGTCTGCTGGCTGGGACGGAAGGATGAGCTTTCTGTCCTTTTCACCTCTCCGCGATGGCCTGAGATGAAAATTACACTCCGGTTTAACACTTAGTCAGTGACAAAATTGTGTTCTTTCTCTTCCACCTTTGTGGAGGGTTTTCTAACTTGGGAAATTTTGTTTCTCATTCCACTTCCCCATCAGCTGCTGTGTGAAGTCCGGGCGTGGATTTTGGCAGCCTGCTGTGTGCCCGAAGCGCGGCCGTCTTTCCCGGTGCCCAGAAAATCTGCCTTGTCCGTTTGATCGGGGTTGCCCTCGCTTGCTGAAGTCGGAAATAATGAAGTCTCACCATCTGAAAAAGTTAAGAGAAGTCTCTATCTACCCTCGGAACCCACTGGCATTTGAAAAAAAAAAGGCCTGGAGGGCGGGGAAAGTCCTCCAAAGGCAAGAACGGAGGAAGGAAGGCAGAGTTGTGGCCGGACACCGAGCATAAAAGAACACGGGAGGAAAACAAGTACCCCCGGAACACCGAGCCGTCTCACCGCCTCCCAACGTGCGGTGTGCACAGGAGCCTGGAAGACAGACCAGGAACAGCAGCAGGGACAACGCGGCAGGGATCTGATGCCGGAGGAAGTGCCTTATTTATATAGTTCATGTATTTTCCATACGTATTTGACTATTAAAATAGAACCCACTGGCCTCTGAAGGACACAACCTATGACTTGGCAAGGACCTTGCTCTCAGGAGACGTGCAAGGAGTGTGTTCACACTGTCCTCCCTTTGCAATTCTGTAAAAGTGAACCCCAACTCCAGACCAGGTCTCCCAACACTGGAAGAAAATCCAAATCACAACCTTTCATTGCTCTTAGGATCTGGAATGTCCACCATTATCTGTCTTCCCACCAGACGGCTAGTAGTAGCTGAGGGTGATGTTGTTAAGATGGCAGGACTGGATAAAAGAACCATTTCTTGGTTTTCGACTCCTTGTCTGGCCCAGAAATAATCATTTTCACATTTCCTGGGCCGCTGTTTGCAGTGGCTGCGACCAGGGGCTCCAGGCTGGCTCTTTGTCGGACCGTTCCTCTCTTTTTCAGGGAGGTGTCTCCCCTGCTTAGAGATGATTTGTTGAAATCAAATGAGCAGGTACAGAAATAGAAGAGCCCACAGAATGTCCACTTGCATGTGTAAAATCTGCGTTCTAATACAAATGCTTGTAGAGAGAGGCGAAGATGCCTGTGTGTTCTCCGGGAAATATAAATCTCTCACTGGCTGAGCGTAAGTTCAATGGATCTTCAAAAAGCTGGGCAAGCTGAGAAGTGGACCATTTGTATTAACGGGTCTTGTCTTTGGATGGGCATATTAAAAACACGATGACGAAGGGTAAGGAGAAGTCAGGGGAAAGCTGCACTTTAAGTCTTTCCATGGCTTCATCAAGAAGTTTCACTTCAACAGACGCTGCTGTAATCAGTTGAGATCCAATTTATTTTTGGAAAACAGAGAAAATGAAAATGTTATGAATAGTCTTAATTCAGGCAATCGAAGGGTGACACGGGAAATCCAGAATTTGACTTGAATGGTTCCAAGCCCATCTGTGCTTCCGCCGGGGCCTCCTGCAAGGGTCTCCTCCTTAGAGGGTAAGAGCCGAGTCCGCTCATCTGCGATCTGGTAATCTTGAGGTTCCTGAAGGGCAGCCAACGTTCACTTAGTTTCTCATCAACTCTCTCTCTCTCTCAACTGAGACCATCTATCTTGCTCCCAGGAACTTCTTACACTTGTTTATACTCAGGACATCACCGTGCAGGAACATGTAGACAAAAGTCAAGCAACCTTCTTGAGACGCTGAGTTCTCCTTAAAGAAATATCTCATTTATCAACAGTGTCTCAGCGAGTGTGTCTGCCCTTAGTGGAAGCAATGTGCTTAAAAAGCAAGTGCTACTTCTCTTGGGATTTCTAAATTTTAAATCTAGCCGGGGTTCAGGTCACAGTGACACATGATTTACTCGAGACTTGAAATAATTATTTCTTTAAAATCCACCTAGCAATTAAATCAACGTGGACATGTTTTCAGATATCATTCTGGTTAATTCAGTGTAGTTCCCAAATGTTAGTTTATCAGATGTATATCCAGTTAAATCATGAAACTTCAGAAAAAAGGGGATATCGACTGTCACATGAAAGAATAGGTATAAAGTAACTAGGACGCGGCTTTGGACAAAGAGCTCAAGAAACGACAGGTAGTAGCTCAACGGTGCAGCTGTAGCAACAGCAGGGCAGTCGTCACGCACCGTCACTCCCCCAACTGAACCTTCTAAAGATGAAGCTCAGAGAAATTAAATAATTTGCCCAAGGCTACAAAGCTAACGAGTGGCAGAAGAGAAATTGGAAATGCAGGCCCCTTAACAAGCCTAATACTGCTTCCCCAATACCTTGGGGAAAATAACTTTTTCAATTATTAAGAACTATTTTATCATATAAATATCCGTACAGAAAAGGGCTAAGCTTTGCTTTATCTTCAGGCAGCAAGCCTGCTCAGTTTCTGGCCTGATTAATTTATAATTTCAGAATGTGATGGGCTTTTCCTGCAAGCTCACCTGTTTCATCTCTGCTACGTTGAATACAATCCAACACACTGTCCTCCAGCCAGAGAAACATCATCGCACCAACCCAAGTCCTACCTGTTTACCCTTCTGTGTCTACTTTCTCCTTCCTTCCTCAGCTGCCCAAGCGCCGGCTTTCCCAAAGCTGAGTCCCTGACTCTCTGCATTGTCCTCTTCGGAGCTCACACACACACCCCAATACTGTCTCTATGCAAATAATTCCAAAACGTTTATCTTCAGCCCTAAAGTTTTTGTTGCAATCTAAGAGCAAATTGCCAGCCCTTACTGAATGTCACCACCTACATAGTCGCTCCAATATTATCTCAGTTTATTAGGTCTAAACCAACATCATCATGTTCTCTCTGAAAAGTAGTTCAAAATTCTAGGTTTTGAAGTTTACTACCAGCTCCTTAATTCTTTCAGACTTGGATCCACAAAGACATCGCTGAGACTCTCCACCCATGGTAAGTAATCCAGCACAAATCCCATTACATCATCTCTTTTTTTTCTTCCTTTCCTTTTCTGATGACATCACCAGTCTCGTTCTGCATCACGAAGGCCGGAATTAGTCCGAGAGACTCTTAACTGATGGTTTGGCCTCACCAGCTCCCCAAGGCAGTTCATCTTCCTGAGTCACAATCTATCAAATTTCTCCTCAGATCAAACATGTCTAAGCGCCTCGCTGTTCTTACTACGTAGGTTCTAAATGCTGAAGCTTCGTAGTCAAAACTCTGTACCATCTTGTCCAATCCTGTTCTCTGCTATGTTCATTCAATTTCTGAACAAAATATGAACGCTGCCTATGAAGTTGTGTATTTGCTTTTTGTTTTTTTCTGGGATAATTGAGGTTATGAGAAAACCCCATAGTGCTCAAAATTAACATGACTGTCTTTCTTATGAAAGCAAAAATTAAATGTAAAAGGACTAACAATACTGTTTCCAGTGTTGATGTCATTCACTATTTACACTTCCCAAACGAAGACATTCAATTTCATTTTTTTTCAACTTTATTTTTATCATGGTGAAAGCACATAACATGTAATTTACTGTCTTAACCATTTTTAAGCATATAATTCAGTGGTATTAAATACATTTTTTATTTAAATATTTTATTTTATATAATTCTTACATCTTTTTTCATCTTTGCACAATGTATGCATTTTCATTTTGGTTATATTCCCCATATAATTGCACACCCCCCCTTATTTTGACACTAGAACTTCCTTTCTCCGCCCTTCCTTCCCTCCCACCCCCGCCCCCCCAGTGTGTCTCTGGTTTATAGTTACTTGTTGATTTTGATTTTTACTTTGTATTGATTAGTCTTTTTCCTGGTCCCTTATTTAGCTTTTCTGGATTCCTGCTATGAGTGAGACCATCCGGGATTTTTCTTTTTCTTTCTGGCTTATTTCGCTGAGCATGATCCCTGCCAGCACCATCCATGTTGCTGCAAATGGCATGTGTTTATCTTTTTTGAATGCTGAGTAATATTCCATAGTGTATATGGACCCCATCTTCTTGATCCAGTCATCTATTTTTGGGCATTTGGGCGGTTTCCAAAGCTTAGCTATTGTCAACAGTGCTGCTATAAACATAGGGGTGCAGGTGCTCTTTGGAATTGATGTTTCTGTGTCCTTTGGGTAAATCCCTAGGAGTGGAATTGCTGGATCCTATGGAAGCTCTATGTTTAGTAGGTCCAGAAATCTCCACACAGCTCTCCATAGTGTACCACTACCTCACACCATGCACAAAAACCAACTCAAAATGGATTAAAGAACTAGACATAAGACCTGAAACCAAGAAGAAAATATAGGTGAAACATTACATGACATGCACCTCAAAGACATCTTTACTGGCACATCACCCAAAGCAGTGATAGTGAAGGCAAAGATAAATAGCTGGGACTACATCAAATTAAAGAGCTTCTGCACAGCAAAAGAGACAGTAACCACAACAAAGAGAAACCCCACCGACTGGGAGAACATTTTTGCACCCAACACTAATGATAAAAGACTGATCACAAAAAATCTACCAAGAGCTGAAGAGACTCAACAAAAACAAAGTAAATAATCCAGTCAAAAAATGGGCAGAAGTGATAAAAAGAAACTTCTCTGAAGAGGAAATGCAAATGGCCAACAGGCATATGAAAAAATGTTCAACATCACTTGTCATCAGGGAAATGCAAATCAAAACGACCATGAGATACCATCTCACACCAGTGAGAATGGCACATATTAAAAAAACTAGCAACAACAAATGTTGGCGAGGTTGTGGAGAAAAAGGAACTCTCCTGCACTGCTGGGGGGAGTGCACACTGGTCCAAGACATTCAATTTCTGGAAATGTTTTATAGTCACTATCTTCCACAGATAATTCAGGCTAAAAGAATCTCAATGATAACAATACTACAGGGAAACAGGGAGCTTGTTTCATTTTCCGCTAACATAAAGAGAATTATTTCTGCTCAGGCACCCAGAATTTACTATTTTGCCACATGAGCTAAGTTTATTAATTAGCTGTTGCTTAAGTTTACTACAGACACGCTTTCTTCTATGTTATTAACAAAAATTATCGGGATCCTGACTTCTCAGGATGTTTAGAGACCAGTGTCATGAATACTCCCTTGGGAAAGCTATTGAGCAATCCCTCCGCAAGGAAACACATTGACAATAGCAATTCTTTGATTCTCTCATCTTACCTTTTGTTTCTTTTATGCATCTCACTCTTTAAAGGGTTATGTTTCTAACACATGTCAAAACCACACTGAAACACTACTTCTTATCAGGTTGGCATAAATCCAAAAACTGGATAATACATTCTTTCAGTAATTTGGTGGAAGAACAGGACTTCATCCACTGTTGGTGTTACTGCAAAATGGCAAAACACCAAGAGGAGAAAATTTGGCAAAATTACAGTTCTAGCATATGATAAAGCAACTTCACTTCTAGGAATCTATCCCAAAGTAACGTGGCAAAGAGACAAGACAAAGTGTGTTGTTATAAAATATCTAACAATAGCCAAGGACTAGAAATAACATAAATGGATTAAAACAAACTCCAGCTTCCCTTGCTCACCTTTGTGGTCTTGTCCTTTTTTCTTCTTTTTCCCTTTCCCCTCAGCCATAACACCCATCCCCCCTCCCCACACACACACCTTGACAAACATCAAGGATTACAAAACAGCTCTTTAAAGAAGAAGGCAATTGACAGGAGAGAATTATACCCATTAGCCCAACAAAAAGCATGAAGAACCAAAAGAATCTCTAATTGTCCAACCCGCAGCTCTGCACCAATGAGAAGGGAAGCAAAAGTGTCATTAATACAAATGTGGATCCCTCCAGTCCTGGTGCAGGGGCTACTTGGTCTTCACAGATGCAATTTTTTTCTTGTGTGTGATGAAACTTTAAAAATCTACTCCCTTAGAGCTTTCAATTAAACAACACAGTTTATAGTAAAGTGAAAATCAAAAACAAGCAAGTATGAACCAGAGACATTCTGCAGTGGGGGAGGTGGGGGAGGGAGTAGAATCAAAACTGGTGGGAAGAGCACAAGGAACTATGGTGATGGTCACTAGTGAAAGGGCGGTGGGAATTTCACGTGGACTATAACTGAGATGAGAAAGCAGGCATTGCAAAAAAAAAATGAAGAATGATGTAGAAAATATATTTTTAAAATATTTTTTAAAAAAAAAATATACAGTACAGTATTTTTAACTACAGTCTCCATGCCATACATTACAATGCCAAAATTTATCTTATAGCAAGCAACATGCGTCTTCTGACCTCCGCCATCCATCCCCCGCACGGCCCAGCGTAGAATGCTTGATCATATCAGCATCTCCTCCTTGTGTACATGGAAAAGATTTCCTACCTGAAGAAGCCCTTGAAGGTTATCCTCATCAATTAAGACATTTTAAACTGAAGGAATGTGGCAAAGGTCATTCTGCAACTTCCCTTACCAATGGTGTAATCTCTCTTAAGAACAAAGAAGCTGGTCTCAGTACCAAGCATAAACCTCACCCCTTCGTTGGACAATGACTATGTATTTACCACGCACCAAGAATTGTGTTTCAGATGAATATCTTTTAAACCCGTGCAGTTTCTGAGAGAGCTGACCTAGAGGATGATAAATATTTACAGCAAACTTCAGTGTTGGAATTCACCACATCCTAAAAAAACTTTCTCTCTCTGGACAGATTTAAATATTACTTTCTGACTAAAGAAAAGTGAGGGAGAAGAGCTTTGAGAGAATAAGGAATACGTTCAGTCTGAGACGTGTGGAATTTGAAATTCCTCCAAGACGCTCAGACAGAGAGGAAAATACAACCCAAGTATACGGTTGTATGTTCAACCTACCAGAGTCTTGCCAGAAACCTGAATTTTGGAAATCAACGATATGCTGGCACTAGGTAAGTGATGAGAGATGAAATCAACAAGGAAGGAGAAATATGTTGATAAGGGAAACATGCTACAGGAAAACATCAGGGAAGGCTGAGGAAGAGGAACCAGCAAAAGAGGATCTCAAGAATGACCACAAGTATTATTTAATAAGCCTGTGGGTGGAGGGGAATGAAACCAGAAAAAGTGGTAGCAGTCATTTAGATTTTAAAAAATTAAGCTGAAATAAAATTCACTCAAGTATTTACCCATAAAGAAGCTCAAAACAAGATAATAAAGGGTTTGTCCAATGTTTGAACACCTCCAAAATAATGATTGCCTGGGAGCTGTCTAGTTGCACTTTTATGAACATTCCCAGTGTTAGAAGTTTAGTGCTTTCTAGAAAAACTCTTCATCTATAGGAAGTTCTAAATATGTAATTTATATCTCTTTTGAGTCAAAATATTTCTCCTAGAATGTCTCTCCAATGATACAATACTGCTTCCTAAATATTTTAAGATACATTTGCTAACACAGCACTTATCCTAACTTGCAAACACATTGTGTGTATGTACATAATTACATATTTAATTGGCTATCTCCTCCACTAGATTATAAACTCCAGGAAGGAAAGACACTCTTTTACTTTCTAAGTATTTGGAGCACAAAACACAGTGCCTGACACTTAGAAGGTGCTTCATAAACAATTAAATGAATGACTATATTGACAAGCAGGGTTTTAAATTCTAGAATAAATTACTGAAATTTTAGCATGCCTATTGCTGTGGATTTTTCCCCTTAATTGGGTCAGTGTTCACCTATCTTTCTTAATCAGTGTAAGAAAGCAAGATTGATTAGGTGCCCTCTGAAACCCTTCCAAGAACTGTGATTCTATGAAAAGCTGATAAAGATTATTTGTAGCAGGAACATCCCTCTGGGAAATCAGAAAACCTGGGTTCCAGAACTGGGTCTGCAGATATTTCTGTGCCCTTCAGCAAATCTAGGTACTTTCTAGGTCTTAGGATCCCATTTATAAAACAAGACTTTTGTATTCAATATATGCAAAGGTTTTTTTCTGGAGGAAAACACTATGGGGGAAGAGGAGGTATATATATAAAAGGATTAACATTGTTATCTTTCACCCAGAGCCTTTCTTTTAGCCCCAGCTGACAATTGTGGGGCTCTTTGTAATTTTAAAGCACAACTTACAATAACTTATTGATATTTAAGAAAAGTCATCCCCAGTTATTATTCCATCCTATAAGTAACAATAATTCAGACCAAGATATTGAAGCAATCTACAAAGAGATATGTATTCTGAATATATTATATACTAATATTGCATGATACCACTCATTTTTTAAAAATATGATTCAAGTTTTACCTATTGTAAATAGTGCTGCAATAGCCATAGGGGTGCAGGTGCTCTTTGGAATTGATGTTTCTGTGTCCTTTGGGTAGATCCCTAGGAGTAGAATTGCTGGGTCATATGGTAGCTCCATGTTTAGTAGACTGAGGAGCCTCCACACAGCTCTCCATAGTGCTTGGACCAGTTTGCACTCCCACCAGCAATGTAGGAGAGTTCCTTTTTCACTGAATCCTCGCCAACATTTGTTGTTGCTTGTTTTTTTTGATATGTGCCATTCTCGCTGGTGTAAGGTGGTGTCTCAGTGTGGTTTTGATTTGCATTTCCCTGATTACAAGGGATACTGAACATTTTTTCATATGCCTGTTGGCCATTTGCATTTCCTCTTTGGAGAAGTGTCTTTTAAGGTCTTCTGCCCATTTCTTGACTGGATTGTACCAGAAGGAATGATGCTCAGTGAAATAAGCCAGAAGGAAAAAGAAAAATATTGGATGGTTTCACTTATAGCAGGAATATAGGGGAACCCAGTAAGACACCAGTGTAAAAAAAATAACAGTACAAAACACAACAAAGCAAAAACGGACAATTATAAACCAGAGACATCCTGCAGGGGAGGAGGCGGGAGAGGGATCAGAGGGAGGAAAGGAGGAGCAACAGGGGACTGAGGTGATGGTGCACAGGGGCCTTGGGGAAGGAAACTCTTTGGGGACTCCACCCGAGGGGGTGGGGGAAGCACATATTTAAAAATGAACAATGATGTAAAAAATAAAAAAAAATTTAAAAATAAAATAAAAAATGATTCAATAGGTCCACACCCTTATCCAATGTTGAGTTTTAAAGACAGAGTTAAAAGAAAAAACATAGCTAGAGTACAGTTTTCTTCTTTTGATGTTATCACATTCAAAACATCTACAACCTTCAAGAATTAGAACCTACTGTTCATATTTCCATAGACTTCAGCTGCCTGCATTATCACATTATTAGGAAAAAGGATTCATTGACAGATACATTTTCTGTTTTACTCAAAAAGGAATCATTTGATTTCTACCAATATAATTAATGTTTTCATGAGACCCCTTGTCATTAATCAGCAAAGTGGAAGACTGCATTGTTCAATACCCACCAAGCATTTAGCATGTAATTAGTGTTATATTGATGTTCTACAGATGCAGCTGAGATCTGCATAGGGCTGCTGCATCGGTCACTCCCATTCTGCAGTTACCCAAAAAAAAAAACCCATTTCTTACACCACAAAGAGCCCAAGAGAGAATTTTTTAAAAGAAATGCAATAGAACATTTCAGCCTGAATTTAAAACCCAGAAAAATACACGCATTAGCTAACATTTGTTTGGGAGTTGAAGCTTTTCTTTTTCAATTCAAAGGAATAAATATCTGAGTATATAATTTTTTTCAAAATATCTTGAATGCTAGTTCTATATCTCATTAGTTTTTCATAAAATTGGTAGCGCCATGAAAAGTCACCTAAGGGAAACATGAGACATATTCGCAGAGTGCTTGGATGTTGTGTGTAATTTTAATGATACAATTCTAAACATGAAAAGATAGAATCTACTTAGGATGTCAAGATGTAATTTGAACCAAGGCAGTTCTCTAGCCAGCATTCTGTAAAGCAGAATGAGTCCAATTTTCCAACAAGCATGGAGAATTGTTTCCCAACAGATTGGCTCTAACTTCAAACCATTCTCTGGCACATGCTAATTGTGGGATTTCTCTGTGCCAGAGTTTCCTCGCCTGAAATTAGGATAGAGTCATCCCTAGCCCACGATCACTTTAAAATCAAGTGAAATCACACGCATGAAAGGGTTTTGTAAATAACATAGCATTATACAAATATAGTTACTATCTATGCCTCTGGGACACACTTAGCTATCATGGAAAAGAAAGAGAAAATAATTTAGAATTTTAGAATTAAAAAAGGAGATCAATTAAAACACCTATAAAATGCCTGAATATATTGTGTTAGGCCTGGTGGTACAACGTAAGGAATAAGACATATTCCATGGCCTCAAAAACCTGACAGCGAAGCGGATGCAGTCAGAGAACAGTGTACACGATACGCTTCGATGACAGAACGGGGGCACAGAAGGGTGACCTGAGGTCATCATGGACCCAGAGAGCTTGGAGGGATCAAATATCATTAAACCAATTATGATCTCCTTCACCACTGAGAAAACCGATGTCAATGATGTTCAGTAACTTCGAGGGATTGACAATTTTTGACGTAGAATCAGAACTGGAAGCCACTCTTTCAGTTTGGGGCGGGGGGTGGGGGGAACATGATGGAAATTTCTTATCCCCAGATAGAGTTTTTACAGTCAGGGGGAAATTCTGTCTCCCACATGCGTTCTTCTGTTCTCTCTAGTTTTACTTCCGTTAATTGTCATTTTACCTCTTTGTTTTTACTTATAAAATTCCAAATTAAAAAGATTTACTCTTTGTCTAGCTTCTTACCTCTCTTAAAGGTCAAGGATTTCCTCTTCGCATAAAAATTCTAGCTTGAACAAACATTGCTTCTCATCCCCACTTTCTCCCTTTCACTCAGTCTGGCCCCCCATCTAGTATTTGTTTCCCGCAATCATCTTAGAAAATGCTAGTCCTGCGAAGTTCTCAATCCCTTGCTGCCAGTTACTCAGTCTATTTCTTCTCATCTCAGCGCTGCCTGCTCTACCATCTAACCCGGAGAACTTGAGATAGAGTTTACAAAACACAAAGTGAAACACTGATGCAAATAATGAAGCCCGTTGAAAAGATACTAGGCAAAAAAAAAAAAAAAGATACAGACAAAAAAAGAAAGTCCAAAGAAAAGAAAATAAGCAAGAAAAACAGTACCTCATCCAGTCTTCCCAGAAGTTGAACATGGACTTTGCTCTTAGGTAAAATTCACCACTGTGAAAGAGCTGATTTTAATTCTACTTAATCAATTTTGAAAACATTTCAGAAATATTTAGTACCTACATGTTTCATTAGATTGAGCTGGGGAAGAACAGAGCTTTCTTTTTCAGTAAGTTCCATAGTAGCGCAAGTTCAATAACCCTACATTTTAATTCTAGAAATTTTAGGTGTTTTTGGACAATGGGCAGGGGAGAAAACAGGTCATTCTATTTAAAGGCTGTCTTTGGAGTCATAGAAGAGTTCCGAAAGTATGTTTTTTACTTCAAAGAATGAAGACATATTTAAGCATTTTGACAAATTTCTTATATGTATAGGGATATTCATATATAATTATAAGGCAAGTTTTTAAAATAAAGACATGCTAAAAATATTCTACTTTAAATTTTTAAGGATCTAATGAGTTATCTGTTTTATAATACAGACGCATTTCCTTAGTAATCAAATACAGTTTAAATGTTTGAGTTTTGTGAACTCTTCTATGGCATCAGGCATTTCAAAGTCTTACTAAAGGACTAAAATAAAATCAATAAATACTTGAATGCATGCTATTTGTACTAAACAGCTTTTAAAATTAGAATACCAAGAATTT
The DNA here is from genome assembly GCF_014898055.3 of Talpa occidentalis. Taxonomy (NCBI): domain Eukaryota; kingdom Metazoa; phylum Chordata; class Mammalia; order Eulipotyphla; family Talpidae; genus Talpa; species Talpa occidentalis. Next base: position 84,563,659 of record NW_023601653.1, read on the forward strand.
TCAATATCACTGAAGACAAAACAATGGCATCACAGTCAATAGTGTTCTTGAAGGTGAAAAAAGCAAATCTGGCACATGATAAATTATGAAAATGGTAATTATGTAGATAAGAATAAATGGCTTTAAATTCCCTAATGAATGATGAGTCAAGTCACTGACAAGAGCAATCAAAATATATTCCATATGTGATTAACAACACTTAAATTTGACATTGACAAATACTGTCTAATTTATACAACAGAAGGACTAAACAGAGTTTAGTTCCTAAACCTCTAGATTACAATAAATTGTGGCAAGAATGAAAATATGGGTGATCATGCTTTTTCCCTTTTGTCCTTGATGGTTTGCCTAGAATGTATGTACTTTAATACTAAACAGTGCTAAGGCTAGAGATGGAAAAATCAAAAGAAACATCCTCCTACTCTCTCTGACACACTCAACACACACATGAATCATACACTCAACACACACATGAACCATGCACTCAATGAGACAGAACAAATGACAGTTCTTCACAGAACACTTCCCCACACATTGAGGAAACAGACAAAAAGCCAAGCTATAAATATGCAAATACTGATCATCTTCTCATTAAACTTAAGCACCTACTATGTGCCAGACTCCCTGCTAAGCACTGGGAGTTAACAGAAACCCATCACACATGGTTCCGCCACATGGAGGTTACAGTCTAAGAGACTCAGTAAAATGAACTCGTGTCATTACTCAGCTATCAGCAAAGCTATTTCATGTAACAAACTTCTAAGCACTTAAAAGAAATTGAGTAAGATTTAACAGCATTACTATTGCAAACTCTATTAATCATACAACGTACAAGAAAACAAATGGCTTCACTCTCTCAGACTGACATGTCTAAATCCAATCTCAGTTTATAATTAATACATCAGCATAAGGGAAGCATACGGGTTTCTAAAACATTGATAAAACTGACAACAAAATATTTTACCCAGAGGAGTGAGCCTGTGACTAGAGGACTAGGTCATTCCTCACCAGAATACAGCTACACGCCAAGGCTCGCACCTCCTGGCATTAGAACTGAATTAGGGGAAAGATAATAATAGATGAAGAAGTCAGACTCCCTAGTAAATAAGTGATTATATCTTCAAACAGAGACCATTTTTATTATATCATCCTAATGAGACCATTTGTGAAAGAGAATTGAGGATTAGAGCAAAAGAAAAAAGAGAAAAAAATAATCACTTTAATTTTGTAAACCCAACAAACACACAAGGAAAATTCCACCTTTTTGCAAGGTCATTCTCCCACCTATCCATAATAGCTACTTAAATAGAACAAAAATCTTGACATTGCAGTCAAAATTCTAGCATTTAAACCCAAAAAGGAAGCAACTGCTATGGAAATTCCACAAATGATTTAAGGTGCTAAAATTGATCTTATTTGCTGGAGTATATTCGTGGATTATAGAATGCCTTAGCTCTGAAATAAATTCCTGTCTTCAAATAGCAGGAAATAACCAAACTTGCATTACCATGTGATGAATAGAAAATTTCTGGCTTATTCTTTGGGGGGAAAATATCTTCAGTAAATAGAAGACTAGAAAACAAAGCAAATGCTTATGAATTCTGTGCTCAGATTAAGGAGCGTTCTAGGAAAATATTTGGGGTCAGTGGCCAGTTTCGGCTGCCTGCTATGGGAGGAAATCTGTCCGTGAAGTAAGAGTTGGAAGTGCCCACCTTTTTGACAGGATGAAATGAAACTCAGTGGTGAAAATGCCCTCTGCGGCCTTGCAACTCAAACCTATAGTCCAGGGTGAACAACATCAACTTCACTAGGGAACTTGTTAGAAACACTGAATCGCAAGCCCCATTCCAGAACCTGCATTATAGCAAAATTCACCCAAAGGGCCTGTATGCATATAAATGTTTAAGAAGCACTGATTTAAAGGAAACAATCATCATAGGAGGACTGAGACCATTCCAAATATTTTGCATGAATTTAAACTTCTGGCTCCCCACACATCTCTTAAACCCACCAAAGACATTACTAACTTCAAGGTGGTCCATCCTCAGTTGTACAGTGAGTTAAAAAAAAAAAAAAAAAACTAAATACAGGGGTGAGATTAAATCGCTCACTCAGCTCCTCTAGCTGAGCTCTGTACTATCAACCACGTGGCTGGTGTACGCAAGTGAAGTCGGGCGATCGTGGCTAGAGATGACAGAACTGTCCTCACCTATGCGCCCTCGACAGACACACTGATGGCCCTTAGCTTGCACCTGGCCTGCAAATACGTCTGTTGGCCCATATCACCATCATATATAAACCCAGAACTTCCACATAAAAAAATCTGCACATCTAAGTTCTCTTCTACGAATCAGAAAATCTGGCAACACCAGGCCCACATACCAGCGGAGCAACAAGCGAGGTCAAGGCGTGCCCTGGCCCACTTAGATGCTGGCCAGAATCATCACCGTTTTCTAGAGTCTCCCAGACAGCACCGCTGCCACGTCAGTGTATTCCATTGGTTCTCACATCACTGATGTCACATCACTCGGCCTCTGTGGATTTATTCCCTCACACAGGCAAGTCAGGAAAAGAAGCAACAGTTTATGTCACTCTCCGTTGAACCACAGATCCGGGGAATTGAAATTACTTCAAAGCACACATTTCCTCCCCTGAAATATAAACTATAGTACTTTTCTTCACAACTCACTCCAACTCCGACATTTTAACTGTTTCTTTGCAGATCTGTACTTCCAGTCTTTAAGAAAAGCAAGAGCCGACACAGCTCAATACATCGGTGAATCATTCATACAGATTCACTTCAAAGTGCCAAGCAATCCACTCAAATGGTAAATCCTGGCAGTATCTGTCTTTGTCTTTTTTGTTTACTAAGTTACCCCAAGGGATTTCTCAATAAACAGAATAAATGGATCAAATTTTCAAGGATTCCAAATTTGAAGAAATTCAGAGATTTTGAATAACTGTGTTTCATTATTAAGAGGCATATGAAGATTATTCATCTGCTATCCTACTTCTAGTTGAGTTGGTGAACAATGCCCTTTTATTTCAGGGACTATGAAAACAAGCAACAAATATGACCCTAACATGCCTAAGATGCATGGCCAAAGAATTTGTTTTGCAACAAAACAGTATCATGCAAACTGGCTAAATTGAATTATAAGATTTGTTGCATTTAATTCCATGTCCCCACAAAGTCTTTAGTCATTGCAATAATCATTAACACTGTCCTCATCATCATCACCTCAAGCTTCTGAAACAGGACAACTTTTATGGAGCACTTACTTATGGAACATTTTCTGCTGTGCCAGAATATTTTCTAGATGTCCCTTGACAGCCTAAATGAAAGGTACATCCTGCAACACCCCCATAGTCACACACCATGATGCTTAGTAGGTTTGGCCATGGGGTGGGGGCAGTGGGGGGAGTGAATATCCATCTTTAATTGTCTTGAAAATGACTGGGAAAAAGTTGCTGAGAAACTGAAGCACAAAGAGATAGTGATTTTCTGTGGTTGTGTGATAGTTATTGGCAGAATTACGGAAGCATATCCAGAGCTAAGACCACTGTGCCACATTGGTTTTTTAATAATCAGGATCCAAATGTATCTATTAACCAAAATGCAAGCCAATGAATTTTAACCACTCAACAAATGATGTGTTGAGCAAATATTTCTTCCAATAGCAAAGTCTAAATTTTGACCCAATGCTGGTGTATTTATAAACACACCGACCATCAATCTGAAACTAGTTTCCAATAATGCTAAATATGTATTTATCTTAGAAGGACACTATCATAGAATATTTAAAAATTAAAGCAAAAGAAAATTAGGCTAGAAATTTTTCATGAACATAAAGTTGCCCAAAACGGGGTGCCGTGCTATAAAGCATGAGATCTCCACACCCTTTCACTGTACCCTTGACCTTCGCATTGTCTGACAGAAATGTGGATTATCCATCTCCTTTCTCCTGAAGTACCATAAAGGATATTAAAGCTGTTTCACTCAAACTGAACTTTCTAAAGAAAACACAAGTAAAAGCAACCCCAAGTCTCTGCTACATGTGTCTGAGGGCCATTCTAAGGAGGAACTCTCCAGTCACCACACACAGAACCAGGTAAAACTAAACTAAGAACCCATAACAATAGCCACTTGGTTTTTCTCCCATAACTGAAGTCACAAATTCACCACATGGGTACATAAAACTCTATTGCTTAACCAGGGTATGTCCTGAGTTGTAGGGCTGCCCTCTTGAAGACCCTTTTCACCAACTCTGTTTTCCAGTACTAGCTGAGGCTTTGTTATTAAGATGCCTGTAACCACACAACCCTTTTTGGCTACCCCAATCCCTAGAACAAAGACTACGAAGGCAGGAAAAAGCAGGCCGGAACACATAACACGCCTGCTTTTCTCACATAGGTGATCTTTCTCATAACAGAACAGGAGAGAACAAGTATATGAACTTCCTTCAATATTTACATGTAATTGTCATTGAATCCTCCAAGAATGACATTTAAAAGGAAGAGGGAAAACCTCAGAAAAAATAAAGCCATGACAGCTTTTATACCTAATTTTGAATGATGGGATTTTGTACCAGGAAGAATCTGTCTCCTCCTAGCCCGGGTCATTCTGGCTTGAAAACTTGAACTGCAAAGCAAATACACTTTTCCAAAAATCTACCATAGTATCTACCACAAATATCTTTATAATTTTGCTTACAAAGAGTCATATAGCCCAGCCAATGAAAGTCAAAATGTTGTTCTATATTATTAAACTCAACAAAAAACTCTGCATGCAGCAAGAGACCATAAGCAATTAGCACTGCAAATTGAAAGGTTTAGAATCTTTGCACGACCTTTAAAGGTCAACACAGTTGCCCATTCACATGCATGCAATTATACAGTGACTAATTCATAGCATCAAAAAAAAAAACCCATAAAAATATTTAGTAAAACAAACCTTACATTCATCCAAAGCCATTTTGCCCTCTCTAGACTTTATGTTAAAAAGTTAGGTTTACACAGCAGAGGGAGACAAAAGAGCAAAGGAAACTTACTTGGCTGCTTGTCCCTATGTTGTCAAAGTACTAAATTCAGCCTAGCACATAATTGCTAAGAAGGCAATATTATGACATTATCCAATCTCTCCGTCAAGTTTTCCAAATCTACTGTATAAAAGAAACAATATATAAATTGGATTGAAGAATTGTATTTGTGCCTTCAGAGGCAACTGCAAAACAATTAAAGCTGCTATGGAGTAGAAAACACTTTGAAAGAAGTGAATTAAAGGGTGTTATCTACTATAAGGTAAAGGTTGCAATTCCTATGAATCACTGTGAATAAAATAGAATATTCTCCTTATAGCTTATATTCTCCTTATAGCTCACTTTTCATCTCAATCCCAAGAAAATTGAAGGCCTTATCTTTCTCAAGTCATAAAAATCAGTTGCTTAAAAGGGTCCTATTTCACTGATTCCAGTGACTATCTTGCCTACCATCACAGCCCAGGGTGAAATCCAGTACACACAGGTGGTAGCCCCCTTGGATGTGGGTGGGTTTTGGAAATCTAATACGAATTTGGAGGGTAGTAGGAATGTGGTTATGAAAAAATGTGTCACTAATAAAGGATTCTCCAATGTAACGCATGGTTTGTGTTTTGACTGTGGAGGTACATACACAACAAATAAAATAAAAAACATACAGATATATCCACTGCTTATAATGTGTTCAAATTCCTAGTCTCAATCAACCCATCCTAAACTACTCCCCCAGAGAGAACAAAAATTGATTTTGTTTTTGTATTTGCAGCCTATCATACAAGAACACATCCAAAGCAAATGAAGAGAAAAACATTATAGGTAGCAGTGAGTTGAACAATAAAACTCAATTATAAACAACTTCGTTAAACCATGGATAGACTTGCAATATAAGTCATTCATGGAAAACAGTGAAATGCTATGGACTTAAAATGGTGACATGTTTTAAAGTTTTTCTTGCCCCCATTAACATAAAACTAGTATTTTATACGGATGCCATTAAAAGTGCATGTATGTGCACACACATGTATATAGCGAATAGATACTGCAAAGAAATACACCTAAATATTTGTCCTCATGTTCCAGTAAGTCCAACCACTCCTCTTAAATTTTGTTAATAAGGAGAAGATAGTGTTGCAAACTACATTTACCTCAATAAACATTTTTGAAAAAGAATAAGCAGAATTGTTAGTTTTACTTCATTGACAAGAACACTGAATACTGTGCTAATGAACATAATTCAACTTCTGAAAAAGTACCCAATCTAATAGTAGTGGGTGAAATCAAAAACACCTAGATCTGTTTGCTAGGCCCGCCTGTCCGTCTTCCCTGTTTGAGACCAAACTTCCAACCTACAGTAAAACTGTTCTCCAAAAATGAAAACTCATTGTAAATGTATCCCACCTCCAGGGGGTGTATAGTTCTATACACCTCAAGTAGTTCACAATAAAGTTAGCCATAGAATTTTCTAGCAAAATGGCAAAATCACCAGGTTACATGACCCAAAAAAAAAAAAAAAAAAAAAAAAAAAACCAATGGTTCGTAAGATCCATCATGTGAAATACTATGCAGGTGTGTGGACCAGACACAAAGCTAATGCAGCTGGCTTGGCCGTGCTATCTAGAAGCAGCTGTGCTAACACATCTCTACTTTGTTTTGATGGTGCCCTACTAATAACAGGTTGATGAATTGCATTTGAAAATGCCAGGCATAGATCAACGGGAACGATGTTGATGCTTATTTTATTTCAACTTATGGTTTTCACCAAGAAAGCCAAATTGTGCTGCACAGTAAAGTTCCTTATTCCTACTTGAATCTTCAATGAACAAAACAGCTGCAGATTAATGTGACTTAATGAGGCATCCCTAATAAAATACTGCAGAAGTAAAATCAGAAGCACTGAACTGTTTGCACTCTGGCTGTTTCATCTCCTCAAATATATTAGAAATAACTGATGACACTTTGGAACATTTCTACTTTGGGACATGCATTCGTGAGGCAAATGTTCGTCAGTCTGCAGCCACAGTTGAACTTCTGGACAATGTGACTTTTACCAACAAGGCCCATAATCAGAAAAAACCTGGAAAAGGCTGGTGGGGTAATTGATAACCTGCAACCTGGGATCAATCAACACTAAAATGCACTCCTAACATTTCCATATTCACAACCATGTGGTAAAAAGGACTTTTGTTAAAACACTATGTTAATGACCCTAGATGCAAGACCACTACGATTTTCTGATGAGATTATAAATTATTTTCATAAAATCTATCACGGCCTAAATGCCATCACTTCATAAATTTTTAAACAGGAAACGTGGCCATGTCTAAAAACAGACCTTTGACAGCTGTGCCATCTCCTTTTGTAACCGGGTGGTTGGTAAAGACCATCCTGCAGCCTCGAAGCAATGTGTCTTCTTTGACACGCTCCGCGGGTCTCTCAATGAATCTTTGTTCCCCAATTTGTCACCGTGAAAGCAGTGACGACACTTCACATTCAGAACCTCCTATTCAGACACCCGCGCGTCCCTGTCACAGTGAGTCCATGTTTGCTTTCAAGTCAAGGGGGTTTTGGCTCATCCTTAAGAAACGCATCCCACAAGTGCATAAGCAGATACAGTCAAGCATCTGATTCACTCAATTCTATGACAGGCAAGAAAAGAATCAGGAGTTGAGTCTCAGAAAAGCCAAATTTCAATAAAGTAACACAGGACACCCCGACCGCCTCCTGCAAGGTTCACCCATGCCTGAGCGCTCAGGGCTGTGGCCCTGCGCTCAGCCAAGAATTCAAGCCCGGGTTTAATTTAAAACTAAGAAATGAAAATAAACTGGGCTCCAGTGCGGGGACTGGTGGCCTTTTGATGGCTACTGATGGACTAAAAATTAGGACTCCCAAGCTCAATGCGCAAACAACCGACGCAGGATAAGCAGCAGACGAGATAAAGAGGAAAAAGAAAAACCTTCTGTGCCAGGTCGGAACCTGTCTGAGACTCACCTGCCTGAGACACACCTGCAGACACGGCCACACCGGCGTCCACACGAGCGCACGAGCGCTTCGGGTTTCCAAGACTTTGGAGGGGTTTTTAACCTCCTTTTTAGTGGTTGCCATGTAGCGCTTTGCCCAGAAACCTCACACGAACGACTCACCTGTCCTGGCGGGCATTGCCCGAGAGCGCCGCGAACGCGCGCCCGGAGCGCGGGCTGCCCGCCGGTGCCGACAGCAGCCGAACCGGAGCCGGAGCCGGGCGGCGATCCCCAGCCAAGAGCCACGCGATCCCTCGCGCACTGAGGACCCCCGGCGCGCGGACTGCTCGGGGGGTGCTCTCCAGAGCAGGGAGCGCGTCTAGGGGTGCTGGGTCGGGGGTTGCCGAGACCGGCTTTGCAGAACGCAAGAGGTGACTCCACGCGAGACGAGCCGCCTTCTCCCCTCGCGCCCTGCCGCCAGCCAAGGGCGCCCCGCGCGCGCGGAGAGGCGGGGTGGTCCCCGGAGGGGCCCCACATTCGCTCCCCGAGGCTGCGGGCGACGGCCGGCCGCGGGGTGCGCGGGGAGCAGCGAGCCTCGCGTCCACCCGGGGCTCCCGCGCCGGCTCCTTCCCGGGTGCGGACGGACAGTCCCAGCCGCAGCCCCACGGGCGCGGGGCGCGGGCCCCAAACTTTCCTTGGCAAAGGCGGTTTCTGCAAATAACGCGCTCCCCGACGCGCGCCGACCCCCGACCCCGAGAAGACGCCTCCGGGCGGGGCCCGGCCTCGGGGGCGGCGAGCAGGGACCCCGCGGGCGGGCGGAAAAGCCGCGTCCTGCGAGCAGGATTTGGGGGGCGCCTCCTCTGATGTCCCCGGCAGTTCTTTCTCCGCACGCAGCTCGCGCAAAGCGCCTCCTCCCGAGCTCCCCCCGGGCCTCCCAGCGCGTCACCCCGCTCCGTGACGAGGCGCCGTCCCCAGCCCTCCGGGTCCGGGTCTGGGGGTGCCCCGATGGCTCTTTATGAGAACAGAGGCGGGGGGGGGCACCCACGGCCTCCCGGGGCGCCCGCGGCCCCACACAGGCCCCGGGATGAAGTCCCCAGGAGTGCACAGAAAGTGGGGGCTCCGGGGAGAGCCGCGCGCCGGGTCCGTCCTGCTCCGGCGAGTCACGGGCCGGGCGCGCGGCGGCGGCGAGACCAGAGGGACCCCCGGCCCGGCCGCCCGCAGGGATGGGGTGACGCGCCCCGCTGCAGGCACCCCCCGCCCGCGCCCCGCGCCGGCACCTACCTGCAGCCCGGCTTCCCGGAGGCGGCGACGCCCGGCGAGGCTCCTGCGGCTTCCAGCGCGGCGCCAGCCTCGCCCTCTCCGCGCCGTCCAGGGGCTCCGGGGCCGGTCCGCGCGGGCGCTCGGGCGCGAGGTCACCCCGGACGGCGCCGCGGCGTCGGGGGTCTCGGGCGTCGGATCGCGAGCCCCGAAAGCGGTGGCCGGCGGCGCGGGCGCTGCGCCCTCCCGCGTGGGTCCTCCGGGTCCGGTGCCGCGAGCGGCGCGCACGGGGGGCGAGTCCGCAGCCCCGCGCGGTCTCCGGGCGCGAAGCCGGGGCGCGAATCCAGGGTGCGCCCCGCGGCCCCCGAGCCGACCCTCCGGGCGGTCCGGCCGCGACTAGGGCGCGGGCTCCATGGCGGGCGCGCCGGCCCCGCCGCCGAGACTCGGTCCTGTCGGGACCTGGACGGAGCGCGCCGCGGAGGGTCCTCGCTGTCGGCGTCTCCCGCCGGGCGCCGGGGTGTCCTGGGGAGCCCGGCCGAGGGGGCGGACCCCGCTCAGCGCCGACCCCGGGAAGCCGCAGCCCCGCGGCCCGCGCCCCCGCGCCGCCCGGCCGCGGCCCCGGCCGGCATCGCGGGCTGCAGCGAGGGCGGCCCGAGGAGCGGAGCGGGCGCCGCGGGGAGAGCGCGCCGCGCGGTCCGGAGCCGCCGCGTCCCCGGCAAAGTCACCTGCGGCGCAGCCCCCGCGCTCCGGCCGCGCCCCGCCCAGTGCCGGGGAGGCGGGGCGGGTCCCCCGCGGGCCGAGCGCGCAGCAGCCGGGGCTGGGCGGGCGGCGTCCCCCGCGCGCCGCCGGAGCCGGAGCGGAGCCGGAGCCGAGCCGAGCCGAGCCGGGAGCCCCGCGGCCGCAGGCGCAGGCGGACGCGCGGGCTTCGCCGCGGAAAAGCCGGCCTGTGTCTCCCCCCAGAGGCGCGCGCGGTCTCCGCACGAGGAGCGGCTCCGGCTTCGGAGATGCTGCGGTTGCCCAAATTCCCAGCTCTCGGAGGGTGGGGGGCGGGGCCGCCGCCCCCAGGCCGGCCCCCGGGGTCACGCGGCGCCCGCGGGGCGCGTCCTTCGAGCGGGAGCCGCCCGCGCGCGGGGCTCAGCCGCGGGGGGCCGCGTGGCGGGTGTTCCCGGGCCGCGGTCCTCAGACGTGGCGGCGGCCGAGCCCGGCGCAGCGCTTGGAGCGCGGGGCAGAGACGGATGGAGAGGAGCGCGGAGCTGGGGAGAGACGACCCGGCGCGCGGGACTCGGTCCATCCAGGGAGTTTGGCAGCGCGGCGCATCCGCGGTGCCGGCAAACGCGCGCTCGGGCTCTTGCGCCCCCGGCTCCGTGGCCATCCCCGGTGGCCTTGATGGTGTCGCGCAGAGGCGCGTGGGCTGGGCACGCGGGCCCGAGGGCGCACACCTGAGCGGGCGGGCGGGCGCATGTGCGAGGGCGCACACCTGTGCCTGGGAGGGATGAAGGCGGCCTCACCTGGGGGAGGTTCCAGGTCCGTCTCCAGGCGACTTGTTTCTCCTGGTGACGATGAAAACCTGGGAACATGACCCCGCGGCTCCAAAACCCTCTTTTAGTCTGTCGGAGCCCACGGGGACCCTCCCGGCCGGGGAGGCTGCACACCTACGGGTGTCTCAAAGGTCTGTTTTGGAGCCAATGTTTACGCCTCTTGCTCAACTGGCTCAAGGCTTGTCAAGGTGACTCAATTCTTTCCAGCTGTAAATGTGCTCGTCTGGCTCTGAATCCCTGTAACCAATGGCAAACGGTATCATGTCTCGCCACTCATTATAAAATTAATATTAGTTGCCATGTTTACAAAGCAATCTGAAATGGGCTTCATTTGTGAGGGATCTCATTTTAACACACATTTATTTTAACACACATTGAGTATAATTCAACCACATTTAGTATCTAAAAGACATCAAGTTGGCTGGATCAAGAAGATGTGGTATATACACACCATGGAATATTACTCAGCAATCAAAAAGGTGAACTCATGCCATTCGCAGCAATGTGGATTGTACTAGAAGGAATGGTGCTCCGTGAAGTAAGCCAGAAGGAAAAAGAAAAATATCGGATGGTTTCACTTATAGCAGGAATATAGGGGAACCCAATAAGACATCAGTGTGAAAAAAAAAATAACAGTACAAAACACAACAAAGCAAAAGCAATTATAAATAGAGACATCCTGCAGGGGAGGAGGCAGGAGAGGGGTCAGAGGGAGGGAGGGAGGAGCCCAGGGGACTGAGGTGATGGTGCACGGGTGCCTTGGGGAAGGAAACTACGGGGACGACACCTGATGAGGTGGGGAAGCACATATTGCTTAAAAATAAAAAATATAAAGAAAAAAATAAAAGCCACCAAGTAATTTCACGAGGTTGGGGTAGCTGGCTTTTGGTTTGTTGTTTTGTCTGTTTTTTAAAGATAATGCCACTGATTTTATGTTGTTTACTTCAAGGTCAAGGTAGGTACCATCTATAATTTTAATATTTAGATTTTTTTAACTTATTTGAAGAGTTGCTCCCAAAATGTTTTCGTATGTTTAAAATTTATAAAGTATTGAAGTTATAATTAAACGCCTTCCTGTAGGGGCAGGAATGGACACAGGGCAGGTTTTCTGATCCAGCAGACGGGGTCAAGGAGGAGTCAGAGTCCTCAGTGGTTTTGCAGGCTTTTATTGGGATTACCAGGTACACGGCAGGCAGGGGTGCTGGGGGCCTGGGAGCCTGGCAGGCCTCCCAGCCTTCTCTGCCTCTGTTTTGCTTCTCTCTCGGCTTCTCTTCAGCTTCTCTTCGGCTTCTGCTGGCATCCCCGTGACGCTGTCCTTAAAAGTCCAGTCTCAGCCCAGGTGAATCCCATCTCCCTAGGCCCACACCCCACTCCAGGTGCCGCCCTCAGGCATGCACTCAGGACCGCAGGGATCCATCATCCCTTTTGATGGCGGGAGGGCAGAAAAGCCTGACATTTTTTTCCTTACCCTACACTTCCCTTCATCATTCATTCTGAATTTTTGGAGCAATTCCAACTTGATCATCTGAGCACAGGTTGAAAGAAATAAAAAAAATATGAGAAAATAACTGACTTCTAAGTCAACTGACTTCTAAAATAACGGATGTAGAAGTCGTTTAAAACAAGGCGCCAACACCATGCAGATTTTACTATTTCATCTAATTGTACTTTAATAGGTTTGACTCCGTTGCACGCGCCCTCAAGTGATCCCTTTCTAAAGAGTCATGTCATGTGATCAAATATCTTTACTTCCCTCCTCTTATCTAACAACCTCCCCAGGGAGCAAAGTTTAGGCTTTCAAACACCTGGCACTGTTTCACTGCAAATCTGACAGTGATTTTCTGTCTGCTATGTTAAGTATCGGGATGGAATCCAAGCAGGAATGACCTTGGCAACCTGGGCTTTGTGCTGGGAAGAATAGCCATCTCCAAAATTACTTTAGAACACAGGTCTACTTTTTCCACAGGAAATATAAAGCTTACATTATAGATTTTAACTTCTAATTCTCTGTGGTTGTAGAGAAACTTATAATTTTATAATATTAAAACTTTACTTTTATTTTTTAAAGGTGTGGTGTTTTCCTAATTAAACCCACTGTTTTTACAAAAATATGAAAGGAGGTTTTTTAAAAGAACAAATGTATAAATTAATTAAAAGTATAACAGGGCCTCCCCAGTGGCCTAGGGGTTAAGTCTCACTGCTATCACCTATAAGGACCGAGTTCAATCCCCAGCGAGGGAGCTGACCCACAGGATGCAGCAGACCTCTCCTGTCTCCCCGCTGCTCCCCTCAGCTGTGCATTTCAGTAGATCCACCTGTTCTGCTCCCCACTCTCTCTCTCTGGTGAGTCCTCACACCACGAACCCCCACCCCTCACACCTCCTGGCCTACACCTGTTTTTCTATGTAAAAAAATAAAATTATAATATTCTTATCTAAAGTCATGATAATAAATTCTCTAATAACCTTTGTACTTTTGTAAATATCCAGTAAAGTAATTCCCAATTTTTTTTTTATTAAGGTGTCCCTATTTCAAGCAACTCCTACACTGTAAAAGTCTCCTGTTTTCCCTATGAAAAGAACAAAATGGCAAATAACTCCCTAGTTGAATAGAAATCTTGAAATGATACTTCTTGGCATCTGCTTAACCTGAACTGCTCCCTCTGCCCACGTGAACTTGACCTTAACTGGATGATAACTCCAGGCCTAATGTTCCGTGCTCTGCGTGCTTGCTAAAAAACCACTTTGGGCAATTCAAGCTTTCTGCTAGAAATATAGTGTATATTATTTTATTATATTGTACATAGTATACATAATACATTATGTTATATATTATATCATCTCAACTCCTTATCTCAAGTCCTCACAACATCCCATGAAGCAGATGATATTACCCCATTTTACATATGGAAAAAACAGACAATTTCACTGTCATTAATGGGCAGAGCTGCATCTACTTGAATCAAAAGCCAATTTTTTGTTTCTTTGGTTTTTTTTCGTTTAACTTTAACTTTTTTTTCCTACCCTCTCCTGCACCACCAATAAAATGCACCATAATCACAGGGAAATAAAAGCCATTTAGACCCGGTTGTGGAAAAACTTTAACTGGGAATGTGGGTCCATTTATTAAAAAACAAAAAGGAGTTACTGGTGGGAAAATCAAAAGAGAATAAAAGAATTGCGCTACTGCCCCTCCAGGGCCCAGCCAGGGGCTAGGGCATTCGAACAAAAACATTCCCGCTCCTGGTGCATAAGGGAAGAGGTGTCCCCCACACGCCACCCGTTCCCACTTGGCTCCTCTTGTATCTTTACCACTAACCCCCCTGTTTCTCCTTCTCAGGGATGTCTCTCCCACTCAGAGTTTCCGTGTGGTCTTATCATTAGGTAGGCAGAGAAGTGCAGAATTCATTCCATAGGCACCAAGGTGGCACGGGTTTGTTATTAACGTGCAGTAGCCCGTCACCCAGCAGGGTACCCACCCCCAGCACGCCCCGGAAATCCTCTGCGATCAGGAAAACAAACCAGTCAATTGAACAAATAAACACCATGGGGATAAACCAGGAGAACAGAACTCCTGAGGGATGAGGAAGAACGGAGCCTGAAGACCCCTAGACGGCGTCGGTAGGCGAAGGGAACAAGCACCCCAAAACTTCGAGGAGAAAACATCAATTTACTTCATTTTTCTGCGGCAGGTCAAGTTGAGCTGAACTAGGCCCAGCTGCGCGGCCTCTGGACGGAGCTGCGTCGTCCCTGCGCCTCTCAGCAGCTGGCAGGACAGTTTCACCCCCTGTCTGACAGCTGGCTGCCCTGCGACACCACACGTCTCTCATCTTCCAACCCGCTGGCCTCACTGTTCCAAACACGGGCAAGAGTGGGGCTGAAGAGCAGCCGCAGAAGCCTCCACACACACTCCCAAGTCTGCTGTCACCGCTTTGCGGCAGCCCTCGTGGTTAAGCAGGTCACCACGCCAGCCCGGACTCCACGGATGAGGAACGACTTCGTCTCCTCATGGGCAGCGCTTCAAAAACACATTTCAGAACCTGGCACAGGGAAAGGAGGAAAATCCACAAACACCTTTGCAGGGTTAACATCAACTCGTTAAAGCTCAAGACGAGGAAAACATTCGTAATTCTCTTTATACCTACAAAACTCTCTCCTGGGGTTGAATGGCAATCGCTTGTTGTGTTATTTACTGACATAATGTTGACTTGCGCTCGGTGTGATTCCGAGGTACAAGTGTATCCCCATCAACCAAGCACCCATCACCCTCCACTGTAGTTCATTGGGGGACCCCCGTCTTCATTCAGCCTCCACCCTCCTAAACCCGTGTTTGCTCAGTCATAGACGGTACAGCCTCCATGGCTTAGAGATTTTCCTGATGTTGTTGTTATTGAAACCTAACTTGAGACCACTGTGGTCAGAGAAGACACTGAAGTGATTTCAGTCTCCGTGAATTTGTTGACACTTATTTTTCTTTCCAAATTTCTCCTGCAGCACTTGAGTCCTTTGTGTATTGATATCTTTGACATCACTGATTCGATCCCCCATATTTTTTATTCTGCTACTGTAGCTTTCTGGATTTTTCAGTCTCACATATTGGTCATTTTCCATCTCGAATCTTTGTTATTTTCTTATTTAAACCTTCAGTTTCTACCTTCTGTTCGTTAAAGTGAATAACTTATCTCTGAGTTCACTTATTTATTTTTCTGAATTTGGTTGTCTCTTTGATTAGCTTTCCTGTGTCCTCTGTGTCACTTTAACTGACATGCTTTTCTGCATTTTCTCTCATCTCTTTGATTTTCTTTATTATGGCAATTTTAAACTCTTTAATAGGAAGATAACATCTTTCATCTTTGTGGATGGATTCTGGAGGCTTGTTCTCGGCTTGCACTGTCACATTTCCTTAAGGTCTCAAGTTGCCATGTGTTATGTTATTTTTTTATCTGCCCTTTTCCTGCTTTCGATTTCCCTTCTTTAAAGGATTTGTTGTAGTGACTTAGAATTGAACTACAAACCAGCAGGTGGCATTGTTGTTTTGTTTGACTTCAGTGTTTTGGCCTCTACCAACTTCTGTAGTTCTGGACCCTGATCTTTGCAGATGCTGAATCACATGGAGTGAAAGGAGCCCAGAAGGACAAGATGCAGGAGTACTGGGAAGGGGCCTGGCTCCTGTTTGGGGCACCACCCATGTCCCTTCTCCTGGCTTCCAGACTGTGCACTGTCAGTTCACCTAGTGAGGTCAGTAGCAGTCAAGAGGTCCGACCCAGGGCGCTGTGTTCATACTCTAACAGGGGACTCGGCATGCAGGGAGCACCCCAGCTCCTCCATATGTGTTTCCCCTCAGTCAAGAGTGTGTGCTTCAGTACAATTTGGCTCTCACTTTCCCCGGACTTCTGACTGACAGGCACCCCTGCCACCTGTGTGCCAGTCGTGAGCCTCAACCTCCAGGCCTCTCTCCCCACCCACCTCCTGTTCCCGGACTCACAACTCTCTTCTCCCTCTCTGCTGTGGCAGTCTGTGCTGAACTGCAATGCCCAAGGGGTGTCTCAGTTTCACCCCAAGTCAGACTCTCAGTGTGGTGTCCCTCTAGTGAGCTGTTGGATGGTCATCTCGGATACAAACAAGGAAACTCAATCTGATGCCATTTCGATTCCACACAATTCTCTTCATACACTGCATTAGTTGGCTCTTCTGTGTGCGCCAAACACTTGATGCTTCCATCCATCTTAACACTTATCACATTGTGTTATAATTGATTCATTTTTTATGGATAATTCCGCATAACTTCAAGAGGCACACAGTCTACTTCGTCTTCATGCCACTGAGCAAAGCTGGAGACATGAATGGATAAGTAACTGTTATATCTCAATTCGCAGGATGATGAAACAACATATGGTCACATTTATTTTGATACCCAATAATGATCCTCCAAGCATCCATCCTGCTGATCACTGGAATTACATTCACTAAATACTAGATTCCCATCTGACTTCCGGCAAGCTTGAGGAAACGGACCTAGTCTGTGAACTTAGCCTTCTTCATTGCACATGTGCATGAACACGCGCGCACACACACACACACACACACACACACCCCCCAAAGACAAGGAGCTCAAATGCAGCTTTTGAAATCTATTTTGTCCAGCTGACCTGCATTCCATTTCCTCTTCTCAACTTCATGCAGTGTCCCGCTAGCTCCAGCTTAGAACAGTAACAGCCGCCCAATCTGCTCCGAACGCTGACCCACAGTGGTTCCTAGAGTTCTGCTTCTCCACCGTGTTATACCCGGTCAACCAAGAAAATAGTCATAGACTCTAGAAATTCCAGCTGATGGTGAACAACTCATTTCGCTTGCAGGCACATAAATACAGACACTTTGGTCAAGGTGTGCTCGCATTGCCAGAGCAGCTGGGCAGGCCACAAGACCCAACGGCTGGCTTCACGCCGGACACTGCCGGTGCCACCCTTAGATGCTGGTGTCAAGTCCAGGTTTCTACTGTCTCTTGTGAACTCGAGGTCGGCCACAGGAAGCAGGAGGTGACGTGGCCAATCTTATTATTACTCCCTGGCCCGATGTTTGCTGAGATGCAGAGACTAGAGTGGAAGAGAGTCCTTGGGAGAAGCCAACATTGATACTGTAGTAGTGTGGGGTAGGAAGAGAGAAGCGCCTGCTGCTTATCGGAAACAAATTTGAAGTAGTCAAAAACTGCAGTCCAAAAATTCATCAGATAGTCAAGAGGTGACTCTATTATTTATTTATTTGTTTGTTTATTTATACAAGCACTGGGTACAGTCAGAAGCGCGGGAGGGTGAGAGAATTGCAGTCCAGCGCTCCACCGCTGTGCCACCGGGGAGGCCCATGACTCTATTATTTCATTGGCCAAAGACATATTAGTTCCAAGGACCAAGTGGGCATCACAAACAGCAATGGGAGAAAATCAAACTATTCGTTATTGTGCTCCTCAGTGTGCACACACTTATTAACGGGCTAAACTTTATGTTCTAAATACTAATACTGGCAGTGTGGATGTTTTCTGAGCTTAAGGCAGCAAAAAAGAAGTGTTTACAGACATAAATTGGTAGTAGAAAAAGTAATATCATCGTTAGTTGAGATTTTGTGATTTCTAGAATGTGATCGGCAGCAAATAGCCACAGAATCATTCTGAACAGCTGCGCTGGGGGCTAGGATGAAGTGAATAGATGAGAAATGAACAGTATTTTTTTTTTTTGTCTTCCCATTTTGCTGCTTCAGATTTATCCATTATGTTTATTTTTTTAAGATTTATTTATTTATTCATATAAGCACTGGGTACAGTCAGAAGCGCGGGAGGGTGAGAGAAGTCACCAGAGCCAGAGCGGGGAGCAGAGCAGGCAGAAGGACCGAAGGACACTGCTGAGGGGAGCAGCGGGCAGCAGGAGAGGTCTGCGCGCCATGTGGGACCCTCACCCAGCGGCTGGGGATATCGAACCGCTGCTGCTGAGGCTGTGCACAGCTTCGCAGCCCAGTGCTCAACCACTGCGCCACCAGGGGAGGCCCGAAATGAACAGTATTATCTATAGATGAACACACTAGTCTCAGCAATATATATTAGCAGACAAGACCATCAGGACAGAGGATGTTGTCTCCCTGTTCCCTCCTCTGATCAGAAATAAAAATTACCATTGGTTTGGAATTACCATTGGTAGGAAATCCAGAATCTTTAATAACGACTCCATTTTGTTCCTCAGCGGTCATTCATTAAATTTTCTGAACAGTTATGTCTGCCTTTGAGGTAACACTAGCCTCCTTCCAACGGTGCCGCCCCCGGCTTACCTGCCCCTTCTCTCTTCCTTGCAGTAACCCCGGACAGGGATGCTTCTTCTAATCCTCATTTCCCTTCCTGCTGCCTGGGACTAACTAGAGGACATCTGGCTTTTCAATCCCTGTTGCCTCTTTTCTCCCCACCCCCTAAGGTGAGGTTTCTCCCCTCCGCAGACAGCCTCTGCCAGGGAACCCAAAGCTTCTATGGCAAGACATAAGCTACAGGGGCAGACCAAAATGAAGGCCCGTGTTCAGAACCATCTGTAAGAGGCTGGGTTTCCTTCGCATTGAACTCAAAGTCCCATTTCACCGTAGCAGCTGCTGACTCCACGGTATGAATCGTCCCCAGTGTCGTGGCTCGCAGTGGCTCAGCCCAGGGAACAGGGCAGTGAGAGCCACGGAACTAACGGCCCAGACTTCAAAGGCTACATTTAACTAAGAGCTCAGTAGAGGGCGATGTTTCCAATGTTTACCAGAGATGGGAGAGAAAAATAGGAAAGAAGACTAACATATCTCTTTCATGCTCTTTTCGTTCTCTGAGGTCAATGTTATTTCTTTTATGACTCACAAACCGGGGCTTCCAGGCGAAGTAGCTGGCTGGGGTAGTTCAGTTAAAAAGTGAAGACGGTCCGAGTGATAATTAGATTTTTTTTTACTCAAGAGCATAAACAAAAACTCATCTCTTCTCCTCTTAGATCAGTATAGTTTGCACTTTACATCCTGTTGTTACGATTTCCAGGAACGCAAGCTCAGAATCTGACGTTCCTTCATTCAAACTCACTTTATATTCCCACACAAAATTTTCTCCCATTTTTGCACAAAAAGGATGATTTCTTTCATCCGAAAGTATCAAAATACTGCCTGTAAAACTTGAAGACACAGTTTCAACCTCTCTGTATATTCTGGCCACCCAGTGACAGGACAGAACAAATGCAGGAACATGCCAGCATTCCCACGGACGAGCGTGATTCTGCACCCTGTCTGCTTTACAGCAACAAAAATAAAACATGACAGAGGTTATGCAGTCTTGGAAAGGCAAAAACTTGTACCTATGGAAGCTATTCCCACAACAGAAAGAAGTCCATTAAAATGAGGCACCAAATTTTTCAAATGAAAAATTTAAATAGCATAAATGGAGATATGTCTATTCCGAAAACTAGGGGGAAAGACACAAACGGAAATGAGATAATAAAATATAATGGTATCTAAGGAAGCAGTCAAGAATAAGGAGTAATATTCCTTTTTTTAAGTTTTTTTTAAGATTTATTTATTTATGCATACAAGAGCTGGGGCACAGGCCAGAGAGGCAGGGGGTGAGAGGATTCACCCCCCACAGAGCGGGGAGCAGAACAGGCCAACTGACTGAAATCCACTGCTGAGGGGAGCAGCGGAGAGACAGGAGAGGTCTGCTGCACCCTGTGGGGAGCTCCCTGGCCAGGGATCGTACTTATGCTGCAGAGGTTGCGGATTGCTTCATGGTGCTGTGCTTAACCCCTTGCACCACCAGGGAGGCCCAATATTCCTTTTTTCACACATTTTTAATGTAGAGATTATAATGACAGTATAATGAGGTGTAAAAAGAATTAAAGGAATTGCAAATATTGGAGATATTCAGCAAAATCGCTAGCTGGACAGCTGATGGGAACCCTATGGAAATCAGGTCCCACCAAGCTGTGATCACAAACACAAGGGAACAGCTTGCAGCCGGGGCCCATTAGGACTAATGTCAGAACAACAGTGTCATCTAAATGGGTTGACTTCCCATTTAGTTGCACACAAATAGCACCTGTCCTTTGGAAAGCATAATTTAATAAAATAAAAATGACATGGCCACAAAATGAAGTCATTAGCTCATTAATCCAAATACATGAATGGCAGAGAAAAGTGAATTTTAGAGATGAGGTGTTTTAAATTTGAAAAATATAAAAATAGCCATAGAACTCTGAGCATGAAAAGAAAAAGTGTTTTAATGACAATATGTCTTCTTTAATAATTCTTCAGAGTGTGTGTTTGTGCCTTCCGGGTGGTTCACTATTGTGAAATTCTCTCTCCATTAGAGTGTCAACAACAACACAAAGCACAGGGTAGATTTTTAGACTAATGGCTTTCATATTTTGAGTAGTTTCCATATCTGCAACAGAAAGCATTCTCGTGAAAGTGCCAGGGGTTACACAGAAGTTCTCAGCACCTTCTCTGTAAGGACTTCCTCTCCAACTGAAGAAAAAATTGTGCTAAGTAAGTAAAAAGGACAATTTTAGGGATAACTTTCACAGTTTACATTTCAAAGTAAATAGGTACCAAAGTTCAGTACTTTATTAGCAGTAACTTTTTATTAATGGCCAACTTTACAAGAAATTACCAAGTTGCGTTAAGCCAGTAGCCAGGCAATAAATATTGTTTGAAATCACAATTTAATTATCCCTTGTGTTCTGAGGCATATTACACATCAGAAAAAAAAATGGGTACAAGACGGTTTGGCGTACACTTACCATCAACTTACAGACTAGAAGAGGAAGTTTCCAAAAGTATTCAGGTTTTCTTTACTCCTAAAATATTGCCTTCAAACTATCCCAGAAGAAAATGTCCCTTTTATTTTCATGATATTCATCAATGGAATTTCAGCAATTTCACCAAGAAGTCACTTACAAGGAGGTTCTTCCTTGAATTCTCAATTTTGTAAGTCTGTTCCATCTGATGTTGCTTTGGGGAGTTTTGAACAAGGTCTCTAAGGCTGGATGAGGTTTCATACTCTCCAAGAATATTCTCTGGGAGAACTCTCTGCCACCATCAGGCACTTTCCAAGTTAGCAAGGGATTAAAGCTGAGCCTGTAAACGTTTTCTGAGGTCTCTGGAGTCTTCTCTCTACTGAATAACCATCCTTTAAATACCAGTACTTCTTTTCTTGGCACATGGAACTACTTTCCTTTAAAAACAAAACTTGTTAGAATAGATGAGGTTATAATATACTTTACCTCCCCCCCCCAAAAAAAAAAGAATACTAATAAAAATAGAATCTTTGAAAATACTTTCTTACTTTATTCATTTGGCATTCTAAGTTATCAAATTTGCAATCCAACTCTCAAAAGAAAAAAGTAAATTACAACTGTGCTGATACAACAGGTTTCTTAACTATTGCATTGTTTTCAGAGGATTAAAAAATGTGCTTAATCCTTGAGTCTGATAGATGTAAATCTAAGGAAAAACTTATTTACAGATTAAAAGTTTGAATATTAGAGCCTCTGAACATGGCTGAAAATAAGCCTAAACAAATAATTACTGCTTGAAGTCTGCATCATATTCTAGTTCTTAAAAAAAAAAAAAAGCAACTATGAAATATATAAAACAGAGGCCAGAAATAACATATTTTGTTCTCTTTAATGGAAATAATTTTATCAGAAGTTGTATAAAATATGTGTATTAATAGAACTTACACCAGCAACTCAGGAAGTTTTAAGGCCCCAAATTTTTGTCCCTTCTCCAAATCGATTCAAATCCAGGAGCCACTATAAATGTTTCTCTCCTTCTGAATTTAGTTGGCAACTGAGAGTTCACTAGATGTCATCCATTAATCCCTCCTCACCTAGGTCAGGTACACAGTCTGGGGAATGGCAGGAAGAAGCAACAGCATAACATGAACGCCCTGCTCTGGAAGTCAGAGAAGAAATCCCCAGTTGTCTCCGTTTATGGACCAACTGTCTGCTTTTCAGGATGATTGCTTGAACCGTTTAAGTAAGGTCAAACTGTC
This sequence comes from Talpa occidentalis, assembly GCF_014898055.3. Classification (NCBI taxonomy): domain Eukaryota; kingdom Metazoa; phylum Chordata; class Mammalia; order Eulipotyphla; family Talpidae; genus Talpa; species Talpa occidentalis. The sequence goes on from NW_023601653.1 coordinate 84,585,991, forward strand.
TAGCCATTGTTAAAAGTAAAAGGTACCCCTGGGTGTACTTGGAGTATACACTGTGCTTTGTAAATATACATATTCTGATCTTTCAGAATTTATAATCCAGCCTAGAGAATAAAATGCTCATCAGCCACTAAAACACTTTAAATGCAACTACTTTTCAATTGTATTTTCTTTTATTAAAATAACATTGATTTGGGCCTTCCCTGGTGGCGCAGCGGTTGAGCGCTGGGTTGCGAGGCCGCCTGCAGCCTCTGCAGCGCCAGTGGATCCCTGGCCACCGGCAAGGGTCCCACAAAAAAAAAAAAAAAAAAAAAGATAACATTGATTTGCAACACTATGGAATCACTCTGTGTGATTCAGAGAAGTTCACGCCTGTAGATGCATGTTACCACACCACAGCTGTCACAAGACCTTCAGACCCCACCAAGGTCCACTGGACCCCGCCCCCACTCAGCCTCTGCCCCCCTCTGCCCCTCTGGTAACCTCAATCCCGCTGTCAGACAGACATCAAGGGTTCGTTTTGGTTTAGTTTTGTCTGTTCCTTGGTTTTGTTTCTAGATATTCCACATACAAATGGGATCATGCAGCTTTTGTGATTCCCCTCTAACTTAATACTTTGTCTGGCATAATCCCTTCCATTTCTCTCCCTATTGCCACAAATGGCAAGATTTCATCTTTTTTTATAGCTCAAACTCATTCTTTATCCCAAATGTACATGGCTTCGACGTATGAATGTGATCTCTTTCAGATTTTGTATGTAATTTGGAATTCAGAATGTCACTGTGCCTTGGAAACAATGATTGAAACAGAGATTAGATTCCTATGTCTGTGTATCAAAACCAAAAAATCAGAAAAAACTATTAAACAGAGATGCTGAATGAAGTTCCCAGCAGACACCGCTACCAATGTGTGAACGTCCTATGAATCCTTAGCCCTTGGGGAATCATTGGGAACCAGTGAAAGCACATACTTTCAAAATTTTCTAAGCCATTTCATAGAGTCCAGTGATCCTTCAACCATCCCAGTCGCCCAGGTTAAGAAGGGCTTCTGTGGATATTTGACAGCCATGAGCAGGGAAGTGGAAGAGGGAGTCCCGGCCATTGCTCCACCACAGAGAAACAGATAAAACAAATCTTGGGCCAAATACTTTGATGAGACCTTCAGAATCATTCTAAAAATGCAACAGCCCAGAAGAGACAAAATGGAGAAAGTTTGCCTTGAAATGGATTAGAGAAGCATCCACTTTACGTTGGTCAGCACCTTCCTCAAACCACCAGCTGGATGTGGAGAGAGATCCACTCACCTGCAGCTTCTTCCTGGGGCTGGGGGTGTCCATCATCCCTGCCTGCCCAGTCCTTTGTGGCACTGCCTTTCAGCCTCATTAGAAAAACTTGGGGCAGCTTGGAATAACAAAAAGATGGCTTCACCAGTAAATTCTACCAAATATTAGAGAACCAATACCATTCCAAACTCTTCCAAAACTTTGAAAAGGAGGGCACACTTCAGACTCATTTTATAAGGTCAGCGTTACCCCGACGCCAAAGCCAGACCAGCACACTACACGATATTGAAATTACAGGCTAACATCTCTTATGAATAGAAATGCAAAATTTCTCAACAAAATACAAGCAAACCAATTTCAACAGCACATTAAAAGCATCTTACACTATAATCAAGGTGGATTTATCCCTGGGATGTAAGGATATCATGTCATAAGCATATCAACAAAAGTAATACACCACATTAACCGAATGAAGAATAAAAATCATAAGATGATCTCAATAGAAACATCAGATTATCTCAATAATCATAAGATTATCTCAACAGAAACATAAAAAGCATTTGACAAAATTCAACATCCATTCATGATAAAAACTCTCAGCGAATTAGTTATAAGAGGAATGCACCGAACATCATAAACATCTTATGTAATAAACCCACAGGCAACATCACACTCAACAGTGAGATCTAAAAGCCTCTAACTTGGGATTAGGGACCAAGCAAGGATGCCCACTCATAACCCTTCACCAAAGCTAGAAACCCTCCCAGACCAAGGCGAAAAAAGGAGCCTATCTAGAAAAGGAAAGAAATTGTAGACGTCTCCCATCAGGAAGGTTAACTACAAAGTGAAAGCATTGTTCTTGCATGAGGTCATCTTTGTGTAAGCACACGGGAGGCCGAAACTTTCCAACACTCACACCCTCTGGTTTCTGACTTGGGGAACAAAAGGCAGCCTCCGTTTGTTCACATGTTGAGCAGTTGATGAGACCATTTTCCACGAACTGTTTGCTAATTGCTGCAGACGCGCCGTCCCAAGAAATCCCCTGGGTTCCCTTACCTAGGACTTGGAGTTCTCCCGTCTCAGTGAGAGTCCTGACTGGGCATACTTTGAGATGGAAAATGGCCAGGTAATCGGATTCAAGAAAAGCAATTTTTTGACACATCCCAGAATGACATTTTCACCTCTTTTCTTCACATTCAGCTTTGTTTCTCAGACACAAGGAATTATCTGAACATAGTCTTACTTGGGGCAAATAGCCCACAGTCGGCAACTCTCCAGGGTAACATTTGACTTGAGAGAAAGACAATTGTTTCTCGAATAAAAAAAGATGTGGCTACAAATATGGGTTCTGCAACTGACTATTTGTAGGACCTGACTCACTGGCTCTTGCTTTCTCCTCTCTAGAAAGAAGGCACTTTCCTAACAACTGATATGGTAATTACCAGGGTGGGAGTGAGCATTCAATAAAATTATATAAGAACTATTACTTATAAAGACCTGTGCATTTTATCCATTAAAAGAGAGTTCCAAGGACCTTTATCACTGTGACAAGAGATAACAATTTCCTCAACTTTTCTCCCAAAGGGATCTGACCAAAAGCTCTTTACTCAGCTACGTGTCGCCGTCTATAGAGCTGGATAAGCAAAGTGAGGGTAGGGGGAGAAAGATTTTACATCTACATTTTAAATTACAAATCTGAATGGAATTGATTTCTAATTTATTAAGAGAAAGGGTGGATGAGAGGACGAGAGGGACATTAAGGAGAGGCAAGCGACTCCCCTCCCTGTGCGGAGTAAGGCCTCTCCCTCACTGCAGGCTTCCACTTAACAGCTCACGAAAGTGGGGATTAACCCAGATGAACCCGACCATTAAGCAAAGAAAGTAAACATCTTACCCCAACTGGACTTGTTTCTATCTTCTGTGAAAATTTTGAATTCTATTCATTCATTTAATAAATATTTATTGCACAACTATGTCAAGTATTGTTCTGTGTCCTATAACATTGCCTTTGTGCACACTCTTTAATCTATGACCCAACTAGATGTTGACATATTCTTGGCTAGAATAGCCACTACTTTTCTTTCTCTTTTATTTTGTTGATTTCTCATTGCAAGTCACAAAGTCAATAAAGCAATGATAATCAGAGGAGATATCAAAAGGCCATTTAAATTGGAATCGTTTTCTATTTACCAAAGATATTCTGAAGGACTTTTTTTTTCAGGCTGTTACACATTTACATAAAACATTCAATAATATCATACTTGCAGAAGAGCTAGGCATCGTGGCATTTTGGATTTGAGATAATGGGATGAAGATGGCAATACATGAAAACAGTGATTTGGACCAAATAAGTAAAGATGAGGACAAAATAGTATTTTAATAAATGACGATGATTATTTGAAGGTGAGTATAGCCAAAGAAAAAAGTTTTAAAGGAAAAAATTTCTGAGAAAGGACAATTTAAAAGTTTCTCTTATTGATAGTAGACGTTCATAAACTGGGAATAGAAATATGCTTCAAGTCTATGAGCAAAAACCTATTTTGACTTACAAGAATTAAACACAAAACTGTAAGAAATTAATTTTATTATTTGAAATATGAAACAAAAAACTAGCTTTAAATTTGCAATTTATAAAGCCATAGGCCCCAATTTTATTGTATTTAATAGAAAACATGGAATGAATAAGTTGCTGTCACAAATTCTTTCAGGAATGCAAAGCATTGGTAGATGCAAGAGATTAGAGAGTATTTACATGCAGTAAAAACAAAATAAATTAAATCTATACTCAATCAATAGAAGACCCATTAGTGGTTACCAGAGGGAGGTGGCTCATTTTTATGTGAATCGGACTTTTAGTGGTGAATTTAAGGTAGTATATGGAGATATTGATTCTTAAAGATGCATACCTGAAACTTATATCATGTTATAATGCAAAGTCGCTTTAACTTTCACAAAGGGTAAAAAAGAAGGTACTACCGGTATAATATAATACAGGATATAGTATGTTCAAACATGTATCACAAATACATCACATACTTATATATTTATGTATTATCTGTATTTTAATGTATATATTTAATATTAATATCGTATATACTTATATTAATATATTTAGATATAAATATATTCATGTATATAATACATATATTTGCATATAGATATATAATCTGCCCAAGTATATACCATATATTTATTTATATGTATGTAAGTATACATATAATATATATGTATACATGTATATAACACATAAACATTAAGAAATGGTACCTATAACTTTTTCTTTTTTTTAAGATTTATACAAGAACTGGGGTGTAGGCCAGAGTGTGGGGGTAAGAGGATTCACCAGAGACACTAAAATCCACCGCTGAGGGGAGCAGCGGGGAGACAGCGGTGGTCTGCTGCGCCGTGTGGGTAGCTCCCTGGCAGGGGATGGACTCAGGCTGCAGAGGCTGTGGACAGTTTGCTAGCGCTGAGACTTTAAACCTGTGCCACCATCTGTCTCTAATTATGGGACTTGTGTCTCTTAACAGTATTTTTTTCTAGATGTTTTGCTCTTAAATTTATCTTCAATCTTTATAATTTATTAAAAAACCCATCTTCGTATTGCTATATTGTGTGTTATCAAATAAATGGTTTATTGATTTGAGATTCCTTTTATGCTCAAGTATAGTCTTCTTTATCTGCCCACTGTGAGCGTGCAAAGGAGATAGTTTTAGAAATCAATACCCAGCACATCGTACATTCAGTACCTCGCAGGGAAGTCATTTTCTCAACCTCAGGATTCTCTTGCTCCCTACACAGGTGCAGCCTCAGGAAGGGGGTGGGTCTGCTTCAGACGTGAGCAGTCCAGAAAAGGGGACGAGCCCTCCACGTGTGTGTGTCCCTCACCCACTTCCACGGGCGCTGCCAGGGGTCCTGGGATCACAAGCCCCAGGGCGGCAGGAACCAGACTTCCTGGGGGGATGGGGGGCAGCTGAGGAGCCAGTAAACATAAAAAAGGGAGGGAGATGGGGGAGCAGAGGGGACAGGTGCAGGAGAAACATGGGGGGCACTCAGGGGAGGCCTGTGAGACTGTGTGGGTGGGCCCACATGGGGTGTCCCTGGCAGGGCAGCGGCAGCCATTTTCTTGAATTCATGGTGGACTATGGGCACACTGTGAAGTCTGAGTCTCTGGAAAGTGCTGTCTCCTTTCCTGTGGTTCCCGCCAGAAGGGCCCGGGACGCCTGGCAGCTTTTGGGCCCCAGCTGCCCTCTTCAGCACGTCCAGGCCCGGCCTCTGCTGAGACGGACCTCGTGTTGGCGGGGCCCTGGGGGACCACCGACCAGAGGAGATGCTTGCGTAGCCAGAGCCTCGGCCACCTCGGTGCAGGTGAGCCCCGCCGCCTTGGTGCAGGTGAACCACCATCACTCAGCCCCAGGTGCCCTGGCATGGAGCCAGGCACTCATCCCAGCGCTGCAGAACCACGATCCATGGGGTTCTCTCCTTATGGAACAGGAGCCGGGCAAGTTCTCCCCTGCTGCTGCCAGGGCCTGCCAGGCCGGCCTAGTGCTGCTGCAAGGCATCCTGGAGCCCCGAGGGCACGGGCATGGAGCCAGGATGCTTGACCAAGTGGCCCCCAGCCAGGAGCCTCAGGACTCTCCCGGGCTTGCTCTGGGGCCGACACTCAAGCCAGGTGTGGCGGGGTGGCGGCAGCAGCAGTCACGAGACCCTGTTTCACACCCTGTGGTGAGAGCAGCGTCTCCTTGACGCTGAACATGCCACCGCTGGCTTCAATACCAAACAGTCAGCTCACAAGTCAGTATCTTTAGTGAAGAAATTATCATCATTTAAAGAAGAAAAAGTCCTAGATGAAGCGATCCCAGTTACAATTACAGACTGAGAGTTATAATATTGTACATTAATTTACTGAGATTAAATCATCCCAGAGGACTGGCGGGAGAAAGCGTTCCTTCAAGAACTGCCAGCCCAGCCTATTGATAGAAAATAATTTTGCTCTTACCACATGTTGTTGCTTGAATCTAGGCAAAATAAATTGAAAAAAATCAACCTGTCTCTGTAGACTAAAGCTTGCCAAGCTTCAGAAAGCACAAGAATTACCTGCGAGATTGTCAAAATGCAGAATTCTAAACCTCATCCCCCTGAGATTTTGATTTAGTGTTGGGTCTAATAATCAACATGTTAAAATGCATCTCAAGTCTTTGTGATACAGCTGATTTACAGGCCACATTTTTAGAAAAACTACCCTAGGCTGAGATGATTTTCTTTTTTAACCCTCCAGTTACTCATAGTCCACTGGACAAGCAGAATGTCCCTAGGTGGTGGTAAAAGAAGAGCAATTTTCAAATGAGCTTCATCATCCCTTTCCAAAGTTTAGGTGAAGAATTGCATCTCATTTGCTAATTTAAGAGTTCTTTTTATTTTAAGGCGTGCCAGAGTTTAATTCAAGGTGACCAAGTCCATTCTTAATCAGAGAATACTATTGCTGTGGTGTTCAATGAAACACCCAAAATTTTCCTCTGATTTCACCGTAAATTTCTTCTGTGCTGTGATAGGAAATAGGCAGCAAAATCGATGTAAAAATTTTTCCCTCCTAGTGAACTATCATTTCCCTAAGATGAATTGTCCTTTATTTCGAAAAACCTATTTTCTGTCTTGAATACAGTTTTACTATCTTTTTGACTTTAACAAAAGTGCACACATCTTTACAACTTTCCATTGTTTCTCTTCTGAATGACTTTATGCAGTGTGGAGACAGAACGCTTGCAAACGCAAACCTTGTTACCAGAGAGTTGGAGGGAAACTGTTATTTTGGAATTTTGATAGTTCCGAACTCTGTCAATTTTCTGGTTTCTTTTACTTCCACTTCAAGAGAAAAACATGTTTCAACTTCATTTTTCTATGAAAGGACTGAAAAAACTTGCTGTGCAGCACTATTCACGTGAACATTCCAAAATGAGCGAGCACATTCCAGAGTTGCACGGGCATTGCTCAAAACCACTCAGCTCTTGTTTTGGTAAAAGCTAGAGGTTTTCCTCCCTACCTTGATCTCCTTCTGTTTTCCACTAACCACCTGAAGTAATCAGTAGATGTGGGTTTATTCTTAGTTTTAACTTGCCTCTAAAGTCATTTGATTCCGCAAGTACTTGTCAAGGAAGCACAGTCGACGTGAAGTTGTCCCAAATGCCTGCGGAGCTAGGAAGGGAGAGGAGCGGAGGAAATAGGTGGGCACGAGGGGAGAGGAGGGAAGGAAACAAGTTTTGACCACATCTGCACAGATTCATCATTTACTTTGCATTATCTAGCTCTAGATGTGCATGCGACCCCATGTGTGTGCGTGACCCTGTACGTACACGACCCCAGCCTTCAGAAGTCACCTTTATTCCATTGATCGTAACACACGAGGCTGACCTAAGTGCAGCTCTTGCTTCCTGCGCTGTCTCAGAGCCTCCATCCGTGAGCACAGCGTTTCTCCCGCAGAGCAAGCCCATGGTCAGCTACCGCGACTTGCCTAGAAGCGGCTCATCTTCTGTCACCTAGTCTTGACTTATAGGCGATTCAGTTGAAACGTAATTAGCGTCATTTGTAAACTCCAGGTCCTCATTCTGGATATTTATGATAATTTGATGTTAAGAATTTCATTGCTTAGCCTGAAAAGTTCATCTCGTAAGCACTGAAGACTTCAGCATCCTTATTGCTTTCTGTATTATGTCAGTTGTAAACGCCATTCTTAAAAATATCTTCCAGACTTTGTCAACTGGCAGTCCAGGAATGTATCTTACTGAACCCAATTTCTTATCATTGTTATCTACAACACAACATGTCTGTACAGCATGATAGCAAATGGGCACAGTAGCCAATGTTAGGTTTGAAAATATTTTGCTTTGTCTTAATTTCTTCAAGTAAGCTATTCTACTACCTACCTATATTAATTTTCTGCTGAAACTATAACAAATTGCTATAAACTTGGTGGCTTGAAACAACACAAGTGTATTATCTTAAATTTCTATAGCTAACAACTGCAACACAAGGCATTGGCAAGGTTATGTTTCTGTCTGGAGAAGGTGACCCTGGCATCTTCACAATCCTGTCATCTTGCTGAAAACCCAAATATTTTATAAATAATAATTGCTACTATATATTGAGCTCTGAGTTTCACATCCATTTAATTCCCTTTTGACTGAATTCAATGAAAGAAGCACATTATTCCAGTTTTATAGATGAGGACTCTAGAGTTTCCAGTATCATAGAACTAGTAAATCTTAATATGGGACATTCAAATATAGGTATTTCTGATTCTAAAGTGTGTAACATTTCCACTATAGTCTATCATATTCCCAGCAGCAGTAAGGAAATTAAGCTATATGTGGAATGTATTATTTCCTGCACATCCCATGAGCCCCTCATGTTAAAAAAAAAAATCATGCCTAATATATCACACAATGAATTTGGGCTAGTAAAATTTTAGAAATGCATAAATGCTGTAGTTCAAGAGGGTCTATTCAGAAACATACTGTCTAGCAACAAAAAGCCATGGTAAATATTTTTATAAATAAATGTTTTCAAATTTGTTTTGTCTTCATGGTTGATGTCTTCTAACTTGACCTAAACCTTGCGTCTGATCTGCAGTACACTATGGCCTAGAGATACCTGGGAGACACCATGAAAAAACACCTCTGTCAATGTTTCCGTCCCGCGCCCCCCCCCCCAGAACATAGATGTGTTCTTTATGACCTGCTATTATGTTGTTCTAAAACTCTTTGCAAACAGTTCAGCTATTTTTGCTATATAGGCCAAAATGAAGAGGATAGCCAAATGTGAACAATTCTGTGCTGTCCTGGAAGAAAACAGAGTCAATATCTCTGAAATCTCTATAGTTGCAGAGTCGCTGGATCATTACACAACTGCCTACTTCACTTTGGATGTGTAGAGTTCTAAAATCCATGGCAGTAAAAAAAACATTTTAAACTCTTGCATGAAACTGACAAAGTATATAATATTTTATAGATCAATATTTTTTTATTTATTGTTCTTTAAAGCAAGAGATCAGCATGTTTGAAATGACTTAGCTTTCTGAAGTCTCTCAGGTGCTCAGGAAAGGACCCAGATGCTGCTCAATGTTTCTGTTCTTTTCATGAAGTGGTTCATGATCAAACTTGAAATCTGTCAATAAATATAAATAACAAAGAAACAGAGCAGCAAATTTTCTCCATAAACCTTGCTTTGTCTCTATCCTTCTCGGCTGGCTAGAATAACCTGTCTTGGAAAAGCTTCCCACCACACAAGTACTTTTCATGTTCAAATATCTGAGACCCACAGAACATACTCTGATTAGTGAGGATCTTTTGCTGTTGTTGCTATAGTAGATACATAAAACTATTTGATGTTTATTAATTCAATAAAGTTTAGCTCTGGTAGCATTCAGTGAGCATCTACCACGGAGGAGACTGACAGTGACCTTCGCGTTTGAGTCACCCTTCACGGCACTTTGCGTGGGCTTCCAGAGGAGAGAACACAGACTAACCGCTCAGATTAATCTATTCCAAACTTCATGCCCATGTTAACATTAAACTGCAGGACAGACATGCCTCTTTTGTTCTAATTTTTTAATTTAAACAACATTCTTTGGGGCAGAGAGCTCACAGGGTTCTTGCAGCCCCTCTGTACTTGAGTGATTCGCTCCACCCATTTGTATTCGTTGTATCGAGCCCTTGCAAGTGCTGGAGTTTCTGCCATGGGAGAGTCTAATCACCTTATTTTATAAAGAGAAAACGCGTGTTCACAGAGATTAAATAACTTGGCCAAGGTTACTCAGCTAGTTCGTGGCACTGAGCCAGTGTCAAAGTCCAAGGATGCTGGCTCATTGGACAAGACACTGTTCACTCACTCCTTCCCCTAGCATGACCCCACATTCACCTGAAATAAGCAGCCTCGGGTTTTGTGGGGTTTTTTTGGTTTTGTTTTTGTTTTTTTTTTTTAATTTTGAAAACCACACGTGGCACTTACAATTTTATTCATGTCTCAACTTTCAAATATCATGAACAGCCTAAGCACTTTGCTACATGCTGTTTCGGTGCCGGCGCTACTCCCCCGCCGTTCCACTGCCTTTTAGCTGTTCAGCGAGCTAATGAAAGGAGAAGGGAGTTGTAAAATTATAAAAGATTAAAAAATGAAGGGCTTCGAGAGGAGACCGAGAACTGGGGGGTGGAGCTGAAGGGTTCTGGGCGGGAATCACTGCAGAGGAAGGACAAGGAGGAAGGAAGAGTGACCGTGGCTCCTGAGAACCGAAGCCAGAAGAGCTGGGAGCCGGAGCATCCCTCGCCGTTCTCCGAGGGCAGGTGCTGAGTCGGAGCATCCCTCGCCGTTCTCCGAGGGCAGGTGCTGAGTCGGAGCATCCCTCGCCGTTCTCCGAGGGCAGGTGCTGAGTCTGAGCATCCCTCGCCGTTCTCCGAGGGCAGGTGCTGAGTCTGAGCATCCCTCGCCGTTCTCCGAGGGCAGGTGCTGAGTCTGGCAGGTTTTCTCCTCAGGCTGATGTAGCCAGCACTACACTGAACTGTAGAGTAGCCAGAGCTTGTCTTGGAATTAATTCTCCTTTGCGCTTCCTTCCATCCAGCTGTATTAAACAACACCGGGGGTTCTCTCTTCCTTTGGTCCCCCCAGGCTGAACATCAGCTTTCATTTGAAGCCTTAGTTTTAAGTCTGACTGTCTCCCCTGAATGTTTACATCTGAAGTCCCTTCGCTTCATGATTGCGCACAAAACCTCTCGGAAAGAGATCATTAAAGGACGGTGAGCAGAGAGAGGAATTACTTAGAAGATAAAGGAATCTTCCTAGAGTGTCTTTAATTTAAAAACCTACTTTGTTCCTGCCCAGCCTCCGTTCTAAAGTACTCAGCACACTCAGTTTCCCTTCCCAAAGCCCGAGGCTGAATTCTCAGGGAACACAAAAGGTGCAGAGAGTCTGAGGGGGTAACAAGTCACAAAGCAAAGAGTATGTTCTTGTGAAGTTAAGGACGGGATCAATGAGGACATTTGCTCCAAATACGAGGCTGAGGCTGTAACCCAGGGGTTGTATTCAATTATCTGTGTGATTCAAGGGAAAGGAACAGTTTTCACCAATTATCTACTTAGTTACTCAGCAGGGATGTCTGGGAACCCATTCAGTGTTTATGGACACGGCCTTATTTCTCTTTATAATTGAGAGTGAGAGAAAAAATCAGCGAAACTTCCATAAATTAGTAAAGTGAAATTACTAGAAAGTTGACTGCTTGCTACAAACAAGACCGTTAAAGTGGGGGTTGGGGGGGGGATAGGAAATAGAAACTTACCCAAATCTCCCAGCTCTAGAGTTAGACTGTTAGGTTTCAACTTGGTGTCCTGCAGGGTGTGCAAGTTCCTCCCCACAGGAGAGGAAAGTAGTAAGTTTCCTTTCATGTCGCTGGAAGGGTCTTGGAAAGTAACACTGTTTAGTTCAAAGTTGACAAAGTTTTTTTTTTTTCTGATTAACATTATAACAAAGCAACTTAAATAGCTTATCCAAGGACAGGCCTTACTAACAATAGCTGCCGCACAGGGTATCATGAGCCACCAGTTAAAGGCCTTATAAAGTGTTTAGAAACAGACCTGGCACTTTACAAGTGTTTGTTAAGTGAAATACTGTAACTGTTACTTCTTTTCTGATTCTGAAGGCAAACAGAGACTAGATGACCTCACAAATCTGACACACAATTTAAATTGACATTAAACATCTATATCCAGTTTAACTCGATGCTTTGATTATGGTACAAATAAAGATTGATTTTATTTATTGATTTTATTTCAAATAAACAGGCTTTAATGTTTCAAATATGAATTTCTTTGGCAAGAAACTGGACAGCAGAGTGTGCATGACGCATCACTTTTGTGGTTATGTTTATGAAATGAGAGCATGGTTTTGCCTTCAGGGGCCCTAACACTTCTCCCCAGCAACTTTGCTGAGATGTAGGTTCCATGCTAGACCACGTATCCTGTCACCAGTAAACAACACTAGTTTTTATCGAATGGTCATTAGGATCCAGGAAATAAGCACATTGTTTCCCTTAATAGTCATTAAATCCTTTAAGTATCGCCACCCCTAATTTTATGACTAAACTAAAAGTTCAGTGCTTTGCAGCGGGAGGCCGAACTCATATTCATATGACTAATACTCTTCCCATATCATGCTGCTTCTTTCTGCAAAACCACTTTGTTCTCCTTCAGACTTGGGGAAGGAAAGGGGGGAAATGCGACCCTTTGATGGTACTCAAAGAAATTTTGATTTTTAAACTATCAGAAATCAAGTCACAGAAGAAATAGCAGTAACTGGGAGCTGTTTTCAGACCCTCTAATCAAAAAGGACATAATACAAAAGAGTATTGAAGGAGATAAGCAACCACGTGCTGACACACACCTACCAGGCCCACACACGCCACTGCCAGCCACAGGCTCAGCGCCCCTGAGACACCTGCCGTCCTACCTGCGCCCCACACACAAGTTAACATGGACATTAAAATGGGGACTTGCCAACATTTGTTGTTGCTAGTTTTTTTAATATGTGCCATTCTCACTGGTGTGAGATGGTATCTCCTGGTAGTTTTGATTTGCATTTCCCTGATGACAAGTGATGTTGAACATTTTTTCATATGCCTGTTGGCCATTTGCATTTCCTCTTCAGAGAAGTTTCTTTTTAGCTCTTCTGCCCATTTTTTGACTGGATCATTTACTTTGTTTTGTGGAGTCTCTTCAGCTCTTGGTAGATTGTTGGCGAAGATGCGGAGAGAAAGGAACTCTCCTGCCCTGCTGGGGGGAGTGCAAACTGGTCCAACCACTATGGAGAGCTGTGTGGAGATTTCTGGACCTACTAAACATAGAGCTTCCACAGGATCCAGCAATTCCACTCCTAGGTATTTACCCAAAGGACACAGAAACATCAATTCCAAAGAACACCTGCACCCCTATGTTTACAGCAGCACTGTTTACAATAGCTAAACCTTGGAAACAGCCCAAATGCCCAAAAATAGATGACTGGATCAAGAAGATGTGGCACATATACACCATGGAATATTACTCAGCATTCAAAAAAGATAAACACATGCCATTTGCAGCAACATGGATGGCACTGGAAGGGATCATGCTCAGCGAAATAAGCCAAAAAGAAAAAGAAAAATACCGGATGGTCTCACTCATAGCAGGAATCTAGAAAACTTAAATAAGGGACCAGGAAAATGAATAACTATAAGAAAGTGAAAATCAAATCAACAAGCGACTATGACCAGAGACCCGTGGCGGGAGGAGGGAGAAGGATCAAAACAAGGGGGTGGGGCTGTCCGGGGACTGGACCCGAGATGAAAATGCACACATTGCGCAAAAATGAAAAATGATGCAAAAATATATAAAATTAGAAAAAAGAGAAAAAACCGAGAACGTTGTCTGAAAAAAAGTAAAAATAAAAACGGGGACCCGCGTGAGGTCCCGCAGGGCCCTCGACTCCCGCTCTGGGCGTTTCACCCCCCACCCCACCCGGCGCCGCCTTGGCCCGGCTGCACCCCCGGCCCGCCCGGGGAGGGGGAGGGGCTCCGAGGCTCGGGGCCGCTCGCCACGTGAGCCCGCGCAGCGGCTGGGGGCCACCCCCGCGCCCCCGCGAGCAGCCCGGGCCCTGGCCCGACCCCCGCAGCCCCGCCCCGCAGCCCCGGACCCCAGCCCCGGACCCGCAGCCCCGGCCCCGCAGCCCCGACCCCCCAGCCCCGACCCCCCAGCCCCGACCCCCCAGCCCCGGCCCTCCAGCCCCGGCCCCGCAGCCCCGGACCCGCAGCCCCGGACCCCAGCCCCGGACCTCCCCAGCCCCGACCTCCCCAGCCCCGGGCCCCCCCAGCCCCGGGCCCCCCAGCCCCGGGCCCCCCCAGCCCCGGGCCCCCAGCCCCGACCCCCCAGCCCCGGCCCCCAGCCCCGGCCCCGCAGCCCCGGACCCCAGCCCCGGACCCCAGCCCCGGACCCCAGCCCCGGACCCCCAGCCCCGACCTCCCCAGCCCCGACCTCCCCAGCCCCGGGCCCCCCAGCCCCGGGCCCCCCAGCCCCGGCCCCCCAGCCCCGGCCCCCAGCCCCGGCCCCGCAGCCCCGGGAGCGCCCGGAGGCGTCACAAAGCGCGCGGGAACGCGGCGCCGGGCGTCTTCGGGGCCCCCAGTCTTCGGGAGCCGCCGTCGCCGAGAGGGGCTCGCGGGCGCGCCCCAAACACCAGCGTCCCGGGGCGCGGCGGGCAGCGCGGCCCGAGCGCGCGGCGGGCCGGGCGGGTGCAGGGCGCGCGGGCGCCGGCAGGGGGCAGCCCCTCCCCGCCGCCCGCCCGCCGGCCGCTCGCCCCGCCGCGTCTCGTTGGTTCCGCCCGCGCCGCTCGCCCCGCCGCGTCTCGTTGGTTCCGCCCGCGCGGGGGGGCGCTCCCACAATGCCCCGGGGCGGGCCGCCGCCGTCGCCGCCCCCGCTGCCGCTGGAGGAGAAGATGGCGGAAGGCGGCGCGGCGGATCTGGACATCCAGCGCTCCGACATCGCGGCGCTGCTCAAGACCTCGCTCCGCAAGGGGGACACCTGGTGAGGCGCGGGCGCGGGCGCGGGCCCGGCCGGGCGGGGCGGGGCGGGGCCGCGCGTCCGGCCGCTGACAGGTGCCGGCGGGGCGGGCGGCCGCCGCGGCGGGGCGGGCGCGGGGCCGGGCGGGGCGCGGGGCGCGGGCCGAGCGGCGGGGCCCGGCGGGCGCGGGCGGCGGCCGGGGTGTCCCGCCGCGGCGCCTCCGCGGCCGGCCGGGCCGGCCCGCGCCGGGCTTTGACAGGTCGGTCCGCCGCGCCGGGTCCCCGCGCCCGCGCGCTTTGGTTCCGCGCCGCGCCGTTCCGGGCGCAGGTGCCGGGCGGCCGGGGGCGTCCGCCCGGGGGCCGCGCCGCGGGCACCACGTGGCCGGGCGGAGGGGCCGGCGGGGCCGCGGCCCTTCCCGCCGCCGGGGCGCGCGGCCTGCGGGCGGCTGATAAGGTCCGGGCGCGGCGCGCGGGCTGAGACCCCGGCGCGGGGCGCATCCTCGGGCGCCGGCGGGGCGCGGCGCCGCCCCCGAGGACCGGGCTCGGGGCGCGGGAGAGGGCGCCCCCGACGAGCCCGGCGCCCGCACGCGCTCCCGCCGCCCGGACCGCGCTGCCACCTGCGCGGCCCCGCGCGCACCCCACGGCCAGGCCGCTCACCCCACTGCGAGTCCGCGCACCCCACGGCCGGGCAATGCCGGCCGGGCCCCCGGGGTTGCAGCGCGCTTTGGGGAGGCTGGTCCAGTGGTCGGGCTCTGCGTCCCCCTGTGAGGTGCACGGTGTGGTTTTGTGACGGCTTTTGGTATGAATCGGGGTTCTGAAAACGTGGGGTGACATGCATCTGAGTTGACGTTCTCCCACCGCTGCTCACTTTGGGGGCTGCATCTGAGCGCTGCAAGTCGGGGTCCTGCCCACGGCTGTGCTGGGCTGCTCCCCGCCGGGTTGCCTGGATCCCCGAGGCCGCGAGCGCGTGCTGCGCGCCCCGGGGAAGGTAGGGTCTCTGCAGGGTTTGACAATCGTGGCTGGTGTCGGGGTTGTTCCTGAGGTGTTCAGTGCTGGGGGAAATTGGGTTTTCCAGGCTGTGTTTGACTTGGCCCCGGACGGTTGGGGTGAAGCCAGGCCTGGCTGCTTCCTCGTGTTAAGGAGCCCCTGAGACTCGCAGTTCACCCGGCCCGTCCGCACTTCATCAAGTGATTAGTGCAGATTTCCGTAAACACCTGTACGTTAAAATATGGATGTTTTCATTAGGATAATACTTCCGTTTAGTGTTGTGTTTTGGTATCTTGAGTAATAATTGGCGTTAACGTAGTACGGTAATGAGTAATATTTGTCTTGGGGGCATTAAACCTTTAATATTTCATATTTTTCAAATGAAAGTATTTTTGCTTTTCGATAGTTGTTGTCAGTCATTTTAAGATCTATTTTAATAGTATATACAGGAAGCCCATAATGCTTCCATTTTAAAGAAACAGAAACTAAGACCCAGATATTTATGTCAATAGCAGAATGTGCCAGTTTTTATCCTCACATTGCTTTGCCCTATTATTCGAAGGGGAAAAAATGCAGAAGCAAGATGTTACTGGGAAGCTGCAGAGGCCAGTGGGTTTCTGTGAGCCGCGTACTGTCAACTAGCCGGTGAGCCTGTCGAAAAGGAAATAGTATACAGCAAAAAGTATGATTTGGAGTTTTAAGGAGGATTATTTAATAAATATAATTTGGTAGTGTGCTCATGAGTACATTAATATATGAATAGAGAATTGTACTCAAAAGTATCATAAGTCTATTTTATGTATTTAAAAATATTTAAATGTGTTAAACATAAATATGTCTAATAAGGTAGTAGTTACTTGGCTTAAGTTTTTGGAATTCAGAAAGTTTTTTTTAATGTCTTTTTATTAGTCATTTATGGGTAATTGGGCAAATCCGGTCTAATATAGTTCAAAAAGGCCGCACGTGGAATTTGTGTTGGTATGTGTATATAACCATCTTAGAAAGGCTAATGTGACTCGAGAAAAAATTGTAGGTTTACCATAAGTTTGTTCTTGAAAGTGTAATTCTGGTATTTGGCGTTAGTCAAATGTATTGAAAGAAATGAATTTCATCAAGTTGTGAGCACTTTGCATTTAAGGGCCATCTCATAGTGCTGTAGCAGCCGGCACACCTGAGCATGTGTAAAGGTTTATTTGATTTTGCTTGAATGCTAGAGTTTCCGTTTATTTGTGAATAGAGGGTGATTTTTATCTGCAGATTGACTTCTGGAAATGAAAATAAGTTACACAAGTCTGAGATGAGAAGTGGAGTAAATTTTATGGGATGTTTGTTACTGGAGTTTACAGTTACAAAAGTCAAAATTGATACAAGAGTGTTACATTGTAACTTAAAGTGGTTATAACGTAACCACTTTAAAAGTAACAGCATCTGGGGGCCTCCCTGTGGCGCAAGGGGTTGGGGCTGGCGCTGTGAAGCAACGACCCACGACCCACAGGGAAGCAGAAGTCGCCGTCTCGTCTCCTGCTGCGCCCGCCGCGGTGGAGTTTGGTCAGTCCGCCTGCTCTGCTCCCCACTCTGTCTCTGGTGAACCCTCTCTCTCACACACGCCCCCCCCCACTTCTGGCCTACACCCCAGCTCGTCTGTGCATAAATAATTTTTTTTAATCTGCATTAGGAATAAAGCAATTGTCTCATGATGATACTACTTGACCTGTGTCTCAGCTGCAAGGATTCAGAAAATTATGAACAGGATTGTTAGAATTTAGGAACTATAGGAAAAAAGGATAAAGAAACTAGAACTCTGTAGTTTAGGATGAATAATAATCTTAAGAAACACATGTGCTTTTCCTCCTGATAGGACAAAAATTTGTTTAGAGTATATTACCTGTGAGCAGTTCAGGGATAGAGGAACCTGTTTTAGATGATGGTAGTTAAATGAATTATAAAGAAAAGTTGTGGGCTATGGAATGATTTGTTTGGCTATTTCTTTAAAATAAACCTATTTTGAGTAAACAACTAGATATATCAAAATCATTTTTCCCTCCTTTTTAAATTTATCTACCAATTATTTTCACTAATTTTATGTGTCAGCATGTTCAGTGGTAACACATAGCTAACTTTACAAATTAAATGCTTAACTAGATATTGCATATTTTTGTATAAACCCTAATCACTCTAGTACGTTTAGGGTAACTTCAGCTAACAACTTTAATTGGTATTGAGTCATGTAAATTTGCGTTTTATATTTGTTTCAATAAATTTCCAAGGAATAGTCCACCAGATAAATGAGGTTTTTAGAGAGGAGACATTGATTTATTTTAGAGTTTTCCTTCCATTTGTATTCTTTTACTTGGAAATCTTTAAGGCTTTATATGTCCTCTTATAAATGAACTTAGAAATCTTTAAGGCTTTATATGCTCTCATGTTTATGCAACCTTCATTCACACTAACAAAATCACAAAATCAGTTAATAAGGTAAGGGACACAATCAGTCAATATGAACTCCAAATTGTTTAGCTTATACTTGTTAAAGTAGGTTTTCTATTACTATTACTCTTAAAATTAATTTCAGTGCCAGTGTGTTTACCACTAAAATAGGACATACATTACATCATTTGCGGGAAATGAAACCAGAAAGCAAAACTGTTTTTTTAGTGTTGGTAAATTCGTGAAAATGAGAACAGAAATAGTGACATTTAAAGCCCATTTCTCACGTTTTAGTTGCTTAAAGTCTAGAAAAACAACTTTCCTTACTTTAAACCTTATATGTTTCTATACCATTTCTAAGTTTTTAGTGGCTCCAGGATGAATAACCTATTTGGGGAAGAAGATCTGTAACAGGGGGGTCCCCAGAAAAGGGGGAAGTTCCAGGTTCCCTGCCCCACCCAAGGGAGGGTGGAGCTGAGCAGGAAGAGAAGAAGCTGCAGGAAGAGACGAAGGAAGGAAGCAGGATGGAGCCAGGAGACCTGGAGGAGGCGCATGGAGCCTAGAGACACGTGAAGAAACTGCGCTTGTCTTTGGGTCGTGGACGGGGTGACACAGACGTGGGTGAGACCCGTGGGGAGGTGACCATGGCAGCTTTTATCTTGATGTTGATTTTGCTCTTTTCCTTCCGGGCTTGTCCGGTTGTTTGTGACTCTTTTCTGTGGGTCCCCACTGGAAGATGCTTTAGACTTGTGGCAGGCTTTGGGGCCTTGTTCTGGGCCAATCCCATTTGGATGGACTTTTACCCACGAGGGGACGGGTAACTTTGGGTGCTTCATTTAGAAACTAGACTCTTTGCCTTACCTGTATTGTTTCCTAGTTTTATTAAAGTTCCTTCCCATTAAAGTCTTATATGTTTTGTGCTGATGCGGCGGATGGCAGAACCCATGTAGAATAGGCAGGTTTGCAGGGTTTGGGCTGACCCTCTCCCTGTCCTATAACAGATTTGGCGTCCAACGTGATTTAGGACAGAGCCATTCGTGGTTAGTCAGCCCCATGGGGAAATTGGGCTTCCCTATGGCACTGGCTACCATAAGCGCACCTCTCCCTGTCCTATAACAGATCCAGAGCTTGAGTTTCTGATTTCATTTTCTATTTTGTGGCACTCAGGCTTAATTTTTTCCAACTCAGACCATTTTCCCATCAGCACATGTAAAGATTAGGTAAATGGTTTCTTACAAAGTACTTTTGCAATGGTTGATAATCTTACTTGCATATAAGTATAATAAGAAAAAAATAATCAGGGTATGCCATATAATACTACATTTAAAACTCTGTGTGCAAAGTACTGTTTCAGGTACTTAATATGTTGACTTGTTTGCCCATCGCCCCTCTAGGGGACTTACAATCTGCATTTGCCGGAGGAGAATCCTAGGGTGGTAGAGGTGCACTCCCAGTGGTGTAGCCAGAGTTTGAGCCCAGGTCATTGGGACTCGGGTTCAGGCTCTGAAATCACTAACCTTTTTATAACTAACCTTTTTATTTATATTTAAAGATTCGTTTAAAATTGTAGTGGCTTATAGAATTTTTAAAAGAAGAAGGAACAAGTATTAGCCCAATAAGAAAGAGTACAGTTTTAAACAAATTAAAATAGTTAACTGAAAGAAAAAAAGAGGGAAGTGGACAGGTTTTTCTCTTTGAGTAGAGTCTATTTTATATTTAGTGGTGAAATCCATCATTATATCCCACGTTTGTCTCTGTGACTTTTCAGTTTAGATGATAGAGTATGTAGAAAATTTGAACACCTTGCTTTTGGAGATTATAATACATTTAAAGAGTAATGGGTGATTAACCAGATATTTAGAATGAATATTATTTTGATCCAAAAGTACATTTAAACAAAAGAAAACTGCAATTGTACATTGTTGAGACTTTGAATTTTAATTGTTTAGCAGTAATCGTAGACTTTAACTAGAGGCCTTATGGTCCTTTCTTTATTGCTATGAAGAATTAATACACCAGACCCATAGGAAGAGCTTATAGGATATTTTGTTTTACTGTTTTGCCCGTACTTTTAAAATGTTGATTTACAGTAAGTCACAAATACAGAAATGCTCTCTTTGGGGTATATTGATTTGTAGGAATAGCCCAGCCCAGGAAATGCAAATATATTTGATGTTTTATGTTGCATATTTAATGATTTTTTTTCTTAGAAATAACTCTTCTAATGAATTTTCTAAGTCAAAGAACATTTGGAATTAAGACAGTGGAAGGTACCAGCACACTCACATTGAACCTCTTTTCCGTCGCCCTGAAAATTGACAGACCAGGTAGCATCACTTGGACCATCAGTAGACCAAAGTAGACCGGTCGTGTTTGCCGTCTTAATATTGGTTATATCCATTTTATTACATGCGTTTAGAGTGATTTTTCTTTTCTTACTTTGACAATCATTCTGTAATAAGACGTGGTTGTTGCTAAAAGTTAATTGAGACCGTCAGACCTATTGGCAGGGAGTTGAAGGTAAGGTTTAGAATGACTAGTAAAGGTGTTTACAATCATCTGATTTGATTCCCAAAACCAGGGTGAAAGTATTTGTTTCCTTTCTTCTAGAAGAGAAATGTGAGTTCAGAGAAATCAGTGGGTTTTCATGTGGTTCCTGGGTGATTACTGCTACCACTAGTGAATATTTGTTGAATGCTTACTCTGTGCCAGCCACTATCCTAAATGTTTCATCCTTCCATAGTCTTTAAAGTAAATTTCCTTATTTACTTAGTTTACAGATGTTTGATAGTTGCACAGTGGGTTTAAATACCTGGTTAATAATGATTTTAAAATACCGGGTACTCTTAATATCGCCTTAGTATTTAAAATGTTTTTGTGCTGTCACAAAATATAATTTTGTAAAAACAGATATAATTAAAACAGTATTTCATTCAACCATGGAGATTTCTTATCCTTCCTACTTCCCATATAGAATTTTCAACAATTACTAGCCCTGAGCACTGTCATTTCAGATTATGCTTTTTGCGTGTGTTTCGTCAGTTACCACTGTAAGTCACACTCTGTATCTTACAATTATTTCCTAGAAGTTTTATCTCCAGACAATTATTTCCTTGAACTTTGCTATCTCTTCTTAAACTAAAGGAATATGTCAGCTTCTTTCTGTGTTACGTCAGTTGAGACCGAAGTCACTACTCAAGAGCAGCCTCCCTTTTGGATACAGATCACAAGGAGGCGGCTGCGGGCACCATCCAGTGCCTCCTCAGAAAGACGTGAATAAGTTGAGATTGTGATATAAATCAGAAACCTCCCTAGGATCAACCAGTGTTTGGTTATGCCTGCCACACTTTTACCGCTTCTGCCAGTAAAACTTAGGCTGTTTTCCTTATTGCGCCACAAAAAAAGAGGGTAATGACTATTTTTTTCCTCCTTGAGGAGAGCTAAGGATGCTGTTTGTCCCATCCATTCTCCTTTTAGCTTTCAGAAGACCCAGATATTAGTGTAATTCCTCGCTGTTAGGAAAATCTATTTAGAAGACGTAGCCATAAAAAGAACTTGCTTTGTGAAAGAAATCAAAGGCTTTCACAAGTCTAGGAGTGGCAGCGGTCAGACTAGTATAAATTTTTAGTCAGTTAACGTAAAACTTGAGTGTTAGAGATAAAATCATTACTTGAGTGAAAAGAGCATCAAGTTCCTTGAGTGAAAAATAAAAAGATATGGATGAGGGCCTCCCCGGTGGCGCAGCGGTTGAGCGCTGGGTTGCGAAGCTGCCCGCGGCCTCTGCAGCGCCGGTTCGATCCCCGGCTGCTCCCCGGCCACCGGAGGAGGGTCCCGCTTGGCGCGCAGACCTCTCCTGCCACCCACTGCTCCCCTCAGCAGTGTCCTTCGGTCCTTCTGCCTGCTCTGCTCCCTGCTCTGGCTCTGGTGAATTCTCTCACCCTCCCGCTCTTCTGACTGTACCCAGTGCTTGTATAAATAAATAAATAAATAAATAAATAAATAAAATCTTTAAAAAAAGAAAGATGGATGAAATGATAACTTGAGTTGCTAATATTATTTAACAAAATGTCTTAACAGTTTAACAAAGTTTAACTGTTTTACCAACTTTAATACACATGGAAAATTTACTTTCAGAAATTTGAATGGATTTAAAGCTGAAGAAAGTTGATTCTTGAGAGGTATAGCTAATAGTTACATGTGACATTCGGTTGTGGCTGTGATTACAAATTTCACTCATTTACTATGTTAAGAACTTTTTGCATCTAGAAAAAATATTGGTTGTACTCTTACTTTACTCATTTTACAGATGTAGGGCTGAGATACAGAGTTAATTGCAGCCGCCTCCTTGTGATCTGTATCCAAAAGGGAGGCTGCTCCTGCCAGTCTTTAGTAGTGACTTTGGTCTCAACTGATGTAACTTGAAAGAAGCTGACACACTGCTGAGGGGAGCAGCGGGCGAGACAGGAGAGGCCTGCCGTGCCATGTGGGACGCTCGCCGGCTGGCCGGGATCAAACCGGCGCTGCAGAGGCTGCGGACAGCTTCACAGCACGGTGCTCAACCGCCTGCGCCAAAATTCTCACCTAAGCAGTCAATGCTAAAGCTTGTGTTTTAAATTACACCCCTTGCCTTTGAGTATAGAACCATGCCCTTATTATGAAAGCAACTTTCCGAGTGATGAGTAATCGAAAGTATTCAACTCAAGAAGTGATTTTTAAGCTTTGTCGTATTAAATACCATTTTCATCTGTTATCCGTGAGGAACCTATTAAATATTCTGGATTCCCTTGGGTTAGTAGTCCAGTCCAAGCAGTATAGTTTCTAAGTGATATTACTCGGCTTCTATACAGATAATGGTACCCTTTCCTGCAAAATATTTACTTATTCCTGCCTTATAGGGTTTTACTACATCATTCATACTATTTCAGGTTCATTTTATTGATGCCTGACTTTCACTTAAGCCTAAATCAAAACCAGTCTCAATAAAGCCATCCCGAATAATCCCATCCAGATCTATGTCTTTCAGCTCTTTTAAAATATATATATATACCATAACTTTATTGTGATAAAATTTACATAGTATAAAATTTTCCCGCATAGGGCCTCCCCCGGTGGCGCAGGCGGTTGAGCGCCGCGCTGTGAAGCTGTCCGCAGCCTCTGCAGCGCCGGTTTGATCCCGGCCGGCGAGGGTCCCACATGGTGCGGCAGACCTCTCCTGTCTCACCCGCTGCTCCCCTCAGCAGTGTATTTCTCAGTCTGCCTGTTCTGTTCCCCACTCTGGCTCCGGTAAATCTGGCCTGTATCCCGGTTCTTGAATAAATAAATATATCTTTAAAAATAAATAAATAAAATAAAAATTTCCTACTTAAAGTGCAATTTACTGGGTTTTGTTATATTCATAGCGTTGTGCAGCCATCACCAAATTTGAGAACATGTTTATCGCCGCCCCCAAAAAATTGCTATATCTATTAGCAGCACCTCACACCAGCACCAATTTCTCCCCAAATCTCCCTGCTGCAGGTCACTGTGAATGTACTTTCTGTTTACAGATTTGCCTAGTCTGCATTTTACCTATAAATGGCATCATGTAAGTTGTGTGATTTTGTGTCTGGATTCCTTCACTTAACATAGTGTTTGTTGGTTTCATCCATGCTGTAGCATGTATTAGTAGTTCATCTCTTTTTTATTGCTGTATAATATTCCACTGAAATAGAGATACATTGAGTTTATCTCTTAATCATTTGTTGGGTTGTTTAGACTTTCGACTGTTATGAATGATCACTGCTATAGAACATTCATGTGCAAGTTTTTGTGTGAATGTAAGTTTTCATTTCTCTTGGACATAGCCCTAGAAATATGTGGGCCTCTGTTTAATTTTTTGAGGTACAAAAATACAGGTATGTGATTTTATATTGCCATAGCAGAATGTGAGGATTGTGCTCTTCTGATCTTTTAGCTTGTAGCCATCTCAGCGGGTGTGCAGTGGCACCTCGTTGTGGGTGATGCCCACTGCCCTGAGGCCTGATGCCACTGCATATCTTCTTTGGTGAAGTGCCTGTCCAGACCCTTTTTCATTTTTAATTTGATTTATCTTCTTACTGAGTTTTAAGAGTTTTTTATTCTATATACAAATCCCTTTATCAGATGGATAAAATTTTCATAAAAATTTTCTCTCATTCTGTACTTTTTCCTTTCACAGTCTAACTTGGCCTCCTTCCTGAGTTCCCTTTTTTGTCTCTTAGTTTAGATATAAAAAGAGGTCATAAAAAGCAGTTCTTGTTAACTGATGAATTTAATGTGCAGACCAGAAAATAGGTTAGAAATGGTTGCAATCTAAAAATTAAGGTATAAGGCTATCAAGCCAGTTTAAGAGAACTCCATAGCTTGCTTTGGTTACAATGTACTGAAACAACTTCTGAGTTGTATTCGGTGGTACTAAAAAGAAAATTCATAATGTATCTGTATAATATTTGGTATAATGATTAAAAATAGGGGATGTCATCAGTATCTCCTTTAGTCTTAACAGTGGTTTTATGCTGTTATCTCTACTCAAATATAATTTAAATAATTAATAAAATTGTGTTGACATCCAGAATTGTTTATGCCATTAATTATGCACAAGATAGTTCTACGTGTTGCTCTGAGATTAAGTATGCTGTATTACATTAAATTGGGCTGAAATTTTTCTTTTCTGAGTTGTGAAGAATTACTGTCTTATACCTGTTTTGCAAAGAAAAAGGTAGAATTTTTTTTTAAAGAATGTTACATTGGGCCTCCCTGGTGGCACAGTGGTTGAGTGCAGGGTTGCGAAGCTGCCTGCAGCCTCTGCAGCGCCGGTTTGATCCCTGGCCGCCGGGCGAGGGTCCCACATGGCGCGCAGACCTCTCCTGCCGCCCGCTGCTCCCCTCAGCAGTGTACTTTGGTCCTTCTGCCTGCTCTGCCCCCCCCCCCACCTGGTGAATTCTTTCGCCCTCCCGCGCTTCTGACTGTACCCAGTGCTTGTATAAATAAATAAATAAATCTTCTTTAAAAAAAAAGTTACATTTATGTCACTATTAGGCAATTAAGCAGCAACTCCTTATCTGAAAGTTGTCAACATAAGCATGTACTAATAACAAAAGATTTGTTTATTCAGTGTTTTCTAAATCTTACTATTAGAATTTCCCTCATTCATACTGCCTTTTTTTTTTTTTTTTTAAAGATTTATTTATTCATGCATACAAGAACCGGGTACAGGCCAGAGGCATGGGAGGGTGAGAGGACCCACCAGAGACAGAGTGGGGAGCAGAACAGGCAGATCCACTGAAACACTCTGCTGAGGGGAGCAGCAGGGAGACTGGAGAGGTCTGCCGTGCCCTGTGGGTATCTTGCCGGCTGGTATCGAACCTGCACTACAGAAGTTGCGGACAGCTTCACAGCTCTGTGCTCACCCACCTGTGCCACCAGGGGAGGCCCCCATTCATGCTGCTTTTAAACTCCTTTATATTAAGGAGAATTTTTGACTCATTTGTTTGTCCCTCTATAACTTAAATTTGTTTCTGGTGTGCACAAAAACATTAAGTAACTTTGGAAACTCTGTTTACCTGCACCCTGCACCCCTCCGCACCCAAAAGCCTAACTCTTTCTTAAGTTAGCTTTTTTTGCATTTGTGGACTATTTCAAAATTGACTCAGATGAAAAATAATAATAGATAATCGGGGGTCCTCAAATCAACCCAGCTTCTAGAACCATTGTAAATTCTGTCAAGACCACAATACAAATTGTCTTTCTTGATGCCTTCAAAATATTTAGCCCCACACAGTTTACACCTTTTTAAAGTACTCATAACTTTACGTGTGTTTGATTATTAAACATTTCACATATTAGATCCTCCCAACAATTCCCAGTGTCTTTTTGAAATGTAAACCAGAGACTCTCTCCTCCTTGCTAAAAAATTTTCAATGACTTTTCCTTGCAGTTAGGATAAAACCTTATCATTACATGAAGAACACTATGTAGTCTGCCCCGATCTACTACCTCTTCGTTCTTACCTAGCATTTCTCTCTTTGTAAACTCGAACCACAGTTAGTCAGTTCCTGAAACATACCAAACTCCCACAGCTGTTCCGGCCTTGCACATGCTGTTCCTTCAGCCTAGATAGCTTTTTTCCCTTACTCTTCCTGAAATAACTCCTGTTCGTATGCAGGAAAGTGTTTCTTTTTCAAAGAGGATTTCCTTTATTCTAAATAAAAACCCTTTTTATGCCTTAGAGCTCCCTGTACTTTGCCTTCACAGCACCAAAGCACTGTGCTACATGTCTGAGTTACCTACTGTCTCTCTTCTCCTGCGGACTCTGAATCCCGTGTCCATAGGGGCCTTGGCTGTTTTGCCAAACTACCTGTTCATTTGGAATAGCATATACATAGTAGACCTCCAATAATTATTTAAATGAATGAATTTCCTTTTCTAAGATAAAAAAAGGTAATGGCTTTAGTGCTGAATAGCTTCTCTAAGTTATCACGATGAGTAATATTGGGAATAGAATTTTGGTCTAGTATTTTTTTCAGTAGTAAATTTAGAATTCATAGCTACTCTAGTCTAATTTCAGAAGGTTTAA
This sequence comes from Talpa occidentalis, assembly GCF_014898055.3. Taxonomy (NCBI): domain Eukaryota; kingdom Metazoa; phylum Chordata; class Mammalia; order Eulipotyphla; family Talpidae; genus Talpa; species Talpa occidentalis. Next base: position 84,612,844 of record NW_023601653.1, read on the forward strand.
AAAAAAAAAAAAACTTTCAAGCAAAGCAACCATGAAAGCATGTTGAGATTGGGTATGAAAGAAAAAAAATTGACCCACAACTTAGTTTTTACCACAATTCTAGAAAACCTCATAAAAGAGTTTATTTTTTTCATGTACTCTTAATTGATATGAAGAATTGACACTCCTGTATGCATAGGCGTGGACACTCAACCTTTTCCTACTAAGTTCAAAAATCTAACATCGACCAAAGATGTCCCGCTTGAAAATACTTAATTTTCTTCGTAAGTGGATGAAGATTGCTGTATGTGGTTTTCGTAAGCTTTTTAATTCTTATTTATAGTTTGCTAATAACATGATACTCTTCTATTTCACTTTTTATGGAGAATCCTTATAGTTTCATGAGGGAAATATGGTTTATGATTTTATGAAGCATCTGTTACATTTTCAAGTCTTTGTTAAATAAGTGGGATTTAAAGTAAAGTTTAATGAGATAACACATTGAGCTCCAGATTCTGAAAACCAGTGTGCATAGTGAAACCAGTCCTTGCATACTCACTTGGTAGCGTTTACTTTGGGCAGTCACCTAGTCTCTAAGTTTTGATTTCCCCAATCGCTAAGTAAAAGTGAAAAAGAAATGTTACTCTAACAGTAAAGTAATTGATGCGAAAGCATTTTACCCAAATACACACACACCACACAAAGTAGCTATATTGTTTTGTAGTATTAGAAATTTAAACAGAGGAATGGAGTGATCATATTTGTGTTTTTAAAATGTCTGTGACAGCAGCATGGAGGATGAATTTGAAGCAGGTAAGCTTAAAGCAGAGAGACAAATTTGGCAGCTGTGGGAGTCATCTAGACCACTAACACCGATGGGGAGTGGAAGGTCGCAAAACTAAGGTACCTTCCTGAGAGTGAGGAGGGAAGGAACAAACTCCAGGAGTAGTCTGGGGGTACTTGGCTATTAGGTGTATCAGGGCAAGGGATGGAGGAATGTGGGTCAAGTTCTGACTTAGACATTTAAATTATTGATGGCATCATTTATTAAAGGATACTAGAGACAAGAATATGAAGGTGTGAAGATGATTGAGGACTCAAGATCGAAATGTTAATGAAAAATCCAAGTTGATGTGGACTAATAGGAATTGGAAAAATGTTTCAAAAACGTGTGACTGCCCTGGGATGCAGACGTTGCAATGATTGGTGTGAACTATAGCACCGTTGGGCAGTGTGACTCGTGAGAAGAACGCAGAGAGCAGTTTGTGGAATGCTAACTTTTTTTTTCCTTAAGAGAAAAAGGGTGGGGGGGATCCTCTCCTTCCCACCTCATTCCAAAAGTAGAATCACAGAGTTTAATTTTTACAAGGATTGATGAGGCTTATAGAATTATGAATCCTTTTGTTAAGGTGACTTTAGAGACTTTGTGAGAATCTTCTTGTAGGTCCACTGGGGGAGGAAGACTTGCAATACTAGGTTGGAGGGTAAGTGAAGCTGAGGAAATAGAAACCTAAGAGAAGCTTGTTGCAAGGAAAGATCAGAAAAAATGGGAATAGAGGAGGAAATGCGCATGGAAGTTGGGGTATCATGTAGGAAGAAAGGGGAGAAGACTTGCCCCTATTTACATGCCCAGTGAGGGAAACGCAAGACACATGGAGAAATGAGGAGCTGGTCGTGGATGAAGTGCCCAAGGAGGTAGAAGGAAATTATTCCCAAAGCATAAAAACAAAAATGACTGGCCTTAGCTATAAGGAGGGTTACGCCTGCACGGAGAGAAGGGGGTAAGGTGTGGTTAAGGTGTGGAGCAGGAGATGGGTGCTGCAAGTTGAGTCATCTGACTTCCTTGAAAAACAGGCAGCGCGTATCCCGCTCGATGCGTGAAAGAGCTTACGTCTGAGATAATTCCTGGAAGTGGAGAAGGTTCTCTTTCTTCAGGGGCCTGGTTCTTCTTTAAAGGACTTGATCCAAGACCATAGATCCTTCCTCTCCCTAAGGTTTTCTTTAGTAAGCTTTGAACCCAGCTAATGTTGTTAATATGATAAAAATATTTCCATATTGATATGCTAATCTGTATCATAGGAAATGACCGAGTGTGAAACATTCTGAGAAGATCCCTAGTAACCTACTAAAGCAGAGAGAAATGATAGCGATAAGTCACGGCCAGTGGCCACAACCATAACTAACGTGATTTTGATTATATTTTGGGTCATTTACTCTATAGTTTTCTGTGTGGGCAGTGAGACGTCCCGAGGTTAGTCACAATATTTCACTTTAGTCTCATCTGCAAGGTTGGGACGCCTTTGTTTAAATAAGTCTGCTGCCAAGAATTATTACTCGGTACGTTGAGGCACCTAAATGTTTGTACGTTAGTGTTTAGATGAATTTTGCATGGTTACAAGTCATATTTGCTATTAAAGCTTCTCCAACTTAAACCCAGAGTATCCTCAATTGTAAGATGTTCCGGTTGCTTCTTTTGCTTATACTTGTAGATACCAGTGTAATTGTACTGTCTATACTTTTGAATGTATCTTTTCTTAGGATATATCACTCAGTCTTTTATTTTTCTGGTTTATTTGCTGCCCTAGTTACCAAAAGGAAATAAATAAAATAAATCTTCCATAAATCTTTAACAATTTAATGCAAATTCATCTATTTGGAAGCGATGTAATATATGAAAAGATGAATAGTAGATAATATGAATAGTCATAAAACTGAAATTTCATTTTTTTATATTTTGCTTATACATATTTTTTCCCAGTTTTTAAAAAACAAATTGTATAAATTTTCTTTTTTTAATGTGTAACATATCTTTTCATTTGTTGACTGTTACTTAACTATCAGTTTTTGGCCTCAACATTATTCATAGCACATCTATTTGATTCCATTTCATTTTTGTGTATGTATGTGAATGTGTGTGTATATATGTATAAACTATCCCATATTAAATAGAAAAAATATTAATCATATTTAATGTAGTATTTCAATAAAGCAGAAGAGTATAAAGAGAAGTGGAATACCCGTGCATACTTCTGAGTTTTAGAAAATAAACATGACAGATACAATGATTTCCCCCTAATAATTTTCCCTAATCCCATCCCTTATCTCTCTTGCCAGAGGGAATCACCATACTGTTGATTTCTATCATTCTTGCTATTTATACTTTTAATATATATATGCATGAAGCTATAAATGACACGTTCTGTGGCATATTCTAAAATTTTCCTTAGCAATACTTTGTGCATATCTGTCTTATCTTTATTTATTATGTATCCTTTTGTGACTTGTGTTTCCCCCAATATTGTAGTTTTGAGATTTATCCATGTTAACATATGTCGTTATATTTTTAATGTCAAATTTTGTGTAGTGTTTCACGATCTGAATAATGGTTACTAAGTTTTTTTAAACTAATTCATTTTCTTACCCAATAAATTTTTTCCAGTTTTTCATTTTTACAAACTCTGCTGCAGTATATATATTCGTAGAGTTGTATTCTTGTAAATATGTGCAAGAGTGCCTGTAGGGTAAAACTCCGCGGCAGCGCATGATCATGTGGTATGGACAGATTCGTCGTTAATAGCTCTTGTGAAATACTCTCCACAGTGAGGGTTGCAGTGCACACCTCCATCGGCAGGACCTGAGTTCCTGCTACTTACATCTTTCCCTGCTTAATCTTGTTGACACATGTGCACGTGTACCAGGCTCGGGAGACTGTTATGGTTTGGTCTTAGTTGGTGCTTTCTCATCGCCCATGCAGTTGAGCATCTTGTCCTGTGTACACAGGCTGTTCTGCTTTCCAGTTCTCTGTACCTCCCCCCCCCTTTTTTTATTAATTTTTATTTATTTATACATGCACTGGGTACAGTCAGAAGCACGGGAGGGTGAGAGGATCCACCAGAGCCAGAGCAGGGAGCAGAGCAGGCAGAAGGACCGAAGGACACTGCTGAGGGGAGCAGCGGGCGGCAGGAGGGGTCTGCGCGCAATGTGGGCCCCTCACTCATCCCTCACCGGCCAGGGATCCAACCGGTGCTGCAGAGGCTGTGAGCAGCTTCGCAGCCCAGCACTCAACCGCTCCGCCACTGGGGAGGCCCTTTTTTCCCCTTTTTCAGTTTCTTAAGTTAGCTTAAAGGAGTTCTTCGTGCATTCTAATCCTTTGTTGTTCAGTGCAGTGTCTTCCCCAATCTGTATCATCTTGCTCCTTGGTGGTGTCTTTGTTGAACTGAAGCCTTTAATTTTAACCTTGGCAAGTTTATTAACTTTTATCAGTAAGATTGTTTGCTTTTTGTTCTAACTCTTCCTATATTTTGCTGTATCTTTTTAAATAATTATACTTTTATTTTCACATTTATGTTTTTAATCCAACTATAGTTAATTTTTGTACAGTTGGTCTATAACATACGTAGCATGTGTTCTTAAAAATCATGCTACATTAACGCTAAAATTTTTGTCATTTACACATTTAAAAAAAAGAATGAAAAATGGTAGTACACTTTGCTGGGACAAGTCTGAATTAGACGGTATCAAGACATCTACAGATGACATGATTGACAAAATCAGAGAACTGGGAAAAACATGTTAGCATGGCTTTACACGTACACATAAGTACTGCGATGAATATGACACTTTAATTTTGAAAAAAAATTAGCTTGCTGTGGAAACGCAATTCAGAGGGGTTGCAGCTTGTGAGTTATTGTGACGAGGTGAAAGGAAGATTATCTGAAATTTGTCAAGAAGGAATATAATGGTAGATATGGAGAATGTGCTTCATAACACAAAGTGAGTTTAGGTAGATGAGAAGTTAATTCTAGATATTTGAAAATAAGATGAATAGGTTCGATAATATTTGTAGTGTTTGGTGTCTCACACTTTTGGAATCAAAGCCAGCTGTTTGCTCTAGCAGATTTTACTATAGGAAAAACAGAGAGAGTATACTTACTAACTTTTGTTGGTCGAGAAGCTAATTTTTAAGTTCTTTTTTAAGTTTCATTATAGTTGTTATAATCAATCTTATAAATCTTTAATAATCAGTTTTCCTTACCCTTAGAAAGATATTGTGAAATATATTAAATTACCATACTATATTTGTAAGTTTTTTGCAAAAGAACCAGTTTTCATATTTCTTTACACTTTGCAATATTGCATTTAAATTTTCATTTTGATTCTTGTGATTAACTTTTGAACTTTTGTTCCATTGGCAAATATTTTTTGAGTAGCTATTTAAATGCTGTTAAGGTTTTTTTTTTTTTAATGTGTATGACAATACTTTTTCTCAAGTAGATACTTCTAGAACAATAAAATAATACTTTTGACACATTTTCTTCCAAATAATAAGTAAAATTACAGTTGTTCTTAATACTCTTTCAAAGTAGACCCTTATAAACATAGATGATTTTGCCACTGTTTTTGTACCTCCTGGTGTTTTTCCTTTACTGATTTCTTTTCTTTTTTTAGGTACCTAGTTGATAGTCGCTGGTTCAAACAGTGGAAAAAATATGTTGGCTTTGACAGTTGGGACAAATACCAGATGGGAGATCAGAATGTATACCCTGGGCCCATTGACAACTCTGGACTTCTCAAAGGTTCAGTCTTTTCTTTTTACACTCAAATGGCAAATGTGTTCATTTCAATATGTTGTAGTCAGCACATACAGTATGTAAAATGTTATTGTAAATAAATTAATTAGAAATTTCTTTGCTTTATGGATTTGATCTAATGAACTATTAATTGTGTATCTTGACAAATTTTGTTTTTCATTTATGATGAATAAGCATTTCTCATTGTTTAAATCGTTAAATGAATAACGTAGACTTGAAAGTATATCTCATTATTTTGGCCAAATGCCTCATCACACATCGTTTCTCCTAATGGACACATGATGTATATTTTTTAAGATTTTAAACATTGGTATATATTTATGTTCTTGGATTTTTACCTTAATCTTCTGTAACCCTCACTTCTTGTCAACTTTTTTTTTTAAGAAGACAATAGCATTAGCTATAACTTGAACTTATTAAGAATTTTTTATCTTTCTATTGAGGTAACATTAATTTACAGTGTATTCAGTACTGGTTTCAGGTGTGCACCTCCGTAACAAAGTATTTCCAAACTTACCTGCATCTCAGAACAAATGTCAAGAATATTTATCGGAGTACAGAAATATCCAGCATCCAACAAGACACAATTTATAATATCTTGGATCTAACCAAAGATTGCCTGGCAATCAAGAAGCAGAAAAATATTGAGGAAAAATGTCAGGTTTATTAAAAAAAAATCATTGAAGTAGGTAAAAGGAACAAAGACCAAGTGAAACAAAAACAGACAACAAAATGGTAGAGTTAAACCCAGCTCTATGAATATTCACAATAAATGTTAATATTCCAATTAGAAGTAGAGGCTGTAAGACTGGATAAAAAAAATTAGACCTGCTTTGATGCTGTATCCAAGAAAACCACTTGAAATGTTAAAAATACAGAAAGATTAAGTCTGGAAAGGATATGTTGTAGTAAGCAGAATTCCAAAACTGCTCCTCAGTAAACCTGACTCCCTTTCAGTGTAGTGGAATGCAATATGACTCCTTTGATTATTTAAGTTAGTTGGCAAAAGGGAGATTATATTTCTGTGAAATTAATCAAATCACACATGCCCTTTAAAAGCGGAATTTTCTGTGGCTGGTGGTAGAAGTGGGGTTAAAAGCAGGTGAAGGACGCGGTGCATCGATGCTGACTTGCCAATAGACGGGACCATGTAAGGAGGAAGGCAGGCAGTTACCCTCTGGGAACAGAAGATTATCTTGGGCCCCTACACAGCAAGTAATAAGGACCTCACACTTGCAGCTATGCAAGGCTGAATGCTGTTGACAGTGTGAGCAGGTTTGGAAGCAAGTTCTTCCTAGAGCCTTCAGGTAGGAAACTGGTCCAGCTGACAACCTGATGTCTGGTAGTAGAGAACCCAGTTGAGTTCAGTTGAGAACCCATTTGAGTTCAGTTAACTGTCTGACCCACAGAATTGGGCTTTATAAATGAGTGTGGCTTTAAGTTGCTATGTAAGCTCTTCTGCAGCAATAGAAAACTAATAAACGTGTTAAAACTAATAAAAAAGACAGCTGTGGTAGCTATATTAATACTAATTAATATTAATTTCAGAACAAAGAACATCACTAGGAATAAAGTTCACATCATAATCATAAATGGACTAGGATAAGTCATTAAGGAGACATAATACTGAATATATGTCCACATAATGGCCTAACTTGAAAGTACATGATGTAAAAGCTGATAGATCTGTAAGAAAGAAGAGGAAAATACACACAACTAGAGAATGACTATTTCACTGCTCTTTTCTCTATAAATAATAGGAAACCTGTAGACTGAAGAATTAGTAATGACATAGGAGAATTGAACAACACTGCCAACCAACTTAATTGACATTTAGAGAACATTCCATGGAAAACAACGGTGTGAAAATTATTTTCAAATGTGCACATGGAAAATTTAGGTACACCATATTCTGAGCCATAAAATATATCTCAGTAAAATTGAAAGTTCATACAAGATATGTTTTCTTACTACAGTGCAATAAATTAAAGTTTATAGTAGAAAGATAGCTGGAACATCTTCAAGTATTTGGAAATTAAGTCACACACTATGCATCTAGAAAGATCTCACATCAGTGTCTTTGGTTTCTGACTTAAGAAACTAAAATAAAGAACAAAGAAAGCTAAACTAAACAAACAAAAAAATAAAGTAAATTAAGTTCCCAATGGAAATTAAAGAGAAAAATAGAGAAAATTATTGAAACCAAAAACTGGTTCTTGGTGAGATAATGAAAATGACAAATACCTAGTTTGGCTTATCACAAGAAAAATAAAAAATTATCAATATCAGGAACAAGAGGGTTAACATCAGTACAGAATCTACAGATACTACAGGACAGAGTGGAATATGAAATTTATGCTATTAAATCAGACAAATTAGATGGAAAAAGATGAATTCATTGAAAAGTGGAAAACTGCCAAAACTCCTTCCAAAAGATTAGATTGCCTAAATAGCCCTATATCAATTACAGAAATTGGATTTGTAGTTTAAAACTTTCCAACAAAGAAAAACATCAGACCTAGGTGGTTGCACTAGTGAATTTTACCATACTTCTAATGGAGGAAATAACACCAATTCTACAAACCTCTTCTAAAAAATTAGAAGAGAATACCTCCCAACTCATGCTGTTAAATATACATCATTACCTTGATGCCAAAATCTGACAGACATTTCAAGAAAAGAAAACTCTAAATCAATATCCCTCATGAACATAGATGCTGAAATCTTAATTTTAGTAAATTGAATCCAGTGATAAAAAGGCTATATAGAACATATAAGTACATATTAAAAGTTTAACATATCCTGTAAAGTAAGAGTAAAATAGAAGGCCACATCCTCAACCTTATAATAGGCATATATGAAAAATCTGCAGGTGGTATAGACTCAGTGGCGAAAGACTGAATGCTCGACCTCTAAAATCAGTAAAAAGACAGAGATGTCCACTTTCACCTCTTCAAGCCAGCGTTGTACGAGAGGTTCTAGTCAATACAGTAAGTCAGGAAGAAAAAAATAGAAGGCGTACAGATTGTACAGGAGGAAGTGTGCCTTTATCTGCAGAACTGTTTCTATGTAAAAAAAATGTGATGGAATCCACCCTGAAACAGCTGCCAGAACTATTTATGTCATGTGTAACTCTGAACTATTTCTGTTTCTACACTTTGGAAATTAAACTAAAGAAACAAATAATAAACAATAAATGAGTCTTGGATTAGGACTGTGGCATAAGTTTAACTGGCCTGCCCTGCATTAAATTGTTGAGTTTTCTCAGAAATGTGAAAATGAATCTTAGAATTAGAGCCATATCTGATCAGCTACCTCTGCTTTAGATCTTGGGAGGAATACAGGTCATGTGCCTTCTGGAGAAATGAGCTGATTTTTACAACATGCCCTTTTGTCATTTCCATCATGGTTCCAGCCCATGTGCTGCGGAGTCATTGCACAAGGATATTGATTTGCTGCTTTGATATGCAAAGTAATTGGGAAATACTTTTTTGCCTTAAAAATTACATCTCCCTGGGTTTCTTTGTTTGTTTTTTTAAGAGCCTATTACAAGAAAAGTTATGTTTTTAGAGACTATTGGTTGACTTACATGTGCACACTGAAACTTTTTTTAAATTTAAGTAACATTGCATTATAACATTACATAGGTTTCGGGTGTCCATCATAAAAAATCAACTTGCTATATATACTATGTCAAGTTCACCACTAGAAGTCCAATTCTGCCTTTCACCGTACAATTGACCAAAATTACCTATCCTCTCCCCACTTCCCTTCTGACAACTGCCAATTAATCTTTATTCTGAAACTTATTTTTCTTTTATTCATCTTTTTATTTTTTTTATAAACACATATATGAGTGAAGTCATACCGTGTCTGTCTTTCTCTGGCTTACTTCACTAAGCATGATACCATCCGTGTTGTTGCAAATGGCAAGGTTTCATCTTTGCTTTGTAGTTGAGTAATATCTCATGTACAAACTTTATTTAAGAGTGTATTGTTATTGAAGTACCATTGAAAGCAACAGTTCATCTTGGAATATGAGGGTTTATATGTAAACCTCTTTAGAGCCTTTTTCAAAGTTTATTATTTTAAATACTTGAATTAGTCTTCATGAGTTGAATTTGCAATGTTTGCAACCAAATTATTAAGAGACGCACTATTGTCTCTTTGTGTTTATTGAATTTATTTTTGCTTTTACAGATGGTGATGCCCAGTCACTTAAAGAACATCTAATTGATGAGTTGGATTACATACTATTGCCCACTGAGGGCTGGAATAAACTTGTCAGCTGGTATACACTGATGGAAGGTCAGGAACCAATAGCACGAAAGGTACATATAAGTCATAACAATAAAAATATTTCTGTTGAATCGTTCTATTCAGTGGCTTGTGAAGCCTCATCAAGTGTCTTGGAGAAAAAGGCAACAGAACGTTACTGTGTAATGTGTGCTATTAGCAGCTGACTTGTAGAGGTTTACAAATCACTGTTACAGATACATTGTAGCGCTGCATTACTAACTGATGTCATCGTCCCAGAAAGCTCTGGGGTGAGCATTACTGTCCCCAGCACATAAATAGGCAAGAGGACGGAGCGGGTCTTGTGGAGAGTCACATGGGTGCCCTCCTGCCCACCCGCGACTGCGCAGGTGCGCGTCTCTTTCCTGAGAACCCTGTCCTTTTCAAATGCGAGCACTACTGAATAACAAATAAAACTATTGAGTAACAAAAGCAAATATTCCTAATAGGAACCAGGAAAATAAAAGCTACGTTACTTTCAAAGTAAGGATGAAACAGATGATTTGGTGAAACGCAAGTCACAAAGCAATGGAGTGTCTTTCAAAGGCTAAAAGAAAACAACTGTCGCCCAAGAACCCTGGGATCCAGGGATGCGTTCTTCACACATGAGGAGAAAAAAGCCATTTTCAGAGGAAAAAATTGATAGACTTTATCGTGAGCAGTCTTGCACTAAAGAAAATGCAAGTGTCTTCAGAATAGAAGAAAAATTGATTCCATGTGGAAGCTTGGTGACACAGGAAAAATGTAGATTGACTAAAAGTAAGTAAATCATAAGGCAGAACTTCAAATAGTAGTGATTTGGGGATAACGGTGTTCTAAAGATTACGTAACAGCCTTGGCATGTACGCCAGGATACCTCTGCCTCCTCCCTCACACCTTCGGGCAGCCCCTTCTGCATACACCTGAGCTGTCTTGGACTCCAGAGAGTGTGAAATGAGAGAGACCTTTGACAGCCCAGACTTCTACAAGCAGGAATTAGACCGAGGACTCACTAGACTGCAGTCACCTGCTGGTTCTCATGAAGAAAGGGCTACTCTGAAAGCAGACCCACACGGTAGGAAGAGTCCTTTCAGGCAGGGCTAGAGTGACCCCTGCTCAAGGAATTTCCAGTATTTACCCAGGGGGATTTCAGAATTTCTGAACTTGGACTCTCTCCCCTCCTACCCCCTTAACAGAAATGTATGAAACATTATCTTCTGCATGCCCCACCATCTTATTTTGGGTATATGTTGGGCAGAAAACTTATCTCTTAATTCGCAGGTCTGTCAATCAAGAACCATACCCAAAGGTTTACACGCAGGATGCTTGAGAGACTACACCCAGCGGGCCCCCTCTGCCTCTGGGTCAGATCCAGACGGCAGCCTCCTGAATCCTCAGGTGATGCTGTAATGGGAAGAGGCTAGTGATGGATCTTTGCAGGAGTGAGTGTAGTTTGCATATGGGGGATGGACTGTGACTTACTAGGAACCAGAGGCTTAACTGGTAGCTGGCCTCAGATGCTCCCCAGTGATCACTGTGTCCTGCTGTTATTCATCTGTTCTTGATTGCCCATACTGTACCAGAGTTGGCAGTGACCAGTGGAAGTCGGCAGAAGCAGTAGCATGTTACTTCTGACATAGTAAGAGACACTGGTACTTCTAACTTGGAAGTTCTCGCGTTCTCCGTTGGAGCAGTGCTGAGCAAAGCTGTGTGCTGTGCAGCAGCCTGTGGAGAGGATCCCCTGAGGAGGAACTGAAGTCTCTGCCAACAGCCACATGCATGAGTGTGAAAGCAGACTGTGCAGCGTGATTCAGCACCAGGATGTAGTTGACATGTAGTATGCTTAGAATATAAAAGTTTTATGAGTGAAAATTTACCCAAGTTACCATAAACTCGGCTCTCAGGCAAATTCCACAATATTTTTAATGATAGAAATAATTAAATATATTTTCTGCCCTCCGCAGATTTTAGAAATCAGTAACAAACAGAAAAAATAGGTTATTTCCTTGCTTCCTGGGAAGCTTTCTGGGAAAAGAACTATATGCTTCTAAGTAATCTTTGTGTCAAAGAAGAAATAAAAAGTAAAATTAGGCATTTTAGACTGATAATAAAAATACAAAATGAAAGCCACAATAAAAATGTCAGAGCCATTCTTATAACTTAAATACATGTATTGGAAAAGAAGAAAATCTGTTACCTAAAGAAATTAAAAGAAGAAAAGGGAATTAAGCCTAACTGAGAATTAATATAACTTGGAAATTAATAAAATAGAAAAGAACGTACACCAAATGAACAAAGCTGACTTAAATGAAAGAACAATGACACTGGTAAAGTAAGAATGGCTCCCGGCAAGACTGATGAAGAATAAACAGAGAACAAGGACAAATGTCCAACGTTAGGCATGAAGAAAGGGACGTCATGAAAGAGCCTGGAGACTTGCCGAAACTTTTTCCACAAAAAATTCTTTTATGTAATAAAATGAAAATTTTGATCAAATGAACATATTTCTAGAAAAATATCACTTACTATTGAAACAATAAGAAATAGAAAATCTAAATTGTCTTCTTTGTCCTAATTCAATATAAAGAAATTGAATTATTAAAGGAAAATCTTCCCACAGGGACAACTGCAAGCCCGGGAGACTTCATCAGTATCGTCTACCAGACATTCAAGAAATAACCTTACTAGTCCTAGTGAGAACTCTTCTAGAGGATGGAAGAATACTTGCCAGCTTTAGGAGGATAACATAAATATGAAAAATCCTCAAGAACATTACTAGAAAGAAAAATTTACAAACTGCTTAAATCCTTCATGCCTAAACACAATAGGAGCAAGATAAACCCAGCAATGTAATAAAAAATTGGCCAAGTTGGATTTTTTCAAATACAATTTTGATTTAACTGTGAAAGCCACATTTAATTTTAATACCAGCCAGATAAAGAAGAAAAGTCTTAATAGATACAGAAAAGGCATGTGCTAAAATTTAGCACATGCTAATTTGGTGTTATGTATGGTGTTAAAGATCTGGAAGCCATGAATAGAAGCCTATTAAAACATACTTGTAGGGTCTCCCCTGGTAGCGCAGCGGTTGAGCACTGGGCTGCGAGGCTGCCCACAGCCTCTGCAGTGCCGGTTCGTTCCCCGGCCACCGGTGAGGGTCCCACAAAAAAAAAAAATTGTAAAATATTGAAAGCTCTCCCTTTTAGATCATAGACAAAACAAAGATAATTGTATTAGACACTTAACCAATATGGTGATGCAAGGAAAGAACTAAAAGAATAAGCTTTAAAAAAGAAGAAATTGTTAGCATTCTAGAAGACATGTTGGCAATCCAGAAATTACACTGACAGACAGTAGAATTAAGTTGAACAAGATAGATGACTATAAGCTCGACAGAAAAGACAGCTGTATATTAACAACAAATAAAGTTGACTTTTAAACGAATGCTTAAAGTATTTAGGAACAAATACTAAACATCTAGGAAGAAACCAAACGAAAACTTAACACATTTACACTGGAAATCACAAAATGTTACTGACCTAGTGAGTGGAGAGCTCTGCGGGCACGGAGGTGTCATCAAGCTTAACTGTAAAGGGCCATGGAACGATTATTTTCACTTTGTGGCCCAAACGGTCTCTGGACACTACTCCTCTCTGCTGTTTGGGGCACAAAAGCAACCATACTTATGTAAATAAATTGACGTTGCTGTATACCAGTGAAGTGTTATTTACAGAAATAGTTGGTGAGTTGAATTTGACTGTGGGCCATAATTTCCCGACTCCTGGTGTAGCCACTGGTTACTGAATCCCTACCAGCCTTGCAAAAATAGGGACAACTAGATATAATTTGCATTTTGTTTAGAATGTATGTCACCCTCTATGAAGCAGTCTAAAAAAATTGAAAGTATAAAAAGATGGATGATGGGGCCTCCCCGGTGGTGCAGCGGTTGAGCGCTGGGTTGCGAAGCTGCCCGCAGCCTCTGTGCTCCGGTTCGATCCCCGGCTGCTCCCCGGCCACCATGTGGGAGGAGGGTCCCGCATGGCGCGCAGACCTCTCCTGCCGCCCGCTGCTCCCCTCAGCAGTGCACTTCGGTCCTTCTGCCTGCTCTGCTCCCCGCTCTGGCTCTGGTGAGTTCTCTCACCCTCCCGCGCTTCTGACTGTACCCAGTGCTTGTATAAATAGATAAATAAACAAACAAACAAATCTTTAAAAAGATAAATAAATAAAAATAAAGTGCATTTAAAAAAAAATAGATGGATGATGAACTTTGGTTAAAAAACAGAGGAGGCCAACAAGGTTTGGTTTCTCGGTGTTGTGCATATAAGCGATGCCACCTGGGATTTGTCTTCTCCTGACTTATTTCAGTAGTAGATCATCTCTCCAGCACCATCCACGTTGCTGCAAGTGGCATGAGTATCTTGTTGCTGGGTAGTATTCCATGGTGTATATGCCATGTCTTGATCCACCTGTTTGAGGGGGCACTTGGATTGTTTCCTTATCTTGACTACTGTGAATAGTGCTGCAGTAAACATAAAAGTGCAGGTTTCCTTTGGAATTAGGGTTTTTGTGTTCTCTGAGTAGACATCTAGGAGTAGAATTGCTGGGCCCTAGGGCAGATTCCTTTTCAGTCTTTTGAGGCATGTCCACACAGCTTTCCCTAGCAACTGGACCTGTCTGCATTTCCACCAGCAGTATCAGAAGCTTCCTTTTACTTCACTCCCTCACCAGCACCGCTTTCTATTCTTTTTAACATGGGCCGTTCTCACTGGTGTGAGTGGGAGCTCATTGTGGCTTTGATTTGCATTTCCCTCATGGTAAGTGACGATGAACATTTTTTTGTGCCTATAGGTCATCAGTATGTCTTCTTTGGAGAAGTGCCTAGTTAGTGCCTCTGCCCATTTTTTGATGGGGTTATTTGTTTGCTTTTTGATGACTTGTATGTGCTCTTTGTAGCCCTTCAGCAACAGTCCCCTGTCAGATGCATGGTGTGCATGCTTCTCCCATTAAGTAGGGTCTTGCTTCGTTTTGATTACTGTCTCTTGCCAGGCAGAATCGTTTTAGTTGGATGTTTTCTTGCTACTGGAAGTAAATCCACAAAGATACATCTGAAGTTTATGTCGTGGACCATTTTGCCTCTTTTCTTCTGTATGTTTTATAGTTTCAGGTCTTACATCTAATCTAAGTCTTTTACCCATTTTGTGTTGATTTTCATGGACGGTGAGATAGTGGTCTAGTTTCATTCTTTGCTTGCTTTGTTTTTTTATTCCCCATGAGTGAAATCATGTGGTTTTTGTCTTTCTTCTAATTTACTTCACTTAGCATTGTTCCCACCACGTTGTCAAAGATGGCAAGATTTCAAGTCTTTTTATAGCCGAGTACATTCCGTCATATATACACCCCATCTGCTCGTCCACTCCTCTTCGAGCCCAGAGGGTGTGTCCGTCACTCGGCTGTCCATTTGAATTAGTGCTTTAATATTTTTGTATTTTGTGTCGTTAACCTAAGAGTGGGGTTGCTGAATCATAGCATAGTCGATTTTTAATGCTGTGAGGACCCTCCCTACTGTTTGATGTAGAGGCTAGGTCACGGTGCATCCCGCGTGCCTGCGGCATCTGTTATTTCTGCTCTTTCTGACACAGGCCATTCTCACAGGTGTGAGCTGCACCTCACTGCGGATTTGACTTGCCTTTCCCTGGTGACAAGTAATGAGTGTATTTTCGTGTGCTTGTTGGTAATCAGTCTTTTTTGGAGAAGTGTCTGTTTAGCTTTTCTGCCCAATTTTTTGGTTAGATTATTTGTTTTCTTGTTAATTATAAAAGTTCTTCATTTTGGATAGTAGCCCCTGTTGGGTGGGTGTTTATCCGTGTGTCTCACTATTTAACGACGGCTTTGCTGTGTGGAGGCGTGTGGGTTTGATGATGGCCCTCGGGGTTGCTTTCCCTTTGCTGCTGGAGTCCAGGTCCCCAGAATATCCGTGAAGTCAATACGGTGGTGTGTTTCCCCTGTGTGTTTTTTAAATGTGTTTCATGGCTTCAGTACCAGATTTCTTTAGAAATTATTTTTGTTTCCAAAAGGAGGTGGGGGCACCTCCCTGGTAGTGTGGGGGTTGAGTCTCAGCACTATCACGCTATCCCTGCGACAACCTGGGTTAGATGCCCGGCCAGGGAGCTACCCACAGGGCGCAGCAGACCTCTCCTGTCTCCCCGCGGCTCCCCTCAGCAGCGGATTTCAGTGGATCTGCCTGTCCTGCACCCCACTCTGTCTCTGGTGAGTCCTCTCACCCCCTGCACCTCTGGCCTGCACCCCAGTTCTTATATGCATAAATAAATAAAAATGAATCTCTAAAAAAAGGGGAGGCACTTGAAGTAAGGTTTCTGTTAAACTTTTCTATCTGGATACAAAATTGCACCACATTAGTTTTATCAGATGTATTTCATGGCTTTGTACAAAATGCACTTTATATTATTCACAGCAAAATGAACACGTAGAAATTATATTTATTTCTTCATAAACTTGTATTTTCCTCACCAATTCAATAAAGATATCTTTACCTTTGTTTTTGGCCATAAGTTAATGAAAGTATTTTTATGTGACTGCAAGTCTTTTTTTTTAAGGTTTATTTATTCATGTATACAAGAACCGGGGTACAGGCCAGAGGTGCAAGGGGTGAGAGGATTCACCAGAGACAGAGTGGGGAGCAGAACTGGCGAATCCACTGAAATCCACTGCTGAGGGGAGCAGCGGGAGACAGGAGAGGTCTGCTGCGCCCTGTGGGTAGCTCCCTGGCTGGGGGTGGAACGCTGTGGCAATGGCTGCGGACAGCTGTACAGCACTGAGACTTAACCCTGCACCACCAGGGAGGCCCTGTGACCTTAAGTCATAAATGATGAATAGGAGCCAGAATTCATCTTGTGTTTGCTCTTTATTTATAGTTGGTAGCATTATAATTTGAAAATATTTTAATTGACATCTGTAATTCTGTAACATAGGAGTTACTTCTAAATACCTTCTGGTCTTTTATCAAAATATTATAATAGTTATAATAATTAGGTAAATATAACTTTGTACTCTTTTTTAAACCTATTTCTTCCTTTTACACAATCTTCACAGCCATTATTTTAAATGGTTATTTTCAGTGCAAACATATTTAATGAAGGTAGGAGACCAAACAAATATAAAGGAGCTATTACATAAGCAAATCATCTCTATATCAATGGAATTAGAATGCTAAGTCATAACTATGCTCTATTTTCCTGCTATAGGACAGCTGTCTTCAAACTTGAGTATTCCTATAGTGTGGTGCTTTCAAATAAAAAATTGGAGGACATTTTCTTTAAAAGAGCAATTTTTTTATTAAATTTATTTTCCTGTATTGTTGTTCATTTTGTATAGAACTTGATTTCTCCCCCAGGCGAGTGCCCGTGGTTTTCCCACCGCCACGTCACCTGTGGCCACAGTCCCTTGTGCTCCTCCCACCCCTGGTTTGACTCCCCTCGCGCCCCCTCTGCTGCGGCCCCAGGCCTCTGGGCAGCGGCAAGTGTTGTCTGTGTCCTGACCTTTTGTTCAGGTTCTCTGTATTCCACATAAAAGTGAAAATCTGATCTATATCTTTTTCTAAAGAGCAACTTTTAATATACTACTTCTTGAAGTAGTAAAATATAGAGTATTCTGAAGAGTGGTTATGAGGGTTTTACCAATGAAAGATAACATTGAAATCTCTATATTTTGTTTTCAGTTGCTTTTTTTTTCATTGATTTGACTTTCTGACCATTCTTTCCAGGAGACTCTCTATTAATACTGTGAAAATTTTCATGTTTGAAGGAAACTCTTCATATTTAGAAAGTATATACCCAATATAATTCATGAGTCATTTTCTTATTTTTGTTATTTTTATCCTGTTTCTTTATTCTATTACCTACTCTACTAAGTCTTTTTTTTTCCAAAAAATTAAGACCTGTGGGTACTTCAGTTTTAGCAACCTACCAATTAGTAACTACCTTATTGAAAAATTTTTTTACAATTCTTACTCAGATATGAGTCCTTGTGTGGAAATGTCTAGTTGATAGGAATATTTGGCTCCTGCTTTTTCTAAATACTTAAAATTTAACTACAGGTTATCTTTTAAAATTAAATAATATGTCCCTTACTACATTCTCACCCTCTAAATAAAGCAGAGATTTAAAACAAATCTCATTAGTTAATAGTTAAACAATTGTATATTAGTTTGCAAAATGAATTAAGTTAATTAACAGAAGAAGAGGTGCGGGCTATTAACCTGTTTTAGAAATGTGACTGTAACAATTATAAATAGAATGTGTAAGGCAAATTATAACAATGTTGGATTGGACATTAAATGCTGGATAAACTATGTTTGAATCATTTGAGATAAAACAATTTTCCTGGAAGTGAAAGATAAAATTATTAAGTGCCTTATTGAATTGATGCTAAGTTTGTGAGTATAACAGTTACGTGGAGCCTTCTTTGCCATATTTGTCTAATGTATCACATATCAGGCCAATTACTATTTTCAGAAACAGTATTCATGACTGAAATCCTACAGTTAACCTTTAGAAGCTCAAAAGAAAATATACTTATTAAAAAGGTGGCCCAAATTTTATATATATATACGTATGTATGTATGTATATTCTCTTTTTCTGCTTTATTACTTGCATGTTGACAGCTGCTTTTTTCATTCGTTGTGTGGAATTATCAAGTGCGTATATAAAGGTCAAAGTCATTTAGGATGGAAAGCTAACATCAGTTACAGTACATAGCTGAATACTTCGGCAGCAGTAATTTAGTTACTTTAAAATTATATTAACATATAAGTTGATATAGCTGTTGCTAACTGAAATTATATAGTTAGAAATTTTACTTTCTGCTTGTGGTCAAGTATTAAAAGCTAGAAGTGTGTCTCTATCTTTAGTCAGAGCTGTTTTTACTTTTTTTGTAAATATTAGGTGTGTTCATATTTCATGTGTTCTTAACTACTAGGTATGTTCATTCAGAGATCAGTAGATTGCCTTTCCAGGCTGTCTCGGTGTTTAATATCAAGGTTATTCAGATTCTATTAAACATGAAAATTTACAAAGATATTTCTTACTTTTTCAGCCATCCATTATCTTTTATATTGATAAGTTTTAATAGTTAATATATTTCGTTGAAGAGCTACAGTTGTCTTCTAACACCTCTTTAGAGAGATGGGTATATTGCATTAAAGATGGTGAAGTACCGTGGGCCACAGCTGACATGATCTGTTCTGTTTTATTTTTAGGTGGTTGAACAGGGTATGTTTGTAAAGCACTGCAAAGTAGAAGTATATCTCACAGAATTGAAGCTCTGTGAAAATGGAAACATGAATAATGTTGTAACTCGAAGATTTAGCAAAGCTGACACAATAGGTAATGCAAGACCCTGCCACTCAGCCATTGCTGCTAGAGATTCAGTTATAATTCTGCCGGTAGGATGATAACCATTTTAGGTATTTGTACTTAAACATTACAGATTTCTAAGCTAGTGCTGTATATCTTAGTTTAGAATTGAATCATTTATCATTTCTAGCTATGCTTTCTTAGATTAATAGATTTAATATTTGTGTCATTTTTTAAAAATCAAAGTTATTTTAGCATTTGAAAAATGTATGTTGTATTTATAACATGAATATAAATTAAAGTAAATCTTTAAATAAAAGCTTGCTTAAATAAAACTTGGTCAGGTAATATTGTATATCCATAATAATAAAAATGGCTTTTCTTAGCATGGAAAATATCAATTGTATATTTCCTTTTTTCTCACAGTTTATTGTTAAGGATATTCGTAATTTTAAAATGATCACTGCTTCAAAAAGTTTAGGCTCTAGCATAGATTCTAATCAGCATCGTTTTAATATCCTAATACTTCAAATGCTACATACATTAGATACATGCTTTAAAATTGTATATGAACTGAATTTTTGTACAAAGATTTCTTATTGTATCACAGCAGTGTTTTTCAAGCTGGGTTGTCAGTAACTCTGGTGATTTTTAGTTTACTCCCATCAGCTTTGGGAGAGTGGAATGGAAAATATGGGAATATTTGCGTACACATTTATGTGTATACTTGATTGCAGTCTCTTAGTATTAAAAGTTTGAAAGTTTATGATTACAGCAAAAATTTCTAAGCAGGAAAATTTGTAAGCAAAAGTTGAGCAGTTAAAATTAATCACAGGAATTTTAGAGACTTCATGGCTATCACAGTAGTTAACAGTTATTGAATGCTTGCTATGTTTTAGGCACTTGGAAGGAGTTCTCTCATTTAAACCTCAGCAACACTGTATCCTCATCTTACAGCTGATGACGCTAGGGCTTACTAGGCTCGATGACCTCCCAAGGGTCACCCTGGTACAAGCGATCGGGCAGTGTTTTAGCTCCTCACCGGGACTCATATGCCAGAGTCCCGTCCCTTAATTTTCCCTCGTACAGTCTGTGCAAGTGTCAACTGAGCTGATTATATTTTTCTAAGGGAGGCGAGAGGAAATAAGGGAATTATGTTTTTTCTTGTGGTGGGCTTAAAAATTTTGGTTAAAAATAATCAAAGTATTGGTGGCTATGTATGTGAAACACAGCTCTGTCAATAAAACTAGGAACGCTAAGTACCTATTTTTTTAAACCAAATTAATAAAATGTTCCATTTTCAACTAGTACTATATAATAAAAATGATAGTAGCCATAGGCATTATCTAACTCATTTACCACATCAGGACAAAGTACTTTGCGCTTGAATATTTCACTGCCTAAATTGTTATATATAGCCATTGAACATGTTGCAATAAGAAAGATAAAATTTGGTTTTAAAACATCTTGAAAAATATTTTGTAAAAGTTATTACTAGAATTGCTTAGTTTTCTTATCAAATACTCCATATAGAAGGTTTGTCACAATTGTATTTCTATTACCTATATTAATATTTTTCTACACTCTATGCTTTTCTTAATTGCGTAAGTCTGATTAATATATGGAAAAATAAACATAAACTCTAAGTCTCTTGATGTTCTCAGCTCCAGTGATCTTGATTCCCAACCTCAGCCACTGATTCCCATAGTTACACCCTAGACTCTCACTGTCCATACCTGGACTGCCAAATCGCAATTTGAGCATTCTGCTTTCTAGCTCCAGCTCGCGCGCTCCCATCTCTCGTGAGCCTGCTGCCTCAGCATTCAAGCGCAGCGCTCCTTGAACACTGCATCTGCTGTAGTCTTTAATCCTGCCTTGCCTCGTCCGTGGGTGATGTCGAAGCCTTCTTTCCTCCTGACAGCAGACTCAGCACAGTGGTCACTCTTCCAGTTAGAAGCTGCTTCTCTTTCCATGACTTCCAGGGCACAGATTCTCACCAGCTGCATCTTTTCAGAGTCCTTTGTAAGAACCCTGTGTTTCTGACCTCAAACACCAGAGTGTCTCTGTGATTATTCCGTGGACTTCCCACTTCTTCCTGATTTCCTCTAATTTCCTGGCTTTAAGCACTTCATGCGTAATGGTGGCTCGTAAGTTTCTATCTCCTACCCATGACTCTCCTTTAATTCTAGTTTCAACCATTCCCGACCCTCGCTTGTGTAATCTCAAAATACAATAGATATGAAACTAGACCCGCTCCCTTTCCTCCCAGATCTGTACATCACTCCTCCCCATCTGAGTCATCACTGACGCCTGCATTCTTCCAGTTACTCTGAAACTCTTGGTATCATTTGATTCTCTTTTATTTCTTACCCTATGTTGTAATCGGATAGGATGTTTCCATAGAATTCCTTCAGAATCTTTTTTCTTTCTTAACCAGGTAACATTGCTTCCTTTGGCACCACCTTGGTTTGAAATGCTGCAGTAGCCTAGTCTTCCACTCTGGACATTCTGCCGTCTCTTCCTCACTAGCAGCAAAAATGAACATTTAGAGTGTCTGTTAGATCGTGCCACTTTGTTCAAACTCCTCTCTGACTTCCACTCTTATTTGGAATGAAACAGAATATTTCCATAGCTTACAAGACCCTGTCTTACCCTGCATGCGGAGGACTTCTGTGGTCTTAGTTCTACCTTGCTCCTTTCTCTTCAGCCGTGTTGATGCACCAGGTTGCTCTAATCACACCGAGTACATTCCCACCGCAGGACCTTTGCATTGCTCTCTCCTGCCGTAGGTGTCTTCCCCATTAGTAGATCATAAAATTCAGTGAGGAGGGAGCATGTTTGCTTAGAGTATATTATACACATAGACGCCTGTGTGTATGTAAGAAACACTAACAACAGGAAATGGAAGAAGAAATATCAACATGTTGACAGTGATTACCTATAGGTAGACATTTTACATGTATTTTGAAGTTTTGGCAAAGAGAAAGTTATTTCTGCAATCAGGAAAAAAAGTTCATTTTTATAAAAAAACTAAAATGACCTCCCTTCCTCAGCTTCTTCCTCCAGCTTCCTTCCTAGGTAATACTCTGTTTCTTGTTGGAGCGCTAGCTACATGAGTGTTTCCGGTTTGGAAATTTATCATAACGTACTGATAACTTGTACATTTTCTACATGACTATTATACTTCAATAAAAAGGAAAAAAAACAACCATACTGAAATAGAAAACAATACTGACAAATACTATTTATCTTATGTAATCATTTAAATATTCTGGCTAATTTACTCTAGTTTTGAGATAAACTAGAAGATTTACTACTTAATGCCATAATAAAACTCTCACTGACTACATGACTATTACAGAAAAATAACTGCTGACTAGACCACAAACTATAGTATTATATAAAATTAATTGCATAGGATAGGTAGGGATTTTTATATTTCGTCAGAGAACATATATATTGTATTTGTTTTCTAAGATTTAGAAATATTTTCTAAATGATTTCTAAAATTTGGAGATACGTTTTCTTTGTATGTCATAAATATTTTCATCACTGTTTTCTTGAGTCTGGAGCAGACAAGTTGACCAGAATTAGATTCAATAGCACTTTTTAATACCTTTTTTTAATGTTTAACATTTTTTAAGATTTATTTAACTATATGATAGTGGAACTTAATTGCACCTGTATTCTCAAACATAGATATTCCTATGTCTTTTTTTATGGGAGGTAAAACTACTCCAGTTAAGGAAAAGACTACTTTCACTTAGATAATAGATTTAGAGTGAAATATAGGTTTTCGCCTTTAAAATAAGAATTTTGGCCAATACATACATCGCTTCAAAGAGTCACTGACATTTTCTGTGTCCATATATTCAGTGTAATTTTAGGTAGCTAATCAAGCTGTAAATTATATGCAGTTTGTTTAAGTAATTCTTAAATTGTTTATGCTATCAATATAATTAAAAATATTCTCCATCTGTGGCATCTGACTATACTTTCATTTCAAACTAATACCTATCATCAGAAAAGACATTGATTTTATAATGTGTAAAAGTTAAGTTCATCCTGTATAACGTATATAAATATATATATATATATATATATATATGTTTGTGTGTGCGTTAGTTATATAACTGAGCTCATACTTTCTGAAATCTAAATTACCCCAAGTTACTGTCAGAATTAAGATTACTATTTTGTTCCTGAACAGCACACCTGGTCTTAAAAACTTTTTTTTGTTGTTTTGTTTTGTTGTCCTGATATATTTCCTACATGTTTGTTCATCTGTTCTTGATACTATATCAGGTTTTAAATGTAGGATTTCTATGCTGATGAACACTTAGGTCTATATTTGGTATATTTTAAAGTATTTATTATATTTACATATCTTTCCTCCTTAAATCTAGATACAATTGAAAAGGAAATAAGAAAAATCTTCAATATTCCAGATGAAAAGGAGACCAGATTGTGGAACAAATACATGAGTAATACATTTGAACTACTGAATAAACCAGACAGCACCATTCAGGATGCTGGTTTATACCAAGGACAGGTATTGTTTAGCAGTACGGTTTATTTCAAACATACTATACATGAAGGTCTTTAAATTCACAAATTTTATTAATATCCTGACAGTCTCTAATGGGTTCTACTCTCTCTGACTTCCTCTTCCTTTCTCTTCCCTATCCTTGCTGATCATCAGCTGTAACATCTGCTTCCCTCCTTGAGGTATAGAATAAACAACTTTACGGAAAGAATTCTTTTTGATAAAATTAAAAAAAGGTAATAAGATGGGTCAGTAAACTTACTGTGAGCGTCAAATAGTGAATGTTTTTGATTTAGTGGCATATGGTGTCTGTCCAGGTGTAACCGCCGTGGTCGGACCACCAGAGCAGCGACGGGTGCTGACTCAGACAAGTGGGTGTGTCCGCGTTCCAAAAACAAAAGCAGGCAGTGAGCTAAGGTCACTAACTCCTGCCAGAAAGTATCAGCTCCCAATTTGGCCTGTCTTTATGAGAGAATCCAAAGAAATTAAAAGTGATGAGACATTTCTCATCATCTCATGGTTAGAACAATCAGCAAGTCCCTGTTACTTCTGCTGTCTCGGTACTTCTTGAATTCCTCTGTCCCTCCTGTTCCCAGCCCTCCTCTCAGCAGTCTTACGTGTTTACTCTGTCTCTTCCTTATTTCTATTAGATGCTCTTTCTAAAATGTAAACCTTATTATTTTCCCTTCGTAAACCTTTCCTTAACAATTGTATAATAAAGTCCAGTTTCTTATCACAAATCATGACTTGCCCTTGTGTCCAGTCTTCCAGTATCTCTAGATCATCTTTGTGTTGACACTGGTAGTACCAAACTGAATGGCAGTTCGCTGAGCGCACCGTGCTGTTACGTACCCCAGTGCTGTCAGGTTGTTATTCCATCCATTGCACCTTCTTCCTGGTTTCTGCATCCATCCGCTAAAAAGTCCTTGAAATCATTAAAATATTGAATTAACCATCCTACCCGATCATGTAACCTGACCAAATCAGATTATTTGTTCTTCGCATTCCAACTCCAGTGTTGCATCATCTCTTCAACCTATCCTGATTGAGTTTTTCTCAGTATCTACTTGAGGTATAGAATTTTTCTATTTTGAAGAAAAAATTCTTCTCTAATTTCCATAATGATGTACATATATGTCTTTTGTATCATTTATGATATACTTGTCCATCTATTGAGCTTCCCAGCTAGACTGTGAGGTTTTTGTTTGCTTAGACTTTGGTTATATTTGGTTATATTGTTTTGACTTTTAGTATCTAAAACTGAGCATGGGGCTCTATTATGGGAGTTTTTGTTTAATTCTGCTTTATTAAAATGACTACTGACATCAATAAATACAACGTTAAATAAGAACAGAGGCAAATTAATTTTTAGTGACTGCCTGCTAGATGTCAATATTGTAGTAGGCTATAAAAACAGTGCTTTGGGGGTTTATTTAAGCCATTATATTTTTGAGTGAAATCTTGGAAAGCCTGGTCTGTATTACAATAAAAGGAGAGTTACCTCACTGAAGCTGGAGGAGGGCCTTGAAACTCCGCTGTCAGGCTGCATCCCCTCCTATCCAGCCAGTGCCTCCTGTCTAGACCTGTGTTTCTCTCCTTCGATACCCTCTGCCAGCTCTTGAAGGAGTACTAGGAATAAAATTTGAAATATGCAAAATTCTCTCTTTAAATCTTTTCAGTGATTGATTCTATGTAATGACTATCATTTTCATTAGAAAACTGAGGCTTAAAGAATTTAAATAATTTTACATTCTTGGTAGGAAAGCATTTACAAGATTGTGCAAAGGTAACAAATTTTTTAATAAGATTAAATATCCACAAGGACATTTGATCTTTTAAAATAAGAATGTTCTAAAGAACATGCATTAAATTTTGTAGATTCTGTAAATTATTTTGTGACTGATGATAAAACACTCTTTGATTTTAAATACAAGTATTTTTAAAAATGAAAATATATTAGGAAGCAGGAAAAGATATATTATTGAGGAGTTTGCCTCCCAAAATGGGTTGTCTTTATCTTTTTCCTGTGTGTGTGTGTGTGTTCAATTTAATTAAATATTGAAATCTTTCTAGAAATACTTTGCTCAGAAAATGATTCTTTGAATAAAGGGGTGAGATTTAACCTTCAATGTTAATATCAGTGATTGTAAACAATAAACATGACTGTTGGAATAATATCAGAAAATTAACGATAATGGTTAATTGTCTGTGGTGGGTGCTGAGAGAATGTGGTCAGGGAAGAATTAGGATGGTAGATAAGAATACACTTCCTCTTTTTATGCCACATGTACTTTCATGGGGGTGGTTGAATGCATGAAAAACTTTAATACTTAGCATACTCAACCATTTGGCTCCATGAACTTTTTCTTAGTGTTTGTTATATGTATTCTGAAATAGGCTTTCATTTAATTTGGTTAAGATTCGAATGCCAATTTATAAACTGCCTGAAATATACAGTCCTCCAGAGTATGTTACCAATTTTGTAACAAAATTTTAAGTGTAAGAAAAAGTTAATGAAATTGAGCATATGTAGAATGTTTATATTTGTAATACCTTGAATTTTCTTCATTGTGATTTCTATAAAAGTTTTCCTCTATGAGTTTAGGTTTTAACTTCTTGGGATTATCACATATTTCTTTTGTTCATTTAATTGTTTTTTTTTTTTTCTTAGTTTATCTTCTTTCCACAGACACACCCATAGCAAAAACTAGAAGAAATGCTTTTTTTAGACTAGAAGCTATGAGAAAGCTTATTCTGAGCTGTTCTTAAATAAGAGTATAGCTCTGTCTTAACATGTAATTTTTACTTATTAGAGAGGATTTTCTACCTTGCATACTGCAGTAGGGAATTTCAGTACGATTCTCACAAATGTGACATCATTTATATATTAAGAGATTCTATAATTTGCATGGTAATAACGTAAATGAAAACTAACTTCAAAGCCCCAAATAAATTATGTGTAATATGTAATTTGGAATTATCTGTGCCACTATTACTCAGTATTTGCATAAAAGCTAAAATCATGCATCATTATGCTTAACAGCAACTATAATCATTTATTGAGCATCTGTTATTTGCACAGTACTATGTTAAAAGCTGCAAACAGAAAAGAAAGAGAAAGTGTACTCCCTAAACTCAAGGAATTTAGATTTTTATCTACTTGGTTTATCTTTACTTACACTTCAGTTCATAGAACAAATTATTTTCTTAATAATTTACCTGCTTTCCTTCTGACTATCATTGCTGACTTTTTTCCTTCTAAATTTATGTATATTTTACATAATTGTTCATTTTTGCACAATATTTGCTTTCTCCTCTCAGGTGTAGTCCCTGTAAAATTCCCACCACAAGTCGCCCGTGCACCGTCACCACAGCCCCTGGGGCCTGCCCTCCCCGCTGGGAACCCTCTGCCTCCCCTCCCCTGCAGAGAGTCTGGTTTATAGTTGTCTGTTAATTTTGTTTATTATTTTTTTTCCTGATACCTTATTTGGTTTCCCTGTGTCCTCCTCTCAGTGACACCTCATGGCTGACTTCTTACACTGGAGGGCTGTTTTTCACTCTCCCTTGCCCAGCTCTGGAGTAAACTGCAAATACCTCCTCACTGTGTCTCCTGTGTCCGTTAGACAATCCCAGGGTTGCTTTAGTGTCTTAGTATATTCAGTTAATCTTCTAAAGCTATTTTAAGGAAAAACACCATTTTATTGTGTCATATTTGCAGGTGTTAGTGATAGAGCAGAAAAATGAAGACGGAACGTGGCCAAGGGGTCCTTCTGCTCCTAAGTAAGTGCTCCAAGCTGTGTGGCTTGTTACGTGACTTCAAAGCCTTTGGTTTCGGATAATGAAATTCAGGATGATAGAAGAATCTAATTGTATGTTGCAAATATATGCATACATCCTATATATGTTAATATTTTATATTCAGTATACAAGTTACTGAAATTTCCATTAATATGCTGTATTTAAAAGGATTTCCAATTCAAATGTCTTTTAAAATAAGGTACAGTATAAACATTACAGATACTATGTTGCATTGTCTAATACAGTCAAACCACTATTAAACATTTTAATGTTTGTCAAGCTTTTTGTGATTTAACAGTACCTGTTAAAATGCAGTTGTCGAAATGAATTTCATGTGAAAATATTCTGTTTACTTAAATAAATGTTTTTGAATATAAAAGCACAAATGGGTAGAGAAATGTGTGAATAGCTTTTGATGATGAATGCACAATGAAGAATTAGAAATCTTTTTAGCTTTTTCTTTTACTTATGGTAAGAAAAAGAGCTGTGCCCTCTTGACAATTTTTAAGTGCCCATGCAGTATAATTTCCTTATAGCATTTTATAAGATACCAAATTCATTCATTTTATATAACTGAAACTTTATTTCTGTTAAATAGTAACTCCCCATTTCTCCCTCCAGCTTCTAGCAAAAACTATTCTACTCTCTATTTCTGAGTTTGACTAGTTTAGAAACATCATATAAGTGGGATCATCCAGTATTTGTCCTTCTGTCTGGTTTATTTTACTTAGCATAGTGCCTTCCAGGTTCATCCATATTGTCACCTATGGCAGCATTTCCTTCTCTTTTACAGCTAAGTAATTTTTGTTTCATATATATTCCACATCATTAAATTCCTTTCAATGGATGTTTATATTATTTCCATATCTTGGCTATTGTGAATTCTACTTCATTGAACCTGGGAGTGCAGAAATCTCTTTAAGATGCTGATTTTGTTTCCTTGGGATATGCTCAGAAATTAGAATTCTGGATCATATGGTAGTTCTATTTTTAATTTTTTGAGAACCTCCATACTGTTTTCCAAAGCAGCTGCACCATTTTACATTTTGACCAACAGTGTATAGGGATTCTTATTTCTTCTTTGACAGCAGTTATATCTTTTGTGTTTTTGATAGCAGCCATCCTAACAAGTATGGATTGATATCTCCTTGTGATTTTGATTGCATTTCCCCAATGATTATTGATACTTAGTATCATTCATATACCTGTTGGTCACTGGTCCATCTTTGGAGAAATGGCTATTCACGCCCTATGCTCTTATTTTAACCTTATTTTTGGTTTTTTTTGCTATTGCGTTATGCAACTTTCTTACATATTGAATATTAACCTTTTATCAAGGGATTGATATTTAAACATGCATATTAAATGAGGATTAAAGATTTAAACATAATACCTGAATCTATAAAATGCTTGGAAGAAAACATAGGGGAAAAGCTTCATGATAGACCTAAGTAATGATTTCTCAGATATGACACAAAAGACAGTAATGCACACACAGGATGATGTCAAGCTAAATTTCCACACAATAAAGAAAACATTCAACAAGAGTGAAAAAGCAGCATCCAGAATGGGGGAAAATCTATATAACAGGTTTAGAAATATCAGAGCCACGCTCTGTTAGAACACGTAGGGCCGGTTGGGTTTCAGTATCCGGACTTTCCGATCCTTTGTGAAGTAATGTGGTACTCGTGGCACCTATTATTGTAATTTTTCTCTGGAGCCCATGAGGATTCTTATAAAGTAACGTGTTAATACGTAGCAAATATTCACACTAGGTAGGACAAGTAAGAATTATAAATAGCCTCATAGTGATTCAGGTTAGGTTGCCCTCAAGTGGATTATGAAAAAATGTTTATATTTCGGAGCTTTTGGAATTTCAGGTATCGCTAATAAGGGTTGAGAACCTGTTTTTTGAAACCCTTAAAATAACGATTTTAAATAATTCAATAATAATGTAGCAGTTGCTCACCTAAGAAATGAAAGATACACACCATCTGGTACTTAATTTTCTTCAAAATTAGCGCACACCTTTAAATGAATAATTCTGTCTGTTTTGTGAAGTTCTGTCATTTAAATTTTTAATGATACCTTGGAAAAGTGTTAACTCCCCTAAGTTTTTTTATTCTGTTAAATTTTGACCATTTGCTTTCCAGAGATGTTGACATCAGTTGGGTAGTCTTTTTTTTTTTTTCATATTTTAAGGACAGGTTTATTGGGAAAAGGAGAAAGGAAAAGAGAGGCGCCTGCACAGTGACAGGTGCGCAGGAGCTGCCACTGCTGCTTTGCAAGGGAAGGATTTGTGGATAAAAGAGAGGGGGGATAGTCTTATTACTCAGGTAGAACTGTGTGGCTAGTTAAATCTTGTATTTCTAAAAAATTATTTTAAATTAGAATAATTGTAAAAGCCTAGAGATTAACCTTATATCCAGAAATTTTGTTTAATGTTACCACCTACCTCTTTCACCATTGGTTCTGAAGTGTGACTTCATTAAATTTATTAAGTTTTGACTAAATTTTGTACTTTCTGTATGGCTTTATTTAGGTATAATTATTTCAAAGAGTGTTGTTGAGATTAATATTACAGAAATAGAACCATATTTTACTTTTTTTTTCTGAAATAAAACTTCTCTTAGAAAGATACCACGAAAATTGCATTTAATTCCAAAATTTTCATAAATTTCAAAAAATACTGACAAAAGATATGATTATTTGGTGGGGAAAAAAATTGAGGCTCATTGATGACTGTGGAGAAGGCAATTTTATTCGGCTAGAAGATACCCAGAGAAGAATCCAACATCAGTCACTTAAGGCCTGAGAGACTGAAAGAAATCAAATGGAAAACTTCTTACTCACACATTGCCGCTCTGCCATCTGTCATTCTGATTAGCGGAATTCCACATTGGTGACTGAAATACTAAGTATAAACTTAATCTAATGCCATATTAATACTTTTATAGCACTTTGTCCCTACATGCTCTGTTGGACAGAGGGAACACTTTATAAATAAAACCATTGCATGCTGCTCTTTGGTTAGGATAAATAATAAACATCTAGGTGACTCTGCAGTTTTTGTTGTTTTTATTTTTTTCCTACATGTTTCCATAATGTTCCTGTTTAGATAGAAAAACTTAGCGTATACTTCATTCAAATTTTTTAGGCAGTAGTTAGGTCCTATTTGCTAATACATTTGCAAGGTTAACTGTATAAGTGGATTCAGATATAGTGCATAGACTTATTTGGTTGAAAATGTTTAATATATATAGGATACTCATTAAAAATACTGATTTCCTTTTAATGATTAGCTATACTAAGACTTTTATATACTAAGACTTTTTAAAGTATTTATAAGCACAATAATCTGCTTATTTGAAACATTGGTAGATTTGTCTATGACAGCTTTGTTTTGGTACAGAAAAGCATATGGTTATCATACTTCAGAGAAAAATGCACTCTTAAAGTATCTGTGAACACATATAGATTTGTTACCAATTTTAAACTTGTTCAGATACAAATTTAGTGATTTGGGTTTGTAGGATTTGAGAAGATAACTCAAGAGTCAGCTATTCATCACCGCCTTTTGGTATCATACTCATATATTTTAAATTAACCAACACTCAATTTGAAATGTAACATGGAAGTCTTAAGCCTGGGATAATATTTCCAACTGTAATTTGTTGTCGTTTTTTCTTTGACTTTTTTTTCTCATCTTGTTCTTATTATTGTAATTAGGAAATAGACAAAGAATGACTTTTTCTGAGACGCTAAATTTTGAGACAATGGAACACCCAAACACAGTTGACAAAGATGCAGTTAAGGACAGAAAACCAAAGCTTGGAGAGTAATAAGAATTGCAGGTGTGGAATTGTATTCTTAGGAGTGAGAAATACAAGAATATATGAATTATCTAATAAAAAATGTTGAAAACTATATACTAAGCCTAAAAAGGGTATCCATAAGTAATGCTATAAAACAGAGAGATAAAATGGGATAATCATGGATTCTCTTTTGTCATCGATGCCAAGAAAATAAGGGAACGGCGAGCAGTGCTAAATGTTGCAGAGGCTGTGGTGGGAGGATAGACAGCATCAGCATGTTCAGCGAGTGGGGTTAGCACGCTGACATGAAAAAGAGATTGTGTGGAAGGAGGGGGTGAATACTTTGTTCAAAAATGGGAAAACTGGCATAGCCCACTCATACAATGTCCTGCAAGAGAAGGATGGCTAAGGTGGTACTTGATTTGAAGGGCAGGACCCTTGGAGAAGCAGAGAAAGTTCATTATGTATTTTAAATACTTAAATCCTTTCCTAGGTATTGGTCACTTAAAGACAAGCCCATCATAATGCTATTAGAGTGACATTCCTATGTTCTGCTGTTACCAATAAATCGCTTACTTTTGGTTATTTTAATTGTCCAAATACCAAATCCTTTTTGAAAATGCTTGTGCTTGCACACGAACAAGCTCCCTGTAACTCTGCTTGGAGGTGCCTCAATTTAATATTCCCTAAGATCTGGAGTAGGCGTGCACATGCTCCTCTGCAGTGCTGACAGTGCATTCCCGTACACCTATCCCACATCTAAACACTGTTGTGGGAGATCTGTGGACAGTTTTTGGGCTCTCCTTCAGCCTAACCAACTGAGGGTAGGAGGAGAAATGCTTTTGAGAAAACTGGTGGGGGAAATGAACATGAACTGAGATGAGAATAGACTGCTAATGGTGTTTATAAGCGATCTCTTCCTGTTAGGGATGCTGCTGCGGTGCTTACAGGTGAAATTGTGCCTACGTAGAAATTGCTCTAAAATAGTCCAACAGAAATAGGGGAGAAGAGAGGTAAAGGTGGTTATAGATAAGACGGAGAATGTTCATTTTTGAGAGTGACTGATTACATAAATGAGAGCTTGTGTATGCTTATAAATTTCAATAAATAGTTGAAAATAAAAATGGGTTGTGGTTTTGGTGCTAAGATTCATGCTGGCTGAAGAAAAGCAACTGAATTCATTTTTTAAAATTGAAATGTTTTCTGACAAAAATAGCACATAACGCAGTTAAAACAAGGAACAAAAATAAAGTTACGAGAAGCAATTTATAAATTCCCTTCTTTTCTGTGTAAGTCCCTAACTAAAATTCTGTCTGGCTTGGAGGAGGCACACAGCAAATGTATGATGAGCTGATCTACTCTGTTTCTCTTAACAATAAAAGTTTAATTTTTTCAAGATATTTAAATTTTTCTTTTTCTCTAAGAACTTATCTTGAAATGATTATTAGAAATGGTGAAAGTTTAAGATTGGTCTCATTTTTCTTAATTTTTCTTTTAATGTTAGATTTCACAAAGTTGTCTTGTTTTATGTCAGGTTTGAACAGAACTATAAAAAGTATTTTAAAAATTATTTTGCTGTGTCAGCACTCATACTTCTCTATATTTTGGTTGTTCAATATGACTTTTAATTTCCATGTACCTTTAATAATTGACTTATAAAAATATGCAGTGTTTTTCTGTTAAAATAAGAAATTCAGCTAAACTTAGAATTGCATGCTTTAAGCTGAAACATTGGGGAACAGTCTAATTCAAATGCTCTGTTCATTTGTTGAGGATAAAGTTTAATTTTCTTTCTCCATGAAGTTATTCTAGCTAAATGATATTTACCTTTTTCTATCTTAAGAGTTGAATTACTGCCTTTTATTACACCTCACTCAAACTGGCCAAAATTAGTTTAGCACAACGTAAGTAACCGTGTTTACTATTCTACTTTTTTTTTCTTCTTTCTTTAGAAAGTGACTAGAACAGAACTGCTAATGAACAGTGTAATTTCAAATTGCATCAAAGAAGAACGATAAAAGACTCAGGTTTTAATTCACAGACTTGACTAGTCAACCTGTAAAATAACCTGAAATCAAGTCCACAGGTGTTAGCTAGATTGGATTATATATATAATTCTATGTCAGAAGTTAGAATCAGAATAGAAATGTAATATATGATCGCTCATTGGTAACGTATGTAACAGGATTTTAAAAGTATTATCATACTTCTAATTTACCTGTGGACCTCGTCAATCTTCCCTCTCATCTCCATTTTTTTTTTTTTTTTTGGGATATATTTATTTATGCATACAAGAACTGGGGAATAGGCCAGAGGTGCGGGGCTGGGGGAGGTGGGTATTCACCAGAGACAGAGTGGGGAGCAGAACAGGTGGGCTACTGAAACCCACTGCTGAGGGGAGCAGCGGGGAGACAGGAGAGGTCGACTGCGCCCTGTGGGTAGCTCCCTGGTGGGGGATCAAACTTGTGCTGCAGTGGTTGCTGGTAGCTTCATAGTGCTGAGACTTAACCCCTGCACTATCAGGGAGGCCCTTAGATTTCTTTATTTATACAAGAACTGGGGTACAGGCCAGAGGCAGGTGAGAGGACTCACCAGAGACAGAGCTGGGAGCAGAACAGGCAGACAGACAGAAAGCACCGCTGAGGGGAGCAGCGGGCGAGACAGGAAGGTCTGCGGCACCATGTGGGTATCTCCCCGGCCGGCCGGGAATCGAACCCACGCTGCAGAGGCTGCGGACAGCTTCACAGCGCTGCGCTCAACGCGCTGCGCCACCAGGGAGGCCCCTATCTCCATATTCTTAAGGTCAGTCTACTTATGGTTACCTCAAGGCTTCCTAGACGTTGCTTTTTTCTTTACTTCGCCTTTCCTACTTTGGAGAAGCCTGGCGCACTCCCACATGTTTAGTAGACAGCACTGGTTCTTTCTTTGCTTTTCCAAATTCTAAATGTAAGCAGAGATCTCTGGTCTTTAAAAACACAAACAAAAAAAAAATCATGAACTTTCTCCAAATACCATTCTTTAGCTTTTGGTTTTTTATTTGTTTTTTGTTTTTGTCTTGATAGACAGCTTCTGTAAAAGGGCAATATTCAACTAATCCTTAACACCCATTCAACGTTTAACAAAGTCCTTTTTTTAAAAACTTATTTTGTCCAATTTATTTTTAGGTGAGGTAATATTGGGGTGCCCCCATCAGTGATGGCCACCACAGGGCACCCACCACCACTCACCCTGCTTTGCCGGCACGGGGCGCTGTGCTGCTTCCTCCCTCTGGCTCTTCCCCTCAGAGCCTCAGTTCCCCAGTCCGTCAAGGGTTACTTTTCAGCTTGTCTTTATCTGGCTGTTGATTTAGTTACTTTATATCCACCCATAGCGACACCATCCGCATTTATCTGTCCCCTTCTAACTTGTTTCACTCGGCGTGAGCCTTCCAAGCTCCATCCAGTGCCGCCTGTCTCTTCTGACCACTGCGTAGTTCCCCCCGGGTGTGTTCCACGTGGCCTGGATCCTCCCGTCTGTCCTGGCACGTGGGCTGCTGCCGTGGTTTGGCCATAGTACGTGGTGCTGCGGCAAACATGGGAGTGCAGAGACGCCTCGACGTGGAATTCCTGGGTCAGGTGCCAGATCCATGTTTAATGTTCAGTGTTTTGAGACACCCCCACGCTGCTTTCCATAGGGCCGGCCCAGCTTGCATTCCCCCCAGAAGTGCAGAAGGCTCCCCTTTCTCCACATCCTCACCCCCACTTCTTGTCTCTGGTCTTTTCGACATGGGTCCTTCCCAGGGGCGTGAGATGGTGTCTCCCTCATGTTCCTGGTAAGCGTTACTAGAGGTTTGTCCATTTCATTTATTTTTTTCAAAGAACCAGTGTTAGTTTCATTGATCTTTTGGACTGTCTTTTTCGTTTCTATTTCGTTTATTTCTACTTTAACTTTTGTTCTTTCTGTTCTACTGGCTTTTGGATCTGTTCGTTCTTGTTTTCCAATTCTCACGTTAAGAGAGATGTTATTTGAGCGCTCTTGTTTCTCGGTGTGGTCCTCTGTGACTGTGTATTTGCCTCTGAATACTGCTTTTGCGGCATCCCATAAGTTTTGGATGGTTGTGTGCTTATCATCTGTCTCAAGGTAGTTTTTATTTCTTCTTTGAATCCTCATTAATCCAGTGGTCTTTCAGTAGTGTGCTGTTCAGTCTCCATGTATTAAAAGATTTCCCTGCTTTCTTTTGATAGTTGATAACTGGTTTGATACCTGTGTGGTCTGAGAAGATGCTGGATATGATTTCAGTCTTCATGTAATGAATGATATTTATTTTGCGTCCTAGAATGTAGTCTGTTCTGGACAGTGTCCCATGTGTACTTGAGAAAAATGTATATTCTGCTTTTTGGTGTTTCAGTGCTCTGTATGTGTCTGTGTTGAACCCAGCATCCTTTTATGGGTTTATACCCTCAACCTGAAGCCAGAACCATCGTGACTTCCTCCTTTGTCGTCAATTCTGTCATCCAGTTAGCCAGCAAGTCTTGCAGATGCCACCTCCTAAACCTGATGTTTTCTAAGGTTTTGGTCTCAGGGCTCCTTTACATCCTTAAAAATTAGTTAATTTATATGTATTATATCCATTGATAGTATGTTAGAAATTAAAAGTAAAAATTCACTATTCATAAACAACAATACTAAACAATTGTATTTCGGCAGAGATGATATTTTATGAAAAATAACTTGTTTTCCATAACAGAAAAAGGTTACTGAAAACTGTTTTCCATTTTTGCAAGTTTTATTAATATCTAACTGAATAGGAAACAGCTCAGTTCTCATATGTGCTGCATTCAGCTTATTATACAACACTGTTTGAGTTAAAGTACTTGAAGAAAACTCAGCTTTACGCAGATGTATCTGTATAGTTGAAACAGGAAGGAGCATTTTCAGATGATTGATACCACATCAGAACTTGACCATGTTTAATGATAAAGATTAATTGCCATGTGGAATCTAAAACCATATCAATGAATGTGTTCTACAGTTGCATTAACATCTGTTGTGTGTAACCTCATGCAGTTGGAAAATATTGATTCACCGATTTATGCAGATACCAGATGTTGGCATATTCCATTATACACTATTTTTAAAAATCACACCTGTTAAAATGTTACCCACCTCATGAGAAAAGTGTAAGTGAGAAGCTTCCAGCTCATGGTAGCAAAGTCAAGGTTTTGAAAATTCTGGTTTTGCCACGAACACTTGAATGTTGTTGTTGGCAACAAATACTTCAGTTGTTTTCCTTGAAGTGACAGGCTCTCTTCATTCAGTTTTGAGAAAATGTCTGCCAAGTAGCCTTTTGTAAACGAATGAAAAGAGTAATGCCATGAAGCGTGACACTTGCCTCTTGAAATTTAAATCATCAGTCTCTTCCGCATGTGAACAGCGTTGCTCGGGCATGAGCAGATGTGCTTCATGCTGACTTCCCAGTAAAAAGAACCATAATTAAAGGATGAGATTTAGTAAAATCAATATTTTTTTATTTTTCCAAATAAGAATATGAAGTGAGAGTGACAGCTGTCGTCTACTGTGGGAGCAGTGAAGAGCACAGTGACATCCCGTGCGTGAAGGGGACACGTTCTGAGAAGTGCGTCCCTGGACACTCACTGGCATGCGGATGCCATCGAGGACAACTGCACACGCCCGCCCAGGGGGCAGCAGCACGCCTGGACGCGTAACCGCGTGGCGTGCAGTCTGTCTTTGAAGTGCCATTAAGTGATGCACGACTGTGTGTGCTTTAATCGTGCAGAGGTGCCAGCAGTTGTACCCATTGTTGCAAATACCTACCCCCACTTAAATGACACCTTTGTATTATTGCCAAAGTGCTTTCGACCTCACGGACTGGAATCCTGAAAGGAGCTCGTAACCCCCGAGGGGTCCATGCACTTTATTTCCTGTGAACTGTTTTCTGAGCGTGAAGGCGTGTTGCCCTCGCCCACGCCGCTGTCCCATTTCCAACCTTCGTAAACGCTCGCCTTCGCTAGAGAGTCTGCACCTGATCTCCCGGTCTGCAGTCTTTTTCTCTTCCCCAAGAGGCAATCTTCATAGAAAACAAATCAGATTAAGCTGATTTTATTCCTATAAAATCTTTCAACATGCCCCAGCACAACTGGAAGAAATCCAAATTCCTTCATGTCACATGAAGGTTATCACGCGTGACTTCATAATTTCTGGTCCGGGCGCTACATTCTTCCTCTCTCCCCACCAAACTCAACTTGTGGGTAATCCCGGGGCCACGGCAGAGTTTGTGTAGCCCGTGCAGCTGCGTGTGCTGCGCCAGAGCCAGGCCGCTTCCAGTCCCACTTGCCCGCCGTGTAGTCACATCATTTTCAAATCGCCTCATATTACTTTCCACAAACTTTTATATTTTGTTGTGATTTTAAAGTTTGTTCTTGGACTTTCCGTGTTTTATAGTTATTTTGCTTATATTTCATTTACCCCACAAGCTTGTG
The DNA here is from genome assembly GCF_014898055.3 of Talpa occidentalis. NCBI lineage: Eukaryota > Metazoa > Chordata > Mammalia > Eulipotyphla > Talpidae > Talpa > Talpa occidentalis. The sequence goes on from NW_023601653.1 coordinate 84,650,699, forward strand.
AGCTGAGATCAGAAACTCTCTCTGTGTTTGTCTTCCTGGTCCTTACGAAGAAAGAGGAAGCACCTAGTAATCATTTAATAAGTGAGTGTTTTAATGAGTTTCACAGAAACTTCTAACACTAGGGTAGAGTTGCTAATGATTAGTAATAAAGGCCACAGATGGGCAGAAAAGAGGGGCCAGAATACATTAGCCACCTTTTCGAATGAAATAATGAATAGTTCCATAATTTTTAATTTAAGTAAAATTCAAGGAACGTGTTAGTTTACATCTGTATTTGGTAGCTGTTCCTGAAAAGATGTAGTGAATTGAATTAAGACACGGGTCACAGTTTGAACATTTAAGTTTCTCACTGCGAAGGCAAAAGTGCCAGCATGCTTCTGCATTTTTATTAATATTTTAAAATTAATATCTTAAAATATTAGAATTATTAAAGCTAACTCTAAGATGTATTCTCTACCTTCTCGACTCTCACTTAATCTACCTGTGTGTACACTGCACTAGCAAAAGCAATCTCCTTTAAAATGAAGTCAGTTTCACCAAGAGTCCGTAATGTATATATAACTTTTAAAAGTTAAATAAGTTTTTGTATGTGACAAACTGTATTACTCACCATTCTGCACAGTGCATTGCAAGTATACAGATTTAAATAAATCCAAATAACCCAAAAGCACGGTTTGCAGATGATACCTTCCTGCCCGCTGATCATTTCAGTTTTCATTAGCACCTGAGTAGAGAAAATAGTTTTTAAAAACTAATCACTTTGGGCCTCACTAATTTAGAATTTATGAGGATGATGTACTGAACTGAAAGTTTAACTCATGGACTAGATGGACTAGATGTTTAGTAAATTAAAATTGTTTTCAGAATTACCAGGGAAATTAAATCTTTCAGAGACCTTCAAATATTTTAATGCAATCAATTCTATATTACTGATTATAAATCATACTGGTTAAGCATGTTATTAGTTGATTAAAAGCCATTATTGAGATTTCTCCCAAAAGATTCTAAATTAGTGAGGTGTGTAATATATAGGTTATGTCTTTTCATTTTTACCAGAGATAGCTTTAGCCAAAAATAACTTCTTGGGACTATGCTTAGAATTCTCTTAGTGCTCTCTCTCACTGTTGCCTTACATTTTTAAGTACTGGTAAATCCTCTGGTTTTTCAGTCAATGCTGTGTATAATTAGAATGCCATGGTACCTGAGACACAAAATGGACTAATTTTACATGCTTCCTTTAAAAATTTATCTTATTTCCATTGATTGAAGGAAATTGTTGACTGTGAATGTAGTAATGGTTACCTCAACTCAGGCTGTATTGGGTTAGTAGATTTTATAGGAACAATACCAAGTTGTACATCTAATTTGATAAATTTCTTTTGAAAATAATTCCCCTTTGTACAATTATTTTTCATCTGAAAGAATACTTTGGAAATCAAACACCGAAGGATATATATATAGTGATTTTGCTCATAAGTCTGTGTTCTCCAGCATTCATTTACTACATACATTGTCATCTGTTACTTCTTTTCTTTATTTCATAATTTCAAAAGTCAGCATTTTTTTATCTAATTTAACATTTTCATATTTTTAAAGGTCCCCAGGTGCATCCAATTTTTCAACTTTACCAAAGATCTCTCCTTCATCTCTATCAAATAATTATAACAACATCAACAACAGAAAGTAAGCACTGAATCTTAAAAACTCTTTGTTTAATTGATCGCCCTACTGTGGTTTCAAAAAATCTCTTGTATCTAAAATTTAGGCTAGATGTCTGAATGCATTAAGACTGACTTTCTTTTAAATTACTCATCAGTTCTCTAGGAGTAACTTGACAAGATGCAAAGGGCAGTTATAAACCTCTTGATTTAATACAGGTACTACAGTAGTTTACTAAAAGAAATAAAGCACTTTCAGAATTTTACATTATAAACGTTAGTTATTAAAATACAGAGAGAAATCTGTTAGAACTCAACTTTTAGAAAGAGTGTCAATTTTAGATGTCATTTTAGAACTAGCTAGGTAAATCACCTATTGTATAGCATTAAAAAGTGAGTATCAGTGAATCTCAGCTGGAAAGCTTACATAAATTTTATGTTTAGTAAAAAAGCAGTTTTTCTTTTAAAGTTCATAGGAATAATTCCCTTGCCCCGTCATGAATGATATTCAGAATCTTGGAATTTGTGGAAGTTACATAGCAGTGTGTGCTTTATACAATAAAGGTTGAAAATCTCTTGGGCTTTACTATAGCATCTGACTTGAGTTTGTTGCTTTGAAAATTGTCATGGATTTTATTTCATAGAAAAGGATAAAAAGAATTTTTTTTTATTATTTGTAATCAGTCCTGTCAAATTTGGGGGAGAACATTGACCCGGAAACAATTATCCTCTTTTTAGTTTTTTGAGTCCTAGATTGCTGTTTATGTATCAGGCTAACAGTATTTAGTTAAATATTTGCACTAATTTAGTTCATAAATGGCATCTGATTATCCCACAGAATAAATTTTAAAAGGCTAACACTGATTTGTGAAAAAAAATCTTTAAAATAATACCATTAGTTGAATTTATAGGTTTAATTAATTTTCTCTTAAAATTTATATGAGGGGTGAGTATTTGACAAAATGATTTCAATGTACATCTGGATTACAAAAAAATTTTTGGAAAGGAAAAATAGGGGTTATTTTACTAAAGATCACAACCTGTTATAAATATACAAGAACTCAATAGAATTCTTTTATTGGTAGAATAGATCTAAAATCAACCGAATAGAAAAGACAACCTAGAAATGGATATCTACCTATAAAGGAATTTGCGTCATCAGGAAGCATTCTAGATTAATGGGGAATGAGTAGATAATTCAAGAAATATTGTTAGTATAATTAGAGTGCTCTTGAGAATATTTCCTTAGGACTTAAAATCCAGAATAATTTTCAGGCATGTAAAAATTAAATGATAAATAAACAGGGAAAATTGCTAAAATGGCAAAAATCACTGGATAATAAATTTTCTAAGCAAAAATGGGCAAACGACACAGCTGGCCAATAAAAATAAAAACATTCTCATATATAAATATTTTAAATCTTCACATTCACCACTAACTAGAAATCTGTAAATTAAAACCATAAAAAAAAATTCCCCCATCCACTTCCCTCAGCTCTAGCTCAATGGGAAAAGTTAAGTAATATCTATTCTTGCAAGGTTTCTGTTGGAGTGGTTAGAGTTGAAGTACTTTTCTAGAAAAGAGTTTGTTGTGTGTATCAAAAAGATTTAAAATATGTGTTCCCTTATTTTAGAATTCATAAAAAGATGTGTCATGGTATAATAACGTAACAGTGAACTAGTGAAGGCCGTGTGAAAATCCAAAGTGGCCATAGCATGTCCTATTCTACTTAAAACTCTGTATCCACAGGCAAAAAGAATGAAAGGAAATATTCCCCTTTAATTTGATTTGCATTCTATGTGATCTCTTTTAATTAAATTCATCAAAAAGTTTCCATAGGAGGTAAAATATTACTTTCCACCAATTGCATGCGGTTACCACATTTCCCCTAAGAATTCAGTCGAAGTATAACATGCACTTACTGCTACTTTGTGGAGAGATTTTTAACATGGTGTTTTGACTAGAGTCACCATATTAGTGTATATGGTCTCCTGTGTTCCTGTTTTGGTCTTTCCCCTCTCATAGTAAAGATGTGATAGTCCAGTAGGATCTTAAAACTTCTCACTGCAGAAAGTATTAAAATAAGAATTGGATTGTTTCTTAAGTTAACATGATTGACTAAGGAGTCTACTCCTGTGACTAGATCATAGTTTTAGCTATTTATGTTGCTCTATTTTAGGCACTTAACTGGTCCTTTCAGATTGGGGAATTTTAATAGCATCTTCTAGGATACCAGCCTGCTTACAAATAAAGATTAAGAGTAAATTTTTGTATTGTTAAAAAAAAAAATTAAACGTTTATAAAATGGAAAGGTTTTTTTACTTTTAAATTTGAAATTATCATTAGACTTAGCTAAATGGTTATTTCACTTAGAAATTATTTCTTAACTTTTCCAAATTCAACTTTTGGAAATAGCAGCAGCCTTAGCCTTCAGGTGGAAAAAGAGCATAGTTTCTTTCATTAAAAGTATATAAATTTGGATTAAGTACATTTTGGAAACCTCATGTATGTGGAGATGGTCTGCAAGTAGAAAGTATAGATTAAGATCAGTAAGGCCTCCCTGGCGGCCTAGGGGTAGAGTCTCAGTGCTGTCACCTCTACAGCCTGAGTTCGATATCTGACCAGGGAGCTACCCACAGGGCGCAGCAGACCTCTCCTGTCTCCCCGCTGCTCCCCTCAGCAGTGCACTTCAATAAATCCACCTGTTCTGCTCCCCACTCTGCTCTGCACTCTATCTCTGCCGAATCCTCTCGCTGCTGCCACCATCCCAACCGCCGCGGCACCTCTGGCCTGCATCCCAGTTCTTCTATGCAAAAATAAATAAAAAACATTTTTACAAAAATAGTTCAGTAGTTGTGACACACAGGTTTATATAAAATATATTTACAAATTCAAGACTTGGACAGTCCTACATTGATAGATTAGTAGGATATAAAGTTCTTCAGAAGAATATTATGAAAGTAGAAACAAATTACTCTTGAAATTCTTTCATCTAAGCTTAACAGTTTTTATTATAGATTAATCATATGAAGAATCAGCTGTCAGAACATTGTTTAACTCATGTAGTAATTTTACCTACTAGTCCATACAGTATTTATTTTTGCCTCATTTACGATTTAAAGTTTGTGGCAAATTCTTTTTATCCCATGCCTATTTCTGTCTTGCTTGTTTTGCCTTGACATTGTACTCCCTTGAATGTATTTATTGCCTCAACTCTTGGCATTCCACATTGGAGCGCACTGCTTTTTTTCTGTTAATTTAAAGCTTTTTATATGAAATAGAAATGACTCCCTTTAAGAAATTAGGTCATGAGATGGAGCTAGAATTTGGAGACTGCAGCGCTAGCCAGCCATCTGGCTCTTGGCGAGCTTTTAGCGAGCTCTTAGCTGAAAACATCATTTCATTAACAGCAAAGTAAGCATAATTATAGTTATGTGTATAAAGTTACAGGTTTATAATATCAAATATCAATACTAATTTAAAAGTCAGTATGAAATTTTTATAGAAAAATAAGGCTCAGTTTTATTTTAAAATTATATTTTTCATTGTATCATTTAAGTAGATTATAATACAGAATTCACCTAAAATTAACATTTGTTTACTGCTGGCAACTTTGTTTATTTTTGCAAAGTAGCACAACCTAGTAGGATTAGGACTAGTTTATATTCTTTAGGGGAAAATCCCGGAAATAGCCATGGAAGATACTAGAGGTAGTCTATAGATCCTAGGTTTCCACATTCTTTGTCAAAGTATTTAAAGAACTAATAATGGTTTGGGTTATTTTCCATGACAGATTTTAATGTTTGATTTAGAGAACACACAAAATGTGGGTTATAAGTGGTCAGTCAAGATAACATTCAAGTGTTTTAGATTTGTCAATTTTAATTATTAAAACTAGACTATGTCTTTGGGTAAGATTTATACTTACCGCCTCACTTAAACTAATTGTAGACATCTATCCTTTAAGGATTCAGATTTTAAAAGACAAATCCAAAAACCTGCTTTTGCAAATAAGTTTTCTGTTCATTTCTCAGTAAATAGGAATCCCTATCCCAGCAAATTCCATCCTGTTGCCACAAAGAAGAATAGAGCTTCCAGCATCCATTTGTTACATAGAGACAGATATCTCAGTATATGCTTATGGAATGAACATGTAAATGTGCTTTCAGTCTTTTTCCTGGTGTGTGTGTCTCTGTGTGCATGTGTGTATAGGCATGAGCATACCTTTGGGCATACTTTTCCTGTGTATTGTCCTTAATTTCTATAAATTTTTGTAGCTAAAATATGTTTCTTTAATTTGTAGAAAATGGAGGCCTTGATTTTTGTCATATATTTGATTTTTCATTCTTCTTATAACAATAAAAGAAAAACAGGATTCAGCTTGTAGTTACATGCCCGTGTAGTTAGATCCAAGAATCCAATCACTGAGTGAACATATACAAAGTATAAAATATAAATCATACAGTGATTTGCAAAAACCAAAAGATGCTTGAATTCTAGTTTTTGTTTTATACTTTTATTTTTAGTAGAACAAGTAAGTAGCTGTAAGTCCACAATTCTGAATTTGAATTGATCCAAGGTTTCAGTTTGCTGAGCCCTGCTAACCTTGTTACCTCCGGGTGGGTTTTTTCAAGACCTTTTGGTCTTAAGGTCTTTTTGTTGTGCTTGTTGCAGGGCAAGTAATCCAGAAACATCTGGTGGGCTAGGACTGTGTGTGTGGTTGTTGGTTGATGTGATTTTCTTTCTATGTTTTATGTTTAGCTTATTTTTGGTGGGGGAGTGTATTCACTAAAGGCTTTGTTAGGACAGGCAGTAGTATAGTTCATTTAAAATATTATAATAATCCAATAAAAAATATAGAAGATAACAGTTGAAAATATTTGACATTATAAGTGAAAACTATTTTTAAAAAATAACACTAGGAATAAATTGTAGCCATTTGATTATTGGAGTTCTGATTCATCATGCAGTCTGTAACACTGTAGTCTTTTATTTGTGTCATCATTTGCTTTTAGCAAATGACCTTGATTCTTGTTCAGGTTTGTTCTATGGAATTAAAAAAAAATGATTGAAAGTATACATTTGAATTATATCCAAGGTGTCCATCATAAATATTTTAAAAGATAACCTATTAAAAGTTAAGGGAGAATCCATTTTTTCGACAAAAATTTTTTGTTTACTACATGTAACAAAAGAGAGGGATCACTTAACTTATTGATTGACTGTGTTATTTCTAAGTATAGAAATAGCTCTAATTCTCTAAAGTTGAAGATTATGTAGTTTTTCTAAGATTGATGTTATAATTGATAGTACAAAGCACTCAATTACTTATTATCCATCTAGTTAAATAAACTAAACTAGAATAAAGGAAAGCCAAATCATACTGGAGTGTCCGTGCTTAGAAGCATTTCATTTTTGCATTGCCAATCACCTCAGTCTTTTTTCTGTATTTGAATACTAGATTTTGCTGATCTAGCACAGAAACTATAAATAGAATCCACAGTGCATCAGAACAGTGATGTCACAGAGGCTATGAAAATCTCTGCTCTCACCTGTAACGCACAACTCTCCCTGTTTCTACTGTTGTCACGCTATTACAGTAGCAGGATGTAAAAAGGACATAAATGAGATGATTTATTGCTGCGGGTGGTGTTTAAAATCTGAATGTTTTAAATTTGATGGAGCAATGAAGAATGGAGCAAGCTGTGAAGCTGCTCCAGTTAATCAAGGGTAGAAAGATATACTAGTGGTTTGTATTGTATGACATGGTATATGAGGAGATGGTTTGGTTTGGATGAAGAGTCTCTTCATTTAAGGGTTTTTGGTTTGGTTTTGTTCCATAGACTTGATTCAGCTTCATGTCTTAAAAAGTTCTTGAGTTAAGTGCTTTATAAAGAAGATATAATGATTGACCACTTATCTCAAATAGGTTTAAGGTACTCTGTTCATTATAACAATGGTATATGTAATAATTGAGTGTATTATGAAAAATATATTTTGCTTTCTTCCAGTGTGAAAAACTCAAATTATTGTCTCCCATCGTATACTGCTTATAAGAACTATGATTATTCAGAACCTGGAAGAAACAATGAACAACCAGGCCTTTGTGGCCTAAGTAACTTGGGAAATACGTGTTTCATGAACTCAGCTATTCAGGTAGGTCTCTCCAAACAAAGTGAAACGCGTGTGTGTCATGGCTCAAGAAGAGTAGACTCGGGTCTTACATGTCAGAATATGAATATTTTATGTGATTTGAGAGTTTCTGTTTTCATAGTGGAAGATTTAAGCCTCCATGACTCATTCTAGTGCTGGTAGTAGAGTATCACTGACATGTTCCTCAATTAGGAAGCATGAGATCGCCCCATAGTAGAAGATAGACTATCATTTCATACAAATTTTTTTTCCAAATATGGAAGGATCTGATCTTTACATATTCAGAAACTCTGGATTATTTTTATCATTGGTGGGAATATTAGAGAATGAGCATTTTATGTTCATCATGCCTTTAATTAAACAAAATTATTTCTTCTTAATGTGAAATTAAAATTTTTATAAGTGTAAAATTTTATGAACCTCTTTTTGTACAACATATTTTAACAAGTAACTTTTCCTTAAAGATCTCTTAATTTGGGGATCTGAGATTATGTTCCTTTTTCCCCTTTATCTCTCCAGTGAGTTTCCCGATCTTGCTCTCATCCGTGTTCTTTTCCAACTTGTTAAATATTTATGTCATTGATTGAAGTAATGCGAGTTGTCTTTATTTTTTAAATATCACTGTCACTGAGTATAAAATTCATACTGGTTATTTCATTCCATTTTAAAATTCTGTCTCAAAAACTCAAAATAATGACAGACTGGTTTTGAAATTTAAACTTTAATCATTTTTTGCTGTCTGTTTGCAAATTCTGAATTTCATTTTAAATTGTCAATTTTTTGTTCTCTATATTTTAATACTTAATTTCCTATGCCCAAAGTATAGATTAAATGTAGAATATGGATTAATAAGGACAATATTGCAGATCTTTTTGTCTGAGAAAAGTATAGGATTCTTCATCATCCAAAATTCTAAAATCCTTTTGAACATGTATTTAATTCAGTTGTCTCATAACCATTGTTTATACAGCATTTATAGAAAATAAGGATTTAACTTGGCTCTGTCTAGGAGGTGACAGTCTTTTAGAAAGGCCAAGGGGCCACATAATTGGTTCGGTTCTGGTTTTTTGGTTTAGAGTTGACGATATTAGGAAAGAGCTTGTCTGTTGAAGCAGATACTGTGTAGGTAAATCACCTCCTCCTTGAAATCTTTAATGAGTAATGTTGTTCATACTTCAGTGTATATTACTTTGCTCAAAATTGTTTTTCTAGGATATAGTGTTAGATAATTAAAATTTTAAATTTTTTTCTCTTGATTGTTCTGGAAGAAGAGAAAGGAAGCTTATCAAGAAGAGTATGCAAGCATACTACTGTCCTGATTCAGATGACACACCACAGTTCAGTAGTGCTGAGCTTCAGAGGTGGGGGTGGGGCAGGCAGGGGGAGTTTTTGCATGAGTGTCTATTAGATGAGCCTCCCGATCACTGAACATCATCTATAGTAGTGGTGTCTGAAAGTGTTTTCTATAAACAGTGATTATAGCAACCAGAAAATCTGTTCTCCTGTCACCAAGTCATACTAATTTTCATATAATTCCTTACCCGTGCTCTGTCATTCCTCTGGTTGGTATAGCTTGATGTTGTTATCTTGGTTTTATTTCATAAGGATTAAGAAAATATTTTAACAGCACAGGCATTAAAAGTTTGGGGATTAAAAGAATGGTCTGTATTCATTCATGGAGAGTTCTAACTTGCATTCAGACTAAAGTCTATCTTTGAAAGTATATTTAATGTTTTGTCTCCACATGGTTAACTGCAGTTTTTCAAACATAAGTATTAAAATGAAATCTTCTAATTAGCTATGTCAAGCTAAATTTTTGTATTTGTTGAACTTTCTTGTTTGTTATGTTCAACGTATCACAAACTTCATTTGTTTTACTTTTCAAAACTATTTTATTACAATAAATTGGTAGAGCTAATGCTGACCTCCCAGTATATTTCATGTTCACATCTTCCAGTTCAACTGAGACATGCTGATGAAGGTGTGGTTTGTTAGGAGTTGCAGCTTGCTATTTTATGGTAATAATCATAAGGAAAAAAATTGATGAAAATTGCAGCAAAATATTTTAGGTACTCAGTGTTATTTCATGTCTGTATCTTAAATGGAAAATGTTCTTTAAAATAGAACTTTCCAATTAAGCTGGGGAAGAGAAAAAATGAGTTTTATTTTTGCTGCTTTGACTTTTAATGCAAATTTAGAATTGGGAAAACTAGTACTTCAGTCTTAATTTTTTTTAAGTGTTTCTTTGATTTGTAATTGATTAGATGCAGATCTCAGGCTGAAAAAATCCACTATAGGAGGGAAAACAAATGGCCACCGTAACCTTTATTTCTCTGTTACGTAAACACAATGTACGTTCAAAAATGAAAAGGTTAATAACTAAGTAGATTTTTTAAAGAATATTTATATAGTATATCTTCAATTATGTTTTTGTTCCTTGTAACTATTTTCGTTGAGGCAAATTTACTTGTAACTTCTATGAAACAGAAGGCCGTTGATGAACTTCAGGAAATACTATAAAATAACATTTCTACTGATAATTTGAATTTTAATGTAACTTCTTGCATTAATTCAATAAGCCTAAAAATACGAGTGGACATTTTAGTACTTCAGGCAGTATAATTATTGACATATCTAGAATATACAAGTGTGAAAAGCATTTCTGATTTTTCTATGTGAGAATAGGTTAAGCCATCGGTGGCCTTGAAATGTTGATTTTTGGCTTTTATTTTGGCTTTTATTTATTTTATAGTCAAAGATTTTATCTGATGATCAATGGTATGGATGTATTTTTTCTGATGAATAGAGTACTGCCCTTTAGTTTCAGTATATTAATATTTATTGAATACCAAGCACGTGAGATACTTTTGGACATAAATATTGACCTGAAAGATTATAGTCCCAGTATTCTAAGCTTCGAACTTCTCGTTTTTTAACTTGAAACGTTTTTTAAAATATTATGATGATGATGAAAACTTTAATTGTATCCTCAATATTTAAACAGATGTAAGGAAATTGCTTTGGTTGGGTGAAATAAACAGAGTTCCATCTACTTTCCTTTACTTTTTTAATGGTCTCAGAAGCTTTCTTAGAGGGACCCAGGACTCTTACGGAACAGTTTACGAACTATATTCTGACTGGAAAAAAGAACAGATGAAAAAAAATGATAATATAGGTTAAGTGCACAGACTATGAAGTTACACCACCTGGATTGAAAACAATTCTCTCCTTATTAACTGTGTCACCCTAGACATGTTGTTTTCACCACTCATTTTTCTCATGGGATGAGGAAAATACTAGTACCCGTGTCTTGTAAATTTTTTTAGGGCTGAGTTGATGATACACATCTCTGAAGATCACGGCTAGGACATCATAAATGAGTATTATTAGGTTGATATTTGTCTTTTTTTAAACTCAAGGGGTTAAGCAGAGTGACTAGATAAATTCTACCTTATATGGTCTCTGGATCTTTACTTTCCTACAAATCTTATTCTACTTTGGCTGAATCTAAGAAGTGAAGAAAGAATTGAATCAACTTATTCTTTTTCACTTCATTTTCTTTTTTTGCAATAATGGTATTTATCATCTCCATTTTTGAGTTGTGTTTGTTTAGCTCTCCCTGGGAAAACGCTTAGGTAAAGTACATAGTAATACAGAACTAACTGTCTGCGGATATTAAATTTGCAGGGAATTAAAATTAAGTTACACCTGGCTTTAGCCTCTTAAACAGTGACAATGTACTTATGCCACCATGTCCTAGAGTTCAAATAAGTTAGCAGACTAGTTCTCAGCGCCTTCAATGTATTCATCCGTTGTATGTCTAGTTTTTTTAATTTATATTCTTGAGGGTAATTTTAATTAGCATTAGTTAAGTAGATTCAGGAGCACGCCAACCCGTGTCTTTTACATTGTCAAGGCCTAGGAGGCTCATGATTGGCTTCCTGGAAGAAGCAAGTCTTCCGAAGCAGGAAAGTGATATGGCCTTTTCCACCGGAAGGCAGTGTGGCGTAAGGTGGCTGTTTTCAAATTCTTTACTTCGACATAATCAGGCTCCTAAGAAGACTCTAGAAAGTCATTGAAAAAAATTATAATAGTGAAAGGCCTGTTCATGATTTCTGTCATCAATGCAGACTCAGCTGGGTTCCAAGCATCTTGAGCGTCAGCTTTTTTTTTCGCATTAGGAAAGAAATTATTTAGGAAATTCCAGAAGAGTGTCGAACAAAAATTTTGAAAGTTTTCATAAGACTTAGAGAATGATACAGAAAAACATTTTTTAGGAAACTACATTTTCATTATAGTGTAAACTAGTGACTAAGTCATTCCATAAATTATTACTTCTGTTGTAGTACTTTGTATTTTCAAATGTAATTAATGCAGTTCTCTTCTCATCTGGAGACATTCTTTTTGCATCTATTGGAATACAAATTCTTAGAAGCCTGGTTGAACATGAAGCTGATTTTATTCAGATTAACCACCTTTATAGCCGACTGAATATAGTAACCACCAAAAAAAAAAAAAAAGAAAAGAAAGAAAAAACCTACCTTGAGACATAGAATTTAAAAAATTGGTTAAGGTATTAAAGAAAAGAATTATTTCTCATAAACTGATAATATGGCTCTCTGAAAATTTAAATTTCTTTCTAGAACAATTTTCTCTAATCCAAGAAATTAAACTGTTATTTGCGTTCCTTTGGTACATTACATACCAAAAATTACATGAGAAACTATCACCAAAATCTGCTTTATTTGTTTTAGCATCATTCACTTTTCAACACATATCCCCATGTTTTTACTTTTTGTGTAGTTTTTGAGCTAAGGTAAAGGAAGAGTGTCATTTCTTTTTGGAAAAAGAAAGAAGGGTAGGGCGGGCTGCCTGAATTTGCAGGCAGCTGCTTTGGGGACAGGATATATAGAGCAAGAATTTATTTTTCACAACTACGGGAATAAGTGTATTGCTAAAGAAATACCTTACATCTGTTACTTGGAGAGTAGAGGTTTCTTGCCACAAGGACTGCAGGGAACAAGCCTAACTCCCTCTGCATATGGTAGTAACTACCTTCCCAGGTCCCATACGACAGTCTGGCCCACCTCACAGCATAGTGACCGTCATTTAAGGAAATCAAAGTGGTGGGAGGAGTGTAACAGGATTGGTTTTGGGTCAGGAGAAGATTATAAATTCATTTTTAGGCATATCCCATTTGTAGTTATAATCCATCTACCTGTGAAGTAGGTAGGTGCTAAGTAGATACAGCGTAGGCTGGTGGGTGTTGTAGTGTGGGATACAGACCTGACACCTGACTGCAACTAGAAATGTGACTGTTTGTAGGTGCTGTTTAAAATCATGGAAAAGATTTCATCTGAATGAGGGCTTCTAAGAAAAAAGAGGTCACAAGAATTTAAATTACAGTTTTTTAATGAATGACACTACTGCTGCAACAGAATTTTGAAAAGAGACTGTGAATGCAGATACTTTCTAAATTTTCTGATCACTTCCATTACCCTAAAATCAGACCAGATCATTAGCTAAGAAAGAAAGTGTAAGACTGCTCAAACAGTATTGAGCTCTCCTATGAGGTGGGAGATCAATTTGGAATGGTGTAAGTATTCACCTGAGATTTCCTCTGGCAGTGTTTAAATGGTGCCTAAAATAAATGACTTAAGTTCATGCATTTTGGCTTGGAGAAAGGCACAAAAGAATTAAGAGCAACCCAACTAGTTTGCTTGCTTTTATTGGGCTAATTTGCATAGCTAATCCAAAAAAAATCCTCTAAGTCTCTGCTCTGTGTCAAGCAAATTGTAACATTGATGACAAAGAGTTGAAAGATACAGTTCCTAACCTCTAGAAGTTCATGTTCTAGTAAGTGAGATAGTCATCTGAATAAATAAGATATAATCTATAGTATGATAGAAAACATGATCGGCCAAATGTTGCAATGAGAAAAGAGATTTGGATATAAATAAGGATTCACCAAGAAGTGACATTTGAGTTGGTCCTGATTTCATTTTGTGTAGTATATTGTTATCTTTTAAGTCTTATGTTTTGTTTATTTGGTCATAAAGAAGAGCAGAGAATTATCAAGTACAACTTGAACATTATAGGTCATGCCTGTCCTCACATTTTTCTATCATAGACTTTCCTGCTCAGAAATTCTTTTGTTTCACCATAACAGTTAATAGTTAGTTCATATACTCAGTGAATACATACTGGCATTTCCTGTGTACCATGTACTGATGCTTTATTATTTGTGTTCCAGCTCTAAAGAAAAGTAAGTGCTAAAATATTTTCAGCAATGACAGGATCAGTGTAACCAAGTGTCTAGCCTCTTAAAGTAATTCAAAGGTGATGTTCATTGGAATTTGAAGGGTTTACTGGAAAAATACCCTCTCTGCTTTTTAATCAGGTTTTGTGTGTATAATAAAAATCTGTTCCTGGCCTTCATTTAGAGATTTTACTTTGAATGTAAACTGAATCATTGACATACGTTTTCATTATATATATATACATGTATTTTACAGATTTGGTAATAATTCTTCAGTAATTGTCTAAGGTTTTTGTAAGCTTTGTCTACTTTGACAGGAGAAATCTTTCAGTAACAGTTTCTAAAAGAAGCTGAAGACATTTTTGACAAAAATATTACTGTTTATAAGGAAATTCTTAATTGTAACATTTTTAAGGTGGTTTCCTTGAAGACCAAAACAGAATTGTGTCTGTCATTATGATTACACCTCGGCCTCTATTACCTTGCCCCAGACTCATCCCACTAATCATATACATTTTGGTCTATACCTTTAACCTTACCTCTCCACTGTCTTCCTTGCACCGAGTCTTTTTTAATAAGGGGGTGGGGGGCGGTAAATGGAGTGATTAGGTGGCTAGGATGACCCTTGACTCTTGACAGGGATGGTATGTCCTTCTCCCTGCTTTGTCACGTCCTGTTCCGTATCCTTACCTTGCAGCACAGCATCGTAAGTTCAGAGCATGGATTGTAGAGCATGACTTCGGGAATTGAAATCCTTCTCCACTTAAAAGTTGTGTGACCTTGGATAAGAAACTTCTAAGTTTACTCGTCTGCTAAATTAGAATAAAGTGCTTAAAAAGCGTTTGGCACATAGTAACAGTATGTAATTATCAACTGCTGTTATTATCATCACTCTGACCATAGAAATTGCATTTTGATAACACTCGTGACCACCTTCTTGGTAGGTTCTTGGTGTGTTCTGTTTACCTTTGAAGCGCTGACATACATTTAAAACTGACAATTATCAAATCTGTCTACCTCCTGAGTTCTCTCCAGTATATAACTATTAGAGGCACATTTCTTCCCAGAAATCTGATGTTTTTATTTCATGTACTTTTTTTTTAAAGTTTTTTTTTTTTATTTATGCATCCAAGAACCGTGGTGTAGGCCAGAAGTGTGGGGGAGGGGTGTGTGAGAGGATTCACCAGAGACAGTGGGGAGCAGAACAGGCGGGTTCAACTACCCAGCCAGTAACCACGTCAGATACCTGAGGCTCACCCAAGCCCTGTTTGTCCCACTTCTCAACTCTCTCCTCCTGCCTGTGCATTATTGCAGTACTGGAGCACTTTTTATGTGAAACCATTGAAATATATCTAACTCATCGCTTTCACTGTTTAACTTCTTTCAATCCATTTGGTACCCTGCTTCCATTTACGTTGCTTTAAAATACAAATGATTATTGCTTTCTTGCTTGAAACCAGTTTCCTATCACCTGAAGGATAAAATTCAAACTGGACCCTTACTTCTTTAGCCAAAACTACTTTCATTTCTTGGAATTCATAAGTGTCTCACTTGGTGTATACCGAGAACTTACTTTTTGCCTTTGCCACACTCCCCAGCCCACCCTGTTTCCTTATCTCCTGGAGAAATACCTTTTAACAGAATCATTAACATGAGTCATGAATTAGTTGACTTTCTTTTATCTCTCCAGTGTTTGGCATGGTGCCAGGTAGTAGTAAGTACATGAGAGCAGCATTTCCACAGTAGGGATGAGACATACTCACTGGCATAAGTACAGGAAGTAGAAGTGATCCAGAACTTGTATAACTGTTCAGCAAGGTAATTTAATATCTATTAAACCTAAAATAATAAATGGGACTTCACTTGTATGTTTTCCTATCGTGTTTGTAGTGGTTTATTTTTATAGTATTTTACAAAAGTATTAGTCTGTGATTGAACAGGATATTTTTTAAAACTTAGTCAACCCTTACAGATGTTTTAAGAAACTCTGCATTAGAATATATTTTACCAGAAATATTTAGAAATTGACTTGGACCAGATGAATACTTCTGGAGCTGTCTAAACCTCAGAAATACCCAGTAATTTTAAAATGAATTCTAGCACATTATATGTTATTGACTTCTTAAAGCAAAAGGTCAAAGACTTACCAAAATGTATGTGAAGTCCAGCAAATAGTGTAGTTTATGTCCCGCCAGTGACACCAGTCTTATAGCACACGGACTGAGCTGCCATTTTAGTAACGCCTGGGATAGGAAAACACTTTCAGACTTCATAATATCAGCTATATATTTCTAGAGATTCATTAAATAATGATCTTAGTATTTGTTGAGGAATTTGGACAAATTTAAAGTTCTTTCTGATTGTGAAAGTTGGAAGCCTTCATACGTAGTTCGTGCTGTCACTTGAGAGTTGCCAGAGTGCATGTTGTTAGTTGTGGGCCTAATTTAATGGCCTGTCATTGGTGGTTTCTCTTAAAGAATGTCATAAATCAGACTTTTCAACAATTTTCTACTCTCTGCCTTCCTGTATGTGCCTTTCCAATAGAACCACAGAAGAACTAAAAGATCAACAAATACATTTCTCCAGACTTGCTTATTCAAAACATTTCTTTACTAAATGGTATATGCAGAAGGTTGGACACAAAATATTTACAGTGAACCATTGTTTTTTCTTGTCCTTTGACTATCTTGCTTGCCAAAAATACTAGCACTTGTTTTATAGTGAGCTAATCTTGACTTATTAATGGGGCAGGAGAGAAGATAGTTAGCATTAGAACTGAATTCATAAACTTTCCTTCATTAAAATATAAATATCTAACACAGTATTAGAATCATTTGATTTTACAATGTTCCCATTAAAGTGAACATCTGAACATTAATCACTCATTAGCTACTACAAAAGAAAGTCAGACAATTGCTAGTACAGCCTAGTAGCTTTAAAACCTCTTTTAAATGTACCTGCCTAAAGGTTTATAGTGTGGTTGTTGATGTAATCATTTCCTAAAATATGTCTAAAAATTTATATTTTCAGTAGACCTTCTGTCCAACTGCTACTTTTCAGCTTTTAATGTGAAAATCAGTGTTCCTTTACATGATCACGACTTTTTTCGGCACTGACATCTCTAGTTTATGGGATTTATTCTCTGCAAACAACAGGGTGGTTTTGGGACAAACTTAGAAATTTCCTTTCTCATGTAACAAGGAAATTCTCTCATGTACAAGGAAAAGAAGGTATTCGCAGCTCTTTGCTAACCAACAAAATGCTTCCCATTAGTTCTCATTCTTCCCATAATTTTCATAGTAATGCTCACTTGAATGCTTTAATTCAAGTAGTATATAAAGAAATTCAGTAGCACCTGAAAGAAAGGGTAATAGCAATAACTTTAAATGAAGTTTACTTCTATTCATGTTTTAAGAAGAGTGACCAAATTAATGTTAGATGTTAAAAATGGTAAGGCCACATATTGTCCACCTCAAAAATCTTGCCTTTAAAACTACTTCTGTGTAAAATTCCAATATTAAAAGTAGCATATATGCCAGTTCTCTCTTTACTAACTAGTTGCAGGGGTGGGAGCAGAGTTCAGATATGATTTTTGGGCCTCCCAGGTGGCGCAGCAGGTTGAGCACAGCCCTGTGAAACTGTCCGCAGCCTGTGCAGTGCAGGTTCCATTCCCGGCCGGCTGGGGAGCTACCCACAGGGCGCAGCAGACCTCTCCTGTCTCCCCGCTGCTCCCCTCAGCAGTGGCTTTCAGTCAGTCTGCCTGTTCTTCTCCCCACTCTGTCTCTGGGGAATCCTCTGACCCTCCACGCCTCTGGCCTGTACCCCACCTCTTGTATAAATAAATAAATCTTTTTGAAAAAATGAGTATTTTTTAAATAAATAGAAGGGACGTTATATCCACTTACATGTTTTAAGCTAAATTTGTTCTTTAAAGAAAGCTTGAAGAATGAGTGAATAACTGTGTAAAGCAAACTAGAGCTGTAGTTGCATGTGCTCTTCCTAAATATGTGGAGACGCTTCAGATTTGATATCTAAGTTAATGAGATTTGTCTTTCCTAGAAAAAAAATGACCAAAAAATAAGCATCAAGTTTAAATGTTTTAAAATTATTTGTAAACCTTCTTGGGGACGGAACAGGCTTCTACTTGTGGTTCCTTATTGTAAGGTCCCCATCCAGTTTCCTGTCTGTCTTTCAGCACAGAGTTGGCGCCAGCGTCCCACATTACCCGAGTGCTCCCAAATGCCGAGTGCTCCCAAATGCCGCGGTAGCTTTGCAAAATACTTACACTGTTGCTGAAAAACAATTATGTGGCTAGTTCTGAAAATTCTTTATCCATTTAATTGTTGATTCGCTAAGATAATTGATAAACTTGAGGATTTATTTTTACATCATAAGAAAATAAAATGGTTTCCTCATTATAGATCAGTTGGTTTTGGGTTTTGTTCTTTGCTTTTTTAATTGGTTAGTCTGAAGGTGTAGTTACTTCTTTAAAGGGTGGTGAGTGGCCATTACATTTTGATCAGTTACAGAATGAGTGACACAAAACCAAAGGCTTTAGGTAATCAAAAATTAAGTTTGTTTTCTTTCCTGTTCTAGTTACCGGGTTACTAAACTAGTGAGCATACATGATCACTTGAGAATTGGGCTTCTGGAGCGCCTGAGCAGAAAGGGAGTGTTCATACTCAGCATTACAAAAGACAACTTTCTTTTTGAAGGGGATTACTTTGGCTATTTTCCAGGTACTGGGGAAATTCCAGTTTCATTACAAGTTATTGGGATGGCTATTTATTATTCATTTCCTAAAATATGTTGATTACAGACTTGAGATTTGGTTATGTAGAACTTTATTTCACTTCAACAGTTTAAACACTTTGAACTATGTAGAAATTTACAGTGAAAAGTAAAATTGAGACTCTTGCATGAGACACTTTTTCCAGAGAACTCTAGAAACTATCCGTCTTATTGGTCAGAATATACTTAGTGGAAGAACTTTTCAAAAGCCCCGTAAGAGCAATAGGATTTTTGCATGTGTATAAGGAAAAGTTTTGTGCAAAACTTTCAGAGTAATTGTAATCATTCTTCATCTACTATTCCACTTACAGGATATTGGGTTAAGAGTGAAAATTTATAACTAGCGTTTTTACAGAGAATTAATAACTTATAAAATAGTTGCTATACGGATTCTTTCACAAAAATAGTTCTTTATGGTGGCAGTGGTTAACAGTCTAGATACATTGAATCACAGCAAAATGTCCATTTTGATTATTTAGAAGAATTCTCTTTAAAAAAATTTTCTAGTAGGTAGATGGTTTTGGAAAAAGAGTCTTCATAAAAAAAATTTCAAATATTTTTCCTTCATTCATCTTTTATTATATAGATGTATCTTGATAGTCATTAGGGCATTTACAGTAGTTATTTTCCTTCTTTATGAAACCCTCTTTATGTGTTACTTGGATTTTTATTTTTTAAATTCTAGATTCTAGTTATAGTTATATTCAGGGTACAAATCAGACCTCTTCGATCAAGCACTTTTCCACTGCTCTCTAGAACTGCTTCTGATCTTTCCACCATATAATCTCTCATTCTTTCAGCACACCTTTGTAGCTTTATATGCCAAGCTTTGTTCTAGATCCTAAGATACAAAGGTGAATACCACATGGACTCTGCTTTCGAGATAAATGCAGTATCAGTGAGTTCATGCTGTACAGTTAGCCCTGAGGAAGGAATATTAGTTCTTCCTGGAGGTGCTAAGAAAGACGTAACATTCGTACGAGGTGATGAGATTCAGTTTTAAAGAATCAGAATTTCTTACAGAGGAAGAATATTTTATGAGAAGTATATGCTAAGGCTCAGTCTTAATACAGTAAACTGAGAATACGTCTTAAGACTCCTGATTCAAATTCAAGTTCAAGAATGCTCTTACTACTTGTTGTTTGCATTTTAAATGCGTATATAAGTACGAGAAGAGAACCACAAAGCCACTTTGAGGAGCAGGCGCTTACTAGTCAGATCAGCTCACAAAATGATCGGCTTGTGCATACACAGCCATCCTTCTCGTTTTTCCCGGATCAACAGCTTTTCATACTCGTTAGTGTATGTCCTAAACCACCTGGTCAGCCAACTAGTAACTCACAAAAACTTACCATAGAGTAAATATGAAATTTAGTATGTTAATTCTTAGGTGTTGTCAATTTTGCACAACGTTAACTTGCCTGGGGATTATAAAATTTAAATATATTTAAATATTTTGTTTAAATCATTAAATAATTGAAATAATTTAAATGCACTGATTACTTTAAATTAAAATAATTTTAAATATATTTAAATGTAGAAAGATGTAGTAATGTGGTTACATTTGTCTGACTTGAAGATTTTTTACTTTCTTTTGCATTAGGGATCTTTTCCTTAAGTCTTAACTAATTTTAACATGATAATGATAAAAACTCTACAAGCTATATGACCTAGGTATGTGTTTTTTGATGAATCACATTACTTCATGTTTGGACCACGTTTTGTTGGTGTTGAATTGTTAAGATATAGTTTCCTGAAAACTTGAAGTGTTGGTATTTGTCAGTGTGAATCGGTGAAATCAATTGTATTAGCAGAAGCTAGCCCAACGTGCATGTGACCGATAGAACTCCTGAGTAGCCACAAAATAACATACGGTTTATATGATTCCTTTTCATTTTTATTATGCATTCATAATAGTCTCAGATTTTGCTAAGAAATACCACATATGTTAAGGAAGGATGGATTTTGCTCTATAGTGCAGTTTTACTGAAAGTAAGTGATGTATCAGCATAAGGACAACACATTTTGTACCATTTCCAGTCCGTATTAAATCATTCAGTAAAGCATCTTAGAGGCTAAGGTAGAATTTCCTACATCGCTGTATCTAGGCTCAGCATACATATGTCTTACGAAATTGTTTTGAAACAAACAGGAAAGTGGTATTTTTTTAATACTAGACTCTCGGAAAGAGATGCTCAAAAGCTATAATTATGATTTTTATTATTGAAATGATATTATTTAAACATTGTGTTTAGTGGCAGCCAGTTAAGTATCCAATTTTTTCTAATTGTCAAAGATATTTGTGTTTCTAAACTTGCCTTCTGTTAAAAGATTGAGTAATGAGTTGCATAAACTAATTGCAGATCAAACTGCTTATGACCAAATTTAAGAATCTGGTTTCTTCTGCCACAATGATGGTATTGAAAACTGATATTATATCACTTGAGCCATGGAATATTTTAGTAGTTTGAGTCTGTGCTAATTGTGCCTTGAAGTTTATACCAAAAGCTACAGGAACATTTATTTTAATTGGTCTTTATAGTATTTCAAGAATAGAGTGATTCCTAGAGCCGTAACATTTTAAAGATGAGGGGGGGAATTTGGTATTTTCAAGATTAAAAAGAAAAGTCTAGATGTTTCAGTGGATTTGGAATCTGTAAGGATACATATAAATAAGTGAAAACAGTTTGAAAATTATTCATGTTTGCACAACTTGGCTCTTCGAGGTGTTTGGTAAAGCCATGAATTGGGGTCTTTGGGCAGCTGCCCACCCCCCACCCCACCCCTGGCCTCTGGCGGTGCAGGCGCCTCTCTGCTTCTCCTTTTCCTAATAAACCTGCCCTTGTAAAGTACAAAAAAAACATTTTAGAGTCTTTGTGTAATTGTAATGCAGACAGTTGTGGAGCACTGTATTCTTAGTGTAATCCTGAACTGGGCAAACAGAAGGATTTGAAAACGAATGGGTAAATCGCTCTGACATCCCTTGTGCCTCCTTGACTCTCGGGTGTTGGTCCCGCCCCGTGTTGGACCAGAGGGTGCTGATGCGTGGTGGCCATACCCGGGCAGCGTGGTGTGTTCTGGCTTGCCCGACTGCCCCAGTGCTGGGTTTATAATTAAAAGGACATAGAACAAAAGGCAAAGAGAAAATGAAACTCAGAAGGAGTTTGAGATTATGAAAGGTTGAGCTAGAAAATGAGTAAAGAAAAACGGCAGAGAAGTACTGTTTCCCTTCTTTGTCCTCACACTCGAGGCTACCTTTATCTTCCTCACACATAAAGTTGTTTGCTGCTGAAAATGGCACGTAAACGACTCTGGGGCCTAGATGGCCTCCACCAAACATCAATAACGACATTGTTTTCATTACCTAAGAATTACACGATCACAAATTCAATATTAAAACTGTTCTCCTCTTTGCCTTGGGGTAGGGGACACAGCCTGTTAATTTGGACACTATTATTCCTTCCTATACTGTGGTTATTTTAGTAAACATAGATTGTAACTGAAATCACAAAACAGATCACCATAATTTATTTCCAAAAATTGAATATACTAAATTTTGGAGTTTCGTCAAAATAGCACATGGTATATGGTCATAGTTTGTTTACAGTATCAAGGTTATGGACATGAACCCAGCACGATGAATCTCTCATAACTATCATAACTGTTTAACTTAATGCAAATAAGAGGTAAGCAAGCTTTGAAAAACTTTGATTTCTCTGAGCTCTCATAACAGTGGATTTCTATTATTTTTACATGCAACTAACTCACCTCACTTTTGAGTCCTTTGCCACAGAACTCTAATAAGACAAGTATCTTCCTGTTGCAGAAAAAAATTTAAGTTATCTATGATCCATATGACTGTGTCAGTCATTGCATATCCTACTTAATGATGCTAGATGTCTAACTGATAAAGTAACATTGGGTTCATAACAAGGTAAAATTGTATGATTCAATATAAAATTATTCTATCTTGAGACTAAGATACTGTGTAAAACTATACTTCCACTGTCTGTTTTAATTTAAATCCTAATTTATTTCTTTCAAAATGGAAAATAGTGGGAGAATCAACTTACTCATAGTTTTTAATCTTGTCATGGAGAAATGTTGGATTTTCATGAATTAAAGAGGAGCTGGAAGCCAGAAAAACATGCTTCACCGGAGCTCACATAGCAGGCGTTTGTTTCCCAGGCTCACGCGTCTGTGCCCTCCCTTCTGAAAAATGGTTGACCACATGGAAGTGGAGAGGCTGCTCTTTCATCATAAGGAATTGACAGTGAAACCAATAAATACCACTTTAAAGGTTAAGCTCTGGCTAGCATGCTGTCTCAGTTCCTACTCAGGCTGATTTGCAGGTGCCTGGGATGAGTAGACAACCTGTAATTTCTACCCATCAGGTAAAAGAAGGAAAGAAAACTGAGCTGCTCTCCCAGTTAACAGTTTATTGTGGTTAAAATTAATGCAGATTTTACAGGCACAAATGTTAGTGTTTCCATTTATTCTAAATAATTGATTTGAAATTTGGGTAATGAATAGTTGGTGCATCATTTGGAAGTCTCACCAGTTCCTTATTAATGCAATAAACCATTTAAATTTTTCTCTGTGTCATTATTACAGATAACTTTGTTTCTCTTAATTTTAACATGTTTTAAGGAAAATAAATATGTGGTTACTTTTACTTTAAATGTATTTTATTTTTTGCAGTGTTTGAGCAACACCCCTCCACTTACTGAATATTTCCTCAATGATAAATATCAAGAAGAACTGAATTTTGACAATCCCTTGGGAATGAGAGGTGAAATAGCCAAATCTTATGCTGAATTGATCAAGCAGATGTGGTCTGGAAAATTTAGCTACGTCACACCAAGAGCCTTTAAGGTTAGTACAGTGAATACATTTCGGTGAGGGCTATCTCACCTGCAGAGGGAGAAATTGCTTCTCTCGGAGGAGGAACAAAAAATCATAGCTATAGGATGGAACTAGAAGGGATCATGCACAGTGAAATAAGCCAGAAAGAAAAAGGAAAATATTGGATGGTTTCACTTATAGCAGGAATAGAGGGGAACCCAGTAAGACACCAGTGTAAAAAAATAAAAACAGTTCAAACCACAGCAAAGCAAAAACAGACAATTATAAACCAGAGACATCCTGCAGGGGACGAGGCGGGAGAGGGGTCAGAGGGAGGGAGGGAGGCGCACAGGTGAGGGTGCACGGGCGCACTGGGGAAGGAAACTCTCTGGGGACGACACCTGACGGGGTGGGGGGGGAGCAAATATTGTTTAAAAATGAACAATGGTGTAAAAAATTAAAAAATACAAAATTTAAAAAATCATATTTATTACAATAGTGTGTGTCCCTCCAAAGGGACCCAGCACGTAAATAGATAAACAGTATAAATGCCAGGGCAGAGGATGGAGCAGAGAAAGAGCTTAAAATACCTAGGAAGTCGTGGGGTAGTGAGGGAAATGCTGAATAGAGGTTGAGAAGCGCAGGGATGGCACAAAAGGACTGTAGAACGGGAGCAGTGAACATTTGCAGGTTGTGTACGAATATGTTACATTTCTGAGAAAACTACGTAAATATTTTTACAAATTACAGGTTAAATCTGGCTATGTCATTGAATTCTTAATTTGAATTGTTCTGAGTTTTAGGAGTTTTTTAAATGAAACTAGTCTTCAAAACAAACATTAAATTGAATGAAAAGTAAAGTTTCCAGCCATTATTAATATTAACAAATGACTTTGATATAGCACATCTACTAGGCAACATTTAATTAACTAGTAAGTAAATAGCTAGTTAACTAGTTATTACTAGTAGGTTAACTAGTTAAGGATAAACAGGGTAAAAACAGCAAGTTAAAAAATTCCTGCATTTATCTTCTTTAACTTTCTAAACTCTTTTACTTTCTAAACAGACTAGTTCAGAAAATCAGCTCTTAGCCCTTACCCATGATTCCATTTAGTTTTATTTTACTAGATATTCTCTTTTAAATTATGTGTAAATAGACTCTAGATACCTGATTTTTTTTTTCTTTCACATTTGTTTTCAGTCCCATTAAAAAATTGTTAGTGAAGCAAAGGCTAGGAAAATTATTAGCACAGTGTTTCTGTTATCTCTGTAAAATTCATCCTCTTTTTGTACAGAGATGCTAAATAAGAGTTTAGTCATTTTTTCTAGTGACCCCAAAAATGTTAATGAATTTTAATAATGGTCCTTAGTGTTTCCCAGTCCTGTGTACAAAACTTTACCATATTTTCTCCTTGTTCTTTTCTCAAGGTTAGTATTTCTCTTCTATTTTATTGATCAGTTATTTTAAAAAGAGTTTTAAATGTGTGGTTGTGGTGATACAGCGAGAATGAAAACCAGATTTTTACGCGAGGCAATAGGAAGCCCTGGAGCTAAGATTTAAAATCATCAGTAAAAACTCTGGCAGATATAAACAGCTATTGATAACTAAAAAAAAAAACTAAGACCAAGCGATGATTAATGCATGTATGTTTGTGTGTGTTTTTAAAGGATCCCATGTGCTGGCTGTTTTGTCCCAGATAAACTTCATTGAGTGCTTACTGAGATTACAAACAAAATAGAACATTCCTACTGTGTGTGTGTGTGCGTGCACACCATATATATACTCCAACCCATTATCATTATTCATAGCAGTTATGTTCTGTGACGTCAGCGTGCTTACTGGATTGACCTAGGGGAAGTCCATATCAGATTCTGGAAATCCTCTGGTCACATTTCCACATTCCACATTCACCGGTGAATACGTCATCTTGTTATATGTGTGCTTGTATCTGAAGACACCTTGTTTAAGACATGTTGATTATCACTTCACTCCTGGCCGGCAGCACTATGACTGTGCTTGAACTAAGCTTATCTAGCACGTATTTTTCTCTAAGGCCTATCACAACCTTCTTGTGCGGAGGAACACTCACCAGTACCTCAGCATTACACTTGGGAACCATTGTCAATAGCAGAATCAGCAACAAAAAGCACAAAAAAAAAAAATGCTGGAAAGCACAGCACTGAGTAGACCACAAAAGAACACGTGTTTGGGTAGTAACAAGAAGGTGGAGTGTCTCCTTTGGTGACCCAGCTGGGAACATGTACACCAGGCAACTCGGATCTTTTCACCACTCTGCTCATAGCTACAAATGACTACAAAAGTCCTGGGGCTTACAAAGTTAATAAATAAATTGACAACGGAATCATGAATAATGAGAATCCGTGTGTGTGTGTGTGTGTGTGTGTGTGTGTGTGTGTGTGTGTGTTTGAAGTCAGTCTTATCCTTAGAACTGATTTTATAGTTTTGCTTTTTTTACAGACACAGGTAGGACGTTTTGCACCTCAGTTCTCTGGATACCAGCAACAGGACTGTCAAGAATTACTAGCTTTCCTATTAGATGGACTACATGAGGATTTGAATAGAATTAGGAAAAAACCATATATACAGTTAAAAGATGCTGATGGAAGGCCTGATAAGGTAAATGCAATGATGTTATGTCCCCATTGTTAAAATAATGCACTTCTCTTTGTAATCTTTGTCCTTTTTCCTTACAGGTGGTTGCTGAAGAAGCCTGGGAAAATCATCTAAAAAGAAATGATTCTATCATAGTAGATATATTTCATGGCCTTTTCAAATCAACCCTAGTTTGTCCTGAATGTGCTAAGATTTCAGTCACCTTTGATCCTTTTTGTTACTTGACACTTCCATTGCCTATGAAAAAGGAGCGGACCTTGGAAGTTTACTTAGTTAGAATGGATCCACTTACCAAACCTATGCAGGTAAGTAACTACTGGCTTTGCATTTGTTAATTTTATAAAAAATTTCTTGTGGAGTTTTTAATGCCTCAAGATAATTTAATATAAGAAGTTTATTTTTGTGAGAGATTTTATAAGCTTATTACCTTGGAAATTAATACAATTTTTCAAATCTTGAAAAGGTAATGATTCAAAGTATCATTTGTCATGTAAAGACAAAATTCCGAGAGATTTTCTTATCAAAGAAAAATGAGAAGATGTCTGACTTTAGAATGTTGGGGTGAATGTTAGTTTTCAAACTTAGTATTTGTTCCCTCTTTTTCAACTTGAACTTTCTTTAATGATCATTATAATTTTTTTCCTAGTGTCTATTGCAAGTGAAACTAATAATACATATTTTGATACATGATATGTTAGTATAATAGTATATTTAAATGCCTGTCATTTTTAGACATCTTAAGAACTTGCAAGAGAAATGAAAATTTAGTCAATCTAAAAATACTTGTTTCTCATCATTTAATAGTTGAAATCTTTCAGCCATTTGTAATATCTATTTTTGCTTATTCAAGAACCTCATGGTATCCTTAATATCACTTACTTTCCTGATCCCATTGCCTGCTGTTATAATTGGACCTTTTAATATTTTGTGGAACAAAGCACTGTATTTTCTTACTTATTAAACAGTTAATCCTTTTCTGACATTTGATCCTCCACCCCAATAAAATTTGTTCCTTCCTCTTCTGTCTTCTAGTTCCTTAAATTCAGTGGTATTATTTATCAAATTTTATTCTGATCTTTGATTATTTTCCTCTTTCCTCCCCTAGATCATGAGTTCTTTAAAGATAGGGACTTTGTAAATCTACTTTTCGAAGCCTCAGGACTTTAGGGTCATGCAAAAGACAGATTCAAAAATGTTATTCACCCAAATACGTATTGAACACCTACTGAATCTTTAGTTGTTTTTTTTTTTTTTTTTTTTTAAAAAAGCAGACATGATTCCTATGCTAAATGGTGTCACTTATATATGGAATATAGAGAAACAAAGGGTCAGATAAAAGCAAATCAATAAAAGACCTTAGAAATCTCCTGTAGAATTGAGGCGGGTGGGAGGAGGGGTGGCGGGGTAGGGGGCAGCACATTGGACTGGTGGAGACTGTGGGTGCTGTGATGGGTGGTGTGGTGTGGTGGCCCACACATGAAGAATGTTCTCCTGTATCTTTCAGTCATATACAGTGTTGTAAGCCCATGGTACCTCAATAAAAATAAAGATATTAGAGGTGGAGAAGTCTCAGGTCCAAGAAACAAACTACGGTTGAATGCCAAGTGCAGGTTTTTGAATTAAGAAGCCAAGGAACAATAAGGCTAAGATAAATCATTCATATGTACACTGTTGCCCAAGATGATGGAGAGAGTGTAGACAGACAGTATGAGCCAAATGCTAAGTGAATGTATGAGCAGCAGTGAGAGCGTTCTCATCTACTGAATATTTTTTCCAAAGTAAAACATTATAATTTTTTGTTTTTTAGTACAAGGTAGTTGTCCCCAAAATTGGAAACATACTTGACCTTTGTACAGCATTGTCTGCTTTGTCTGGAGTACCTGCAGATAAGGTGAGATGTTTCTGGTGTTAAGTATAGAAGTTGTTTAGTTTTTCAGTGTTGTAAAACCAGCTTAATAGAATTTTATTTCCTTTTAGATGATAGTTACTGATATATACAATCATAGATTTCACAGAATATTTGCAGTGGATGAAAACCTTAGTAGTATTATGGAACGAGATGATATTTATGTGTAAGTATAAAATTCATGGTGCAGAATATTACTGGAGAAAAAAATTCAAAGGAAGTAACATTAAAGATTTCAGAACTTAAAGTCAGTGTTTTCCTTATAGGTTTGAAATTAATATCAATAGGACAGAAGATACAGAGCATGTGATTATTCCTGTTTGCCTGAGAGAAAAATTTAGACACTCAAGTTACACCCACCATACCGGCTCCTCACTTTTTGGTCAACCTTTTCTTATGGCCGTTCCCCGAAACAATACCGAAGACAAACTGTATAACCTCCTCCTTTTGAGGATGTGGTAAGTGCTGGACAATTCTACATTAACATGTTGCAAATAAAATACTAAGACGGCCAACAACAGTGAACACGCACGGTGCTACCAGAATGTAACTGGATGCACCTGTGCTGTCTCAGCTCTGCTTATACAGGTGGCGGTTTCAAAACTTAAGCTGTGGCCTAGTCTAGTTCCTGGAGTGATCAAGTAAAACACGTTACTGAGGTCATTTCAGACCTCAGCGGCATGAAGTCTTTTAGTTGTCTTATACCAAGAGTTTATAGTGGGAAGAAAATAGCCATTTATGATATATGCACGCTGCTCTAGCAAATGTCAGATGCTTTCTTTATACACACTGCTATTGTAGAAATCATACTAACAGTTTTATTTAATAAGATAAATTTTCACGGGTGACACTGTTATAAAGCAATCCCTTTTTGTCTCCCTCAGACTTTGATAAGAATTATATATAAGGTGGCCAAGAATGCCAGCGGGCCCTTTTTTATCTTGCAAACAACATGTCTGGTTTTCTTTATGCATTCATTAACCGTGCTACCAGGCGGTGCCGTGCAGAGGGAGGGGCAGGGGCTCGGGGGACTCCCGCGGAGGGTATCTCGGGTGCTGGGGCCGGGGCCTGGGGTACGTGCATCTGAAGAGGTGTGAACATGGAGCCCTCAGTCATACACCATGTTACAAACCAGCATTGCCTCAATACAAAAAATATATATAAAATTGTAAAAATTATTTTCCACAAACTTTGACCATATAAAAGAAACATGTTAAAATGTTTTGTACAAAATGTTATTATTAATGCAATAATAGTGGTCATTGAGCAAATTCAAGGATAAACTGAAACTGTGTATACAGTTCCACTAGGTGCAAATCACTAATCATTTGTCTTTACAAAGAGCAATTAATTCCTTATTTCTACAGTTTTAACATGTTTCTCTTATATGGTCTAAGTTTGTGGAAAATAATTTTTATAATTTTAGGAATTTAGAAAACCAAAATAAGGGACCAGGAAAAAGACTAATTACAATGAAGTGAAAATCAAAATCAACAAGCGGCTATAAACTAGAGACACACTATAGGGGGGAGGAGGGAGTAGGGTCAAAACAAGGGGGGTGGGAATTGTCTGGGGACTATAACCAAGAAGAAGATGCATACGTGGTGCAAAAATGAGAAAGGATGTAAAAAATATATAAAATAAAATTTTTTAAAAAGTAAAAAAAAAAAAGGTTTTGTTTGAAAGAATGGAAAGCGTAAGTTTTTACCTTTATGGAACTGCACTTGTTTGATTTGCTGTTTTATTTAAGCCGGTATGTCAAGATATCCACTGAAACGGAAGAATCGGAAGGCTCCCTGCACTGCTGTAAGGACCAAAACATCAACGGGAACGGCCCCAACGGCGTCCACGAGGAAGGCTCGCCAAGTAAGCCCTCCCTGTTCAGTCGTGCAGGCTTCCCCTGGATTAGTGCATCGGGAGAAAAATTAAGAAGATGGGGATTAAGTAACTCATGTCTACCTGGAAGCCGGGGCACAAGTAATTTTAGTATTAACAGTTTTTGCATAGCGCGCCGGGTTTACTCACAGGCTCGTGCTGTCTGCCGCCAGGTGAGATGGAGACGGACGAGCCGGACGACGAGTCCAGCCAGGACCAGGAGCTGCCCTCCGAGAACGAGAACAGCCAGTCCGAGGACTCGGTCGGGGGCGACAACGACTCGGAGAACGGGCTGTGCACCGAGGACTCGTGCAAGGGCCAGCTCACGGGGCACAAGAAGCGATTGTTTACATTCCAGTTCAACAACTTGGGCAACACTGACATCAACTACATCAAAGACGACGTCAGGCACATAAGATTCGATGACAGGCAGCTCAGGCTAGATGGTGAGTGTTTGCACAGTGACCCACGTGAATGTGACGGCCGCTTGTCGTGTAGGGGAATTGAACAGCGTCATGAGAAATAACACTGACTTATATGTCTAAAATGTTAAATAAAAGCCTTAATTTCTATGTATACTAAAACACGATGTTGATTTAATGAGGTTGAACTAGTACTTAAGTTTTGTTTCTTTTTTTTTTTTTTTTTTAAGATTTATTTATTTATGCATACAAGAACTGGGGTGTGGGCCAGAGGTGCAGGGGGTGAGAGGACTCCCCAGAGACAGAGTGGGGAGCAGAACAGGCAGATCCACTGAAACCCACTGCTGAGGGGAGCAGCGGGGAGACAGGAGAGGTCTGCTGTGCCCTGTGGGTAGCTCCCTGGCTGGGGATCGAACTCGTGCTGCAGAGACTACAGACAGCTTCAGTGCTGAGACTTAACCCCTGCGCCACCAGGGAGGCCCTGTATATTTTTTAATTAGTAAAATATCTGTCTTGGAAACAGCACTTTGCCTTGTAATGCAAGTAGAAAATGTATTTTGGTATATACCTTAGCATTGGATCTGTTAATTTTAACATAAGGCATATTAAATTTTAAAGAAAAAAATATGTTTTCCACCTTAGAAAGATCTTTTCTTGCTTTGGATTGGGATCCTGATTTGAAAAAAAGATATTTTGATGAAAATGCTGCTGAGGTAAGTCATCACTTTCTCCTTGTCTTCTTCCCTGTGTTTGCTGAACCATTGCTCTTCTGCAAAATAATTTGTTCATTTTGCCAGTAGAATATTGCTCATACACTGGGAGTGAAAGTACTCGTTGGTTTTGAACATGCTTCCCGTTTACACTTTTTAGTCATTGGTATAAGTGTATAAATCCAGGTTATGTAGAAGTGCAGTGTAACTCTCAGCTGAAGTGAGATGTGTGATTCTTTTGAGAAAGTTTAGGAGTTTTTCATGCCTATGCACAGTAAGATGGTGTCACTAAAATGAGTTTTGTTTCATTTGTTCTCTTAACTCAAGAAATACTTCTCTTTAGGATTTTGAAAAACATGAAAGTGTGGAATATAAACCTCCTAAGAAGCCCTTTGTGAAATTAAAAGATTGCATTGAGCTTTTTACAACAAAAGAAAAGCTAGGTGCTGAGGATCCTTGGTAAGAGACAAAATTAAATACTTGTTTCTAATTGTTTTTTAGGGATTTATACTGAGGTATGTGTGACATGTTAAATATGCACTTATTTATATAATCGTCTGTTAAATGGAATGAGAATGTCCTTAAAAGTATTATTTGAATGTTACACTTTAATCTCATTACTGTACTTTTTGTAAGATCCATTTTGCTACGGGTATTTTTGATTTTAGTTGCCTTTCCCCAAGAATTTTCAGCTGTGTATATCCATTTTATGAAAAGCTTGTTTGGATAAATTGTAATATATTTTGTGGTGTTATTAATTCCAACAGAGCCCAGAAGTTTTGAAATTTTCTAGAACCCATATCTCAGCACAGTTTTATAACTCATTCATGTCTTTTTTGGCATGCTAAAATATAAATAATAATGCCCATACTTATTTTCATATTAATTTAAA
Organism: Talpa occidentalis; assembly: GCF_014898055.3. Lineage (NCBI taxonomy): Eukaryota > Metazoa > Chordata > Mammalia > Eulipotyphla > Talpidae > Talpa > Talpa occidentalis. The sequence goes on from NW_023601653.1 coordinate 84,682,846, forward strand.
ATGGTTAAATCTAAAATATATTAAATAACAAGAGTTCCTGTCAGTATGGCACAGCTAGGCATACAGTGTCATCAGTTGCTTAATGAATATCTGTGTATGGGACTTTGCAAACATTTTTCTGTCTGTTGTTGTCGTTCCCTCTGTCGAGCTTTAAATGTGTCTCTTTCTATCCAGGTATTGTCCGAACTGTAAGGAGCACCAGCAAGCCACTAAGAAGCTGGACTTGTGGTCTCTGCCCCCGGTCCTTGTGGTGCACCTCAAGCGGTTTTCCTACAGCCGCTACATGAGAGACAAGCTGGACACCTTAGTTGACTTCCCTGTCAAGTAAGTTTGGGTGGTTTCAGAAACATGGGACGACTCTAACTTTTTTTAAAACATCAGGCAGCAGTGGGCCTACGGTCAGACTGTGAGTGTATTTTTGAGTAGTTCTAACTGCTTGTGCGGGTTGGTGACCAGTTTTATTCCTTCTTAGAGATTTTTCAAAGAAAAATAGGTTTTGTTGTAAATCCTTTATAGGATCGTAGTGATTTTTGTTTTTCTTAGGAATTACTTCATCATTTTCTTAGGAATTACTTCGTCATCAGGTTTTCCTAAAGGTGCCTTTAAAAAAATAAAATGAAAAAAAGCATGTAATTGCTTAGCAGGCTGACGCGGCGGTGCAGGGCGCAGTGCCGGTTGTGTCGCCTTCGGTGTTCTCGCTGCCTTGGCAAGGGTGTGCCAGCATGTTTGTAAAGAAGCCTGGAGACAGAACCGTCCGAGTCCCCCACTTTTTTAAGCATTCACTCAACATAGCTGAAAATTCACAAGGACAAAAAGGGGACCAGTGTTCTCCTTCACATCGCCCGGGACGGGCTTCACCACGCGACACCGCGAGGCCGCCGTCCTCGCCACTCGCTCAGGGAGCTTCGGCGCTGGGCCTTCATGCCACATGTATTTGTGCGCCAGACTCACTGGATGCAGTTAGATGCTGGAAGCAGGTTCGCAGGTACTTAGATGCTTGGAAGGAAATCGAGGATGTGATACTGAAAACATTCCTTGGATTGCTCGTTCCGACTGGTGTTTATGAATTTAAAGTTAAATGTTCAGCAATTCATGACGGTAAAAAAAATTTCTCTTTAAAAAAATTGAAGCAGCACGATTTTCAAGAATACAGCATTTTGGAAATGTAATACAAGAAAAACAAGAAGTAATAAGCTAGGACCTATTGAAGATGTATTTGAAATTTGAAAACAGTAAAATCATTGCTTTTTAGTGATGTGAGCACAAACAGCGTAAGCAGTGATAGTGATAAGCTGGAATATGGTCGCGTTCCAGGTTCCTGCGTGCCAGATTATGAATAGTTGTCTGCAGTCAAAGAACGGTGTTCGCTGGGGGTATGTAGTTCATCAAAACAAGGAAGTGAAAAAAAATACGATTTAACTATATTTAAAATACTACAAAATTCCTAAGAAAGTTGTTTTTCACTAGCCTTTCATTCTTCCTTAAATAAATCTTTCCTGGAAATGACTTTTAAAGTGTAAAAAGTAAAAATTAAAGGACACAGATGGTAAATAGTGAGGAGTATTTTTCTGGCATCCTGAGAGTTGAATGCATGAAAACATTAATCTGAATAACAATGATCAATGATGATTTTTTTTTTTAAACTCAATCCCTAGGAAGAATTTTGACAAAATATTCAAATCTCAGAGGTACATATGTGATTTATTTTGCAGAGTAATTTGTTGAGTGAGATTTTATTTATATGCAGACGTAAATAATCCCTGCATTTATGGAAAGCATGTAACCTGATCTTTTTCAAACAGTGACTTGGATATGTCAGAATTCCTGATTAATCCAAATGCTGGTCCCTGCCGCTATAATTTGATCGCTGTTTCCAACCACTATGGAGGCATGGGAGGCGGACACTGTAAGTGACCGTTCATGTTTTTACTAAAATCGTGTTTGATGTACAGCATATTTATCATTTCCTTCATGGTTTTCTGGCCCATGGTGACTTAGCCAAATGTTTTTCTGAATACGTGGTTTTTTATAGATCTCCTTTTGTTCTTAAATTTATTGTATAACAACTGGGGGCATTGTCTGTATTCTTAGGAGTTTTATTAAGTCTTCTGTGTGGCTTAATACATGATCTATTTTTAAATGTCTGTGTGTTTGAAAGATACGTGTATTTGCTTTCAAATCATGTTCTTTTATTTCTAATAGTTTATGAACTGTATTCAAATCATTTATATCTCTGGTTATTCTTAATGTTCATTCTGTTTCTGAGACTTTATCAGGACTCATACTAAAGTGCTGATTTATCTGTTTCGCCTAACAGTTTTATTAGTTGTCTTGTATTAGTGGTTTCATTTATATTTATAACATACGTTCTCTAGTGTTCATTTTACTAATATCTGACATTCTTTTTTCCCCTGTCTTTTTCTTAAAATTATAAATGTTAGTCTAACTTCCTTTGAATATCACTTAACTTGCAAATTCTATGTAGATTTGTCTTATAGACCTTATTATTGTTAGATCTTTTTATTTAGTTGGAAATTTTAATTTGAGTGCAGTGGTCTCGAGTTCAGATCAACAAATTACAACCAACAGTAGGCTTCACCCATAAGGACAGTAATTTTGTTTTGTGAGGCGAGAACTACTTGGAAGGCATAGTCTATAAAAATAGTTCCACTTTTAGAAACTTTGAGAGAATATAATTGTTTGGGGGACATTTTGCAGCTTTCTCAACTATTGCGTTGTTCATACACAGGGGAAGGGGCAATTTTTTTAACTTAAAGGTAAAGACAATCTTTGAAATTTCTGCAGATTAATTAGTTGCTTTCTGCCGTTCTCTTGCTCTGACTTTTATTAAAGACTGTAAAGGATCTCCATGCTGCCAAACAGCTGTGCTGTTAGATGTGTAACCTGTCACGCCTCAGTTTCCCCAGCCTCCAGCATCAGAGTAATGCTAATGCCCTCTTGATAAGTGTGAAGTATTTATCTGTGCCTGTATTGTTCTGTGCCTGTTCACAAAGAAAAGCCAACATGAATGTTAATTACCATTATCAGTATTTTTATGCTGTGAATTAAGAAATAACTGTTTATCTCTCATGAAAAAAGTCACAAATTTCAACTTACAGGAAAAGTATTTTAGGCATCTAGATTCTAGGAAATTATTTAAAAACCTTTCATCAGTGTAATCAGGTGAATATGTAGGTGATTGTGTCATTTTAATAGATATTCCTTATTTAGATGATTATAAAGTTTTTAGGACTCTGCCCAGAAAACCATAGATTATTTCAGTCATAACAGTGAATGTTTTTTCCATTAGATACTGCTTTTGCAAAAAATAAAGATGATGGGAAATGGTACTACTTTGATGACAGCAGTGTCTCAACTGCGTCTGAAGATCAGATTGTGGTAAGTATTTCTTTTATTTCCTGAAAATCAAGGAATCATTTAGTTTTAAAGCTACCTGTGAAATACTATAGTTTATATCATAGCGATGCTAATAGCTAAGAGAAACTTGCTTTGGTTTAAAGACATGTAGAATTGTCCCCTAACTGGAAGTTTGTCTACCAAATTTCCCCACTAACAGAAGCATAATTTGCAATGTGAAAATTTTCTGGTAGTTTTCAACATGGAGTTTCTAATGAAAATTAATTTTTTTTTCTTCTAGAAAATTGGTTCAGACATTTCTAGATGCTGACTACGTCAAGTCAGAATGCTAAAATAGAAAAAGAAAATTAAATCCTCTAAGACCCTATTATAGTAAATTCTTATCAATTAAGACAAGTAATTATTTAAATTCAAAATGATAGAGATAAAGCTAATTATAGATTTTTTAGTTAATCTTATCTATTTATTAGTCTGATATTTTTTTGACGAGTAAGAGGGAGGAAGTTACATCTGTTCACACTTGGATCAGTTTTTCCCCACATCTGAATCCAAGATACTGGCCTTGTTTTTGTTTTACGTTAGAGCAGATATTTGTTATCAGATATCAATTGATGGGAGGAATGACTAGTGTGTTCTGAAAAGAAAATAAGCCCTTATTTGATAAGGGTTTGTTTTTCTATAAATTTAAGCTTTCTATAAATTTTGCTTATTGATCATGTGATATTTCCAGTACATAGATTTTCTGTTGATGTGGGGAGCACAGACTGCTTTGCTCTCTTTCCCAGTTTAAGTTACACATTCCTTGAGGACAAGCTCGCTTTTTATTTTGTAATGCTTTCAAAGTCTTCAACGAATACTGTTCTGTTTAATAAATTAATAAATTTTGATCTAATTATTGGCATAATTTTATCATTGCATGAACAAATATGAGGTGATTTTCAGTTGTTTCTCTAGAGATGTTATATTTTTATCTGTGTATGTATGAATATGTGCTCAGTATAAAACACATGTATGTGTATATATCAATTGTGTACTAATTGCTTATCTCCCTATAACACAAAACAAAGAGAAACTTGAGCTCTGTGATATATTTATAAATGTGTACATGTTTTAAATTAACTATATTTCCACCTTATATTTAGACTTCTTTTTTTAAAAGATTTATTTATTTATGCATACAAGAATTGGGGTACAGGCCAGAGGTACGGGGGGTGAAAGGATTCCACGGAGACAGGGTGGGGACCAGAACAGGCGGATCCACTGAGACACAGTGCTGAGGGGAGCAGGGGGAGACAGGGGAGGTCTGCTAGGCCTTGTGGGTAGCTCCCTGACCGGGGATGAACCTCGTGCTGCAGAGGCTGCGGACAGCTTCACAGTGCTGAGACTTACCCCCTGTGCCACCAGGGAGGACCCCATTTTTTAAAGCCTATGAGATATTTGATAACTGTTAAGCAATTCAACACATAGAAGCACAATTTAAGCACATAGGAGAACACTATTACATTTGTGTACTAACATCTCTCTGAGAATACTGTTGAAGACAAACTGGAAGGCAGTGAGGAAAAGAACAGAAATGCCATTTGCAGTCTCCAGAAGAAAGGAGGCTGTTGAGCAGCTTCAACAAGAAGAGTTTCCAGATTTAAAGTAGTTGTGATAAACATACAGATAAGGGGGAATGAGTTTATGAGCTATTTACTGGGTAGAATTAGTAAAACTTGATGAAGATTAGCCATAGATGAAGATATACAGAGAGGGAGACAATGAACATGGCTCTTACTTCATCATTCACCGAGACGGTACATCCAGGGGGGAATTTGCTGCTGACTTCGGAGATGCGTGTGTGAGAACTGGCTTAAGATGCGAATTTGAGTTGCAGCCTTAGGTAGCCGTGGGAGCCACAGGCTTGAGTGCGCTGCAGAGAGGACACAGACTGAGGAAGGCGGGTAGGCTGGGGGCAGGGCATGGTTTTTCTTAAATGCCAGGTTGAATGAGCCCACAGAAGTCAGAGAAATACTAGAAACAGATCTAAGTAAAGTGAAGTCACAGAGCCAGAGTTTTTTGATACAGGAAAGAGAACAAAGCCAAGAGATTGTCTAACTGAACTGAGAAAGGCATCCATGAAATAGCATGTCCACTGGATTTGCGTATGTTTGTAGTTACTCACCAGTAAAGGCCATTTTATGAATATGGGTGGAGCAGCAGTTAGAGCGCAGCTCACAGAGAGGTGTGCGTGAGAGCGAGGCCTGTAGGCTGCTCTGTCTGCCGGCCTGGTTAAGAGGAGGAAAGGTAGATGACAGGTAGAAGAGGAGGTAGAATGGAGAGAGATTTATGATGGGAAGAAGTATTTTTTATGCCAAAGTCCAGTAGGTAGGGCCTCGTTCAGCTGCGCAGTGGTGATTGTTGAAACACCGTCCTTCAGAAAGTTCAGCTCGGGAGCAAACGTAAAGGGAAGCAGTGAGTACCAGCTGGAGAACCTGCCTCTGCTTAGAGATGGGAGAAGGCATAGGCTTGTGTTTCACGTCAGAGTGAACAGGTTAATCCATGGTCTAGTTGCATTTATTTTTCTGTCCAAATAAAGAGAGTAAAAATGATAATTCCAGTGACCAGTGTTCCTCGATAAATTATTTAGTCAATTTTAGTAACTTCATCTGACCTTACGTGGTTTTTCTATTCTGATTTATGCCCTGTCACCATAATTGGTCACCAGATGAAACGTCGTCGTCTGTTCGATGTAATCTTGGAGACTCGCGACCGTTTTAACGCCCTGTGTTTGTCTTCACAGTCCAAGGCGGCATATGTACTGTTCTACCAGAGACAGGACACTTTCAGTGGAACTGGCTTTTTTCCTCTTGACCGAGAAACTAAAGGTGCTTCAGCTGCCACGGGCATCCCACTAGAAAGTGATGAAGATAGCAATGATAATGACAATGATCTAGAAAACGAAAACTGTATGCACACTAACTAGTGAAAGTCCTAGAAGCCATAACAGAGACTTTCCTGCTGGTGGTGTCCCTGGAGATGAAGTTAACCACCACATTAAACAAAAGTCTGAGATGGGGAGTTTCAGATAACCGAATGTACATCCTTTATCAGATTTTAACTTGTGCAGTACTTGAAGTGAAACACAATGAAAACTTTAACAGAAATTGTCTCTTAATACATTTACAGTCTTGTATTTACAAGCTAAATATATATAGGAAATCACAAATAAATCCCTTTTAAGTTTGCTGCTGTTCTGATGAATTATGTTTTCTTTAATTTTTTGGATGTGAGTTAACTGATGAAATGTTAAATTTGTGGATGTTGGTCATTTATTTTGCTCTGATGCCGCAAGAAAATATGGCTGACCTTAGTCTGGATGATCTAGTTCATGTGCACTAGGCTGCCACGTGCGCTCCTGGGATGTCTGGCCACGGGCTCCGCGTGGCAAACACCGCAGGAGTCGCCTTGGAATACCAAATTTTCAAGTCTCTCCCTGGTAATCATGTGGGCCTATTAGAAAACTGAATCATGATACAAGAACCAGTCTTGAAAACGTCTCTCCTTTTGCAGTACTGAAATCCAGAATCTTGTGTTCTTCTAACTGCTACTGTGGAAACAGGTTCTACATTTCACACTTCATCTAAATTCATTTTTCAGTTAAATGCAAGTGTTTTTACTGCAATTGGAATCTATTTCTTAGACACTCAAATTCTTTTTAACTTGCTTTAAAATGCGTATCTTTTAATCTAGTGTTGGTCCAAAATTTAAATTTTTGCTGTCTGTTTTTCTCTACCCCATTTTTGGGTAATTTGACAACTTTTAGCTCTCCCAATTATTGTAATATAAGGACAGATTTAATAGTATTCTGTATCCATAGTAATAATTACATCAAGCTTAGATGATATTTTTTTCCATATACTGGCCTTTAAATCATTAATGGACAATTGGCTTTAAAGGTAGGTCTGTTAACTTTCTTTGTGTGTTCCTGATGGAATTCACCCTAGCCTTACAGCTTTTCTCAGAAGGTAACTTGTTGTAAGAAAAGTGGCACTGCATGTCCCCAGAGTCTGAACCTGTACAGTATATAAAGCATAAAAACCTTGAATTTGATTTTAGTTCTCCACATTCAAGGATCCAGGATGCCAAAAATATGTGTGAAACATTTGAAACATTTTTCATTTGCTGCTTTTTCCCTTTGATCTAGTTGAAAGAATGTATTGTCAATTGGCATACAATACTGCCTTTAATAGAAAATCTAAATGCTGGGCACATTCACATATCGACTACCTGAGAAATTGCTTTGTGTCCCGCTGTTATTAAAGCAAAAAGTATAATGTTCTTCACTTGAACTAATCAAAATACAATAGATTATAAATTGTGTATTGTAAATAAAAGTTCACTCTGTGAGTGCACATTTTGGTAAATTATTTATTTATGTTAGCATTTAAAAGTAAAAAGAAAAAAAATGCATTTGACCAGGATAAATGAGGTATGTTGATCATGGCTTTGCTTTATACCTTGATATTAAAGCTGGTTTTTCATCCTGGTATTTTAAAAGCTGCTTGGGTTTTTTCTTTTTTCTTTTCTCTCTTTCTCTCTCTGTCTCTCTCTGTCTCTCTCTCTCTCTCTCTCTCTCTCTCTGTCTCTCTCTCTCTCTCTCCCTTTCTTTTTTTTAATGTAAACTAACCTCCTGCATGACAGAGGTTAAAATTTTGTCTGCACTTGATTTCACTTGAGTTTACATTTGAAATGTGCATGTTTATTTATACAGATTTCAATAAAGCTATTCAAGGCCTTATTTAGTCTTTTATTTCTTATGCTGAATCTTTGGATGAAAGTCCCCTATTTTATGAGTAGTTGATTGCTGGATTTTTTAGCTTGTATATAGTTACCAACAGAAGAGAAAGCATATCAAATTGAATCCTGAGGTTAAGGACATGTTTTTAAGGGTTTTTTTTTTTTTTTTTTTAGCTTAACTGGTGATCAAACAAGTGTTTCTATACCTGTGTTCTAGAGTGTAGAGAGATGCAGCAGTAGACATCATCCCTGCATGCAGAGCTTGCAGCTTTTCTGCTGTATACCAGCTAATGAATCGCATTTCCAGTTTTCTCATATTTAAGGTAACCAAAAGTAACTTTTTCTAGCCTGGATAGCGGTTTCCATTTTGCCCACGGAGACCGTTCCTTTATAACACATCGGATAAATGTCTATTCCACTAAGTGTGTTTTTAAATAGGAAATGATCTTCATAATGTAATTGAATCTGTGAAAGTCAAATGGTGTTTTCAGCTGCAAGAAAATTGTGAAAATAGTGCAAAAGGCTAATCCATACTCGAAGTAGATATTCATGGGCTATAAGGGTAATAGCAATCGATCCAGCCTAGAATTCAACTTCTAACTTTGCTGCTTAGCAATCATACCCCTTGGAACTAATTTCTCTAATCTGTTTCTTTATCTGTAAAAGAACAATAGCAGCATTTATTGAGCACTTACTGTGGACCAAGAACTGTATTAAAGTATTAGAGATACATTATTTAATCCCACAATAGCTATGAAATAAGGAGAGTTGTCACCCCCATTTTCCATGTGGAGAAACCAAGGTGCAAAGAAGTTCAGTTCACGTGATTATTACATCATAGAGCCAATGTTCTGACCTCATACATATCTCTCTCTATACTTGTAGCTATAGATACACACACCCACACACACACATATATATATATATATATTACCTTCCACTATGTTACAGTGTCTGCCTCACAAGGCTGCAAACTAAAATGAGATTTTTTTATGGGAAAATACATTGTGAACTATATGGTCTCACTGACTTCTTCGGTCTAAATAGAATGTCATCTTTAGATCTTTAATTCCAAAAATATCTTCACGTTATTATTTGAGCATTTGATAAGATGCCAGCTAAAAGAGTGACTAGCCCTTCCCTTTAAAATTAACTGATACATATTTATTATCATTTCAATTAAATTTTAAGTGTAAGGCAGTTTTTCCCTTGTTTATCTAAATCAGTTGTTCCCTTTTTTTACAATTCCCAAATGCAACCCTGAATTTCAGGACTTGTTATCTTCACCTATGATTTGGCCATAATCAATCCTTATGAAAAAGCTGCAGCCAGGTGTTTTATCTAGTTTTTCCTTATGATCTATCATGTGTTATTTTAGTACCCCTGTGTCTATCCTTGTTTTCCTAACAGCTGGATTAACATTATACAAGATATAGATTTGGGCATGTAAGCCATTGATAAAATACAAGGACAGTTTTTTCCCATCAAAAAATGTCATTTTGGTGAGGGCATCTCAAAAAATCAGCCAGGAGAATGACTACAAGAGAAAATGGGGGGCGTGTTCACCAAGATGGCGGAGGGGGAGGGATGGCAGAGGGCTCGCCAGTGGGAGCCTTGCGCCCAGAGAGTAATACTCTGGTGCTGACGCTGTCGCTGGGACGTGGTGATAGTAAGCAAGCAAGGCTGTGTTTTAAGTTACTATTTTTAAAGATTTATTTATGCATGCAAGAGCTGGGGTGCAGGCCAGAGTTGTGGGGGGGTGAGAGGACTCACCAGAGACAGAGCAGGGAGCAGAACAGGCAGACTGACTGAAATCCACTGCTGAGGAGACAGGAGAGGTCTGCTGCGCCCTGTGGGTAGCTCCCCGGCCGGGGATGAGCCCCTGCTGCAGAGGCTGCCGATAGCGTCCTGGTGCTGAGACTTACCCCTGCCAACACCAGGGAGGCCCCTTATTATTTTTAAGATTTCCTTACAGACAGTGTATTTCACTACTTCCTCCTGCCTGCAGAGCAGATGAACAGATTCTCTGGAGTTTCGTTTTTAAGGTAGAAATGTGGAGATTTCTTGTACACCTTAGTGTACAAGAACCAGAAGTCCTCTCAAATCTCAGAGAGAGAAGAAAAGGAAAATAAAATTCATGTTTGAAACCAAATGCTGGAAATTTTTGTTCTTTTTTTTTTTTTTTTACAATAAAATTTTCTTTGTTCTTTGAATAACTCACCTGAAGATTTTAGAAACAACTTGACATACTGTTGAAAGCACTGCCCGAAACTCCACATAATTCTTTTGGGTGCCATTTAACCAGCGGATTGAAAGAGAAAAGCGAGTGCTTTTATATCCTTTGGGCTTTTTTATGTATATCAGTTGCAGAGCTGTTTTGTTTCATTAGATTTTTTTCTGAGGAATATGTATAATTTTTCTGGCAAGCATTCTATGCTGGGAGGCATTTCAATTCTATGTTTTTCATTTGTTTAATTCATATTTACAGCAAGCAAAGAATTTTCAAATAACAAAAGTTTCCATTAAAGCCGGGTTAAATGTTTTCAATTTTTTATAAGCTGTGTAGGATAGATTTTAAAATACAGAGTTAAGATAAAATGTACAGGGTAAAAATTTAAATGCTGGTCAAGCCTTATTTGCACCAACGATGGGGTAAAGAAGTTTTAAACGGATAATGTAAAACAGACAGTACAAAAATTATTTTTGGCAAACATGCTCATTGGGAACCATACCTCACAGCATACCATGGTCTGATTATATCCCAGCTCTGCCCTGGGGATCCTAGGACTTGCCAAGACAGTGAAAGAGACAGACTCTAGGTTATCAAGGAAATCCAGAAAGTGGATCAACCACTTAAGGAAAATTTAAAAGTGGACATAACGTTATGAACTAAACTCTCAGAGAACCGAAGATCAATGAGTTTTGGTATTTTTTTCTTCTAGAAATGTCTGAAAAGTGATTATACAAAGTAACTTAGAATACAACTATCTAGAAATTGTTACCTGGATATGCTCTGCATGAAAACATTTCAGTGTGCACAAAATCATCTATTTTAAATGTTTAAATTGATTTTGGTAATTATTTTCTGTAGACAATTATGCATTTGGTGCCCATCTTGCTAAAAGTTTTCCCTAAAATCAGTAACTTCTAGTTTGTTCTATCCAGTTTGGTGTAACAAGACAGTTTCATTTGCTATGACGCTGGACTTAGATGCATAAAAGTCAAACAATAAATATGGAAACATCTCAGCATCTTTTCCCATAATGTGTATTGCCTCACTCAGTAACGACAAATTCTTCACATTTCCCAAACTTACTTTTGAAACTTAAATATCACTTTGCCTTCTAAGATGAGCTCCTTCAGGATTCTTAAACTTTGTAACAACTCAAGCAAGGTGCTCATTAAATGTGTTTTGTCATATTTACTTTTCTTAAATTCTATAAAGGAACATTGTATGTTAAATATTCTCTTTATTCCTCTTCTGTTTATTTGCTCGATTCTATTTATTTTATTTTTTTTTAAATAATAAATTTTATTTTTATATTCCCCCATACAACTGCTCGATTCTAGACAACGCCTGCCTGACCAGGGTGCTTCACACTTCCATCTGGCACGCTTCCTTCTGACCTTTCCCTTCTCCCTGGAAGTGGTGAAATTATTCAGTTTTGTTTACAGTGAGAACCATCCTTCACCGTATTAAAGAAGCAATTATTACATTCTGAGCTCATTAGTATTGAACCCATTGTCCCCATTTAACTAATGTCCCGCAGGAAACTCAAGACATTTAGGTCATTTTTCACCCCCTGAATTCCCTACTAGAAGCACCAGAGATGATCTTCTTTTTCTAATCATGCTGTCACGAATTCTCAAGAAGTCAAGAAGCAGTGGATGTTGGCAGGGAGGCAGAGAAAAAGAAAACCTCACGCACGTTGATGGGAATGTAAATGGGGCAGCCACCTTGGAAACAGTATGGAGGGTCCTCACAAAATTCAAACTAGAACGACCACGTGGTGCTCCCCCCTCAGGGTGTTTACCTCCCAAATGGGAAGACATTCGTTTGGAAAGGTCAGGCCCCCTCTCTTCATTGCAGCACTATTCACAATAGCCCAGAGATGGAACAACTCAAGTGTAATGATTTGACCAGGAAGGAGTGAAACACATGGTTGAATATTACTCAGTCATGAAAAAGGTGAAGCCTTGCCATTTGCTACACTGTGGGTGACCCTGGAGGAGATTATGTCTAGTGAAGTGAGTCAGTAGAGAAACAATTACTGGATAGTTTTACTCATTTCTGGAATACGCAATTGTACACATGAAACACACAAAAGCAAGCCCGTGGACTCTGACAACAGAACGGTGGTTCCCGGAGGAAGGGGCAGGTGTGGCCGGAGCAGGCAGAGGTGGCGCATGCTGCAGGCCTCAGTCTCAGGGGGTGTTGAGGGACTTCCCGGGGCCTGGACGTGGCCCGTCGGAGAAGCCCCGGGATCCGCAGGAGACACAGGCCCCAGGCAGATGGTCACCTTTGGGAGCTGTGAGTGCTCACGGCTGACCGGAGGCGGCTTGACATTTTGTGGTCATTCTGTGGTATTTCCAGGGCGATGTGCCAGGGACGCAGCTGCCAGAAATAAATGGGAATAGGAAGTGCTGGGAGGGGCGTTTGATGCAAACCGTCCCAGCACATTCCTGCTTCCCCCCCCCCCCCCCCCCCCCCCCGGCCCTGCGGTGGCGTCTCCCCTGCTCCCTGGCCTGCCGCAGTGTGGCTGCCTCGCTGACCCACTCTTGGCTGTTCTGAGGCCCAAACCCCACAGACTGGGCCAGGAAAGGAACATGAAAAATGAGAAGTGAATCACCTTTTTTTTTTTTAAGATTTTATTTATTGATGCACACACGAGCTGGGGTGCAGGCCAGAGGTGCAGGGGGTGAGAGGACTCCCCAGAGACAGAGCGGGGAGCAGAACAGGCAGACCCATGGAAATCCACTGCTGGGGGAGCAGCTGGGGACAGGCGGGGTCTGCTGCGCCATGCAGGCAGCTCCCTGGCCGGCTGGGGACGGAGCTCGTGCTGCAGAGGCTGCGGACAGCTTCACGGTGCTGAGACTTGGCCCCCGGCGCCCCCAGGGAGGCTCGAATCCCCTTTTCTAAACACAGCGCGGGCTGCTGCGCCCACAGCCTGCTCTGGAGGGGCCCCCCTCGCCGGGTCCCCTGCGGGCCCCCGAGGGGTGAGGCTGTCGCAGGCACAGAGGAATCCCAGGTTTGGTGCAATTAAACTACAGGTCAAAGCAAGGCCCGGAATTCCTAACTCCAAAACTTTGGAAAACTGGATCCACTTCTAACACGCACCCCCACCCCCACGCCCCAGAACCGGCAGAACAGGACTCAGGAGTGAGGCTTAGACTGAGGTGACTCTGGGCTCCCCACTCTGGAGGGTGTGGGGGGTCCTGGTCTCACCCCTGACGCTACAGACAGTGCCGGGACACAGGGGTGAAAGGGCTGGAGAGTTCGGGGTCCCCCTGGGAGCGAGCATGGTGGACAAGCCGCCTCTGACCTCTGACCTGCCAAACGGTCCTTTCAAGGAAACCGTGGGAACCTCACCCATTGGCAGTGGGGCACGTGCCCGTGGGGTGGCTGCAGTTTTCAGAAACAAGTTTCTGTTATTTCCAGAGGGTTTTTTCCATTTTGCAAGCGCTGGGGCTCTGCGAGCTGCCTCCTCACCATCTCGCGGCCGGCGCTGGTCTGCTCACAGGGACACCTGCCATTTCTTCTCCCGCCACCAGCCCTCGGGCCCTTGGGAGCATCTCCCTCCAGGACGGCGCGCGGCCTCGCCCGCAGACAGAAGGGCTTGTGGCCCGCAAGGAGCAGGTCGCACAGCACATGGCACCGCAGGAAAATCCCCCAGGGGGTCTCTCGAGGCCCGGGACGGCCCCCTCTGGTCTCCCCAAGATCTTGCACCGAACACAGCGTCAGCGACAGCGTCTGCCTCAGGGAGGAGGACAAGCTTGGTTCCCGCCCAGGAGGAACTCCCAGAGGGGCCGGTTTTCTCTGCAGTTCTCGCTAGAGACCGGGGGCCTGCAGCAGCTCGGAGCCCCCGGGACCTGGCCCCGGGGCGCACTTGTCCGCCTCAGCCCTGGCACACCCGCGAGGGGCCCCCCAGGAGCGTGCAACTCACACCACCTGCTCCTCGGCGGGTGACCCGGGGCCTCACTTCTTTGCCAACCTCGCTGAACACTGTGGGCCGAGCTGGCCAACAGGAGACGATCTCAGACCGTCCTAGTTCTTGACAAAGGCCGTGTTGTTACACGTGAGCTGAGTGTGAGAGAACGGAGCACCACGTTCATGCTTTACGTATGCATCTATAAAACGCCTTATAAATGCAAACGTGCAATCTATCAGTGCTGAGTCCGGTGTTGCACATTCAGTGTCCTGACGATGAATCATTCATGGGTGACGTTTGCCTTATAAAACACCATCCACGACAGCGCGCATTGGACACACAGTGCAGGAATGTGAGATTAATGTTATCTGCACAAAATCGCGACTGTCTGGAGTGAACATGGCTGAAGGAGGGTGGTAGTCGGCGGAGCTCTGCCGAGGGTCCGTTGCAAGCGAGTTTCCCTCTGAACTGCAGGCCGGGCATGGAACTCTTCAGAGTTCAAAAGGAAAGATGCTGGTGCGGGGTGACCCTGTTGCCACTTTGCTTCTGACATTGTGTCTTTTTGTTTCTGACTCAGCTCCTCTGATTAAATGAGGAAATTAGAAATTGGGATGGAAAATGTTAGCTCGTTACTGCAGATTTTTAAAAAAAATTTAAACATTGCGTCAGAAGCTAATGTTCAGTTTTGCCAGTTTGCACTCAGCCGAGGCACAGATACCCGTCAACATAACTCGTGTTTTCATTGCAAGCTGATAACTTACTTATCGGTATCAAGTGAAAAGTAAATGTGGGGGCTGGGTTATCCGTATAATTCGCATTAGGGCAGTGTCTTAAAGTGTTTTGTTTGTTTTTTTTAAAGATTTATTTATTTATTTACACAAGCACTGGGTAGAGTCAGAAGCGCGGGAGGGTGAGAGGATTCACCGGAGCCAGAGCGGGGAGCAGAGCAGGCAGAGGGACCGAAGGACACTGCTGAGGGGAGCAGCGGGTGGCAGGAGAGGTCTGCGCGCCATGTGGGACCCTCCTCCGGTGGCCGGGGAGCAGCCGGGGATCGAACTGGCGCCGCAGAGGCCGCGGGCAGCCTCGCAACCCAGCGCTCAACCGCTGCGCCCCCGGGGAGGCCCCAGTGTCTTAAAGTTTATTTAGAGTAATTTTATCCTGAGTTTTTTTTAAAGGATAGTTTTTGCTCCATCACATCTTTGTTTTAAAATTGACTCATTTAGAGTTTTTTTCCAGCCACTTGACTCAAGATCTTTCATTTACATAATCTCTGTGAGACAGACCAGCTTTACAGTCTTAGTCTGGTGAGATCAGGAAGAATTTCAAAGTGATATTTATACTTGCTTTCTACTCATTTTGTAAAAAAAAAAAAGAAGAAGAAGAAGAAGAAGAAATCAGTGTCATATACAAGTTCCTCAGAGTGGTAATATTTCTTGGCACAAGTAGTTTAGATTTTTTATAGTCCATATAATCTTAGGATCTTTTTAAAGCAATCATCTGTGCCATAACTCATGCTCTCTGGTGCATTTTAATCAGCATCTACTTATGCATAGCCTCGGTCTCACTGCCATGGAAAGACTGAAAACAGAAAGTGCCGCCGATCAGGACTCGCAGCTGTGCCGGGACGGCGTGCACTCGCTCTGCACCTGAACAGGTGATTTGCAAATCCAGGCCTCTCAGAAGCACATCTGCCGCTGCTGAGTCTGGCTGGCAGGGGACCCAGGGCTGGTGTTTGGGGCTGCAACACACCTCGACGCGGCCTTCTTGAGGCTGGCTGCTGGGTCACAGGGTAAGTACCGCCCGCCTTCTTAGCCCCGGCTCAATCTGATGGAGAAGGAGCAGGCAATGCAGCCACGTTGCCTCGGAGTCTGATTTTCTAGGGCATTTTAATTGCATGGTGCGGCCTTGGGATTCTGGGATTCTTGAAATGGACACATAATGCTTTTTCTTTATGTGTAACGTAGCTGGGGGAAAAGAAGAAGAAGACGGCTAAATCTCATTTCAAAGAGAAATGTGTCCCACCAACTGCCAATGGAGGCCTGGCCTTGATTTGCAAATTTTTAGGGATTCAGAGGACGTTCTGCCAGCAGCCAGTTTAATCACGGGGTAGGCCTGAGGAGCAGCTTTCCATCAAATACGCTCTTTTCCTGCCCAGGAACACACAGACACGGGAGCTTGTCCTTGCGAAGACACGGATACACTCGCTGGAAATCGCATTATGCACACACACCCCCCCAGAGCACCGGAGAGAACATCAGCGCTTGCAGATTTGAGTTCCGAGTCATGGGTGGTTACATGACGTGGGTGGTCTTTATGCTGCCAGACTCTTCTTCTTCTCAAAAAGGGTGCATCGTCCAAGAAAAGACATCACGGTCTGGAGTGCGCTGCTGCTCGAGGGTGCCCCTTCTCATAAGCGTTCTCACCGAGGTGTAACTAACCCACAGAAAAGTGAAGTCATGCGCTTCTCTCCCAATGAATTTTTCAAGGGTGAACACTCATGTCACAACCACTCAAATGAAAAAAAATAGAATATCACCGTCACCCACAAAGGCTCTCGCAGGCTGCTTCTTCGTCACTAGCTCCTCTTCCTTCCCCCAGGAAAGTGCTGTCCAGGCTTCTGACACCACAAATTAGCTTTTGCACCTCCCTGAACCTGACGCCAAGGGAGCCAGTCATGCACATCCTTTTGATTCTGACTTTTCACTCACTGTCTGTCTGCAGAATTTATTCATGTTCACGCATCTCGCAAAAAATTCCATTGTATGAATATACAATTTATTTTCCCCTTTGAAAAATAGAGTGTATTGGATTAAATAACTGTAGCCTTCCCTTGGTCTGAAGTTTATAACTGAATCATCAGTCAGAGAGTCGTGTTCTGATGTACAGGTTACCTCATTACCTTGTGCTAAGATGTAAAATGGCATTTAATACAAACTCAGATTCCTGAGAAAGCAGGATATGCCTCCTTGAAAATGGAGAGGCTTGGGCATAACACACATCAAGATGAGTCTGTGTGTGTTTTGTCACACTCTCTATGAAACGCTTTAATACAGCACTGCGCACTGCACACTCTGCTGGACACTTTTAATTTTTACACCAATCTCTATGATATTATAATTCCGTTTTTATAGATGAGGAGATTGTATCCCGGGAAGTTTAATTTTGCTGTCGGTTTTTATAGACCTTCTAAGTGATGGAACCGAGAACCTCGAAGACTTCATCCTATTTTTTCTACTCTGTCATCTGAAACATCCCTAGGGCATGACACATGCATGCGAGCGGCTTGTATCTGGCAAGGGCTGGAGCTACTACAGGGCAAAGAAGACAAATGAGAATTTTAATGCAGTGGAGAGAGACTGTAATGGGGCTCTGGGAACGTTTGGTGCCGGAGAGGGAATGTCCATGTCAGCGAGACCGGGGAGGGGCCGGGGGAGGGGAGGGAGCTGTCGGATGGACCCGGACAGGGATGGCAGGGGTGGGGGGCGGGTGGACGGAAGGATGAGGTGGGGGTGAGGCTAGAGTTGACGCCCAGGGGCCTCCCTGGGGGCGCAGGGGCTAAGTCTCAGCACTAGGAAGCGAAGGGCAGCCGCTGCAGCACGAGTTCCATCCCCGGCCAGGGAGCTCCTGCCTCCCCGCTGCTCCCCTGGCAGTGGATTTCAGGGGCTCTGCCTGCCCTGCTCCCCACTCTGTCTCTGGGGAATCCCTCACCTTCCCCCTGCACCTCTGGCCTGCACCCCAGCTCTTGTGTGCATCAATAAATATTTTTTTATTTAAAAAGAAGAAAGAGGGAAGAAGTAAATCAAACATCACTCAGGGCCTCCGTCCGCCCCTGTCAGCGACCAGCTGTCCTCAGTGACTCACGGGCCCCCTGGCTGGTGTTCCCAGCTTATGACCCGTTTCCCTCCAGACGTTCCTTCTGCAGACTGTGAAACTTCCGCTTCCCCGAGTGTCTCATGTGCCTTTTCCTCCGCGCCAAGCCTGAAAAGCGTCCTGGCCCCTCGGCCTGCTCTGTGGGGTTCGCCTTGTTCCTGACCGGCTGGCGTCAGAAGAGGCCCTGCCGGGGCCCTGGCTGCTCTGGGCTCACCTGCTGCTCCTAGCGTGCGGGGCTGGCTTGCTGGGACCACGAACTTTTTTTTTTGTCTGCCCCCAGCAAGCATTTCAAGGCAGTCGGGGGGCAGCTGGGCTGCTCTGCCACGCACTGGCTGCGGGCAGCTGAGGGCTGACAACTCTTTCAGGGGGGAACTTGGGATCCCCGAAAACGTGTCACCAAAATCAAGCCCATCCTCAAACAGATCGTGGGGGGAAACAGTCCGTTGTAGACTCTGAGTCTGCAGGGACTTTCTGCTCATTGGCACTTGAACATGTGCCCCCGACGACTCTGAAAAAGTGTCACTGAGCCCGCGTTGTTTCCACACAGAGCGCTGGGAAGGCGGCGTCTTCTCTCTCTTGGCTGCATGTATTTATTAGACCAATGCCGCGCTTTTCCTCCAAAGCCTTTTTTTACTGTCATTTGGAGGATTTATTCCACCATCCTGACTCAGGCAAAAGCCCTGCGGCTTCCTAACCCAGGGGGCGGTGGCGCGTGCTTTGGCGTGGCGGTGGTTGGGCTAAAGATCAGGCTGGATTGTGGAGGGAAAAAACATGACCTCTTTGTTGCACTTACCTGGTAAAATTTAAGTAAGTGAGGGGCAACGAAGACACAGAAGCTTAACAGCGAAGCTGACCTTGCAGAAGGCCGAGGACAGAAGGTGCTGGTGCATCTGTGCGCGCAGGCCACAGAGCTGCCGGCAGGACTCGCAGAGGGTGGGCCCCGGTGTTGGGGCTGCCCCTGCCGGCTCTGTGACTCTGCCCAAGTCCTAAGGACACGTGTCCTCCCCTTCATGCGGCTGCCATGAGGACCGCCTGTCATGCAGGGAGAGCCCGTGGTAAACAAGGATGCGCCATCACCAAATCAAGCAGCAGAAGCCCGCAGGGATGCGGTTGTTGCTGCTGAGGGTAACGGGACATGGCCCGCCAGGAAGGCAGATTCTATTTTTTTTAAAGATTTATTTATGGGGGCCTCCCTGGTGGCACAAGGGGTTGAGCACCGCACTATGAAGCTGTCCGCAGCCTCTGCAGCACGAGTTCCATCCCCGGCCAGGGAGCAGCCCACATGGCGCAGCAGACCTCTCCTGCCGCCCGCTGCTCCCCTCAGCAGTGATTTCGGTCCTTCTGCCTGTCCTGCTCCCCACTCTGTCTCTGGTGAATCCTCTCACCCTCCCACACCTCTGGCCTGTACCCCAGTGCTTGTTTAAATAATAAATAAATCTTTTTAAAGGTATACAAAAGAGTCTATGACTATACAAGAACAAAATCTGTGCATTATTAACCAAAACAGGGAATTTAGGAGAAGCCAGTTTTGTAAAAAAGGTGCCTTGCTTTGTATTGGAATTTTTAAAAATACACAGAGCCGATGGCACGTCCAAAGGGGAATGTCCAGGGTCTGTTCTTCAAAAAGAACTCAGAAAAACCAGAGGACTTGGGGTGGCCGGCACGAAGAAGATGCTCTATGATCGACGCAAAGTTCTTAAGGGGACAGGAGGAAAAGAGAAGAGAATCTAGGGGGTAAACATTTCTTCCGTGGCCGAAGAGCAATCAGAAAATGGGGCATTTCAGAAGAATGAAGTGTCCTAGCGCAGTTCCCAGGAGGAGGGAGAGTTTCACGGGAGGCGCCGCGGTCCGTAAGGCAAGTCGCGCAGAACGAACAGTGCGTGACCTGACAGGGAGCGGCATCTGGTGAGAGTCAGGCCATGAGAAGATCATTGACCATTTTGAAAGGGGTAGACCCAGAGAATGGCTTGAAGGAGGTGGTGGGGGGAGGCGGGGGGTGGTTGGGGGGAGAATGAGAGACACCACAGCTTGAAGCTTGAAAGAACCAGGTCCCAGTATAAGGACGCCGAGGCCGCAGGGTGTGCTGGCAGGACCCCAGCGGGGGCTAATACAGCAATGTGTACAATTTAGGCATCGACATCAGAACTACCAGGAAGCAAAGAGAAATGAATGCTGGCAATTTGATAAGATGGTGGTGTAAGAGGGTTTTGATATTCCTGCTACCGTTGCATTTTTTTTCTCATCACTGGCTTCTCCTAACCTCCCTGTCAAGTCTCTGATCCGGCAATTCAACCACTTGTAAGAGAAAAGGTTCATCCAGGGTCAGCCATGTCACCGGGGGTCACAGACGTCACCTGTTGCTGCCATGACCGCAGGCAAAGCATCCAATTCTTGGTCCAGATTCTACATTGTATTCACTGATGTCAAGAATAATTCTTGGTTGCGTCTCAAGTGTCCCTCTGAAGACTTGAGCATCGACGCCGGCACACGTGCTGTGCGATCCAGAGTTTACACAATGGGCAGGCATTGTTATCATCAAGATTTTAAAATTTGAAGAGAACAATTTCATCAGCGTTGCAGCGGGGATGCTCTCCACAAATACTTCCCGAGCGAGGGAAGCTGCCATTTGGGGGAGCCGCAAGGTGCAGGCCGGGGACGGCCTCACGGCCATCAGACGTGCCCCGACCTCTCTGCGGGGACAGCCTATCCACTGTCCATCTCCCGGTTCCTATTTTATTTTCCTTTGCCTTAATTCCTGTTTTGATAACCTTTTAAATGTCTCTGCTCCTCTATGAGTCAAGACAATAATCATAGAACTAAACTATTTATTAAGCGCTAACATGCCTGTTGCTAAGACGGCGGCAGCACGAAGTGTGAGGGCCTTTCCCGGGGAGCTTGCGGCAGGGCAGGGAGAAGGAGACACTGCGCCATCATCTGGTTCGTGGCACTCCCCAGAAGGGAAGCGCGTGGCTCTGACAAACTTAGTGTCCTTCTTTCTAAACAAATCATCCATCTGAAAGGAAGGTCCCAATCAATAGGATGCTCCGGAGATAGATGAAGGGGAAACAGGCCTCAAGCGTCCACAGATTTCTCAGGAGAGATCAAGTCACTCCCGAAATACAGATGAAGTTCAAGCTGCAGAGTCAGAAAAGGAACAAAAAACAAAACTGATTTGGGCTCCTGATTCTCATGGGCTGGAGGATCCTTTAATGGGTGAATGAGTTTCTTTGAGCCCAGGTTTCCTCGTCTGTAAAACAGAAACAGTAATTCACAGGATTTTTTGCAAAGGTTTCATCAAATGAGACGGTGAATGTGTTCAGTACAGAGCTTCTCACACGGCTGTTCCCTCAGTGAGGCCTACGCTCTCTCTCCAGCCTTACAGGACGACGTACGAGACAGCCAGCTGGAAGCTACTACCATGGAACACCTCTTTCCGCTTTTCCTTTCTTCAGCTGACGTGGCGGGAGACGCCCCGCAGCTCCACGGCCGGGCAGGAGCTGTCCGGTCAGGCCGCTGGACACAGATGCGCGGCACTGAGCAGGGCGAGCCGGGGCAGCCGGGAGGATGAGTTACGTGGGCCCATTTGTTGCAAGAGCGCAGGCTGAGAAGCGGGCAGGCCGGCAGAGGAGCAGACGACGCTGAGGCCGTGGGGAAAAGTCCAGACAAGGAGGCGGCACTTGATATCCAAAAGCAGATTAACAAACCACAGATGCATTCATCCTCAGGCGGGGGACTCACTTCGGGAAGGCCCGGCCAGAGGAACTGGCTGTTCAGCCAGGTAGGCAGACCACACTCCTACGTGGGGGACATGACAGCAGACACTATGCCGAGCTCCAGGCAGGTGGGAGGAGCTGGGGCCGGGACTTGGGAACGAAGTCTCAATCTGAGGAGGAGTCTGGAATAATTCCTTTTTTCCCCCAATATTTTATTTATTTTTGCGTAGAAGAACTGGAGCGCAGGCCAGAGGATTCCCCAGAGACAGAGCGGGGAGCAGGACAGGCGGATCTACTGAAATCCACTGTTAGGGGAGCACAGGGGAGGCAGGAGAGGCCTGCTGTGCCCTGCGGGTCACTCCCTGGCCAGGGATCGCGCTCAGGGGAGTGTGCTGAGACTTGACCCCTAGGCCACCGGGGAGGTCCCGGAGTCTGAAATACGTCTAAAGAACCAAGACACCAGACAGGTTACAAGTCAAGGCCTCCAATACAGAGCAACACAATGATCTAACCCCTGGAAATGACAGTAGAAACAGGGCTTCCTGACGTCCGTGCTGGTGACGTGTTGGTTTGGGTCACTCTTTGCTGGGGCGGTGGCTGCCCTGTATGGCAAGATGTTCAGCATCAGCTCTGGCCTCTATGCCACGGTGCCGCTCGTATCCCCTTTTCAGGATGTGACCATCTAAAATGTCTCCAGATAGTGCTCCAAACAATGCTGTCTCCAGAGCAGAGAGGCTTAGCTAAGGCAGGGGTAGGTGGGGTCACCCCCAGGTGAGCACTGCTGGGCTGGAGCAAACCTGGCGACAGAGAACTCTCCAGGAGTGGGGGCTGGGGTCGGAGGCCTTCAGGGGTGAACTAGCAGAGCTAGTGTTAGAGATGGCCAGGAGGACCATCCCACAGAGCTTCCTGGGAACATTCCAGACCGTTGCATCATTTCCAGGGAGCCTGGCCTGCCTCTCTGCTCCCAGCAGGCTCCAGCGTCAGGATTACCCCTGAGCTCTGGGAACCTCTTTGCCCTAGATACGCAGAGCCTTTGGCCCATCCCTGAGCAGGGAGACAGCTCCCTGCCTGAGGGTTCCTCACTGCACCTGCTCGCCCCGCCCGGGGCACTGTCCTATTGACCTCTCCTGCATCCCTACTCCCCTGTTGTACCGGTTCCTCCTGGGAACACATCCTCGAAAAATCCCTCCTGTGGGTCTGCTCCCAGGGAACCCGCTTAGTACAGTCAGCGAGGCTGCGGCCAGGGGAGAGTCAGGAGCGAGAAACACGATCAGGCGAGCTGCTCTGAATCAAGACTATGGACACCACGTCTGGCCCGAGCCCCCGCGGCGTGGCTTCCAGCGGAGACGTGGCAGTGAGGGTTGTGGCTGAAAGGAGCTGAGGACACGGGGCCGCTGGGCTTAGTCTCGGGAACTGGCTGAAACGAAGACTACAGCACGAGGGCCTAAGGTGGTTTAAATGCAGCAGAACTAGTTGCCAGAAGCACCTCTGGAATCACCTGTTGTTCACTGTCAGCATCTCCAGAGAACTGTCCCGGCACAGGGAGGAGGGCTCTGGGCTCCTCTGGACTCTGACAATGCTGCGGGGTGTTCCCACCTCTGCCTCTCTACCCCAGATGTGTTCTGCCTGCGCCTCCTCTGGCTGGTGAAGTCTGAGCGTGGCTAGACCTGGGGACACCTATCCGGGTGCTGGGCTTCGGCTTTTAATAGCAGAATTATTTCTCCAACAGTGGATTGACACAGCGATGAAGGGGAAGGATCTGCTGGGAGAAGGTTTGTAGGAAACAGGGAATCTGTGTTACAAACCTCTTCCTCCGCCGTCCTCTGCTGCTCCTTCCCTGTGAGCTGCCATTGCGCGCGGCGGGACCAACGCGGGTGGAATTAACCACTTCATGCTCTGAAAGCAGCTACTTGTAAGCACAGAAAGTAAAGTGTTAAAGGAAAAGAATTTTCGAGAGCAACCCTAAGAAACACAGAAGCGACTTATTCTTCCGGGTAGGAACCGTTCTGCAAAGAGGAAATTATAGGTTCTCTACTCACAATTTGTCTTTTTGTAATAATTGCTTATTCCTCAAAGGAATCATCCATGTTATTCAGTCAGTATGGAATTGAGACCAATCAGTGAGTTGTGATTTTTAACTCTGGAAATTAAAGCTTCGGGGACTCTCTGGGAATATGTTTTCAGAAACCTCTAGACACTCTGTACCAAGCAGCCTTAAAGAGTCGTTTCAGCACTAGGTAAAATTCTTTGAAAAATGAAACTGTAAAAAGGTCAGGGAAAAAAACTCACAGACAGGGAATCAGTGATGTCAAAGGAAGAAATAACAGAATGAGATTAGAATAAATTTAACATGAAATCCACGATGGCTATGAATTCTGAGATTAACAGTTTCAATTTTCAAACAAAAACATTAAATTAAATTAAAAATACTTGAAAAACAATTACCGATGAAAAGTGGCTCACACGGTATTTACTAACATATTTGCAAATAAAATTTCTAAAGAATTCACTCAACAACCAGATAGCCACACACTGTCTCAGCACAAACGCCCGTGATTTGGGCCATCTGCCCCCCTCCCACGGATGGCACAGGCCAGCCACCCTCAGCCGAGCTGTCTGAACCAGGGCAAGGC
This sequence comes from Talpa occidentalis, assembly GCF_014898055.3. NCBI lineage: Eukaryota > Metazoa > Chordata > Mammalia > Eulipotyphla > Talpidae > Talpa > Talpa occidentalis. Next base: position 84,707,368 of record NW_023601653.1, read on the forward strand.
CAGCGCCAAGGCCGGCGGGGCTGCTGTGTTCACTGACATGGGGTGGGGCTGGAAGAAACAGACACGGCCTTTGCCATCTACGTTGGATTAATTAAACCACTTCGATTCTCTCTTTAGAAATCTGAAGGGCGCACGTAACAGGCAGGTGTTTGGTCGGCGAGGTGGTGACAGGGAGCTCAAAAGACAGAGAACGAAGAAGAGCAGTAAAGGCCACAGGGAGCCGAGGGCAGAGGAAGGAGGCTCTAGTATCTAGATTCTGTTTCTGAGAAGCTTGACGGAGAGTCGAGAATGAGTGATGGGTTGGCAGAAGCAGGAGAAACGCCAGCAGCAGAGACTTCCCGTCGCGTGTGGGTGATTCGCAAGCACGCGAGGAGGCAGAAGGAAGCCAACACGCATCTGCTGTGAGCTGAAGCACGCAGGACGCCAAAGGGCCTTATAATTCCCTCACGACCTTCTCTCTGTGCGGCCAAACTGTCCCTTGATTTCCAAGGGACCTTATTTTGTGGCTGGAATTTCTTATTCTCACATTTCTTATTTCTTTGATCTCCTACTGTTTGAGCTATTTATTTATTTAAAGACTCATTTATTTATTTATTTATTTATTTATTTATTTATTTATTTATACAAGCACTGGGTACAGTCAGAAGCGCGGGAGGGCGAGAGAATTCACAGGAGCCAGAGTGGGGAGCAGAACAGGCCAAGGACCAAAGTACACTGCTGAGGGGAGCCGCGGGCGGCAGGAGAGGTCTGCGCGCCATCCCCCTCCGGTGGCCGGGGATCGAACTGGCGCTGCAGAGGCTGTGGGCAGCTTTGCAGCTCAGTGCTCAACCCCTGCGCCACCGGGGAGGCCCTGTTTGATCTATTTAAAAAGAAATGAACCAGTGCATGATGTGAAGGAGTTTGCACTTTAACCTGGAAACAAAAAAAAATCATATTCATATTTTCATTTCAGATCGAGGACTCTGAGAACAGGGTGGAAAATAAATTGACATGAACTATGCTTTGGACGTGGTTGTAAACCAGCTGCGAGAGGACGATGGCTCGGGCCAGGCCAGCGAGGCTGGAGAAAGGGCAGGAAATGGAAAGTCGCGAAGAGGTGGACTGAACGGAGTGACTCTGCTGAGGGGGAGCGGAGGAGGCAGCAGGAACCGTGAAGTCTGGGTCTGTTTCCTTCCCTGGGTGTGGGTCTTCCGCTGGGAAAGGTGATCCACAGAGAGGACCTGCTCCGTGGGGGAAGGTGTGAGGTCCCCATGACACTTCATGGCAGAGACTTCCGTGGGCAGAGGCCACGTCACGTCTGCACCTCACACGAACGCCCTGGAGCTGCTGCCGTGTACACACGGGTTGATAGCAAGGCCCAGAGACCTCCAGGCAACAACTGCTGGCTTTATTCCCGTAACACCAAGTCCAGGAATGTGCTTAGACTAGGCTGTGTTACCCTGGAGCGCCCGAAATGAAGCATTTCCTCCCGTCTGACTGACCTCTGTATTGCACCGTAGCATCTTAATTGTGTTATAATCAAAAAGCCAGTGTGAGTGATGCTTACAAAGAGTTGCCCTTTTCTGCAGCTTACGTGGTCCACACGCAGTGTGTGCCCGGCATGGCGCTCCCCGGCATCATCTCACTGAAGCTTAGAACTACGCCCGCAAGGAAGGCACCTGCATTTTCTTCATTTAAAGAAGTGGAAAATGAAAATTAGAGACGTTAAGTCATTTGCTGGAGTCATCCAGGTTGCAACTCACAGGCCTGAGATTCAAATTTAGGGCTTCGTGACTCCAGATCCTGAGACTTTACCAGATGATCACACTGTGAAAGCATGACTTGTGGGAACAACAGCTTAAGTTACAGACTGGATGTAGAGGGCACTACAATTCTGCGTGTCCTTTCTTGAGGTACTTGAGAACAGTATCTATTTGGGTATTTGGTTTTTGCTATTAATGAGAAATGATTCTGTCTCACAGAAAGAGAGCGCCTGATGTTAGCTGATTTCTTACGTTGGAGAATCAAAGATTATTTTTTATTTCTGATAACTTGTTTGATGTTGACATAAAGCCCCACCTTGCTTCTGGGACAATGAAATCTCTGGGCACATCTATGTAAGAGACCGATTCTTGAAAGAAATTTAAATACTGGACATAGGTAACTGCTGCAGTTACGAAGAAATTGACTTTTCAAATCATAATTAAGTACATTTCTGATTCATGAATTCCAGGTGCATTCCTCGATTACAAAGGGAAGAGATGCAAAATGCTCTCTGGAAAAGGATGTTGAGTCAGCCATGCCAGTTACTGATAATTTAAAAAAATCAAAGAAAAATTGGCTACATGGGAAAAGCATTGGTGAGAATTTGATCCTAGATTACCGAACCAATTAGAAAAAAAATTTCAAAAGCTCCCTGAGACCTCACGAATCATGTCTGCCACGTATTCCACTTCAGCTTGCTTCGCCTCAAGAGTCTACGGCTTTTATTGCACAAAGCTTGTGCCATACGAGGTGATAGTCACAAATTTTCCCGAAGGTGTAAAATGGGCAGAAATGATCTTTCTACCACCTCCCCGACTGTCACCTCCCCTGTCACCGTCATCCACCCTGGTTTACTCATTGGAGCAAGAGGAAAAGAAATTATTTTTTTTTACAACATATTTGCAAGATCTTATTTCCCAGCCCAAGCTGCTGCCCGCAACAATCCCAAGTCCTCCTGGATCCTGGAAAGGGGTCACGGCTCCGCTGTCCGCAGGTGTCCACCCACGTCTTCACCTCCCCCCCGGGCCTGGCTCAGGGTTCTCCCTCGCTCCGCTTCCTACTGGGTAGCTCGGGAGGCAAAAGCAGAGGGACCTGGATCCTGCAGAAGCTGGTGTGTGCGTGTGTGTTTCTGCTCAGCTTTGAGTCCTTGGGGTCTGAGTCACAGAGTGAGGTCTTTTTCACTGTTCCTTATTTGAGCATCAAAACTCTGCTTTTAGCAGAGGTTTTATTCATTGACAACTAGTCACTGGCCATGGACAACGAATGGCCACCGGCCATGGACAACGAATGGCCACCGGCCATGGACAACAACTGGTCACCGGCCATGGACAACGAGTGGCCACCGGCCATGGACAACGACTGGTCACCGGCCATGGACAACGAGTGGTCACCGGCCATGGACAACGAGTGGTCACGGGCCATGGACAACGACTGGTCACCGGCCATGGACAACGAGTGGTCACCGGCCATGGACAACGACTGGTCACCGGCCATGGACAACGAGTGGTCACCGGCCATGGACAACGAGTGGCCACCGGCCATGGACAACGAGTGGTCACGGGCCATGGACAACGACTGGTCACCGGCCATGGACAACGAGTGGTCACCGGCCATGGACAACGAGTGGTCACCGGCCATGGACAACGAGTGGTCACGGGCCATGGACAACGAGTGGCCACCGGCCATGGACAACGACTGGTCACCGGCCATGGACAACGACTGGTCACGGGCCATGGACAACGAGTGGCCACCGGCCATGGACAACGAGTGGTCACGGGCCATGGACAACGAGTGGCCACCGGCCATGGACAACGAGTGGTCACCGGCCATGGACAACGAGTGGCCACCGGCCATGGACAACGAGTGGTCACGGGCCATGGACAACGACTGGTCACCGGCCATGGACAACGAGTGGTCACCGGCCATGGACAACGACTGGTCACCGGCCATGGACAACGACTGGTCACGGGCCATGGACAACGAGTGGCCACCGGCCATGGACAACGAGTGGCCACCGGCCATGGACAACGACTGGTCACCGGCCATGGACAACGACTGGCCACTGGCCATCACAACGAGTGGCCACTCGCCATCCGCAGCATGCCCAGTGCTGTGGTCGTTGCTGGCTCCCCCGCCAGGAACGAGGCAGGAAGCAGCAGCCACCCCGGCCTCGGGGACGCGCCGGTCTGGCCGGCGGGGGGTCGCGGCGAGCAGGGCCGCAGCAGGAAAGCAAGTGTCCAGGGGTCGGCGTGGACTTGGGGCGACCGGCCCAGAGGGACCAGGCACAGGCCACACCCCAAAGCAGCGACCTGAGGCGCTGACGCGCGCCCCGACTCGGCACACCTGGGAGCAACGCCAGGCAGCGGCCGGGCGCCCGCCCAGCACCGTCCAGCCCACAGGAGGCCACGGCGGCCGGACGCCCCGCGACGCCCCGCCCCGAGGCTGGGGAGGTGCCCGCCCCGCCCCGGAAGTGGCCCTGCCCCGAGCGCGGCCCCCGCCCCGGAAGTGAGCCTGCCCCGAGCGCGGCCCCGCCCCCGCCCGCCGGCCCCGCCCCCGAGCTCGCAGCCCGGGTTGGCCGCGGCGGGGGCGGTGGCCGCGGCGCCCGGAAGCGCCGCTGACGTGTCCGGGCGCGCCGGGGATTGTGGGCGACTCGGCAAATGGCGTCGGCGAGGCCGGGGGGCCCGGGAGCCTGCGCTGAGCCTCCGCCAGCTCGGCCGGCCCGCGGGCGCGCAGCGGCTCGCACCTGCCCGCGTTCGGCGCCGCGGCCGGAGCCGGGGCCCGCGGGCGGGGGCGGGGGCGCCGCGGCGCGGCGCGGGGCGCGGGGCCGCGCGGAGGGGGCCGCGCCCGGGGCTCGCGCCGCCGAGGCTGGGCCGAGAGCGGGGGACCATGTCCGGCCCCCACAGCCCCGAGGCGGTGAAGAAGCTGCTGGAGAACATGCAGAGCGACCTGCGGGCCCTGTCCCTGGAGTGCAGGAAGAAGTTCCCGCCCGTCAAGGAGGTGGGCCCGGGCCGGGGCGCGGGGGGACGCGGGGGGCCGGGGGACCCGGGGGTCGCGGGGGCCCGGGGCGCGCCCGCCCCCCAGCCGGCCTGGTTTTCGTTTCGGCCTCAGCTCTCGGGGTCCCGAGCCGGCGGGCGGTCCGCGGGCCTGTCCGGGCGCCGCGCGCGGTGTCCCCCTCGGCCCGGTCCCTTCGGGGTCGGGGTCGCCTTCCCCGGCCCCCCGAGCTCGGGGCCGGCCGAGCCGGAGCACAGGCGCTGGGGCTCGCGGCTCGGGGCGCGCTGTCCCGCTGCGGGGGGACCTGCGCGCGGGGAGCGGAGCCGTCCCCTGCCGCCCAGGCCCCTGCCGCGTCGGGGCCGGTCGTCTGGGGCCGCCGGCGGGCGCCGGCACTGGGGGTCTCGGCGGGCGCGTCTGGCTCTGGGCGCTGCGGCCCGGGTGGGCCGCCTGGCCCCGGCGCCTCGGCCTCTTCGGCCGCCCCTGGACTGCAGGGGACGCGGCCGCAGCCAGAGGGTGTGGGGCCCCAGGTAGTGAGCCCAGTGGGGTCTGGAGTCCTTCCTGGATTGACATTTTGGCATTTGCTTTATCTTGCAAGTTTTATAAAAAGCTGCTCAACTTCTGCTGTCTCGGAAGTGTGCGGTGCCCCAGGGACAAGCAGTTGCCGGGTCCCGTCTGCTGCAGTCCGGAGGCTGCTGCTTTCCCGCAGAGCTCGCCGAGGAATTCGGAGTTATTTTCATACTTACTTAAATGACTTGCCTTCACTGTCAGGAAAGATTCTGTGATGAGAACTTGCCCTATGAAGTTTGGATTTGATGCTTCCAAAAAGAACCTGCTCTGCCAACACTTTTGTCTCCTCAGTTGTCAGCGGACTCCACCTGCCGTTCTTTAGCAGAAGAGCAGGTGTCACCTGGCGGGGGAAAGCACAGGCTTTGCCTTGGGAAGGTGGCGGTTAGGCTTTTTCTCAGCCACTCAGTAGTTGGTGCTGATGCTGTGAGGGTTCCCCAGCCTCTGTCATGAGGAGGTGGCTGGATTGCCTCGAGAAGGGCTGTAGGAGAAACAGTCGTCTGTGGGGACAGTGAGAGCTTGCAAGTATATTAGGATTGAGACTCCGTGTGACGTCCAGATGGCGTCGGCCAGCAGGTGTTTGGAAAGGATAGTGTGGCCCTAAGAGAGGGAGGTCTCGGAGGATCAGTTTATATAATAACCATACAAGTAGCTAAGATACACCAGGAATAATATAAAGTAAGAAGATCAGGACTGAAGAGGGAATTTTTTTTTAAGGTTTTTTCCCCCCTAAGTGAGACAACATTGGTTTCCAACTCCGGATCTGACTGGGAGGCACAGGGTCTCTCCCGCATGTGGGTGGCTATGCCGCCCGCCGGGCGCGGGGAATAGCGGGCAGGAGGGGAGAGTCAGCTGGGCAGCCTGTGGCCTTGGGGCTGGGAGAGAGGGGAGTGCCTGCTGGAGCGCGGGCCCCCCGAAGGCTGGGGTGGCAAAGGCACGGGTGTGCGAACTGACTCAGCCTGAGACTTTGCACGTCATCTTGGGGCAGAGGGAGGGAGGGGGGCAGAACGGCGTTGATGGGACAAATGGGAATGAGAGGCACAGGGGTGTGACTGGGGCCGCCTGGTCTGGGATGAGGGAGCAAGCGACCTTGTTGCTAGGAGGGGCTGGTGGTGGGAGAGGCCGTGGTAGGGAGTGTGAGGGAAACTGCCTTGGCGACGGAGGAGAAGTTGACTCGGGGCACTGGCGAGCGTGGCAGGAGGAGTGCCCGACGTGGCGTCTTCGGGAGAGGCCCGTGGGATTCCCGAGGAAGGCGAGCCGGAGCTCGGGGGAGAAGGCGGACGGGCTGCAGGGGTAGCAGCGCCACTTGATTTGCTTCTTCATTGAGGTGACGTTGGTTCACAGTGCTGTTCGCACGTTAGAAGTACAGGGTCCCCCCCGCGGGCGTTACTGCGTTGCCCCCACCACCGGGACACCCGCAGCTTCCCCCACGGTCCACGGTCCGCTTTTCTTCCTACCCACCTGGCGAGCAGCGTTCGCGCGTTTTAGGCGGGGCTCACCATTGAGCTTCTGTTCCTCAAAACATGGCCTTTCCGTGCGGCCCAGCCCCCGGGTTCTGCTGCTGGCACCTGCCGTTGCTCGTGCTGGTCCTCGCCGGCTGTCCTCCCGCCTGACCGCTGCTCCGTGTCGCGCTGTGATTTCCAACCCACCTCCCTCCTTTTTTTCTGTTTTCTCAGCGGTTACTCTAGTTCCAGGCTCAGCCTTCAGCCTGGCCTGGCAGCACCTGTGACGGGCATTCTCCGTGCTGCCACCATGGCACTCGCCTCAACGGTTCGGGAACCCCGAGTAGCTGCTTTACACTCAGAGACCTTCGCGGGCTTCCTTGCCAGCTTCATTGCCTCTGCTTTTCTTCACAGGCTTTTCCACCAGCCCAGCCGTGCAGCCTGCTGTGCCGCCTTCAGCTCCGTTCGGTGGCTTCCCGGCTCCACGCTCCGCCTCCTGAGCTTCCTTGTGCTGGCCTGGAGTCACCTCCTCCCCTCCTTCACAGCTAGAATCCTACCTGCCGGCCAGCCCCACTTTAAATGTTGCTCTTCCGTTTGTTTCACCAATGGACCAACTTTCCAGGCAGTTTTCTCATTTCTTTCCTCTTTCACTCTTTGTTTATGAAGTGACCGAGAGCGCCTGCCGGGCGCCAGCTAGTCCCCAGCGAGCCAGCGGCCGCTCCCGCGCGGCTCTCCAGCCAGTGCGCGCCCCCTGCCTTCCCGCGTGCCCTCACCCCGCTCACGCCTGTGTTTGTCTGCTGTTTCACTCTGTGCTTCCTGTCTAACCGTCGGTTTTGCATCTTGTTTCTCTCCGCCATGGTGCAAAGCATTTGTTTATTTATGAGGTGCCAATTAGATACTTGCTGGAGATTAAATTTTTTGGAATGCTGAGGCGAGGGCTGCCCGGCATGCAGGCGCGCTCCGCTCGTGTGCGTGTCACTGTTCCCCGTCGCCTGCGTTTCAGTCTCAGCATTTGGTAGGTTAGGAAAACCTGTCGTGTGTATCAGAGGTTTTTCTGTATGTCTGTTTGTAATCCAGACATTCTTAATATTTCTAGATCTATTACGAATTCCCAAGTGTGGACTTGACTTTAGGTCCTTTGATTTTTACCTGTCATCTAACATCGTCACAAGCCTTCAGACAGTTCCCGCCTCCCCGGGTGCTCCCGAGTGCATTGTTCTATCAACATTGTGATTTATTTGAACCCCTCATTTGTTTCATGCTGTGCCTTGGGAATCCTTCATGTGGACCTTTGGTGAATTTGTTCTAATTTTGAGATTCTGCTCTCAGAGGGATCATGAAAAATGCATTGGAGTTTTTGTGAAGGAAACGGTATTGAACTTGGTGCGTGTGTGAGTCTCCGCGACCTGCTGGTGGGGACGCTCAGGAGGTCTCTCCACGGCGGCCCTGCGCCGCCCTCGGCGGTCACCCCTGCTCCCCTTCCGTCGGCTCTTTGGATTTAGATGAGTTAATTTAATTTTTCTTTCTCCAGAGCACCTTGATTAGTGTCATCTAGTTTAGACCTTCACCATCCTTATCACCCCCACCTCTTTGCTTACCTGGCTGGTGTGAGAAGAAATGGTGAGGTGTGGAGTGACGGTAACATTCTAGTGCCACCACGGGAAGCGGCCCGCGAGCAGGACCGAGCCGAGAGTGGCGGGCAGCGAAGCCGCGGCCCTGGTGCCGCGTCCGTCTCTGCAGCAGTGTCTTCTGAGTCAGACGCTGACCGTGCGGCCTGTGTGCGAGGCGCCAGGGCGGGCAGGAGGAGCAGTGCTGACGGGAGGCGTGAATGAAATAGGGCTCGCCTCCTCGTGGGGCTTCCAGCTGCGACGGAGAAGCGGATGTGTGTGAGCTGCGTGAGGTGGCGTGACGGGCATGACCTCGCGGGGAATGGCTGTCGTGACAGAACAGCCCCGTGGCCCTGCGGAGAGTGCGTCATGACCGCCGAGTGGTGTCCGCTGGGTGTATTTGTGAAGAGCTGTTGTCGATGCTTGAGGAGCATGGCCTGGGCGTTTAGCAAAAACCGTCACCTCAAAGTAGTAACGAAGTTCTCGCTTATATAGTCTCTTCTAATGCAGAGTAATCTGACTTGATGGTGTGGTGCTTTGCGGTTTCATATGGGCATGTTTATTTTTTTATTTTCTGAACATTTATGTCCACGGGGGGCGGGGGCATTCCCAGCGTGCCCTGAAGCAGAGAGAGGCACCGTCCTCCGGGGCCGACCTGTTGTGTGAATGACCAGTCAGTCACTGGACACCGAGTGTTTATGTCCCTGCTCTGCTTGGCGTCTCGTTTTGAAAATAAAAAAGATGCTAGTGACTTACGTGCTTGAGATTTTATCTGTCGTGTGTGATTTCTTTCCCTTAGATAACTCCTGATGATAGCTAAGCTTTTCATTGTATTTTTATTCTCACAGGCTGCTGAATCAGGAATAATAAAAGTAAAAACAATAGCTGCGCGAAACACTGAAATTTTAGCAGGTAAGTTTTTGTATTGAAAATTTAAAAATTCATGACAATTTGACTAGCAGTACAAGCAGAATCTTTAAAAAAACCAGCAGTTTTCTGTAGCTTTTCTTCCTAATGCTCTAACATGCTATTCATAGTGATGAAGAACATGGAAAAACTTCCTAAATTATGAACTAATTGGGTTTCTCAGAGATGACTGTTATAAAATTCTCTGAAATCGGAGAACTTAAAACTACGGACTCCTTCAAAGGAAGGATTTTTCTTTTTTGCACGTCTTTGCGTTCTGCTCGCCTGTGGAGGACAAGACGCAGCTTCCTCGTGAAAGGCATTAGTGTAGCATTTGTGGCATTGGATTGAATGGAAGATTGGTTTTCACTTCACCTTCCAAGTCTGTTTTTTTCCTTTAATATAAGATTAAAAATGTCATGATGTATAGCTTTAGTGCACTATACACTGTGTGTACTGAGTACGTCCTGGGACTCGACAATATGGTCGTGAAGGAAGGATGGGCGTTGCACGGAGAAAAGACGGGTTTTCTGAAATTTTCTGGATTGAACCTGGTTTTCAAGGTGGTATTTTCAAATGTTTTTCTCGCGCCCTGTTCATACTCAGTCTCTGCTGCTCCCTTTCTTTGGTGCCTGAGTGATGCACATGGAAAGAAGGAGACTGTCCTCTCTTGAGAATCTGTTAGCCATGAGGCGCTGTGCTGGTGTACGTCATGTCCGGCAGCTTGTGGGGTAGTGTTCTTACCTACAGTAGAGCAAACTGAGATGCAGAGAGATGTTACTTGCTCAAAGTCACATCATCAGTAGTGAAACCAGATTGAAATCCAGGGCTCTTCGGCGCCCACATTCTTGTTTCGGGAAGTTTCCATACTGACTGCTTCCTCCCGGACGTTTGTACTTAGCCAGCACTCAGCCCGCTGACCCTTCTGTCTGCGTTTGCAGTTCCTGTGGTACTTTGGTCTCAGGTAGTTATAGGAGAAGTTGATTTACATACAGTCCAAACGGTAAAGAATTTTGTCAACACTTGTCTCTTTACATTTTTTGAAAAGGATACTGACAAATTCCTAATTGGTAAAATTTCAGAGTATTACAGATGAATATTGATAGTAAGTAACAGTAGATTTCACACAGGCTAGTCAGCTTTGCTGGAAATTTGCCCCTGGGGTAATGCATTTGGGTAGATTAGTTACTGTGGGGAAATTGTTGCTTTCAAGATAAACAATGACCTGGAAGATCTCCAGTTTTAAAACTGGAAATACCATAGGCCAGTCATACTAGAATAGCATTACAAAATTTTGCTACTGTCATTGCTGATATCATGGTAAGTCCTTAATTATTCTTCAATAATGGAAGTTTTCATTGGTCTGCATTGACAGAAGACTTTTTTTTTTTGTTTAAAGATTTATTCATTTATTTATTTACACGAGCACTGGGTACAGTCAGAAGCGCGGGAGGGTGAGAGAATTCACCAGAGCCAGAGCAGGGAGCAGAACAGGCAGAAGGACCGAAGTACACTGCTGAGGGGAGCAGTGGGCGCCAGGAGAGGTCTGCGCGCCATGTGGGACCCTAGCCCGCGGCAGGGGATCAAACAGGTGCTGCAGAGGCTGCGGGCAGCCTCGCAGCCCAGCGCTCAACCGCTGCGCCACTGGGGAGGCCCCTGACAGAAGATTTTTTTTAAAGACTGTTTTGGAGCATCACTTGTCTAGTGCAAAGGTCTATGCCAAGAAAAATGTTTAATTAATCTAAGAATAAGTAAAAAAGTCTTGTCTTACTTAATATGAGTTTTATCTATAAGTAGGGTGTTAATTTCATTGTGATTCATTTAGCTTTATTCTAATCAAGCTAGACCAAATTTTATGCAGCTACAATTAATAGTTTTAGTAGTACCCAGAGCCATGTACTTGAAGAGGTATATTAGCATTTAAACTTTTTCTGCAATTTTTAAGACATTTATAGCAGTTGTACCCCAAATTTATAGAGATACAGACCTCTGCTGTCTTTAAAATCAATGGCTCATAAGAACAAGGAGAGTTTAAAATCAATCAATATATAATTTTAAACTGCTTAATTGAGAGTACAGTTAATTGTGGGGGAAAAAAAAACAAACAAAACTTAGTTAGCTTTTCATTTATTTCCTGAGAAGTATTTCCTTCTCTATAGTGTCAGAGATTATAGGTCACTACTTTTGTGCTGTAATGAATGTTAAAGTCTCAAATGAGATAGGATATTGGATTGATACCGAATCTCAGATATCTCTGCAGATCCAAGAAATATAGAGGGCTGCTATAAAAATCATAACCTTTCGGGCCTCCCCGGTGGCGCACCGGTTGAGCGCTGGGTTGCGAAGCTGCCCGCATCCTCGGCAGCGCCGGTTCGATCCCCGGCTGCTTCCCAGCCACTGAAGGAGGGTCCCACATGGCGCGCAGACCTCTCCTGCCGCCCGCTGCTCCCCTCAGCAGTGTACTTGGGTCCTTCTGCCTGCTCTGCTCCCCGCTCTGGCTCTGGTGAATCCTCTCACCCTCCCGCACTTCTGACTGTCCCCAGTGCTTGCATAAATAAATAAATAAATAAATAAATAAATAAATAAATAAATAAATAAATCTTTAAAAAAAAAATCATAACCTTTCATTAGGATCAACTAGTCTGATAACTGTTGCACAGCGTAGAATCCTAGCCAACTTTAGCTTTCCTGTATTTAATTTCCAAGAGGAAGTTATCTATACTGCAGAATATACCTATGCTTTACATCTCCCCTTCTTTTAAGCGCCTACTTTAATGTTTATTTTTCTTTGTTTTCACTGCTGTCATGAATGCTGACATAAGTGGGAATGCTATGCCAGGTAATGTCAGCATTGATTCAAATTTACAGGTCATTATCTAAAATTTTCTTTTTCTTTAAAGATAAAACTCTGCAAATGAGAGGTAGCGACATTAGGTTTTTCATTTATAAGGCAAAGTATCTTAATCTTACATTTGACTATCCAATATTATAAATTGTTTTTATTATCCCAGCTTAAAATAGACAAGAAATTGATAAGGTTTGTATTGTACAGAAAATTTATGAAGAGAATCAGCTTTTTGAATTATTTGAAATAAGGAAATCAGTGAAGTTATATCTTTTTACATTGATATCTTTTAAAATTGTATCTTTAACTCCTACTCGAAACTATCAGTTACATTTCCCTAGCTGCTTGCAGCTGCTGTCACTATTACAGGTGGAGCTGTCACGTGGATAGTCATTATATATGATCTGTGTTCTTTCTCACACAGTTCTCCCGTCTTTTTCGTATCAACATGGTCCTATCACCTAAAGATCTCTAACTTAAGTAGCAATAAGTAACTATACTTTTTAATTTTTTTCTGATATTAAAAGGTAATTTATGTGCAGAGTATATCATATAACATTCTTAATAAGGGAATAAATATGTATAAAGCACTAGGAAGAGATACAAAGATGGGTAATATAATTCATTTACAATCTATATGAAATTATAAGAAATGTACTTGAAAAAAGTATGTCTGTGCCATGCATTCTGTTTCCCTTACCTGCTCCTCCATTTGCTTTTGAAATCTTTTGCTAGAAATTTTCCTTTCCAATGACAGATTCCCTGAGTTAGGATCAACATCTGGAATCAGATGTTGGAATATGTCCAACATTATTCTTCCTCGTATTGCTTGTAGTTAGCACGTTACATGGGGAAGAGTTAGCCCTCAGAAGATGAAGGTTGATGAAATACGTTGCTCCATAATGCAAGTAACTATTAACTCTGCCTCTAGTATGTAAATTCTATTTCTCTTTAACTTTGTGTTGTGATTTTCTGAATACATACATGAATTTTAGTTCATGTCAGCCAGCCACCCTGGGAGTCCGAAGCTGAGTCTCGAAGCCTGAAAAGGAATTGGTTGGCTGGGCAAATGCGGCGTGCAAGTGGAAAGGAGAGGAGACGCTGGGACGGGAACAGGAGGCGGAAAAGAGCTTGGTCTGGCTCAGTATTCTAGTCGGGGATTGCCGTTCTCTGAGGTCCTTGAGCAGTGACGGAAAGAGTTTGAGTGGGGAAGTGATGTGTTTTTATTAAGATTTTAATGGAAATTGTCCTGACTGCAGTATGCAGGGTATCACTCGTCGTGCTGTCGCTCAGGCGGAGACCTGGCGGGAGGCGATTGCTGTGACCAGGCTAGGCAGCGTGGTGACTGGGACGGAGGCCATCTTCACAGAGGGGCCGACCGGGCCGAGGTGCTGTAGTTCCTCCGCAACCCTTGCGTAGGCTTTTAGTAGGTTTCCATTTATTCCTTTCCCTCACATTGTTTTTTGTTTTTTTTTTTACTTATAGTCTGCCCGTTGTTGTCATGATACTTTTCTTAGATTCCAGAGTTTCTAATTTTTAAAAATTGTTGTATAACATGTTAGCAAATGATTGTAGCTTATTTATCCATTTCTTTACATTAGGCATATTTCAGTATTTAGAATTATTACCTTAACATATATTTCTAGAAATAAAATTATTAAGGGATAGGAACATATTCTTGGAACTTGTTACCACGCTGTTTTCTGAAAAGACAAAAGTTTATACCTTTACCAACAATACGTGAGTGTATTTTCATAATATCCTCGCCAGGGTTGTTATTTTAAAAGTCTCTTTTTGATAATTGAACAGGCAAATGATACTTTTTTTTTTTTTCAAATTTTTTTTTTTTAAAGATTTATTTATTTATTTATACAAGCACTGGGTACAGTCAGAAGCGTGGGAGGGTGAGAGAATTCACCAGAGCCAGAGCGGGGAGCAGAGCAGGCAGAAGGACTGAAGGACACTGCTGAGGGGAGCAGCGGGCGGCAGGAGAGGTCTGCGCGCCATGTGGGACCCTCCTCCGGTGGCCGGGGAGCAGCCGGGGATCGAACCGGCGCTGCAGAGGCTGCGGGCAGCTTCGCAACCCAGCGCTCAACCGCTGCGCCACCGGGGAGGCCCCAAATGATACTTATTTTAATTGATGTTTCTTTTTAATTTGAACATCTTTCTCTGAATGCATTAAATATTTCCTTTTTTCATTATATGTTTGAGTATTTGTATTTTCCTTATCAAATTGTTTGAGCATTTTATAAGCAAAGATATTAACATCCCATCATGTTTAGATTATATTTTCTAAAGTCCATATGCCTTTTACTATCTTATGTAGATACTTTTCATTTTTACACAATCTTATTATTTTTCTTTTTTTTTTGTTGCTTCTGTATCACTGATAGTCATTTTTGTTTTCTTGTAGTTTTCCTATAGTTTCATTTTTTTCTTAATAACATGAGGCAATGTGAGGACTGGACTTTATTTTTCTTTTGCAAAATGAACCAATTTTGCCAACACTATGTGTTGAATAGTTCTTCCCTTTCCTATAATGTGCTTTTAATATGAAACTGCCGATAGGTTCATTTATCCTTCTAATCTTGAGTCACTTAAAAATTTTCCAACCTTTAAAACCATTTAAAAATTTAATGTTTGTTAATTCAAAAGGACATCTGTACGCCTGTTTACTGCAGCACAATTTACAATAGGTAAGCTCTGGAAACAACCCAAATGCCCCAAAATAGATGACTGGATCAAGAAGATGTGGTACATATACACAAAGTAATATTTTTTAGCAATCAGAAAGATAAACTCATGCCATTCACAGCAGCATAGATGGAGCTAGAATGGATTATGCTCAGTGAAATAAGCCAGAAAGAAAAAGAAAAATATTGGACGGCTTCTCTTAGAGGAGGAATGTAGGGGAACCAAGTAAGGGATCAGGAAAAAAAAATTAGAATAAATTAAACAAAATTAGCAGGCGACTGTACATCAGAGACATTCTGCAGGGAGGGCAAGGGAGCAGGATCAGAACGGGAGGGAAGAGCACAAGGGACTCTGGTGACGGTGCACGGGCGACTTGTGGGAATTTTCCTGAGAGGAGAAAGCATCTATTGTACGAAAAGAAAGACTGATGTAAGGTATATATAAAAGGAAAAAATATTTTATGTTTTCCCCATAACTAGATTTTAAGGATTTTGAGGCTAGTAGTTGTGTCTATGTCATAAGTTTCTTTCTTTCACAAGAATTAAAATTTGTTACTGACCATTAACATTTATTATAATAAGCTTTTGATCACCTCTACTAATATGACTCCTAGTGGGGTATCCTAGTGTAATTCTTTTTTTCCAGGATAAAAACTGCAATTATGCAGTGAGACGCTCAGAGCCAGGAAACCCCTGGGATATGGGGACAGCTGGACTGCTGCAGGTGTGTGAGAGTGCATCATTTGATCTCAGTTATAAAATTTGGAAACAAATACATTTATCAAACATAGTGTTGACTCTATAAAGGAGTTATGCTTATCAAAGGACTTAGGTGGAAATAAAGTTTTCTTACCCCCAAGAGCTGTCTGCATAGTTTAATGGAGATTGAAGTAGAGTGATGGTAAAAGAGTCTACTGTTGTCTCTTTTTCCCTGCAATTAAAGAAAAATTAAAGAACATGTCTTTATATAGCTGTATAGCCTTTTTTTTTAAAAAGATTTATTTGTTTGTTTGTTTATTTATTTATACAAGCACTGGGTACAGTCAGAAGCGTGGGAGGGTGAGAAGATTCACCAGAGCGGGGAGCAGAACAGGCAGAAGGACCGAGGTACACTGCTGAGGGGAGCAGCGGGCGGCAGGAGAGGTCTGCGCGCCATGTGGGACCCTCCTCCGGTGGCCAGGGAGCAGCCGGGGATCGAACCGGCACTGCAGAGGCTGCGGGCAGCTTTGCAGCCCAGTGCTCAACCGCTGCGCCACTGGGGAGGCCCTATATAGCCTTTTCCTCAATGTAATTTCTTAAATCTGATCTCATAGGAAGGTTTTTATTAAAAAAATACAGCACGTCATTAAAATTATGCACAAAAAGAGAAAGCGTTACTTTTCAATGAGAAGAGCAAGGTAAATTTCTGCTTATATAGGATCTCTGCCACTTTTTGAAAAAGAGAAAGAAATCAGTAAAGTTTTTTTTTTTTAATGATCTTAGTGTGTTGTGATCTCGATATTGCGGACATATTTTTATTCTTCACATTATGCTTCAGAAGACTTGGAATAGCTCAGTAGGTTATTGTTGTTGGTGGTCATCTGATTTGGGTAACAGAGAGCTTCCCTTTTGACTTATGTTCGCATGCAAACTGGGGAAAACAAAAGTGAGGAGACTAAAGCTAGATGTTTGGTTCCTTCACATTATTTTAAAATAAAGTTTTAAAAATTTGATTACTATCTTAAATTTATCTCAGCTTGATAGGCCTGGATTACTGATATGATATCTCTAAGTATTTCATTGTGACTAACCTTATTTTGTTCATTCAAGATATATAGCTTATTATTTTATTTTTACCTCTTAACATGCCCCAAATCAGTGTGTATTTTATAATTGATGGCGTCTTGGGATCACTGTGGGCCAGGTCGTCTGGGGTTGTCTTTTTCGTTGTGTGTGTGAACTTGGTTGTTCATGTCACATCAGTTAAAATACATATGTATTTAATATTACGTAAGTTTTAATTGCTATTTGAAATGTCAACCTAGTTGTCATGCAGAAGCTTTCTGTTAATCTCTGGTGGTGAGATCATAAAAGCACTAATATCAAAAGGTGCAGAATGGGTCTTCTGAGTGAGAAGAAAATCTCAGACAGTAGTGAAGAACTCTTTCAAGAAGTGAGGCACCTAGTGCTCGCGGTAGCCCAGAGGAGAAATCGGGAACAGTGCTCAGTGATTAAAAAGCCTTGTATCATAGTTCAGTTGACACTGAATTTCTTTTTGATTAATACTCTGAGTATGTCTTGAAATCACTGTCATCTTAGACTCTAAAAGTACATTTTTCTTCTGTGAAGACAGGATCCTTCCCTTAGTACTTGGAGATGTCAGGCAGACAGCTGTCAAGGGCAGATCACTGATTGCTCTCAGCTACGTCCAGCTCCCCTGCTCCTTGCATGCTGTTAGCTTCAGAGAGCGGCAGCATGATGCGGTGGGGGAGACTAGAAAACCCCGGGGTGGACATATTTTCCAATTCCACCTACTTTGTCACGGGTCAAATCATGCCCTATAAATTCTCTGATTATTATGATGTGTTAATGAAAGATATGTTAATGTTATAATAAAAATTAAAAATGCAACTTGTTACTATTGAAAACTTTTATTTGCTTGAACAACATTTAATGATTAGGAATATTTAGCACAGTTAGTAGTTGCCTCATACTTCACTGATTCTGGAAAGCTTGACTGTGAAAGCATATTTAACCACTGTTCTAGAATAGTATGTATTAAGCTTTGTGGTCACCTTTTAATCATTCCTATATGAATGTTTTGGGACATTTTTATGAAAAGTTATGTCTTAGTTTTTGAGTGAAAACCTTTAGACACAAAGAAAGCAAGGAAATTAGAGAGAACTCTTGAAAACAGTTTTTTGTCAGTCATATTTTCCACCTTAGTTCTGCTTAAATCAATAATTTATTCTGGTATACAGAGGAATTTTGAGAATATGATGTAGGAAATTGTAGTCTTTATTTACCATAAAGCGAGTTTTGGGAGAACGTGTGTGGGGATTTAATGATAAAATTAATGTTTGTACTGGTTTTTCACTTTTAATGGTGATCCCAGATGACTTTTCAGTTTCTTTTGAAAAACATGCTAAGACTTAGATTTCTGTCTTTACTACAAGTCTTAACCTCAAAAAATAATTGAGGGATGTAATACCTTTGGAAACATATAGCAAATCCCCAAAATTTAATGTCCTCTTGACCATGAGTTTCATGTTATTTATTCAGATTTCCTTAGGATGAAAGACCTGTCTTACCCATCTTAGTGCAGACAATCAGGGAATATGTATTGACTTAATTTCATTTTGTAAATTTAATTATATATACTTCAGTGTGTGTATTTTCTCACCACTTACATTTTGTAGTTGCTTTAATATTTCTAAAATAATTGACTTGCTTGAAGGTGTTAAATTAAGATTTGGAATTACCCCACCTACATCTGATTAATTTGAAATAATGCTTCAGTAATAACAGAAATAGTCTTTAACATGTTTTATTTCTTACAGAAGAAAGGAGGGCTATGTAAATTCAAGACATAATAAATTTCTAAGATGCTTCTATACTTTCATTCAATACTATGGTTGGGGATGATGTATATACTATTTTTAATTTTTCTAGAGTGTGAAATCTTAATCCCCTGTGAGGCGGGGGTTAGAACTTCAAAAAAGTTGTCCTTAAACACTTTATAGTAGAAGATGGAGGAAGCCAGAGGACAGTGTGTCAGAAGAAAGCCCTGGGAAAGATGTAGTTTAGCTAATCTGTAGTAGGCATTTTAACTCTTACTACTTGATTTTTACTTTGGTGTTTTTATTTACCCCAGATTAGAGTTGAAATCTGGTTATGGTGCTTAAGCAAAGTCCCTTGGTTCAGTTGTTTTTATAAAAGATTGTCATTACAGGTTGTAACTATTTTAAAAATGTACTCCTAGATATGAATTAGATTTAATGATTTATTTTATATGTGTTCTAAATAAAGCATTGAAAGAGAACAGCTCAGAGGTTGTTCAACCTTTTCTAATGGGTTGTGGAACCAAGGAACCGAAGATCACTCAGCTGTGTTTGGCCGCCATTCAGAGACTCATGTCACATGAAGTCGTGTCTGAGGTAATAACGAAGATTCTGTCTGAACTGTGCACACAGAACTTGAATCAGGAGTTTTCATAAAGAGAATAAAACTGATTTAATGTAAAACAGTTTTATGAATAGCACTGTGCTTGAAGGACATGACTTAATTTTAAAAGATTGCCAATTTTCTCGTTGTCAAGCACTCATAAATAATAAATAAAAATGGAGTACATTTTGTCATTTGTAATCTAAGAAGTCACAGTTCAGTGGTAGAAACGGTAACTTTGAGAGCCAAGCAGACCTTCAGTATCATTGAAGACATTATATATATTCTTACTCTTTTTTAAGGTAGGAAGGAAAAGCTGTTTCCTAGATTATCTGAAGTGATAAATTGTTTTTATTAACCGAAGCATATTTTTTGTCTCTAACGTTATGATGGTAAAAAAAAAAATTTCATCACTATGAATCTGCATCACGCTTTCAAACTCAGTAGTGTTTACTTTGTACTCCACAACATATTTTAATAGAAGTGGTAAATTATTTTGCCTTTAGTATAGCATTGTAAATGTTGGATTTTTTTGAGTTTATAAATGCGTTGCTAATACAAGCTGCACTTTTTTTCTATAATATTGTAGATATAATAATATATGAGAAATAACAGACTCAGTTAATTTGTGTATATCCATATTCGTTAATGTCTAAATGAAATATTTGAGATATTACATTTTAAGGAAGTTTGGTTTTTTTGAGAAGAAAGTTACTTGGTTGTAAGTCTCAAGCTAGTTGAGAGTCATGATTTTGGATGTGTAGATCTAGAAATGTCAATTTTGTTATTGTGATTAGGAAATTCTCTCCAAATGAGTTAATATTTGTGTACTATTTTTTACTTAGGGATTAATCACCTGTATTTTATTTGTTGACAATAATTAAACTTATTTTACAGACCGCAGCTGGAAATATAATTAACATGCTTTGGCAGCTAATGGAAAATAGCCTTGAAGAACTTAAGCTGCTTCAGACAGTTCTTGTTCTTTTAACAACCAACACAGTAGTTCATGATGAGGCGCTCTCTAAGGTAGGAGATCTGTTTGCCATAGTTTCACATGTGGTTCGCAACATTATCTGAATTAACTGGCTGAAAGAGCAAAGCCTGGTGCAGTGTGAACCAAAGCATCTTCCCTGTCATGTGATAATGGGCATTGCGTTCTGAAAACCATTAGCGTTTTATTTACCCCAGATCAGAGTTGAGATCTGGTTATGGTGCTTAAGCAAAGTCCCTGGGGTGTAGCGGACAGTCATGGGTTTGAATAGGAAATGCAGTTTCATTGTATAAAAAGGGGTACATTTTTAATATCTGCAATTGAAACAGCCATTTATAAGTTATTTAATTTTCAATTATTAGATAATATTAAAATAATATACATGTTCTTCTCTCTTATCGCATACTAAGTGGAAATTTTTTTTAGGCAATTGTACTTTGTTTTCGACTGCATTTCACAAAAGATAATATTACAAATAACACAGCTGCCGCTACAGTCCGGCAAGTTGTCACTGTTGTCTTTGAGAGAATGGTTGCTGAAGATGAGAGACACAAAGGTGAGTTGATGGAAGTTGATTGCTTTTTATAGTGTTTTATAGCCATGATTTCCCTTTTATTGATTTTTCAGCCTTTGCCCTAGGAACTTAGGCTACCTAATAAAACAGAATACTTTAAGCAGTGTATTTAACAGTACTGAATCAGGGAGTTGGGGAGCAGGCCTGGAGGCTGGGGACCCCAGGAGGGCTCTTTCTCCATGCTTGTCGTTGGCCAGGAAAGAATTCAACATCAAGGCCAAAGCTGCAGAGAAGGAAGAGATTTATTGATAGGTAGGAAAAGGACAGAGAGCTCCCTGAGCAGAAAGGCCCTGAATGGGTGGCCAGTTGAGGGGACAAAAAACAGGTGCTTATATAGGGGGTGGTGGGCAAGGAATGGGGGTTTGGCTGTTGGGGGTCTCTGAATCTTGTCTCTCATTTGGGCCTGTGGGGTTCTCTGGGCTGTGGAGGCCCCTGAGTTTCCCACATTACCCAGCCGACCTTTCTGAAGCAGCTTTGGTCACTGTGCTGTGGTGTTATGTTGGTGTTCTGAACATTCCATTGTTTAATTGAACTGGGTGGGGGGAGACCTTCGTGTCCTGCGAGTGTTTCTCACATTCAAAAATCATATAAATATTGAAACCATAAAATAAAGGGAACTGGAGAATGGAAGACTGAGAAAATCAGAGATAGGAGCAAAAATTCTATTTTTCACTTAATATTATTAAAGGGAATGTAAGAGAGTGAAGAGTAGTTTTTTTAAATGACATTTTGTTTAAAAATAAGATTTCCAGGTTTTTTTTTTTTATTTTGAAGTTTAATCCTGAACTTAGGAAGTTTATAATTCTGTAAATAAGCAATTTAAATATTCCTTCTAAAGAGTACCTGTGATTTATTAAAGGTCATTGTGGACTCCTAAATTCCATTTTATTTTGATTGTAGATATTATAGAACAGCCGGTGCTGGTGCAAGGAAATAGTAACCGAAGATCTGTCAGCACCCTCAAGCCTTGTGCTAAAGATGCATATATGCTTTTTCAGGTATTTAAGTTGATAAAAATAATTCTTATTGTAGAATATAGTTTTGTATGAATTTTTTGATTTTGGAAATGTATGTCTGATTTAATTTTTTGGTGTGTCAATTTAAAAAATGCATTAAAATGGTATTTCAGAAATATTCTAAAACATTAAAAATCATCTGTTGCTAATTGACATGATCAAATGTTGTGTCTTACTTTAAGAGAATAAAATGAATTGAACTAGAAAATAGATGTATTAGGATTGCTTGTCTATACCAAATAATTCCTTCAACAAGGAAAATTTTAGTGAAAATCTTCTAGCCTACTTAATGTAGGTTGGTATACAAATACCTAATTTTCATATCACTTGTCATAAATAAGTCTTTAAAGTAATATAATATTCATCTGCATTGTAAATTTTATTCATTTGGATTAAAGGGTTATTTTAAGCAGTTTTTCTTTAAAGCAAAGTTAGATTAACTGTTTATTTGTATATTTCATATATTGTTTATAGTTATATGATTATAAGTTTACTATATGGTTAATCAAGCAATTTGTTAAAATTTGAATTTGCAATGCTTAGTTTCTAAGGAGTCAAAACTACTACATAAGAGAAATTTTTTCAATTTTATGAACTATAAGTTTTGAAAAAGACATTTCATTCCAGTCTGTGATCGTTTGTTTATTTTTTATGTATTGTTTGACTTATTTTTTTCAGGACCTTTGTCAGTTGGTTAACGCTGATGCCCCTTACTGGCTAGTAGGCATGACAGAAATGACTCGAACATTTGGCCTTGAATTACTTGAGTCCGTCCTGAATGATTTCCCACAAGTCTTTTTACAAGTAAGCCATTGGTAGTGTTTGTGACAAAATTAATCTTTAAATTTTTCACAGATTTTTTTCAAGATAGCAGCATCTGTTTTTTTCCAGGTTGAAAGATGCCAAGAATTATCTCCTTAAGATTTTTATAGTTCTCTAGCATTTTGAAATGTTAATACTAGAAGGAATCTCTAGAGACTCTACGGTCAGTCATTTTCTAGTCTATGGTATATGAGGGAATGTGGCATTTGAGCTATTTTTATAATATTTGGCAGGTTAAAGAAAAGGTTGTTGACTTTACTTGCTTTTGTTGACTTTTTATATGCTGTGCTTTTAAAGAATTTAAGGGAAAAAGAAGTAGTAGGTGCTTAATAAATTTTTTTTAAAAAAAAAAAAAGACTTATTTATTTATTTATTTATTTATTTATACAAGCACTGGGTACAGTCAGAAGTGCGGGAGGGTGAGAGAATCTACCAGAGCCAGAGTGGGGAACAGAACAGGCAGACTGACGAAATACACTGCTGAGGGGAGCAGCGGCGGCAGGAGAGGTCTACGCGCCATGTGGGACCCTCGCCTGGCGGCCGGGGAGGGGAACCGGTGCTGCAGAGGCTGCGGTCAGCTTCGCAGTCCAGCACTCAACCGCTGCGCCACCAGGGAGGCCCAATAAATTTAATGTGCTTTACAAAATGTTTTAAAACAAAGTTATTTGTAAGAAACTAAAGTCCAAAATTGATTTCAGTTTTATGTAGATAGTTTCTTAGTTTTTCTCTTTGCTGCCTATTTTAAATAGTTTATCTGTTTGAATTTTGGTAATCTATTTTCTTCTGTTTTTTTTATATTTTTAATAGCTAATGTCCTTCTAAACTTAAAGCTCCTGGTTATAAGCAAACATAAATCTAAAATTATTAAATGTTTCTTTTTAATTTAGATTCTTTTTAAAACTTCTTAAAAAGTTAATATTTTTATCTTATGCTCTTAAGTGCAATACAAACTTCAGAATTGTGTGTAACCTCTGTAAACTTATAATAAAATTAATTATTCCTATCGATTATTCAGAAGTTGTATATACTAGTGAGACTGTTTTCGAAGCTTTAAGCACAAACCTAATTAATTCTATTTTTTCTTTTTTTCTACATTTGCAAATAGCATCAGGAATTTAGTTTCCTCCTCAAAGAAAGGGTATGTCCTCTTGTGATAAAGCTTTTTTCTCCAAATATAAAGTTCAGACAAGGTTCTGCCACTTCATCTTCGCCAGCACCAGTTGAAAAACCATATTTTCCTATATGCATGCGTTTGCTGAGAGTAGTATCTGTTCTGATCAAGCAATTCTATAGTCTTCTGGTAAGTACTCATTTTTATATGCTCTTATAAATATCAACTAATTTTAACTAATATTAAAGCTTCAGTAGATAATAGCTGATGCCCAGTAGGTCACTAGCATAACTATTTAAGTTCCATATCTAAACAGAGGTCATTTTGGTCAGGAAAACATTGCTGGTTTATGCATTTGTATGGCATTTTATCATGTTTAAGGGATGTTTTATAGTTTTCTCATTTGATTTCTTAGGAAGATGTTAAGTACTTCTTATCCTTTATGAAAAGGTTACCTGGCTTGTTATCATCCACGGAGTTGGTAGATAAACTATCTGAGCCATCTGATTTCTCAGCTAGTGCTTTTCAGGTGTATGGTGCTTAGGACAATGACAAACCTCTGTCTTATGACTTGCCTGGTCACGAGTGGTCTGAGGATAAAGTGGTTTGTAGTTGTCCAAGCTACTTTGTTCTCATAGCTGCTATTAACAGCCAGTTAAAGATACTGACAGGAATTAGAACATACCAGCTCTGAAGACTTTGGGCTGACATCCCAAAGGCTCCTATATTCCCCAAATTCTTTGCCTCACGTATGTTCACTTATTCCGGGGTGTCCCCAGCTAAAATAGCCAGTCACCTGCTGCACCAGGTGTCCACGGAAGACTCAGTTGGGCCCAGCAATTACTGTGTCAGCGTCACTCTTACCTCCCTCCCAGAGGCCCATTAACCTTTTAATAAACTGGTCGCCTTTTGTTGATTCATTCACTCATTAGACATTCAGTGAGTAATCTCAAGAATGTGCTTTCAACATTAATTATTTACAGAGAGCTTGCAGATGAGTTGGTTTTTATTAATAACAATAGTAATAATAGCTAATTAGCAGTAATAAAGCAAAACTGTACCAGATCTTGTTGTACATACTTCACATCTCCTGTATCTGACCATTGCTGTAGATTCCTTCTTGTTTACCTGCTAGAAAATACACAGCAAACATCCTTTGACTTATGCATCTTTCTTGTTAAGCAGCAAAAGAAGGTAAAGGAAAGTGGTATTGCCACCGCTGGGCAGCGCATGCGGCCTGGCCGCAGTTCACGCGCTATGTGCTCCCGCCCAGAGTGCGGGCGACGTGATGGGGCGCGGTGCTTTCCACAAGATCAGGAGAAACGATTCATCGTGTCGTGGGTTGTCAGAAAAGCCGTGACGGAGTCCATCATGCCTTTTCCGACAACCCAGTCTTACTAGTGTGAGTTTTCAGGGATGTGTTCTGAGAGCACTGATTTTTTAAAGTAATCCCTGGTTTATTCAACATAGTCCTTTCATTCAGTACAATGAAGTACAGGAACACTAGCATCTGAAATGCCACAGAGTTACAAAACTCAAAATAGAAGTTTTATAGTGCTAATTGTATAATACCCCCCTCCCCCGCAAGCAGTGCACACATTGCCGGAATAAGCCCGCAGCCCACCAGAGCAGCACAGTGGGCTGGTGATGGGAGAGGGAATCTTGAGCACACATAAAAACAGAATCTTATGGCAACCCAGATCGGGTGACAGAGAGAAACTCCTCCTGGCTTTTGACCCTAGAGATCAGAAGAAGCCTAAAGCTATAGGGCAGGGCCAGCTAACTGACACAGCAGGGAGGCGCCTTCCTGGAGAAGCCGCCACTGCAGCTGCTGGGGTCAGGATCAGGCCCGCGCTTCGGGAGTAGAAGAACCTTGCCCGCGGAGGGCCTGCACCGCCACCTCCAGCCCTCTGCTTCTCTGACGGTGCTTTTGGGAGGGAGACCTCATCGCTGCTGTCGCTTTTCCGTAGATGATTGCTTTCCCCTCCTCTTCTCTATTCCCTATTAGAATTTTAATTTATTTAACGTTAAAAGATTTTATTGTTTTGTCCTTAGCACTAATAAGAATGCAATTTGTAATCCTTATCTTAGATCTAAAGAAATATAATCTTACACTTTTTAGGTAACTGAATGTGAGATATTTCTGTCGCTTCTGGTAAAATTTCTGGATGCAGATAAACCACAGTGGCTGCGAGCTGTTGCAGTGGAATCAATACACAGACTCTGTGTGCAGCCTCAGCTATTAAGGTAAAATCTCAGCAATATTTTGTTAAATGGACAGGTTAATGTTTGTGCTAACAGGAAGAGTTTAAATACTTGTTCCTAAATATTCATGATTTCCTAGCAAGGAAATTGTGTTTTGTATGTGTATGGGAAAGGTAGGTTTGTAGGTGTGGAAAACAACTGACAGGTGGCAAAACATGTGGTCAGTGATTGCCATTGTTGGGGTACAGTGAGTGGGGTTGTTGGCTTCCTCTAACAATGATCAGCAGAGTCCCCATTCAGTGACACTGGCATTTTTATTAAGGAA
Source organism: Talpa occidentalis (assembly GCF_014898055.3). Lineage (NCBI taxonomy): Eukaryota > Metazoa > Chordata > Mammalia > Eulipotyphla > Talpidae > Talpa > Talpa occidentalis. The sequence continues at coordinate 84,733,349 of NW_023601653.1, forward strand.
AAAGATGAAAACGATGTTTGCATAGGCACATGTTGGCAAAGGCTGCATTTTGAAAGGGCAGGTTTATTAAGAAGAGATGCTTCATAAACACAGGCTGGCAGTCTTAGGGCAAGATCTGCATTTTGCCAGAGCAAGAGGTATCCTTGTATACTGTGCTTTGATGAAATTACTTTGTGGAATTCGTTATCGCTCTGGAATCAGGTTGGGTTGGTTTTCTGTAACTGATCATCTTCTCTGCCCACACCTTCAATTCCCAGACACTTCATAGTTGTTTAAATGACTCAGTAATCACACCTGTCCCCACCCCAATAAACTTCCACCTTCTTTCATCACCATCAGTTCAAATTTACTGAGTTAATGTGTTGAAGATCAGTTTTTTACAACATTGACCTCAATCTCAACCTATGTCCTAAGTTAGTAAAATCACTCAAGTATGAAGTTTTTTTCCAATAAAGCAATTAATTTTATTTCCGTATCTTCAGATGTTAAGTTTGAATACATTTTAAGGCTGTTGAACATAGAATGATGAAAAATAACTATTAAGGTTTTGAGAACTTTGAACATCAGTTGCTAAGGAATAGATGAAGACTCTGCCTTATTGTCATGGCCCAGGTTGCAGAATTAAGTGCTTAATATGATGTTGTGCTGAAGGTTTAAATATAGCTTTGGGACTGGTTTGTCAACATTACTTGTTATGAAATGTGTTTAATTGTTTGATATATCCAACTATTTGTCCCAGAAACATTTAAACTTATTTCACAGGTCGTTTTGTCAGTCCTATGACATGAAGCAGCACTCTACCAAGGTTTTCCGTGACATTGTCAATGCACTGGGCTCTTTTATCCAGTCCTTGTTTCTCGTTCCTCCTACTGGAAATCCTGTCTCAGCAAACCAAGCTGGTAAAGCCTTATTCATGCTTTTGTTTATATTCTGCCATAATATATAGTATTCACTATTCTGAGAGATTATTTTATAGAACTCCTATGACTAGAGAAATTTGGATTACCTAGTAAATAGGCTGATAGTAAAGACTTACACTTGCATAGTTTTCTCTCACAGAGGCAGCTGTACTCCCTTCTATGATACACTTCCTGTTCCTCTAATCACATAAGGACAAAAATTTAGATGCTAATCTTCAATTTAGGAGACTCTTCATTTGATTTCTGTCTTTAAAGGGTTTGCTACTTTGAAAGGCCTTTTAGTCTCTCTTGCAACAAAATAGGGGACTTGATTTACATTTGTTTGGCAATCAATCTGTAAATTCTTGTATTCCTTTTCATTCCTTTTTCTTCCACTTTTTCCTATCTGATTAGTGGTCTTTTTTATTCTTTATTCCCATCACTGATAAACATGATCCAATGAAAGGTAAGTAACAAAGCTTGTCAGTATTTTACTCACAAGTACTTTTTTATATAGAAAAAGAAATGATGTTTTAGGGTAACAGGGAGCATTTCTTTTTCTTTCTTTTTTTTTTTTTTTTTTTAAATTTATACAAGCACTGGGTACAGTCAGAAGCGCAGGAGGGTGAGAGGATTCACCAGAGACAGAGCAGGGAACAGAACAGGCAGACTGATGAAACACACTGCTGAGGGGAGCAGCGGGCGGCAGGAGAGGTCTGCACGCCATGTGGGCGTCTCGCCCGGCGGCCGGGGATCAAACCGGCACTGCAGAGGCTGCGGGCAGCTTCGCAGCCCAGGGCTCAACCGCTGCACCACAAGGGGAGGCCTAACAGGGAGCATTTCTAATAGCCAAGATAGGATTTATAGTGATTTATTTGTGTGACATATACTGCTGTAGCACAATTTTTTTAAGTTAACCAGGTGTTTGGATATTATTTTTTATTTATAATTTTATAATTAAGTAATAAATGGTATCTTTGCTTTCTTCTTTTCATCTAATAGGAAACAATAACTCAGGTGGCCCCGTCTCAGCACCAGCTAACTCAGGAATGCTGGGTATTGGTGGAGGTGTTACTTTGCTACCAGCCTTTGAATATAGAGGAACTTGGATACCTATTCTAACTATAACAGTACAAGGCAGTGCTAAAGCCACTTAGTAAGTAGTGATAGCATTATTTTGTAAGGTCTGATATTGATGGGGATGATATTTTATCCTGAAACTTTTTTTCTGCATTATATTTTAAATTTTAGACGTAGTATTTTTAATGCATTTTAGAACCAATTTTCTTTTGTTATATTTTGAGAATTTTATCTAGGGCTGTTTTCTTTTGTACTGTTCCTAGTCTGCTAATAGCATTGTAAAGCAGAACGGTTTCTTTACACACAGCTTTTTGGTTTAAGTGTATGTCTTGACTTCAGGCCCCTTGGACTTAGATTTTCTAACACTGCGTTTCCTAAGGCAAATTAATTTACCTTTTTAAAAATCTCAGTTTCCTTATCTACCAATCGGAAGTAGTGATGTATCTACCTTTCGGGATTCTCTGTGTATAAAATGTATATTATAAATTCCATAATGTCCATTTGCCTTTGCTGTTCTACTAATACCACCTTCTGTAGTCTACATAGCATGGAAACAGCTTTATATAGTTTCGTCATTGTGGCTGTGCATTGGCATTCTGATTTTTTTTGTAATTTCAGTCTAGAGATGTTGGACAAAGTTGAGCCCCCGACTATACCAGAAGGTTATGCCATGTCTGTGGCATTTCATTGTCTGCTGGATCTTGTCCGTGGAATCACTAGTATGATTGACGGAGAGTTGGGAGAGACTGAAGCAGAGTGCCAGGGTGTCACTGAAGCGGCTTCCTCACCCACACAGTCGTCAGAACAACAAGAATTACAGTCAGCCTCAGACCAAATGGATAAGGAAATTGGTATGTTAATTATGGTTCTGTATTTTTAATTTTTATTTTGAATTATTTAAAATTTACAGAGAAGTTGCAAAAATAATAGCGTGTGTCATCTTCGGAGCACTGCCTTGCTGTCCGATGCAACAGAACATTACAGGTCCCCTAGCATTTTCGCATTTTCCAAGTTCATCTTGGATTTTCCATCCTGGGAGTCACGTATTTTTCCAAGGAGTCTTGGCTGTTTTTAGAGTAGAAAGTATCTGGAAGTGAATACATGGGCCCTGGGTGTGCAGCTTGCTGCTTGATAGAAAAAACAAACACTTTCAAGTCCCCAGCTCTCTGCAGTTGAGGAGAATCGGTCTCTGTGTCAGCTGCCCTGAGGTCACGCCACATTCTCCCCTTCTTCATCCCACATGGTTTATTTTGAACTACACGTTTGTAATTCCTTTCTCCAAAGTAAGAAATCTGATCCCATTTTCCTCATGTACTTCCTTCTGTTTGATCCCCACTGTGTGTATTACCTGTCTCCTGCCTCGTCCCATTCTCACGCCGCCTTGCTCTTAGCTGGTCGCATATGCGGAGTATGGCCAGGGGAGGGGAGGGGAGAGACACGTGATTATGTCTGTGTATATTACATTATGTTGTGTATGTAGGTGCATATCATGTGTATTCAAGATATCAGTTACCTTTTGTACCAAAATATCTTATTGTTGATATTTTGAAATCTATTCTTAAGAGTTCTTTAATTTTAAACATATAGTGTGGTTTTTAAGTTTCGATATATTTTATTTTTTTAAAGATTATTTATGCATACAAAAGCTGGGGTACAGGCCAGAGATGCGGGGGTTGAGAGGATTCACCAGAGACAGAGCGGGAGGCAGAACAGGCAGAATGACTGAAACACACTGCTGAAGGGAGCAACGGGCGAGACAGGAAGGGTCTGCTGCGTCATGTGGGTAGCTCCCTTGCCGGCTGGGGATCGAACTCATGCTGCAGAGGCTGCAGATAGCTTCATAGGTTGTGCCTTAACTTACCCTTGTGCCACCAGGGAGGCCCACTTTCGATATATTTTAAATACTAGAGCTTTAGTATTTCATAATTGAGTTGTCGAGGGACTATTTCATATATTTTTAAATGACCAGGGAGATTCTAGAATTGGACGTATTGTTAAATACTGTGATCTCTGTGATTGCCATTAAGTATTGTGCATTTTCTCCTTGAAGGCAGCAGAGCTGTGTGGGAGGAGATGGTGAACGCCTGTTGGTGTGGTCTGCTCGCTGCACTCTCGCTCCTCCTCGATGCCAGGTATCAGGGCTTTGCGAGTTTTATATAGTGGGTGGCAGTTCCAAAACCAAACACTAAAATGGTTTCCTTATGTTTGTCCTAAGAATCATTTCTAATATTAATTTTCATATGTGTAGCATGTTACTCTCTTGCTGCTGTCCCTCACCCCACCCCAAATTTGCCATGTGCCACAGTAGAATTGTCAGCATGGGGTTGCAGAATGCCTTTTTCATTTTAGACTTTGAAAGAGTACTACTTTTAGTGGTGATAGTTATATTATTCAATTTATTTGATGTTTTCCAGAATTGTGCAATTTACAGATTTTAAATATTTTTTAAAAGATTTGTGTTTTTTTTTGTTTGTTTGTTTGTTTTTAAAGATTTTATTTATTTATTTATACAAGCACTGGGTACAGTCAGAAGCGTGGGAGGGTGAGAGAATTCACCAGAGCCAGAGCGGGGAGCAGAGCAGGCAGAAGGACAGAAGGACACTGCTGAGGGGAGCAGCGGGCGGCAGGAGGGGTCTGCGCGCCATGTGGGACCCTCCCCTGGTGGTCGGGGAACAGCCGGGAATCGAACCAGCACTGCAGAGGCTGCGGGCAGCTTCGCAACCCAGCGCTCAACCGCTGCGCCACCAGGGAGGCCCTAAAAGATTTGTTTTTATTTATTTTGCGTACTAGAGCTCTGGGGTGCAGGCCCGAGGTGCGGGGGGGCGGGGGGGGGTGAGAGGAGTCACCAGAGACAGAGTGGGGAACAGAACAGGCAGACTGACTGAAATCCACTGCTGAGGGGAGCAGCGGGGAGACAGGAGAGGTCTGCTGCACCATGAGGGTAGCTCCCTGGCTGGGGATCTATCCCAAGCTGCCATGGTAATGGCGCTGAGGCATAACCCCAAGGCCCCCGGATTTTAAATGATTTAAGTCAAATCTAAGTTCTGCACCATTTTCTTCAATAGTGTGTATATCATATATTGCTTTTACCAAGTTTAAATTTTCAGATATTATAGTTACAATTCCTTTTTAAGTATATTTATTTTGATAATATTTTTGTAGAGATGTCTTAAAACTTCATTGAATAACTAATTCTACATCATGCTTACATTGTAATTAAAAACAATAGTTAATAAATAATTAATATTAAATACTTTAACTTTTCAGCACAGATGAAGCTGCCACTGAGAACATTTTAAAAGCTGAACTGACTATGGCTGCTCTTTGTGGAAGACTAGGCCTTGTAACTTCAAGAGATGCCTTTATCACTGCAATATGCAAAGGTTCCCTGCCTCCCCACTATGCGCTCACCGTGCTGAACACCACCACTGCTGCCACACTGTCCAACAAGGGTAAGACTCGGCTGGTGGCTTCTGGGTGGGGGCACAGTGCAGAGTGACAGTTGCGGACCCTTTGATTTCAAGCCTTAGCTGCTCTGTGAGCTCTGTGAGAGAGCAATGTCCCCGGGCCTCATTTCCTTCCACCTCTTTTACGGAGTGTGGGTGGAGAGACCAACATCCATTTTAAACAGTACTCATGAGGATGAAAGAATATAAATCTGGAAATTCTTTGCATACTATTATATAATGCTGAAAGGTGATAGTTGTTTTTTTTTTTTTAATGGAACCAATGCTATTAGAATCAGTTAACTTTCAGATTTTTGTTTTTGAATGCTTTGAAAGCATTGCAATGCTTTGCAAATTTGCTACATAGCCTATGAATGTATTTCAATATTAATACTAAGTTTCAAACTGAAAATGTGAGTATTCATCTCAACTAGAAAAGTTTACTGAAAGTAGATGGTCAAAATACTTATTGTTTTGCTCATGAATTCTACCAAAGTTTTATAATTTCAAAAAGTTATTTAGAAAATTATTTAATATTTGCTTAACACTTGGTTTTTGTACCTCCTGAGTTTTAAAAATGTTTGCATATAGTTTATGTGCAACTAAGTAAGTGACATAGTTGAACTTAGTTTATTATTTATTGTTTTAAAATACAGTTATTTTGAATGCAACTTTATAAGTTTATTTAGCTAGTTTTTCTCTGTGTTCTAGCATATTCCATTCAGGGTCAGAGTGTTATGATGATAAGTCCATCAAGTGAATCTCACCAGCAAGTTGTAGCAGTTGGTCAACCTCTGGCAGTCCAGCCTCAAGGGACAGTCATGGTAAAATACTTGTGCTTTTCTTGGTTACCTGTGAATTAACAAACCCTTTTGTGCCTTTTATTTCTGTGTTTGCCACAATTTATTTTATATTGACTTTCTTTGCCCTGTATGATACCTTTAGAAGAAATGAGTCACTTTGCTCGTTGACATCATAACCAGCTATAATGACAACAGATGAATTTGTTCTATGCACAACCATCCAATTCTATTTTCTTAATGTTTTTATTTTTTACTAAGATTTCTTTTGCTTATGTAATGCTGCTTTTACAGGCTTCTAACTTTCAAGAATACATAACATTTCTTACAAATATATCCTTTTTTTGAATATAGTTAACTTCCAAAAATATCCAGTGTATGAGGACTTTACTAAACCTGGCTCACTGCCATGGGGCTGTTCTTGGAACATCATGGCAGCTTGTCTTGGCAACCCTGCAGGTATGTAGTCATCTGTGGGTTGGAGGCTAGTGTTGTTTCCATGTCTAAGTGCTAACAATGAAGCAATGCCTGTTGGTGCTTAGGCAGGCCTAAAGAATATACAGTAAACATAAAGGGCGGAAGTTGGAAAGGAAATAGGCAAGGTTCGAGCTCCATAAAGCGATGGGCTATGTCCCAAAGTAACCTGAGCTCTATTGCCTGTGCTTGCTGTAATAAATGTTTTGTGTGAATATTAATTAATGACTGAAATTTAATAACTAAAAGTCTGTTAATTTTAATTTTAGTTGAAGTTAATACTGATCTCTATTAGAATTAACTATAGTTTTATAAATGTCTTTGTTTTGATTTTTTGTTTTTTAATTTACAGCATCTTGTGTGGATTCTAGGATTAAAGCCAAGCAGTGGTGGAGCCTTGAAACCTGGGAGAGCGGTGGAAGGACCCAGCACAGTAAGCACCAGTCATTTCATCCTCCTCATGCTTCCCGGAGAGTTTACACTTTACATGCAATTCTCTTCTTCTCTTAGGTTCTCACCACGGCAGTGATGACAGATTTACCAGTGATTTCCAATATACTTTCAAGATTATTTGAAAGCTCACAGTAAGAGTCAGTTTCTCAAAATTGATGGAAACATTGTCATTAGCTGTGTATTTTATATCGTAATGTCTTATTTTCTCATTTTTATTTTAGATATCTTGATGATGTATCATTGCATCATTTAATAAACGCGCTTTGCTCCTTATCCCTCGAAGCAATGGATATGGCCTATGGAAATAATAAGGTGTGATATTGTACCTTTCTGTTTTAAATATAGCACATTATTTAGTTAAATAATGTGTACCCTCGTGACCTTAGAGTCTACTCATAGGATTGATGTGCATGTTGTAGCACAGCTCTACTAGATTTTCACTATTTATTGTTATTTGTTGAATGGGGAATGAGAACGTGATTTGGTTTGTGATAGGTCCTAAATGTGTTAGGATTTTGAACTGTGCCCAATTCTCTTGTGTATTGGATATTAAAAATATTTTTATAAAGAATAATGCAATACCACATTAGTGAATGAGTTCCATAAAGCCACAGTAATACTTAGAATTACAATTTCTGACTAAGGCAATGCAAGGTTTAAATTAAAGAATATATGGCTTTATGAGGGGGAAAATAAGAAGCTAATCATTTCTTTCTGAAGTCAATGATCATTCCTTGAACATTAAATTTTAACTTTGTTCATTGACTAAAGGAGTAGTACTTTTGAATATTGACATTCAATAACATTTCTTTCTATATTCAGAATATTTTTTATTATACCGGAAGGAATATTTGGGTTTATTTGTATCTTCAAAATTATTTAGTATAAGGGCCTCCCCGGTGGCGCAGCGGTTGAGCGCCGGGTTGCGAAGCTGCCCGCAGCCTCTGAGCGCCGGTTCAATCCCCGGTTGCTCCCCGGCCACTGGAGGAGGGTCCCACGTGGTGCGCAGGCCTCTCCTGCCGCCCGCTGCTCCCCTCAGCAGTGTCCTTCGGTCCTTCTGCCTGCTCTGCTCCCCGCTCTGGCTCTGGTGGATTCTCTCACCCTCCTGTGCTTCTCACTGTGCCCAGTGCTTGTATAAATAAATAAATAAATCTTTAAAAAAAAAAAAGATTTATTTAGTATGGAATTTTTTCTACTTTTAAAGTTAATAAATATAGTTTGACCACTTGCAAATGAGTGAAGACACCCAGAACATGATTGAAAAGCAGAGAATGCACCTTGTGACTTATTTAACATCTAACTATACAACTCAAAATTATGTTGCCTGCCAAGTTATTAATTTTAATTTTATGTTCTGTGGCTTGTCATCTTGGTTGATTAGCTTAATTAAAGATTAAGGTCTAATAAGGGCAGAATTTCATATAGTATGATAAATAGCTAGAGAATTACTTAAACATGCAGGTGTTTGAAATTATGTACTATATAAGTTATCCCAAGTCAAATTAAAATAATGTAAAATATAATGAAGTGATTCATTTCTTGACTCTTCAGTAATCCTACATCTAAGATTAGTTCTCAACAAACCTATATTTAAGAGTACCTTAATGAAATCTGTCTGAGCAAGTTTGTATTGTAATGGCTTGAAAATTTATGTTTTCACTCAACACACAGTATGTTTACTGTGTACATGACATTGCTAGGAGATATAAAATATCTGCTTTCAAGGAGCCTATAAACTACTTGGTTCATGGTTAAGTGGCAATTAAGGTGGTATGAGTTTAAGTAAATAGTATAGTGTAGACTCCTTAGTGCCTGGTTATATAAGAGCATATTTTACCACATTTCTTAATACTGGTTTAGTGATAGTTGCCCATTGATGTCATCACTGAAACTGTTAATGGGCCAATTATGTGAATTTATATAAGAACTGGGGTATAGGCCAGATGTGCGGGAGGGTGAGAGGATTCACCAGTGACAGAGCAGGAACAGAACAGGCAGATTGAAGAAATACATTGCTGAGGGGAGCAGCAGGCGAGACAGGAGAGGTCTGCTTTGCCATGTGGGATTCTCGCCAGCCTGCCTGGATCAAACCCACGCTGCAGGGGCTGTAGACAGCTTCACAGTGCTGCGCTCAGCCGCCTGTGCCACCAGGGAGGCCCCAGTTATGTGAATTTAGACATCCCTATTTATATACTGAGTCCAGTTATGGTTGTTGAAATGCCAGCAACTGAGGAGACCAGTTTGTCTTCTGTCTCTGCTACTTTTCTATTGATGTCTAAGCTGACAATCCCGATTTCTGCCGTATTCTTTGATTCATACTTCTTTTCCCTGGTCTCTTGTCTGTTTCAGTTTTTCTGACATTCATATGTAAGACCTAGACATTTGAGGACTTCATTAATAAAAATGTATATTAGCTTGGCTGCCATAGTAAATACTATTGGTTGGGTTGCTCAACCACAGAAATTTATTTTCTCATACTTCTAGAGACTGGAGGTTTGAGATAAGCATATCAGCATGGACATTTCTAGTGAGAATTCTCTTTTTGACTTGAAAAATGTCTGCTTTCTCTGTTTCTCACGTGGTGGGGGTGCTTGAAAGCAAGCTCCCGAGCTCTCTGATGTCTCCAGAATTCTAAGGATGTTAATCCTGTCACATTAGGATTGCAACTTTATGACTTCATATAACCTCAGTTTCCTCCTTTGGACTGTATAGCCAAATATTATACTGAGAGTTAGGGTTTAACATTAATTTTAGGGGTACCCATAGCAGAATGCTTCTTTCCTTCTGGTTAGAAAACCAGCCATTCTTTGTGTCTAGTATAACTTGAATTTCATTCTTTCCCCACTAACTCATTCTCTTCTTGACCATATTTTCCAATTAGGAACTGTTCTAGATTCTTGAGGGTAAGTAGAAAGACATGTCTAATAACTGAGGTTTTGTTATATTTATTGCTAGCATTATACTAATTGATTATAAATTATAGTTATACTCTTTAGAGTATTTTTAGTTTCATTCATAGTTGATGTGCTTTAAAATGCAGTATGTTTTCTCCCTAGGAACCATCTCTTTTTGCTGTTGCCAAATTGTTAGAAACCGGTCTAGTTAACATGCATCGAATAGAGATTTTATGGAGACCTCTAACTGGTCATCTGCTTGAGGTAACTTTTTTAAATATTTACGTTTTTGTTAAGAATAAGATGTACACATTGAACTAATGGTTTGGGTAATGAGATAACCATAAAAAATACTACTCAACTTTTTTTCCTATTCATTTGTATATTTTATTGAGGGCTGAATCTTTGTAGTATTTGTTGGTGAAGAAATAGGTTGCCCTTTTGGGCTAATAATAGGATATATCTGTGAAATCTCTGATGACTACTTCAGGTGTTGTTTTGGGACACTTTGCCTTTATTATACAGTCTCCAGATACCTCCATTTCAGCTAATTCTGAGACTTCAGGACAGTCAGGGCTAAGAGTTAGTAGTAAACACCACTTCTTTATGGGGAGCTCTTCTTCAAGGAGAAATACCTGCTTGACTTCACTGGTTATAGGTAGTGCCAGGAAATTTTATCTAGTTATATATTCTGTTGTGTTCAGCTTGGGATGATTCATAATAATCAGCTGCTTGTATATATATGTTTATGAATAGTTTAGGCTTAGGTTACCATGATCATTTTACATTATTAATGAGAGAAAGTGTTATTTTTAATGAAATCTAGTGAGCTTTTGCTTTTTCTTTTCCCCCACCCATTTTCTTGGGATTACATTTATGAGTTCTTAAAGGATATATATAGATTTCTAATAGAAATTCTCATAAAGTGGCAAAAAAAACCAGTTTTTAAAATTTTAACACAGGATTTGATTATGAGGATGGACTTAATTAGGAATCTTAGTATGAATTTGCTTCTTTTTTTTAACTCTGGCATTATTTACTTTTATGAATTCTTTTCTGTGACTTATTTAGTTTCATCTTTTATCTTCTGTCTCTCTATTGCTTCCTCTTGCTCCTTATTCAGAAGGTAAGCTTACATACATTTTGGATGTAATTTTCCCTTCAACCCTCATGATGCGCGTTTGATGTGTTTTTTGAAATGTGAAAGAATAGAAAATGTAATGTCTTAATATTTTTTTTCTCAGATTGATGTCTGATGTGTAACTGAAGTATACAAATTAAATGCTTAATTTTTTGTTCAACGTGTATGTTTTAGGTGTGCCAGCACCCAAACTCTCGAATGAGAGAATGGGGAGCAGAAGCTTTAACCTCACTTATTAAAGCAGGATTAACATTTAACCATGATCCTCCACTTTCACAGAACCAGGTAAATAAATGACACTGAGTTAAGTTAATAAGTTGCATAGAATGGTTTCCCATTCTAGAAGGTTCCTCTTCATTGCAATGTTAAAGCTTCATTTGGGGCCATGTGTATTAGTCTCCTTTGCTTTGGTCCTTACCTGTCTCTCATTTTCTTCCTCTCATTACCATTGCACGAAGAGAAATCAAGTGACAGTAGAGACTGGCACAGTAGATTTTTGGTTTTAAATAATTATAAACTCAGTTTTAAATAATTATAAATTCAGTTATTTTATATAACTGAAGAGCTTACTTGTGTCATGACTCCTTTGCCTGACTCCCATAATCATTCATGTATTTCTTACAGTGTTTAACATGTCCCTGAAGTTTTATTGTTTCAAGATTAAGTAGGAATAAGCATTTAACAACCATTCCCATTCCCTTTATTATCTTACTGTATTTTAGTTGTATTCTGCAAGTTTACTCAACAACTAATTATTGAGTACATATTATGTACTTGGCAGTGTTTTAGCTCTTGGAAAAAAAAATAATAAACAAAAAAAAAATCTGTGTACTTATAGAGCTAGCATTTTAGTGATTTCATACATTTTTCCTTCTATAATTTTTTTTTTTTTTTTTTAAGAAATCTTTTTTTTTTTTTAATAGAGGCATGTTTGTTTGTTTATTTATTTATTTGTTTGTTTGTTTGTTTTTGTTTATACATGCACTGGGTACAGTCAGAAGCGCGGGAGGGTGAGAGAATTCACCAGAGCCAGAGTGGGGAGCAGAGCAGGCAGGCAGAAGGACCGAAGTACACTGCTGAGGGGAGCAGCGGGCCGCAGGAGAGGTCTGCGCGCCATGTGGGACCCTCCTCTGGTGGCCGGGGAGCAGCCGGGGATCGAACCGGCGCCTCAGAGGCTGCGGGCAGCTTCGCAACCCAGCGCTCAACCGCTGCGCCACCGGGGAGGCCCCCTTCTATAATTTTTAAGTTCTTTAAAAAGAAAACCCTTGTCCGTATCTTCAATGTTCAGTTTATTATGTGGTACATAGTGAGAGCTTAATAAATGTTTGGTCAATCAATGAAACAAATAAATCCTTGGAGGGAACAAGTTTTAAAATGAAACAAGTTCTTTGAGGTGCTAGAAGAAATGAAATGCAGTGCTTTTTTTTTTTTTTGTCTTCTAGATGGTTTTTATCATATTTATCATATTTGTTCATTAGTAGACATATAATTTAAAAAAAACTAACGCCTTCTTGGAAATGATACTGAAACTAAGATTATTGGGAATTTTATATTGAAACATATGTACTATACATTAATAAAGTAAATGGAAGATAATTGTAGAAACTGAGAATTGTTTTCCTCTCTCCAAACTTAGCTAGTATATGTAGGTGTATTTTCTTAGTGAGATTCAGTTCTTTATGGGTCTGTAATTAATAACTTCTAACATAGGTCACTCTTCATTTATCCTGAAATCTAACATCTTTAAGATTGTTTTTCATTTCCCTCATTAAGCAGTTAAATACATGACAATAAACTTCTGATGATTACTGCCAAAGAAACCATATTTAGCATTTATTTAAAAAAAATTCTGTCTACAATACGGTCTGAGTAGAGGTAAATTTAAACTTAAGAAGCAACAAAAGAGCCTTTCCTTCTTTGGGGGCATCTCTTCCTAATGACTGTTTTTCCCTTTGCAGAGGCTGCAGTTGCTTTTATTGAACCCATTAAAGGAGATGTCCAGTATTAACCATCCAGATATCCGACTCAAGCAATTAGAGTGTGTGCTGCAGATTCTGCAGAGTCAGGGAGACAGTCTTGGGCCTGGGTGGCCGTTAGTGCTTGGAGTCATGGGAGCAATCAGAAATGATCAAGGGTAGGTGTTTAAAATTCACATTCAAGAAATGAGAAAGAATCAAGGGAAACCCACCTAAAATACTGCGGTAGTGATAATTTTTTTTAATATGCCCTTTCTGCCTAAGTCTAAGATCTGGTATAGTTCTTATAACCCACCTCCCCCCAGCCCTGTCCCATGCCCCCCTGTGTGGGGTAGAGGGAATTTTTAGAGTTCACTTGTGTTTTGAAAGAATAGAAAATTGTTATTTATTTAACATTTATATAAGAATATAAAGCTATTGGATTGATCATCAAAACATTTGGGATCCATTTTATGATACTAAAAAGAGGAATGATGCAATCAGATAGGCACTTGAGGTCTGTTGTCATGACAGCAGCGTGGAGGGGAGAAAGGGAAATGAGTCTGCAGGGCTCTCTGGAGTGGTGAGAGGGTGTGAGCTGTTCAGCAGGTGGACTGTACGGGGTAAGGAAGACTTAGGAAAAAGAGTCAGGAATGATGCCAGGAGAAGCATCTAGCTGAGAGGCAGTATCATTAGACAGGGGAATGTGGAGCGAAGAGCAAATGGGACAAAATGTGCAGACCTGTTTAGTTTAAGGTAGGCCATTGACGTGGAGATATTTAGCAGACATTTAGATGTATTTGTTTGGAATTCTACAGCAGGACTTATACTGTCATCTTGATGACTGACTTAGGAGTTTTATATGATTTAAGATCCTTAAGATTATTATGAAAAGGTATTGTTTCATATTCATTTGTGCTAATAATGTATCTTAAGTATTACAAAATATTGAGGTGATTAAAGTGGAAAGAGATTAGTCATAGTTTAGATCAAGCTGCAGTTCCTCCTTGTGCAACTGTAAAATAGGACATTGTAAGGATAAAATTAATGCTAGTAAAACACTTAGAAAGTACATGGTATAGTAAGCATTTAGTAGGTGTTAGCTATTATAATTCATTTTCATTGTCTTTCACCACCAAAACTTCTCTCTAAAAACAAATACTTCTTATTCTTTTCACTTGAAGTTCAAAATAGTAATTTTTACAGATTTTATTTTATCATTATTTTTAGATTATTATAATTTTGGGGTTTTTTACTGCTGCATATGTGCATATACTTCACCATCCTCCCCCAAGCCACTGGTGCCCTGCCTGACTGCTTCTCTCCCGCCTCCCCCCCACCCCCCCACTCCCCGCACTTCTCTAGTGGCCAGTAACATTGTCACTATGTCTAAGGCTAGATGGTGGCCTATTTTGTTGCAATTTTTGGTTATTTGTATTGTACAGGTAAGTTGAAATCATCTTGTGTCTGTCTCTCATTCTCTGACCTGTTTCACTAAACATATTCTCCTCAAGGTCCATCTGTTATGTCTCTAAAGGCACTTGCAGAACTTTAAATAAGACATAGTATGAAAGAATGAGGAGCTCAGTTGCACTCAGTTGTGAAGTGTGTGTGTTCACACGTGCTAGACACGGTGTTAGAGAACAGGGCTCAATGGGGAAGAAATGTAGTTGTAATTACTTTCCCTTCTTCATTCAGTGCCTGAAGGTTGGTTTGTCTCGTTGATGCAAATGCAAATAGAAATAATAATGATGTTAATATTTTTTTCCTTTTCTAGTTTACTGTTTTTATTTTATATCTCTGAGAGTATTTTTATTTGTTTTATATCTTTTTTTATACATATGTGAATGTAGATGATATTAGGGAAGATTTTCTTGCTCAAATTCTATCATAAAATTTTGCTTAGCTCAGACTATTAAGGTATATATATTTACTTATAGTTCTTTTAATTGCAAGGGTTTAAATTTCTGTTTTCAGAGAATCTTTGATAAGAACTGCATTCCAGTGTCTTCAGTTGGTTGTTACAGATTTTCTGCCAACTATGCCTTGCATGTGCCTCCAGATAGTTGTCGACGTTGCGGGTAGCTTTGGACTTCACAACCAGGAGCTTAATATTAGTTTAACTTCCATAGGCTTATTGGTAAGTTTTATTGCCTTTCTCTTAAGATAGCGAGAATGAATGCTAAACAAATATACTTTCTTTGGCCTTTGGCTTTAAAGTTTTAAATAAGTAACAAACTTATCTTGCATGAAGGATTAAAGAACATCACTTAGGAGATAATTATTAATAACAGAGTAGTTGGAATAATTGTGATATTGAGGTTCAGATTTGGCTTTGGACAAGGTTTGTCATGAAAGAATTTAGTAAACAAATAATAGTACATACAAGGGAAATACTTGACTTTGTGTGTGATGGTTAATCGATTTCAATATTACTTTGGTAGCAACATTTTCATGTATGACTTATTTAATAAGTAAGCTTTCATGAGAGACTTTACCATGTCCACATGGTGTCACTATGAAGAGACAGCGTGTGCTGGCAGGAGGCCCCGCTGGAAAAGATGCGCGCGTGTTTGCATTTTGTCTGCGTCTTGAGCCTCGTCTCACTCGTCTTGAATGTGGAGATAATGAAATCTAAGTTGGGGTAATATAAATCTGCATGAAGAAAATGGAAAGAGTTGTTCCCATTATACATTTATTTAAAGACAATTATATAGACTCTTTTAAGTGTATACATTATCAAAAGTTTTTGAAGTCAAATTTTAATTTTTCACATAAGCTAGATAAACTAATAGCTTATTATTAAAATGTAATTATGGGAAAGCATATTGTATATATAATTGCCCCCAAAGAGTAGTTGGTTAATTTGGTGTGGCTTAAATTGTTGCTAGATTTCACCTCCTTTATTCTACATTTATGTTCTTGGATGTTGGATTCTCTACATTTTTAAATTGGCATAATTCTCAAGTTCACATACCTTGTTGTGATTGGAAATGATGTCATAAATATGTTTGGAGATAGTAATTGCTCTTTCTTGTATGAAATTGTAAAATACTACTAAATGATGAAAAGGAATTAATTTTGTGGGGTGATGGTGGTATCTTGGGTTTTTTTTAATGCCTTTATCTAGTAATGAATATAAAATTTAAACTTGAAGTTAATCAGAAAATGTTGATAGCTGATATTTGTAGATGGAAGGTATATCAATTTATTTACCTATTTTTAAAATGATTATCTTTATGTTCTTCAGATTTTTCATGATAAAATTTTTTTTAATTCTGTTAGCATAAGATTTTCCTCCAGATTCTCTGATCAGATGAGGATAGTTTACAGAGCAAGAGATGTTGCATTCTAATGCATTTATTAGAAAAGGGATTTCCGAAGGAGTTTTTTATTTATTCTGAAAGGCACCACCACCATATGTTGCATTTTGATTTATACATTTAAAATAAAATCTATAAATAATCATTTTCTACTTTTGCTTTTTAGTGGAATATTTCAGATTATTTTTTCCAAAGAGGGGAAACTATTGAAAAAGAATTAAATAAGGAAGAGGCAGCACAGCAGAAGCAGGCAGAAGAAAAAGGAGTGGCTTTAAACCGGCCGTTCCACCCCGCGCCGCCGTTTGACTGCTTGTGGCTCTGTCTCTATGCAAAGCTGGGCGAGCTGTGCGTGGATCCTCGCCCCGCTGTGCGGAAGAGCGCTGGGCAGACCCTGTTCTCCACGGTGGGCGCCCATGGCACCCTGCTGCAGCACTCGACGTGGCACACTGTCATCTGGAAGGTACTGTGGGGCAGCTGTTAGCGCCATGTGCTTCTGTGCTTTTGGGCCCAGCGTACCAAAGTAATCTTTGTAAGGATTTATTTCCGTCTTTTTGTACATTTGACTAGACAGAAAACATTAACTTTGTCATATTAAATTATATTTCACACAGAACAAATTAAATATTAAAGTATTATCTCTTCTTACCTGTCTGATTTCTGCCTCTGTCCTTCCCTTCCCCACCACACAGAATTCACATACCATATAATCAAGTGAGAATTTTACAAATAAAAAAATATCAACAGCAGTGGACTTTGCTTGCAGACTCACCAGAACAAAGCAATCTCCAATCTATAAATTCTACATGTTTGTTCATTAAATATACAATTTTATTTTTTCTTTTTTCCTTTATTTTTCTTTCATCCTCTTGTTCAAACTTTCTTATAAAAGTTAATACCTTATACCGTCTTTACTAAAGGGCTCTCCTTTTTTGTCCATCTGTTTGATTTTAATAAAATCCTGCTTATAATCCTTTCACTGCTTTTGTGAATTTTTGAAGTAAGTGAAGTTTGACAGTGGCAGCATAGTGGACTCCAAAACGTCTTCTTTAAAAATTAATGTATATTTTCTATAAAAACAATTTAAAACCCAGCTACCTCATCTGTTTAGTGTTCCAGCTCCATCCCCAGCCTCCTTTTCAGATCCCAGACATGCATAAGTCGCCTTTATTATTTAAAAAAAAAAAAAACCCTCATTTTCTCTGCTGCTTGTTTTCCTTTCAGAGAGCTTCATTGTTAATCTTGGTGTCTAATTCTCAGCAGTTTTTCCCCCTCACCTTCCCTGCATTCCCTTATCCCTTGTAACTCAATTTCTGCATTATTCTACTTCAGAGTCTTTTAAAGCTTAACATGTAACAGACTCACATGGAAGCCTTGTGAAAGCACAGATTGCTGAGCCACAATCACCTGCCCCCAGTGTTTATGACCCCACACCCTCCCTCGTGGTGTGGGGGCTGAGAAATTGTATGCGTGCAAAACTCCTAGGTGATGCTACTGGTTCTCAGACCATATTTTGAGAACCACAGAATTTGTACTTAGTTTATAGGTGGGTTTTTTGCCCTGTGTTCAGTCCTTAACCTACTTGGTTTTTTGGTTAACATTTAACTGTTGATTATTGTCTCCTTGGAGTTTCTCTTCCCTTGATTTCACAGCGTGCTTCTGTTTTGCTATTCGGTTTTTACTTATTTTTGCTCCTATTCATTCTCCTGAGTCCCAGCTGCTTCCTACAGGTTTTTTTCCAAGCCTTCTCAGGTAGTCCTGAAGCTTCAGTTGTAACCTCTATCCAGCTGTCCCCTGGAATCATCTCTTTTGCCTGACTTCTCTCTAAGCTTCATTCCTTTCTTGTTCTTCACCCTGTAGATGCTCCACTGATACCTCAACAAGCCTTAGAGAATAGTCTATCCAATATATTTTGATTTTTTTATTCCATGATCTTAAGGACAAACTTAAGAATTTAAGAATACTTCTGTTGTTCAGTTTCTTTTTTTTTTTTCTTTTTAAATATTTATTTATTTATTTATTTATTATTTATTTATTTATACAAGCACTGGGTACAGTCAGAAGCATGGGAGGGTGAGAGAATTCACCAGAGCCAGAGCGGGGAGCAGAGCAGGCAGAAGGACCGAAGTACACTGCTGAGGGGAGCAGCGGGCGGCAGGAGAGGTCTGCGCGCCATGTGGGACCCTCCTCCCGTGGCCGGGGAGCAGCCAGGGATCGAACTGGCGCTGCAGAGGCTGCGGGCAGCTTCGCAACCCAGCGCTCAACCGCTGCGCCACCAAGGGAGGCCCTGTTCAGTTTCTTTTAATACACGGGGATTGATCAGGCTGTTAGGTAAAATCTTTCATCCCTAAATCCTGTGCTGTTACTTAACCTATGTTATCAATACCTCTTATATGCCTTTTTCTAAATCTTCAGGTTCTCTTTCATCTGCTGGACCGAGTTCGAGAGTCTTCTACTACTGCAGACAAAGAAAAGATTGAGTCTGGAGGTGGCAATATCCTCATTCATCATTCACGGGACACAGCAGAGAAACAGTGGGCTGAGACGTGGGTTTTAACCTTGGCTGGAGTAGCAAGAATCTTCAACACTAGAAGATATTTATTGCAACCTTTAGGTATATGTACTTTTTTTTTTTTTATTTGGTTTACAAGTTATTCCTGTTAAATGATGTGGGAAATATGGAAAGATTATTTAAAATTCATACGGATAGTTTTGTCTGTTCCTTTGTTCTATTTCTCTCTCTGCATATGAGTGAAATCATATGGTATTTTTCTCAGTTTTAAGGCCAGAACATTTTCTGCTATATCCTAGCGACTTCTGGGTCCCTATATCTGAAAAGGATTCTTTACTGGATTTTTGAATTGTAATGATTTTAATTTACATTGATAGTACTTTAGTACCTAAGTATATATTTTCTTCTAGTTCTGTAGGAATTTAAGTGAAAAAATAAGCCAAAAAGACTTCAATGTCTAATAGCAAGAACATCGTTGATTACTTTTGTGGTGATTGATGTTTTCTCTTCCTCACACAGGAGGCTTTTCCCAAGCATGGGACGTCCTTCTCGATCACACGCAGTCAGCGGCGCTCAGCAAGAACAATGAGGTTTCTCTGGCTGCGCTGAAAAGTTTCCAAGAAATCTTACAGATTGTGTCTCCTGTCAGAGACTCAGACAAGCCTGAGACTCCGCCTGCAGTCAATGTGCCTGCGCCTGTCCTCATCGGGCCCATGGCAGGGCCTGGCCTGAGCAGGCCTTTCGTAAGGACAGACTCCGTTGGAGAGAGACTCGGGAGGTGTAACAGCTCCGAGCCCCCTGTCGTTGCTGATGAGCTGGAGGATCAGAACCTCTGGTGGGCTGCCTGGGACACGTGGTACCGGATCGGGTCTGAGAGCACCAAGCCTCCTGTCACTTTTGATAAACTAACTTTCATTCCCAGCCAGCCTTTTCTTACAGCTTTGATTCAGATATTTCCAGCTCTTTATCAACACATAAAAACTGGTTTCAGCATGGACGACTTGCAGAAGTTGGGAGCTACCCTGCACAGCGCTGTTTCAGTCCCGATAAGCTCAGATGCGTCCCCTTTCATCCTCCCGTCCTACACTGAAGCAGTCCTCACAAGCTTACAGGAAGCCGTGCTCACAGCTCTAGATGTTCTCCAAAAGGTAATAGAATTTTACTGGTTGTCTAAACAATATTGTATGAGATGCCCTGGTATCTTCTATGTTTGCAATTTTTTTTGGGGGGGGGATAAATTCTATCATCAAGATTGTTGTGTTTGTATCCTTCGGAATAAATTCAGAATTGTGACTAGTTATTTTAAAAACACAATTTTCTGATATATTTTAAAAAGTAATTCATGTTTGTTTTGATACTCTCTAAGAAAACTGCCTACAACCTCGTTTCTATTTGCCAGCATTTTTGGTTTGTTCATGACTCTTCACAAGAGGATATAATTTTTAGAATAACAACTTTAGTTAAGTACTTCTATAGTGAGAAAATTAATAAACAATGGGGGTATATATATATTTTTTTATGTGTACTTTAATTTAGTTCTGCAGTTGTTGGAAGCCTGTACTTGAAGAAATAAGAAATCGATGAAGTATTTTTTCTCACAGAAATTTTAAAAATATATAGTTTACCTGTGTGTTTTGTTACTGCAAAAAATTATTAAAAGAGACTCCAAAAATCACTGGGCAAAGCTCAACTAACAAGCAAGACCAGATCAAAATCAAATTTTTTTAAACTCTCCAGGTAGTTGTTAACACAGTTCCCAACAAGCAAACAAAAAAAATTGCCAACTGGAGAACCAGCAGTTGCAACGAAGCAGTTCTGATAGTTTGACAAAATCAGAATAAAGCTAGTGTCTGCGTGCATGTGTGTTATTGGTGACCATTTGTGTTATGTGAATCTTGTTCTCTACTTCGTGATGGCATTACCTCCACCTGGAATGATGGGAACGTTGAGTAGGAATGTGCTTTCTGTCGCAGCGTAATGCTTCTTGGCGGCCTGTGGAGCACGTGGAGCTGATAGTCGTTCTTTGGTCTTCTGATTGTAGTTGCATTGTGTTGGGAAGCAGTTATGTAGAAAATTAAAATTTAAGGAAATATGGCATTAAAAAATTATTGTAGGGATATCAACTCTGAAATTGAAATCAAAATAGCTGCTGTTATGTGCACTGGGGAAAAAGAAGTCTCAATCACTGCTTCCGCTACTGCAGCTGACCTGCTCGCAAGTCTCGTGGGCGCTGCCCTGAAAGAAAGGGGAAGTTATTCTTCAAAAACGAAAAGCACAGATGTGGAGGTTGCCCAAAATCTGGGACTCTCAGATGTTTGATTTAAGCTTTTTTAAGTGTGTAGAGGATAAAAACAACAAACTCCAAAAATTCTTTTCAAAGAAAAAAAAGTATGTAATTTCATTTTTTAAAATCTGCATTAGCAATGAGAGAACAAGTAGAACTATTCATTCCCAATATCAGGGATTTGTTCTGTGTTGTTAATTTTTTTGTTTGTTTGTTTCTGTGTTGTTGTTTTTCAAGATTTATTTTTATTTATGCATACAAGAACTGGGGTGCAGGCCAGAGGTGTGGAAGGGTGAGAGGATTCACCAGCCAGAATGGGGAGCAGAACAGGCGCATCCACTGAAATCCACTGCTGAGGGGAGCAGCAGGGAGACAGGAGAGGTCTGCTTTGCCATGGGGGTAGCTCCCTGGCCGGGGATCGAACTTGTGCTGCAGTGGCTGTGGACAGCTTCATAGTGTTGAGGCTTGAACCCCTGCTCCACCAGGGAATCCCCCATTCTTTAATGGTTTTGTAAATATCACATACCTTCAGTCTGAAACTTAGGAGCTTTGTTATATATTCATTTATATCAATTGATAAAAATTGCATCATAATTTATGATTTTGCATCATAATTTTCATCTGATCTTTAAGACATGATTAATTTTCTAAATGATGTGAGAACATTTGTATGTGATTCAAGCATTTGGAGTCCTTAACATTTCCTAATGCTGAAAAATCAATATATTTAATTATCTGTAAGAGTGTTTTTATATTTTCCCCTTACATAGGTCAGAAAACTTTTCACAAGCAAAATTTACTTGCTATGGAAATTCATCCTTACACCAATAAGCTATCCACCAAAAGGGTTTTATTCATTAAAAGCTATTTTCCTTCCTAAAGGAAATACTCATTTCTCATTTCATTTTTAACCTTATATTGTTTAGGGCTTCAGACTCAGTCCTCATTTGGTTCTTAAATCACAAGTTTCTATGCACTGTGACTTAGTTATGCTAATTGATTTTTTATTTTTGACCAAGATATTTTGGCATACATGGGGAGTCTGACAATTTGATTATTTGCCTTCCCTAAGTTCTGGCATCAGGAGACTGAATCTTATTTATTGCTAAACTTCTAATGTCACATGACTGGATGTCATCACCTGCCTTCATCCTCAAGGCTGCTGGAGCCTTCTGCAGGAGACACCATCACACTGTGTGTAAATGTGCCTGTGCAGTGGTGTCTTCTACCTTATATAGGGGCCAGTTTCTCAACCTCTGTACCTCAGCTTCCTCATCTATAAACTGAATTAATCAATTATATATTTTCCTCATAAAGAAGATAATATTTATAAGGCATTTAGTGCAGCTGGCACACTAAAACATCAATAAATGTTAGCTGCTACTGTCTTCCCCATCAGGTTCTCCACAGAGGCCTCACGACTGAGATTTGTTATCAGATTCACACTGCAGTGTTTTTTTAATCACAAACTTCAGATGGGGCTAAGATATTGCGAGTAATTGTGATGCCTAGCTCTCTGAGGCATCCCCACAGGTTATTCTTTTTTTTTTTTTCCCTTTAGTTGTCGAAAATAAAAGAATCCACTTAGGATAACTATCTCTTTTCTAAAGTAATTGCTTCTTGCTTACTTCTGAGAGTTAAGACTGAGCAAGATGTTAATAAAGAAGAACGTGAAACTATTAGAAGCAATCAGCAGCGAGAATTTTTTAATGCTCTCTATCATTCCAGCTCTCCATTCATTATTATTATTATTTTTTTTTAAATAGAGGCATGTTTTTTATTTATTTGTTTGTTTGTTTGTTTGTTTGTTTATACATGCACTGGGTACAGTCAGAAGTGCGGGAGGGTGAGAGAATTCACCAGAGCCAGAGCAGGGAGCAGAGCAGGCAGAAGGACTGAAGTACACTGCTGAGGGGAGCAGTGGGTGGCAGGAGAGGTCTGCACGCCATGTGGGACCCTCCTCCGGTGGCCGGGGAGCAGCCGGGGATCGAACCGGTGCGGCAGAGGCCGCAGGCAGCTTCGCAACCCAGCGCTCAACCGCTGCGCCACCGGGGAGGCCCTCTCCATTCATTATTTCTGAGAAAAATAAAAAAAAAATTGAGAGATGATGTCAGAAATCTTTATTCTGCTTTTTTAACTGTAGTTGTAAGATGCTGTAACTTAGATATGGGCAGCACTTTGGTTATCTACTTTGTATTGCAAGACACTTTTATCTAAAATTTCAGATATATACTTTTCTCTGATGGGAAAGTAACTTATAGGTCAAAAAGCCATAGATTACATAAAATATTGATATTGCACATATTTTAAAAGAAATTCCTTAAGAATTTGAAATGCTTTGACTTTCAATTTAGTATTTTGAGGGTACCTCAAGTGTAAAGGGATCATGCCTTTTTTTTTTTGTAAAGCACAAATATATTTGAGGCACTCCATAAGTCGGATCATTAAATATTATTCCGTGGAGATAAAAATAACATAAAACAGGAAAAGATGAATGATATGAGGCAAAAGCATATTTGTGGCTGGAAAAATCATAACATAAAATTTAAGTACTTTCAACACATTTGAAGTAGTTAAAATCTATGATATAATGACACACATTTTATCAAATTGTAAATTTCTATTAAAATATTTTCATTTTCTTATTTAATTCAAGTCTAGATACAGATATATTGGACATTAAAAATTCACTGCCCTATTAAAATCAGTATATATTCTACATAATGTATGATGAAATGAAATAATATATACATTTCTTTTAGTAATAAGTTTCCATGTCTGACTTATTTTCCCAACTGTAATGCTCATGATTATTTGTTAAAGCCAGAGGACCAGGAATGATACAGGAATCAAATGTCATTTCAGTGAATTGAAATCATCACTTAAATAGAAGTCAGTAACAACTTGACCAGCAAGGCAATCTTAGTGATGTGATGGCTGTATTCTGAACAAATGAGCAGACTGTAGAAACTCAGGACTGTCGGGGGCTTTTCTTTCAATGCTTGCCCATTTTCCAGTCTCTGTGTCACGACACTTTGTATGGAGAAACAGTTTTTATCTGATTAACACATTTACACTGACATTTTGTTCAATAATAATTTAAAATACCTTAAGTGTCCTTCAAAGCTTATGAAATACTGTATAAGATGTAAAACAGGGCTGTCTTTAAACAAATGCATATACACTATAAAACATAATTGAGTTCAGATGATGCATTATTTTATTGTTCATATTTCGTTTTTTTTAGGCCATCTGTGTAGGTCCAGAAAACATGCAGATAATGTATCCAGCTATATTTGACCAGTTACTGGCATTTGTAGAATTTTCCTGTAAACCTCCACAATATGGACAGTTGGAAACAAAGCACATTGCAAATGCAAAATATAATCAGGTAATTTACTATAAATTGTATTTAAAATTTCAAGACTTATAAATACAGTAAATCCCACTTATGGTGGGCTTTACCTCAGTAATGTTTCACTCACAAATATGCTTTCATACTAAAATGTTAACACTTAAAGCTGAAAAGAAATACTATTTGGAAAGCCTTTTCTGTGTTTCTTATTTTTTATGATTTTTCTTTCTCAGTGGTTTTCCAGATAGTTTGGCCTTTTGTGTTAATCTGTAGTGCATCTTTCATCAGTCTCTTTCTTGACTGCCCCAACCCACTACAAAATGGCCTTTAAATCCCTAAATGTAATCTTATCTAAAATAAATACCTGCGATGTTAAAATGAAGAAATCTACATGTACTAAACAAGTTATCTACTACTGGTGTGAAATTTAGTTGGATTTTCTAGAAAAGAATTGTGTAGCCGTAGTTGGCAAATTTTAATTTGTTTGGCTTAGGGTAAAAATAAATTTCTGAGTGCATGCACATGCTGATTTTGTTCACTCAACATTAAAATTATAATTTTACATGGTCCAAGAAGTAGTTTTAATGTGTATTAACTTTTCTCATTCTATTTGTCTTGCAACACAATGGAATCACAATAGATCCAACTATTTGCACCGGTGAGTTAAATTTCCTAAAATTGTCCTAACCTATTGGAAACAAAGTACATATTTCTCAGTTCTTGATAGAATTCTCTATGTGCTTTATCCGATAGCTTTAATTTTTGCCTGGCTGAAAAGTATTCTTTCATGAAGTACAATCACTTTGAAAACTTTGCATGTAATGTAATATGATAAGACCAAGGCCTGGACTTTAAGGCAACCTTTCTCTTTAAAAACAATATAATTTTATTCTCATTTATTTTTAACTCCATGTGAAAATATTACTTTCTAGGCGGAATGGGTAGCCCTGAATTACGTACCATTTGCTGAAAGATCTTTAGAAGTAGTTGTGGATTTATACCAAAAAACAGCCTGTCACAAAGCAGTGGTGAATGAGAAGGTACTCCAGAATATTATTAAGGTATCTTTTAATTTCTACAATTTTGTCTGTTAATGACATTGTTATTGAAATTACTCCTTAGGTAATTTCATATTATCATTATATTGAGATAAATGGAAAAATATAGTTTATATTGTGATTATCACTTTCTCCAATATATGGATGGTGTTTAAGAAGTCATTTTTCTAAGGTATGAGAAGTTTGTTTTTTTTTTTTAAGATTTATTTATTTATTTATTTATGCATATAACAACTGAGGTATAGGCCAGAGGTGTAGAGGGTGAGAGGACTCACCAGAGACAGAGTGGGGAGCAGAACAGACAGATCTACTGAAATCCACAGGTGAGGAGAGCGGCAGGGAGACAGGAAAGGTCTGCTGTGCCATGTGGGTAGCTCCCTGGCCAGGGATTGAACTCAGGCCTTGGCGGGTGATAGTGCTGAGACTTAACCTCTGTGCCACCAAGGAGGCCCATGAGAAGATTTTTTAATGACAAATATTTTACAGTAAGTACGCTTTGGAATTTTTACGGTTCTTAAGTTTTGCCACAGAAAAGGATGAAGAACTCATTCCTTACAATAGTACTTCTCAGAGTCTGTTGAAGGACAGCATTTAGTAAGAATTCACAGTCCACTCAGAGTGTCTTTTGTTTAAGCCACAGTGCACTGACAGTCATTTTTAAAAATTCGTTTGTGGACTGTGTTCTATTTCTCCAAAGTCTATTTCTTGTGTGTTTCATTTATAATTGTTATTGATGTTGTTTCTTTAGTAGCAAAAGTCAATCTGAAAAATACCAGATGGTCTCACTCATAGCAGGAATTTAGAAAACCTAAATAAGGGATCAGGAAAAAGACTAATTAATACAAAGTAAAAATCAAAATCAACAAGCAACTATAAACCAGAGACACACTACTGGGGTAGAGGGGTGGTGGGGAGGGGAGAGGAAGGACTAGGATCAAAATAAGGGGAGGGGGGTGCAGTTGTTTGGGGAATATAGCCAAAATGAAAATGCATACATTGTGCAAAAATGAAAAATGATGTAAGAATTATATAAGATAAAAAATTAATTTAAAAAAAGTCAATCTGCCTTGTTGGCCACTCTTGGGGATTTTGTTTATTTTTTTCAACTTTTTTTATTGAGAAATGATGGACTAGCTTCCTACATACAACATGATGATTTAGTATTTGTACACATTGCAGAGAGATCACAGTTTAGTTAACATCTGTCACTGTACCTACTTGCAAATTTTTTCATTGTGGTGAGAACTTTTAAGACCTACTCTCACTAATATTAACACTAATGGCCACCGTGCTACGTTTTATATTCCCACGACTTACTTATATATCTAGAAATTTTGCCTTTCCTCCCCCTCACCCCCACCTCGGTAACCAGTAGTCTGTTCTCTATATCTGGGAGCTTGGTTTGGGGGTTTGGATTTTGTTTCTGTAGATTCTGTGGGTTTTTTCCTACTCTTGTTCCTGACTTTTTAGGTGACATCCCTCCCTATCATTTATAATATGAAACAGTCCAAAAAGATTGCAGTTTATTCAGGGTTATTGTTTATAAAATGGAAAGTTTTTTTTTAAAGATTTATTTATTTATGCATACAAGAACCGGGGTACAGGCCAGAGGTGTGGGGATGAGAGGATTCACCCCCCACAGAGTGGGGAGCAGAACAGGCAGACTGAAATATACTGCTGAGGGGAGCAGCAGGGAGACAGGAGAGGTCTGCTGCGCCATGTGGATAGTTCCCTGCCAGCCGGGAATCAAACTCATGCTGCAGAGGTTGCAGACAGCTTCATAGGTTGCTTCTTAAATGGTTGCGCCACCAGTGAGGCCTGGAAACAATTTTAATCTGTATCTTTCTAGACATCAGGATTTAAGAGCCATGTTTGAGAATTGGTCTCTCTATAAAATAATAATTGTTTTTATATGAAAATGCATATGCTGTTTTCTTCTGTGTTGTGATTAATTAAAATTGTGTTTATATGTTTTAATATTTACCCTAAACTTTCTTTATTTTCAAAGACCCTTAGGGTTCCTCTCAGTTTGAAGTATTCTTGCCCTTCTGAAAGCACATGGAAACTAGCAGTATCTTCTCTCCTCAAAGTCCTGTCCATCGGCCTACCCGTTGCCCGGCAGCATGCTTCCTCTGGAAAATTTGACAGTATGTGGCCAGAACTAGCGAACACTTTTGAAGACTTTCTCTTTACTAAAAGGTCAGCTTATTCATTTTTACAATTAAGACATTCTTTTAAGAAATTTACATTATACCTGTAGTTGCTGAAGAAACAGTATTGACCTTTAGTCATCCACAGGGTTAATTGATTATTAAAATTACTATATTATATATAAAGCACAGCTGGATTAGGCCTTTATTCACTAGATATGCATCTGTGCAGTGGAGATTAATGCTGTTTACAGTGCTTTTGATTGTAAGACAGGAATCTAGGTTACCATAGGAATACATCATTGGTACCAACGGTTATAGTATAATTTCATTACTGTCATTCCCTGACCGAGGCGCTACTTACGTTGAAGATTTGAATATATTGAAACACATACTCTGTTTAAGAGGCTAGCATAGTGGGTAAGAACATGACTCAGAAGTCAGAGTATCTGGATTTAAATCCCAACTGTACTGCTGTGTAACTCTGGTATTTTAGACTCATTTTCCTCATCTGCTCAATAGTGTAAGTGATAATGATACCTAAAACTCACAGGGTTGTTGTGAAGAGTAAATCACTTAAATGAAAGAATTGTCCCTGACGTGTAAGTGCTTATAAAATGTTTGCTGCTGTTATTATTGTACACATTATAATTATTTCCTTCCCTTAAGAGAAAGTGACATCCCTTGAAAGTCATATTCTAAACCAAAATTTTGTTTTACTTTACTTTTTTTCTCTTTTTAGTCGAATGTGTTGATTGAGGGAACATTGGTTTACGTCACTCTACATGTTTATTCTTTATTATGTTTATTGAGGTAACAGTGGCTTACAACCTGTATGTTTTAGGAGTACAAATTCATCTCTCTTCAAATGTATGTTTTCACATCATGCCAATCTCCAGAGCACCAGTAGCCCTTCGCCAAAGTTCACTAGACACCATGCACTCTTCACCCCGCCCCTGCCTCCCGCGCTCTTACCTTCAGTTCTGCAGTCAGAATCCAGGATGTCTTTGGTTTTGCTTTTTCTGTTCCTTTGCTTTGTTTCTTTATATGCCATGTGAGAGACACCAGCTGGTACTTACCTTTATCCTTCTGACTGACTTCACTTGGCATTGCCCCCATTTCCACCCATGTTGTTGCAAATGACAAGATTTCACTGTTGTTTACTTAGCTGAGAACTATTTCATTGTGTATATGCCATATCTTCTTTATCCAGTAATATAAATAGGTAATTTCTGTTAATCATCAGAGTTGGTGTTTTTTTTTTAAGATTTATTTTTATTTATTTATGCATACAAGAACTGGGTATAGGCCAGAGATGCGCGGTGAAAAGATTCACTAGAGACAGAGTGGGGAACAGAACAGACAGATCTACCAAAATCCACTGCTGAGGGGAGCAACGGGGAGACAGGAGAGGTCTGCTGTGCCGTGTGGGTAGCTCCCTGGCCGGGGATCAAACTCGTGCTGCAGTGGCTGGCGATAGCTTGATAGTGTTGTCTTTAACCGCTACGCCACCAGGGAGGCCTTTTAAAGCTCAGAGTTTTTTAAAGCTCAACCAGTACTTTTTCAAAAGCTTCAAGTGTCTAGTAAGGATACAAGCTGTAAATTAACCATTAATTTGGTTTCTGAGATCAGAATACTCAACCTGTGCACAATTGAATAATTTTCTGATTTTATTTATCAATTGAGATTAGAAAGAATGAACTTTTCAACTTTTAGCTTGTATGCTATTCTCTGTATTTGTCATAAGATACTTTAAAACTCCATTATCACTTATTTTAAAATAAGTGCTGATGCTCAACCTGGGTAAATAAATATGTATGTTACTATATTATTCACATATATTTGTCATTTGATTACTGCTTATCTGTTTTCTATTTGTGTTTCCAGTTGTATTTGAAATTGTCTTTTACCTTTAAAAATCTTTTTTTTTTTTTTTTAGCATACCTCCAGATAATCTCTCTATTCAAGAATTTCAAAGAAATGAAAGTATCGATGTTGAGGTAAGGAGGCTGCTCACAGTATTTTCCCTTGATCATTTGTGAAACCAAATGGTAGAAATCTTGAAACTATGAAATTGCTAAAAGAATAAAGAAATAGGTTAAGATTGCCTAAAAACATGAAAACTCTCACAAAGGTTCATTTTTAAAGCACTGACACTTTCAGAATGACCAGTCCTTAAATGTGTTAGCCTTGTGCTGTTTGCACGTTGTCTAGATACTTGTGTCCACTTAATTTTTAAAAAGCAGTTGGTTCAGTAAAGTAAGCCTCTCAGTGAGCAGGTATTGGAGAGCTCACTGTACAAGACAAAGCAGATATTTGCGATTTAAACTAATCAGTAAGTGGCTTAGAATTTTTGTTGTTTTTAATCATCTGTAGGCTCAGCTTCTAAAATTCTGAAATACATAATTTTGACTATAAATGGAGTTTAGAAAAGTAATCATTTGGTTGGGGAGAGGCATATTTGTTTTTTCTTGTAAGTGGGATAGGGGAACTTCTAAGTAAATCATATCAAATGAATTAAAGTACGCATAAAAAGTAAAGGCATCATTATATAGAAAGAGAATATTACTTTTTGTCCCATTGCTATATTAAAACTTGCAGGTTTTTCCTTTTTCATTCAAAGGTCAAAATAACACATTTATGTCACAAATAAGCTACTTAATAAAAATGAATTTAACTTTCATTTCTCTGTAGCTCATTGTTTATGGTTTTTAGAAAGTGATTTAAATCTTGTTCTTAACCCTGTTTTGGATATTTCATTCCAACTTGAGTAAATTTCATAGACTCTTTGTTTTTTTCCTATAGCACTATTTGCATTTTTCATGTTGAAGATTAACATTACTAAAATTGTTGCAAAGAAACCCGTTTATAGTATTGACTATGACAGATAATGGAATACAATGTTTATTTCTATTAAAGAAGATTCTTTAACTGATTTTCTTTTAAAATAAAATTGAAATTTTACTGTAGAAATTATCATTTGATTCAGTCTCTTTCAAGAAAATAAGTTCATTTGCATTTGCCTCCTTTGTTTTAGGTCGTTCAGCTTATCAGCACTGAGATACTCCCTTATGCCAATTTTATTCCTAAGGAATTTGTTGGTCAGATAATGACTATGCTCAATAAGGGCTCAATACATTCTCAGTCATCTTCATTTACAGGTATGGTACTCAGTGATTTTTTTCTTTTAATGTTAGTGAGTGTTGAAGTGCTTTTGAAGTTGGCTGTGGAAATGTTTACTCCTGTGATTATTGTAGCTGTAAAGTGGAGAATGGTAAGGTCACTTACAAGAATGTGGTACAGAACAGTAAGCTTTATGAAGGGGAAGTATGGCAAATATTCTGTGAATTATGTGTGATGAATCAAATCATAAATCATAGATGTGGAATTTACTTAAATTATTGCAGGCTGACACAAATGATCACTTTAGTGAAGTCGTGGATTATTGGGTCATAGTAAGTGTGACACTTAGTAATCAGTTAACTTCTCTGAGTCTCAGTTTGTCATCTGTAGAATGAAAATATTAATCCTAACACCTCGGGACTATGAATTTCAGAGTTAGTTCACAAAAAAGATAGTAAGATGACTTAACATTTGTTAAGGAAATGACGTTTAATTTATACCTACTGTGTGCAGGGTTTTAGACTAGGATGTTCTCTTATTGGTCACATTTCTGTGAGGATAGACTCTGTCATATCACAGTAGTGGAAATGGATTTAGAAAGGTTGAAAAAAAAGACACACTCTTAAGACTGGAGACCAAAGTTTACCCTTGAAAAGAACTACGTGCATACCTTATTGAGAGATGGTGTGTATGCTTTTTGCTATTGCTTCTCTGTTTCTGAAACTGTGCTCAAGTTTTAAATGTAACTGTAGCATGATAATGTGACTTTTCTGTAAAATGATTAAAAAATTGTGTATTTGTGCCATATGTTTCCTTAATCACCAAAATTTACCAGAGCCATAACTTCTAAGCTATGCTGAATACTTTCTGGTATTTATTTTCACAGTTTGACCACTAGATGTCTCTCATGCTGCTTAGGTCACAAACTTTTTTTCCTAGTCCTATTTTTAATGCTGATCTGGTAAATTGCAGATTTAGCAAACACGAAAATCTCACAGCAAATATTTAAAATCCATTTAATGTAGACAATTTTTTATTACTAAGAGTATGTAAAATTTTTCTAGGTTAACTATAAAATACACATTAAGAACAGTATTTATAATTAGATGTAAATATTTTAAGCTAAATCAGACTTCTGAATTACAAGCATGCTTTTTCTAGACGTTTTGTTTATATCCCTTGTCACTTATTTAAATGAAAGTACATAGATATTTTTTCAATGACTTTGTCATAGGACACAAACAGCTTCTCAGCTTTAAGTCAGAGTTTTTCTTAAACAGAAGCTTCCTTCCTAAACAAGACCAGCCTAGAAACACAGAGGGTCCAGTGGTCGGTTTTGGTCCCCTGCTCTTAAGTGCGATCTGGCAGCTAAAGCTTGCAAACATCTGCGGACTCCTCCGACACAAAAGAGAAAAACACATGAAGAGGGGATAAAAGAAACAGGGAAAGCAAATAAAATATAGTGTCATACAAGAAGAGTTTTAAACACTAAAATTAGGATGCTCAACAGAAACAAGAAAAAATGCTGTTAAAAAGGAGAACAAGAAAAAGCTCATTAAAACTAAAAATGAAGGAGGGGAGAGAAACATTAGGGAAATAAGCCCAAAAGTAAAGACAAAAAAGGGGAAACTTTGAGAAGAAAGAAAGAAAATGACTCTAAGAGGGCTAGCATCTGATAATAAATAGCTCTTCTAGAAAGAAAGAATGGAGAAAAGCTAATAGGAAATTATTGAATAAACAAAACAGAATAAATAAATCTCCAGATTAAAAATGGTCACTCTGGGCCTCCTTGGTGGCTTGAGCAGTTAAGTCTCAGCACTATGAAGCTCTCGCCAGCCACTGCAACATGAGTTTGATCCCCAGCCAGGGAACTACCCACATGGCGCAGCAGACCTCTCCTGTCTCCCCGCTGCTCCCCTCAGCAGTGTATTTCGGTAGATCTGCCTGTTCTGCTCCCCACTCTGTCTCTGGTGAATCCTCTCACCCCACTGCACCTGTGGCCTGCACCCCAGTTCTTGTATCCATAAATAAATACAAATAAATCTTAAAAAAAAAGGTAACTCAACCCAGAGTAGTAAAAGAAAAAAAGAACCACAAAAAGGCAATTCATCATGAAAATCAAATTAATTGGAATAAAGAGAAGATACTAAAAGATTTCAAAAAGAAGAGAATTCAACAAAAAGTTGAAGTTAAAATTCTCAGTAGCGACGTAGGATGCTAAAAGACATTGAAACATTGGTTTCAGAATTACAAATGGAAAGGATTTTTAGCATGGAGTTCCATACCTGGGGACACTGCTGGCTAGATAAGAGTGTAGAATGGTAATTCTCAGATGTCAGCCCTCAGTACAATCACCTAGAGGCCAGACCTTCCTGGGCTGTACTTCCAGAGTTTCTGATTCAGTGGGCCTGGGGTGGGCATGAGGATGTTCATTGTTCACAGACCATCCAGTGGTGGCACTGCTGCGGGGACCATACTTGGAGCACTGCAGTAATACCATGGTGTTTTCACAAATACAAGTTCCTAAGAGCATTACTTCCCAGTTGCTTCTTAGCTACTATAGAATATGCTCCATGAAAACAAAGGAATAAACCAAGGAAAGGGAAGCCATGAGATCTAGGAAGTGGAGTGTAAAACAAGAGAGAGTGAAACTAATTCCCAGGGTGATAGCAAACGCTAATTCCAGGTTATGGCTGGACAGCATGTCTAGAGAGCGCCTAGTCCAGCTGGGACAGAAGTCAAGCTCCAGGAAAGATGTTGCAGAGAGGAAAAAAGAAATAGTTATTACAAGTTTGACCATGTGGAAAACTGTTGGAGGTATGTTACAGTGCTGTGGAAGGGATGAAAGACAAAGACAAGAAAATGTTGAGTGGACTGAGCAGTCTTGCCTGGTTTTTGATCTTGCAAGGGGGAAATGTGTTCATCATTTCACTGTATGCGCACACATACTGTGCTCTTGGCTCTACGGTTTTCATAGATGCCCTTCAACAACTGAAGAATTTTCTTTTATGCCTAGGTTGTTAAGAGTAGTAATCATGAAGGTGTATCAACTTAACTTTGTATTAATCATCAAAAATTGTTAATTTTACAGAAGCAGAGATTGATATTCGTTTGCGAGAGGAATTTTCTAAAATGTGTTTTGAAACATTGCTCCAGTTTTCCTTCAGTAATAAAGTCACGACACCTCAGGAAGGCTACATCTCACGGATGGCACTCTCAGTGCTTTTGAAGAGGTCTCAAGACGTACTACATCGCTACATAGAGGATGAGAGATTAAGCGGCAAATGCCCTCTGCCAAGGTATATATTTCATTTTATTAAAGGAAAATATCCGATGATATAGATACTACTAATAAAAAAGAACTCTGAAAGCCAAATGTTGCATAAGTGATCTGGACTTAACCTGAAGTTGTTTATAGTTTTATTACCTCAAACATTGTAAATATTCATAACTCTTGCTGCAGATATATTAATGTGTTTTATTATCAGCACTTTTTCACTCACATCATAGAAGTTAAATAATACATAGTGTATGAACCAAATTACCTTTTTGAATTTGGGGAAAAAAATGACTTCTTCCTCCAAGGGTTTCTAGATGAATACTTGACCTCTGTGAGCACATAACTGGATATCACAGGAGAGAAAATAATAGTTAAGTCAGAACTTCCTAGTTTGCTTTGCAGTCATTTCTAAGTTATCAAAATCAGGAAGGAGGAAAATCATTGTGGGTTCCATCTCGTAAGATGGTGTTGGAGCGGTAACTCCCTAACCCCCAATTTTTGTGCACATTCATATTTACTTGTAATAAATTTCTGTACTTGGAAGTGACCTGACAAAAAGCTCTAGACATTTTCAAAGCCATTGATAGGTAATGACAAATTGCCTATCGGAGATATCTGTTAATTTATGTTCTCCCAGGAGTATATGACTTTTCCTCAGTTTTTTAGCATTGGAAATTATTTGTCAGTTAATCATATATCTGTTTTAAATTTGATGAATAAAAAGTAGAATTCCATAGCACTTTACTTTCTTTCTTAATGACAATTAGCCATTTGTATTTCTTTTTTTAGACTGCATTTTGAATTTCTAGAGCAAAAATTTTTCCTCCCCATATTCAAATCTATATACAGAAACATTCCAAAGACAGGTGTTAGTCAATTCATTATGGTCATGATTGAAAATTGACTCATTACCTGAAAATGCTAAGTGCTCAGTATCTCTAGAGTATATTTGCTGTGCTTAGAATTTTTTTTATTATAGTACATTTGATTTCAGAAAGCAAGTTTTTTGCATTTTCTTAGGTTCAAAGTATCTACTACTTTTAAGTTGAATTTTATTTATAGTTTTCCCATGAAATATTATGTTGGTGATCCTATGTTTGATGTAGTATCATTACATTATTGTGAAAAAAGTCATATCACAACACAATATAAAGTGCTTTCGTGCTTACAAAAGCAGGCTTGAAATAGTATCTTGTCTTGGTGTTAGAAAAATGTTATCTGTAGAATAACACTGATTCACACCAGAAATAGGCGGGGGAGAACTGTAGAGCAGAGCAGCTTTGTTTCTGTAGGGGGAACGAAGCCAAGCTACTCTTCTCGATCCTTTATGCCAAGTTTGTTGTTCTTTCCTAATGTTTCCATGTAGTGCCACCTTAGGATTGATTTTGAGCATGTTTCTTACTTGGTGTTAAATAAGCCATATTGCAATTTTAAGTACACTTTTAGCAGCATGATAAAATAAGTGCTAAGAGGTAATAATCATCTTTATTTCCATTTTAGCTTTCCCTTTTAGAATAATTTAAAAGGAAAAAGAAGATTGTAAATAAGTTTTAAAGCATATTTATGAAATGTTCTAATTTTATGTGGTTATATGTAATATCTTAACAATAAATTTAGATTTGCATAAGTAGATTGCCCTCCCCCTCCATTTTTAATTGATAATTTATGGTAAGAATAACTATACATCTTATTTCCACACTGAAGTAGCTGTTCATAAAATGATTTTTCTTTTATAAGAATTTAAAACTGATATTAACTTTGCATTTTACTGTATTCAGTAGTTTTCCAAAGTACATCTGTTCATCTAAACCTAGTAAAAAACACATATGGTATATCTTAAATGATGGAAATAATTGTCCATTTCTTTTTTAGGCAACAAGTAACAGAAATAATATTTGTTTTAAAAGCAGTCAGTACTCTCATTGATTCACTTAAGAAAACTCAGCCTGAAAATGGTAAGTGCTTAGAAACTCACTTATTCTAAACTGACAGCATTTATGTTCTATTTGTGATGTTCTTTTTATTTATTAGTAAGTTAGCTGAATTTTGGGACCGTAACAGCTATTAGACTTTCCTTTCTTCATCCCTTATAACAGCAAAGCATTACGTTCATTAAAATGTGAATTAAGTAAAATTGATATGTATGTTTTATCTTCTTCCTGTTAAAGAATAGTCTAACTGGCTTTTTTTAAACTAAATTATTCTGATTCAGGGTGCTGCGTGAGCAATTCATATTTCATACATCTTTAATGTAGAACGTCACTGAGCTTACTTTGGCATAGAAGAGGGAGGCTTCCCCTCTGCAACTGTGCTGACTTACTAAGTAGATATAAACTGTATAAGTAACTTTTAAAAATTAATTTATTTTTAATCAAGGTTAACATTAGAATCCCCGCATCAGATACTGCCACAGCAGTGCACACACCACCAAATTTAACTGAATAAATGACTGAATAGTTGTTAAAACCTTTCTCATTTGTTGCCCGAAATGCTTTTTCCAAAAGTACAGCTTTGATATTTTTATTTATTTATTTTTTAATAGAGGCATGTTTTTATTTATTTATTTGTTTGTTTGTTTTTTTGTTTATACATGCACTGGGTACAGTCAGAAGCACGGGAGGGTGAGAGAATTCACCAGAGCCAGAGCAGGGAGCAGAGCAGGCAGAAGGACTGAAGTACACTGCTGAGGGGAGCAGCGGGCGGCAGGAGAGGTCTGCGCGTCATGTGGGACCCTCCTCTGGTGGCCGGGGAGCAGCCGGGGATCAAACCGGCGCCGCAGAGGCCGCGGGCAGCTTCGCAACCCAGCGCTCAACCGCTGCGCCACCGGGGAGGCCCCAGCTTTGATATTTATTTTTCTCACCTTTGTAAAGCAACAGAAATCCTCTTCATTGCCGTCAAATGGGAGGAAAACCACCAAAGACTCCATTCTGCTTTACGTCCCACTGGACCTCATGTGCCCTGCTCTCCTTCCAAACAGAAATTTTCAGTCTACCCCCAAATTCCCACCTCTTTGCTTATCGCATTCTCCTGCCTCTCTCAGCCTAGGGCAGACACCACTTGTTGGCCTCAAACAAATAAATAGCCAGTTACTTCGCTGGCGTAGTGGGTCTATTCCGAAATAAAAACAAAAAACAGTTTGGATAGTGTGGTCTTATGGCTAAAAATGTGTACACTTCCCCAGAACAAAAGCAAAATATTCTCCTGTAGATTTTAGAGAGTCTGTTAGAAATGACGCGCCTATTGGAGGTCGCTGGGAGTTGACAGTATAGTGACTCTTCATCTGCCAGGGGACGATGGCATTCTGCCATTGAGGTTTCTGTGTGTGAGCTTTCCTGCACTCCACTTTCAAGCCTTGTTTTTAATCCTTACAGGTGATTTTTTTCTTTGAACTCTGCACTCTCTGATGTGTGACTTTGTCTGAAACTCTTGATTTCTATTACAGTTACACATGTGCATGACTCACTCCTCTTAAATTGTAAACCTCTTCATCGACATTTTGAACTGTGTTTGATCTACTTTGGACCCTCAACAACATTACTACTCAAAAGTGGTTTGTTGGAACCACTGGTCTTAAGAGTTGTTACTAGTCCAGGACGAGATAAAGAACTGAGATCAGACCTGCATTCTCCTAACGAGTAAAGATACCGAGCCTCTCTTTGAGTGCATTGTTGGCCATTTGCGTGTCTCTTAGAGAAATGGCTGTTCAAGTCCTGTGTATTTTTGAATCGAGTTACTTGTTGTGTTGAAGTTCCTTGTACCTCTGTAATCAGAAACAGTAATTAGAGCACAGATGCCTGATATTTGGAGAACAGGGTCCATTTGGTCCACTCTGGCCTCCTGTGGACCGTCTGCATGATAGGAACGTGTACAGGACGGCCTGCCAGGTGGCTGGGGCTGAGGGAGAGAAGCTGCTACTGTGTTAAGGGCTGAAATTGACCGAAATCAGCCGCAATCCACTAAATCTTCCTCTTGGACTCTTAAGCCTTCAGTAGACTCTGCAGTTCCACGACAGTTGCATCAAACATTCTGCCACTGTCATTGTTGCCTGAGTGGGAAGATAGATTCCTGGCACATCCTAATCTGCATTTCCTGTGAATCCTCTCAGTGCCATCTTTTGTTAAATGATTATTGGAAAGTTTCACAGAAAACAGCTGGAGCAAACTAGTAACTTTTTTTTTTTTTTAAAGATTTATTTATGCATACATACATAAATAAGGTACAGGCCAGAGGGGTGGGGGGTGAGAGGATTCACCAGAGACAAAGCAGGGAACAGAATAGGCAGATTGACCAAAGTACACTGCAGGTACACTGCTGAGGGGAGCAGCAGGTCAGACAGGGGAAGTCTGCCTCCCCATGGGGGAATCTCCCCAGCTGGCTGGGGATTGAACTCGTGCTGCTGCAGAGGTTGCGGATTGCTTCATAATGCAGTGCTTAGCCCCTTGCGCCACCAGAGAGGCCCAGACTAGTAACTTCTTAGATCAGTGATTTTTAAACTTTTTCTTTGTTTTCTGTTAAGCAGCAGAATTCCTTTTACAAATGAAGCCTGATATATCAAACGGAATTAGTCCCACAATCCCAGTACATAGAACAGATGAAAGCAGACAGCTCTGGCCAGACATGTCCTCCCTCCCCCGTGCCCATCAGCCTCCCCTCCTCCCCTTGCCTGCTCTTTGGAGATTTCCTGGAGAAGGGATTAAATGAACAGCTCAGCATTGCCCAAGATAAGTACTTGGGGATGAACATGAATAATGATGACTGATCAGTAGATACTGAACGGAGACTTTCCATGACTAAATTAATTTTGAAAACAATGAATTAAATAAAGTTAAGCCTGTTCTTTTATTGGAAGCCTTTAATAAACTTGTGTGAATTATCAGTCCCCAAAAAAGGAGATACTGCCAGTCTTTCTTGACCATCATTTTTTCTAAGAAGCAACATAAGTAATACTAGTTTGAGAAATTTCAGAAGTTGAGATGAAGAGAAATTAATTGATTAGGGACACTCAGCATTGCTTTATTTCATAAAGGTTTTTAAGCACATAGTTGACACTAAGAGTAAAAAATGGAACCAAAGCTCCTTACACATAGTACAGTGTTCTTTCTTTTTTACTGTACTGTCTCCCAGTTTTGAGACTTGTTCCACAGTTATATACCATAGACTGTCTAAGCAAAATCTGTCAGGTTTTATTGCATGTTGCACTCTCAACCATATGCACAGTACTTACAGGAAAACAGAAATGTAATAGGTGATCTCAGAGGATGTGGGAATTAGGAACTAACTGGAAGATAGCACGTTCTCTTACTCACCCGATCACACGCAGCTGTAGTCGTGGTTCCTGAGAGTGGTGAGAAAGACAGGCATGTACTACCCATGTTGGAATCTAACACTCGTTAACAGTTAGCAAACAGGACCTCCCTGGTGGCGCAGCGGTTGAGCGCTGGGTTGCGAAGCTGCCCGCAGCCTCTGCAGCGTCAGTTCTGATCCCCGGCCACTCCCCAGGCACCAGAGGAGGGTCCCGCACGGGGCGCAGACCTCTCCTGCCGCCCGCTGCTCCCCTCAGCAGTGCACTTCGGTCCTTGCCTGCTCTGCTCCCCGCTCTGGCTCTGGTGAATTCTCTCACCCTCCCGCGCTTCTGACTGTACCCAGTGCCTGTATAAATAATAAATAAATAAATCTTTTTAAAAAAAAAAAAAAGCAAACAGTGTAAGAGAAGAACGGGTCTCTGTGAGCTCCTTTGAAGTTACAATCAGTGAAAAGGATATTGCTGGGAAAATATTTTTAGATATTCATATTTTTAGCAAACAATTACATAAAAAAAGGGAGCTGATTGTCATTGAAATGTTATTGAAATGTGCACTCTATTCTCTGGCAATTGTTCTGAAAATGAAAAGGCTTGAATTATTCTAAGTTACTTCTTAGCTTCCACGGCCTCCACAGGTTCTAGTGTCATTTAACATGGACTTTATCAAATTGATGACTGCACGTTGACCACTGGTTCCCCCCACCAATATTTTTTAACAGTATTATTGAATATCTTCCATAGATTAAAGAAAGCTCAGGTAGAGCTTTTAGGCTCTCCACACTTGAGATTTTTTTCTTTGTGTTGGAGTTATAGGGTTGTGTTTATGATAATTGGATATTCTGCTATTTAATCCACCCCTTTTTTGAGGATTTATACTTTTTGCATTGCAGTGGATGGAAATACGTGGGCACAAGTAATTGCCTTATATCCGACCTTAGTAGAATGCATCACCTGCTCATCCTCAGAAGTCTGCTCTGCACTTAAAGAGGCACTAGTTCCCTTTAAGGATTTCATGCAACCACCAGCATCCAAAGTTCAAAACGGAGAATCTTGACCAGAATCTTGACCAGCGACAATGAGCTGAAAGGAGAAAGCGATCTGAAGAATGTTTGCTCCTCAGTGAGTCTTCGGTGAGAAGGACATCTCTCATTACAAATCATTGTTGGCAGCTGTTGTTGGCCTCCTTTAAATTATATTCTCCTGAGTTCAGTAATTCATATTACAAGCTTACGTGTCAAAAAAGCCTCCTGAATGAGTAGCAGTGTAAGCCTTTAATGAGTAAAGTGATGGGCGAGATCATTAATACTGCACCATCCCTGCTACTGTATCTTCAATCGGTGATTTAAAAGTGAGCTTATGTACAGTTTGTGGTGTGATGTGTTAATGATGTACTTTTTAAAAAGAAAGCAATTTCATTCAGTAAGATTTATTAGGCTGGTGTTTTTGCACCCTTTTTCAAGTACAAAACTGTACTAAAATTTTATGCAAGATGGTACTGTAACATTCCAATTATCTATAACCAGCCTTTGTAAACAAAGGGAACTGATATCCTTGTGTGTATAATAAATGGTACAGTTCTGTATAAAATAATTGCATTTGTTATTTAAATTTTAAAAATATTGATAATGTTAAATGCTTGAAGCTGTATTTATCATTAATACAAAATTGTTTGCTTACAT
The DNA here is from genome assembly GCF_014898055.3 of Talpa occidentalis. Lineage (NCBI taxonomy): Eukaryota > Metazoa > Chordata > Mammalia > Eulipotyphla > Talpidae > Talpa > Talpa occidentalis. The sequence goes on from NW_023601653.1 coordinate 84,774,554, forward strand.
TTTTATTTATAATTTGACTTCAGTGGCACATATGCTCACCATATGATCGTGCAGTTGGCTAATTGCTTAGCTAAATGTGTTTACTAGTGACTACTCTACATCTGCTCAGAAAAGTCATGTGAGCACAGCAGCAGGAGTTTATGATTTCCTTATTTTGCAACTTCGAAATATAAGTTATTAATACGTTGAGATCTAGTGTAGCACTATGACTCCATCATACCTCATTTCTTTAAATCTCTTCCCCAACTTTCACAAAAGTCTGTCTGTTTTTATATTTGCTGTCTGGATTTTAAAGACTTTTCATATTTTATATTTCTACTGATTTTTTTCTCCATTGACTAACCATATTTATCGCTGTCTTTGAATTATGACCTGGGCAAGGTGATTTTGGATTTCCTAAAATTTTGCCTGTGAGGATTTATTCATTTCAGTGCTTCATTTTGTAATGTTTTCTGAAGAAGAAACAATAACTATGCTAGCCCACTAATATAAAACATGTGTATTCTAAAACAATGAGAATTGTATTTTTGAAGATAGTGAAACATTTAGTGGTGCAGTGAACTTTCTGTCATGGAGTAAAATGCTAATTTTGTTTCACTTTCATATTCTAGTGAAGAAGAAACGTGCTCTTGAGTCCGTTAACTTAATTGTTTCTTAAAAAACTGACTCGCCTGGCTTACTGTATCTTTTATTTAATGGATTATGGTATTATATTTTTCTTCTGAGTTACATTTTTCATAATTATGTGAAGACTAAAAGATGTTTAAAACAATAATTATTCATAAGAAATCATAATGGTCTCAGTATTATTTCAGTGTGCTCTAAGGTCTTTGATTTTAGTAGAATTTATAAATTTCAGTCTCTCCAGAATAACTCGAATAACTAAGAAAAGGTAGTTGAATTGAATAATGAATGAGATACAATGTTGAGGCTATTGTAATTGTAAAATTATTTTGTTTGCACTATTATCTGTAAACATGTAAGGTCTTTTTTGAGGGGACATTATTTTTATTTATACAGATTAATGAATTTCTATTTTATAATTCACATAAAATTAAGGTAAAATATAACATTACCCAGAGTCTATCTTCACCATTTTCCTTTAAAGAAATACGTGGAAAAAATCAATCAAGCTGTGTATTCGGTGTATTTTCTATGTTTGGATATGTTATATTGGTATTAGAAAAATCTGTATGTCGCTAAAAAGTGTTACCTAGAATAACAAGGGTAGTGCTCAAGAACCATGTTAAAAATATGGCTGTGAATTTACATGATGTAAAAAATATTTCTGCTCATGAGAAGTAATATAGGTCAGTTACAGTCGATCTCCAGTGAAAGTTAGCTGAGTCAGGGGTATGCAGGGCATGTTTTTAGAAACTAAGTTGTTTTAGCTAACACTGTATTAGCTGTCACTACCAGGGCCAGGCCCCACAGGCCAAAAGATAAATGTAGTCAGTGAGTTAATGCCATGCAGTGTGGTCTTCAGTGCCGGGCTCAGTGAAAGGCGACTTGGACTGCTACCTTGGGCGTCCTTTTTTTTTTTTTTTTTATTTTAAAGATTTATTTATTTATTTATACAAGCACTGGGTATAGTCAGAAGCACGGGAGGGTAAGAGAATTCACCAGAACCAGAGCGGGGAGCAGAGCAGGCAGAGGGACCGAGGTACACTGCTGAGGGGAGCAGCGGGCGGCAGGAGAGGTCTGCGTGCCATGTGGGACCCTCGCCAGCGATCAGGGATCGAACCGGCACTGCAGAGGCTGTGGGCAGCTTCACAGCCCAGGGCTCAACCACTGCACCACCGGGGAGACCCTTGGGTGTCCGTTTTGACAGGGTTTTCCTCCCAGAATATCTCTTCCCACCCTGAGGAGGTAATTCGTTTCCCTGAGTCAAACATTCCTTAAGGATCGTCCCTGGGGAGGTTGACACATTGCTTGCCAGTATGAATTGGGTTCTTCAGTGGCTATTGGGGTGGCTGTTGAGGTGACTGTTGAGACGGCTGTTGAAGTGGCTATTGAGACGGCTGTTGAGGGGGCTGTTGAGACGGCTGCTGAGGTGGATGTTGAGATGACTACATGTAAGGAGATTCAGAAAGGAACCTCCCAGAGCCAAGATCATTTTACAGCACGACTGAGACTGGAGCTAGTCTTTGAACTGCCCTTTAGGATGTATATGGCCAGTGCATGAGCCTCACGTCGTCCGCCTGTTTCCGCTCACTGCCAGCACCTCCCGTCTAGGCGGCGGGAAACGAGGCCTGTGCTAACAGTGGGATAAAGTCCTTCCTGATGGTCTTTTCCCCAGTGTAATAGCTTACACCTCAGTTCTTGTAATGCTGGTGCTGCCAAAGAGGAAAAGAGAGATGATACCACTTCTTAGGAGAAGTTTAGTGTTTCTCTGTAAGTAGTGTTAACGTTTTGTTAGTTTTATCATACACATCTGTGTGTAACATTTACTAGGTGCCAAAGGGGGGAAAAATAGCAAAAAAGTTTGGTTTGGAGAGAACCTCTTTTTACTCGCTTTCATTTTAAATTTCATTTTCTTAACAGCTATGTTCTTTCTTAACTGTTTTTCCCCTAATGATTACTGATTAATCGTGCTGTATTCCGTTAGGTGATGTGTAGCACTAGAAGGAAGAGATGAACCATTTAGCTTACATGTTTTATTCAGAAGAACCACATTCACTTAAAATCAATTCTTTAGCAGGCAAATGGCAAGGTTATTTGCCCTTTCCCATGGTAGCCTTAGAGTATTTCATTATATTGTTCATCCTTTGGTACCACTAGTGCTGGGCAATCACTGGGCCAAAGGGGCAGTTAAGAAACTTAGGACAATAAGACATAAATGATTGAACAGTGTTAGCAAACAGCTCAAGTATCAAAGAGGTTGTCTTTATTACATTCATGTTAATAAAAGACCGGTGTAGTTATTATGTAATCATGAACCTAGTCTTCCCAAATGTAGAATAATTTCAGTTGGGCAACTAGATCTTTAAGAGACTGGCATAGGTGAAATCTGTCTAGCTAAGGCAGAATACTTTTCAGGAACCCACCTACCTGTGATTACTACAGACATTAATAGTTGTGGTTTAGAAGCCCCAGGGATGAATCAATGTCCAGGTCTAAGCTATTTGTCCAGATTGTGGCCCGCTCTTTTTCATAGGAAACTACCACCGATTTGGACAACTATGGTCAGCAGCCTCGTGGTTCTTTAGATTTCTACATATTAGACGTGGTGTTTTGGAAGACATGCAGGTCTAGATAAGTATCGAATTTCACTATGCTTGTGTTTCTGGGTTGTATTTACCTGCATCATTAGCGTGGATTCAGCTTTGTTTTTAATTACCATCCAAGAGAGAATGGGAGTTCATAACACATGGCATTTTGTCAATTTATATATTACGGGAAAATAATTTTTAATAATTTAAAGTCACTTGAATTAAAAGTTTTCTAACTTTGGCAAGTAGAGTAGTGCTTTCAATATGAAATGAGAAGTTTTTTGTAGACTGGGGAAGAAAGTTTTATCTTTTTATCCTGATTTATATAAAACTATTTCAGAGAAGTTAGATAAATGTCAATTTCTTGTAAATCTCTGGATTTTGAATGCACTAGCAGTGTTGGTTCTCTTTAAAGGAACATGCAGTGAATCCTTTTGTGAATATCAATAAACTTAGTCATCTTGACTGATTGTGAGACAGGAGTAGAGGCTCTACCTCTTATTTAATTTGAGGCATGTTAACTTCTCAGCCTTTGTTTCCTTATCTCTAAAATATGATAATAAATTACTGATTATTAGAGAAAAATACATAAATACTTTGAATTTGGAGTTGATTTCATATTGGCATTCAAGTAATGTATGTAATTACTCAAGTTGTTTGGTAAATGTCTTGTTATATCCAAATTGAGACTTTATGCATACATACAAGAACTGGGGTACAGGCCAGAGGTGTGGGGGGGGCGGGGTGAGAGGATTCACCAGAGACAGAGTGGGGAGCAGAACAGGTGGATCTACTGAAATCCACTGCTGAGCGGAGCAGCAGGCTAGTCAGTCAGGAGAGGTCTGCTGCACCATGTGGGTTGCTCCCTGGCTGGGGATCGAACTTGTGCTACAGAGGCTGCCGATAGCTTCATAGGTTGCATCTTAACCCCTTGTGCCACCAGGGAGGCTCCAGATTGAGACTTTTAAACTATATTTTTCTCCTGCATCACTTTCTTCCCTTCCCTCCCTTTTTTTAATACTAGGTTTACCTATTTTTTTTTAATAATTAACCATGATTTTTCTCTTTTTATTCCTATTTCCGTCTGTGTCTGCTTTTTCTCCATTAGTTCCTCCTCTTTTCTCACCTGTGGCCATAGTTGCTTTTTTGAAAAGGTGAAATATCCCTGCTGTTTCAAAATAGCTAAAAAATTTAAGTTATTGTAACTATGGCTTCAACTATCTTTCTAAATTCACAGGACTCAGCAGCCAGGATGTTCACAATGGGATAGCGATAAATAAGATGAGTTCAGCAGCTAAACTTAGAAAAATCTACGTGACAGAGAGATTTTACTTAAGAGTCCTTAAAATCTGTTTACATAGATTTGTTTGTTTTCATTTTGTTCTCTTTGGGGGGAGGGTGTCTTTTTCTTTTGGAGCCAGATGGTTTGAACTATTACAGATTTATGTTATATAAATATTTATTGATTTATATAATATTAGTACTGTCTAGGAACCAGTTGAAACAGCACATCTACTTCAGCTGTCTCTCTCTTTCTGTTGCAAAGGAGCATTTTTTTGGTGTGTTACAGTTCTCGCCGCCACATCTTCCTAGGGCCTCTTTGCTATCCGTGTACTTGGCTCAGTGATGCGGAAGTCAGTCAAAACATTCCTGATTACTCCATGAGATTGAGAAAAAGAAAAAGGAAGGTATCATACCCTTGAACTTTTAAGACTATTTTCTGCTTATGCAAATTTAGCTACAATTAACTTTTCTCTTAAACTAACATAAATAATGCAACCAAGGATGATCTGATCATCCATGCCACTACTTGGGAAACTCTCGCGATAGCTAACAGTTGCTTCTTTATATGAACTGTTACTGGATGGGAGAAAAAGTCCAAATCTGTAATGTTGTAATCTTATTTTTTTTTATCTAGAAAAATAAAAAAAAAAAAAATACTAGGTTTCAGACCCAACTGTGCAAATTGCATTTGCTTTCCAGCTTTGACTACCTCTGTGTCTTAATTTTAACACGTAACATATAACTCCCATATCCTCAGGCAGTTACCATATGGTGTTTATGTCAGACTGGATATATATATCTAATGTTGTGAGATTATTTTTTAGCTCCCAACACAGTTATTGAAAATAATATCATCGTTGTTACACTCTCCTTACAATTTTTATGTTCTTGAGATGTATCAGCTATGCACTATTATCTTGAGTCTCTTGGCCTCAAACCTAAATTTTTTTTGTGGCCTAGGACAGCTTTTTTGCAAAAACTGCAAACTTAACAGCTGTGACTGCATCAATCCTTAATTTCCTGACAGTTACCACTCAGCATGATGTTAGGTTTTTAATTATGTTCCTGCAGCTCTTGTTTTCTTAGAATAATTAAAAATCATAACCACTTTAAGAACTTACTTACAAGGCCATAAGTGATTTTTTTTTTTTCTTTCCTATACTTTGTGCTTCCTCTCATTCTCGTGGGTTCAGCCCATCAGTGACACCCCCCCAACGGTGACTTTGTTAAAGACTTCTTAAGGTAGGACTTCATACTCGTGTGTTTAGGATGGTCAGTTTAGAAAAACTTCTATAAAGTAGAATAATGGAGATGTGTTTTTAAGAACTTTGTTGAAACAATACACAGAATGAAGAACGTGCACAGTCCAAAGGATATTATGAAATACATCTCAGCAGTTTGTAGAGAAAATAGATTTAGAATTGTATGTAAAAATTTTGGATCTCGTAAAAAAAAGTCTTCATATGGAGTAGACTCAATCATTTCTTCTGTTTTACAAGTATTATTCCATTTTTTTAAAAGATTTATTTATTTATTTATACGAGCACTGGGCACAGTCAGAAGCGCGGGAGGGTGAGAGAATCCACCAGAGCCAGAGCGGGGAGCAGAGCAGGCAGGGGGACCGAGGCACACCGCTGAGGGGAGCAGCGGGCGGCAGGGGGGGTCTGCGCGCCATGTGGGACCCTCGCCTGTCGGGATCGAACCGGCGCTGAGGCGGCTGCGGGCGGCTTCACAGCCCAGCGCTCAGCTGCTGCGCCACCAGGGGAGGCCCTATTATTCCATTTTTAATTTTGTGAAACCACTTTTGAAACTGACTATAGTAATGCCAGACTGTCCCTGCACCTCTCAGAGAAAAGTAGTTTAAAATTTTCTTTTTGCGAACCCAAGTTGGGTAATAAATGTATGATGCTGAAAACTTCTGATGTAGAACCTATAGCCGTCGGGGATAGTTGTAAAATTTCCAATTTCAATAATTTCTGGAATACCCAGTGTCTGTGACCCGTCGGGGCTTTGCAGATACGGCTCCTTTCACTCCTGGTGGTCGAGCCGGGAGGTGTCGCTGCCCTTGCTTCACCGAGGACACGAGGTCGGTTCAGCGGTTGAGGGCGCTCGTCCGAGCTCACTGGCGCCGTCTCGTTGGAATGTTTTGCCTCAAAAGCAGTTCTTCCGTTGTAACATGTTAGTTTCATGTTTCACGAAAAAGGTTCTCACTCTAAAACCCAAACCTCACCAAAGTAAATTGGAAATACGTTTAGATAATCACCGTTTCTATGGCTCGGCGCTGGGCGGAGACATTTGAACACAGGAAAGAAGTCAGGTACCGCGGAGAGATCAGCGGGCGCCGCGCTGTGTTTATCGCGGGGCGTCGGAGCCGCGCGGCAGGTGAGGCAGGTGAGGCAGGTGAGGCCGGGGCCGCATCACGAGGAGCGGCGCGGCGGCGGCGGGAGCCGGAGTCGGGCCGGGCTCCCCAGACCCCAACCCCGGCCGCCCCTGACCGGGTGTGGGCCTCGGCGAGCCTCCGAGCCCGCTTCGCCTCCTGCGCCGTGACCTGGGCGCGTCGCGCTTTGCCTCGCGGGGCGGTCGGGCCTCGAGGGACGCGGCGACCCGGGCGCGCCTCCCGCGGGTCGGGGGAAGCAGCTTCGGCGCGAGTCGTCAGGCCAGGAGCGGAGCCCGCGCCTCCCCGAGGCCGTCCTTCCCGGGGCTCCGCGCGCTCCTGCTCGGGCGCCACCGACGTGACGCGTCGCGGGGAACAAGCGGCGCCCGCGGCCTCGCCTCGCGCCGCGCGCGCCCGACGGGGGTGGGGGCGGGGGGCGGGGCGGGTCTCGCGGGGGCGTTTCCCGGGGACCGCGGCCGGCCGGGGGGGGGGGGGGGGGGGGATGGGCGTGACCCGACAGCCGCCGCCTCGCTTGGCCGGGCGCTTCCGCTGGGCGCGGGGCCCCGGGCGCGGGCTCTGGGCGGGCCGTGGGCTGCACGTCGGGGAGCCGGCGGGGCGGGCGGCCGGGCGCGGGCGCGGGGCGTTGCGAGCGGGTCCAGCAGGGCCGCGGGCGGGGGCCCGCGTGGCGCCAGCCCCGGGCGGGGCGGGCGGGGCCCCGGGGGCGGCCTCGGGTGCGGGCGCGGGAGAGGAGAGGCCGGGCCGCGGGGAGGACGCCCGCCCGCCGCGCACAGGCCCGCGCGGGGACGCTCTCTCGGGGCGGGGAGGCGGCCCCCGTCCCGCAGCCTGCGCGCGGGCGCACCTGGGCGCGGGCGCACCTGCGGCGGGCACACCTGAGGCGGGCGCACCTGCGGCGGGCACACCTGGGCGCGGGCGCACCTGCGGCGGGCACACCTGAGGCGGGCGCACCTGCGGCGGGCACACCTGAGGCGGGCGCACCTGCGGCGGGCACACCTGGGCGCGGGCGCACCTGCGGCGGGCGCGGGGACGTCGCGCTGTGCATTTGCTTATATCCGTGATTTCGAGCACCCAGACATGAGACCTCGCACGCGACAACGCGCCCGGGACGGCTTGGGGGGCGGCTCTGGGCGCCCGGGACGGTGGGGGGGGGCTCTGGGCGCCTGGGACGGTGGGGGGGGTGCTGGCGCCCGGGACGGAGTGGGGGGCTGGCGCCCGGGACGGAGTGGGGGGGCTGGCGCCCGGGACAGAGTGGGGGGGCTGGCGCCCGGGACGGAGTGGGGGGCTCTGGGAGCCCGGGACCGTGTGGGGGGCTGGCGCTCGGGACGGAGTGGGGGGGCTGGCGCCCGGGACGGTGTGGGGGGCTGGCGCCCGGGACGGAGTGGGGGGGCTGGCGCCCGGGACGGTGTGGGGGGCTCTGGGCGCCCGGGACGGTGTGGGGGGCTGGGCGCCGAGACTGTGGTTTTGGAGGGAAGACGCCCCGAGGCGGCGCAGATCTCGGCCCACGCCCCGCCGCGCGCTCCGGAGTCCGGGGGGCACCAGCGGGGCGCCCGGGGACATCGGGATTTCACGCGGGCTTTGGGTTTTAAATTTATTCAGGCACATTAGAGCCGGGGTGGGCAGGGCGAGAGGGCGCCCCAGAGACAGAGCGGGGGGCAGCGCGGGCGGCTCCACCGAAACCCGCCGCCGAGGGGGCGCTCCCGGCCGGGGCTCGAACTCGGGCCGCAGGGGCCGCGCCTGCCCGTGCGCCCCGTCCCGCAGCGCAGGGCACCCGCGGCGCGCAGAGCCTGCCGGGAGCGCCGAGTCCGCGGGGCGCCCCGGCTCCCGCTTCCCCTGGACGCGCGGCGCCGCCCGGCCCCGCCCCGCCCCGCCCCGGCCTCCGGCCCGCCCCGCGCCGCCGCGCCGCCGCGCCGCCGCGCCTGCGCCACAAAGCGGGCCTGCGCAATAAAGCGGGCGGCGGCCCCCCGGCTTCCGCGGGCTGGCGGCGGCGCGGCGGGCGGAGCCTGGACGGCGGCCCCGCGGGCGGGTCGGAGCCGCCGGAACTCGACGCCGGCCGGGACGACGTGTCCGCTGACTCGGCGGTAGGCGCCGCCATCTTCTCGCGGGCCGGGGCCGGGGCCGGCTGGGGGCGCCCCGCTCGGCTGCGAGGGCCGGGGCGCGCGGCCCTCGCGCGCGGGCGGGACGCGGGGCCCCGGGCGGGTGTCGGGGCGCGCGGGGCGGGCGGGGCGCGCGGGGCGGGGGCGCCGCGGCCCCGGATGTAAGATGGCGGCGGGCGCCTGCGTGGTCGCGGGCGGGAGGCGCACGCCTGCCGGGGCCGGGGCGCGCGGGGCGCGGCGGGCCGGCGGGGCTGGGGTCCGCGGCGGGGCGGGCCCGTGGGTGCCGCAGCCGCCGCAGCCGCCGCCCGCCCGCCGGGGAGCGCCCGGGGTCGCCGGGGGAGCGGGCGGGGGCGCGGCCGGAGGCGCGGGAGCCGCTCACCGCGGGGCGTCGGCCCCCCACTCGGGCCGCCCGCCGGGCCCGCGCCGCCGCCCGGGCGCGCCGGCCGAGGACGCGGCGGGCGGGCGGCGGAGGACGAGGACGAGAGCGGCGCCCACGCCGGCCCTGGCTGAGGTAGTAGTTTGTGCTGTTGGTCGGGCCGCGACGCCGCCCGCTGTGGAGATAACTGCGCAAGCTACTGCCTTGCCGGTGCCGGAGACGCGCAGCGCCGAGGACAATGGGCTTTGTGCGGCCGGACCGTTGCCCGCGCGCCGCCCGCCCGCCCGCCCGCCCGGCGCGGGGTTCAAGCGCCAACTTCGGGCGCGTGAAGTTTCCTGGGAACTTCGCCCGCGCGCGGGAGACGGGCCGGCGCGGGCACCGGGGACCCCGCGGCCGGCGGCTCCTGGCGGGGGTCCTCGGGGGAGCGACGTGGCCTCTGGGAACTCGGGGTTCGCGCCGCGCGCCCGTGTTGAAGGGGAGGCCGAGGTGGCGGCTGCTCTGAGGAGCTAGTCGGAGTCCGGGCGCGCGGCTGCGGGGGCCGCGGGGGGCCGGGCGGCCTGTCGGGGCCCCTGAGGGCCGGCGCGGGTGAGTCAGGTTCGGTCTCGCGCAGCGCTCGGGCGCCTGTTTCACAACTTGCTTAGGGGAGTCGCACCCCGACATCCCGACTGCGCTCCGGGCGGGGGTGAGTCCCCGCGGGGCATGTGGGGATCCGCGGCGGGTGCTCGCGCCCCAGGCGCCGCCCGGCCGGGCCTTCTTCCCGCTGAGGGGGCTCGCGGGCGGGAGGCTGCTCCTCGCACGGGGCGCCGGAGCTGCCTGCCCGCCGCGGGGCCCGGGGCCTCGCTGCGAGGGAAGCTGCTGCCCCGCCGGCGCCTCCTGGGCTCGGGGCTGTCCGCGGCGGGGGGCGGGGGAGGGGAGGGGTGGGGGAGGGGGGTGGCAGAGGCCGCGCCCTGTCGTCCTCGTGGGGTGGTCTGCGCTGGGAAAGGCCGCGGGCGGGCGCGGGCGCTCCCGGGAGGGGCGGGCTGGGCGCGGCCTCCGCGGCGGGAACTGCGGGGCGGGTGCGCGGGGCAGCTGTGGGGGAGCTGCTGGGCGCCTCGGGGTCCCCGCGCGTCCTGCGCGTCACGACTTGGGTGGTCAGTGGCTTAGAGAGAAGGTCGTCCCGGGCGGGCGAGGCCCCGAGCGGGGCGCGGTCGGGACGCTCCTGGCGAAGCCCCCAGCGGAGGTCCCGGAGGGGCCCCAGGACTGACCCCCCTGCGCTGGGCCGCGCCCCCGCCGGAGCCCCGGCAGAATAACTGCTCACGAGGGCGTCGCCCCAAAGGAAAGTGCAGTGAGAGAACCCGTGAAAGAGCCGGAGACCCCACGGAGACCCCAGCGCGGGCCTGTGGGGAGCGGCTGGGGGGGCGGGGGGGCCTGAGTCCTGAGCTCGGCCTGGGCTCGAGACTCTGCTGCGCGCCCCGCGGGTGGCCCCGGGCGCTCCACGGTGGGACTGAGATCTCGGGGCTGGTGCGGCATCTCCGACGCCGCGGGGAGCCCGGGGCGCTGGCGGGCGGGCTGGGGCGGGGGGCGCGGAGCCGCCCTCCTCCCGCGGCTCTCCTGCGCGGCTGTGCGCGCTGCTGTGAGCAGAGCCCCTTTGCACCCCATGGCCGGCACCCACCGTGCGGATTGGGTCTTCGGGTGGAGCCCGCTGTGAGCGCGCCGAGGGGTCGCGTCCTGACCCCGGAGCGCCCTGCGGAGACGCGCGCCGGTCGGGGCTCCGGGCTCGGGTTCCGTCTGTCCAGTAGAGCAGAGTCGGGGTGTCCCGGGGCGGGCCTCGGGAGACTGGGCAGCACCCGGCGCCGCGGAGAGGAAGCGGGGGCTGAGGTGTCCGCGGCCGCCGGCAGCGCGGCCCGAGCTGGCTGCGTCGCAGGGGAAGCCCCGCGGCTCGCCGGGGCCCCGGGCCGCGCCGGCCGTGCTCTGCGGGGTCCGCGCCCCTTGGCCGGCGCGTTTACACAGACGCGGCGCGGGAGCCGCGGGGCTGCAGCCCCCGGTGCTTCCCGAGCCGTGACAGACGGAACCGGGAAAACTCTTGAAAACAAACAGTGAAGTGCCCTTCCCGGCCCGCTGACACCGGGTGCGCGGACGCCTCGGCACCCGCGCCCCGCGGGGCAGGACGCCGCCGCCCGTCCCTTCTCCTCCGGGAGTGACGTGTGTGCAGGACACACGCCTCCACGGGCGCCAGAGCCACGCACTGGGTTTTTTTTAAGATTTTATGTATGCTACAAGAAGTGGGGTGCAGGCCAGAGGTGCGGGGGTGAGAGGACTCCCAGAGACACAGCGGGGAGCGGAACAGGTGGATCCACCGCCGAGGGGAGCAGGGGAGACAGGAGGGGTCTGCCGCGCCGTGGGGGTAGCCCTGGCGGGAGGGAACTCGCGCTGCAGAGGCGGCGGCAGCTTCGCGGTGCTGAGACTCAGCCCCTGCGCCCCGGGGAGGCCCTTGACGACTTTCCACTTTAAATGTTGTCGTGCAGAACCCATGGTCGGCCTTAGAGCCACTTTACCTCCGTGCACTTTTGACAAAATTCTGAGTGGCTCCTTCTGTCCCGCCCGGAGGGTGCGCGGGCGAGACGCGGGTGCCGGGCGGGGCCCGTGAGCGTCGCTGTTTGAAAATGGCCTCAAAAGCCGCTTCCAGGTGTTCGCGGGCCCGCGCAGCACCTGCGGGGCAGCCTTGGGACGCGGGGCTTGGGGGGAGGCGGCCACGCCGGGGTGTGTTTAGGAAGACGGTTGTTGCCGGCGCCCGAGCAGCTGCGGCCGGGCCGCTCGCGGCCGCGGGGGGGGGGGGGGGGCAGGAGGAAGGGGCCCCGGGCGGGGCGGGGCCGGTCCCACGCACGGGAAGGGGGCGCCGTGCGGGGCGCCAGGGCGCTGTGGGGCCCGGCCCAGCCTGGACCCGGCCGCGTCCCGAGGACCCTCTGTCCTCGCGGCGCCCGGGGCCCGGCCCCCCGCCTGCGCTGCTCCCCGCGCCGTCCCTGGGGCGTCCTCCGACCCCGCACCCCCGGCATGCGCCCCGGCTCTCGGGCGCGTCGACCCTGTAGCAGGTGTCAGCGAGGAAGTGGGTGTCTGCGCCCCGAGCGCGCACGGGGTGGGGAGGCCCTGGGAGGCCCCCGCGGGGGCGGCGGGCAGCGGCGGGCGGGCCTGGCGAGAACCTGCCCTTGAGCCGCGGGGCCGAGGCGCGGGCGCGACCTGCCGCCTGCCCTGGGCCCGAGGCGGGGCTGTTCTTGGGGGGCCGCGCCCTGAGCCGGGGTCCCGCTCCCGGCGCAGCTCGTGCGGGCCTGAGTGCGGCGTTGGCCGGGCCGGCCCGGGGCGCGGGGGGCGTGGGGGCTGCGCGGAGCCCGCGGCCCGGGCCGGGGCCGCCTCCAGCCGGGCGCGCCCGCTCTTCTGGCCGCCTCCGGGGGCGCCCCCCGGCAGCACCCGGCGCGTCCCGGTGTGGTCCCTCGCCCGCCCCTCCGGGGGCCGCGGCCGGGAACGGGTGGGCTCGCGCCGGCGGGCGGAGCCCGAGCGGATGCCGCGCCGCTTCTCCGCACCCCGCGTGTCCGCTCCCCGTCCCCGTCCCCGCCCGTGGGGTCCGACCCCGGGGTGCGGGCGGCGTCCCCTCCTCCCGGGACGGTTCCTCTCCTCGGCCTGGCTCAAGCGGCCCCCACACCCCGAGGCGAGGCCGCGCCAGCACGGACGTGGCCGCGGAGAGCAGCCCGAGCCGGCGGGGGAGGCGGCTGCGGGGACGGACCAACCCGAGAGGGGTGCGGGCGGCGGGGACACGCGCGGTGGGCGCGGCCGGGTCCGGCCCTCGGCGCGCCCGGCGGCGGGTGGGTGACCGCGGCAGGTCCCTCCGCACACGCGGGAACACGCGGCATTGCCGCAGGCGTCCTTCTCAGCGCTCTGGAGGTTAACCAAAGCGCTATAATGGTTTTTTTTCCCCCTCAAAGATGTATTTTTATTTATGCATACAAAAGTGGGGTGCAGGCCAGAGGTGGGGTGAGAGGACTCACCAGAGAGCGAGCGGGGAGCAAAGCAGGCGGAGCCACTGAGATCCACTGCTGAGGGGAGCCGCGGGGAGTCTGGAAAGGTCCGCTGTGCCCTGTGGGTGGCTCCCTGCGGATCCGCAGGCTGCTGCTAGCTTCGGAGTGCTGAGGCTTAACCCCTGCACCCCCAGGGAGGACCCTGTAAAATACTTTGCTTCCTTTGGAGAAGGCGAGGTCTGCCTCTTCCCGGGGGCTGCAGACAGGGACGGGTCCTGCGTGAGCACTTTCCCTTCAGGTCTTCCCGGCTCCCGTGGACTTGAGGGTCCCTTTGTCCATTTCACAGTCTCCCTTTTGGCCTCAGGTCTCTCCTTGAAAGTGTCCTTGGTCAAAGGTCACCTTGAACGGTGCTCCTGGGTGCCAGGCGCAGCCCTCCCGGCTGTGCTAGTTCAGGTGGAAGGGAACGTGCGCAGGTTGGACTGTCGGGAGAGGCAGAGGCAGACTGCTCAGGCGTCTCCCATCCGAAATGCGTGTCTTGCTGAGGTCAAGGCATTGCAGATCATCCCGAAACAAGCCGGCATCGCTTTGGCGGCATTCGTTCCTGCAGGGATGCGTCAGGACAGAGGCAAAGCTTAAAAATAATTATGTACAACAGTTCAAAGCAGCACAATGCCCAGCTGTAAACTGGTCCTCGCCCCGCAGCCCACCTGCAGGGAACTGCGGAGGCCCTGGGCTGTTAGCTGAAGTTTGGTGTGACCAACGTGTTTGTTCTCTGGAGCGCGCGTTTCTCCCTGGCCAGGGGTGTGGTATTTGCTGTTGCACAAGCACCCACGTGCCGGGCGTGTCGGTAATGGAGGGTTATACGATGACCCCGATGCTGTAGCTGGAGAAGCGGGTGGTTTGGACCAGGCTGCTACAGCTCTGGCTGCGGAGTTGACTCGCTCTCCTGATGTTGGGAGACGTATCTGATCTTGTCTTCAGAGGCGCTGACTCTTCCCCACGGGAGAAAGCCCTCCCTGCAGAGATACCTGGCTTCATGCACGGTGCCTGGAAATCCGCATTTTAAAAAAAGATTTGTGCATACAAGAGCTGGGGTACCAGCCAGAGATGCGGGGGGAGGGGGGTGAGAGGATTCACCAGAGACAGAACAGGGAGCAGAACAGGCAGACGGATCGAAAAGCACTGCTGAGGGGAGCAGCGGGGAGACAGGAGAGGTCTGCTGCGCCCTGTGGGGAGCTCCCTGGCGGGGGGTGGGGGGGGGTCACACTCGTGCTGCAGAGCCTGTGGAAAGTTCACAGTGCTGTGCTTAACCCCTTGCGCCACCAGGGAGGCTCCCAAACAATTACTTGCTTGATGGGTTCTTGCAATTGCTTTTGACTGAATCCAAAGCTCTTTGGCCTCGTTCACGAGACAGGTAGTGCAGTCACCGGTAGTGACTTCATGACTCCATTTCTAAAATGGCTTCACAGGTGTCACCTTCGTCTTTTTCGCTCATTTCACATCAGACAAGATCAGGCCACATTTTCATCAATTAATTGCTCTGATCAACACATAAAGGTTGACTTTAAAAAAACAACGGTAGAGCAAGTCCTCGTTCAGACTCTCTGTGGCAGTAATCATGGAGTTGAGCGTTGGTGACAGAGTCCAAATGGCCCATAAAGTCTAAAATATTGACCCTCAGGTGGGTCTGAGTGTGGTGGACCTCAGTATTAAATAACCCTCGGGTGGGCCTGGCAGGTGATCGTGCAGGAAAGACACTGACAAAACGTGCCGTCGTCCCGAGTCCAGGCGTGCGTCGCGCTCTTCACGGCCAGTCTGGTTTCATCCGTTTGCCCATGAGCTCCCCGCTTCATTCTTGGACACCGGTCCTGGAGATGCCTTATGGATTCTCTCTGCAGGTATTTGCATGCATTTTAAGGCGCAGAATAGGAATGGTAATGCTCGTTCTCATGTGCGACAGCCACGTTGCTAATTTCCTTGGGGTTCCGTCGCGCCGTGGGTGGGTTGGTCAGATTCCCCTGACTTGTGTTAGGACTTAGTCTCCAGGACTTAGGAATTTTATTTTTTTCACCTAAAGCAACGAGAGTAGAGATTTCACAATTCTCCAGACTCTTCCCCCCTACTCCACCCCAACGCCTTTTCTCATTGACCACCTCAACAGGGAGGCAGAGTCTGGGTCAGAACCGCTGCGACCACTGGTTTCAGGTTCCATAAATTCTCTGGGTCGAATCAGGTGTCTGCTGACTAACACACTCAGATTTAAGGGTGTGAAATGACTTGGTTGGGGACGCTTTGCTGCTGTGACTTCACTTTTCCTCTGTTCTCGCATCAACTATTCCTGAACTCCCCCTCCCGCCCCTCGGCAGGGCCTTCTGAATGAGCTCATTTATTTTTTCTTTTTAGTGACTGGATCTGCAAAGTAAATTTTTTTAAAGGGTCAAAGAGAAAGCTCAGATTTGTACACAGATTGAGAGGAATGCAGCTCTCCAGTCTGCACTCAGGCCTTCCAGAATCCTGGCTTTTTGTCCCCTCAGACCAGCAAACTAAGCAGGTCCACTCCCTGGAAGACAGTCACGGTGTGTTCGGTCCCCGCCTTGCGCCCAGTCACGCGCTCCTCCAGGCAGCCTCCGCGGAGTCAGTCACCGAAGGCAGCTCGCTGGCGGGAGATCGTGGGAGACTCCCACCCCACCCCACCGCAGCGCCGAGAGGCCGGAAAGGTGGCCGTGTCCTGTTTCAGGGCTCTGCTGGCGGGAGCGGCGGTGAAGGCAGATTAATTGCAGGGCTGTATTTTTTAGTCTGTCCTGTCATTCACGCAAGGGAAAACTGATCCTGCAGTAAGGTTGAAATATTATGGAGAGAAGGGATTTTTTTAAAAAGATTTTATTTATGCACACAAGAGCTGGGGTACAGGCCAGAGGTGTGGGGGTGAGAGTGGGGAGAGCGGGGAGCAGAACAGGCAGACGGACTGAAATCCGCTGCTGGGGGAGCAGCGGGGAGACAGGAGGGGTCTGCTGCGCCCTGTGGGTCGCTCCCTGGCCGGCCGGGGACGGAACTCGTGCTGCAGAGGCCGCGGATGGCCCCACAGTTTGGTGCTCAACCCCTTGCGCCACCAGGGAGGCCCAGATAAGGATTGTTAAATGACACAAATTTTTACAAATACACACGCACACAATTTAAAAACCGTCGTCTTTCCCCCGTCACAGCCTCCAACTCTCCAACAACAGTCGTGGGAGCCTGCGACTCCCTGGACTGTGTGGGGACCCTCAGGGGCCCCCGGGTGAGAGGACCGTAAAGTGAACCTCCCGCTCCCGGTGCGCGGCCCGGGGCGTCTGGCCAGGTCCCGAGGAAGCGAGGGGCGGGGTGGGGGGGGGATGCCCGTCCCCGCGCGTCTCCCAGTTAGGGACGCGCCTTCGCCGCCGCTGCCCCGCCAGCTCCGGCTCCGAGCCGTCTCCGCCCAGGTCCTCCCGGGCCGCGGCCCTCGCGCCTCCGTCTGGCCGTCCCGGCTCCGGGGAAGGCGCCCGTCGGCGGCTGCGGACAAGAGGCGCCCCCGCTCCGCGGCCTGTGCGGCTGGGGCTGGCGCCCCTCCGCGGCCCCGCGCGGCCTCCCGGGGCAGGAGCGGGCGTCAGGGCGCGAGACCCGGGCACGGAGTCACTCCCGGGCGGGCTCCGAGGGCCGGGGACGGCCGGCGGCGCCCCGGGACGTGGAGCTCGTGAGCGGGGCTCGGGGCCTCCCGGTCCGCAGGGAAGGGGGCGCCGCCCTCAGGTCCCCGCGCCGGGGCGGCCCCAGGTTTCCGCCCGCGGCGGGGAGGGCACCGTAAACCCGCGCGCGCGCGCGGTGGTGAGGAGCTGGGGCTCTGCGGCGCGGAGGCGCGTCTTCTCCGCGCGCCGCTCCTGGCGAGCCCGGGAAGCCGTGGCCGGGCGTGTCTCTCCACGCGGGCGCGGGCGGACCCGGGTTATTCTCAGCTTCTGGCCGCGGGAGCTGCGCGGGACGGCCGCTTCCCATGTCCCTCCCCGCCGGGGCCGCCCCGGAGACGCGCGCCTGGCGAGCCGCGGGGCCCGAACGGGCGGCCCCGAGGAGACTCGGCTCCCCCGCGGGACCCGGGACGCGCCTCTGCGAGCTCCTGGCGCTGGTCGTGCCGCTCCCGGGCGGCCGGGGCACCGCGTCCCCGTCCCTGGCGGGCCGCGGGTCGGCTCCCCGCCCTCCCGCGCCCTCGGGGCTCCCCGCCCTCCCGCGCCCCCCCCCAGGAGTGTCGCGGCGACGCCAAAGCAGGGCACGCGCGGCGGAGAGGCCAGTGCACACGCGTGTGCGTTTATTTTGAACGTCTTGAGCACATACATTTCTTCAGCTTTTCCAGGGAGCATCGCGCCTGAGTTGCAAAACAGAAAACAGAGCCCCGCGCGCGCGACCGTCCCCCGCGGGGCCCCAAGTCCGGTCACCGTGTCACAGTCACGAGCGGAAAGGCCCGCGGCTCCGCCGCCTCGGCAGACCCCGCGGGCCAGGCCCGGCCCCTCTGACAGGGAGCCCTGCCCGGGCTCCGCGGGCTCCCAGGAGCAGCACAGCAGAACAGGAGTAAGAGTGACCTCGGCGCTCCCCACACGCGCGCGCACACACGCACACACACGCGCCCTGGGGCGGACAGCAGGGTCCCCGCAGCCGCGGCAGAGCGCGGCACACGCGCAGCCTCGCCCGGTCACCGCGGTCACCGCGGGCAGGAAACCTCCCCTGAGATGCGGCGGGAAAGTTAAAGCTATTTACACCGACTCGCGGCGCGCTGCGTCCTGTGGCCGGAGCCGCTCCCGGCCTGCTCGGACCCGGCCCGGCCCCGCCCGGGGTCTCTGCCAGGCCCAGGCTCCCCGCCGCTTCCTCAGAAGCTCTCGCCCCGGAGACACGCTCCCGGCCCCCGGCACGGTGGCCCGAAACCAGGGCCCGCTGGAGCCCGGGAGGGGCGGTCCTCGGGCGGCGCGGGGGGCCGCGCCGGGCCTCGGGGTGCGGTCCGTTGGCAAAGGAGGAGGGCGGCCGAGGGGCGAAGAGGCTAGAACTTGAGGAGCGCGGGGGTGTCCTGGACGTGTCGTGCTCTGCCCTGGGTAAGCGAGGGCGCTGCCCACCTGGCCAAGACCTGGGCCCCGTCCGGGCCGGAGTCTCCGCCTGCCCCGCGCCTTCCTACAGCCAACGCTGAGCCCGGGCCGGGTGGGCGCGGCTGACCCCGCGGCCGCCCAGGAGCGGGGATGGAAGCTGCTGCCACACTGGGGTCCCCCGCGCCGAATACTGCAGAAAACCCCTCTTCTTTTGGCTTTGTCCTATCAGTGAATACCTGGCCTGGGGTGTTCCCCTCTCCCCCCCCAGAACACTAGGCGGGCACCTCCGTCTGCGCCGGTCGGAGGGGCGTCCCGAGGGGCTGCGGCCCGCGGGGGCGGCTCCTGCAGGGAGGGCGTGTTGCCCGGTGCTCTGAGGCGCGGCGAGGGTTCTGGACGCCGGGCCTCTCGCGAGAGAGCGGCCGCGCCCCGGGGTAGCGCGGGCCCAGCGGGGGACAGACGAGCACGCCGCCCCGAGGCGGGGGGCGCAGAGCCACACTCTGGTCCCGAGAGGCCTGAGCGCCCCGAAGGCGCGGCCACTGCGCGGGGCCACTGCCCTCGCGGCCGGGTCTCCTCAGCCCCTCGCAGAAGGGCGGCTTCCGCCTGCTCCCCGGATCGTGCCACGTGCCGGGACCCCGCGCGCTCTGAGGAGGGAGGAGCGCGGGGGGCTCCGGGGTTTCCCTGAGGCTGCTGCGCCCGGCTTCGGCCCTGGCGCCCGCCCCGCCGCGCCCCAGAGAAGGGCCGGTGTCCGGGGTGTGGGGGGGGGCGGCTCTCCAGGGGCTCCCCCGCCCCGCTGCGGGGTGCGTCGGTCCTGAGGGGCGGCCACGCCCGGCGCCTCGGGCCGTGACCTTGTTCTTCGGCGGGGAGCGCGGTTCCGTCCACCAAGCGTCCCGCAGCGGGGCTCGCGGGAGGGGCCGCCTCGGGGCGGGCGCTGGCTCCAGAAATGAGGTCCGGTCCTCGCGGCCGAGGGGGCCTGCGGGGCGGGGCGCCGGCGCGTCCCGCGCACAGGCTGGGGGGAGGCGGGGGGCTCGGAAGGGAGACCCCGCGGGCCCCGCCCGGACTCGAGCCTCACGACGGCGCGTTCCCGGGGGCCAGGGGGATGACGTAGACGGAGATGTCGTCGCCCGAGCCCAGCCGGTCGTGCGCGATGCGCCAGCCGCGGTCCTTGAGCACGCCCGCGCGCGCATCACCAGGTCCTGCGCCGCCAGCGTGTACCTGCGGGGGGAGCCGTCAGGCGCGGGCCCCCGGGCCCCCTCCCCCCTCCGCCCCCCCCCCCCCCCCCCCCCCCCCCCGCTCGCCCGGCCCGGCCGCAGCCTGAAGCGCTGCGGGCAAATCTCTGAAAAAGGGAACTGGGGCGCGGGTTGAGCCCCGCCCTGCGGAGCTGCCCGCGGCCTCTGCAGCCCGAGCTCCAGCAGCTGCCCGCGGCCCACTGCGCCCGGCGGACCGCGCCTGGTGCCGCTGCCCGCAGCGGTGGGGTCAGGGGATCCCCCGTCCTGCTCCCGCTCTGTCCCTGGGGTCCTCTCACCCCCCGCATCTCTGCACCCCAGCTCTCGTGTGCACTAATAAGTCTTTAACCATAGAAGGTGACCTGGCGTGACGCTGACGCTGCACGATCACAGGGGCGAGGAGGATGTGAGGGTTTCGGTAAACACACGCCTCGGCCGCGTGGGGGGGCGCCCCCCCTGCAGCGTCCCCCCCCAGCACCCGCCGGCTTCCCCCGGGGCGCAAGGGGGGAGCAGACGTCAGCGCCCACGGCCGGGCTCCCCTGTGCCCCAGCGCGTCTCCCGCATCCCCGGCGGCGCTGCCCCCCCAGGGTGTCGGGGCGCAGGTCCCGAGGGCTGCGCGGCCCGTGGAGCCTCATCTCTCGGGCCGCGGAGAGGAGCCCCCCACCCCCCTGCGCCTCCAGCCTCCACCACGCTCCACGCGGCCCCCCCCCCCGCGCCGGCCCGGGGCGCAGCCGAGCGCCGCGCAGCGCCGGGCTGTGCGCCCCGACTCCGGGTCGGGCCTCCGGGGGCTCCCCGCGCGCGGGCCCCGGCGTGAAGGCGAAGCCAGAGGCGGCGGGCGGGGGGCGCCGGGCCGGCCGCGCGGGGAGCCGTCCGCGCCTCGGGGTGAGCGGCGGCCGGGCGGGGGTGCGCGGCCGGGCGGGGGTGCGGGGCGCAGCGCCCGCGGGGCGGCCCCTGGGCGGGGCGGGGCGGCGCTCCGGGGACTCCGGCTTCTCCGCAGGCGCCTCCCCGGTGTCCCCCACGGGAGCTGCCCGGCCGGGCCCTGCGGCCTGGGTGCGGGGGCGCACTCGGGGCAGACACAGCTTGGGGGTGCAGGGAGCAAGTTAGGGCGGCGCGAGGCGCAGCGGAGGGGGGCGGAGGACCCGCTCCAAGCCGGGCCCCGCCGGGCGGGGATCGGGGGCGCCTGCGCTGCGGGGAGCGGGGTGTGGTGTGGCCGAGCTCGCCCCTCGCGGGGGCTCCCTGGGCACAGTCTGGCTCCGGGGGCGCAGCTCCCTCCCCGGCCCGAGCTCGCGGCCTCGGGGGAGACCAGCCGTGGGTGGGGGTGCGGGCCTCCAGCTGCAGGGGGGTGGGCGTGGGGGGGGTAGGGAGGGATGGGGGAAGAGGGCGTGGGGGGAGGTGGGGCAGAGGGCGGGGCCGGGGGGGTGGGAGGGGCCTGGGGGGCCGGGACCGGCCTTACCCGAGGGCAGGAGGCGGCGGCCCGGAAAGGCGGGTCCCTGCGCGGGGAGAGTCGCGGCCGGAGACGGCCCCGCGGGGCCTCTGCCCGCTCGGGTTCCGCGGTGACCCCAAGCGGCCGCCGCTCAGGGACCCCCACGTCCCCGCCGCGGGGAGCCCCGCCTGGGGGCCCCGGACCCCAGAAACGACACCACCGCCACTGCCCACGGGTGCGGGGGTGCCTTCGCCCCCCCCTCCCTGCCAGCCGAGCCGGGCAGCGGCCTCACGGCGCCCCGTGGCGCGCAGCCCCCCAGGACTCGGCTCTCCCCAGGAGGCGCTCAGGCGGCCAGGCTAGTGTCGGGGACGGGGGTGGTGCAGCCGGGTCCCCAAACACTTGCGCATGAAGGGGGCCCCGCGGGACAGCGATGCCATGCCGGGTGGAGCCGCGCCCCGAGGCGGCCCTGAGGGGCCGCGAGGCCGGGGAAGGAGCCCCGGGGCTGACCCAGCGGCCTCTCGGCTCCCAGCACCGGGGGCCGCGCTGGGGGCCGTGCGGGAACAGACAGAAGGGGGGACCCCACACCCTACACCACACACCCCCACGGGCAGCGCTGGCCTCCAGCCCTCCTGACCCCCGTGGCGGCCTCGCCCTCAGGGTGGGTGTCCGGGGCCCTGAGAGGCGGCCTGGCTGCGCCCGGGGAGCGACCTGCTCTCCCTGCAGAACAGGAGGCGGCTCCCCAGGGTCCCCACGCGGCCTCCATCCAGGCAGCCCCACACCAGTCACCTCACCTCTCACCTCAGGGCCTCCGGCCTCCCCGAGCAGCCCTGCGCCTGCCGCGGGGTCTCGGCCGCCCCGGACACTCTCCCGGCGCTGACCGCGGGTGACAGAAGCCGTGGCCCGGTTCACGGGGCTGCCGGCTCCTTCCGGGCCGGGACAAGAGCAGATCAGCTCGCGGGCGGGAGGGCGCCGCCAGGCAGCCCCGCCGGGACTTGGGGACCGAGTCCCGTGCCTGGGGGCCCCGTGGAGACCGCGGAGCCTCCTGCCAAGTGACACGCAAATACGCGGAACTGCCACACGCGAGGCCGCGGCCGCCGGCTCCCCAAACACGCGTCTCAGGCGGTGTCTCTGCTCTCCCGGCAGGACGGGCCGGGCCGGGCCGCCAGGTGGGACAGGAGGGTCCCGGCGCGGAGCGGGAGACGCGCGCCGCTTCGGCCCCGCATCTGGCGACCGGGTGTCCTGGAGCCGAGGACCCCGCTGCTCGCCTCCTGTGCCCGTCACAGCAGGACGCCCGCCCGGCTGTGCTGGCTCCTGGGGGGCTCAGGCTCCGCCTCCGGATCCACGCGGGACACCCGCGGGGACAGGGCCTCTCCCGGAGGACTGTCCTGCCCACGAAGGCGGGCCCGTCTGCGCTTTCCAGAGTCCCTCCCAGGCCCTGCGCACTCCCTGCGGCTCGGAACGGGCCATCCCGCAAAGAAGGAAACTTCCCCCCTAAGTTCTGCTTGTCTGAGATTCCACACACCGACCAGAATCTTCCTCCTCTGGATCCCGATGCTCCACCTTCACCAAGAACGCAGCCCCGCCGCGGGACGCCTTACCCGCCTCGGTGCGCGGGCTTTGGTCCAAGGCTTTGGCCTGACCTCTCCCCGGGAAGACAAACTTTCTCTTTCCTGCCCGGTTTGTTCCATGCAGAGCCCGGGAGCCCCTGGAGCTCCGAGGCAGCAGCTCTCCGGGACCCAGGGAGGACACCCCCAGGTCGCTCCCTGGAGGGCAGGCCTGTTGCCATGGAGACAGACTGGCTAAGCCAGGCCCCACGGACCCTCCCTCTGCCGCTGGCCGGCTCTGCAAGACGTGGCCCGAGGAATCACAGTGAAGACTGGCGAGGAGCCGTAAACACAGAGCAGGGCTAAAAGCTCAACAGGAGGAAAATACATCCGAATTCAAGTGACAGAATAACCCCATCGGTGCCCGTGCATGTCCGCAACATCCGAACAAGCCTAGGCAGAGCGAGAGGTCTTGCTTCACTTTTTTCCAGAAGGAATCCTCTTGGTGTAAAATACACAAAACACGCAAGATGGCAACAAACACAGCGATAGCCACGGGCGCGCGCAGGGCCAGGCGCCATGGCTGTCCCCAGAGAGAAGCCACAATCACGAGGCAAATGAGCGCTCAGAGCAGCACCCGGGCTCTCGGCCGCCAGTGCGCGGACAGCCTGGCTCGGGACGGCGCCCTCCCTGGGGAGCGGAGGCTGGAGGAGCCCCGGAGCGGACACCGCGGGGCGATGCCACCCCCGAAGCCCGTCCTGGAAACTGGGCAGCGGCTGTGAGCCGCACCTGTGACTGGGGATGTTTCCGACGGAGGGTGGGTTTATGCTCCACCGAGGACCGGATGTGGGGCTCCGTGCTAGCAGGACCCCGTGTTACAGACGAGGAATCTCTGGCACTGGGAGGTCAGCAACTTCACAAGGTCACAAGCAAGAGGCCACAGCACTGGGATTAGAACTCAGTTCTGACCAGATTCCCCGTCAGACTACGCGGCCTCCGGGCTTTACAGCCCACGGTGCACAGCAGGTGGCAGCGTGAAGAGGACGGGACAGGCGCCTCGACCAGGCGTCTGTCACCAGCTGAAGGGCCCAGGGTGTGGCCAGTCCTGTGGGAAGCTCGCCGGGGGCCTTGGCCTTCTCCCCAGGTTCATTCCCTTGCTCTTGGTTGTAACGAATAGCTCTATCCCTAAATAGCGTATTATTAGCTTCTTACCTTAAATAAACAGAACCGTGTGTTCCTCTGTGACTCGCTTGTTCAGTTTATCGCTGTTTTGAGAGCTGCCCCGCTAGCGAGCACAGCTTCGGTCCATTCCCTTTCTCTGGTCTTTGCTTACTCGTGCTAGGATCGCAGGGCTCCCAGATTTTTATTTTTTAAAAAGATTTACTTATTTATGCACACAAGAGCTGGGGGACAGGCCAGAGGTGTGGGGGGTGAGAGGACTCACCAGAGACCGAGTGGGGAGCAGAACAGGCAGACTCACTGAAATACACTGCTGAGGGGAGCAGTGGGGAGACAGGAGAGGCCTGGGGCGCCCTGTGGGTAGCTCCCTGGCTGGCAGGGAGATCAAACTCGTGCTGCAGAGGCTGCGGACAGCTTCGTAGTACTGAGACTTAACCCCTGAACTATCAGGGAGACCCTTAGATCTATTTATTTATACAAGAGCTGGGGTACAGGCCAGAGGTGGGGGGGGCGGTGAGAGGATTCGCCAGAGACAGAGTGGGGAGCAGAACAGGCAGATGGTCCAGAAACACTGCTGAGGGGAGCAGAGGCCGCGGACAGCTTCACGGTGCGGCGCTTAACCCCTTGCGCCACCAGGGAGGCCCTCCCAGTTTTTTAATAAAGCAGTTCTGTGGGTCTCTTTTACACACCTCAGATCTGACTAGCGTCAGAATCACCTGGAAGATTTGTCTAAACAAACTCCTGGGCCCTCCCCCTGGGGCTGTCGTGGCTGATCCAGGGTGGAGCCTGAGAATTCTCTGAGCCGTGGTCGGGACTCACAGGTCAGCTCTCCAGCTCACAGTGTTCCCTGCACCACTGCTGACTGGAGCGGTCCCCTCAATTCTAATCCCCAGTTTGAAAATTCTCACCTCCCAAACGTCCAGTTCCTTATTTTAAAAAACTGCAGTCATTACAGTGGCCTCTCGTCTTTGTTCGTGTTTCCAGCGCTTTTAAAACATCTCTGCAATGTGCTGTCGTACCTATGTATGTCTTGCTGACAGGGAGATCCAAGAACAAAGTATTTAAACACCCAGCTCTGCTGTCTGTCTGTCTGTCTGTCTGTCCGCTGCGTGTGCTCACGGTGACTTGCTGTCTTGTGTCTAAGTGAGAGCTGCTTTCCGCAGAGGGGAGTTCTGTTTGTCCTGAGTCACCGAGGTCTGGCAGGATGCTCTAAGAGACACTGAATTTAATCTTTTTCTCTCTCTGCAATGTGTCTCGAAAGTAACCATTTCCCAGTAAATGAAAGCGTGAGGGGAGCATGTGCTGTCGCTCTCAGGAGGCTCACAAACCGGCTGAGGATACGGAGCAGCGCCACGACAGACACAGCTGAGCTAGTTCACCCAGCAAACCCTTCACCGCCGAGCCGGGAGTCAACTTAAGGGCGTCTGACGGCGCAAGCACCTGGGTCAGAACCGTGGTCCCCTCCGCACCTCGGGCGCTGACCCGCCCCTACCAGCTCGACGGAGCCCGGGATGTGGACAGCGCGTGACCGCTAACGGGGTCACCGCATCCCAAGGCGTGCCGGCGAGCAGCCCCGGCCTCGACGCGCACCCACCTGTGAGGGTCGTCGGGGTCGCAGTTGGGCAGGAACTGGGCGATCGCTTCCGCCACCTCCTCGTTGGACAGGACGTCCCAGAGCCCGTCGGTGGCCAGGATCAGCACGTCGTCTGCCCCGTGCTCGTATTTGGCGAGGTCATAAATTCTCACCTGGAAAGAACACACGACCCCGTGCTTAGGAAGGTGGGGGCACATGACCCCCCAACAAGTGGGGGCACATGACCCCCCTGCTCTTCCCCTGCCTGGCCGCGAGGCCCTCGGAGCCCAGTGGGGTGCTCAGGGGCGCAGTGAACCCCGGGGCCGGTGCAGCAAGTCCTGTGCGGACGGGGCAGCTGGAGGCCCGGCGCACACCCTGGCTGTGCTCAGGAGGCGGCCCTGGGAACCGACGAGGAGGAATTACATGAAAACTTGAAGCCTGAGATGGAGCTGGGAGGGCAAGTGGCAGTGGACACCGAGCTAGAGAGGGGAGAAGCCGGAGGCGCCCTCTGCACATCCAGACCTTCCGCACGGACGCTCGGTGAGGGCCCGCAACGTGCCGGGCGCCGGCAGCCGGACAGCCCCAGATCCCTGCCGAGGAACAGCCCGTGGGCCGGGAGCCGCAGCTGCCGACCTGCCGGGTGACGCACCTTCCCTGTGCACGCGCTCGGCTGCCTCTGGCTTCCCCGCTCTGAGGAGCGAGGGCTGGATCCACCCTCCTGAGGTCGGCCTGGTGCTGTCCGGGGCCCGGGAGCCGCAGTCCAGCCAGATCCCACAGGACACGCTGAGCCACGCCCGAGGCCTCTCCCCTCTCCAGCACCTGGAGCCACGCGGACACCTCGACACCCCCAGACACCGAAGACAGCAGAGCACCTGCCGGGGAATGAGCGTCCGAGCTCCTTGGCCTCCAGCCCCTGCCGCCAGCCCCCGCGGCCTCAGCCTGCAACGCCCCAGGCGGTGGGCATGCGTGTGGCGTGAGCACACCTGGGCCTGGCGTGTGGCGTGAGCACACCTGGGCCCGGGGGCGGGCGGCGGGAGGCACACCTGGGCCTGGCGTGTGGCGTGAGCACACCTGGGCCCGGGGGCGGGCGGCGGGAGGCACGGCTTCTCCTGGGCACTCCTCACGCCTGTGAGACGCCACCGAGGCTCCCAAATCCTCTTGGAGGCTGTGACCTGGCCGGCCCGGAGCGTCACGCCGCGGCCCACGAGGGGGAGTGAAAACCCAGCCTCGCTGGGCTGACTGTGCGCTCACCCCGCCCCGAGAGCCGGCGGCGGGCGGGGGGTTACGCGGCTCCTCACTGCCCGGCACAGCACCCCCTCCCCGTCCTGACCTGAGGGCTCCGCGGCCCAGGCCGTCAGCCCAGCCCTGCAGCTCGCGGGACTCCCCTCCCTTCTGGAAGCCCGAGTGAGGCTGTAGGCGGGAGGGGTGGGGGGAGCTGCCACCCCGCCCGACCCCTTCCCGTCCCCCCGTTTCTAAGCGCCCGCGGCCACTCAGACCCGCCCCAGTGGACGCCACACTCACGTCTCTGCGAGGCCTGCCCAGGCCGGGACGCTCGGCCTCCTGCCGACCTGTGCACACGGCCTCCACCCCGGCAGGCGCGGCAGGCGCCCGTCCGCCCCCGGGGCTTCGGGGACATGCGCTCAGGGACAAGCAGCCGCAGTGTGCACGCTGCCGGCTGCCCCCGAGAGGCCGACGCGGCCAGCAGCCGCCTGGACAGGCCCTCGGGTCACCCTGGAGGGGTGTGCACGCCAGGACAGGACGCGCTGGCACGCGGGGAAGAGGCGGCAGCGGGCCTCAGTTCACCACAGACCGAAGGCCCCGGGGGCCGGGATCCGCCCTCAGCCCCGGGCGCCTGCCATTCGGTTTACTCTGCAGAAGCAACGGGTCCTGCCCGACTTGCTTCCTGGGCCCGGCGGGCCCCTCTGGACAGGCCTTCCCGGGCGTGAGCGCGCGGGGCCAGCCGGGTCCGCTGGGTCGGCTGAGGTGCAGAGTCTCAGTCCCGGCGGCGTCTGCGCCCTAACCGCGCCCTCGCGAGGCTCAGCCCTCGGCCACGCACGGCTCCCCCGGCCAGGGCTCCCCCGCAGGCCGTGAGGAGGACGGCAGGGTCGCTCGCGGGCTGCCGCTTGCAGGGCCGCGGTGCATGTTGGTGGTCCTTGGGCCCCAAAGGGCAGAGAACAGCAGAGGCGGTGAGCACGTGGCGCTCGGGTCAGGCGGGAGACGCGGCGGCCAACGGGCGACTCGTCCGCCGTCCAGGCCCCTGTCAGGGGCGTCTAGGCGCGACCCGCATCCTGCGTGACTGCGGGGCCCCCTGGAGCCGGCGGCCAGACTCCCAGGGCGGCTGCTGCCCCCTCGCCGCGGAGGTTTGGGTCGTTCAGCGGGAGCCGCCGGCCTGGAGCGGCCCTGGGGCCACACAGAAGCAGGCCCGGCGCTCCTGTCCCGCCGCCGGTGGCCCGGCCCGACCCCGCCGCCCGCGTCTCGCGCGCACCCGTGGACGCGGCCGTCCCCTCCCCAAGTGGCCGTCAGTAGCTGATAAGGAGCCGGTGGCGGCCCCATCCCCGGAACCTCTCAGGGTCTCTCCTGCCAGCCTCGTCCCGCCCTCCCGCCACCCTCCGAGGGACTCGGCCAACCCTGCGCTCGCAACTGGACTCGCGCGCTGACCCGAGGCGCAGGGCGGTGCCGAGGACACGCTTCCAGAAAGGCCGGGCTGGGCGCGGCCGCGAGCGCCTCTCACGGGCCAGGGGCTTCCGGGAGTCCAGGCCTCCGCCCTGGAGCTGCCCCGGGTCAGACCACAGGCGCCTCCCGGAAGCCTCCTGCTCCCCGCCGGGCCCAGCCTCAGGCCCAGGAAGCCTCCGCGGCGCCCAGGACCGAGGCCTCCGGCGAGCCGCCGTGGATGGGAGACGAGACGTGTGCCAGACACGCCTGTCTGCAAGGAGGGGGCGCGCTCAGGGCTCCCCGCGGCTCCACCCCACACCCCGCCTGCCGGGAGCGGGGACGCCAGGCAGGAGCAGCCACGCGTTACGCGCCTGTGTGGGGGGAGCCGCGGACCACGCCTGGCTTGGCGGCTCCACACGGTCGCGGCCATGGAGCTGGGCGTCCCCTGGGCGGCGTGAGGGGCGCGGCGTGACTGGCCACAGCCTCAGTGTCTCCCTTGAGGTGACCGTTAGGACGAGGGGCCTGGGGCTGCGCGGGGCCTCCCGCCTGACAGGTCCTCCCAGGGCGGTCACACCCGAGGCCCCACGCGGGGCGCCTGGCCGCGCGGCACCGGACACCTGCTGTCCCGGAGGCGGTGGCCGTCCACGCCCCCACGCGGAGCCGGCTGCCGGGCCGCGCGCAGCAGTGCACGCTCAGACACGCCACGGGAGGGTCTTCTTTCGGCGTCTGCAGACGAGATAAACTGACCCTGGAGAGTGAAACCGCCGACAGCCTTCGAGAAAGGCTTTAGCCCAAGTGCGGTATCAGGGCCCAGGCCGAGAGCGCACCCCGCGCCTGCCGCTCGCCGCCCTCCCGTCAGCGGCTCCCTCCGGAGCTCCCACGGCTTGTTCACCAGAGTCGCGGGGGCACTGGCCGCACGGGCTTCGTCCACCCGCGAGGGCCCCGAGAGTCTGCAGTCACTCAGCTGCCTTGTTGTGGAGAAGAAATCCCGTCCGGCGCCAGGCCCGGGGTGCAGTGTAGACGCTCTGAGTCGTGTCCGTCTGCTCAGGAAGCAGGTGCAGCGAGGCCTGGCGGGACCACGTCCCCCCGGAGCCTGCGGTCACGGGGGGCTCCGTCTGCGCCCCACAGCAGGGCTAGCATGTCCCCGTGAGTCTCCAGAACGCCCTGGTCGCCTGACTCGTGGGTAAGGACATGGCGGCTTCGCTTTGTCTTCGGAAGCCGCCCGCTCCGGCCACCGGGAGAGGAAATAAGCGCCGTGCGCGTCTACCTTGTGGGGCTTTTCACAGCGACATGTTTTCAGAGGTCACGGGCAGCCGGGTGCGGGGCTGGAGTTCAGGAACTGAGTCTGGGGTCTTCATTTTTTGCCTCCGGGGAGTCTGGTTCCAATGCCAGGAGAAACGGTCTCCAGAGAAAGCAAACCGCGGGGGAGCCGCGCAGTCTGAGGTCAGAGGCCAGACAGGACTGCGGAGGCCACAGAGCAGAGGCTGCGGGAAGACCCGCGGCCGGTGGCGCAGCTGGCAGGGGCTCGATTTCCACCCTGGCCCCAGACAGAAGACGACCTCGTTCCTGGAAGAGCCCAGGGGCTGCAGGCAACAGCACGGCCTTGGGGCGGGGCCTGGCGAGGCCTGTTCAGTGGAGCCCGGGCTGGAGGACGGGCCTGCTGGGCGCGGAGGGGCCAGGCTGAGCCCCGCGAGGCGGCGGAGAGGCGCAGCTGGACGGGACGGCCCGGACGCGGCCTCGCCTGTGTGTCCCCGCAGGAGGCGCTGGAGTCCCCAGGGGGTGGGCCGGCTGCGCCCCTGCACGGCGGAGGCAGCGTCTTCGGCTGTTACAGAGCCAAGGCCAAGGCCGGCGGGGCCTCTGCCGGGGCCGCGTTCTTGGCCAGAAACTCGGCCCGAGCCCCGGGAGACGGGGGGGGGGGGGGGGGGGGGGGGGGGGGGCGCCTGGCGAGCTGGCGGCCGCTCCTCGGGCCTGGCAAACGCGGGGTTTTTCCAGCGCCTGGTGTGCAGCGAAACCAAACCTGGGTTTGGCCAGAACCCCTTCCCTAATCTTCCGGCCCCTGTGCACTGTCCATGTAAATCGGATCCACATGTGTCTGATTTCTTTTTATTGAACTCATCAAAGTGAATTAGGAGCAACAGTGGCGCACGGAGCCGATGCTGGTTTCCAAGAAGATCCTGGAGCCCGTTCTCTCAGAACTGAACCATCGCTCTCCCCCAAGCGTCAAAACCGCCAGGCTGAGCTGGGCCTGACGTGCAGAGCCCGTGGGAAGCGACCCCTGCCTGGCGCGCTCAGAGGGGAGCAGGGCACGCGCGCCCGGAGAGGCTCCGTCCGACGCGCTGGGCCGGCTGGCGGGGAGCGGGGCCAGGACAGGGAGGGCGCCGCTGTGCACGTCCTTAGGTGCTTGAAATAGCACCCCGACTTCTGGGCGCCCAGAAAGTGCCCGCGGCCTCTTGTCAGCGCACTGCTCCAGCGCTGCCACCGTGAAACGCATTTCTTCCGCCGCCACTGCCGTCCCCCAGGGGGGCAACCGGTCCCGCTCCTCTCCGCCCCCACCCCCTTCCCGGCCCCGGCTGAGTTCTCTCCACCTGGAAGCGTTTAATGTACAACAGTTTCACTCCCCTGCAGAAGGGCCTCGGGATCCACCCTGGATGGCATTAGGCTGAGCGAGAGGTGGACAATCTCGTTTCGCGCGATTCCGCCTGGCCGAGGTTGCACACGCCGCAGCCAGCACGGCCTCTCCCAGATCCCCTCCTCCCGCGCGGTCCCCCGTGACCTCGGGCCCAGGCCATGGCTCTTTCTGTCATGGAGGGCCCAGGCCGCCAGAGCCCTCGATGCCGAATTCACGGGCCCTTGGGCGCTCTCCAGAGAGTTACCTGGAGCGGAGTCCGTGTCTTCCACAGGCCTGACTGACTGAGACTCGGGCGCAGACGCCGCGCTGCTGCTGGACAGCCGTACACCGTGGGGCCTCGTTCCCTTGCCCGGGTCTCACTTCCCAATTTGTCCGACGAGCACAACCACCACCTTACCACAGCGACTGCGAGGCCGTCGGGGCCGTGTGTGAGGAAACCGCGCTGTCTGGTCCAGGCGAAGCAGCCACCAAGCGTTGTTACTCTTATAAAAGCTCCACACTTGACTCAGTTCTGCTGGTTTCCTGGGAAAGTGCCTCTGGGGCCCCCCTGGGGCGCAGGGTTACGTCCCAGCACTATGAGGCTGTCGGCAGCCTCTGCAGCACGAGTTCCATCCCCGGCCAGGGAGCTCCCCACAGGGCGCAGCAGACCTCTGCTGTCTCCCCGCTGCCCCCCTCCACAGTGTGTTTCGTCAGTCTGGCTGTTCTGCTCCCCACTCTGTCTCTGGGGGATCCTCTCACCCCCCCATACTTGGCCTGCACCCCAGTTCTTGTATGCAGAAATAAATAAATCTTTAAAAAAGAAAATCTGCCTCTAAACTACTATTAGTTAAACTTTTCTATGACGTAGGAGCAAAATCTTTTCCACCTGGTCTGGCATGAAATCACAGCGGGTTTCTCTTTCTAGCCGGCAGACACTGCTGCCTGTTTTACAAGGAATCTGATTTTTTTAACCCAATAATGCGTTCACATGTTCTCAGTTCACTTCTCCCAACAGCAACGGAGCGAGACCCGCCGTCTGGGTCCCTAAGTCTAACGAGGGGGCAAGTCGACACAGGACAGCAGCCCAGAGCAGGACGTGACCACGCCAGGGACTTCCCAGCAGGGGCCAGGAGGGGGTGGCGTGTGGTGGGGGAGGACCCGGGACGTCTCCATGGCTGAAGCGTTTGAATTAAACCCTAGCAGGGAAGAAACTGGAAGGTCACAGCTGGGGGGGGGAGGGCATCGTGTGGGGTCACCCAGGCACATTCGGGAGACGGACAGTCCCGGGAGGACAGCAGGTGCCTGTGATACGCAGGG
Organism: Talpa occidentalis; assembly: GCF_014898055.3. NCBI lineage: Eukaryota > Metazoa > Chordata > Mammalia > Eulipotyphla > Talpidae > Talpa > Talpa occidentalis. Next base: position 84,806,491 of record NW_023601653.1, read on the forward strand.
GCGCGGCCCGCTGGAAGGCCAGGCCCAGCAGCACCGGCCTTAGGGCCCCGCGGAGGCTCTGCGTGATCCACTGAGGTCAGGGGTGCAGGGGGAGGGTCAGCGCGGCTGCTGGGGTGCACCTGCCGGCCAGGGATGTGGGCAGGGGCAGGGCAGGGCCTGGGGCAGAAGCTACACAGCGGACACACGCGTGGCGCCAGCTGGCTGCTGCCTGGAGGTGGGATGGAGGTCAGGGAGGAACAATCTAGAACAAGCCCCGCGGTACCTCCGGCGCCGAGGACAGGAACGGCTTGATGCAGATGTTGGAGTCGTGCACCTTGAGGTCGTGGTCCCCGAGCCCCCTGGTCACGCCGATGGTCGCCATCACCCGGGCCTAGGGCGGAGCAGAGCCGTTAGTCGCACAGAGGCGGCCCCTCCGCTGCCGCCGCCACAGGCCAGGGGAGGAGACGCCCCTGGGCCCGCCCGTGCCTGCCTCTGCCCCGACTGACTGACGGGGGAGCCGGAGCCGTGCCAGGACCGAGGTCACTGACCGCGGGGGAGGGGTCCCGGCGACGGGCGGCCGCCTCTTGTCAGCTGCGTCAGAGGCTGGAGGGAGCTGGGTCTGCACGCCCGGTCGGACGCCGACGCCCGCGCTCCTGAGTCAGAGCAACCAACTCCAGCGACATCGTCCGTCCATCCGGTGACACCCCGATCTGTATTCACCTCAACCAGCTCTGACGCTGCCCCCACGACAGGCATAAAACATAGTCAGGGGCAGCCCCTGCGCGGCGGAGCTCACCTACCACGCTTAGAGGCTGCAGAGGGAGCCGCGCGGCCCGCAGCCTCCCCTCCTGCACGCGCCTGAGGGCAGGAACAAAATGTCACTTGGCTCCAAGGACACAGACCCCAGGGGCTGAGCCGCCCCCACAGGCTCTCTCACCCGCCAGCGCTTTGAGACAACAGTGTCATTACACGAGCGCTCACAGTCAGCCTAACCGATCTCCTGGAGTATCAAAGAGGGAATTTGTTGAAACAGCTACTGAGCACCTACTATGTGCAGGTGCCACGCAGGGGAGGGCGGGGAACGCACAGATGCCGCGGCGACCCAGACGGGCCTGCTCTCGCGGGCGGGGGGCAGAGCCTACCTTCTTGCCTTCGCCATATATGAGGGGGAACTTCAAGTCATCGTCCTCAATGGTTTTGTAAGCCCTGCGGGGGAGAAACGACATGTTTTGACAAGGTTTGCTCTCCATGAGTGACCCGCCGCCCGGACGCGGCTGCCGGAGGCGTGACTGTCCCGAAACGCCACCCGCCCTCGGCGCTGCCGGTCTCTCTCCGGACTCTCTCCTCTCAGGTGTGTCTGTGTGCGCACGTGTATTTTAGACACCACCAAGGCTTTCTATGCTTGGAGACACGGAAAATAAGCTGGCGTGTTCACAGTTAGCAAGACGGGGAGCTGGGAGTCTGTCCTAAGCCGTCGGTGTCTGCCCTAAGCCGTCGGTGTCTGCGTGCTAAGGACGCACCCGGCAGTGCTGCGGGGCCCTTGTCGTTAATCAGAAACTGAGGCGCAGCCGAGCCCCGAGCCGGATGGCGTGTGACACGGCTCCGAGAGCTGGGTCTCACCTCCAGGGGGTGTTTGCACCAGAGCAGCCTCAGGTGGGGCTGGCTGGGAGGGGGTACTTAGAGCACGTCTGACCTCAGTGTGACACTCCAGGTTGGCCGAAACCTCTTTGTCTCAGAACAAAGTGAGACGTGGCCGTTCGACACAGAGAGAGAATATCCCGCGTGGGCTTCGTGGTTGAGTGCAGACGCGGCTGCCAGGCCCCACGGCCTACACAGCGGGGCGGGCCAGTGCAGCCAGCGCAGCCCGTGTCTCGCGGTTCTGCGAAGGGAGTTAAGAAATCGACCTCCGCGGCGCCCAGTTACTAGCCAGGCCCCCCGGGACAGAAGCCTTCCCGGGCCGACGCCTCGTCTGCAGAGCCAAGATGATGGCGCGGGATGTCAAGAGCTCGGCACAGGGCTTGGCGGGAAGCTCTCAGCGAGGGACGGCGATCATGAACATGGAGTCGACCATGCACATTCGACAACCAGTTCTCCCGGCGAACACAGGGCCAGCACCGCCGACTCGCCGCTTGAAAGGAGTGTTCGGAAGACGAAGGGAAAGGTGGGTGCCTTCCGCCAGGGCAGGGGCGAGCAGCAAGACGCTTTTCTAGAACAGTGTCTCCTGCGTGCAGGAACAGCTCATCTGCGCAACGCCTCCCCCCGTCCCAGCCCTGGAGAGAGCGGGGCCGCTGGGGAGAAACCTGACATCACATTGATGGAAGCTCTTGACATACAGAAGAACGAACCCCAGCTTCCAAAGAGAACAACCCCAAAACGAAAGCAGGTCAATCCTTATTATCTGGGACAATGTTCTGAGGACATTCCTTGCCGGGGTGCAGACGCAGGGCTGCCGCGAGGGTGGAACGGCGTGAGGGGACGGATGTCGGGCACTGCGCCTGCACAGGCCGGGGGTCGAGAAACTCGTGCTCGTGTCAAGGCAGTTACTCGGGGATGGAATTAAAAAAAAAAAAGCTATATTACCTCTTATTACCTCTTTCCCCCAATTAAACGAAGCACAGCTGCCTGAACTGCGGGGTGTCGGTGTTACAGCAGCGCGGCTGGGCGCTCACACGGGCGCCACACAACTGTGTGACACCTTCGCACGAGTCCCTTGCAGGAACCACCATGACGAACACACTCAGTCTGATGAGTCTGGGGCTCAATAGTTGTCAGCTTTGGATGCATATTCATCATTAATCACCCGGGAGGGTTTTTGTGGTTGTTGTTTAAAGCCCCGATTCACAGAGCGACTGGACAACAGAAACGAAAGGAATCCCATTTTGAAAAGAAGAGAAATTACCATCTCGGTCAGACACGATTTCTCTGCCTGTGACTACAGAGAGCGGAATTCCTACCCGCAGACATGAAAAAAAAGAAACTAAGAAGGGGTGGAGTGGCGGGAGAAGCTGTTGTGTTTTGCTCTAGTTTCCTCTTAAGATGAAATCCTGGGGCCGGGTCGTAGCCCACAACGATGACTGCCAGCTGCCCGGCGCGGGGCTGGGCACCAGGGGCTCCGGGAAGCGTCCAGGGCCGCGTCGAGCGCGGGCATCGCCTTCCCGGGCATCGCCTCTCCCGGGCGCTGGCGCGGAGCCCGCCGGACGCGGCCTGGGTGCGTCTGAAACGCGTCTGGGGAAGCAGGACGGTCCCGGCCGAGATTTTTCATTCCACTTTGGGTGCGATGAAGTGAGGGTCCCCCTGACGGCCCTCCCCGGGGTCCTCGAGAGGATCCCGTTTCCCGCTTCACCCTCGGAGAGGCGGGTGTGCCCCACGGAGGCCGCGTGGAGGCGCAGAGTCGGGACTGGCGGGAATGGCTGCACAGCCTCCGGCCCAGCCGGCCCGCCCCGCGCTTCCACGTGACCCTGACCTCAAAATCCCCGTTTAATGTGCTCGAAAGTCCCCGACTGCTCCTCTGTGAGGGGGGGTCGCCCGGCTGCAGGGGGTGGGGGGGCCTGAGACACCGCGGCAAGGCCCGGCCACGGCAGGCCCCTCTGCGGCTCCCCGGGGCGCGTCCTTACCAGCCGGTCATGTTGAAGTCCCGGTACAGCATCTTCTTCCCGAGCTCCTTCCTCTGCACGCGCCGCGGGAACTCCAGGTGCGTGAACTCGTTCCCCAGCAGGTGCGGCTGCATGAACGCCTGGCAGCAAAGGGAGCGAGAGAGACACGTAGGCAGAGGGCGGGGCGGGGCTCGAGGGGGCCCCGCAAGCCCCCCGGGGCGCATGATCTCGAAATCCAGACACGCGGCTCTTCTTTGAGGACAGACTGAGGCGCTCAGCACACCGGCAAACACAGCCCAGGGCTGCGGCTCACGCAGGGGCGGCTCACGCAGGGGCGGCCCGTCCTTCTGGGCGAGGATTCCCTGTGGCCACAGACACGCTCCCACCGCGCGCGCGGGAGCAGGCGAGCGACCCCAGGTGGCTTCCAAGTTCACATCCCAGATGCTTCCACTTTCCCGAAGGGCAGGTTGGGGGGGCAGGAGCGCGCGCCTGCTCACACCCCCACCCCGCGGCCTCGGCCCTGGCAGCTGCGGGCCCCACACAGCACCTGACACCGGGAGGGCGTGGAGGAGCTGGAGGCACCAGACAGGCGCCGTCTGCCCGCCGCCCCGCGCTGCCTCACACTCAGCATTTAACGGGAGCAGACGGCCTCTCCCCTCCCCCGAATCCCCGTGCACACGCGTCCCGAGCAAACAGCCCCGTCGGGAAAGGCCTGGAAACAAGGAACAGCCTCGTGCCACCTTCCACATGCAAATCCGGCTCTTTGAGGACGCAGCGGTCCAGCGTGAGCGCCTGCATCTCCCCCCGCGCCAGCAGCAGCCGGGGCTGCAGCGCCAGGAGAGAAGGGGACGGCGGCATCCCAGCAGGGAAGGCCTTGGCGAGAGAGCGGCCGGCGGACGCGGCTTCTGACTCTAGGACTCCCGCATCTGAAGGGCAGTGGCCGCAGCGAGGGTTCCGGTGTTGAAAATAAATCTTCAAAAAGTGAGCCGCGGCGCTTCCCTCTCGTCCCCGGAGCGAAGAGGCCTCGTGGGATGACCCAGACGAGGCTCCCGCGACACGAGGGCTAAGGCCGCGCGTGGCAGGAGACGAAGCGCGCGGGCCACGTCGGGGCGCGCCCAGGAGCGGCCAGCCGGGGCGGCTCTCAGGAGCCAGGCCTGGCGCCCGAGCTCCCGCGCGGGAACCGGATGTTAGGGTTTGAAAAAATGAAGCAAAAAGGTGAAATGGCTGAGACCTAAGCACGCGTGGGTTGGAATCGCTCGTGAGGATTTCTCCGTCTCCGTCTGTCCCGAGACTCGGAGCAACGAGACCCGGACCTGCGCAAGGCGGCGCCCGCTGCGGGGCGGGGGGCTGCCGAGGCTCTGTCCGGTCAGCGGCCGCCAGGAGAGGCTCACCCCGAAACACGGGGCCGAGCCGTGGCCCAGAGAGCAGGAGCCCCGGGAACCACCTCACGGCCGTGAACAGGCGTCTCCTGGCAAGGGCGGCGCAGAGACACGCGCGCAAACGCTGGAGTCGGCCAAGCCGGCTCGTCGTGCCCACCCCCGCCACAGCTCAGCGCCCGGGAAAGCGGGGGGCAGGCCCAGGAGCACGGGCTCTGCGCGCCTCAACACCGCGTGCCCCACACACCCCACACCGCGCTCACCCCGCACGCCCCGACACCGCGCGCACCCCACACACCCCGACACAGCACTCACCCCGCACACCCCACACCGCGCTCACCCCGCACACCCCAAGCCGTGAAAGGCCACAGCCCGCCCAGAGGAGTCAGGACAGCGCAGGGTCGTGTGACGGGGGTGTGGGGGCGTCAGCACCACAAGCTGCGGGGCCGCTCCCGAGCCAAGAGCAAAACGTTCCTCCTCCGGGCAGCCCCAGCGCCGCTCCCAGCGCCCCAAGCCGGCCCGCGGGCCCCTTACCAGGTACTGCAGCCGCTGGCGCTCCGTCTCGGGGGTGAACTCGGAGGACATGGGGATGATCTCTCCGTTCCTGATGATGATGGCCCTGGGGGGGGGGCACTGTCAGCTGGGGGCGCCGCAGCCCCGACTCCGACTCCCGTCAGCTCCCCGGACCGGCTCCACACACGCGCGGAGCGCCCGGGGGACACGACACCTCTCTCCGACCCGCACCGCGCCGGGGTGTCGCCCTCCTAGGCCGGCGCCCTCCAGCCGGCGCGTGGACTCTGGGCCGGCTGGAGCCCGGCCGGGGGGCAGCGCCGAGCACCGCGTGCCCCGAAAGACGCTCTGGGCACACGTGCGCGGTGGGTGACGCCACAGGGGCCTCCGGGCGCTGGACGGGGGCATCCAGAACTCTCTGGATCGTGGAAATGGCCCAGCAGGGCAGCCGGGAGCCCCATGGGGATACTGAGCGCTCGGAAGGCGGCCAGGGCAGCTGGGAGAAATGAATGTTCAATTTTAAGTTTGGTTCCCGCAGCCTCGCGTGGCGGCGGGCACAGGCTGTGTTTAAGGGAACAGACGACACGGCTCCAGGTTCCCGGCGCCCCAGTGTTGGCGGCCAAGAACACGGGCCTGGCCTGGGAGGCTGCTGGAAAGGCAGATCATGCCGGCAGCCCCAGAGTCCCATGGAACAAGACCCCCGGGGAAGTCACAGGCACATGACGCCCGAGAACACCTCGCCTGGGCGCCCGAGTGTCCGGGTCACGGCCTGGTCTCCGGAGAAGCCGCTGCTCCCTCGCCGGAAAGTTCAGGCGTCACACAATCCCGAAAACGTGCCCAAGGCTGCTCCCGAATCAAGCGCTTTTGCGAGAACAGGGATCCCCAGAGCCAACATCAAGGCTGCGGAGCCGTCCCCGGAGCAATCGCTCCTCGGCCCGTTCCCGGCAGAACCCACGAGCTCGGACCTTCTCGCTCCACAGCGGCTCCTGCCGGCCCCTCTCCCGCCGTCGGCGGCCGTGGGGGCTGCCACTGCCACGCGATGGAGGCAGCTCAGGGAGGGACACGCCTGGGGCCCAGCAGCTCCGGGCACCAGAGCTACTCAGCTCAGTCCCTGCTCCTCCTGCTCCCCGCGCCCTTGCTCGGCCCCGGGGTGATGGCAAGTCTTACTCCCTGCCACGCTCCCTCCCTGCAGACCCTGGTGGCTTCTCAGCGCCAAATCCCCCCTCTGGCCTCTGTTCTGGCCTCAGCATCCCGCCCGCTGCTCCCCTCACCCCCACCTCTCCCCTCCTCCGGACGGCTGCGCCGCCCGGCCCTTCTCTGCGACCTTGGGAACCCACGCTCCCCGCGGGCACAGCCCCCCCAGCTCCCACGGTTCCACCTCCCCAAGGGCATTCTCTGGGCAGGGCCTAAGTCACCCGGGACCTCCAGCCCCGGGGCCTGGTCCCGGCGAACACACCCCCGCTGTCTGCTGCCCGGGGGCGCGAGAGCTGGACGCGGGGGATGAACCCACGTGCGCAGGAGCAAAGGCCCCCGAGCAGCTGCAGGCATCTGCTCCGGTCGGACTGTGCAGACCGTCGCCGGATGCCGGGCCGGGGAGCTGACGGTTCTGGAGGCCGCCACGCCAGACAAGCCAGGCCTCGAGCTCACACCTGGGGTTGGAGTCCAGACCAGCTGCATCACTGTCTCTGGGGGTCTTTCCCCTGCAGCGGGAGCCGCTGGCGCGGAGCAAAGCGCTCTGGGCCTGGTGTGTTAGAGAGTCCTGACGGCTCCGAGCTCCACCCCCAGCTCCAATTGTTGGGAGGCCCGCAGCCGAGCAGCACGGCTGGGAAACGCACACAAATGCACAACGCAAACAAGCAGGAGGCAGATCCTCCAGTGTCTACCCTTTCTGGCAGCTCCCCCTCGAGGTTATAACCTGAGCACCAAACACCAGGTGTAAACACGGGGTTAAAGGCTAATGCTCCAGCCCCCACGGCTCAGGAGGCCCAGCCAGCGGTGCTCAGTGATGAGCTCTCGCCTGGCCTGGGAGTCAGTGCTGACCCTGTCTCTGGGCCTCGCCTGGAGAAAGAAGGGGTAGGATCAGATTCCTGTGCAGTCTTTCAGGTCTAAATTTAAATGATTTTGGAAATAACGCACACGCGCACGCGCACACGCACACGCACACGCAGGGGGTGGAGATGCACAGGCAGCGACTGCAATGACGACTTTTCTCAGGAGCTGGGAATCATTCTGTAGCGTCAGCACAGAAGTGCCAGGACAGCAGCAGACACGGTCAGTGCTTCTCTGAGATCATCCAGGACAGCGAGGCCGGGACCGAGCAGGCCCCGACGCAGCCCCGCGGCTGGCACCAGCCTGCGCGCAGCGGGCACGTCTGGCGCTGCGGGCGAGTATTCATGAGAGGCCCCGGTTCCCCTGCACCCGTCTTCAGCTGAAAGGGATTTGAAACGCAGCGTGAAACCGTGCATCTCCAGAATGGAGGAGGAAATCCTGCGCACGGTGACAGCGAGGAGCCGTTTGGAAAACCTTTTCTGACAGGGTGTATCAGGCCCAGCGCCCAGGGTGCGGCCCGCGGTGTCGCCAGGCGTCAGGCCTTGCGAACTCCGTTCGGATGCAGCGGCGGCTCCTTCAAAAGCATCAGCGATGCGTCCAGGGAAGGAAAACAGGTCGGCCAACAGGAAAGGCCGGGTCGGCACTGCCAGAGCACAAGGGGTGCCGGTACTACCCACAGGCGTCACAGACAGCTCAGGGCAGCCTGCGGTTGGTCTCAGCCCCGACAGCCCTTTTCCGGTCCAGGTAAAAGAAACGCTAAAGGCAAAGTTTCTATGTGACCTTGAGGAATCGACAAACCACTCCATGACCATTTAGCTGACAGTGAAGAGCAGGAACCAACATACGGAAACACGAGCAAGTTAAAAATGTCTGGAATGTCCACAAAACTCGGCACTCGGCCTGCAGTCGGCCTGCGCGTGGCCGCCGGCGGGGACAGTGGTGGTGGCTGCTCCTTGGAGGGGGTGACCATCCACTTGCACCCCGGGGCCAATTCCAACCTCAGCCGGGCCGGGTGCCCACAGGGGAGTCGCAGGGACGGGCCGCGCCCTGAAGCACCAGGGCTCACCCTCGCGCGCCAGAGCCGTGAGCCGCCCAGGGGGTCTGCTCCGGAGAGGAGGCTCGTGGGGGACAACGAGCAGGTGCTTCTTAGTACCTCAGGGACTGTCACGTGGCAGAGCGACCCTGTCTGGGTGGGAGGGATGACCTTCATCCTGTGTGTATGTTCTCCGCTACGCAAGAGCACACGGCGCGTGCGACGGCGGCCAGGTAGTGAACAGATGCTTCATGAAGAAACGGGCACAAAGTCCCCCCGCAGGGAGCGCTTCCTCACACCAGAGCAGGTGCAGGGCTCATGGAGGCCCAGCTGGGCTGGCCACGGCGAAGGCGGCTGAGAAAAGGCGAGGCGCGTTGACTGAGAAGCACGAGAGCCGCACAGAACACGCCATGGGGGGGGCTCTGTAAACTCTGACACGGAGAACGAGGAGACACGCGAGTCGGTGTGAAAACTAAATGCATGAGCCCGGTGTCCGCAGGCGGTCCCGGCGGCCCCGGCGGGGAGAGTCTCCTGACCCGCAACTTCAAAAGCCCCTTTATTGCCTGGAAGCCGCCGGGAGAGCAAAGGGCGCAGGCCGGGCGCTCACAGGCCTGGCGCGGGGTCCAGGCTGCTGGGCAGCAGCACTGCGGGCCTCTTGTGCAGCGGAACCTCCCAGAAGCAGTGACCCGGACCCCACAGCTGAATCTTGCAAGAAAGAAAAAAAAAGGCCCGGATGTTTGTCCTTGGCCGGGGAGCCGGGAGGTTTCGTAGAGGGCTTTGCTGGAAGGGGCTTGGTGGCTCCTCAGCGACGACCACGGCTTGCCAGGTATCAGGTTGGAAACAAGTCACAAAACTCGAGAGCTGAGGGAAGATGACAGGCTGCCCAGCCCAGCCCAGCACACCTGAGTGTAACTGTAAACGCCGTGGTGTGTGAGGGCGCGGCCACACACACACGCACACGCCGCACACGCACACGCACACACACACACACGCACGCACAGGCTTACAGGGCACGCTGACTTGAATCCAGCATCTGGACGGACTCCACCTGGGGAGAGAACATTCTAAAGCCTCCAGCCTGCGCGGGAGGCGCCGAGCCGGGCCTGCTCCCGCCGCACGAGGGCTGACCCCAGGAGCCTCCCCTCCGCGCCCTCGCTGACCGCGCAGGCTGAGACGGCCGCGTCTCGTCTGAAGTGACGAAGAGGCAGCGAGCGGGTGGGCTTGGAGAGAGAGCGGCCTCCGAACCGCAGCCTCACCGGCTCAGGGAGGAGACGCAGGAGTGGCAGCCGGAGACACGAGGGCTCCCTGAGCCTCAGGCGACTCCCTGGGCGGCGCCCCAAGTGGCTGAGATAGTCGACATCCATCAGAGCGAGTCCCCGGGCTGACACGCCCTGGACTCTGAGGGCCCCGCCCGCCCGCCCTCAGGGTGGCCCCGAGCCCGCGTCCTCCCTCCCGAAGGAGCCCAGCCAGGAGCCTCCCGTGGCTCCAACCACAAAACCCTCCTCGGGGCCGCCCCACTGTCTCCCCGCAGAACTGGGGCTCCCCAAGAGTCAGCGGGAGCTGGGCCAAGGAGACCCTCCCACAGGAGGCTCTGACGCCAGGTCCACTCTCGGACAAAGGGGCAGAGGCCCGGAGCGCCGGACTGGCCGCCGAGAGCCCACAGCCCGCGGGACCTCCCAGACCCCCGCGCTGCTGGCACGTCGCTCGGCTCTCCGCCCTCTCTGTCCGCTGCTCTTTAGAGCCGGGAGGGGTGCCCCGCTGGGAGGGGTGCCCGCTGGGAGGGGTGCCTGCTGGGAGGGGTGCCCGCTGGGAGGGGTGCCCGCTGGGAGGGGTGCCCGCTGGGAGGGGTGCCCGCTGGGGAAGAGGCTCCTGCGAGCTGCAGTCTCTTCCTCGGTCAACGGAGGTGAAACAAAGGGGAAATCCCTGACAGCCTCCCAGGGACAGAGCGGAGCAGGGCGGGCAGGAGCGGGAGGGGGCGGAGGAGCAGGTGCCCCGGCCGAGGAGGACGGAGGCAGAATCTCGAGACCCCGGCGCCAGGGAGCTGCTCATCCCCCGGGACCCGCCAGGCGAGGCCAGTCCTCCGACTGCCTTCGGAATCACGACGCGGCCTCTAGGAAAAGGCCCCGCCGCGCGGACAGCCCGCCCTGCCTGTGAGGCCGCGCTCCGACACTTCCACACAAAGCCTCATTTTAAAATCCCCTTCCCCGCCAGGCCAGCGAGGAAGCGTCCGCGCTGCGAAATGAAAGCGAGCACGCCGGGGCTGGGGAGAGTGAGCTCAGCCGCGGTCTTCGGCCCAAAGTCCACCCCGAGGCACCCAGAGGGGAGGCGGCTGCGGCCTCTAGGGGAGGGACATGAAAGGAGAAACTTCTGGGCTCCCGGGAGGGGCTTGTGCAAAGTCACTGAGCAGAAGTGGAGCCCGCTGGGGTGTCCTCCTGGGCCCCCATTCAGCACCCCCTCTCTCACGTTATGCCTCTGCCACGTCTGCATGAGAAACCGGTTCAATGTCAAAGCCGCTCGCGCCGACCAGCCTAGGCCAGTCCCAGCAGGAGGCGCCGGTGTGGACGGGTGGGGGGGGGGTCACCTCCGCCTGCAGCTCAGCCCGATTCTGCTGCCTCAACTTCTACCCGGATGTAGCGGAAGACCCAGCCCCACGCACGGGTATTTTATGGCTCATCGGGAAGAAAGCGACCAGCAGGCGCCAGAAGACCCGCCGCCCGGGGCCCGCTCACCTGCTGTCCCCGGCGTTGGCCACGTACAGCTTGCCCAGGAGGCAGACCACGATGAGCGCCGTGCAGCCGCCCGAGATGTTGTACGAGCTCCGCTCCCGCTCGATCTGCAGGTCCTGCGGGGGAAGGGGAGGCCGCATGGAGGGCGCGGGCCCCGGCATCAGACGCCCCCGCGGCCTGGCGCAGGCTGGGGGCGCCCCAACGCAAGGACTCGACAGCCCTCGGCCCTCAACGGACAGCAGCACTCGCGCCACCCCCAGAGGGCGCGGGGCCCCGCGGGACGAGCCGCGGCCGCAGAGGCAGCCAAGCCCGTGGCCCCGGCCCGGGTCTTCGGCCCCAAGTCTCCGAGGAGGGCCCGGCGGGCTGGGCCAGAGGGCGGCCTGAGACCGTGTCCTCCCGCCGCCGTCAGCAGCCAACACCCCGCCTTGCTGACCAGGAGCCGCCCCCCGCCCCGGCTGACCCGTCTTCCTCCTGCCTGACCGTGCCGGGCGCCTCCACCGGAAAGGCCGACACCGGGGCTCCGCCTGGGCCCAGCAGCTGACACCGAGCCTCCCCTCGGTCGCGTCGCCGACCTCGCTGCTGGGACGCGGGGCGAGGGGCCGCCCGCAGTTAGCCGGTTGGGGGCCCGGCTCCCACGCAGCGCTGCCCCCCCAAGCCTGCGCTCCCCCCGGCCGGGGGACGAGAGCGACAGAGGCCTGGACTCCTGTGAGCCCCGGGACACAGACCCGCAGGACCGAGGACGAGCAGCTGCCGGTGTCGTGACAGCGCCGCGGCCGCCAAGAAACCTGAGCTGGTCGGTAAGCGTCAGGGGGTGAGGTCAGCGAACCCGCACTTGTCGCTAGTTCCAGCGCGTCCCCCGCCCGGCGCGCTCGGCTCCTCTGTTTCTCCTCAGATCAGCACACAACCCGCCCCGCGCGGGGCTGCCTCGTGGCTCACCGTGGTTTTCCAGGACGAAAGTGACCAGCAGACCCCAGACGTCTGCCCCCCGGGCAGGGGGTACTTTTTAAAAGTCAATGAAATTATGGGGACAACTGCCAAATGCTCTACCAGTAGCACCAGTTTGGAATGTTCCCCATTTTCATTGCCAGGGAACCCCAAGACAGGAGTCCAGGATGACCTGCTAGCAACACGCCTGGACGCCGCCGCCTTTTCACATGTGACCCCTTAGAGACTCAAATGTCCGGGCTCAGGGCCGGGCCACGGAAGCCTCTGCTCCCCCAAGAGCCGGCGGTTCTCCAGGCCGCGCCCCGCTGAGCAGGACGCGTCGCCCTGAGCCATGGCTGCCAATTCTGCATCTAAGCCGGGCTTATCTTTAAGGCGGAAACAGGTCCAATTTTCCTAACTTGGGGCTCGGGGGCTCCCCTCTGCCGCGGGTGGACGCTGTGACGGAAGGAGACGAGCGAGCAGAGACGCTGGCAGGCAACGACTTCGGCTCGGGAGGGCTGCGGTCGGGCCGAACCGCAGAGAGGCCGCCCCGGCAGGCCCCGGGGTCGCTCCCGCCCAGGCCAGGCTGCGTGGCGGGAGGGAGCAAGGGCCGGGCGGTTTCGGCGGGACCCGGCGGCCCCCTGGTCGAATCACGGGCCTGAGAGCGGCTGGCGGGGTCGGCCACGGATGCTGACTGCGCGGGCTCTGGCGGGGGTGGGGGCGGGGGGCTGATCCGGCTGGCCCCGAGCGCGAGCCAGTCCCGCGTCGCGACGGGGAGGACGCGCTGGGCGCTGCCCGCGGGCTCGGGCGCAGGTGGGGCCGCGCCGGCCCCAGTCCCCTGTAAACGCGGTCGCGCCCGCAGCCGTCGGGGCTCGCAAGCCGCACCGAGCTCCCCAGGCAGCCTGTTCCCCACCTTCGGGGGGTGAACCGCCCGAGGCGCGCGCCAAGCCGAGGGCAGTCCCCGCCGAGGGCGCGGTGAAAGGAAGACACGTGGCCGCCGCAGGGTGAGAGCATCGCCATGGCCCTCCCTTCGCGACACGCGGGCTCCCACGACACTCCGCACGGCGGCGAGGCCGTGGACAGCCACGCTGCCCGGGGAGGGAGCCCTCGGGCCGGTGGGCGAGACGCCAGCTCCGCGGCCGGCTGCGGGGAGGTTCCTCACCGAGGCTCGGCTCAAATTCCCGCTGACCCCGGACGGGCCGGCGCCCAGCGCGGCCTCAGGGAGGGGGAGCGGCGGGGAGACCACGCCGGGACGCAGGGACGCAGGGACACTCCTCTCAGCCACGGCCACGGCCGCGGGCCGCACGGCACAGAGTCACGACAGGTGCCCGAGCTCGGCTGCGCGCCAGCCGGGTCCCGGGGCGCTGGGGGGAGGCGAGGCCTCAGGCCGGCGTCCCTGAGATTCTGGTCCTTGCGGCGGCCCTGGCTCACTTCCCACCGGGGACGCGGAGGACGGGCTCACGGTCTCGCCACGATGCAGACAGACCCGAGAGGACACGCGATGAGGAGCCGCCGCGTGAGCCTGCATCCGCCCGCGGGCACGGGGCCTACGGGGGGCTGGCGGGCAGGGGTCACCCCCGCCCCGGCCGCGCCGCGCCGGGCAGCCCGAGGTCAGAGCGGGCGGGGAAGGCCGAGCTCGCCCAGACGCCCGCGGGGTGAGATGGACTGTGCTCCCCCTCGCGCCGAGAACCCCCACCCCGCCTCTGTCAGGGTGGATCTCACCACTGGGACGTACTTTTCCCCCAGAAATGGGTAATGTTTACTCTGGGGTGGAGTTTTTGAGTCTTTTTAACCCGTTCTCCCTCTTAGGGGTGATATTTCACTACCCCTACTTAATGCTATTTAAAAATCTTTTAAAAAGAGAGAGACTGGGCCTCCCCAGGGGCGCAGCGGGTGAGCGCTGGGTGGCGAAGCTGCCCGCAGCCTCTGCAGCGCCGGTTCGATCCCCGGCTGCTCCCCGGCCACCGGCGGAGGGAGGGTCCCACGTGGCGCGCAGACCTCTCCTGCCGCCCGCTGCTCCCCTCAGCAGTGTATTTCGTCAGTCTGCCTGTTCTGCTCCCTGCTCTGGCTCTGGTGAATTCTCTCACCCTCCCGCGCTTCTGACGGTACCCAGTGCATGTATAAATAAATAAATAAATCTTAAAAATAAAAAATAAAGAGAGCGAGAGACCGCACACGTCCATACTGATATAACACCTGACACAAACATCCCAGAGAGACCTGATCTTCCGCGTGTGGGCCCGGGGGGCCAGAAGATGCCGCCTCGGGACGGCAGCCCGACGACTGAGCAGGCGCTGCGGGAGACCCGGGGCGGGAGAGGCAGCTCCGCTCCCCCCGCTGAACGCCTCCAAGGGCAAAGCCCAAACGAAAGGCACCGTTGCCTTTAAAGACGCTGGGAGTCCCGCTCTGGACGTGAAGGGGCGGCTGCGGGCGGCTGGCGAGGCGAGCTGGCAGCCGGGTCGGGGACGGGTCCGCGCCGGGGCTGGGCAGCGGCAGAGAGAGCCGCAGGGCCGCGCTGCGGACGCGACTCATCTCCTTCCATCCCGAGTCCCGTGCGGGTGACAGGAACGGCCAGACGGGCAGCCCGGGGCACGCGGGGCGGGGGCGGAGGCGGGCCGGCCGCCGGCAACCGTGGGAGGGAAACCGCAGGAGTGGCCGGGAAACCGACTCTTGCCTCTGCGGGGCGGGAGCGGGTCGGGGGCAAGACGGGGGTCAGGAGCACTCGGGGCCTTCCAGGAGCCGAAGCGTAGCTGGAAACCCTCCCTGCCCAGCAGCTCGCGTGGGGGAAGGAGAGAGCAGGCGGCGCGAGGCGGCAAAGTCCTTCCAGAAACTGAAACCGAGAGCAGCCGCAGTGGTTCTGTGCCGCGGCCCGAACTCCCGCGGGCCAGAGACGAGGCGGGCGACGCGGCGGGGCAGGTGCAGGCTGGGCGGCTGCTTGGACAAGCGCGAGGCTCGCAGCAGAGGCCTCGCAGGGGCAGGTCCGGCGGGTGGCCCGTGCGGGCGCGAGGGCCGCAGAGGTGGCGCCGGCAGGTAACCAGGTAACCGTCCCCGGCCCTTCCATGAAGCCACCCTGGACGGCGCTGGGGGTCAGGAAGCCGCCGGGACTCCCGCCTCCAGTGTGGTCTCCCCTCTGCTGCCTCCCGCGTCTGTCGGCCTGACCCCCAGCACCCCTTGCCCCGAACCCCCGTCAGCCTGACCCCCCAGCACCCCCTGCCCCGAACCCCCGTCGGCCTGACCCCCCAGCACCACCTGCCCCGAACCCCCGTCGGCCTGACCCCCCAGCACCCCCTGCCCCGAACCCCCGTCGGCCTGACCCCCAGCACCCCCTGCCCCGAACCCCCGTCGGCCTGACCCCCAGCACCCCCTGCCCCGAACCCCCGTCGGCCTGACCCCCCAGCACCCCCTGCCCCGAACCCCCGTCGGCCTGACCCCCCCGCACCACCTGCCCCGAACCCCCGTCGGCCTGACCCCCAGCACCACCTGCCCCGAACCCCCGTCGGCCTGACCCCCCAGCACCACCTGCCCCGAACCCCAGTCGGCCTGACCCCCAGCACCACCTGCCCCGAACCCCCGTCGGCCTGACCCCCAGCACCACCTGCCCCGAACCCCCGTCGGCCTGACCCCCAGCACCCCCTGCCCCGAACCCCCGTCGGCCTGACCCCCAGCACCCCTGCCCCGAACCCCCGTCGGCCTGACCCCCAGCACCCCCTGCCCCGAACCCCGTCGGCCTGACCCCCAGCACCCCCTGCCCCGAACCCCCGTCGGCCTGACCCCCCAGCACCCCCTGCCCCGAACCCCCGTCGGCCTGACCCCCCCGCACCACCTGCCCCGAACCCCCGTCGGCCTGACCCCCAGCACCCCCTGCCCCGAACCCCCGTCGGCCTGACCCCCCAGCACCCCCTGCCCCGAACCCCCGTCGGCCTGACCCCCCCGCACCACCTGCCCCGAACCCCCGTCGGCCTGACCCCCAGCACCACCTGCCCCGAACCCCCGTCGGCCTGACCCCCCAGCACCACCTGCCCCGAACCCCAGTCGGCCTGACCCCCAGCACCACCTGCCCCGAACCCCCGTCGGCCTGACCCCCAGCACCACCTGCCCCGAACCCCCGTCGGCCTGACCCCCAGCACCCCCTGCCCCGAACCCCCGTCGGCCTGACCCCCAGCACCCCCTGCCCGAACCCCCGTCGGCCTGACCCCCAGCACCCCCTGCCCCGAACCCCCGTCGGCCTGACCCCCAGCACCCCCTGCCCCGAACCCCCGTCGGCCTGACCCCCCAGCACCCCCTGCCCCGAACCCCCGTCGGCCTGACCCCCCGCACCACCTGCCCCGAACCCCCGTCGGCCTGACCCCCAGCACCCCCTGCCCCGAACCCCCGTCGGCCTGACCCCCCAGCACCACCTGCCCCGAACCCCCGTCGGCCTGACCCCCAGCACCACCTGCCCCGAACCCCCGTCGGCCTGACCCCCAGCACCACCTGCCCCGAACCCCCGTCGGCCTGACCCCCCAGCACCCCCTGCCCCGAACCCCCGTCGGCCTGACCCCCCCGCACCACCTGCCCCGAACCCCCGTCGGCCTGACCCCCAGCACCACCTGCCCCGAACCCCCGTCGGCCTGACCCCCAGCACCCCTGCCCCGAACCCCCGTCGGCCTGACCCCCAGCACCACCTGCCCCGAACCCCCGTCGGCCTGACCCCCCAGCACCACCTGCCCGACCCCGGCCCCTCCGCGGCGGCCCCCGCCCGGCACCTACCATCTCCTTGAAGGCGCTCTCCAGGGCGCCGACCACCAGGCACTCGTGCGGGATCTTCTTCTCGGTGAAGAAGCGGGACGGGGGGGCGCCAGGGGAGCCGGGGGCGCCCACACCTGCGCGCAGGGACGCGGCCCGGGTCAGCGTGCGCCCGGCCGGCGCGCCCTCCCGCTCCTCGCCCAGGCAGGCGGGCGGCAGCGCGGCCACGTTGCGCAGGATGTCCACCACGTCGCGCAGCTGCTCCGCCACGTGCCGCTGCAGCAGGCGCGACGCCACCACGGCCGCCCCCGAGCCCGCGTGCCCGTCGAACAGCGACCAGTAGTGGCAGGACACGCCCTCGGACTCCTGCGGGGAGAGGCACGGTGAGAGGCCCCTCGGGGCGCCCCCGGGAGGGGGCCCGGGGCTCTGTCTGCGCAAAGGGGGGTCACGACGTGGCAGGAGGACCCTGGGGCGGCACCCCAACGTGTCACTGCTGGTGGCCCCCCCAAAGCCGTCCTCGCTGACCTCAGCTCCCTGACTTCCCCACGCAGACAGGAGTGCCCCATCCCAGCCGCGACCCCAGCGCTGCGCCTCCTGTGAGCCACCCCGGGGAGGTCCCTGGCGTCTTGGGAGGACAGGTCAGCCCACTGTGTGGGTTCCTCGAGGGAAGGGCTCGGGTGACGCCCCGTTTTCTCCATCCCGAGCGCCTGAGGCCGTGTTTTCCCGGGGACGCCCAGGGGCCACCGGGACGCGGGGCTCCTGCTCCTGCCCTCTCCGCTTTCGGGCCCAGCCTTCCCGGTGTCCGGGCACCCCAAAGCCCAACACCTGCCCACCCCGCGCAGCGCCTGCCGAGGGGCTTCCAGACTGTTTGGGACGAACCACGCCACGTTCCCGGTTGCGGGAGAGGGAGCGGCCGGCCTGGACGCAGCGGGGGGGACGACACCGAGTCCCGGCGGAGCCGGCGCCGCGCGGGCCACCCGGCCTCCCTCCCCAGCCGCCCGCGGCATCCGACCCCAGCATCCGCCCGCGCCGAGGTCGCCCCGGGAGTGCCGTGGCCTCAGGGCCGGGCCCCGCGCCGACCCGCCCACACCAGCGCCCACGCGACGCGGAGCCGAGGGCCCACGGCCTCCCGCTGCCGGACTCGCCCGTCCTCGCTGGGGCCCGCGGCCCGGGCGTCCGGCGCCAACACTCCGTGCAGCTGGGCCCGTTTCCCCCGGGACGGCCCCGAGTGGGGCGCAGGGCGCGCGTGTGTCGCCGCGGCTCCTGTCGTCAGCGCGGGCCCCGGCTCCGCCCGGGGCTGCAGAGGGGGGTCTTTCTCTCTTATGTCGGACAGCGCCGAGCGGCCCCTCCGGTGCACGCACCAGCCTCCTGCCCCGCTGCCCGCGGCCGCCACTGGCTCGTGTCACGATGCTGCAGGGGGACCGGCCGCCACCGGCCCACGAGCTGCCGCGCCAGCCAAGCACCATCCTCGCCAGCGGCGCGGCCGCAGAAGGGGGGGTTTCTGCCCGGAGGCCGCCCGAGTGCGTCTGCCCCGCGCGTGCTCCCGTCCCTGACTTTCCCTAAACCCAGGCACGTCTCTAAGGAAGCCGCCGCGGGGCAGGGAGGGAACCGGACCAGCCTGGCCGGGCCCGGGCCCAGATCCCGGTGCGCCCGGTGCCGCCACACTTGGCCGTCGGGCTTCCGAGGTCACCGCCCGAGCCGCGCGGCGCCCCAGGCTGGAGCCTCTGCGGTTGTGAAGGCCCCTCCGAGAGCTTTCCGGCAGGAACGCGGCATTTCCCGCAACAAGGCCAAGCGGTCAGCAGCCGCCACGGCCACAGCCACTTGACAAAGCAGCCGAGGAACGTTTAGCCCGACAAGAGGAAACTCGGCTGGAGGAATTCCAGGGCCGACGCCAGGCGGCCCCAACATTCTCCTTCTCAGAACACCGCTGCTACATAAACCCTCTTTAAAGGGGTGCAGGCCGGAGGTGTGGGGGCTGAGAGGACTCCCCGGAGACAGGGCGGGGAGCAGAACAGGCGGATCCACTGAGATCCACTGCCGAGGGGAGCAGCGGGGAGGCAGGAGGGGTCTGCTGTGCCCTCTGGGTCAGCTCCCTGGCCGGGGATGGAACTCGCCCTGCAGGGGCTGCGGACAGCTTCACGGTGCTGAGACTCAACCCCTGCACCACCAGGGAGGCCCCTGCACAGCTGATTTTTTTAATGGGAAAATAATTTTCACAGCTAGAACTGGTAAAACGAAGAAAGCGTGCTTCTTAAAGCTGGAATAATCCGGCACTGCTTGAGGCAGGAGGCCAGGCCATACCTGTAAAGCCACCACCTCTGCAGACGGGGCCCGGCCTGCGTGTTGTCCAGTTCCCGGGGGTCCTGGGGAGCAGAGAACGGACTCCCGGGAGTGACGGCAGGGGCTGCCCGGCAGTCAAGAGACCCACCTTCTCGCTGCAGCTGCTGCGGGCTCACTGTGCGGCCAAGGAGGCGGCATCACAGCTCCCCCACAGCCCAGCCCGCTGCGAGCCGCGCTCCTGCTGCTAAAATGGCACCTTCGGGATAACAGCCTGTGGTTTCACTCCCGTGGGAGTCAGAGACACAGAACAAACCTCTAGATGCTGACGACAAGCGGTTACCGGGGGGCGGGCGGGGTCCTCTGCCGGTGGTGGATGCAAACCCGCCCTTGGTGGCAGGGGCGGTGCGCACAGCCCTCAAGGGGTGAAGCTGCACCTGCCGCGCGGCGTGGCCACCAGTGTCCTCGGCCGGGAGGCGGCCTGGCACGTCTGTGCAGCCCACGGAATGCGGGCAGGGCCTGGCTTCCCCTTCGTGCCTGCAGCTCCGTCTGCAAAGCCCTCCCCCGCCCCTCCCAGGTGGCCACCCCCCAGCGGGGCACACGGAGCTCAGGGGGGTCAGAAACAAGAAGAAAATTAGAAATTCGTTCCTATTTGGTCACCGAAAGCCAAGAAGCTAAGCTGGGCTTGCCTTCCTGCTCCAGACAGACACTGGGCCCTCGCGGGTGAGGCCCCGTCCCGGTCACCACCCACCTGGAGCTCTGCCGCACCCCTGAGCTCTGGCACGCGGGGAGCCGCTGCTGGCCTTGGGGGTTACGTGACTAAGTTTTTAACTAAACTACCCCTCATGGAGTAGACAACAGGCTTTTATAAAATCCCTGCAAAGACACCGCTGACAAAGACACGAGCCGCGAGGGCGTGCCGCGGCCGGCGGTGCTCCCCAGGGACGGCCGGCTGGTCCTCCCTGACAGCCTCATCTCCAGCCGGAGGACCCAGGCGCCCCAGGAGACTCTGAGGCACAGAAGGACACTTGCCGCCGCCAGGGCTGCTGACTGTGCCTTGAGGTGTCAGCTCACGCGGCAGAGTCTGCCCAGGAGACGGTGAGTGAGCCGCTGCGCACACGCAGGACGCCGCCTGGCAGCAGCCACCGCCTGGCAGCTGCTGCTATTTACGAAATTGCCTGTGATCCTTTTTGCCTTGACATTATTTTCCAAGTTTAAAAAATGCTTGGTGGTGTAGGCCCATGACTGTGACGTGTCTGCGGCGGCATGGCTGTCTCCCGGGAAAGGAGCTAACAGCGGGGAGACTCGCTCAGGAAGCTGCCCACGGCCGAGGCCGTCGAGCAGTTATGCAGCTTCTCAGTCAGCAGGGACGACTGCTAAACAGCTCTTAAATAAGAAATCGTAATAAAAAGAAGAAAAGATTTAGTCTCGCATTATGTTGACATTAGATGTGTCAACATTCGGCATGTTGAGTCCTTCACTCCTGACTTTTCCAGAGAGTTTGACCCGCCGCCTGGCCTCCACCCAAGCGCTACCTTCCAGCTCTGTACCTCGGTCTGCGCATCAGTAAAACAGACAACACTACGCACCCCGACATGCGCTACGAGGAAAAGGAATTACTACTGCAAAGCACTGGCATTGGTGCCTGGCAGCTGAATACGTTTTGGTTTTATTTTTTAAATTTTTTTAAGGGTTTATTTATGCACACAAGAGCTGGGGTACAGGCCAGAGGTGTGGGGGTGAGAGGATTCACCAGAGACAGAGTGGGGAGCAGAACAGGCAGATCGACCGAAATCCACTGCTGAGGGGAGCCGCGGGGAGACAGGAGGGGTCTGCTGTGCCCTGTGGGGAGCTCCCGGCCGGCCAGGACTCGAACCCGCGCTGCAGAGGCTGCGGACAGCTTCACAGGTTGTGTCTTAACCCTTGTGCCATCAGGGAGGCCCCATTTTGTTTTTCTTTAAAAAGAAGCAAATCTCAAGAGTTCGCCTCCCTTGCCAACGCTCTTCTCTCACGAGCTGCGGGGAAATCGTACAAGTAAAACAAGAAATTTCTGCCTCGGCACCATTTATTTTCCTTTCGCCTTAACATTTGCCACGGCGGGGAACCAAGGATGGGAGCGAGTCTGGGCTGCTCTCTCCGCTACACCTTGGTCAAATCTGGTCTTCGGAGGAAGCCAACACCCACCGAGGAGAGACCTGGAAGGTTCCTCTCCCCATATGAACCTGGACGATTCCTGGATGTGGCGTCGCCCGTCCTCATCACCGGCCGGAGTTCTAGACCTTCGGGCAAAGAGGTAGCGTCTCGACAGATACCCTTGCCCTCCCGCTTCAAAGACTGAGGAGACAAATAGAAATGCCATGTTTTCTTGCCATGCGGGGGACAGCGGTCTTGACTACGAGGGAGAATTCAGAGTAATAATCACGACGAGAGGCACCAAGGGCCACCCTTACTGTTGTTACAGCCACACGGCAGGAGCAGCCGCCAAGGAGGGCCAGAGTCCAGGAGGGAGGCCACTGTGGAGCCTGAAGCAGCCTTTGTTTACCATTCCGGGTGCGAGCATCCTTCTAGAGAGAACAGATGGAAAGAGGTGCAATTCTGCAGCTCAGAGAACGCAACCAGTCCCTTCTCATTGCCATTCACCTCTCCTGCCCCGCCGTGATCCTTTTGCCTCGACCCCCCCCAGTCTGCCCTGTCCCCCGCTGAGAAAGATAATCAGCTTTCCTCGCCCCTGCTGATGAGCCTGGCGTGGACACAGCCCTCGCCTGTTTCTGTAATTAGCCCTGAGCGGACGCGCGGCGCGCGCACCTGTGTGTTCTGACAACAACATACGGGCGCCCCGGAGGAAGCGGACTCGGATGCGGGAGGCGCAAGATCGCCTCAGCTGGACACAGCCTGCTCCACAGGGAGTCGGATGTGGGGGAAACGTGCCCTGTCCCCCACCCGCTCACCTGAAGTCAGGCTAGGCGCCGAACCCCAAGGTTGCAAGGTGCCCCCCTTAGCCATGGGCTCCTCCCTCCTCAGAGAAGTCAGCATCTCTCTCCTGGATGACCCAGTGCTTGAGAGCTGAGAGCGAAAGCTCGGGGAAAAGCTGTGTTCTCCCGGAACGGCAACCAGGGCGACAGACTTTGTGAAACCCAGCTCGCCGAAGGAAAGAAAACCCAGCCATGGAGACGAATTCCCGTACATCTTGACCGGGTTTGTTAAAAAAGGCTTCGGTCTGCCGTGTCCTTTGGAAAGACGAATGCTCTGGAGCCCCTTCTCCCCAGCCACCCACTCTCTGCCCAAAGAACTAGAACCACGGGAGCGCTGACAGCTTGCACACTGCCCTGGGGGGCCAGGCCTAGCTGCCCAGCGACGGGCTCACGATGCTTTTCCCACGAATTCCCCGATGTGGGACACGCACAAGAAAAGTTCCCCCTAACTTGCCACAGAACGCATCCTCCCCGCTGCAGAGACACCCATCAGAGACTCGAAACTCCTCTTTCCCAGTCCTCGAAAGAGGAGCTTGTTAGGGGCCTCCCTGGGGGCACAGGGGTGAAGTGTCAGCACCAGGAAGCCGTTGGCAGCCTCTGCAGCGAGTTCCATCCCCAGCCAGGGGGCTACCCACAGGGCGCAGCAGACCTCTCCTGTCTCCCCGCTGCTCCCCTCAGCAGTGGATCCACCTGTACTGCTCCCCACTCTGTCTCTGGGGAGTCCTTTCACCCCCCCGCATCTCTGGCCTGCACCCCAGTTCTTGTATGCATAAATAAATCTTTTTTTTTTTTAATCTAGATCCATCACCAGATGTTCTGCAGGAGCGACTACCATGTCCTCCGGCACGTCTTCAGGCTACAGTGCCCCCGTGCAGAATCCTGTGAGATGCTGACAGCCGGGTCTTCTCTAAGTCCCGTGACTTCTTTCAAACAATGCTTCGTAAGCGCCTGACTTTTTTTTACTTTACGTAAAGATGGAAACTGACATTCATCTTCTGTTTTCTTTCGTATTCTTGTAAGTAAGGGACGCTTGTCAAGAGCTCAGCCTCACACTGTTGAGCTCAGCCTCAACAGCCCTTCAGCGAATGCCTCACGCGAGCCCGAGAAGCGGAATGCGGCCCGGCATTACTCCAACCACCTCAGAAAGTTGTCATTCGTTTTAAAACAGGAGATAAAACAGACTTCTCTGACGACAAGATCACCGGCACTAGTAGGGGGAAACGAATCTCTAGGAGCTGGCGTGAGGGCTGGCTCCACGTTGACTTGAAATCTTTACGACAATTCACAATCATCTACAGTAAGGAAAAATCATCTCATCGCTCCCCGCACACCCACCGTCACTCAGCATAAGAAAGATCATCAGATATAAATGAAGCTCCACCTCCACGGGGCTCCCCGGCCATCCTAGGACTCCTCGTATACACAGTATTCTCAGGCTAATTCCTCTTCTCATCGGGAGGTTCATGTCACCGAGCTCGGTAGCCGAGGCGGCAGGTGGGAGCAGGTGTCTCCACACAGGGGCCTCCCAGGCCCAGCACCGGCCGGGCGGAGTCCGGCTCCATCCTGAAGGGCTCGTGTTCGGCCTCGCTGACCTCCAGGAAGGGATGTTTAGAGGTTGCTCCTGCCTCCATTTCCAGGAGGAACTTAGCAACGGGAAAAATGTCATCACCACCCGGGCCTGGGCCAAATGTCAGCGCTGAGACTTTACGTCCCCGTGCGGGGGAGAAACGCCCCGAGAGCCACGGGACGTCCCCGGCCCCTGGATCCACGCATCTGGGCTGTCGTGACTTTCTGAGCCTGTCCTCAGCACAACTCACTCTTCAAAGCAGGTCTGCCACGCGGGCATGACGAGAGGGGCGCCGCGCCCGCCAGCGCACAGAGGGACACGCGCCACACCCGTGGCTGTGTCCACGGAAGCGAGCAGAAGCGAGACTTCCGAGTGACCACTGTGGGCAGGCAGCAGGGATGCACACAGCGGCTCCACGTCCCCCGCGGGCGGCTGGACCGCACCCCCCCAGCAGCCGCCTCCTGGGCACGGGCGGTGACCGCTACTAGGAATCGTCTTTGCAGCAGGAAAGCGAAGTTCAAAGAAAAACTACCCTAAAGTGAAGTCGCCCGGAGCTGGGCTGCTCTGTGATGTCCGACTCCAGAGCCACCTTTATTCCCCCTCCCTTCTCGTCCTCCACCCCTCAGCTCTTCGGGAGAGGCCAACGCAATGTTTCTTTCAGTCTCGAAAACAAGAATAACTGATGACTGGGCCTCCCTGGGGTGCAAGGGTTAAGGCTCAGCACGGTGAAGCTATGGCCACCTACCGCAGCCTGAGTTCCACCCCGGCCAGGGAGCAGCCCACGTGGCGGGACAGACCTCTCCCGTCTCGCCCGCTGCTCCCTCCCCTCAGCAGTGGATTTCGGTCAAGTCTGCCTGTTCTGCTCCCCGCTCTGTCTCTGGTGAATCCTCTCACCCCCACACCTCTGACCCCAGCTCTTGTGTGCATAAATAAATAGATCTTTAAAAAAGACAAAGCAAGAATAACGCATGAGCATCTACAGGCCGCTGTGGTGTTCTGAGGCCAAACTGAAACTAACAAAACCAATCCGTCCTCTGAGTCCCTCAGCCTAATGCAACGAGACAGCATTTCTCAGCCTATGAAGACATTCCTAGAAGTTTTATCACCTTATAAAAACCCGTCTATAAAAGCAGCCTCGGATTATTACCAAACGGGCACGTTTAGGCCACCCTGCCCCAGACTCCCTCTCTGTGGAGCTAATTAACCCGCCGCCAGCAGACGGGCCAGCGTGCCCGAGCCTCCTCTGCCTGTCTCTTCAGAGCTCCAGGGCTGCCGGCCTTGCTCTTCAGAAACGAGGCAGCGAGAACCGCTCTGAGGCTTCTCAGCAGCCTCTCCTCTGCGGGGCGGCCCCGGGGCGCGGGGCTTGGGCCAACGGCGAGCGGGCAGGGCCCAGCCCCACGGCAGGCGGGCGGTGAGGAGGGGGCCCGGCGGGCAGCGCCCCACGGCCGGAGCCCCAGGGGTCCCAGAGACCATCTCCACAAAACCTCCAGCGGCTTTTTACAGCCCGGACGGCGCACGCACCAGCTCCTGCAACAAAACCCCCGCGCTGGGCGTCACGAAGGCCCAAACGCCAGCTCCTCGCGCGTGGTCAGCCCCCACGGACCCCCGCGGCTGCCCCCAGACGGGCCCGGACTCAGCCCCACGCCTCGCCGCGGGCCGGCAGGGAGGGGGCCTCACCGCGTTCTCCTTCAGCTGCAGCCCCTCCCCGTTGGGGAGCGAGGACCTCCTGCGGGACGAGTGTCTGTTTGGGGTTGGGGGGGCCGCCCCTGCTTTCCTCTTCACCGTGAGCACCTCGCAGCTGGCCTGGTCTTCGTTGTGCGTGCTCTTCCCCGCGTTGATGACCCTGGAAGAGAAGCCAGGAGAGCCGGTCAGCGACTCCGAGGGCTGACCGCTCAGGCCCAGGGCCGGCCGGCGTCTCCCACTGACCCGAACTAAAGCTGCACCTGCTGTGAGGACGCGTGGCCTCCAGACGTGATGTCTGAGCAAACTGACTTTAAAAAAATGCAGTTCCTCTAGCACACACTAAGACACGCACGAACGCGCCGCTGTGCGCAGGTCACCTTCGCACGGACAGGTGCTCTGACGGGTGTGCGACGCCCTGCAGCCACGCGAGGCGACCGCGGGAGTCAGTCGCTCTTTTAGCAAGTGCAACAGAGACAGAGCCGCTGGCTCGGCCACCTCTGCTGCTCTTCTCGGAGTGATGAAGCGCAAAAGCACCGCCGTGCCCTCACAGAGCAAGGCAGGAATTGATAGCGCAATGCAAACCCCAAGGGGACGGAGGCCAGAGCGCACCGCTGCCACGCCCCTCTCGCTTCACACACGGGACGGAGTGCACCAGGCTTGCTCTTTTCCAATGATCTTGGATCCTCTGTCTCTCCTCCTGCGCAGGAAACTCATCCCTCCGCATCCCCGTCTGAGCTGACAAGGCTCTGATTTGGCCCCATGATGATATCACAGTATGTTACACTGCTTTGGCCTAAATGCTACACTTAAAGTGGTTTTTTTGAATTTATTTATTTTTTTATTTGTGCATATAAGAGCTGGGGTGCAGGCCAAAGGTGTGGGGAGGGGTGAGAGGAGTCACCAGAGACGGAGCGGGGAGCAGAACAGGCGGATCTACTGAAACCCACTGCTGAGGGAACAGTGGGGAGACAGGAGGGGTCTGCTGGGCCATGGGGGCAGCTCCCTGGCCGGGGATGGAACTCGTGCTGCAGAGGCTGCGGACAGCTTCACAGTGCTGAGGCTTCACCCCTGCACCACCAGGCAGGCGCTACACTTAGAGTGTTTTAAGCACAGGAATGCTTCAGGAAGACATGCTGCCTGCCTCGGACACCTGCTTCTGGATCAGGACTGAACTCGGGGGGTTTCAGCACCACTTTCTTTTTTAAGTAATTAAGCAGCAGCTAACAGAGATTTCCCAGCAGAGAGCGCTGCTTGATTTCCCATTGGCTGTGTTTTCTTTCCAAAACATCAACAGTGTCACAGCAGGTGGTGGATCAGCATGTGAAGGAGGCAAAACCCAGTGGTGAAGGGGGGAAGGTGCCTTTTTAAGGTAAGGGAAGTGGAAATCACCCCATTTGCTTTAATCTGGCTGTGCACCTTCGTAACAGTTAAAGGCATTTTCCAGACCTTTTAAGTTAAACTCTTATGTTCTGAAACAATTATAGATTCAGGGTTAACTGTGAAAGCAGAGTCCCAAGCATCCTTCGGCCATCAACCTCCCCCCCCCCACACACCCCAGGACACCGCATATAACTAAGCATAGCATCAAAAGAAGCAACTGTCAGCGGCCTGCAGGCCGTATTCAGGTTCCATCATTTTTTCCACATCCAACGGCTTTTAGAATTGGGAACTGCAAAGGCCAAACTATCATCGCACAACACCTGCTCTTGCTTTACAAAATTACATGTCCAGAGTTAAACTGAGACCACAATTTCCATAAAAGTCTTGCTCAAACACACGTTTATAAAAACTACAGCTTACGGCACAGCTCCTCCAGCTCCGATCCCTCCTTTTATAGCACAGGGAGTTTAAGCTCGTGTTGGCTGAACCGGCTCCTCCCGCGGCCACGTGGTGGTAAAGCCTGAACTGAAACTCACTTCGCCCAACAGCTCACTCCGGCCTTCACGCTCTCTGCCAAGGATGTGAAAGGACCATCTTCCCTGTACCTCAGCCTGCTTGTCAGAGGTTTTTTCCTTTTCCAAAATTAAAATAAAATGAATTAAAAAATCCCATATAGCTCTCCATTAGCCAACACATTTGACCACAACCGAGCGAAAACGGAGCCGTGGCTGCTGCAGGGCCGCGCGAGTGTTTCTAGAGCCCTCAGGTGGGCTCCTGTGTGGAGACTGTGAGGCCACATCTACTCTGGTGTTGATCAGACTCTCTGGGGCGGAGGGACGCAGGCAGGGAGAGCTCAAGTTCTCACTTTTTGCCCCACCGCCAGGCTGCCCTCTGGGGAAGCGAAGGCCATCTCATGCGGTTTTGGCATAAAGGCAGTTCTTGAGGTCAGAACAAGGTTACCTACTCGCCCCCTTTACCACTTCTGTTACAGGACAGGGAGAGGGGCAGCCCAAACCCCGCAAACCTGCCTATTCTATGTAGGGTTCTGCCATCCGCCGCATCACACAAAACATGGAGCCAGGAGACCTGGAGGAGGCGCATGGAGCCTAGAGACACGTGAAGAAACTGCGCTTGTCTTTTGGTCGTGG
Source organism: Talpa occidentalis (assembly GCF_014898055.3). NCBI lineage: Eukaryota > Metazoa > Chordata > Mammalia > Eulipotyphla > Talpidae > Talpa > Talpa occidentalis. The sequence continues at coordinate 84,834,433 of NW_023601653.1, forward strand.
ACGGGGTGACACAGACGTGGGTGAGACCCGTGGGGAGGTGACCGTGGCGGTTTTTGTCTTGATGTTGATTTTGCTCTTTTCCTTCCGGGCTTGTCTGGTTGTCTCTGACCCTTTTCTGTGGGTCCCCACTGGAAGATGCTTTAGACTTGGGGCAGGCTTTGGGGCCTTGCTCTGGGCCAATCCCATTTGGATGGACTTTTACCCACGAGGGGACAGGTCACTTTGGGTGCTTGATTTAGAAACTAGACTCTTTGCCTTACCTGTATTGTTTCCTAGTTTAATTAAAGTTCCTTCCCATTAAAGTCTCCTATGTTTTGTGCTGATGCGGCGGATGGCAGAACCCTACATAGGATAGGCAGGTTTGCGGGGTTTGGGCTGCCCCTCTCCCTGTCCTGTAACACTTCCACATCTGCTCCCCGAGTGAGGAGTGAGGTGATTTCCCCAGGTTTCCCAGCCAGGGAGGGGCTCAGGGTGTGGCTCACTTGACCCCCAGCCCAGCCTCTGGCTACACAGACGCAGAGGACGGTGAGGACCAGGAGGGAGGAGGAGTCGGGCAAGTCTGCGCAGGCCTGGATTCCCTCCCTGCTTCAACGGCTACTGCACGGCCCCACAGGGAGCCTGGAAGGAGGCTGAGGCTCAGCTCTGCCGTCTCTGCACAGGCCCAGGCTGAGCCCCGACCAGGGCAGCTGGAGGGGGAGGCTGGACGCACCGCAGGCCTCTTCTCAGGCACCCGGGTTGCTACGGAGCAACCCCGATATTGTATGGAATTAGCTTTAGGACAGCCTTCTCCCCCAACAGGGTGACTTCCCAGGCCCCGCGTCTGCAGTGGACAGCTGGCCAGAGAGACGCCACGACCCGGGGCCCCTCCGAGCGCTGCCCCGGGGAGCTGAGCAGGAGAGTCAGGCAGAGAAGCCGGCTCCTGCTGACCGCCCCTCCACGCTGTCCTCTGTGCCGATCCTGGCTGCTATTTCTGGAATTTGGCATCATCCTGACCACCGGCACCTCGATTTGTGCTGCAGTCAGGTCTTTTTTTAACAACAGAAAAGCATCACTGCTCTTCCACAGCCACGCGCCGGGCTGACTCATCTGCCTCTGCTGTTCGCAGAGTCCACGAAGCCATATAATCACAGACATCACGAACAGGGCCCCTGAAAGGGCTTTATCTTCCCTGCCTTTTAGTGGATATTAAACCCCAAAGCTGACTTGACTTCATCAAGAGACCCTAAACACTATTTTCTACATAAGAAGCCCAGGGCCCGAGGTCACGCAGCGAAACATGGCAGAGCTGTGGACACACTTCGTGCTTCTGGTTCTTTCTGCCCCAGCTCTCGGGCTTATTTTCCTGTCGTGGATCTATTCTTATCAGCGCTTGGCTCAGAGGCTGGACGCACTGACTCATCCGAGCCGGAGAGCCGGCTCTTGCGCGGCCACTTCATCTTGAACACCGTGTGAAAGGCACTAAGGAAAGAGAACACCAGAAATGTCAACCCAGTCAGAAGAGGCAGCAGCAGCCCTGTCAGCCTGGGTGGTCGGATCTCCGGTCACCGTCCAGAAGAGAAAGCCCTGTTGGTCTAGAGTCGCGGCCTTTTCAGGAAGCCCAGCTCTTCCCCCGCATCTGAGCATCTGAACGGGTTTCGCATTCCTTGCCCCATGCGGAGTTGGGAGAAAGACCTGATCCTCCGCAATTGACTTTGGCTTTAAAAAGCTTGACCTCAAGTAACTTATTTTTCCCCTTCCAAGGCAAATGCTTTATTTATTAAAAGTAAATGAAACCTTTCATTCCTCTAAGAGTAAGCTGAGAAAAACTTTGTTTCTGGCAATAAAGTCAGTAATTTTTTTCAATGTAAACCAGTAGCCGCTTTCCCTTCTTGCCTTACGAAGCAGAGATCAAAAAGAACAGCTATGAGATGTGCTTCTTTATCTAAACAATACCCACCCCAGAGGCCCTTTTCAAAGACTTAAAAAGAAATGCTGGCAAACCACAGCCCTCTCTTTGCTGACATTATTTTCCCAATTCCTATGGCGTAAAATATTTTCGCTGACGTGACATTGGAGGTGATAATTCCGAGTGGTTAAGAACACAGGCTACCCCCCCAGAGGGAGCACAGTCAGCGTTGACAGATGTTTGTTGAATGAATGAATGACAGAAATCAAAGCTGCTGCTTCCTAAATGTGAAGAAATAATGTAACATCCCTGCCCTGTAACAGTGACAGTCTCCTATACGTGTTAAAATCTATGTGCCTAGACTGTTTTCAGCATTTTACACGGGATTAACTCACTTAATCATCTTGTTGACTCTATATTGCTACTGCTACCGCCTTTTAAAAGGTAAGTTGCTGCTCATGGATGGCAGAGTGGCTGAAGTATTGATCTTCTGCCAACCTCAGTTCCTTAGCAATGCTGCACGGATGACGTTCTGGGAGTTCGACAATGTGTGTGTGGGGGGAGTGGGGGGTTTTCCTCTTCTAAGTTAAAGAATTGAGTAATTTTAAAGTTAAGATTAAAATTCAGGTGGGAAAAATGTTGGAGGCCCAGGGGCAGACCAGCCGCGACCTCTTCAGTGTGAAAGCTTAGAATTCTTCTGTCTCTGAGAAACGGGAAACATTTGCCCTTGGAAGCCACATGACCACGTAAATTCATTTATGGATTCATTAGCCTCCCAGTCTACCTTCGATTAAATGAAAACACATAGACTTTCCTCCTGCAAAACCAGGTAAGTACAGAACTTTCAGGACTTGGAAGCCCAGCGTCTTGTTTGTTTCGGATACGGCTTGAAGGCAGGTCCTGAATAGCAGGTGTGAGTGCGGCTGTGAAATCTGATCTAGCAATTACGAAACCTATTTAAAGAGAGCAAGTGATTCACTCTGCGCTATTGTCCCATGTGTGTGTGGGAAATCTGTTTCCTTCTTTCTATTGGTGAAATACGCTAGTCACAATTTTTTAAAAAATCATCTGCCTCTGAATTTCAGCAGAAAAGTCCTGCTTTAAATGCAACCATTGAATTATCAAGCATCTGCCTTCTCGTCTGCTCAAAACGATGGGTACGAGGACACTCACCTGGTTGAAAGGACACCTGTACAGGTCCCTCCTCCTGAACAGAGACAAGTCAAGCACCCCAGCATTCTCGAGCAGCAAGTCCTTGTCACAAAGGCCCCCAGCCAGAGGACTTGCCATGGGACCATTTTCACAAGGAGTCATAAAGGACAGGCGGAGAAAGGACAGTCACAGGCCACATTTTTGAAGAATTCTCACATGTGCTGAACGCCGGACAGTGCAACTGGGCCTGACCCAGCATCAGGGGGAACACTTGAGCCTGGGAACTGTCTAAGTTTGTCTTCATGGAGAGGGATCGCGGTCGGGTTTCACGGCCTGTGTGCACACAAGTACCTGACCTGACGCTGAGCTCCCTGAACAAAGATACAGAGAAAGGGATCGACCAGGTCACACGCAGAAGCGAGGGGTGTGTCCGGCAGGAAGGTCATAAAAGGGGCTCTCCCCACACGGGTCTATTTGTAATCGTCCAACAGACTCAGCCAAGTCTCCGTTTCTTTGCCGTTAGCCAATAAAATTTAACTTTTCTATTCTCAATCCTGCTCCCCCCAAATCAACCTGAACCCCGTCTAGTTCCTGGAAACCGAGACAGATGGGAGGTTTTGCGCGTCTGGGCAGCAGACTGCAGTGAACCCTTTTTCTCGCGAATGCCAGGGGCACAGCGCTGGCTGCATCGCGCGGGCAGCGGGTGCCTCCCCCTGGCACCAACAGGTCAAGTCTTCCATGAGCAGAACACGCTGCCCGTCCCCAGAGGCAGCGCACCGAGGAGAGGCCGCAGACGCCGGCGCGGTGGTCAGCCTCCCTCGGCCGCGCCCGTCTCCGCTAACCTCCCGCTCCAGCCGTGGGTTCCGGGGCGGCGCAGGGCAGGAGGCGCTGCTCGTCAGAGAAGGGCTGCGCGCATGCAACGCCCTCGCACGAGAACCACCTCACCACCTGGGCGCGTGGCGGGCACTCGGGTCCTACTTGGTACCGGCACGTCCAGGACAAAGCCGGTGCCTCCTCTGCCGCGCCCAGGCAGCTTCATAGGGAGCGGGACAGAAAAGACTCTCCTTTGCCCTCCTCCTCCCCTCTGCGCCTCTGCCTGTTTCAGGGACACGGGGTCGTGCGGCCGCCCCCGGCACCCACGGCCTGCAGGTGGCAAAAGTCCCGGAACCCAGACCGGGACCTGGAGCAAGGCCGCTGGCACGTCTCGGCCCACCTCCCGGAGTCGCCGCACGCTCGACCCTCCTGGGCCAGCATGGGAGGCTCACGTCACACACGGCATCGCCCGAACAAGAAAGTCCCCCGTGGCTACAAGGCCCCGCCCGGCTGCTCCCCCAGACCCCGTCCTGGAGCTCGGCCTCCTGGGCCTCGAAGGTCAGCCCCCCCGGCCCGAAGACACGCGGGGGGTCTGCTTGGCCGTGTCTCTCGGTTGTGATTGTTCTGTTGCTTTGTTTTCAAAGGAAACAAAGGCTTGAGCCGTTCAGGCCCACATGCCACGCCAAGGTCAGTGCTGCCGGCAGGCGGCGATTCCAGGGCCCGGGAGGAAGCACGTGAGGCCGGCAGGGGGAGGCGGGTGCTGCTGGTTCGTGACGACCGAGAAGCAGACGCCCGGGGCGGGTGGGTCAGCGATGGGACCAAATACAGTGATCGGCTCCTAAAACCCCCTCCTCGGCAGGGTTTCCTGTGATGCTCTGACGTGATTACTGACCACCCCGACAGGCTGGCACAGGAGGACAACTCAATCCCCAGCTCCAGGGGGTGCATGAGCTGCCTTCTGGGTGTGCTGGGACCAGCTCTGACTGAGGAGCCCAGCCTCTGACAACAGCCATTAGCAGAAGCAGCCGGAACATCCGTCAAGAATAACAGCTTCCTCCAGAGGCTTCAGCCAGCCCCGGGCGGGCGGGGAGGCCACCCTCGCCCTTCAGTTAACACTTGGGTGTGAGCAAGGGAGAGAGCAGTGCGGGGAATGCCCTTCGCTCTGCTGCCTGCTGCTTTCACAGGCTGGGGCGACTAGGGACCCACCCAGGCGAGAAGGCAGGACGAACCCGGCCGAGGAAGTGCACACACCGGCCTCCTCGGCACGGGGCCTCGGCCCCTGGGCACTGGCAGGCGCTCGTCAGTCGGGGCTGGGGCTCGCGTCACATTCAGTCCAGACAAGTGGGTGTTTAAAAATTTTTGCCCACAAAGTATTTGTCCACCGGGGACATGGGGAGTTTGGGGGACGTTCTGGGAAACTGTCACGGTGACTGTCCTTTCTTCGCCACGCACACCGACGCCACGAAAGATCCTTCACACCGCGTTTACTCTGCTGATGCGCACACGACGGCCTGGGGCCTTCAGAGCAGGCGCCTGTCACAGTGCTGCTCCCTGGGGACCCCTCAGTCACGCACTGACAGTACCTCTGGGGTTCCTGTTGCGGAGAAACAAGATTCCAGGGAACATGCTGGTCTTCTAGGTTCTTACTCTCACCCACCTCTAGCCTCTGGGCCTGTGGAGTCTCCTGGCAACTATGACTCGGGTCGCCCACCCCCACCTCTGGGAGATGGACTTGATTCCGGCCGTCATTACGTCCGCCAGGCACCAGTCTCCGAAGCGGCTGTCCTCTCCCTGCAGATCAAGGCAACAAGGCCAGACTGACCTCTGCCGACCGTGACGACAGCGGTGTTCACGCTCATGCTCACTCCAAAGGTTTCGGGATGAAATGGAACCCGCAGCCGTCACACAGGAGCGTCACGACCCGGCCTCATCCCTGTCTTCAGCCTCCCCGACTTGCCTCCTCACGCCCCGTTTTCTCAGCCTTAAAAACTGCCCTTCTTGCTACACACAACTTGCTCACACACGCGTCCCCTATTTAGCCCCTTGAATATCTTTGATTTTCTGTTTTAATTGAACGAACCCAAGCTTATTGGATTAAAAACCTGTATCCTTTGAATAAGTGTTTAATATAGAGTCCGAAAGCTTACCACAAGGACACCGCGGGGGGTTGAATTCTGGAAGTTTAGTAACTAGAGCTAATCGCCTCTCGCAGCCGTGGCCCCAGGAAGGGGGAGGCTTGCATCCATCTCAGAAATTGCTGGAAATTCCAGCCCCTAAGTGAGGCAGCTGTTTACCATCCTTACTGCATTTCCATCTAGAGATTAAAATAGACTCATTGTTCCAGAATCCTGGTTTGTAGGAAACAGGCTCTAAAGGGCTGGGAATGAATTTAATAGCAGAACCAGAAGCAGGAGAGAGGAAATCAGGAGGAAGAATTTTTCTTCGTGAAAAATGCCATGAGGGTAATTTTCAATTCATTACATTCCTAACTTGCAAGAGGGTTTTGCGCGCTGGTTGCAATATAAGCTTTCTGCATAGAGATGCAGTGTGGATATGTGGTCAGAATTCATCTGTAACTAATGAAGGCATGAAATCCACACAGCCTACGTTTTCACAATGCTTTCTAACTCATTAACATACTCCTAATGGACTAGAGTCCAAAAGTTTGCAAGATGCCTGATTAATTTAATACATTTTGACCGAAACAGCATTACACCCACTTACGGGCTGAAGGAGACATTCCACTAAGCCCTAACCTAATAAAGCACAATACCCAGTGGCCACCAACGCAACTCACGATGCTGTTTCTATGGAAAAGAACATCCGTAACGCCAACCCCGCTTGTCTGTGACGGTTCTCAAGCTCTCCTGTGCCCACAGGTCATCTGGACAATATCTGAAAACATGGGCTCCTGGGCCCCACACCCCAGAGACTCTGACTCAGTGGGCCCAAGGCAGCACCTGGGGGAAGCTGCCAAGTGGTGGCGAGATGTTTGCTTTGCTAGTGACTCTGGTTATCACCGACCTGGATGAAACCTGGAAGAACCAAGAACTGGAATTCCCTTCAGTGAGGACATGAGCCTCAGCCTCATACCACTGAGTGAAAGAAGAGTTTGTGACAGCCCCCAACCCCCCATATCTAAGACTTTTTTTTTTTGCTCCCTAAGGACTAATTTTTGCATCCTTAGGGGCTTCCTCAGCCCTGTTGAGAATGCACGACATAGAAGATAGAGCCATGCTTTGGCAATAGGGTCATTTAGTGATCAAGTATAATTAATAAGCTCCACGTAGTAAAGAAAAGCGTCGCAGTGATGCAGCTCCAGACCACGCTCCACGCGCTCCCTCGTCATTCCAGGCCTACCTAACGCCACTCCGGTTCTCTCATCCCAGAGAACTGCACTCAGTTGCAGCTCCCATAGATTTTTCTGTCTCCTCCAGAGGCGCCCAGAGAACCCCTCATGTCACAGTGACGTGTTCAGGGACCCTATGAAACTGACAAGCGCCCGGGGAGCACGAACTCAGTAGTGCTCAGCGCAGAAGTTGGTACGTGGGTACAAGGAACATACTTCCTGCTATTAAAGTCCCCAGTGGAAGGAGAGCGACGCCGGTATCATCTCACCCCCATGAGCACGGCAGACATTAAAAGACCCCCAACAATGTGTTGGCGAGGAGGTGAGAGAAAGGAGCCCCGTGACATCTGTGCAAACGTGAGCTGGTAAATCCGTCTGGGAGCCCGCTGGACGTACCTGAAAAACACTAAAAAAGGAAAATCCGCATGATGCAGCTTCCTCCACTCTCGGGCCTCACTGCGAAGACCACGAAACCATCAAGACAATGTCCCCTGCGCCCCGCTGTGTCCACAGCAGCATTATGCACAGGAGTTAGGCCACGGGAACAGCCTAGAGCCCATCAGTGGTCAGAAAACGTGGTGCGGCCAACCGCGGCGTCCTCCACGGGAAGCATAAAAGGCTGCCGTCTGCAATAACGTGGGCGGACTCCAACAGGCGTCCCTGCAGCCAAGGCAGGACAGTAACACCTCGCGGGCACCGGAGACAGTTCAGTAACGTGCAACCCTGTCAGAAACTGGGGGGCGGTAAACATTCCGAGGGCTCTGAGGCTAAGGGAGAGGAAAGCACAAGGGGACGGGAGGGGTGGGGGAAAGGAAAGTTTACAAATGAAAGAAAAAAATAATAAAGGCACCAACGGAGACCGAAAGTCCTTTCTCTGGCGTTTCCTGCGCCGCGGGTTTAACAGGCAAAGCTGTGGTCACTGCCCGGCGCCGGCCCGCGACGTCGCCAGGCGGAGAAGCCCGTTTTCGATGGCTTTCCAGGCCCGACGGCACAACCCTCCGTCTAAACGGAATTTCCAGCAACCACCTGCGAATGCGCCATCTCCCTCCCCGGCTGACCCCCAGCAAACAGCGGCTCTGGGTAAACTACAGTTTCTGTGCGGCCCACCGGGTGGCCCCGGCTTTAAAAGCTGCCCCCCAACGTCTCCCGCCACGCTGCGCCCCCGACTCTGTCACTCAGCAGAAGGGAAACGTGAGGTGTTGCTAACCCGACCCTTCCTATGGCCGCACGCAGGCGGGAAGGGCAAACCCGGTAATTCCAGGCCCGCTGACAGCTCGACTCCCCAGCCCGACGCCTTCATGGTTTAACTGCTTCGGCTAATCAGAGGGGTTTTCAGGGCCTCTGCCGGAGAGGCGCGGGGGGCGGGAGAGGCGAACAGTACAAAATGTGTTTTTCTAGTAATAGAATTTTAAGAATCTGCTCTAACAGCCAGTGGAAGGATTTCAAGCCTCGCCTCTCTCATCTTCACACATAAAACACTTCCATTAATTTCTCCATAGTTGCCTCACATGATATACAAATTAGCTGAAATGCTGGAGAGCCAGAAGCTAAGTTAGTCTAAGCAGCTGATAACGATCCTGGTGGGAAACACACAGATTCCCCAGCCCCACAGAGTGACTGCCCTGCAGTATGGGCGGCGCGAGATCCCGGGAGAGAGGACGGGGCCGAGGGGGCCGAGCTCGGGAAAGGGAGTGAGTCCGGAGACAAGACTTCGGGAAGCGCATGGGCTTCCGTTCCAGCTCTCCCTCCATGTTCGCCCACAGGCCACGGGGGTAGGTGTGTGTTCAAAGCAAGGTTGGCTCACGCTCTCTCACACACTCACACACACACGCACACACGCGTGCGCGTGCGGGACGCAATTTCACAACTAGCTACGGGGCAGCCATGTTGGCCTTCCTGTCCCGCTCCCCACAGGCCGACCCGCTTCAGATTCTATTTTCAAAAGGAGCCCGGCCGCGGCCTGCATCGTGAACAGCGCGACGCCTCCTCCTTAACGACGGGCCTGGCCCCGTTTGGGAGGAAGTTAACGGTCTCGGCAAATGGCAGAAAACGATCCTTTCACATCTGCAGCGAGGAACGCCGGCTGCGAACAGACGTTCACGCCAGTGAGCCCAGGGGAGGCCTCACTCCCCTTCCAAGGTCCTGCTGCTCCTTGTCTCGCGGGATACTCGCAGATGAAAAGCCTTCAACACGGTGCGTTCATTCAACACTGTGAGGTTGGGAAGATCACCTGAGCGAAGAGAGTCAGAGCGACCCTCTGGCACCAGGCTTGGCACCAGGCCCTTCGAGCCCTGGCGCCCAACCCACCTCCGCTGCCGCCGGGGCGGGGGGCGGGGGTGCTTCCGGCTGGGGTGTCCTCCACAGGCTTCTCTTCCACGTCTTAAGGGGCATCCACGAGGCAGAAGCGCCGGGTAAGAAGGCCAGAGCACGTGCTCCCCGAGCTCCTCACCAGCACGAGAGGCTGAAAGAGAAAGTCTTAGAGCACGTGCGGCGCGTCGGGAGGCGAGGGGGTCGAAGGGAACCAACAGCTGAAACCTCCCGAAGTCTTCCTTACAGGGCCACACGCCTTGATGCATACTCATCCAGGAAACAAGAAACTGCAAAGCAGGTGCACAGCTCGGCAGCTCCTAAACTGATGACCGTGAGCGGGGACCATGGAAATGGTACAAGGAGGAAACTCAGTGACAGAAAACGGCGCCAGCCGGCCAAGGGCGCCTCGGAATCCCCTGGTTGTGGATTCCCGAGCCCTCCTCCCCGCGCCGTCCCACAGCTTAGCTGCCGAGAGGTTTGGCAGGACACCAACGTCCTTGCGCACGTTAAGATTAAATTCACACCGGGCCTCCCCTGGAAACGTGACCCACGGGCCCTCGACCCCGAGCCGCGCGGAGCCCCCCGGTCAGGTGGTCCTTCTCTCCACAGGGCAGGCGGACGCGGCGAAGCTCCGTTTCCCGCTCTCGCTCCCTCGGCACCCGCCGGCTGCGCCTTGTGGCAGCGCCGCGGTGAAAATTCAATGGTGTTTTCATGGAGTTTCTTGCTCTCCAAGGCGGAACAGTCATCGTGCAACCCCAAGAGTTACTCAAAGCTTTAAATTCGCTGAAATCCCATTACAGAAGATGGATTCCACCCACAGAGCCGCTGAAACCCGCGTCACTCCACCCCAGCCCCGCTCCTCACAGGCCTGTCTCTCCAGAGCCGCTCGGACCGTGGCAGCGGCTTCCGCGTCTCTGCGGAGCTGCAGATGCGCGAATTCCAAGTTGGTTTTTTGTTTTGATTATTTTTCACATCATTGTTCACTTTTCAACAGTATTTGCTCCCCCCGCCCCGGCCCGGTGTCGTCCCGTAGAATCTCCTTCCCCAGGGCGCCCGGGCACCGGCACCCAGGTTGGCGCGGGCCAGAGCGTCCAGGGGTGAGGACGGAAGGGGTTGGCGGGACTACGGGGATCCCAAGGATGATCAGGACCCAGTTGATCTGACCCTCCTCCTCAGCGTTCCACTCGGCACAAGAGCTTTTTCCATTCCTATGAGCCAAGGTCTACGGGGACGCCAAGTGCCCCCTCCGGGCAGCGATGTCAGCAAGTGGGGGGCCGTGGGCGGGGGGCAGGGGTGGGGGGTGACTGCTGGTGTCGGGGACTCTCCGAGAGGACGTCCAGAGACGTGGGGGGTCTCCTCTCTGTTTCCTCTCCCTGTGTCTCCTGACCTCAGCGGGGCCCCCCGAGCCCACCCTCCTGACATCGCTGATCCCACCAGGGTGGAAACAGCCCCGGTCCCCCAGCACCCCGTCCTGCAGCGCTGACTCCAGCACTTCCTGACGCCCCTAGTCAACACTTGCCACGGTTCTAACATTTGGGCACAAATCCCTCGACACCCTCCCTCCAAAATGAGGCCTGATGCCCCTTCCCGAGTGTGTGTGGCCTTAACCTCCCCGTAACACAGAGAATGGGGTGCAAATGTGGACAGAGGAGGGGAGAAAAGGCACCAAGGCCTCCCTGGCTCTTCTCTGGATCATGCCCTTGGGGGAAGCAGCTGCCATGTGATGCGACAAGTGGCAAAGACCTGAGATTTTCTGCTAAAAATGAGCACAAATTGCCAGTCACGTGTAAGGCACATCTTTTTTTTCTTTTTGTAAAGATTTATTTATTTATACAAGCCCTAGGCACAGTCAGCAGCGCGGGAGGGTGAGAGAAGTCACCAGAGCCAGAGCGGGGGGCAGGGCAGGCAGAAGGACCGAAGCACACTGCTGAGGGGAGCAGCGGGCGGCAGGAGAGGTCTGCGCGCCATGGGGGACCCTCACCCGGCGGCTGGGGATGGAACCGGCGCTGCAGAGGCTGCGGGCAGCTTCGCAACCCAGCGCTCAACCGCGGCGCCACCCGGGAAGGCACTTCCGAGGGGCGTCCTCCAGCCCCGGCCAGGCCTGCAGATGACCGGCCCAGCCCACACCTGCAGGGAACCCCGGTGACAAACCTGTCAGAGCCACTCAGGCCCGCTACGCGCAGGCTCCTGGCCAGAGAAACCACGAGACAAGCGAAGGTTTGAGTTGCTAAGACTGTCCTTTGTCGAGCAAGACTCTCACCTTAGGGGTAAGAGCCTCTGAGGTCAGGCCCAAACCAGCACTTTCCTGCCTTGCTCCCCATCCCCACCCTCCCCTCTGGCCTGGGGCAGCACAGACTGGGTGCTTCACAAATGTTTACTCAAGAAATACCTCCACGTCCACCTGCCTGGCTCACCCACAAGCCAGAGCAACCACACACAGAGGAGTTCCCCAACTCCTCTCGGAGCTCGCAGCTCGTGATGTGTGACCAGCCTCCTGGGCGTGCGGGTGTGTTATTATAGAGCCCCTGCACCTGCAGCCTTGCATGTGGCTCAGACTTTCAAACTGGCTGTGCTGACTGGATGCCAGCCCAGCTCCCAGGCCTGCACCCCACGCGCTCTGTGCGCTCCGCAGACAGCCGCCCGCGGGGCCCTGAGCAGTGGTGACCCAGAGCCCGGGGACTCTCGCCAGGACTGTCCCCTCCGACTGTTCCTCCCTCTCGTCTCTCCTGCTCTGGGGGTGCCTTCCTGCGTCTCCCCACAGACCCACGCTAGTGCGAAATAGAACTCCGGGGAAATGAAACGTGCTATGACATCACCTCAGCTGACAGCCTTCCTTTACACCTCCCCGAAAGGGCACAAGGGCACACTGACGCCGCAGGAGACAGTCTCCGAGTTGCTCGTGACGCCCAGCCGGCAGGGTTGGCGTAAACGCGCTGCCCCCCCAGCCCCAGGCTGCGGCAGCGGCTGTGACGTGCCCACGTTCCCTGCCAGGACGGTGCTGGGCAGTGGGTTGTCTTCCCTTTGCCACTACAGTTCCAGCTCTCACTTACGCTGAGAACCCGAAGTCCACACGCAGCATGGGGCCCTCTCACTCACGCGTCCCGAAGAGGCGAATTCCTGGATGGACAGTAAATCAGCGGTTGCCAAAGCTGGGGGTGGAGAACCGGGAGTCACTGTTAATGGACACAGAGTTTCTTCTGGGGCTGATGAAAAGCCCCTGGACTGGGGCACAGTGATGGAGAATAATGTGGAGCAGGGAAATAAATAAAGTCAATTTTGCACAGTTTGCAAAATCCTGATATAAGCTCTTACTGAGCTTTGGATACTCAGATCTATAGAAATAAACGCAACATTTTACTTCTTGTCAAATGTTTCACCATAAGCTCCCATCCGGCTTTTGCAAGCTCGTCAGAATTTCTGAGATGAAGCACAAACATGTAAATTGGGAGGAAACCACTTCAATGATTTTCTGCTCTCCCCTAAAAACTCACACAATCTACGATGTCATTTTAATTCCCAACAAGAGACAGAAGTGCCACATGTCAAAGCAGTATTAGGGCCAGTGCTGCCAACACAGTGCCTGAGAAGACAGAGATGCCCAGGGCCCAGACAGTCCTGGCCACCACCCTGAGCTCCGAGACCCCCAGACACAACACTGGGCCGACAGGACACAGTCACCGTCACTGGGGGCACAATGAGCTTCCCATTGAGCCACAAAGCCACCAATGAGGTGCTTTAATTCTTTTTTTTAAAGATTTATTTATGCACACAAGAACTGGGGTGCAGGCCAGAGGTGCGGGGGGTGAGAGGACTCCCCAGAGACAGAGTGGGGAGCAGAACAGGTGGAGCCACTGAAATCCACTGCTGAGGGGAGCAGCGGGGAGTCAGGAGAGTCTGCTGCGCCATGTGGGGTCAGCTCCCTGGCCGGGGATGGAACTCGTGCTGCAGGACAGCTTCATACGTGCTGAAACTTAACCCCTGCACCCCCAGGGAGGCCCCTGCTTTCTTAATTCTAAGACGTGATATCATATTTGAATTCTTCTGAAATCCAGATGAATTTTACAAATGACAGATTCAGTGTGATGCCGTCTTCTCCACCAAAACACTGTCATTAAACTTTTGGTACAGTTTCAAATCAACGGATGTCAACAGTCTGCTCAGATGATGCTGGCTCGAGGCACACGTCCCTGCTCCCTCTCCCCGCAGGTGCTGTGCCCTCCAGCACGATTTCTCTGGGCTGAAAAAGAATAATGGCATTTGCATACCTTTGAGCAGTTGCCATGCCAGAATAGTTGCGTTCTTGCTAGCAAATATTTATCAAAATCCACTACCCTTAAACCAACCAGGATGTAGGGAAATTTTTCCCCCAAAGGGGTTTACAAATTCGTATATAACAGTCACTGCATTCCTGAGTCCTCCGGCTGCGACTAAAATGTGTTGCCGAGAAACTCACAGATAAATCAGGTGCAGAGGAACCACTGCAGGCAGTTTTCGAAAGAATTCTCTCACCGTTTCGAATTTAAACTACTTTCTGCACATAATGCCTTACACATCCCCGAAGCACATACATTATTTTACATATATTATTTCATTCAATCCTTCCTGGGAACAACCCTGGAAGATAAACCAATTGCAGTATTTTTCTTGCCAATCTATTTTACAGTAAGGAAATAAAGAAACAGTTCACATTTGTGCTAAGGCCACAGACCTGGCTGTGGCAGAGATGGAGCCGCACGGCAAGGCGAGGCTCGGCCCTGAGCGTCCCTGCACGAAGGCAGCACGGGCCCTGGGCAGGCGGAGCCGGAGCACCTGTCTCCCGGCCCACACGTGCTCTGCCAAGGGGGCCGGGGCACACAGGACAGGCAGTGAGGACCCCCCGGCTCGCATAAGCCCCTCGGCTCCAGACTTCCATGCCTGGGTCTGCTCTGTCCCCGGGAGTCTCACTGGCTCAGCTCCAGGCCCGTCGCTCCAGCACCGTCTGCTCGTCACTCGGAGACAATGACTGAAGGCAAGACGGTGCTCGGCCACGCGCGCCAGTTCTAGGGCTTGGGGGCCACGGAACCTACTCTTGGCTTCTTTAAGCAACAATTTCTTCAGACAGAAAAGAATAAACGAGGGTCTAGGAGGAAAGAAAAGGCCGCAGACGAGCCGGGAGCAGGCTCGGGACAGACTCAGGCCGCCCGGCCATGGCTCCAGCCTTAATTCCCACAACTTTGGACTTTTCAGTGCCGATGCTGTTGGCGAACCTTTAAGGAAGAAATCAGAGGGAACCGAGTTTCTCCAGGGCCTCTCTGAGGAAATTTCCACGATGTTCTTGCCCGACGGGCAGCGGGGGCAGAACCAGCCAGCGCGCCCAAAGCACGGTGGTGCGAGCCCGGCGTGGGGCCCTGCGACCGAGCCTCGCCTGCCACAGACCTCGCCTCTCGGCCTGCAGGACACGCGTGTGCACGGCCTTGCGGAGGCAGGCGACCCGCGCGTGGCGGGAGCGAGGGGGCGAGAGGGGCCGTCTCATCCCAGTGGGTCAGGACTGCACAACCTTTACGAGCTGGGGAGACAGAGCCGGGCTCAGTGGAAGGCCTGAGCTTGGGCTGCTCAAAACAAAGAGGGCAGCTAACCACAGGAGGAGAGGCGGAGGAAGGAGATGAAATGACAGGACCAGAAACCGAAACCAAACCACCTCCACCGGTTCCGGCCGACCCGCGAGGGAGGCAGCTGGTCGCCAGCGAGGCCTGGCTCCACCCCAGGGCGGTTCGGGGAGACAAAGGTGGAGACGCACCGTCTTGTCCAATTTCCAGGCCAACCAGGTCCCTGGCTGAAGGGTGTGGGCAGCGCTTCACGGGGGCAGACGGGACATCCGAGTTCCCCGTCCCCCTTCAAAGTTTCAGGTGAGACCTGACCTCCGGGTGGCGGTGTTCGGAGGGGGGGCTCCGGGCAGGGTCATGAGGGTGTCACGAGGGTGGGGCCCTCGTGGATGGGACTGGTGCCCTTTAGAAGACCCCGAAAGCTCCCCTGTCCCCCATCATCTGAGGACCGAGGGAAACGGTGCTGGCTCTCACTCGACAGCAGATCCACAGGAGCCTTGATCTTGACCTTTCCAGGGTGTCACATTCTGGTGAGTTGAAAAATCATCCACTGGGGGCCCGTGGGAGGGAAACCTCAGCGGAAACAATAGGCCACGACCGACTGCTCATCGCAGAGCAGCTGGTTTCAATTTGATGCTATTTTTGCCTCATTTAGTTTCTACTCGAGACGAAGCCGTGTTAACACTCGGTGCCTTGGGCGATGAACCGTGTCCCGAGAAGCTCTTGTGTTCCTCGGGTGGACCTCACAGGACGGCCAAGAAGGACTGGTTTTGAAAGAAAAGTTCTGATGTTTTTAAAAAACAAAACAAAACACAAAGGTACCTGTGGGAACCGGTCCTCCCCGCGGGGGGGTTTTGTTGCACAGGCTTGACTGCAGTTGACTGGCACCGATGCCCGCCCTCTTGGCAGGAGAGGGAGGGAATGAATCACGTTTAAGATGAAGAGTTTCTTTCACTCTTTGTTTTCCTTCCCGAGCCTCTCCGGGAGGCTGCGATGGGTCACAGTACTGAGCTATGATGAGCCAGAAGTTCACCTCTGGCTGCACACGAGGATGTTCTACGGCCCTTAAAGCGGCACTCGCGGCCGGCATCCCGTGCAGACCAATGACAGTGACATCGCTGGGCAGTTCGGGGACGTTCCAGAGGACGCCTTCAGAGCGATGCGTGGACGGCCAGGGAGGGAGCCTGGATGAGGCATCTCTTCTAAAGCCACTTCTGCCAGGGCCTCAGAGCCACAGGGCACTGGAACTTCTTACAGAAGGTCTTGATTTTTCAAGACCTACAAACGTTGAAAAGAGACGTCTGGAGAATAAACTGCATTTTACCCTCATCTGAGCAGGGGCACTGATTTAAAAAGAAGAGAAAAGGTGTTTAAAATCCAACAGCCATGTGTGTAAACACACTTCTGTGACATAATCTGGAAGACATCTTGCCCACGGAGAGCAGACTAGCTTGGGAAACATGGTTCCAAAGTAGTCAAAGGAAATGAATGTGCAAGCGCTGAGTGTCACCCCCCACCTCTCTCTCTCACACCGTGGACATTCCTGCAACAACCACCTGCCTCACTGACACCAAATTTACACCCACTTGTAGTTTCCGTGACTTTCTAGCTACACAAGTTCTTCGTTCCAGTATTAAATCATGATTTGATATTTTCAAATGCAATAAATTTCAGCCTGAGCAGGGCCAACGACGGTCATCAAGGCACATCCTGCGTCCGCATCAACAGCCACAGGTGCTGACCGTGAAGTCGCAGTGCTGGCTGGCCAGGGGCGCGGGGGCTGGCCCTGTCATTGAAACGAGGAGAGTGTCCGTCTCGGGACAGATGGAACCAAGTGTCTGAGGCATGAATGGATGTGCCTTAGGCTATATGAAAGGTCACCTCCGAAGACGGACAGCACAAATCCCCCCCACCCCCGTGCACACTCCTCCCATCAAGAAATCTGTGTCCCCTTCCTCGGTCCGCTCTCAGCCACGGAGCACGCACAGCAGCGATCTCTCTGCCCGGGACAGCCTCACCGTGCATCTCCCCCTGCCTCACCCGCGCCGCTCGCAAGCAGGGGCGTGAAGTCATCGCACGAAACTAGCTGCAAATGGGGGTGGTAACCACTTCTGCATTTCCCTATTCATGGGCTCATGACGGATGCAAACTGCCTCTCAGCTTCATGAAGTGAGTTATTACAGGTGGCACAAGTGAGCACGAACTCGGTTTTCCCTTTAAAACTGATCCAGCTGCTTATCGAGATAATGTTTTATAAGTTAATTAAATATGGAGCAGAAAGTCCTCCATGCAGGCACTTTTAATTAACCCTTCATTATAAATGCCCACGAATGTCCTGCCAGTGGGCACGAGCAGCTTGGGAGTCCGAGAACAAAAAGCACAGAGGCGGGATAAGCCTCCACGCCCCGTCCTGTTACTTCCAAAATTTTATAAACAGCTTAAAAATACCTACCTTTATGGCAGGTTTCAAAACAGCCAGCGCAAACACAAATCCGCGCACAATTCCTCCTTAATTTGCTCCTCTCCGTCCTTCCGTGTTGCTAAGAGACTGTCTTTTTCAAGGCTCAAGTACACAGATGTTTCCAAATTTAGAAAACAGGCAGACTCGCAAAAAGCAGCTTCAAAAAGGCAGTCAGAGGTAAAATTTATTTGTAATGATCAACCCACAGTTCTCCATTCTCCAAATACATTACGGGATGTTTGGATAACGCGAGAAAACTTAAAAATGGATCCTCGGGGTGATGCGGTTTTCTTAGTTCAGACATATTAAACTCTGTGCTGCGTCTCCACTGCTTGCTCAAGGGGAAATGAGAGAAAAGTTGACCTTTCACTAAAGAGAAACAGCCCTCGCTGGTCGGAGACCTTCACCCAGGCTCTGCGCCGGCCTGGTGGCTCCTGACAAGGGCTCAGGGCCGACGCCAGCAGGGCGGCCTGCAGCCAAAGCCCAGGACGCGGCCCCGGGGAGACGGCGCAGGTCACCAGCGGGACACGCGCCCACAGACACGCTTCCTCCTTGCTGTGGAGACTGGAGCAGCCGGTGAGTCCTAGTGTTAAAGCCACACATTAAAGAAGGATCACGGTATTACACAAGCCTTTACTCTTGCCCTCAACATTCCCGCGCCATTGCGCAGGTCATAACCACCTGCAAGGGCCTGGGGAAAGAAACAAACAACCCGTGTGCTGCTAACAGCTCATGAGCCAAGAAACCCAACGCAACGGACGTGAGCAAGGAAATCAACAGAAGTGGCCCCGGCAGTCTGAGCGGCGCACCCCTTGTCCGAAAGGCTGCACCCCAGGAGCGGGTATGTCCCGGAGTACCCGTCCCCCATCACGGGAAGCCGCAGGCGGGCCAGCTCTGTGGAGACAGGCCAGATCAACGGCCTTCACGGAACAAGCAGCACGCACGCGAGCCAGCCGTGACGACAAACCCGGACCCCCCTGCACACGGCCGCGCACTTTGTGGCGTGTGAGCAGCTGCCTCGGAGAGACAGGCCGGAGCAGAGTGACAAAGACCAAGCGCAGCCTCCATCCTGCCGTCGGGCGGGTCCTGTCCTTTCTCTGAACACAGATCTCCCCGGGGAAGGCGAGGTGTGGGGAGCAGCGGGCGCAGGCGGGGGAGGGAAGCTGCGTCTGCTGAGCCTCCACTCGCATCCTCTCCTCGAACCCCCACGACGCTTCTTGGCCGCACAAAGCCAGGCGGAGGCCCGGGAAGGCGCCGCAGGCGGGACTGAGCCTCTGGCCTCTGGCCCTGCACGCCACCAGCAGCTCGGGCTCTCCTCACGCGGCCTGCAGCCCCGAGCAGCCCCTGCCCGCCGCGCCGGCTCCACTCCACGAGCCGGGATGCCGCCGCCAGGTCACGCCTCGGAACGCGCTTCCCCCGCCAACTCCCTGGCCTCTTCCTCTCACGGCCACCTCCGTCCAGACAGGCCCCTGGGTGTCTTCAGGGCAAGCCCCACTGCCACAGCACGCGGGAAGCTGGCGCGGCAGAGCCAGGTCACCTCTGCCCCCCGGCAACCCGAAACACCCACGTGGCCGGTGCCTGCTCGGAGCGGGGATTCCAGCTCTGCCCGTCCGGGGCCTTCTTTGAGCCGCGGGGAGCCGGGACGTGAGCACTCGGGGCGCTGTGTCCCCAGCGGCGCCAGCCGCGTCTCCAGAGCCCCTTTTTCAAAGCCCCGAGGAGGTGAGTCCGCATTTGTAATGAAGCACGACAGGTACCGGCCGCTGAATCCAGTTAGTTCTCATGGTTCTATTCCTAAACGACTTGGCTTCGAGAAAGGCTGTGGGCCATTAACAACGGGACTCACTGTCCAGTGTCACAAAACGCTCCCCCTTCGCGGAGCGAGCCTGAGGCCAGAGACGCCGCGGCAGTTGTGTCCTCCGGCCACGGCGGCCTTTGGGGCACAATTCGGCTTCTGTGCTGACGGGAACCGCCAGGAGACGCGCCGCGGACGGACGACATCTCCACGGACGCGCTCGCCGTGCACTGTGCGGCCCCAGCGGCCCCTTGCGGGAAGGGGGTCAGACAGGCCCGAGCAGCAGTGTCCTCGGAGGCCACCTTACCACTCCCACCCAGCCCCGCCCGGGCAGGCCAAGGCCCACAGCACCGACAGCCAGCGGCAGCGTGCCGTCTCGGGGAGCGCCGGGAAGCGGGCGCCGAGCCTGGCTGCCGGCGCAGGACAGAGCGGCGGGGACAGAACTGAAAGAACGGGCCCCGTCAAGAACACTGCTCAGGAGCCAGCTGACATGGGACTGCGGAGTCGAGACTCTTTTTAAGAGGATCCTCAGTGTCTGGACGAGAACCGGGGAACAGAAGGACAACTGGACAATGCCGCATAGAGTTGACGCGTCCATATGCAGCCTCATTCCTGGGCGATGCATTTCTGAAGGGGCTTCCTTTTTCGTGGAGCTTCCAGAAGGTGTTGGGCACTGGCCTCCCCCAGGCGTGCCGCTCTGGCATGCGGGGTATTTCCAGCGCCATCCAGCGAGGCCCTGCAGCTCGGCAGACGCTGTCCGCGCTCCCTCAACTACCTAGGGGAATGCAGACCGAGGGTCTTACCCAGGATTTGGGTTTTTGCCAAAAAATAACCTTCCATTAAACAACCCGCCTCCCTATGGCAGAGCAAAAATCCACCTGCGGCGCCCCCGCTGCTCGCCTCGCGCGTCGCCCTTGCGCCTGTGAGCGCCCCTCTCCCGGGCGCAGCCCTCCCGCCCGCGGTCCTGAGCCCAGCACAGCTCCGGCTTTGGAGTCTCAGTGTCGTGCCGATTCCCTGTAGACAGGCCATACATTGTTTCTTTTTCTGCCGCTTACCTGCCTGGCGCTAACGTGACCATCTGGCCGGTCCAAGAAGAACCCTGGATGGGGGGAAACTCTCTTCTCGAACACCCTCCGCCATGAAGGGCAGGCAGCGCTCAACCCACGACTTCCAGAGCAGTCGCGGGCGCTCCAGGAGGCCAGAGACGGGCCTGGGGGGACAGACACGGCCCAGCACAGCCGCCGTGGGCATCGGAGGCTGTCGATGTGAAGGTGCGAGCCCGAGGGCGCCCCTCGAGGGCACACTGCGAGGCTACGCTTTGTTGATGTTAATGAGGTGTCGTCTGTTAAATATTTATGTAGGTGGAGAAGGTGTGGGTGGCGTGGGCAGCTGAGAGCACCAGCTCTGGCGGAGGGGGAGGGCGCTGGTCGCCAGGAGGGCCTCGGGACACCTCACGCCCAGCCAGGGAGACGGAACGTGAGCCAAGAGGACGCGTCAGCCGATGCTCTGCGAGCACGGCCTGCAGCCCTCGCCCTCGCCCGGCCGGGGACCTCACACGGTCCCGCTCCTTGGGACCAGAGCGTCATCAGGCGCAGAAGCTTCGGGCGGACACGGGTGTCCTGCGGCCCCGGCAAAGCCGACAAAACCAGGGCTGGAGGGAGGAGGCTGCTCAAAATCTCCCGCGCAACAAATGGAAGACACGGGCAGGGGCGTCTCCAGACACCGCGGCGGGGGCTGCCGAGCAAGGACGACCGACAAGCGACCCGCGGGGGACCCGCGCTGTGGGCTCAGCTGCTCACACTGTTTGCGGCTCTGAGCAGCTTTCTGCAGTTGTGGAAATGCACGACTGCACTGTGGCCTCGCTGGCGAAGAGCCAAAATCTGCATCGCTCTAGCGCTGGACGGTATCGGGCAGGCTGGCTGCGAGACTCAAACAAACGACTGCAGAACGGCCCCCGAGGCACGGGTGCTCCAGGGCAGGCTACGTCTGTTCCCTGCTTCCCAGTCGCCGGGTCTGCGGGCGCTGGTCATGGCTGGCGACGCGCCGGCGGGTTACGTCCACGACCAGGTTTCAACAGCCTGAAGAACGGCTGAAGAAAACGATTTTCAAAGCTCGATTTTGGATTTAGGAGTCCGAGCACCAAAGTAAAACAGCAGAAGGTGCTTCGTCTGGGGAACAAAAAGCCTCCGACAGGAAAGAATCTAGAAAGTGGGTCAGCACAGATGCCCGGGGGGCGTCATCTGCGGCTCGGAAACGCAGGCTCCACTTCTCTCATCACAGAAAACAAAACCTGCCTTCCACGTTTCTTGGTTTTGTTTTCTAAGCAGCCAGTGTGGCGAGCGCAGCCCCCAGCCCCCACCAGCTCGGGTCTGAGACGGCCCAGCGGCTGCGGAGCACGGCCTCGCCCTGGCCCGGCACCGCCTCGCCCTGACGGCCGCACAGCCCCCGCGTCCAACCAGGACGGAGCGGAAAGACTTCAAACCAGCCTCTGAAGCTATTAGGGCAACATTAATTAAGATCGTTTTTAAAAGCTTGAGGCAGAAGAGAAATTAACATCCCATCTATTTTAAAATATAGTGCAGAAGAGAAAAAATAAGTGTTGAGGACGAGCAGAGGACAAACTGCTTGGCTGACATGTAATTACAATCATAGTAAACAGTTCACCGGGGACTGAGTCTTGCTTATTTTTATTTCCTTTAAAAAGGCCTATCTGGACAGCAAGAAAAATATTCTACTAAGCAAAAGTTCTCTATATTCTGGGCATATGTAAGTACAAGAAAACAATCAAGACTAAGGCTGGGCAGGATGTCCACTGCGAATTCGATCCCCAGCCAGGGAGTGACCCACATGGCACCCCAAACCTCTCCTGTCTCCCTGCTGCTCCCCTCAGCAGTGTGCTTCGGTCGATCTGCCTGTTCTGGTCCCCACTCTGCTGGTGAATCCTCTCACCCCCTGCACCTCTGGCCTGTACCCCAGCTCTTGTGTGCATAAACAAATATTTTAAAAGAAATGTGGAGGGCCTCCCTGGTGGCGCAGGTGGTTGAGTGCAGCGCCGTGAAGTTGCCTGCAGCCTCTGCAGCGCTGGTTCGATCCCGGCCGGCCTGCGAGGGTCCCACATGGCGCGCAGACCTCTCCTGCCGCCCGCTGCTCCCCTCAGCAGTGTCCTTCGGTCCCTCTGCCTGCTCTGCTCCCCGCTCTGTCTCTGGTGAGTCCTCTCACCCTCCCGCGCACCTGGACTATACCCCGGTTCTTGTATAAATAAAAAAAATAAAAGTGGAGCCTTCCAGAGCTCCAGGGCCCTGCTCTCATTACAAGCTCTACTGCCTCAGTGATTCTACCGGGAAGTTACTATCTGGTAGTTATTTTCCTGCAGCAAAAGTAAATTCTCCTCAGATGTCTATCCCCGCCAAGCCCCACCAGGTCTTACCTGAGAAGCCAAGTCCCTCCCACATCTCTCTACTCAACACATGACATACAGATGCACACTCAAGAGCAACCCAGCAGGATTCCTAGAGCCACAGGCTCCTGTCACCATAACGAAGCAAGGACAAATACGGGGACCTTCCAGGGGCCATGGCTGCAGACCTAAGTGTTAGCAGCACGCCCTCTCTCCACTGAACCATTCTGTCCAGTGCCAGGTGGCTCGGGGCCAGGTGGCGCATCTCTCTGACAAGCGTGTCCACATGTGCACCTACAAGGTGTCACAGAAATATTTTCCAATTCTCAGAAAATCACTTTCATACTGTGGAGTTTTACTTATGCCGGAGTCTCCCTCATGGGCCTGCTCGAGCCAGCGTCCGTTCCTCCAGGGTTAGATCAGGTCAGCCTGGCCAGTCCCGCCCGCTTCTCCTGACCCGGCAGAGGACGCCCCTGCCCCACGCCCGCCGCTGCATTGGCTCAAGTGCTTTCTCAGGGCACCGTAGTGCAGGGATGCACATCCTACCTCCGCTACGCGCCCTGTTCCCTAGTCTTGGAAACAGGGAATGCTTTTCCTTTTTAACCTTCAGAACTTGATATCAGAGGGGGCTTAATAAATGTTAATTGACAAGAAATTGAATTAACTTAATGTTTTGCACCTGCCTGGCTGAAACAAGGCACTGCCTGCAGCCACTATGATTTGTTAAAACTGGACATTGTTGATATAGATTATTTTCCTTATAAACATAATTTTAATAATCAAACTGCTTATTCTGCTAACATGACACAATCTAAATAATTTCAGTTTTGGTGTCTCGTCCATCACACACTCTGAGAAGCCCGACTCTCGTGTGGAGTGAAAGGTAGATGGCTCACCCTCCACTTACCAGCGTGCACCCATTTCACTATGCAACAAAGCAACTGCTTCGTTTCCTAACACACTGCAAAATTAGCTTGGCAGATAAGGTACATCAACGCTTGGAGGGAGGCCACAAAATCGGCACATCGCAGGGAGGGTGTGTGACTGACTTTCAAACCTAAAAATACACAAGTTGAGGGAAGTGAGTGGAGCGCACTGACTTGAATACACCCTATTTAAGTCGCGACGACCCGACTATCCGTTAGGTGCTCCAGTGGTGCTGGTATGAACAAAGACACTGAAAAGTAAAATAAATCAACCCTAGAAGCGGATGAAAAGCACTTTAGGGCGGAGGCTGATGCAGGCAGAGGCCCGAGCACTCCCCGGTGACCTTCACGGGCCACGGCCGCTGCGGGTCCTTCGCACCTGCACTCAACACCCGCTAGTTTCCTCTACTTCGGGGAGCTGCAGCCTA
Source organism: Talpa occidentalis (assembly GCF_014898055.3). NCBI lineage: Eukaryota > Metazoa > Chordata > Mammalia > Eulipotyphla > Talpidae > Talpa > Talpa occidentalis. The sequence goes on from NW_023601653.1 coordinate 84,858,528, forward strand.
TTAAAGGGCAACGCATGAGGAACCAACGCTGATTAAACAGAACCACTCCCAGCTTTGTGCAACTGTCCTGCAGGGACACATTTTAAGTAACAAGCTTCCTGGTGCTTTGAAAATCCAGCTGGATTGACAGGATTTTTTTTTTGAGCCAAATCTCAAGACACCGTGTCCTTCACTCAGGTCAGATATGCTGACAACAGGAGAATGACAGAGCGGCCACGGGCCGCAAGAACTACAAGGTATTGATTAAAATGACATCAAGAACAGATGCTTTCCACAGCCACTTAACTGCCAGCGCAGAGGACATGAGCTGTGCTCCCCCAACGCACCATTCCCAGAGCTTCCGAGAGGGCCTCCGCCACCCACCGCCGGCAACGTGGGGCTAACGAGGGGGCTAAATCCAAACCCAGTTGCGAGCATCATCCCAACCCAGTTGTGATCCATTCTGGATCAGAAGGAAGTGCCAACCGATTTCATATTTTTTCAACTTTTCATTCACTCTGCAGATTTACAAGCTCTCGTTTGGCTATACTCGAATCAGGACTCAAAAAAAGGACATTTCTGAGCGGAGACAGCAGGAATGAATTATGGTGGACTCATCACCGTCCTAACTTTACCTGCTTCAGTGATAACCATACTTCCACAATGTAGTTTCAGAGGAAATTGTGCAGTGGTTAAGGAGATGCAAATTGACACTTCCAAGATAATCCTCTGCCTGCTGGTCCTACTTTCTCTAGACCGCAGCCATCCCGACAGGCAGGGTCTGAGGGCTTCCAGTCTTCAGGTGGATGCAACAGGACACAGGAGAACACTACAAACTCCAAAACTCCAACCGGCTTAAGAAATACCCCGGTGGACCTGCCTGTCAACTACACAATAATATAACTAGGTGACTATCAAACTGGAACCATCTTGAATGAAAGGGAAATGGAAAATGGCTTAGAAAAATAAAAAGGAAACTACGAAGGTTGATCCCCTATTTGATGACTATTTCTTCTAATATGCCTTCCATCACCCTGGCAGTGCCTGGCGAATGAGATGAAATAAATGAGTTCACGGAGCTGAGGAGCAACAACATCTTATATTAAACATGTATCAGAAGTTCACTGGGACAAACTTTCAAGCCGCATTAATTCTAAGCTGACCTGATTCTCCCATTCTAGGGCAACTTTAGGGTGAAGAGGAATGTTGAGAAGAACTCAACTCCAGACCTCCGCTGGCCCAGATCTGAATCCTAGCCCTGAAGCTTGCCAACAGGTGTCAGGCATCGAGCTTCCACGAGCGCTCCATGCGTCACCACACGAAAGATTCAGCTCGGGGGGAAAAAAAAAACCAGCCACCAATAAAATCATAATACTTTTTCTTCCAAGGGTTCACTGTTCAGTGATAATGTACTTGAAAATGCTATAAAAGCATTCTGTTTCCTAATAACTGAAATAACTAAGGTACTGAAATATTTATTGACTAAATGAATCTTCTGTTATGGAATCTTATTCCAGCTGCACACCTGCGGTCAGGGTCTATAAAACAGGTGGTATGTTTGCTCTAATTCCCCCCTCCCCAATTTTTTCCCTTCTGAAGTTGGCTCAGAGGAGTTTCTGTGACTTGCAACTAAGGATATGAAATAGCTGAAAGAATTAGGAATATTACCTAATTCTAAACATATTACCAAACAGAAGCCAAGCAGAAGATTATATCTGACCACCTAACTACTAAAGCTTTCACTGCAAACAAACAAAAACCCAAGAGGAAAGCTTAAAAAGAATACATTAAAAAAAATCACAACAAAAGAGGCAAAGTGCTAATAGTCTTACAATATAAAGAACTCTTATATCCTTATAATTATCCCCAATAGAATAGACAAAGCAAAAAAAAAAAAATCCCAAGATAAGTCAGATGTTCAGGAAGCTAATAAATATGAGACCAGATATAGATACATAATTATATATAAATAAATGAGACTGCACACGTATATAACTCTCTACCCTCTTTGATAATCAAAGAAAAAATTACAATGAAATGTTTTTCATCTATTAAATAACTGGCAAATAGTTAAGACTTAACACTAACGTAGATTATAATCCATTCTGTGGGCTGAAGAGCCAATGGCATGTCTTTAACCAAGGTTTCCATGTCTAGAAATTCACCCCAAGGAGACAAGTAGATTAGCTGAATAAAACATGTAAGGCTGTTCACCAGAAGCCAAAAAGGTAAATCTCAATGTCCAATGGGAGCTTATTAGTGGCGAGACCCTCCAATGGAGAGTTAGGCAGTCACTCTACCACCCACCTGGAGAGGAGCAACTCAGATATTCAGAGGACATATTAACATATGATCACATTTTAAACAATGCACATATATCTATAAAGTCTGGAAATACACAATCCAAAATATTAATGCCAGCTAGTGGATGTACAATTTTCGCTCTGTCCTTTATACTTCTCACTATTCTTCATTATTTGGATTTTCCATAATCCAAACATATTCTATTGTAATCCAAACATAACTGTATTATTTGGATTTTTAAAAATTTTTTTCACTGCAAACAACTGAATGGGAAAAACAAAGAATGTCTATAACTTTCAAATAAAGAGCCTTAGGCAACGCTGACGAAAACCAGCCAACAGCACTAGAGGCAGGAGTCAGGCAGAACTAGGTGAGAATCTGGGATCCGCCACTCCAGAGAGACTGCAACGCTGGACAGATGAAACCGACTGCTGCTGCATTTCTCAGAAAATATCCCCACTTTTAAGTGACACGTGTACTTCAGCTCAGTCCTGCTTCTCCTGTATCATAACCCAAGGACATCTGCTCCTTCTCTGGTCAGCTTAGACACAATCCATTGCGGGAGGTCACAGAGGTCACACACAGCCACTTGAACAGGCTCCCCGATCCCAATTTTTTAAGTGAACAAGACCCACCTCTTCAACCAAACTTCGGCCACACTTCTCGGGACCCTCTCTGTGACAAGGCTCTCAATGCTGGGGTCCCGGGGTCCGTGTCTGGCCTCACTGCACGGTCTTAGTAAGGAATCTGCTAATCAGCCCATGGAGGACCCCGCCCTGCATAGCTGATCAAGCTCCTCATGCCCGACTTTGATGCACAAGTCCTGGATCTATCTTTGGCAACAACCCCCCACCGTTCGAGTCCCCGGTCAGCAACTTTCATTCCATTGATCTCCTCACTCTGCTCTAAAATGGCTGTACATGCCCAGTTGTCTCTGCTGTGTCTGCAGCCAAGTCCCAGCTTTCTGCCCCTAGGCAACTGTCTGGAAAAAAAAAGAAAAAAAAAAAAAAAAACCCGAAAAACAAGCCCAAAACCAAAAGACCAAGTGTTTACTATTTACTATTTCACAAGTGTCAGAGTAATTTTTTATTCAACATATATATACATATATAAATGTCTTGGGACCTCCAGGTACACAGAGCTTGTCAACTCACCCCGCTGCTGCAGGAAAGAGCAGCCTGCTTCCCTAGCATGACGCAGAGGCTCAAAATACTGAGCTTTAACATGGCCCAGAAGCATTAAACATCAAAACCAAAACAGACAAAAATCCCCAGGGCTGGTCTTTTTAAAATCTCGATAGCCATGATTTCACTTAAATTAAATTGTAGAGAATGACGCGAAAGAGGGGCAGGCTACGCCGTGAAACGTGCTTGCGGAGGACAATGTCCTGCACCGTGGGCGGCTGGGGCCGGCCCGGCCGGGGCGGGAGGCGGGATCGCACGCCTGACGGTGCGAAACGAGGGAAGCAGGTCAGGGATGCTCTTTCCTGCATGAGGATGGCATGAATTCAAGAGGGAAATGTCAATCCTCTGTTCAAATTAGGCAAATTAGAGAAAACCATAACGGCACTTGGATTTTTAATTTCTACCAAACATCAAGAATCTAGAAATAGCTCAGAGTTCTTGGAAAGCAATTCCAGTTTGCCGTCACTGCAAGTCACCCACTGCTGCTGCCCGAACCAGAACCGGGAAGCACCTTGTCACGGACCAGTGTCAGGGACGGGGCTACACACAGACCCTCTGAGGGTGAAATCCTCCGCCTGAAGCGCCACTGAAGGAAGCCGGTTCATCTTCCTGAGAGAAGGGATAGCCCAGAACTCCCACACAGCACCAGGCATGACTTCATTATGTTAGATCTGAAAAACGAAGGAGAGCTTCGCCATCTGCTTTCCAACACAAAATTAGTGTCTTCCGCAAGTTACCAGGGAGGCAGGTAGCATGTGCTGTCACTTTGGACTTTGGATTCGCCTGCAGATGAGCGCCGTGGGAGACCGTGAAGGAGCTCCCGTCCGCTTCTTCCCAAGCTCATGCAATCAGGAGCAGCACGCGTCCTCCCGCCGCAAGTCAAAGGGAAGTTCGCAGGCAGGTGTCTGCAAGAAGGGAGGCCAGCTCCGGGGAGCAGAGGCAGGGGACTTCTGAGCTTTGGCACAGGAGAGAAACTGGGTTGTCTGTCATCACCACTGCGCAGCCAGCCAGTGGCCCCTGCTAACGGCCAGTGCTGGAGGCCACACAGCCTACGGGTCCCAAAGTGAATTCAAATACTTGTGGACTGCCGGCTGGATTTAAAGAAAGATATTTCATCTCATATGTCACCACTTTGAGCATCAGGGGACCCAAGGAACACACTTTGGGTGTCCCCTGATACCTGAGTTTTAGGCACAAATTTCATGTCCGTTTGTAACTCCAAGTCCACGTGGTCACCGGCAGGAGACAATCGGGCAAATGGGTTAAAAAGAAAAAAGGCCAGGGCCACCCCGGTGGCGCAGCGGTTGAGCGCTGGGTTGCGAAGCTGCCCGCAGCCTCTGTGGCGCCGGTTCGATCCCCGGCTGCTCCCCGGCCACCGGAGGAGGGTCCCACATGGCGCGCAGACCTCTCCTGCCGCCCGCTGCTCCCCTCAGCAGTGTACTTCGGTCCTTCTGCCTGCTCTGCTCCCCGCTCTGGCTCTGGAGAATTCTCTCACCCTCCCGCGCTTCTGACTGTACCCAGTGCTTGTATAAATAAAAATAAAAATAAATAAATCTTTAAAAAAAAAAAAAGAAAAAAGGCCAGATGGGCTCCTGACCCACTGAAAACTGCACTGACCGCCCCGCAGCCCCTGAAGCACAAGGACCGCGTGGGAGGGGTTTACACCGGTGGAGAGAATGGAAATCCCCGCGTGGGGATCCGGATCAGACGACGCTTCTGGGGCGCTTCCTGAGCAGATGGAAGCAGCCAAGCCAGTGATGACACCAAACTGCACAGGGAGACCTGCTGCCGCGCGTCTGGGGAAAGACTGTGGCTCTGCGGTCATCCGTCACCACCGTCCTTTCCAGAGCTCTGCCGCCTAGCAAATCCTCCTTCATCAGGGGACGAAACTTCTCAGCCTTTGAAAAGCCAGGAAATCCCCCCCAGCTCAACGCCAGTAAACATGGAGCAAGTGCCGTCCTCAGCTTCTGAGCCGCCAAGCTATACCGCGATTGTTGAAGCTAATTTTTCAACCCTATAAGCTACAGGGCCCTTCTCATTCAAAGGGATTTCTAATAAACAGCAGAAATAGACCATTTCTCCTTAGTATTTCTTTTTTTTTTCCTCCTTAATATGTCTACTGTCCCAAAGGTCATCCGCACTTGAGCTCAATCACTAAGTGACGCCGAGTCTCCCTCCCCAGCAAGGTTTAGAAATGGGCTCAGTTCCAGAGAAAGCAAACCACTCCTGGCTTGGACTGCAAGCATCCCCTCTCATGCACACTCGCCCCATCTCAACTATCCTGCTCCTCAGATCTCTGCCGGAACAAAGAGGACAGTCTCCCTCCTCCCAGCAGACCCAGGAGCAAAGGGCAGCAAGGGGTGGCAGCACCCCCGGACCACAGCCAGTGGACCCCTGTCTGCTTCTCCCCTTTTCCGTGTCAGCCATTTTGATCATTCAAGACGTATTCTTGCAAGAAGATAAATTTTATTAGCAGGCCTGAGGAAGTTGTGCAACGCAAGGAGGTGGCAAGACGTTAGCGGTTTCTCCTGGCACAGTGGATGCAGCAGCGTTACACACTCTGAGGAGGAAGCTCCGCGTTGTGGGTCTGGAGTCTGACTGCTCGGGGCCAGGCCAGGCTCTGCTGAGGTGGCGTGTCCTGGAGCAAGCGGCGGCCCCGCTCTGTGCAGCCTCAGCCACCAGGCAGGCGCCGGCTTGGAGGGTTGGTGCCAGCTTGGAGGGTTGGTGCCGGCTTGGAGGTGCCGGCTTAGAGGGCTGCGACTATCAAATGATCTAATGCAAACTTGGAAACAGTGTAAGTACGAAACCGAAACTGTAAGCTCCATGTTAGATAAAACTACTATGTGTACATTTTTAAATAATGTAATTCTGGGGCCTCCCTGGTGGGCAAAGGTCAAAGACCCAGCACCGTCACAGCCACTGCAGTTTGATCCCCGCCGGCCAGGGAGCTCCCCACAGGGCGCACAGGCCCCTCCCGGCTCCCCCTGCTCCCCTCAGCAGTGGGTTTCAGTGGATCCACCTGTTCTGCTCCCCACTCTGTCTCTGGGGAGTCCCACCCCCCGCACCTCTGGCCTGTGCCCCAGTTCTTGTATGCATAAATAAATAAATAAAGATTTAAAAAAACCCCAAGAATGTAGATCTGTGTGACTGGCTTGGAATAAAGTCCATGACAGTCTTTTGTGAAGACACGACGGAACACCAGGCGGACGGTGCGTGTTTTGGAAGAAGAACGCGCGCTGCACGGCTGCAGGTGCTCACAGGATCTAGACAACACACCCCCCACACTGCGCAGGCTTTGGGGTGCTCACATCTGCGTCCGGGTCTCTGCCCGAATGAACGAGCATCCTCCGCTGTTACACCTGCTGCTGCAAAATTAAACATTCTGCAGCGGCCTTTGTGACCTTCGGCCTCACCTCTTATTTCCAGGCCTCGGGACGCGGAAGGTCCTGAAGCGTCCAGGGCTCCCTCCAGTCCCTGACCCTCAGCACAGTCGGGCCACGCAGCAAGCTCACGGCACCCCGACACCCCGGAAAAGGGTTTCCCTGCCGTCCCTCCCGCCCGCCCCAGGAGCTCCTTCTGCATCCAAGGCCGCCCCGCTCCGCCCCTCGCGGGCCCTTCCTCCCGCGCTCTCGCCGGTTCCGCCCGGCCCTGCGCCTCCTGCCCGCGCCCCCAGCCTGGCGCCCGCCCCGGCTCCGGACGTTGCTCCTTCGTCCTGTAAGTTCCAGACGGGCGTCTGCACGGGGGTGTTTAGTCGGAACCGCCCCGCGCGCCCCCAGGGCCGCCCGCCCAGCTGCCCCGCGCCCGGCGCGCTCCGTTCCCGGCTCCCCTTCCCGGGCGTCCCCCCGGGGCCCCCCCCGCGCCCCCCGCTCGATGCCGGCTCGCGGGCGCACCCCGGGTCCAACCCTGACACCCGCGCGCCCCGGGACCCGAGCTTGGGCCGCGCGCGCGCCCGGCCACCTGCGCCCCGAGCCGGCGCGCGCCCCGGTCAGCGTCCAGCGCGCGTCGGCGGAGCCGGTTGGTCCCGGGCGAGCCAATGAGCGCGCGGGACCCGCGGCCGGGCCGGATGCTGCGCCCGCCGGGCGCGGGGAGGAGGCGCAGGTGCGCCCGGCCCGGCCCGGCCCGGCGGGGGGCCCAGCCCGGGGCCGCCCCCGCGCCCCGCGGTCACTGCGGCCCGGCCTGCCCTCGCCCGCCGCGCGCCTGCGGCCACGGCCCGGGAGGGCGGGAGCGCGCGGGGCCCGGGCTCGCGAGCCGGTCAGCGCCGGCCGGGGCGCAGCTGGGCCTGGGGGTGGGGGCTGCGGGGGGGCGCCCGCTCCTCGCGCGGCCCGGCCAGGCGGACCCGGGCGCGGGGCTCCGCCAACGGCCGCCCGCGTCCCCGCGCGTGGCCAAGGCGACCCGCCCCCGACGCCCGACGCGCCCCCCCAGCGCGGGTCACCGGCCCCGCCCGCGCCGCCCCCTCCCGCCGGGACAGCGCCCCGGGCGGCCCCCGGGCCCCACCGCACACCGGGGCGCCCCGGCCCCCGCGGGTCCCAGCGCCGGCGGAGCTGCCGCAGCGCCCTCCTGGGGTGCCCAGCCCGGCGGCTCCGCGCACCCCGCGCGCCCCGATGCCGCCCGCCCGGCTGGCGGCGCCGCGCCCAGGGGGGCCGTGTCCGCGGAGCCGTCCCCGCCGAGGCCTGGCGCCGGCAGCCGCGGGGAGCCCGGGCCGGGCAGCCGGGGCGCGGGGAAGGCCGCCGGGAGCCGGGGCGCGGGAGGGGAGAGCCGGGGGGAGCCGGGGGAGCCGGGGGGCCGTGGGGGCCGTGGGGGGCCGCGGGGAGAGCCGGGGGGCCTCGGGGAGAGAGGGGGGCGCCGCGGGGAGAGCCGGGGGGCCGTGGGGGGCCGTGGGGGCCGCGGGGAGAGCCGGGGGGCCTCGGGGAGAGAGGGGGGGCGCCGCGGGGAGAGCGGGGGGCCGGGGGGCGCGGGGCACTCACTCCGCGTAGCCGGTGGCCCAGGGCAGCCGGCGCGTCTCCTTGAGCGTGAGGATGGGCCGCGCGATGTGGTCGGCGCTGCACTCCACCTCGTCCGGCGACAGCCCCAGGAACTCGGGGCGCCCGTAGGGGAAGCGCAGCGGCAGGTCCGCGCCGCCGCCGAGCTCGGGGCCCGCGCCGCCGGCCATGATGCCGCCCATGAGGTTGGCCACGGCCGCCTTGACCCGCGTGAGCATCGTCCCGCGGCCGCGCTGCCCGCGCCGCGAGTGGGGCCCGCGCGCCCCCCGCTTCCACCGCCCGCCCGGCCCCCGCGCCCCGCCCGCCGCCCGCCCGGGGAGCGGAACTGAGCGGCGCGGACGCGGCCGCCGCCCGGCCCCCCGCGCCCGGCCGTCACGTGGGCGCCGGCCCGCCCCGCACCCCGCGCCCGCCCCGCACCCCGCGCCCGCCCCGGCCCCCCCGCGCGCCCCGCCCCCGCCCCGCGCGCGCCCCCCGCCTGCCGGGCCGCCGCGGGGGGCGCGGGGCGGGCACCTGGCCGGGCAGGTGGGGCGCGCGGGGCCGGCCGGGCGCGCTGGCGGGGGAGCGCTGTCCCCGCGCCCGGGGGCGAAGCGGGGGGGGGGGGGGGGGGGGGGGGGGGGGGGGACAGGGGGACGCCGGGGCGGCGGGGGGCGCACCTGCGGGACGGGCTCGCGGAGCTGCAGGACCCGCGGTCGCCAGGACCGCCCCGGACCCCCCGGGCCGCGCTTCCCCCCCCCCCCCCCCGTGCACCGCGCCCCGGGGCCCCCGGCGCACCCCGCGGCCACCCGGGGAGCTCGCGGGCGAGGCGGACAAAGGCCTCGGAGGGAGGCGGGCCCGGGACGCGGCTCCCCCGCCAGGCCGGGCCCCGGGGCGCCCCGACACTCGGCGCCCGCGTCCCCTCGCCCTCCCGCGCGGCCGCAGCGCCCCCGGGGCTCGGACACCGGGACCTCGACGCGGACCCCGCAGCCCCGGGAGCGGGGACTGCGCGCGGAGACAGGCCTCGCCCGGGAAATTTTGGGGTGAAGCAAAAATGTCTGAAGCACAGGCGCGCCCCGGCAGGAGCCGCGTGTCCGCGTCGGCGCCCGACCCCCTGCGAGCGCGGCGGCCGCGCGTGACCCGTGCCCGGCTCCTGCCCGCAGCCCCCGCCATTGCTGGGCCAGGACGCGGCGCTGCGCCGGGTTTCTGGGGCGCAGGAGGAACACAGGCCGCTGCTGCTTCTCGCGGTGGGGGGGGGCCGGGGAGGGGCAGCAGGTGCCGGGCAGGAAGGCGAGTCTCCGAGGGGGGCCGCAGCCCCTGCTGATAGGCCAGGCCCGGTGAGCCTCGCGGAGCCCCAGAGTTTCTCCCTGGCTGTAATGCTGTCCGTTTATTTTTTTAAAAGATTTATTTACACAAGCCCCGGGCACAGTCAGAGGCGCGGGAGGGTGAGAGGATTCTCCAGAGCCAGAGCGGGGAGCAGAGCAGGCAGAAGGACCGAAGGACACTGCTGAGGGGAGCAGCGGGCGGCAGGAGAGGTCTGCGCGCCATGTGGGACCCTCCTCCGGTGGCCGGGGAGCAGCCGGGGATCGAACCGGCGCTGCAGAGGCCGCGGGCAGCTTCGCAGCCCAGCGCTCAACCGCTGCCGCCGGGGAGGCCCCCCCTGTAATGCTTTTTGAAAGGGCGTTTCCCCCCCTCTGGTTTTTATACGAGGCACCCGGTTGAATACACCAGATGATTATGTAAAGCACCACAGTGTCCAGCCCTGCAGTGAAATCCTTTTCCTGTCAATTCTTTTCTTTCTTTCCACAGGACAGAAATGTAATTTTATCTTGGCTCTTCCTTTTTCTCTAAAAACTGGGGAGCAGGATTCTAAATGATGCAAAATCTAAATGATCAAAGAGGTTCTTCTCCACCTTTGGTTTGTTAAAGTGTGGACTTGGGTGGGGGGGCTCCCTGGTGGCGCAAGGGGTTAAGCACGACACTGTGAAGCTGTCCCCAGCCTGTACAGCATCAGTTCGATCCCCGGCCAGGGAGCAGCCCACAGGGTGCAGCAGACCCCTCCTGTCTCCCCGCTGCTCCCCTCAGCAGTGGGTTTCAGCGGATCCACCTGTTCTGCTCCTCACTGTCTTGTGAATCCCTTCACCCCACACCCCTGGCCTGCACCCCAGCTCTTCTACATAAAAATAAAATCCTAAAAAGAAAAGAACACATCCTACTTTTAGCCAGTTTTTCCTGTCTTGATTCTCTTATAATTTCTTCTCTTAATGCTTGTGGCCTTGCTCTGGCTCCGGGACACTGGCACACCCGTTTGCTCTTGTGGACCCAGAGCCGCCTGATCTCTAAGCTGGTCGGATGAGAAAATTCTCTGGCTGCATTCCAGACTTTGGGGGATGAACACCAGGCTGAACTAGTCCTCTCGCTGACCTGACTGAAATGTGTGAGAAGTGCCCGTGTGGGAAGCGTGTGCTGGTGGCCTGGCAGGGACACGGAAGCGCAGGGAATGCATCAAATGAGAAAACACACGGTGGCTCTAGAGCGCCGACTGAACGGACACACAAGCCAGCCACGGACGGGCTTCATGGACTGCATCTATTCAGACACGTAGGAAGTGTCTGGCTCTCGGACTTTCAGGGCTTACGTTGGTGTGAAATCCCAAGTACCCGTCCTTGGGGCGGATGTGTGAGTCGTGCGGCCCACACGAAGCTGTAGAGCAGGAAGCAGGATGACCACTCCGTCCTGACCACCTCGCACACTGATCACCCAGTAGGTCTCTGCGCATGTGGCTGTCATGTGCAACGCAGGGACTGGAAAGTGTAACAGCTGTTTACCTAGATCAATATATTTATGCATAAAATAAAATCTAGATTCTTGGTAGTGGTATTAAAAAGTATCCAGGTAATCTTTACTAGAAAAATACAGAACATCTTTGCTCTTTGCCCTTCTTTGTATTGTGTGATTTTACATAGTTTCTTTTGTTTTTGAAGATTTATTTTTATTTATGCACACAAGAACAGATGTGCAGGGGTGAGAGGACTCCCCAGAGACAGAGTGGGGAGCAGAACAGGCAGATCCACTGAAATCCACTGCTGAGGGGAGCCGCGGGGAGACAGGAGGGGTCTGCTGGCCCTGTGGTCAGCTCCCTAGACTGGGGATGGAACTCGTGCTGCGGTGGCTGGTGATAGCTTCCTAGTGCTGAGGCTTAACCCCCTGCACCTCCAGGGAGGCCCTGATTTTACACAGGTCTTATTGTAACGGTTAGGATTAGGGCACGAGGTACAATCTTTCAGAGCCTGAGGCTTCATAAGGTTTGAATTTGACTTGGGAATCGCCACTCATGTATCCCCCCAGGCAGCTCGCATTCAGCATGTCACAAACAGAATCTGTTCTCTTCCCAAGACAGCGTCCCTCCTGAGCCTGTACCAGCCCCCTCTGCAGTCTGGGAATCCTGGGGGGTCTCCTCTGTGGTTTCCTTTCTCATTTTCCAGGAGCAGTCTGTGCACCCGTCTCGTTGATGCTGTTTCCCAAATACTCTCGAGTTTGTCTCCTTCTGACTATGCTAAAGCTAAAATTTTGCCTGTTTTCTTTATTTTAGTCTATTCAGAATTTTTCCTGGTGTTCAGCGGAGCTGTCTTCACACAGCCGCTGGAAGGAGGTTTTTTTTTTTTAATAGAGGCATGTTTTTATTTATTTGTTTGTTTGTTTTGTTTAAACATGCTCTGTGTACAGTCAGAAGCGCGGGAGGGTGAGAGAATTCACCAGAGCCAGAGCGGGGAGCAGAGCAGGCAGAAGGGCCGAAGGACACTGCTGAGGGGAGCAGCGGGCGGCAGGAGAGGTCTGCGCGCCATGTGGGACCCTCCTCTGGAGGCCGGGGAGCAGCCGGGGATCGAACCGGCGCCGCAGAGGCTGCAGGCAGCTTCGCCACCCAGCGCTCAACCGCTGCGCCACCGGGGAGGCCCCGGAAGGAGCTTTTTAAACTCAACACCTGGTCACCTTCCTCCCTCCCCGGTGTTAAACTCTCCATTGAGCCACTGAGAACCCCTAGGCTGACCTTCCTGACCCTCCACTGGTGACCTTCCTAGGGACATTCCCTCCCTCCCCACAACTCTGGGACGTGGCTTGGCCCACTGCCTCCCTGTCTGAAACCCCACTCACACCTTCTTCTCTTTTGCCAGAAATGCCCCCAGCACATGCTCTACCCCTCCCCCCGCACCTAGTGCTAACTGCTGTGTTTTTTTATACCACCCCCAGTCTTCTCAGCAGTTAAAAACATTCTTCTCTGGATTCCCAAAGCACCTTTATATAACTCAGCTTACAATTATAGCCGCTCACATTGTGTTATAATTATCTGATTCCTGCAACGTAAGATGATTGGGAAAAAAAAGAGGTGGTTTCTTTTTTCTCTTTGAATCTGCCGTGTTTAGTGTATGGTGTACGTCAAATAAAGGTCGGATAAATAGATGAGTAAACTGATGACTGCCGTGGGGAAGAAATGGCAAGAAGTGTCTTGTCTAAAGCTCACGTTAGAAGAATTTTAGTGACATTCTCTAGTGAAAGAAGATGGAAGTAAACGGTTTATAAACCTAGGCTGGTGACCAGAACATCTTTTTTTTTTTTTTTAAATAATAAATTTTATTTTTATATTCCCCATACAATTGCAGCCCCCCCATTCTGACCCCAATCCCTCCCCTCCCACCCCCGCCCCCCAAAAAGTGTCTCTGGTTCATAGTTTTTTGTTGATTTTGATTTTCACTTTCTTATAGTTATTCATTTTCCTGGTCCCTTATTTAAGTTTTCTAGATTCCTGCTATGAGTGAGACCATCCGGGATTTTTCTTTTTCTTTCTGGCTTATTTCGCTGAGCATGATCCCTTCCAGCGCCATCCATGTTGCTGCAAATGGCATGTGTTTATCTTTTTTGAATGCTGAGTAATATTCCATGGTGTGTATGTGCCACATCTTCTTGATCCAGTCATCTATTTTGGGGCATTTGGGCTGTTTCCAAAGCTTAGCTATTGTAAACAGTGCTGCTATAAACATAGGGGTGCAGGTGCTCTTTGGAATTGATGTTTCTGTGTCCTTTGGGTAAATCCCTAGGAGTGGAATTGCTGGATCCTATGGAAGCTCTATGTTTAGTAGGTCCAGAAATCTCCACACAGCTCTCCATAGTGGTTGGACCAGTTTGCACTCCCACCAGCAGTGCAGGAGAGTTCCTTTTTCTCCACACCCTCGCCAGCATTTGTTGTTGCTAGTTTTTTTAATATGTGCCATTCTCACTGGTGTAAGATGGTATCTCATGGTAGTTTTGATGGTGACCAGAACATCTTAATTTGGGCGCCCAGAACTTACCAGATTTAGTGACAATGTCCTCAGCATTCAAGTGAGGGGATACCATATGCCGAAAATCATTTTATTTAATACATCTGGAACCCAAGACTGTGTCCTAACTTTGAATAGAATGATATTTTGCATCTCTCTATAGCTATATGCTTCATTGACCTTTTTACCGCAGCATCAATATGTGGGAAATACCTGTTACTGAATTTTCAATCATTTCAAGATAGAAAATTTAAATCAATTTTCATAAATACTGTTTTTTTTTTTTTTTTCACAACTACCACCTAGTAGTGATTTCTGTCTGGAAATGAACACCTATTTTTGTCTCTCCTAGAAAATGGTTGTTTTTCATTCTTTTGATTTTGATGAAATCAATTGAAATTGTCCATGAAAACAATGGAAAAATATCTTTAGAAATATTTCAAATGAAAATAATTTGTGTGCCCAAGAGGCACGTCTTGAGAAGACCTGTTTTGAACAGCTCGGGGAGAGCGATCCACAAACTTGAGTGATAGCATGAAAATTAAAAATCAAATTAAGTTTTTAAAAGAATGAACCTGGGTTGTTCTAAAGGTCGGAGGACCTGAAATGATAAAAACCCCCAGAGGAAAACCTTGGGGAGATGCTCCTTGATCTTTGTCCTGACAGTGATTATGACACGGAAAGCATAAGCAACAAAATGAAATTTTTTTGAGATGTGACATCAAACTAAAGAACTTTGCACAGCAAGAAAAAAAGATCAACAAAATGAAAAGGCAAGCTAAGGACTAGGAGGAAACGCTTGCAAACTACACATCTGACAAGAAGTCAATACCCAAATATACCAGGAACTCCTATCCCTCAATAGCAAGAAGGAGAAGTCACCCGATGAACAGTGGATAAAGGACTGAGCAAGTATTTTTCCAAAGAAAACACTCACGTGGCCAACAGGTGCATGCAGAGCAGCTCACCGTCACGGATCACCAGGGAAATGCAAATCAAGACCGCAGTGAAATGTCCCCTCCCAAGTGTTAGAACGCCTGTCGTCAAGAAAGTAAGAGATTAGTGCTGGGTATGTCGGTGGAAGGTAGCACTTGTGCACTGCTGGGAATATAAACTGGCATAACTACTATGGAAACAGTATTGAGGTTCTTGGAAAAATTAAAAATAGCACTAACATATGATCCAGCCATTTCACTTTTGGGTATAGAGCAAAAGGAAGCAAAATCACTACTTCAGGGTGCTGTCTGGACCCCATTCATTGCAGCACTCGTTACAATAGCCAAGATATGGGAACAGCCCGTGTGCGTGGAAGGTGAGCGGGTAACGAAGCTGGGACCCAGACGCGCGTGGACTGTCACCGTCCACACCAAGGAAATCCTGCCATTTGCAACACATGGGTGGGCCTTGTGCTCAGTGGAATAAGTCAGGCAGAGAATGGCAAACTCTATGTGATTTCACTTACGTGTAGAATCTTTGCAAAACCAAAATCATAGCTACAGAGAACAAACTGGTAGTGAGGGTGGGGAGGGAAGTGGGCGGAGGTGATGAACGTATACAGATTTCCAGCTCTAGGGGAAAGAAGCTCATGTATAGCGCGATGACGACCGTTAGCAATACTGTATTGTACACTGGGAGCTGTTGAGAGAGTGGATCTGAAACATTCTCTTCGCAAGAAAATAAAAATTAGTAAGTGTATGAGGTGATGGAAGGTAACTTATTGCTGTAATCATTTCACGTATATACATATATCAAGCCATTATGTTGTACGCTTTACACATACAATGACGGATGTCAATGATATCTCAATAAAGTGGAAAACAAATAAAATGTAGCGGGAGAAGAAGCCTGAAGACGCTTACTAGCCACCAGTATCTGTCTGCGCCTCAGAGAAAATGTTAATGCGCTTTTCCAGCAATGAGTCTAACACTGGAACTTTGTGGACTAATCTGGAAATTTCTATCATTGAACTGTTCTAAAATAATATACTTAAAATGCTACCACTTCTGGCACATAACAGACATTGAATAAACTGTAGGGATCATTTTTTACTGGGAGATCACTGTGCTAGAGGCAATGAAGAGTTTGTTTCTCGTCTCTACGCCGGCGAGAACCAAACGAAAAAGACATCTTAAAAAAAAAAATAGATAAGGAGTTAACTTACTCGGTCCTGTTTCCAGTTCCAGTTCTGCAGTCGGCATGGCCTTTTCTTTCTTACCTTGACTCCATTACTCAGGGAAGATTTTTTAAAAAGCAGCTAATTCCCTCCATCCTTCTTCTTTGTCTCACTCCATGAAGGGTGTTGACTGAAAGGGGAGCTTCGAGAACAAGGCAGGTTTGCTCCGGAGTTAAATCTGTGTAGCAAAGGGCGACATGAGTCACGATTCTCTCTTGCGGGTCCGCTGTTGTGCCACGTGTTTCTCTGAATGATTATAATTTCCAACCTCAACTAGAATCAAATAGAAGTCCAGAACCTGGTAGATATCCAAGACCAAGGGTATTATTCAGCAAATCGATTCACTGGTTGTAAAAAATCAGAACAAATGTTAACTTGTTACTGTATTTAAAAGTCACTATTCTTCAATATACATGGTGTGGGACACTGAAGGGATTTTGAAGCAAGTGTTTGTCAGTGTTTACTGATTTTTTAAACCAAGTGCTGGATTTTTAAGGGGCCCTTTTATCCACAGTTTTAAGGACTTCCTTTGTCAAATTTACAGGTGGTGCTCCTGTTCCTCTCACAAATTCTTGTAACTTTTCCATTTTTTCAGCAAGACTGAATCACTTTCTATGACTCTAGAGAAAACAGGATGAGCTTTTATCATGAAAAACCTAGGATATGTGTAACCTGCTCATACTCTAAGATGATTTCCCACCCATTCTTTCCTAGAACTTTGTCCTTCTGCTTTTTGTCATGTGAGGTTGTCTTGGGTTTTTCCTTCCTGTTGGTTTTTTATTGTTCCAACTGCTGCGCCACTCTTTCTCAGGAGAAGCATTTTTGTTGGGAAACATTCTTCTTTGTGTTTGCTTGGGGGTCAGTAATGACGTAGCCGCCCACTTCCAGGAGGGTGGCAGAACACAGGAGGCAAATACGGTGAAATGCAACCGTTTGGCAAGAACGCTGCGGTAGACCAGTTTTCCTACAGAGCCTAAACAAAGACACTTCTGGATCTGTTAGATAAAAGTGAATTCTGTTTTTGACCCAGGGAGATAGTATCACCCTCTCAGACAGCCCGCGAGATCACCAACCCCTGCATAATCTCAGAACACTCTGGAGGGGAGTTCCTGGCTTGGAGCCGATTGGTAACGAGGGACAAAACTTGCTTTTGATTGTTGCACAACATTCGGTTATCTCAAATCACCAAGAACGGTGACTACAACAACTGGTTTGTTTTATTGAGGTTTCTTGTCAATAACTGGATTAAGTTAAATAGGCACCAGTGTTTTGGCCAGGCCGGCAGTGTGCCTCGCTTTCTTTGTAAGGAAGGATTTTTAGGCGTGGATAAAAATATAAAGCTTCACATAGGATAAAGTTGGAAACAAACCCTGTCTTTGCTCTGGAGAATGCGAGAGGCAAAAGCTGTGCCGTACTCCAGGGGTGTCCCCGGTGCCTGCTCTCTAGCTGCTGCGAGTCCAGCCCCGGAGACCACCCGGACGCGGGGCTTGGCGAGGAGGCTCTCCCGAGCCCGTGCCCTCGCGGGGCGCCCTGGTCACGCAGACCTTCGTGTCAACACTTGCTCTTTCCTCAAGTTCACCTGAGCTTTGTCCCCTAACGATGACCTGGATCACCAAATGTCTGCTCTTCTGCTCCGGAGAGAAAGTCATGAGCTACTGTCTCAGCCCTGGCTGTTGAACGCTGGCCCCGAGGACACCAGAACGTCTTCCAGAGCGGCTTCAAATTGAGTGGAGATAGAGTGCAAATGATTTTTCTCAATCCTTATGAAGAAAATGTGTTACGGATTTGGAACTACGGCGAGAGGCGGCTGTACCTCCTTCCCGGGCCCTGCCGGAGGACTGTCTCACGGCACCTCCCGGGCACCGCTGCCTTTTCCAGGGAAATAAGCCACTGCTTGTTGCTGTCGATCCGGGCTCACGCCTGGCGATGCTGCGTGATCACACAGGTGTTTGTCTAATAGAGACGCAAGGGGCTTCTGTCAGTAGAAAAAGAAGTCACCCAACGATGATGGTTTTATTGCCCTGTAGGAGATGAGCCGTTTCGGTTTCTAATCTCTCAGTCTTCCCACATTTTATCCCCATCCAGTGCCTATAAATACTCAGTTTCTCAAATGTCCTTGGACCTGGCATGAACGCCCTTCGGATTCTCTCTCCAGTTACGTTTCAACACCTGTTTATTCTCTGCTTCTCCAAGAGCCATGTTTTTGTCTTTTGAAAATTATACTGTCCGCCCTCCACGAAGGTCCAGGCAGGCGTCTCTCTCCTGGGTCACTCTCAGGAACTAGAAAGGCCTTCAGTCACTTTTGGTAAAAAAACGGTTTAAGTTCAGCAGCCACACCTTTCTCTGGATTATTGAAGAGGCTCGTGAAGACACAACTTGCTTCCTAGGATGGAACAAATTGCGCTCTTCACAGTGTTAGCCCAGAATTTGTTCAACAAGCACCACATGTGGGACAACTTGTGCCCAATCACTGACTAAGGTTTTTCTGAAGAGGAGGCAGAAAGTGAATGACAGTCAAGAGGCATCATCTGACGGGCACGAGACGCGATTTCCTCAATACTTTCCGGTTCCAACCTCGAAGCCCCATCAGATCCAGACTGTTGGCTCCCACCGCAGCCCCTGATCAACATCAGACTGATCACGTTTCTCATTTCTTATTCTCTCCCCACCTCATGAAGACTCACTCAGCAGTTCACGTGGGAACCAAGCAGACTGGTGTACTCAGCACAGGGCTGACGGGAGATCAGGGCTCCTGGCCGTGACTCAGTAACACCAGTCACTGAAACTCTAGTTAGAGCTGCTCTGCTGTTGCCCTCAGCACAAACCAGATCCCTTACCCAAGGCAACTTGACAACTGTCATAGGCATTAGAGATCGACTAGGGTCAACCTGATGCTTGATTTTTTTTTATTTTTTAAAATTAAAACCTTTAAAAATAACTGAGAATCATCTTAAATAAAACTGATAAAAGTTAGCTAGTCTTGTTGGTCAGAGCCAAGATATAGGACCCAGAGGTCCACCTGTCCAGCTCTCCCTTTTTTGCTAAGTTTTCTCTGAAGCCTCCGTGTGCTGTGCAGACCATGATTTGAAGGGCATCTTGGCCAAACCTTTCATTTTGCAGAAGCGATAACTGAGGCCAGACATACCGGGGCGGGGAATCCGTAGTGATTACCACCAGAGTTTATTCAGACTCTGTTCAGGGCTTTCTGAACATGTCAGGAAAATTATGTTTGAACTATCTCTCGTGGTCTAGCTTGGAAATGCAAAACCCAGAATACAGAACTAGTCATTTTCCAGTGTACATATTCCTTATAGCACTATTTCTATAGGAAAACGCATTCATAATAAACTAGGATCTTCAAGGACAAATCTTCCCAGGTTAGTGAATGAAACAGAGGGAGAATTGAAAGACACAGATTGTTCCTATGACTTTCACTACAGTGACTGAAAAAAAAATCAAACATCGTAACTCAAAATTTCTGTCTTGATTCGGAAAGTCATTAGAATATAACAAGGTCAAAATGAGTATTTTATTATTTCGAGAAGGTAAGACGGATCCTTTTAAATAGCCAATTATGTCATTATGCCCTCATTTAGTTATTTTCAGTGTTTACCTTTCCTTCTGTAAGATAAATGCAAGACTGAAAATGTCTTGTTAAAAATCCTTTAGAGAACTATGAGTAAGCTTTCACGAGACGACTGGAAAAATAGTTAACTCTTCACCTGCTTTTCCCACAATGTGTTTAATTCAAGTGTCATGGTTTAAAAGCTACAGAGATTCTTATGTGAGTGATGTGAATATTGGGTGACTAAATCAACCATGTGATGAAATCGATATTATCGTCAAGAAAAGCACAGTTTCGTGAGGACCTATTTGGAGGGTCTTGGTTGACCTCATGCCATCCTGGAATCCATTGTTGAGAATTATGATCTAGACGTTTCAGTCCATGGCAACTAACCAACCTTGAACATACCCTGGTTCCCCCCTAGCACCCCGATAATCTATACCCTGGCCCACTTACTGAATCATCTCTGACAGTAAGAAGAGTCCTTTATTATTTTACATGGCTGTCACTTTCTGGTCCCCTAGATGCTAGTTCCTTCCAACAAGGTCCTGTTGCTCTAAGTTAGTAAGTTAATCTTTCTTGGAAACTATTTTTCTCCACTACTTTTTCATTTTACCCACGGTCTTCAGATCAAATAGGAACATTTCAGCCCATGCTTCAAGCCCTCTCCACCTGCGTGATCAGCCTTCTGCGGGTCTGATCACTATCGTGTATCACGTCTTGCCAATCCTTGGCCCCAGTCTGGGACCGCGAGTCTGACCCAGGAGATCTTTTCAAACCGCTTCCACCTTGACTTGAACTGGAGCTTTGTGAGAGGCCAGTGAGGGGATGGCCACGTCCTCTCTACTCACTCCCTTTCCCGTTCTCTCAACCCCTGTGTTGAAGACCTTATCACTGTGCAATAATAACAGTGGACACAAGCAGTGTCATCCATTTCAAAGCTCTTGCTGTCCGTCACTAAATAATTTCACACGCATCATCTCTGCTAAAACATGTCTGATGAAACGATGACAAAATTAGTAACATGGATGTTGTTTTCTCCATTTTATGAACAAAAAAATGGAGGCTCAAAGAATTAGGAGATTTGTACAAAGGCATGCAACAGTGTAATGCCAGAGCCAAGAGCCGACAGTTGCTACGATTCCAAAGCTTTTGCCCGGGACCTCACATCATGCTGTTCCCTGCAGGTGGTGGGGCACCGCCAGGAGGCGGGAATGTGAAAATCCAGCATCTGTGCCACAAAGTGGACTGTTGAGTTTGGTGGACCAGAGCTGCTCACAAACCACTTTCCCATAAGGCAGAGTATGAAAAATTCTGGAAAAGCCAATCTAAGGTATAGCCTAAATCTAAAGGGCCTCCCAGAAGCCATGAAGTGTTACTATTGAAAGATAGAGAGCATTTTAATGGATATCTGAACATTCAAATCTACATGTAATTTTATTATGGCTTGCATTGTTTATTTCATTTTATTTTTATTAGTTTCCAATTAGAGAAGTCTTTTAAAGCAAGGTTCATGTATCTGTATGTCCCAATATCACATAGCAGTGTTTCAGAAAACAATAAGTGATTATCACTTCGCAATAAATATTTTTTCACAAAAACAATTTAATCACTTTCCAACTTAAATATTCTGAAATTTCATTCTTATATATTCTTTTTTTAAAAAAAGATTTATTTATTTATGCATACAAGGAACTGGGGTGCAGGCCAGAGGTGCGGGGGTGAGAGGACTCCCCAGAGACAGAGTGGGGAGCAGAACAGGTGGATCCGCT
Source organism: Talpa occidentalis (assembly GCF_014898055.3). NCBI lineage: Eukaryota > Metazoa > Chordata > Mammalia > Eulipotyphla > Talpidae > Talpa > Talpa occidentalis. The sequence continues at coordinate 84,879,772 of NW_023601653.1, forward strand.
GAAATCCACTGCTGAGGGGAGCAGCGAGGAGACAGGAGAGGTCTGCTGTGCTCCCTGGCTGGGGATCGAACTTGTGCTTCAGAGGCTGCAGATAGCTTCACAGTGCTGAGACTTAACCTCTGTGCGCCCAGGAAGGTTCCCAAAAGTGGATGTTAATTTTGAACACAAAACAACAGAAATGGGAAGTCACCAGTGACTCTAAGCCTTATTTAGCTCCGTCTTTACACTCAGGTAAAGTCTCGTCTCTACTCTGCAGATGCGGAACCTGAAGCTTAGCGAGGCGGCGACTGCAGGTCTTTAGCTGGGAAGTAGTGGAGCTGGGCCTTGAACCCAGGCTAGCCTGACTCCTGCGGTGGCGCCTAAACCACAAGGCGGCCCAGCGCCTTGGCCCCGGCGCTGTTCCTGTGAAGCTGAAGTTAGGTCTCCAGGTGTGTCTGGTTGTTCAGCACCTACCGTGGCCCCAGAGTCCATGAGCAAGTTCCACCCCTAGCGGATTAGTCACTGCGATCCTGCCCCTCCAGCCGCAGCCTGCTCCAGCGTCTCCTGCTGCCCAGGCCCCGCTGTCCCACGCCCTCACTCTCTCTGGTCACGAAACTCTCCCTGACCAGCTTGATGTGCCCCCACCTTGGGCTTCTGCCCAAAGCATTGCTTTCCCCACTGGCATTTCCAGGATGGTCTCCTCTGGAATTCCAGAGCTGCTCCTGAATATCCGTCCTCTCAGGCTCACTTTATGTTAATTGACTCTTCACCACATAAAAAAGTTAAAATCGTGTGATTTCCCACGAGGAGGGAGAGATGTGTGGGGAAGACTCCGGGCAGTGACTGTCTCGAGCTCGCTGCTCTGTGCCCAGGTGGGAGGGAAATGTGTTCACAGGCGCCCGCTTGGAGGCCTCCTGGCAGGACAAGTTGTGATGGGTTAGCGCCCGACACTTGGCCTCCAGGAAACCTTCCCCACGATTTATCTTCTTCGACCTGAATAACTCAGTGTCTTCACATCTCTTTTTGCAACGCCACGTGAATTGACAGTGAGCAAACGCTGTCACCTTAGCAACCGGCGCTGAAAGTCCCTCTGGCGAGGAAAGTCCCCACTGGAGAAAATGATGACTGGGCTGTCAGCCGGCACCAGGTCTCAGCGCAGGGTGGGGCTCACAGCGCGAGGGCGAGAAAGTCCAGCTCCTGGCTGCAGGCAGAGGAGAAGGGAGCGAGAGACAGAGCGACAGACGTACAGAGTGACAGGCGGACAGAGTGACAGGCGGACAGAGAGGCTCGGCGGAGAGGGAAGCTGGAGGCCTCGAATTGGACGAGGGCTGCTCGGGTGCAGCGAGATCTCTCCAATTTACACACAAATCTGCTCATTCTCAGAAGACTCGATGCGCATGAGGACTAGGAAGAGGCTCAATTTTGGGTTAAGATCTTAATAGCGCAGGGCAGAGGCTTTGCGTGAAAAAGACAGAGGCTCGAGGCCATTTCCCATGGATCTCACCGGCAAGGAGATTTCCAGCTGATGTCGGCCTTATTTCTATCACACCGCAAGTGTATTTCCTCTTCTTCCATTTATTTTCTTGCATGAATTTCACTTTCTTTGCCTGAAAAATCCTGCAGTTCCACCATTTCAATATATTGACATTTTACTCAACTTCAATCTTATTTTTCTGGAAACCTCGATCATCTCAGCACAAAGTGAACTTCCTCATCTATGGTGCCTCTATTTCCCATTTTTAAGTTATATTTAAGCTTCTAGAATGCATGAAAGTACAGGAGTATGGAAGAGACAAAGGGCAGGAGGAAAATCTCTAGGTGGTGAAGCATCTGTTCTTATCTGGATTTTGCAGATGATTTCAGAGGCATTTGCCTTATGGTATTGCACCCCTTACACATAAGCAACTTGCTGCTTGACAATTATACCCCAATAAAGTGCTTAAAGGAATTCTAAGCCCTTTGAGGCTGAAACCATGACTTTTCCTTAACAGTTCTTTGAAATGCCTGGTAAAATGCCACATACCCTCTGAGGACTAAACAAATATTTATTGCTATTTTTTTTTGACTCAATAATAGTTGAGCCGTTTTCCCAGAATCATGAATTTATGGTGATTTTCTGACATCAATAACAGTTCAGTTAAGACTGGCTACTACTTATTAAGCTTCACTTATGAATAAACACAATAGGAGCTGTGCTTTCAAAGAGCTCATAATCAGACCAATACAACATATCCAGGAACTTCCTATTTAACAACAAACGAAATTCAGTAAATTCTATAAAATTCAATAATTGAAGAAAAGATGTAATCAGATTTGTTTTGCAGCACACAATTTAAATATTTGACTGACTTTTGTTTACCCGGTAACTGCAATATTGGACGATATTCAGGGAGAATTTTCATCAGAGTTTCCTGTTTAGAATAGCAAAATTATTTACCATTAATTAAGCACAAATACCTCATGCACAAAGCACTTGGTAAAATTACCCTAATTAACCTTACAACAATAAGGCGGGACTAATTAGCTAATTTAGCAATCCTTTTAAATAATGAGAAACTAAGATTCAGAGAAATGAGGATTCAACCAAGGTCATGCAATCAGTAAGTGGTGGACTTGAGATTTGAGTACAAATCTGACTTCAAAACAGTTTTCTATCTTAGGGGCCTCCCTGGTGGCGCAGGGGTTAAGTCTCAGCGCTGTGAAGCTGTCTGCAGCCTCTGCAGCACGAGTTCGATCCCTGGCCAGGGAGCTACCCAGGGAGCTACATGGCCCAGCAGACCTCTCCTGACTCGTCCGCTGCCCTCCCAGCAGTGTACTTCAGTCAGTCTGCCTGTTCTGCTCCCTGCTCTGTCTCTGGGGAGTCCTCTCACCCCCCCAAACCTCTGGCCTACACCCCAGTTCTTAGATGCACAAATATTAAAAAAACAAAACAAAAAAAAAAAAACCCTCCACTTACCGATCTGGAGTAACTGTCATTCTCCGTGGTCTCTCTACACTGTGTATGCAGGTCAGTTTCAAATTTCACCCAGAAAGCTCTGGAGGTTTCAAATCAATGCTCAGTGATGCCAACACCTCCATCACATCACATGCTTCTCTTCTTTTGTGGTGAAGACGTTTAAGATCTACTTTCATAGCGATGTTCGCAAGAGTGGACAAAGAACACGTGGTATGTCTGTATACAGAAATTCAACCAAACGACAGCAAACAGTTGACATTTTTACATCTACCACAGAGAGACAAATGCTGGCTATGACCCATATGTGACATCCAGAAGAGCTGAACTCACAGACACAGAAGGTAAACAGGAGGTAGAGGGGCTTGGGGGCCAGGGGAAGGGAGAGTCGTTGGTCAAAGGGTACAAACTTCCAGAGTGAAGATGAATATGTTTTGGGGACATAATGCTCAGCATTATAGCTAATGATTAGTTAACGAGCATAGTTAGTGATTATAGTTAACAACATGTATGTACTTGGAAGCTGTTAAGTGAGTAGATTTTACGATTTCCCCCACTTTTAGGAGGTTCCTCAAACTGCTAAAAATGGAGCTTCCATATGATCCAGCAATTCCACTCCTAGGGATCTACCCAATGGACACAAAAACATTAATTCAAAAGGGCGCCTACACCCTTATGTTTAGAGCAGCACTACTTACAATAGCTAAGCTCTGGAAACAACCCAAATGCCCAAAACTAGATGACTGGATCAAGAAGATGTGGTCCATATACACCATGGAATATTACTCAGCATTCAAAAAAGATAAACACATGCAATTTGCAGCAACATGGATGGCGCTGGAAGGGATCCTGCTCAGCGAAATAAGCCAGAAAGAAAAAGAAAAATCCCGGATGGTCTCATTCATAGCAGGAATGTAGAAGATCCAAATAAGGAATCAGGGAGGGGAAAGTCATTATAATAAGTGAAAATAAAAATCCTCAGGCAGCGATAAACCAGAGCCATTCTGCATGGGGGGAGGAGGGAGTAGAATCAAAACAGAGGCGGGAAGAGCACAGGGATCGTGGGGACGAGCTGGGTGAATGGGTGGTGGGAATTTCGCGGGGAATATGACTGAGACGAGAAGACAAACTGTACAGAAGTGAAGAACAATGTAAAAAATATATAAAATAAAAAACATAATAAAAAAGATGTCCCCCACTTTTAACCTGACGGGTGTGCCCCTTGTCACCAGCAGCAACCCCCTTACTGCCACCGATGGTGTGATGGCTTCTGGGAAGGCTCCTGCAGCCAGAGGCAGAGCCACTTCCCAGCTGTGCGTGGGAGGAGCTTGCCTCCCGAGCTGAGTGCTTCCAGAGTCCTTCTTCCCGCTTGGCATATTAAATATTTATTCTTTTATTTATCGTCGTCTCGTTACATAGAAGTTCTTTCCCTGTAGTTATATTTGCGCTCTCGCTGCTACTGTGCTGCTTGGGAGAAAAGATCCGCTTCTAAAGATTAAAAAAATAATAGATTTCAACTGTTTCATGTCTCTCTGCTGAATCATAGCTTGGCAGGTCCAGAACACCTATTTAATAATCAGCAGGTAATTATCTTATCTGGACCTCACGGCCTCCTGTGCCCCTGAAGCTTGCCTGGGGGGGGGCCTGAGAGAAGACCCAGCATGGAGGAAGCTGCCCCAGGACACGGGGTGCTTCACTGGGGTAATTAACGTGGCAATCAGCTTAGGCTTCTGATGTGGTTTCCAGCCTGCGAGGGGAATTTGGAAGCCATCTGACATGAGAGTACTTGACTTCTAAAATTATACCTAATGCAGACAAAACACCAGCAAATCTATTCGAGGGGGATTTGACTTCCTAATGCAGGCCTCGCCTTAAATAAACAAACTCATTGTCATACTTTAGCACTGTGCTCAACTCGCCTCAGAGTCCCCCAATTCCATTATAATTAATTATTTATTGAAATCCATCTGTGCACTTGACTCTGAACAGCCATAAACCGAGGCCTTCCCGAGGGCCCTCCCACGCTAAATTCTGTTGGTTAATATCCTGGCATTATTGGACAGTGGATTGGTCTATAGCTTAAAAAATCCTCTGAAGCTTGCATGATCACGAAAACCTTGAAAAGTGATTATCACTGGTATTAGCTCTAAGTTAAAGACTCATTTGTTTCTTGAGTTCCTAATATAGTTGATGGTAAAGCTCTTATGTTATACTTCAGAGTATTAATATAGACGTTTGGATCATTGATTAAATGATTAGATTAATAATAAAATAAGTCACTTGCCTTAACAAAGGACAAACCCCATTAAGGAACGCGTCTGTGCTGTCAATGTCTGCGAGAAGCTAGGCTGCTGCGGCAGTTTTGAACCGTGCGTGACGGGTGTGAAATAAACCATCAGAAGCTTACGTTTCGCTAACTTCGGCTGAAGGTCCCGCCCCGGGAAGCCACGGCCGTGCTCTGAGACATTGCTACTGAAATTACAGTCTGGTTAGCAGCAAGGCAGGCCTCCCCGGGAGTTTGTGCAGGCCACCCCCAAACCTGTGGAGTCAGAGTCTGTATTTCTACCAAGGTCCCTAGTGATTTATGCACTTTCACGTCTGAGAGATAGTGGGTTGTAAACCCACATTGCACTATTTAAATTCTAGGGCCCTCATTTGGCAACCATTGAGACTTTGTTCCTAAATTGAGCAGATTTCAAAAGCTGCAGCAAGAGGAAGCTGTCAGCTCTTGCCCCCGCAGGTCTCCTGGTTGAGCAAGCTGGTCTGGTGGACGGTCAGGGCTGGCCCTGGAGTAAACGGCTTCAGGGAAGTCCATCCAGGCGAGACCCAAAGCCCCATTTTGAACACCCCAGACCTCACCTGATCTAATTAACCCAAGTGGAAGGATGGAGAGTGGTTGGCCTGAGGTCTGGGGTCCGCTCATCAGCAAAGGTCACCATAGCCCTCGTGTTCCCCTCGCTTCGCGCAGGGGAGAAGGTCAGTCCATGAGGAGTTAATGGCACAAAAGCCCTGCTTGGGAGCTCCCTCGGGTCGAGAATTCAAATGAACGTAAACAGCCCGATGAAGTCATCGCTCATGAGCTTAGTTAAATATCACGTCATGATCTTTTATACATCAGTAGATGTAAATCTTAGTTTTTCCCTTCAGCACATCCGATGAGCAGTCATCGACCGGCCCGTTAACCACGTGGAAAGATTTTTCTCTTTCAGAGGAAGACACATCCATCCCCTGATAGGGTTTCGAGGAGCTGATTTGTTTTGTCAACCCTTTTCCTCTCTCGGATCTCAGCCCAGAGGTCCCATCGCTGGCCTTCTGTTGGTGCGAGCAGCGGCTGCTGTCTTGAATTCTCATTTCAGCACGAGCAGCTTCCTCTCTCTCTCTGATGTTGTGCAGAACGTATCTGCCTTTTAAATTGCCTGATCCAAACCTTCCTTGCTGTATGAATTTGCCACCCTTTGATCCTTCTCTGCGTTTTTCGGTATCAAAAAGCTGTGGCTGAACAGTCGCCGAATTCAAGGATGCCCAGCACCTGTGGATGCATAAAAAGAAGTCTGCCACGTCTGGCATGCTCTCTCTAATCAGACCGCGCGCATTACACGAACCCTGCTTTCCCCTTATTGCCAAGTCATGTTAAAGGAGAATTAATAACGAGTACCTTCCCCTCTAGTCAAAGCACACAGCACCTTCATCATCTTAATCATGCGATCCTTTTCAAAATATCATGGTGCAACATCTCCTTCTAAGTAATTATCACTTTTAATTTTCCATGTTTGTAATTGTTGCATTTCTGTCCATGCTCTTATAGCATAAGGTCGGTGTGTCAGGACATGTCTAGATGTCACGTCTTTATTTCTAGCACCAGGCCTGGTGCCTGGCATGTTGCAGATGATAATTAATCTGTGCTGAATGAATTTAAGCTCCCCAAATATTTTAGAAGTTACTCTTCTGAAATCGTCTTCAAGCCAGTTTCCCAGCAACAAGAGAAGGGCTTTCTTGATTTTCTTTCTTTTCTTTTTTTAAGATTTATTTATTTATACCAGCACTGGGTACAGTCAGAAGCGCGTGAGGGTGAGAGAATCCACCAGAGCCAGAGCGGGGAGCAGAGCAGGCAGAAGGACCGAAGTACACTGCTGAGGGGAGCAGCGGGCGGCAGGAGAGGTCTGCGCGCCATGTGGGACCCTCGCTGGTGGCCGGGGATCGAACCGGCTCTGCAGAGGCTGCGGGCAGCTTCACAGCCCACGGCTCAACCGCTGCACCACCAGGGGAGGCCCGCTTTCTTGATTTTCTTTGGAGAACATCAGAGTAGCTTGGCCTGCCTGCTGTTTCCCTCTCTCTCTCTGTCTTCTTTGCTCTACTTAGCACGGCCCAGGTGGCATCCTTCTCTCTCTCAGTGTCATTGCAGCGACCACGGACCACCGGAAGTTTCCTGGCACATTGCTCAGGACGCTGAACTGGCCCCCCTCTGGGGCCTCCGGGGCATGGAGGGACGGAGGTAACGCTCAGTGCACTGCCTCAACTCATCTGGGTGATGAATGCCCCTTCATTGGCAAGAAAGCCTGAAGCAGGCGTGATGAGCTAAACCCTGTAAGTGTGCGTTGCTGAAAGTTTAGGACTCAAGTTTTAAGTGAGTTCGTTCTAGCTGGAACGGTGTAAATTGAGCTGATGGTGTGACTAGTGATTACAGACAGCGGAGGGAGGGGCTGGATTTAAACAGGACTATAATTGCCTTGTTTAGGCATTTCCATCATGTGCAGGTTCCCATGAGTCTACGCTGTGTTTACTCTCGTAATCAGAAGAAGACACACAGCACACAGTTTTGTATCCAGAGGGAGGAATGCTCTTAAGTCATTTTCAAAACCATAACAATTAAGAATGCTTCCAAAACATAAAATGAAGTTGCATGAATATATAATAAAAATATACGATCGTTAAGGTTAACGTGCTGACAAGAAAATCCCTTGGAATTGCTTTATTGTGAAACTGATGCGTGAAGTCATGCAGGGCCCTGGTGCTGGCGCGGGAGGCTCCCAGAGGTCTGTCTCTGGGCCAGGGGCTCGGTTTCTGCATCTGCTGTAGTTCTTCCCTCGTGGGTTATGAAGCATCTAGAACAGGTACATAGACGCGCCATATTACTATTGTTTCTTATTTAAAACAAGCCGCGCATACATTATGAGAGATTTCAAAACATGGTGCAAGTCTGATTCAGCAGAGCCCACTTAGCAGTTTATATTCGAGAAAAGGAAGTGATGGTAATTTACTTGCTGTCGAGAAAGTGGGCCCCTCCTATGACCACATTCACCCTCTATGATCTGGTACTCGGGTGCATTGATGTAAGGGTGGTATCTGCAAGCGCGCGGGCAAAGGAAAGGTATCGAGGCTGGCCAGCTACTCGGCGAAGAGCGTGTCCCGGCGTGCTGGTGACGGCGATGATGTTGTTGGGGGTGAACACCTGCTCAGCTGCTAGTGCACTAGCTGCGCGACCTCGGTGGATCCCCCAACCTCTCTGAGCCCCTTTCTCATCTCTGCGACCAAGAGAGTCTCTACTTCACTCAATTGCTGTGAAGTCATGTTTGTAAAAGTATGTTGTGAATATTATTTTGGGGGGTTCAGTATGCTAGTTCCACCTGGGGGTTCCCTGGCACCCGCATTTCCCTACGCCCCTCACCGACATGTTCCCTGTTCCTCTCTAGTCTTTCCCTATTGTTCACGTTATCTCGGGAGTTGTTTAACTCAGCCCCGACATGGAGGACAGCCAGGCCTGTGTGGGTTCCCAGACACCCTTCCCACTGGAGGCCCCAAGCGTTCAAGGTACTGAAAGTCAGGGAGGGGAATGGTTTCCAAAAGTCACTGAAGCAGAGCTTCAAGAAGGTGAGCGACCTGACTCCAACTGGAGAATAATCAAAGCAAATTGTCACTTCCTTACGAGCTACAAGCAACAGTGTCCTTTTTCTAGTGAAAGCCAAAAGCCAGAGCAGGTCACAGACATCTATTGCCCCTTCCATTTTGCCTTTAATTTCACTTTTCAATAAATAATTATCCATCAGCCAGAAAGGGGTCAGGCAGGAGGCTCAAACAGAAAACTGGGGGTCATTCATGTCTTTTAGGAACCCACGTTCAGGTGTGATATTTAGAGACACAAATTCACGTGTAGTCTGGGAAAGACTGTTCGCACCTCAGCAGACACACACACACACACACACACACACACACACATATTTGTTTTTGAAAAACAAAGCAATTTAATCACTTGGAGATATCTTTGAATGCTATAAACATCAACTTCTGAAGCTGGTGGTTTACTTAGCATGATCATCTATAGTACAAATAACAGTTGAAGTTAAATGAAAAAGAATATTTTGCAATAGAAAAGATTAACTTTGGAAATTTTACATAGTTTTTTCATTGCCACAATTTAGTCATTAAGACCGCTCGGATTGTGTTTCCAAAGTAGCCGACTCCACGTGCCTTCTTACAAGCCCTGCAGATGGGAAGCCTGGCTTCGCGAGCTTTGGCTATACTCACTCCCCACTTAACGGCAAAGACCGCGCGTTTGGAGAACAGGTCATCGCTAAAAAGACACAGTGGAGCTTCCATATGATCCAGCAATTCCACTCCCAGGTATTTACCCAAAGGACACAGAAACATCCATTCCAAAGAGCACCTGCACCCCTATGTTTATAGCAGCACTGTTTACAATAGCTAAGCTTTGGAAACAGCCCAAATGCCCAAAAATAGATGACTGGATCAAGAAGATGTGGTCCATATACACCATGGAATATTACTCAGCATTCAAAAAAGATAAACACATGCCGTTTGCAGCAACATGGATGGCGCTGGAAGGGATCATGCTCAGCGAAATAAGCCAGAAAGAAAAAGAAAAACACCGGAGGGTCTCACTCATAGCAGGAATCTAGAAAACTTAAATAAGGGACCAGGAAAACGAATAACTATAAGAAAGTGAAAATCAAAATCAACAAAAAACTACGAACCAGAGACACTTTTAGGGGGGCGGGGGTGGGAGGGGAGGGATTGGGGTCAGAATGGGGGGGGCTGCAATTGTATGGGGAATATAAAAATAAAATTTATTATTAAAAAAAAAAAGATATCTTGACTTCCAAAAACATTAAAAAAAAAAAAAAAAAAAAAAAGACACAGCGGTGACGGCCTCCGACAAACACGTTCACGCACAGGCTGTCATTGTTCTAACATCTGCCACTTGTTTCCCACTTACAGGGTCTGGACGTCTATTCTGTTGTAAGGTGTTCAGCAGATCACACGGCTAACCGGATCTGCTTGTGTCGTGTCTTTCATCAGCCAGCCGGGACTTCACCCACATTTCTCTGCGTCTCCTTCATCAGCCTCAGAGGCTGCCTGAGCTGGGGCGCACGACGCCCGGACGGCTGCTTGTGACCGTCTCGTGGTTTGCCAGTTCCCGTTACTAGATTGTCTTCCTCTTTCTGGTGGATATGTGAGAACACTTCACTTAGTGGGTTGAAAATCCTTGTAGGAATAATATAGTACAGGTCAAAATCCAGGCTGAACGGGGACGTAGACATTCTCACGCGTGAAGGAAACCAGCTGTGATCAAGGCTGTGAGAGGAGAAAGCAAGAGCTGAAAACTTTTCTCAAACAAGAATGGAACAGGGTCAAGCACCGCTAGGGTGGGTCTAATTCCCGGCTCAGCGGAGCCCGGGCTGGCTCGAGGTTGAGGCCAATGAAGCTGTGAGAGAGCACTTGGGACTGGATTCTTTCCACGTCATCTGGGTTACTGCTATGAAAAGCAAGAACCGTGAGTGTGAAGTGTAGTTTCCAAGCAACTCATCAGAAGCTGAGAAAGAGAGCAGGAGGGGCGGGCATGCGGGAGGGGAGACCACGAACACCCCACGAATCAAAATGCACGTCAAGTGAAAACAGTTGCCCCAAGACGGCAGCGTGGCCGAGCCTCTAGTGTGTTTTCTTGTTTGGTGAACAGCTGCCCGGTGCGGCGCGTTGCTCTCCCTCCCCGTGTCCCACTGTCCCGGGCCAGGCGTCTAGCCTGGCTTCAAGCGCCTTCCTGCTGGCCTCTCAATTTCCTTTTGCCTGAGACAATGGAGTAGAAAGGCAAAATCAGGCTTTTTTTTTTTTTGGAAAAGAAGAAGTAGAGTTGTCTTTGTTTGCAGATGACACAATCTGACATGTAGCAGATCTGAAGGAACGTAGCAAAAATTATTGCTGGGACTGATGATGTTGGTTAGAAGGTCCATCGACAAAGATCATTTTTTTCCTAAGCGTTGACAGTGAATGATCCAAAAATGAAGTCAAGGAAATAACGCCACGACATTCACAGCACTGTCAAAAAGATGAAAATACTCAAGCTCGCATTTAACAAAAGCGCAGAAGGTATAGCGTGAAAGCCATGAAAGCATGTCGGGGGAAATGAAAGACAAATAACTGGTGACGTATTTCATAGCCACGTATTGGAAAAATGTGATATTGCTGAGCGAGCAGGTCCCTCCAACTTAGCATCTCAGCTCAAGGAATCCTTGTCAACATTCCAGTAGACTTTTTTTGTGTTTTTGTAGAAGTTGAAAAGCAGATCCTGAAGTTTATAGTGAAGCGCAAAGGACCCAGAACAGCCAAAACTGCTTTTGAAGAAGGACACAGGCCGGGCCTTCCATCTCTGATTAGAATCAGTACGTTTCCCCTTGTTGGCAACACTTGCAAATGTCTGCGAGGAGGAGGTGATAATTGACAGCTGAAAGTTTCCCAATTATTTCCCAATCGCCATGGATAATTGCAAACTGGGGACACTATTAAGTAATATTCCAGGTTTCATTATTTGGACGATTTTAAGACCCCACTTCAGAGAGCGGTTGTGGAGCTTATGCCGAGAGGCACTCGGAGGAGGTGGCTGCCCAGCTGTGGCTGCAAGCGGGTCAGTGTTCACCCCATGGGGCTGGGCGGCCCCTGAACTCGCCAAGAAGGGCTCCCTTGATGGAGGTTGGTGCTTCTCAGCTATTGACTTGTGGCATCTGAGAGGACTGCCTGTCACCTTGGGGTACACGCCGTGCAAAGTAGGCTCAAAACAGGACCCGTGTTCACCAGGTGTTGGTGGCCACGTCCTGCAGTGGAGGGGAGCTTCCCGGCCCTCAGCCTCTCTTGGAGGTGGGGAGAAGTGAAAGCAGGCTGTCGAGCTGTGCGCTCCATTTGACTCCCTGCTCGACCATAAAAGCCATTTATTGGTGACCATTTCCTGACGGTCGTGAAGAATGTCCCAAGTCCCATGTCCCGTGCTCACGCTGCGAGGAGGTGAGCGGCGGGGGGCCCTGTGCACGGAGCTTACGGAGGAAGGAACTGAAATTAGGAAACACAGTACCTGGCCCAGGCCGTCGAGTCATCAGAGCAGTTTGGGAATTTTAATCTAGTTTTTGGAGCCAAAGCCTTCACTCCTTCTGATGAGAAAATACGTTCCTGAGCACATGACCATGATGCAGATGCCCGCAGCCCGTCCCGCCCGGGTGCAGTGAACGCACCAGCGCCGGCGTCACCACCCAGGGTGCTCACTGGCAGCTCCTCCCTGTCAAGATCCACGGCCGGGACCTCAGCTCTCTGATCTACAAGGCCGGGCAGCCGCCAGCGGGTCTCTCTCTCCCAGGCCGTCCCCGAATGCCTGCCTCCTCCCCCCTGGCCTGGCCCCCTCGTCTGGGGACTTGGCCACAGATGGTTGTGCCTGCTGGAAAGCGATGGTGTCCGTGTAACAGACACGGGCGTGTATACAGGGAACTCTTGGTCTTCAAACGGGTGCCCACACCTCACGGGGCTGCCCTGGTCTGGGGCCTCCTGCATGAGCCATAAAGCTTCTCCTGACCCCACCGTTCCCGAAGCACCGCTGGTCCTTCCTCTGCCAGGAGAGGCCAGAATCCATTTCTCCAGCACTTCGAGTCCGTCCCAATCGTTCTCTGGCTCCTGAAGTCCGGGATCGCGTCCAGCAGATCTCTGTACATCACAGGCTGGAATTGGACACCCAGAGCCAGAGACCCACGTTTAAATAATTGCTTGAATAAACCCCCAACCTTTGCGTCCCACGGGCGTCGTGCACGGCTGCGTCACAGCAGGGAGCACTTCTGTCCTGCAGACGCTTCTACCTTCACCTCATGCTCCCACTCGATTAAACCTCCTGATAGCCTGTACCTGTGCCATAAAGATAGCGAAATCTTATATACAGGAAAGGAATAAGAAACCGAGAGAGTTTCATAATTTGGGCAAGTTCACGGAGCTAAAATTGCAGAATCTTGATTCAGCTACAGTCTTTGACTCTAGCCTGGAGCAGGGCCCTACCCTCCGCCCTGCACAGCTCCCTGCAAACTTGCTGAGTCCTTCCTGCCTCCCGCCTGTGGCTGCACTAGCTGCCGACGTGCTCACACCATCTTGACGAATCCCTCTGAGTCCCCAAGTCTTCCTTTTTACAACATTTTCCTTGCAATGCTTTTATTTTATTTTTTTAAATATTTATTTATTTATGCATACAAGAACTGGGATGTAGGCCAGAGGTGGGGAGATGAGAGGATTCACTAGAGACAGAGCAGGGAGCAGAGCAGGCAGACAGACCAAAGACACTGCTGAGGGGAGCAGGGGGCGAGGCAGGAGAGGTCTGCTGTGCCATGTGGGTACCTCCCTGGCCAGGAATCAAACTCATGCTGCGGTGGCTGGCAACAGCTTGATAGCGCTGTGTCTTTAACCCCTGCACCACCAGGCAGGCCCCTTCAATGATCTTAGAAATAAAGTTTCAGTTTGGAATCCTCTACAATTAGAAAAATTTTCCCCTGCTTACCCCTGAATGCAGCTCTCACATGCTTACTCTCTTATCCTGTAGCCCCTGCTAGCACACTTACTACTCTCTCCTACTGACTCACACAAGCCAAGTCTTATGTGTACCACATTTCTCCATTTTCAAGGCCCTCTTAAAAAAACACCCTGCCTCCACCTTTAGAGAAGATATGACCCAGGATAGCACAAAATGTTGTTTGATATCCTATCGGGAGGCCAGATCAGAACTCTTACTTCACAGAGACAAGATGTGATGTCCTAACAGTGGGTTCTGCTTCCAAGGTGAGGAGTAAACACCAGCAACAGATGCTCTCTCAGCAAATAACAATCTTGTTTTTATTCCATCTGTGTGAAAACCATCTGTCACAGAGCAACAGTAAACAAAAAATAATAAAAAATAAAAGATTTTTTTCAAACCAAACATGTATTCCTGTCTTTGGTGAAATATGCTAATTATAGTTTCAATATTGAGAACTATAGGCAAAATAAAAATTTACATTAATATTACCGGTTAAGCATTTGGCATTAGTTTCTAGAAAAGGTGCAATTATCTAAATAGAGGTGATGAAACTACAGATAAATAGTCAAAGAGAAGAACAGTGAGCACAGGGAACAGATGCTAAAAAAAAATCTCATTTTTGTCAAACTTCGTGTTTAATACCATGTGTTGAAATTCTCTCACTCATTTAATTAAACACTGGCACATAATTTCTTACATTCAACTATTTATTTTAACGGCTCTCCACACAGAAAGACTGGAAGTTTCGAAGCCTAGCCATAAATACACTACATTCTGTTTTATTACTGCTTATTTTGCTAAAATGCTACCCTTTCAGAAGCATGTTTTAAGTCAATTAATTTATGGGGAAAATATAAATAAAATTTTAGTACATTTGCATTTTGTAAGAAAACAAACAAAACTCTAGGGAAGTGATAATCTTCATATTCCATTGTTGCCCTTACTATTGGTCAACTTTTAAAAATATTGAGAAACTGGCAATCTTTCTTAGTTTGTTTCCAGTAATTTAATACTGTTTAAAATTGGTCCTTTTTTGGGGGGTGGGGGCCTCTCTGGTGGTGCAGGGGTTAAGCACAGTGCTGTGAAGCTGTCCGCAGCCTCTGCAGCACGAGGCAGAGGAGGCCAGCAATGGACTCAGCACGGAACCCACAGGAGTGACGCCGACACATGTTCGATCCCCGCTTTTGGCAGCCAGAGTAGGACTCACCGCTTCCTCTGACTCTCTGCCTTCCCACTGCCCACTCTCCCAACACTCTCAGAACAGAAATTAACCAGTGAGTGGGAAAGGAGTGGAAGGAACAGGCCGCCAGAGCTTCCAGAGTAGGCATCCCCACACAGCTCTGTGGAGGCTGGGCTTTGCCTTATTTGCAAGCTGGCCAACTGCAGCTTCTTGGATGCTGGTAGAAGAGGCAAAGTATCCGGGCGAGAGACAAAAGGACAGTTGATCACTCGCAGCAACGGTATTTTTATTCTGATTTTCCAAGTTTCAGTCTCTAAGGGTGATCTAGAAACCCAGATTATACCTGCACGTGGACTGGGGGGGCTAGAGGGGAAGGTATCTCGTTCTAGGGAATAATCCAAATTTTTTTTTTAAATTTATTTATTCATGCATACAAGAACTGGGGTATAGGCCGGATGTGCGAGAGGATTCACCAGAGACAGAGTGGGGAGCAGAACAGGCAGACGGACTGAAATCCACTGTTGAGGGGAGCAGCGGGGAGACAGCAGAGGTCTGCTGCGCCGTGTGGGTAGCTCCCTGGCTGGGAATCAAACTCAGGCTGCAGCGGCTGCAGACAGCTTCATAGCGCTGAGACCGAACCCTTGTACCACCAGGGAGGCCCCTGTAATTGAATTCTGTAAATACCCAGTATTGGCCGTAAGAACCTGGGGAGCAGAGCCGGGGCAGGTCAAAGCCATCCAGCACACAGACTACTCAAAGGAGTTGCTCCCTGGCCGGGGCTTTGTCATTCCTGCCACAAGAGCAGGTGGCCCCACAGGCGGTGAAGGGGCAACTCACCCGTCACATCCCCGAAATGCATACCCAGGAGGTTGTCCAAGGTGTTTCCTTGTTGCGGAAAAATCAAATGCAATTTTGCCACTGATTTTATTTCTGAAATAATTTAAATGACTCTTTAAAAGATACCAGGCAAACACAGGTAGGCATTTCTTTGTCCTGAAGAAAAGCTGAAAACTGGGGGTAATCTTGAATCCTCAGGTTAGCAAACACGACTTTCACTAGCATATATGACTGACTGGTGGCTTGGGGAAACCATGGTTTTTTTAAGTGTCACAGTGATGATTACTTTTTTACTGAACTTGGGGGAAAGATTAGGTTAATGGTGAAGAAAAAGATGAGGCAGGAATCGGTTTTGCTAATTCTTTCAAAAGCTTTTTTGCCTACTCTGCTCTTTCCCATCTAGTTCTTTATGGTGTAACCAATCGACCTTGCAGGTTGATTTAAAAGAAAAATGTTTTGAAAGCTCGTCTAGATTTGCAGCTATCGACTGGAATCTACCCCTTTTGCCTCCCTCCACCTCCAAAAAAGCATTCTCCATGCAGGACTGTGGCTGAAGTCATTATACCTGTTATTATCAAACACACTTTTCTTAAAACTTAAGGGGTCCGTTCTCGTGCTCACACTTTGGAAGGGAAGCGTGTCAGCACCATGTTCTTCCTGATGTCTCCCTGAACATGCTACAGGGTTTGGGGGGGCCTCTTCTCAGCGAGGCAGACATTCTCTAACATGGTGAGATGTGTACTTAGTATGTGTTTTTCCTGAAGGAGACTTTTTTTTTATTGTTTTGTTTCTATCTCTCCTAGAAATAATAATTCCCTTTCCAATATCACTTGAAGGTCACTTAAAAGCAGGCTGCTCAGGCCATCTTCCAGCTCTGCGTAGACTTGTTGGCTGTTCTGCTTGTTCATCCAGGAGGAAATGTTGTTATCTGTTCTAGGGCTGACCTTGACAAGGAAGCTGATCACCTAAGTGAAAACAGCCAATTACACTCATTGGCTAAATCTAATATATTGTTAGTTTCTCCACTCCTGAACTGGCTCTGTGACCCCCAAGTTCAGGACAGAGATGCTGAAGGGATTTTGCTCAGCTTGTGTGTGTGTGTGTGTGTGTGTGTGTGTGTCTGAGATACAGACTTGTAGCTAAATTTCATTATGTAGAACAAAGTTCCAAATGCAGAATTTTGTTTATAAATGAACAATTAAACAAAGACAATAAATAACAGGTCTGTATAATTAAAATATGCTGAATTATAAATCAGTCCAATAACATAAAATGGTATAGCCACTGGAAAGGATTAGCAGGTCCTCAAAAAGTTTAACACACCACCCAACACAATCCAAGCCTCCCACTCCCAACTATCTATTTAAGAGAAATGAAAACATGTTTCATACACAGCATGAACTTCCACAGCAGTGCTGTGAATAAAAGCCCTGAAGCTGGGAACAACCAAATGTCCATCAAGCTGTAAATGGATTAACAAAATGCAGGTGCACCTATTCAGAGGATTATTATTCAGCATTAAAAAGCAAATTACTGACATACGCAGTAATATGCAATATCTCAAAAACTGCAGGCCAAAGGAAATGTGCAGACGCTCTCAGTCGCCCACTGGAGCTGCTACAACAACAGAGATTCATTTCTCACTGTTCTGAAGCCTGGGGGGTCCGGGGTCAGGATGGAGCTGAGACTGGGAGACATGCTTCCAAGTTCCTTGCTGCAAACACATTTGCACAATGTCACTAATTCATTGTCAGCCACTTTGACCGTAAAAAAAGACAAATCATGACAAACAATAAAGGACATTAAATGAAAATGGATAAAGTGAAACACATTTTCATTTTGGTTAAAATTCTTCCTTTGGTAAGAGGCATCCCTGACGCGCACGACTGGCAACGCGTGTCTGGATCCCGCCCCCGTGTCCCACCACACGCCAGGCCCTGCGTGTCATCAGATCGTCTAGGCCAGATTCTGCGCCAAATACCGAAATTCCGTCTCCCTCGTATTCCCCACTGCCGAACGGCCAAGAACTGTCACCATTTTCAAGGAGCTGAATACTAGTTAGGAAACACAGAACCATTTCTCTTTTTTGTGGGAAATGAGGAATTTGATTCTTCTACTTTGCCTCTGGCTCCTAAGACTGCCCGATGCGCTGGTCAAGGCTGCGCTGGAGAGCGAGCTACGGTATCTAAATCAGCTCAGGACTTGACAGTTGATGGCCTCAAAGGCTGCCACGAAACACCAGCCGCCTCTTTCAAATTTGTCATAATTTGGCAAATTTTTGGTTTGACAGGTGGGAGGAAGGACGGCTCACCAAGGGATCTGCGAATTGATCGGTTGTCATTCGTGACACAGTGTGCAATATGGCTCTGCGCTGCCTTGCTTCACACTTTCAGCAAGTTTTATCGCCTTATTTTTAGAATATAAAAATGGATGTACTGCATCAGTGGAAAAACCAGGCTTGAAACCAAACTGTCAACCAATTATGTTGTCTATTGCAGCAAAATTGCCTTGTAGGGACGTCTCTCCCCACCCATTCAGGGTGGCATTTGTGGCACCTGGAGGGATCACGGGTGCCTGAGCCTCCTGCATGGGTGAGGTGGAGTCATGAGAACCCAGCGCGAAGGACTCAGTTGTTGCTTCAAAACTGGGATTCAGGTTCTGAATTGATGTGTGAATATGGAGAACAGAGTGCCGCTGTCAGAAAGCTGGATCCAGGCGTGAAAATTGCGGCTGATATTTCCTCCTTTACCAGTGGGTAGCACAGATAAATGTCATTTTTGCCTTTAGTGCCTAAATGGTGGTGACTTGCAGAAGCAAGCGCCACCTCGGCTGTGAGCTTCCCCCGGGGTTTGGAGGTTACTCCTCACTGTCTCTCTCTCTGGAGAGAGACGTTTGCACCATGCTGGTATGTCAGTATTCCACTGTATACCATACAGCTCCGCACAGCTCCTCCGTTACATATATAATATTGATATATTTATATTACGTATACATCAGTATTAACCTAAAAATAAGGAACAAACATGAAGGAGAATCAAACATTCGGGGGGAATGAAAGAATTGCAATTGGGGTACAGTTTCAGATAGAAATCACTGTGTTCTGAGCGGGGATGAAAGTGGGAGCGTGATGGAGAAGAGAGGAAGACGAGGTGAATCGTGAGAGAGTTAACTGGCACTCACAGCCTCGGGTATCCTCGCTCTGCATAATCGGTTACTGATGCTGCCTCCCGGCGGTGCCCACGGGCATCATCCTTGTCAGCAGGATGTGGTTCTCCTGCTGGCCTCTCAGACCACGGTTCAGGACACAGCTGCTGCTTGGCCTGGCCCAGAGGTCTGCAGCCACCACGGACAAGACGACGTGGCCGTGGCATCCCTGGCCCTGTCTAAACCGCCTCGCTGATGTCACGCTATGGACCCTCACGCGGTCCTCCCCCAGCCGCAACAACCATGAAAACCTGTAAACCTGGATCCTGCAAATCACAGACCCCAGCAAGAAGAGGGAGTTGGAAACCGGTGAGCTCCAGGGCCCGCGAGTGCCCCAGCAGGGGACTGGGCAGCTGCCCGGTGTCCGTCCCGAGGACTGAAGTTGTTGGAATGTCAGTCGCCACCCCGAGCCCCTTCAGGACCACAGTCTCTCTCCTCGGTGCTGCTGTCAGAGTGTCACGAGCCCGGAGCACGGTCATTCCCCTACATTCCCTGTGACCCACGCCTCTCAGGCGGGCGCCCAGATCCCTCCCTCAAGGCCCCAGTGTGGGCCGTGGGCTGGAGGGCCGGGCCCGAGACTCCACCAGGTCCTGCGGGCCCTGCCTCGCCCCGAAACTCCCCTTAAACAGTGGGCAATGCGAGGATGGGGTGCCCTGGAGGGAAGCCCTGTTCTTTGTAAGGAAACCTCAAGCCTTGCAGAAGACGCCTTCCGGGGGGCTGGGTTTGGCACGTGGACGCTCTCAGGGGGTGGCCGCTCCGGGCCCTCCAGGCTCAGCGGGAACTTTCAACACTAGCCTGACCCAGAATGAAAACTGGGGTCATGGAAATTATCCAGAATGAGGGTTTTTACCCGAAAGAAGCTTTCTATCAGAGACACTGTGTGGGTGCAGGACAAGCCCCCGGTCGGGGGCCAGCCGCGCCTCACCACGTGAGCCACCCTGTTCCTCCCGTGAGCCCCCAACACCCCCCACACCCCCCCTCCACGCCCGGCGCCGGGTCGGCCAGTTCTCTGCAGCCTGGTCCTTGCTTCCTCCGGGGCGCCCACAGCGGGCTCCTGTCCCTCCGTCCCTGCTGGTTCCCGCTGTGGTCCTGCTCCCTGAGCAATGTCCCTGGAGGCAGGAGGGCCCTTGAGTGATACAGCGCGGGGGCAGCCGTGTGTGTGTGTGTGTGTGTGTGTGTGTGTGCGCGTGTGTGTGTGTGCATGTGTGTGCACCCGTGGGTGCGCCATGCTGGGCATGGAAGGCCCCTCACAGATGGCCTGAGACAGACGCTCCAACCACCTCTCAGGGGTGCGGCCCCCCTGGGCTGGGCTAGGCTCTCCTCTGACCCCCCCATGCTGGCTCAGCCTCCTCCGAGGGCTGCGTTCCAGGGCAGCAGAGGTCCCAGCACCTCTTTGTCCCGGCTGCCGCCTGCCCGTGAACACCTGGCACGTGAGTGAGGTCAGGGGCGCGGCCCGGCCGAGGGAAGCCGCGGGGAGATTGCCATCTGTCCCCTCTCCCCCCGGCCCCCCGGGGCAGGCTGTGTGGACTGTGGGACTCTTGGGAAGGACCCGAATTCCACAGGTGCTCAGGCGTGGGGAGACCTAGCCAGCGACGATGTTCCGGGGGGTGGTGGCCGCGGGGCCTCCTCGGCGCACACGTTTCGGGAGCCCGTGACGCGTGTCCTCCGGGCACAGCGCGCACCCCCGGCAGGCCCTGCCTGCACTTAGGCATATTCCCCACGATTATGGCCTCGATTAATGCAGAATGTTCCATCGGCCCCATTTTACAGACGCGGAGACTAAGGCCCCAGCAGTTCAGGTGACTCCGGGCAGCACAGCTCCTCGCACGCGCTCACCTGCGACTTCGGAGGCTTTGCATGGCTGCTCCCCTGGGGTGAGATATCCCTAGGGTTGTCGGCGTGAGTCCTCACGTTTGCTAGAACGGATTATTCTAGAACTGGGCAGCACAGCTGCCAAACGAACATACTTTCCCGGACGCCTTTTCTCTCCGAGATGAGCTGCCATCACGTGCCCTTGGGCGGCGGCAGGTGCTGCTTGGGAACACGGAACACCCTGACGCGTCTCCCCTTTCACAGCGAGTCCCAGAATGCCCCCGACACCCTTCTTCCTTGTTCACAGCTGCACCTGTGCGTTTCTTGGCTCCGGGTCTGGCTATGACTGGACGCAGGCCGAGCATGAACAGCCGCCCCAGCAGCACAGAGAGTCAGCTCTCTGACTGCAGCCCAGGGGCGCTGGCGCAGGGGCACCCCACTGTGACTTTCCATTTTGCTTTATAAAAATTGTCCCCTTAAAATTCTGCCACTTTGAGCTTCTCTTTTATTCTGTCATTTCTGCCCAATAACATGCCATAGTTTTCATTTCACTCCAGTCGTGAGTGTTCTGTGTCAGCCGAGCGTCACACGCACGGCGTCAATTTTATTTTTCCAAAGGAAATGTCAGAGGCTGAGAGATCAAGTTCTCGATAGCTGCAGCCTTTTAATCACACATGTTTTTTTTATTTAAGAGGCAACATTCCGGGCATCCGAAGAGGAAAGCGGGCTGGATCGTCCATCTTCGTCAACCCCTTTTCCATTATTCTCCAGCTAGACTGGCCTCTTCTCTGGGGATGGTCAAGTGCAGCTGGGCGGGAGTTAGCTGGAGGCTGGCCCGAGACATCCACGTCTGACCGGAGACGCAGCCTCCCCTCCCTGCCGTTCCCCTTTTTTTTTTTAACGATGGGAAGGTAATTTTCCTGGGTATCCACAGCCTTTATGACGTCAGAGAGAAACAGAAATCGTGCAGAGACATGAGAGGATTCCCTCTGGAGCACACGGCTTTGATTCACAAAGGCATGAGAAAACCAACCGTTACGAACTTCTTCGCCGAGGTTTGCTCTTAAGTTCCACTTTCCCCTCGTTCCTGAAGAAGTAAGTGGTTTAATTAAAAGACAGACGCACTTGCATTTAAAGACACACTTTCAGCTTTGTTGGGGTGGAATTCAGTGCGTGAAATCGGAACATGTTTACCGCCTGCAACGCAACGACGCTGCAGACTGTGTCTTTAGATTTACATTCCGTGATGTTTCTGTCACGTCACTACCCGCCGCGGTCACTGTGTCGTCTGTTAGACCCTCGGCCTTTCTGCATTTTATCAGGAGTTGGTGCTTTGCTCAGCATCTCCTCAGCTCCCCCAGCCCCAGCCCCGGGACCTGTGTGCTGCAGGGCGTGCCAACGGCACAGCCTCTGAGGAGAACAGCAAAGAGGCTCCTCAAGAAATCAAAAATAGAATCATCATCTGGCCCAGCACTTCTGGGTGAAGCCGAAGGAAAGGACACCTGCCTTTCACGGCGACGCCTGCCTCCCCAGGCTCATGGCACAGGGTTTACAATAGACGAGGGGTGATGTTCACAGGGAGAAAACACCCAAAAACTTGGCCTCCCTGGTGGCGCAAGGGGTTAAGAAGCAACCTATGAAGCTATCGCCAGCCTCTGTAGCACGAGTTCAATCCCCAGCCAGTGAGCTACCCAAAGGGTGCAGCAGACCCCTATCTCCCTGCTGCTCCCCTCAGCAGTGGGTTTCAGTGGATCTGCCTGGTCTGCTCCCCACTCTGCCTCTGGGGAGTCCTCTCACCCCCCAAACCTCTGGCCTGCACCCCAGGTCTTGTATGCATAAATAAATATATCTTTAAAAAAAACTCTAACACTTTAAAACTGGGTCTATTCCTTGAGAAACTCCCTCTCCAGCTGTCTGTAATGTCTCTACAATTGTGCTTTGGGGGCACATTTCGGGGGAAACCACCCAGCGAGCGTGAGCAATGCGGGATGCCCCTTTGCCATGGCCTCCACGGGCGCAGCTGCCAGAGTGTGGCCCGACGCCCACACGCGTGGCGGTAGGGGCTGGTTCTCTTCCACGGCGCTAACAGCTGCGAGCTCTGCTGACTCCGGACTGGACGTTCTCACGCTCCCTGCAGACGAGAAATAAAGGATGGAGCCACGAGAGGGCCCGTGTCATGGTCACGAGGAGAACACGGGGCGAGCCGGGACTCCCGACCCTGCTGGCTGGTGCTCCCCGGCCCTGCGGGGCGCTCCCTGTCAGGAACCCTGGGGCATAAACCAGCTCCTGGGGAAAGAGGGAGGAAGGCCCAGTGAAGGCCACAAGTTGTTTTTTTTTTTTAGGATTTATTTATTTATGCATACAAGAGCTGGGGTACAGGCCAGAGGTGCAGGGGTGAGAGGACTCCCCAGATTCAGAGTGGGGAGCAGGACAGGCAGACAGACTGAAATCCACTGCCGAGGGGAGCAGGGGGAGACAGGAGAGGTCTGCCGCGCCGTGTGGGTAGCTCCCTGGCCGGAGATCACACTCGTGCTGCAGAGGCCGCACGTTCTGATGCATTTTAGATTATTCCCTGCCTCTGAGGACAGCCTCGTTTGAGGTTGTAAGAAAACAAAATATTCAAGTTCTGATCGGTTCCTCATTCTCCAGAAGGGGAATGCCGGGCTCTTCAAACCACTGGAGGACACAGAAGGTCGGGGGAGAGCTTTGTGGGGGGGGCGGGCAGCTGCGCTCCTGCCAGTGATGCTCCCCACGCCGGCCAGGCCGCCTTGTCCGCTGGTTCTTACAGAACTAAAGCACAGAGTTGAGCTTGAGGAAAACAAATGACCAACCCCGAGAGAACACTTTGCTCATGAAGCGCGTCATTTCCAGCATTAACCGTTTCGACCACAACGAGCCCGTCCAGGGGACCTGGAGCCCGACACGGGCCATGCAGCAAGTTCTCGGTGCCGGTGTCGGGGGACCCCTTGGCCAGCGGCGCGAGCTCCCCTGGCATGAGCCTCCTTGTCTGTGAGGTAAGACGGTGTCTGACTCAGCTGCGTCACCAGGAGCTTCGTTTTCCACAAACGCCATGTGGGGCCCGACCTCCAGACGTTCTGGGCTAACCCAGCCGGGTGAGCCCGCGGGGGAGGCCGCTGCCTGGCAGGTGTGGGGGCCCCCGGGTGGCCCCTGAGCTCCCTGAGCTCCCGGACTCTGCGACAGCGGGTCTTACCGTCCCTTCCCCCGGCCAGCCGGGGGGTGGCATATGCTTCCGGCGGCCGCTCTCTCGGGTGGGACCACACGGTCCTTCCAAGCCCCCGGGCAAGGAGAAAGCAGAGGGTTAGAAACCCAGATCACTGAGGCCCACGCGGGGGATCCGGAGGAGGCGGCCCCAGAGAAAGCTCGGGGTCTGTGTGTCTCATAAGCGCCCCCGGTTCTGAAGACCCTGGGCAGGAGTGGTTCTCTGGGCACCACGGGCAGGCGTGCCACAGGTAGCTTCCAGGCTGGTGCCACCGTCGGGCCTCTGGAGCCCGAGCCCCCGGGAGACACCGCAGCCGCCGAGCGGGAAGTGAGCGCAGCCCGGCCACATCCTGAGCCTCGTCGCCCTGACCCTTCCGGGCATTTCAGCCGCGTCCTGAGGCCAGGGGCCTGCCCGTCCTCACAGCCTGCTCCGGACAGGGAAGCGAGGGGCCCGGGGTCCAGCGTCTCGCCCGTAGGCCGGTGCCCGAGGAACCCGGCCCCGGCGCTGGCCAGGCGGGGGCTGCGGCCCGTGCTCAGCGCGCCTAGTTCACCGCAGCCGAGATGGGGGAGCCAGCCAGGTGTCCGCTGGTGGGAGGATATGGGCGAGGGAGACGTGTCTCACACGCACACACGCTCGCACACACGCTCGCACACACACGAACACCTTTCGGTCGTGAGAGAGAAGGAAATCCTGCCATGTGCACAACACGGTGACGGGCAACATGCCCAGTGAAGTGAGCTCAGCAGGAAAGACAAACACACGCGAGCCCCTGACACGTGGCGTCTGCACACCAACAAGAAACCGGGGAAGAGCTGACTGGGCTGCCCGGGGCGGGAAGGGCCGGCAAGGAGGGAAGAGCTGGCTGAGGCACAAACTCTCCTCGATGAGGCGAGTGACGTCTGCGGAGCTCATGTGAAGCCGGCGACTCTGGCCGCTGACGCTGGACAGAAAGGAAATAGAACTGCTAAGAAAATAGAACTTAAATAGTGTATCTCTCTTTCTCTCTCGCACACGCACATACACACCCCAAACCACCAACCCCTAAAAATCAAGTCTGTGATGATAAGCTGACGGGGGTGCGGGAGTGGTTTCTTCCAGAATTGACACGCATCAAACCACCCTGATGATATCACGATGTCACACTTCAGCCGCCTCGCCGCACTGCACGCGAGTGCACCTCCCGAAGCTGGGGACAGTGAACGAAACAGCATGTTCCATTATCATCGCACTAAACCACGGGACTCATCATATCGTAAGAAAGGAAATCGTATTTATTAACGTTCCCGTGGAGCTGTGGTCCTCAACAGTTATGAAATCATCACAAGTGGGGGCCCATTCAATAAATTAATTCCTCCATCTATAAAACAGAGGATTAAAATCCAGAATTGACAATTTCTACAAATGAACAGAAGCATAACAAAAGTACAGTGGAAAACAGGCAAAAGCCAAGAACAGCCAGTGCAGCGTGTACTTCTCTCCAGGGAAGCCGGCGACATTTGAAAAGTCTGAACACACCGAATGGTCCCTGACGCGCCTGGACCCTCGGGCGTCCCCGGAGAGCAGACATTGCAGGGCGGGTCAGAGAGTTTGCTGATAGTAGCTACGAACTGCGTACACTCTCCAGTCCAAAAACACAGTTTCATGTCTAGTATTAGCCTTAGAAATATCGGAACACAAGAATGGTTTTTAAGTAGAAAAACATGGAGATTGCAAAGGGGAGCGCCTGAAAAAGCAGGACTTTGCTGCGCTCTGGTGGCCACGCTCAAACCTGCCGCTTTTACCAGGCTCCGGAACGCCCTGGAACGCCCTGGAACGCCCTGGAGCTCCCTGGACCGCCCTGGAACGACCGGGGTGTCCAGGGTCAGGCTCCAGCATCTCGGGCCGAGAAAGGAGACTGCAGGCGTCAACTAGTCACCCTTCCCTTCCCCAGCCAGCCTGATGGCAACTCACTCAAAAACGTTTCGTGGTGTTAGCTGGAGTCGTGTCAAGCGTGTGCCAGGCGGTGCACCCAAGCAGGGATTCGAACACGCAGCGTCCTCATCAGCACCCTCCCTGCAAAGGGAGCTAATTAGCCTTTGAAAGGCTATTCAGGAAGCCACACTAGAGAATCCGCCGACCCCAGCATGTCAAGAGTTGCTGCCTAGATCTGGAATCGGGTTTGCTCTTAGCTGAGAGATGCCAGAAACAGGCTGCCTTGGGGAGCCGATGGCCTGGACATCTGAGAGGGGCAGGAAACGCCCTGCGGGCACTGCCACTCTTGTGTGAACTGGACGCAGGAACGTGGCAATAAATGCTTGTGTGCAGAGCAAAATTCAGTCCAAGTCTGACATTCGTCACAGTTGACCTGCGCAGCACGTCTCCAAGGAGGTGACCGTGGCGCTCACCTGCACCCGATGTTTGGAGGCGTCGAGAGTCGCCAGAGAGAAGGTGACAACTGTGGAACGGCCAGATTGACTCAGGCCAAGCTGCGATGAGGCATCGCATGGATCTGAAGACTTGACAGGAGATGAATACCGGAGCTGTGCTGGTCATTCCTTTCCGTCTGTTTTCATCGAGTTATTCCCCTATGTATTTTGTCTAGAGATTTCTTCTAGTGTTTATTCCAACCCCCATTTATCATTATTATTTTTATTTTTTATTAATTAATTTTTTATTTTTACATCACTGTTCATTTTAAACATTTGCTTCCCCCACCCCCTCAGGTGGAGTCCCCAAAGAGCTTCCTTCCCCAAGGCCCCCGTGCACCCTCACCTCAGTCCCCTGTGCTCCTCCCTCCCTCCCTCTGAACCTCTCCTGTCTCCCCGCCGCTCCCCTCAGCAGTGCACTTTGGTCAATCCACCTGTTCTGCTCCCCACTCTGTCTCTGGCAAATCCTCTCACCCCCCATACCTCTGGCCTGCACCCCAGCTCTTGGATGTTCCAATAAATAAATCTTTAGAAAAAAAAGAAAGGTTAAACAATTTTTTTTTCAAAGCTACACAGCTTTTATATAGTAAGTTTGGAATTTAAATCCACATGAATTTAGTTCTGAAGTCTATTTTCTTATCTATAAAAAAGGAGGTTTAGTCAGATAATCTCTGTTGCTCCTCGAGAATCAAAGTTCAGTGACTCTGGGAGCAGCAAAGGATGAATTCAAGCGGCCTGGGTTGGCCAAATCCTGCACATTCTATAGAAAAGTTTCACCTCAGACTGCTCCTGGGAGACAGCCTCTAAGACCTTGGTATATCTTTAAATTTCTATTTCTAGTTGCTGGAATTAAGTGCCGATAGAAGGCCGAGTGTTGAAAGACCAGATAGCTACTGCTGTAGAAGGTTCTAGTAAAAAGCATGAACCCAAACTCCTCTTTTACATCCTCCTGCCCGTCACCTGGGCCAGAGGGTCCAGCTCTGTCCCACTCTCCTCCTGGCCCCAGGGACTGGCTGGTGTGTGTCTGCTCCTGGCCCTGCATCAGGGGCAGAAGGAAACCCCAACATAGCAGGTTTCTTCCGGGGCTCCGCTGCATCACAGCGCTGGCATCCTCCCCGTGGCCAGGCCTCTGGCCCTGTGTCGACAAGCACGTGCTGACCCCAGACACTCTGAGGTGAGCAAGGCCGCTCGTTCAAGTTCCACCAGCAGATCTGACAGAGACAAGGTGGGGAGCCCTGGGGAGGGGGACAGGGCCAGAGAAAAGCAGACAGGAGACAGCCGAGGCCCAGGAGGGCCGTCCTGCTGCTTCACCGAACTGGAAAGACTTCGCTCCTTCCCCTGTGCACCCTGCGTGCGTCTG
This sequence comes from Talpa occidentalis, assembly GCF_014898055.3. NCBI lineage: Eukaryota > Metazoa > Chordata > Mammalia > Eulipotyphla > Talpidae > Talpa > Talpa occidentalis. Next base: position 84,907,547 of record NW_023601653.1, read on the forward strand.
CACTGACCAGCCGGCCACGAGAGTGTGCGTCTCAGCTGAGGTGTGCGGCCTTCTGCTCCAGGCCTGGGGCAGCTCGCCGGAGCGTGCCTGAGGCTGCCATGGCGCCAAGGCAATCTTCCGTGTGACATATTTGTCCTTGGCACCAGAATTTCTTGTGAGAACAAAAGACTGCTCGGTATTCATCGACAGACCCAGCGAGTCGATGGTATCTTGCACAAGAGAGCAATGAAACTTTTTCTCCGTGTTTCTGGTGGAAGCAATTCTGAAAGCTGGTGAACGTTTGCAGAACCAGCAGTTGCGCAAGCAAGCGCAGCCTCTCCCGCCAGCAGCTGCTTCTCGCGTAGCCCCTGCCTTGTCTGAGCTCATCCTGGAGTCTGAGGTCGTCTGCTTCTTTGCTCAGACTATTTGCTGGTACTCCTGGGGGTGACATGCCGGCCGGGCTGGGGAGGCGGCCACGCTATGAGAAGCAGCAGAAACCCAAGTTCTCGCATCACCGTTGCGGCTCCAGCCGCGCCTGCCCAGCCGCAGGCCCCTCTCCACGCCCGCCCCTGCCGCCCCGACCCCACCCCCCTCTGCCCCAACCCCCCCAGCTTCTTCATGCCCCCCAGCCCTCCTTTTCTTATCTCAGGAACCACAAGTGAGTCCATTTGGAGCTGAATTTCAACCATTGCTCCAAAAATAAGGCTTGGTTGACTGTATCAAGCTTGCCTCCCAGATTTCTCAGAGAACGAGGTCCCCTTTGGACATTTCTCGGTCTCTCTGCCTACACACCCCCGGTCCACCCACCCACAAACACGTCGGGCATGTTTGTATCCACCTCACGCCCCTGGGAAACCAGTGCGGAGCTGCAGCACTCGCCTGTCCCGGCCCGTGCAGGAAGCGATGGCAACGTCCAGGAAAGTGTTACTCCAGGGGTGACCCTTGTGGGGCAGAATCAGAAGCTGTGGTCACCCCCCGTGGGTCCTTCTCGACAGCCCCAGGGCTTTCTTCCGACTCCCTCGGCCAGTCGGCCACGGACGCGTTCCCTTCACCAGAGCCCGCACGTCAGCTTCTTCCGAGTGAAACAGGACAGGTTTTTCCAAATATCTTTCTCCTGCGAGTGTTGTCTGCTGAAAGAGGACGGGCGTGAGACCCAGCCGCTCGGCAGCTAAGCTCGGTGAATTTAAATTATTTGAAGATAGAATTAAAAGAGCACACTAGGAGCCTAGAAATAAAAAGGAAAGCAGAAATGGCAGCCAAGGCAGGGGGACACACACCCTTGGACACAAGCGGGCAGCGTGCGGCCCTTGGAGCCGCCACACGACCTTGACGTGACCCCTGGCACGGTCACCACCACGGGGAGGTTTCATTTTGCATTTGCACAAGGGCCCAAATTTAAAAATCTGACAGTAGCAAGTGCTAAGGGAGATTTGGTGTCCAGCAATTCATTATAAACCTCTGGGGGAGCATAATTTGTCACTGCCACACTGAACAGCAGCTTGTCGTCCTCTCGAAATGTTGACGATGTGCTCCGTGACGCAGCAGCAGTTCTTCTCTGGAATTCAGCCGAGGAGGGCCGGGGCACAGATGCACCTGCAGGCGGGTCCAGCGCGCTCTCCGCAGTGCCGCCGGCAACGGGGGACCTGCATGGCGTCCAGATGTCCAGCGGTGGACGAGGAGGGAAGGGCGCCGAGGTGCGCTCGCACCAGAGAATATGTCAGCAGCGTGATGTGAGCTGAGAGAGGCGCCCCCTCCCAGGCACACGCAGCGTGGTAGCGTTCTGGAAAAGTGAAGACAACTAGCATTTCAAAACGATGAATACATAGTATTCTCATAAAGCAGGAGGCACAGACGCGTGGGATGTGTTTTATTGCTACGGAGAACTCTGCCTTAAAAGCAAATTGAAGGGGCCTCCCTGGTGGCGCAAGGGCTTAAGCTCCTCACTGTGAAGCAATCCGCAGCCTCTGCAGCACGAGTTTGATCCCTGGCTGGCCAGGGAGCGACCCACATGGCGCAGCAGACCTCTCCTGTCTCCCCGCTGCTCCCCTCAGCAGTGGATTTCAGTGGATCTGCCTGTTCTGCTCCCCACTCTGTCTCTGGGGAGTCCTCTCACCTCCCCACACCTCTGGCCTGCACCCCAGCTCTTGTGGGGTAAATCTTTTTTAAAAAAAGATTTTAAATCTTTTTTTTAAAAAAAGCAAATTGAAGTTTCTATATATAGAAAATGAAAATGTTTGATGTCTTTTAGTCAAAAGGCTTTTAAAAAAATTTTAACGCATCAAGTTTCTAAAGTCTTAGAGTTCAACCCCCCTAGAATTCCTACAACACAGACGTGACCTGTAATTTATTGTCGTTAACCAAATGAGAAGTTTTAGACGCTGAAATATAAGCTCCAAGACCAAGATTTTGGCCTTTTGTGTTTACGACTGTAGAGGGTCTAGAACAGTGGTTGGCTGAGAAAGAATCAAGAGAAAGAGCAGCTCCGGAATGAAGGCAAACACCCGCCCGCCACGTGGCAGGCAGCACCGCGGTGACAGCACATGCCCAATGGGTGGCGCCCACGTTGCATTTTAATTGTTCTACGTGATGCTCTAAGATGCATGGCTGCTAGAAATTTGATTTCCAGATTTTGCTAGTACTAGGAATGTAATTTATATATTTTATTGAACAGACTTGCTAAATGCCATTTTAATAGTTTCTCTGAATATGGGGATTCCCTACACAGACTCCCTACAAGCTACGTTGTCTGCAAATAACGAGTTTATTTCTCCCTTTTAATCTAGTTAGAAATATGCTTTTAATCTTTTGCATGTGTTTGTCCCCTTGCTGCAGTGATAAGGCATAACGTTAAGCATAAGTGTTGACAGCATCTTGGGTAAAGTTCCTGATCTCCAGGGGAAATCTTTCGCCTCTCATTATGATACTTGTATTTTAAGGGACATCTTTTTAAATTTTATATGTATTTTGCATCATTCCTTCTTGCTGCACAGTGTTTGCTTCCTCCTTCCAGGGGTAGTCCCCGTGACATCCCCACCACCGAGTGCCCCGTGCACGGTCACCGCAGCCCGTGTGTAAGGACACATCCCCTGTGTGTGTCTCTGATGAATAGTTGCCTGTTAATTTTGTTTTTTAATTTATTATAATTATTTTTTTCCTGATCCCTTATTTGGTTCCCCTACATTCCTCCTATAAGTGAAACCCTCCAATATTTTTCTTTTTTTTCTGGCTTATTGCACTTAAGTGACACTTTTTAAATTCTGTATTAAATGTCCTGGGTTGTTGAAAGCATGGTCACAAATGAGTACTGAGTTTCCCACATCAGTGGAGATATGGTTTCATTCTCTCTCATTTTTCTTAACGTCAATTATATCGCTTGCCTTCGAATGTAAAACCATCTTATCATTCCTGTATAAATCTAACTCGGCTGTCATTTTGTTGAAGATGTTGGTTTCTACGAACACAACTGAGCAAGTGTATCATGAGGTATTTTTCTTATAATTTTTTTAGCTTCCACCAAACACCGTCCATGTCCACAGGCCACCCACCTCCCTGCCCACCTCTCACACCCCTTCCCTGACCCGGCTGGGGACCGTTACCTTCTTTTTGCCAAGTTCAATTTTCCATTCCTTCTACTGTTTGCACGCCATTGTTTTGGGGGCTTTACAGTCCACGCCCGAGTGAAACCATCTGAAAGTCTGTCTTTCCCTTTTTGACTGAAGTCACTCAGCACAGCGCAGGTTGCATTCTGAGGACAAAAGGCAAGAGTTGAAGCATTTTCGAAACCATGATTCTCTCCTCCTGCGGCCTGGGGGGCGTTGGCGGCGGCTGCGCAGGAGGCTGTGGTCAGTTTAGATCTTCTGACGTAGTCATTGCCACCCAGCTTCAATTATTTGGGTTGGTGTTTTTGTTTAATGACTTTCTGAGAGAAGATTTGAATCATTGGTTCTTGAGTTAATGTGGGATGGAAAGTTAATGTCAAGTGAAAATTCAACTATAGGTTAAGTGTAACTGCGTCTATTCTTGGGTAAAATAAAAACAACTAAGAGTGTTAAAGAATGAGAAACACGAGAGCCAACTGAAGAGGTGGTGAGGATGCACCCGAGGCCAGCTCCGCCGGCGCCTTGGAAGAAAGCAGGACCACAGCCCTGCCGGGCCTGGCTGCAGGGCCTGCGGGCCTCCTGCTCCCGCTCCAGCTCCTGCTCCAGCTCCCACTCCAGCTCCAGCTCCAGCTGCTGCTCCTGCTCCCACTCCAGCTCCTGTGTCTGCTCCTGCTCCTGCTCCAGCTCCTGCTCCTGCTCCTGCTCCTGCTCCCACACGACTCTCGGGTGGGTTCATGGTTTTGTCACCCAGGAGTCGAGTCCCAGGTGCGCATCCCAGGTGGCCCTGGACACTGACGCAGGGGCCCATGTCCCCTCCTGCGCTTCTGGGCACACCCCGCTGTGCTCCCTGCAGCTCGGGTCTTCGCCTGTCGCTCGCCGTCCTCTGCTTCTCTCACGGCTCTTGGACTTTTTGGCTCCTGGAAACCGGCTTTTGGGTGACCCGCGGCCCAGCTGTCCTCTCTCCTGCTGGTGTCAGTCCTGCTGCCCCTGTGGGGCTGGGGGGTGCCCTGCGCCCCCCACTGTGCCCGTTCTGCCCCGGGAAAGCCCCGGCTCTGCGGCCTCGGGTCAGGACCCCACAGCCCTCCTGCGGCTCCACCGCCTTCTCCTTTCTGCAGTATTTTTAGCTCCTGGGTGGCTGCCATCCCCCCTGAAAAGCCCCTGAGAGTTTAAAAAATGCCCCTGAGAGTCCTGGGGATCCGGTGACCACACACAGGGCCCCCTCAGCGCCCTCAGTGCCAAGGACTCCTTGGCACCCTGGGCTCGGGCGCTGGTCCCGGGGCGCAAGGCCTCGGCGTCGCCCAAAGCGCACCCGCCCCCCGGCTTCTCCTCGGGTCCGGCCCAGCTCGGGCACCTCGTCTCTCCTTCCAGCCCTCCCGGCTCTGGCCTCGCCGCGCCCCCAGGCCCCGTCCCTGGCCGGGCTGCTCCGTCCCGCACACCGGGCCCAGCGCGGCTCCCCCGGGCTGGCTCGGATCAGCCCTGCGCGCCCCCCGCGGCCCGGCCCGGCCACTCGCCCTCCCGGGGCTGCGGGAAGCCCAGACGGGGCGGCCCAGCTCCCGCTGCCCGGGCTGCTCCTCGCGGCTGGACGCCCGGGACGGACACGCCGAGACCCCGTCCTCGTGGCCCGCCGCCCGCCCGGCCCTGGGGTCCCTCCAGCCCCGCCCGGCTCTCAGCCCGGGCCCAGGCTGCCCGCCTGTTGGGGACCCCGCCCTCTCCCCTGCGCTCCCCCAGGAGGCTCGGCCCTCGCGGGGACACTGCAGGGGTCTCCGCGGGCCCCAATCCCTGCGCTCACCCCTGCGAGAGCTCAGCCCCTGGAAGCCCTGGAGGCCCTGGAGGCAGTGTGGCCTCTTCGCCAGCCGAGATTGATTTATTCAGACAAGCACGGGGGTGCAGGCCAGAGGTGCGGGGGTGAGAGGACTCCCCAGAGACAGAGCGGGGCGCAGAACAGGCGGACTGACGAAGTACACTGCTGAGGGGAGCAGCGGGCGGCAGGAGAGGTCTGTGCGCAGTGGGGCAATCTCCCTGGCCGGCCGGGGATTGAACTCGTGCCGCAGAGGCTGCGGATTGCTTCACAGTGCGGTGCCTAACCCCTTGCGCCGCCAGGGAGGCCCCAGAACACACTTTTAAAGATGTGACATGGTGAGAGAGACACAGATCCGAAGGCCAGCGAGGGCATTCTTCACCTCCCTGCAGGAAACGTGCCCTCAAGGAAGATGGGAGCAGCAACTCAAACACCAACTCAGGACAACTGGTTAGTGGGTTTGTGACTATGAGTTGCGTTTGTGACTATAAAGTTAATCTAGGGCCTCCCTGGTGGCGCAAGGGGTAACATGCAACCTGTGGAGCTGTCCCCAGCCTCTGCAGCATGAGTTCGATTCCCGGCCAGGGAGCTGCCCACATGGCTCAGCAGACCTCTCCTGTCTCCCCGCTGCTCCCCTCAGCAGTGGGTTTCAGTGGATCTGCCTGTTCTGTTCCCCACTCTGTCTCTGGGGAGTCCTCTCACACCCCGCCCCCCGCCTCTGGCCTGCACCCCAGCTCTTGTATGCTTAAATAATAAATCTCAAAAAAATAAATTTTATCTTGCAGGGGATGTCACAGAAGAAAACAGAATCCTGACTCACATTCATGAACGGATTAGGCAGAACAGGACAACAGCTGCATGTTAAGAAACTGCCGTGTAAGGAGTGAGACAAACCGATAAAATCATCAGGAGTGTCCGGTACAGACGTTCCTGGGGATGAAGCCAGAGGTTTTCGTTAGTCGCCAATCGGCATTTCTTGGCGGGGCCCTGTCTCTGGCTCATATTCAGAAGCTGAATCCAAGAAATGCTGCAGTTTCCCACGGGGCCAGTCTTCCTGTAAGATCTACTCTGTGCCGTTTCCTGGATGGGGTAAACCTTCCAGGTCCGTATTTATAGATGTAGACGTCAAGGATTCTCTTCAGCTCGAGCCTTGGAGCGCCACACAGTGTGCCTCAAGGCAAAGGCGTCACCAGGCTGGCGGTGAAGGCCAAGGAGTCTCGAGAGCTGGCATCCCCTGGCGGCCGCGCTCCTGTCTGGGCACACCTGGGCCCGGTTCTCAATCCCCTGCCGAGCAGCCTGGGCGCCTCAGGATGCTCATCACGCGCTGCAGAGCAGCGTGACCCACCAGCCAACGTGGCGGGGGCAGGGGGTCCACTGGTTGCGTGCTTTGGCCTCGGACGCAGAGAAGTGGCCTGGCAGGGAGGCTGAGGGATGAGTGTGTTGTAGAACTGGAAGGATGTGCCACATCCGGAGGGCGATTTTGCTTTCTTTACTGGGTTTCAAGACTGCTGGGAATTAGAACATGTTCAGATGGAAATAGCCCCGTGACTCTCCTGGCCCCGGCTGTCCTCCCTGCTGGACCAAGACAGAAGCCAAGCAAACAGCTTCCTTTTCCGTGGATAAGATTCTGCCTCTAAAGTTTCCTTCAGCGGCTTTTCCTTTCCTTTCTCTTTTTGGTGAGCACCAGCCTGTCTGCATCGAGCACCATTTCCTCATGTCCATGCAACTGCCAGAGCCAGACTCCTCAGGCGCAAAATGCAGGCCCTGCGCGGGTGAAGGGAATATGATTCTTTCTTACTCAAATGTGAAATACATTCACTTGCCTGCACATTCGTCTTCGACATTCAGGCTTGCTTGAAGAAATGGTCTCTGGCAAAACAGAGTCTCCATAAGGCGGTGCCTTCATAATAGGGCAGACTGTGCACCATTTAGCAAAAATGCAAAGGCAGTCAGTTACGGCCGATCGCTCCCTGTGCTGCTGCGGTTGACCTCTCATCTCGAGGGGCCCTAATGGAAGCAATCGGCTCCTCTCCGCTTTGCCAGAAGCGGCGATGTTTTTCCAGGCGCCGCATGAAGCCAGGACAGTGATTTGGAAGGTGCCTGGACTTTCTGGCTCCGTGGAACTCAGTTTGACCATCTGCTGAGGACCTTTGCGAGGGGGTGAAATTCTCAGGAACCAGGTTTCCTTATTTGTGTAAATGGAATAATAATTCCACCCACGTCTCTATCCATTATTGGGCCTCTACGATGATTGTAGAAAGTCTCAGGGGAAATTTCAACTTTACTTTTGTAACTATGGGATCGTGTCCATAAAAATGCTTTGACTACAAAATCTGAAATTTAAAGATTAAAGAAGAAAGAAATGTTAAGTATGAGGCTGAAAAGGAGAATGTCTTTTAAGTAGACGAATATTGCATAAACAGGCAAATTAATATTTTCCTCTTATCTTGGACATGATCTTTGGTGTGAGCAGGATCACCGAGGACCGTGGGGCCCCTTTGGAAATGATTTCTAGAGCGTGTTTTCTAGGTGGACAGGGAAACGGGAACATTCCCAAATGTTAGTGTTTTGCTTTGCTGGGTAAATCCAGAACTATATCAGAAACTCAAGCTGTGATCCCTCCTTTTCTGATTTAATATCTTTCAACAGAAATAATGATTCTGAAATTGGATTTGGATGACAATAGCTTTGACTACAAACACACAAAAAAGAATACCACATAATTCATTTCTGTCCCAATTTTTATCACAATACACTAATTCTGCACTGGTTTTTCTCCTCCAAATATATTTTTGGTGACATTAGAGCCAACTTGCGAGACACATGGAGCACAGGTCACATTGTAAATCAACATGTGGGAGGACAGATATTTTGGAAAATATATCCTGTCAAATTCATGTTTGTTCTTTTAAAAGGCATGAGTTATGTCTTTTACCCTAAAAAAAATCTCTTGGCCAAAGTGGGCCTTGCAGGATGAAAGTCAAATTTCTTAGAGACCTTAAAATACTTGGGAAGTGAAATTCAGTTGGAGGCAGACACCAAGCTGTGCACACGCGGGGGATAAACAAGCCACACATATGAGAAAGGAGCTTTGAGGACTTTCTTGTAAAATCAAATCCATCGCTTTACCTCTGCAGGTCATACTCGTCATCTGTGAAAGGAGCTTCGCTGACCAGCGCGTTTCCATCCTGGCTGCCCACGAGACTCATGTAAAAAAAAAAAATCTCAATCACTGTGGGTTTGGTTATTTCTGAACCCTTGGTTGCAGTTTGATTTCTGAGGGTCTTTGAAAAGCGTTTCTAACGAGGGACGTGGAAAAATGACTTCTAGCACAACCGTCTCTTACAGTGGCCTCCAGTGAGCTTGCAGGATCAGAGTCATTCGGAGCAAACGCCTTCTGCCTTTTGGCTTGTTTCACGACCCAGGATGAGGACCTGCAAAGCACTCAACTATCCTGTCCTGGAAGCGGAGCCACACTCAAGGCTGCTGTGAAAATCCACCTTCACCAGGGCTGGAGTCCTTCAGACGCCATCATAGCCAGTCAACCCCTGCAAACCCTTCCAGCTACCCAGGTGAGGGTCAAATTTGTGTTTTTTGACATGTCTTGGTGGATTACATTACACGATGGCCCATCTGCCGCGAAACAGACATTGAGTAACAGCAAAAGTATGTTAGCTTATTATCTGTCTCAGCTCAGTATAATAAAACAGAGCCTAATAGTGTGAAATTCTCTCTCAGCCATGGGAGAAGCTGGCGGGAGGGAGGGCGGGAGAACGACATAATTGGAAGTAAATCGCCGAATGTGGCTATAGCGTCTGGAACACAACCGAAAATAGGCTGAGGAGTCCTAAATACTGGAACTGAAGTCAAGGCAAGCACAGGGTTATGTACCATTTTTCTGCAAGTGGCCTTTGTACACATGCCAATGAGAGAATTACAGGTAACCCAGATGTGCTGGCTGTCCTGTATTGAGGATGACTTGTCAAAAAAAAAAAAAAAAACAAAAACAAAAACAAACAACCGAACAATTTGCTTTAAAAAAATTAAACATTTCACATCCAAATCTCCAAAGTTTGGAGAGCTCTATACAAACTTTCTAGATAGAATAAAAGGAATAAAACCGAGGTGAGTACAGCTTGGTATTGTATATGTGATAGACTTTTCATGTAATAAGAATATTTTTCAGCAAATCATTGCAGTTATCGGACATTTGAAGAAGAACAATGCTCCCCACCGCCTTGTGCTGCAGTGACAAACACATTAGCAGGTTCTGGTTGGACTGACCTTCTGTTCCTGACCTCCTGGTTGGGTTTTTGAAAACAAACAAAGGATTCACGAATTATTCAGCTTCACTAGAGAAAGCTGCTTCTCTAAAGAACTCAACATCCCATCGCCCGAAGGGGGATTAAAGACACTCTTGAGACAATTCAGTCTAAAGGTATGGTTCAAGGAACATGAGAGTCCTCTTTACATGCCTGAAGAAGTTGTAGGTGGAAGACAGGTTGGAATTTTATAAGGGACCAAGGAATATGGAAATCAGATGTTGGGTGGGAATGACAGGGAGGCAGATTTCAAGCTCATTACATGGCAGACCTCTAGAATGTTCCAGAATGGAATTACCTGCGTGATGGGATTGCCAGTTTCCAGACACCACAAGCTTATGTGTATTTGTTCATTCATTCATTCAGCCAACAGTTCTAAGTGGCTACCAAGGGCGGGCACTGTTCTGAGTTCTGGGAAAACATGTAGAGGGAAGAATGACAAGGTTCCTGATTCTCTTGAGTGCATCTTTCACATAAAGCGTTGACAAACTTGACCTGAAAAGGGCCAGGTAGAAATGCACCTTGCAGGTCTGGTGGTCTCCGTTGCCACGAGAGAACTCTGCCCTTGTATTCCAAAAGCATCCACAGAGCAGGAGCTGGGAAACTGTGGTCTGCAGGACAGACCCTGCCCACCGTCTGCTTTTGTGAAAAAATTCTATTGGGACTCATTTCTGGGCTGCCTAGATGTGCCTGTTGGGTACAACAGCGTCGTTGAGCAGTGAGGACAGAGACGGCAATCCTGTGAAATCCAGACCACTTATTATTTTACCATTAGCAGAAAATGTTTGCTAATCTTTGCCACAGGAAACAAATAAACAAATGACTGTTGCTGCGTTCAAAAAGAAGGCTCACCCTGCGGACAGTGCAGCTTAATTTCTTTTAACTTTCTTGTGTCAGGGAATGGACTTAAAAGCTTTTCTTCCAGTCATTTAAAATCGTCCTTGGCTCACAGTCATATTAAAACAAAGGTAGGCTGGATTCAGTCCACGGGGCCACGTTTACTCAAGTATTTTGCCAATTCACACATCTTGAACAGAATTATGTTCACTATTTCGTATCTCATTTATGCTGGCAATTACAAATTCCACCACTGTGCTAATTAGCAAAATAGCTGTTGCTGCTCAGAGGTTTCCCCGAGAGCTGCTAGGAGTTTCCTCTGGGGTCAGGGGCCTTTGGCCTTACTCCCCGCCACCACCTGGTGTGCCGTCCTGATTAGAGTATCTGAGCTCCAGGGTGGTAGTTTAACCTTACAAATACATATCCCACCTTTATGCTGAAGCATTTGAGAGCAAATTACAGCCATCACAAGACCTTACTTTGCAGAGACATTTAACCCTTCCTTGCATCTGGGCTTCCTGCCGTGGCTCTGGGGCGTACCCCGCATAACTGCAGAGCCCTGGACTCTCTCAGGCACAAGAGCCACCCATCTAGGGACGCTATTTAGAAGCTGACTATTATTTTCCTCCCCTCTTCCTCCAAATAGCAATTTTTCTTCATATCACACATCAGAACAAACTATTCGTGGTCAAATGAAATTAAAGTCAAGGTATTTGACGAGGCGTTCGCGGGAAGTGACTACTAAGTTCAGTTTTAAATGGTTGACCCGCTGCGATGTTTAGGTACCTACTGGATAATTTATTCTGAAATAGTTTTTTTTTTTTTTTGTAGGATAAACTTTTGTTTTTGGCAAATGAGTCCCCTCTATGTGAAGTTACCGGAGTCAAACTATAAAACACCCTTTTATCCTTAGCGAACACCTTTCCTCCAGCTTGCGGCCTTCCACTTCCTACAAAGCAGACCAGGAAAGGGGAGGTTCCAGGTTTCCTGCCCCACCCAAGGGAGGGTGGAGCTGAGCAGGGAGAGAAGAAGCTGCAGAGGAGACTGAGGAAGGAAGGAGCAGGATGGAGCCAGGAGACCTGGAGGAGGCACGTGGAGCAGAGAGACAGGTGGAGAAACTGCGCCTGCCTTGTGGTCGTGGACGGGGTGACACAGTCGTGGGTGAGACCCGTGGGGAGGGGACCATGGCGGTTTTTGTCGTGATTTTGCTCTTTGCCTCCCAGACTAATCTGATTGTTCCTGATGCTTTTCTGTGGGTCCCACTGGAAAGTGCTTTAGGCTGTGGCAGGCTTTGGGGCCTTGCTCTGGGCCAATCCTGCTTGGGTGGACTTTTACCCACGAGGACACGGGTGACTCTGGGTGCTGGATTTAGAAACTAGACTCTTTGCCTTTCCTGTGTTGTTTCCTAGTTGTATTAAAGTTCCTTCCCATTAAAGTCTCATGTTTTGTGTTGATGCGGCAGATGGCAGAACCCATTTAGAGCAGGCAGGTTTTGGGGGGCCGGGCTGCCCCTCCCCCTGCCTGTAATAGATCCTCCAGTTTTTACTGTCTTTTTCCTGCTTCTTCATTGTTTGTAGGTTTAACTCTGGAAACTGAAATTACATTTGAGTAATAAAATAAAGACCCCAGAACTGTTCACTAATGAATGAAACACCACTCCATAAAATAAAATAAAATAAAGACCCCTCCCCATTTGATTGATTAATTTTTTTTTCATTGTTTGCTTATTTTGCCAGTGGGCTGGGGAGGCCTGCTTTTGAGGAGGGGAGGCCAATAGGAACCTGGTGAGCAAGAACAAATATCATGGCTTATTAACGGAGAGGGGCCGCTGGGGGGCAAAATAGAAACGTGGCAATGACCTCGCCATTGGGATGAACTTAAACCAACTCACTAAGATGAGCACAGCTCCCAAACATGAAAGGAGACAGCCTCTTGACCTGCAGTTTGACGTACTTGTTTTGAAATGAAAATAAATTGTATTTTGTGAAGTGAAGGACGGGCTTGAGATTTCCGAGAAGCTCTGACTACGGCCCTGGGCTGCCAAGAAGCCTGCTAGGGAACAGACAAGTCGCCTTGACAGGAGAGGTTATTGTTTTACGTGGCGGAGCCCTTATCTAGAAGTCCTTCATGGTGAAAGTTCTTATTTTTCACACGAAGCTGGGAAGTTTCAGTGGTAAAGTCTGTGTCAATCACGTACATGAAAAATACAAGCAAATCCAATGTTCACCGCTGACACTGACACCACTGTCCTCCTCGATGTCTACAAAAACGGGCATTTAATTTGGAGGTGTTAGGATGAATCTGTTTGGGGAGCACGGACGCACATCCTCGGAAGCTGATGTCACTTCTGCGGCATGGCGAGGACAGCGATGTCACAACTTATAAACAGCGATGCCAGTTACAGTGTCCACCGCCCTCTCTTGTGCCCAGCCTCCGTCCTCCGGGGCCACTATTGCACAGTTTGGGGCAAAAATCCAAATCCTGCTTAAACTCAACTCTCCTCCAACTCTGCCTAGGCCCAAGCAGCTAATCGTGGGTGGGGGATGCTCGCGAGGATGGTAACTGGTGCCACTGTTAGTTCGTCCCACGATCCTCAGTGGACCGTTCGTGCTGTCGGCAGCGACACTGCATCCCCCTCGTTCACCGTTCAGCTCGTTCATACCTTTTTTTTTCTTTTTTTTGCAACAGAGGGAGGGAGAAAGGGAGAAAGGTTGAAATTTAGGATTAAAATAACAACTGTTGGAGAGGCTGTAAAGCAAATGGAATTCTCATCCTTTTGAGGGGGTGCAGGGTAAGTGAGAAGGTGTCAGGCTTTTCTGCCCTCCCGCCATCAGGATGGAGGATGGATCCCTGTGGTCCTGAGTGCATGCCTGATGGCGGCACCTGGAGTGGGGTGCGGGCGTAGGGAGATGGGATTCACCTGGGCGAAGACTGGGCTTTTAAGGGCGGCATCACGGGGACGCCAGGAGAAGCCGGGAGCCAGAGAGCAGGACACGGAGAAACAGAGAGCACAAGAGCGAAAGAGAGACTGAAGGAGAAGCAGAGACCGCCGGAGAGCACTGGAGAGCCCAGGTAGAGTGAAGGCTTGCTGGGGGCTGGGAGGCCTGCCAGCTTCTCGGCCCCCCAGCACCCCTGCCCCCCAGCACCCCTGCCTGCCTGTACCTGGTAAATCCCAATAAAAGCCTGAAAAGCTGCCAAGGGCTCCAGGACTTTCTCCTCCTTCGCCCATCTGCTCGGGTCAGAGAGACCCTGCTCTGTCCCTCCTGCCTTTATGGGGGGGGGCAGCATAAATTGGTAGTACCACTTTGGAAAACCGAGCGGCAGTATCTAGCGAAGCTGAGCATGCATCTACCTGTGACCAGAAAGCGCACTCCTAAGTACACGCCCCAGAGAAAGGAGCCTGGCCTTGGAGCATGGGTCCCGCGTCAGCGGTCTGGGTAACACCCAGCAACTTTCCCCTCAGAGCCCCACCATGCCAGGTGGAGACAGTTGGCCTCGGGTGGACCCAATTAACAGCAAGAAAGTAACGGGGCGGGGCAGGGGGATGGCGCCCTGGGAAATGAACTCTACCTGGAGAGAGGGGCTCATCAGAGTTTGGGGGAGCCTTAGAAAAACAAAAAGCAGAGAGCAGGGAGGACACAGCCTTTCTAATTTTAACCTTCTGGCATTTCAAAACCATAAGACGGCAGAGTGAAAGCCAAAATACCACCACGGTCACTTCCCAGCCAGATGATTACATACGAACACAAAAATGTTTACTTTGCTTTTCTAAAAGTGAAGGTTAGTGTAGGGCGGTTATTCCTGTTATCTATTAATTAGTCCACTGATTCATGCATTCATTTATTCACCAGTCATTCCGGAGAAGCTGTTTTAGGATTTCTCCACAGGAAGCCTGGAAGGGCAGGGTGCTGGGGTTCCAGAAGTGCAAGATTTAGAGGGAGTCATTCGATCACACGGTTATTCCATCAATAAATATTTGTGAAATGCCTGTTACCTACCAGGGCCTGAGAAAACAGCCTAGCTCTCCAACCTAAAATGTGTAGCTTAACACTTAGTATATTTTTACTTTTTATGTTTGTAAAGAGGAGCTATTAACACCCAATCAGTGGATTCATTATATAAAATAAATAAGATCTTGTATGTAAGTGTCTGCTGGGAGCTGCAGTGCTTAGTAACAAATAGACTGGAATTCTGGGGTGCTTTGTAACTTGGTGCAGTTATCTTCAACTCTGCTTGTTTATTTGAATTACCTAGAAATCATTAAAAAAATCATTACTGGGCCTCCCTGGTGGTGCAGGGGTGAAGTCTCAGCACTATGAAGCTGTCCGCAGCCACTGCAGCATGACTTTGATTCCCGGCCAGGGAGCTACCCACATGGCGCAGCAGACCTCTCCTGTCTCCCCGCTGCTCCCCTCAGCAGTGGATTTCAGTCGGTCTGCCTGTTCTGCTCCCCACTCTGTCTCTGGTGAATCTTCTCACCCCCCACACCTCTGGCCTGTACCACAGCTCTTGTATGCGTAAATAATTTTTTTTTTTTTAAATCAGTACTGAAACCTCTTTTCTGAGATTCTGAGGTGGTGATGGGGGCGGGTAAATTACTTTGCATATTTCTTCAGGCGATCCAGAGTGTGCACAGGGCTAAGCACTGCTGGTCTAACAGAGTCAGTGTCGGCGGCTGTGTCAGCACCTCAGCCCAAACCACAGAGGCCAAGACCAAGGAGTTGCCTCAAATGAACTTGCCCCAGATTTTGTGTGTGTTTCCCCAGCTTTTTCCCCTATCATCTTGCCTCTTCATGCATTTAAAAGGAGAAAACACAAGTGAGTAGGTTGATACGCAACTTATTTGAAAGATCCTCTTAGACATCCGATGCAAACGGCATGGTTTGCCTTGGGAGCGCCCTGCAACATTTGGAAACAACCTATGCAAGAACCTTAAGATTATTATTTGGAATCTGATTTAGAAAAAAGTGGGCTCATCTTTGTGTCCTTCCCGTGGGCTCAGTTCTCGCACCGTCAAGGAGAAATTGTCCTCCGAGCTGGGGATGTTTCGGGAGCACAGTGACCGAGGGGCTGCTGCGACTCAAGCCATGAGGAACTGATGGTTTCGTCAACGGCTCCCACCGCACTGTGCTCCTTAAAAGACATGTTTGTTATTTTTAGAAAGCAAAAGTCTAAACCCTCAGGGTTTATTCGATAGAAAACATCTGCAAATATTTTTTTGGCATCTCCGGCTGAGGAGGAAGAGGCCTGAGGGCTGGGAAAGGCGCGAGAATGAAGGGGAGTGAGGTTGGTTCCAGGTTCTCACAGCGCCGCCCAGGCCTCGCTCTTTATCTGCAATGTTTTTTGGTTTTTTTCCAAAAAGAGCCAATAATAGTGTTAAAGTCTATTAATTCCTGTAAGAGGTGCAAAGCATTTAGGGCGTTTTCTCACAGCATTGCATGATCTCTAAGAAGGAGGAGCCAGAAAAAACTGCTTGGGGAAAAAAAAAAATCCGCCGAGTTCCGTGAGTGAGCAATGGATGAACAACAGCACAAAGCGGTGTCCTAAACCTGTTTAGAAATGAAGTGAATTGAGGCTCCGGGCTGGCTTGTTAGCTATCCGAATTCAAAGGAAAGCAAGTTCTAGCTGGAAATCGGAAATTTTAATAGGTAGCTATCAGGCTAAGAGGCTGCTAGCCATGGTTTCCAAAGCATCAACAAACTTGTATTTAAATTTTAGGATTTTATAGCCCATACATAAAAGCGACAACTTCTGGCTAATGAAAAGTAAACAGGAAAAAGTTATGCAGTTCTGAAGATCCCAGATCTTTCTATAAAAATAACTGTTAGTATAGTAACAGTTTCTATTATAAGTAACTGTTATATTAAAAGCAACCTTTAGTATTCTTGGCAGGTGACAGTTCATAAAGCTCTTGCCATCCACCTGATTTCACTTTGCTTTCCCAACAGCCCCGTGAGCTCAGTGTCCCCAACTCCATTATCTTGTCAGGGAAATAGAGACGTGATATATTTTTAAATAATTTGCCAAAAGTCATGCATTTGATAACAAAGGAAGCCACACTAGGTGCAGAGCCATCTTCTTTGCCAACCTCATGCCCCCTGCAACCTCTCCTTTGCCATGAGACTGTTGAGGGTGGGAGATCAGAAGGAAAGGGTGAGACATTTTTAGTTAGATGTGAAGGGACATAGCGTAGCCTGAGTCACTTTTTAGGAGATTCTCTTATCTGTGAAGCTACGTTCCCTAAAAGTGAAGCAAAGACTGTTCATCTCCAGCACAGCGCGAGATACCTTATAGCCCTGGTCAAAAGCGAAACAGATTTAGAATGTCCTGGAGACCGTCTCCGTCACGTCTAAGGCAATCCTTTCCTACTCGCTGATAAAATTGGATCGTTCTCATACAAATCGTATTTGCAATGGGAGGAAATACACTATCTGACAACATTTTCTTTAACCTTCCTTAGCTCAGTCATCCAGCTTTTCACAGGCAAACACGAGGAACCTCAAGGAGGGAATTGTCGGTTTAAAAGTTAACCTTATTGAAATTTAGGTGACCTGTGACTTCCAACAGAGCTCTCTCCTGTCTGGACGGTCATCCCTGCTCAAGTCCTCAGGCCGCCCAGCACCACCCCCTCCAGGCCACCTGCTGAGCCTGCGTTTCCGATGCACACCCAGCTGTGACTGGGCAGAAACAATTTCTCTCAAGTCTCACCTAATTTCTTTCAAACGCTAAGTCAGATGATACTCATTTTATTTAGCGCTGTGTCTGGACACTCTCTGACCTCGAGGTCAATCAAGCCTTATAACGTCGGACAAAAAGAAAAGGAAAAAATGAAACACGATCTGGTAACAAAATAGGAGGCCGGGGCGGTTATGGTTTTTTTTTACAAATATAACTTGGGCTGTATTTCTGGAAACGAGGCCCGCACTTTTCAGCACAGTGTGTTTTTATTAACATTCTGTACAAAACAATTCATAGCTTGGCTCACAGCAGTGCGAAAGTGCAGCTAGAAACCCGGTCTCGCCCCAGGGACTCGATCTAGGCGCATCTTCTGTAAGTTCATCTGTTCTGGCTTCCTCGCTGCATGGAGCCCAGGGGCCAAATGCCCACGGCAAGAGTCAGGCCGCAGGAACCCCCAGCTCAGGCCGAAACAGGCAGGAACCTGACGGACTTGGAGAACTTAGGCGAGTCCTTCCACACACGCACACTGCTGCTGGGGCTCCGGTTGTTGGTGTACGTCGTCTGTCTTCTGCTCACACTGTCGGAATCTTCTTTGTGGAATTTTTGCTTCACGCTTTGGCAGCACGGGAAGCTTTGGACGCAGTCTTGGAGGAGATGGCCGCTGAAAAACATGTATATCCAGGGATTACAGCAGCTGTTCAAGGAAGCCAGCAAGGCAGTGATGGTGACGACCGGGTTCTCTGACTCTGTATGAAACACATAAAGGGGGATTATTTAAATGGTCAGATGCAAGTGAGCGAGCCCTGCATAAGCTCATTTTTCTATTGGCTAATAAATAAATTTGAGGAAAAGTAAATGATTAATATAAAAATGAAATATTTCACTTATTGATCAGGGAAATGGGTGGTGTATGGAAATTGCTTGGCGATAAAATATTTTTTTACAAATAAGCAAGATAACTTGAAATTAATTCACATATTTTAAAACCACAATTAAAATATTTATGTAGAAAGAATGGGAATTTCAATAAGTTAAAAATGTGAAATAAACCATCATTATTTTTTGTAGCCTTGATTAGCACTAGTATGTCCTAGTGAATCCAGCACTTACAGAATGTGATTTCAAGAATCTATAACCACATGCAGCAAACTGTATTCATCTGAATAATTCAGGCGCAAGGGTGGCACTGTCTCTGTTTAGTAGTTTCAAGTTTTTAATCATTAAATATATTCTTATAGTAGGTATAGTACGTAGCAGAGAATACTTGAAATAGGTCCCTGAACAATGCAAAATTTTACTTTAGTTTTCTTATGTAGTTAGACACAACTTTTGATTTCAGAAGAAAACCATCTTTTCTGTGGTATGAACAAATAAATGATATTAAGGAGAACAGCTGAATTAGGAAGTTCCAGCGGACTTTTGGAATATCTGAGGTTAATTTGTGCTGGCAAACTTCATAAATATCACAGCCTTTCATAGCAGATAATGACTTTTCCTTGATATTAAGAACCAACTTGGGTCTTCTCACTCTTGTTACGCCAGAATGAATTACAGGTTATTTAATCATTCTTTGTGTTAAATATTACTATTAAAAGGGATCATAATCCACTAGTAAGACTGTGTTCAAACAGAGCAATCATCAACATACCTAGGCATAAGTAGAATTTTAGTAATTGTGTCTAAATCCTAACAAAATTAGACTGAATTTTTTTATTTGACTGGAAATAAGAGGCCGCTAAAATCAAGCAAGATAAGTGGTGAGCCAAAAATATATTGTTGTGTTATATTTTTCATTTCAGTGATATTGCACCCAGGCAAGAGGTTTTATTTGCTTGAACTAAATTTATCCTCAAATGATTCATTTATACATTTAATACCCAGAGTACATCATGCTACTCCCTACCCTAACCTCAAATAACAAAAAGGAGGCTTTTCAGTTGTCAGTAATATTCCTGTGATTGGTGTGAAAACTTTTTATTACGGAAAAGGGGATTTTTTTTTTCCAGAGACAATATTACCCTTAACAGTCCTGGGGTATAAATAAATAAATCATTTGAAAGTAAAAAAAAAAAAAATTAAAAATATTTTTTGGGTAAAGTCTCGTGAAGTTACTTTTTCTAGCTTGTGAAGGAATTAAAACTCAAGCAAGGAATTAAAACTCAATGTAGAGAACATTCTCAGTAAACTATCGCAAGAGTTGTGTGAAGAGTGGGCAGCTGTGATCAAATTGGGGCTAAGAGACTGAAGAATGAGTTTAACAGTTACAGTTTGTCAATAATCCTGTTTTGAAATATCAGGAGAAAAAGTGCTAAAGTGATTGTTAGAAAAAACAAAAAGATCACGGTAAGTGGAGCAGCAGCTGCCAGCGCACCGGACTTTCCAAGGGCCCGTCTTCAGGAAAACAGGTCCATGTTATGCTTGCTCTTGGGGTGATTTCTACATTTTTATCTTAATTGCAACACTTCACAAACAAGCAAAAAACAGGTGGTACAGTAAAAATATTTCCTTGAAACGCACAGATTTGAAAGCAGGGTATGAACAGCGTTTAGTGACTTGGCAAAAAGTTGTTAAATCCTGTTTTGTGGTTATGTGGCCAACTTCAGTACAGGTTTCTGGATGTGTGTTCTTGGGAGCATTTGCGCTATAAACGCAGATTCCTGGACCCCGTTCTAGATCTAGGGAGTCAAAAGGGCTGGGGCGAGGACCCCAGAAATTTGCCTTTTGGACAGTTTCACCCAAGGTGTGATGGGGAGTCCTAGTCATGCAGTTTAAGAACTATTGCCCTGTGGGGTGGGAGGAAAGAAATCCGTTCTCTCTCTCTCTCACAAACACACACACACTCACGCTCACACACTCACAAACACACGCGCGCACGCGTCCCCAAGCCTGCCCCTGGCGCCCCCAAGCCTGCCCCTGCGCGCCCCCAAGCCTGCCCCTGGCGCCCCCAAGCCTGCCCCTGCGCGCCCCCAAGCCTGCCCCTGGCGCCCCCAAGCCTGCCCCTGCGCGCCCCCAAGCCTGCCCCTGGCGCCCCCAAGCCTGCCCCTGCGCGCCCCAAGCCTGCCCCTGCGCGCCCCCAAGCCTGCCCCTGCGCGCGCCCCCAAGCCTGCTCCTGGCGCCCCCAAGCCTGCCCCTGCGCGCCCCCAAGCCTGCCCCTGCGCGCCCTCAAGCCTGCCCCTGCGCGCCCCCAAGCCTGCCCCTGCGCGCCCGGGGTCTGACACCCACCGACCCAGACGGACGTCTCGTCCCAGACGGACCACATCTGCGTGACGAAGAAGGGCGCCCAGCACGCGACGTAGGCGCTGACGATCACCAGGGTCATCCTCACGGTGCGGATCTTGGCGCGCGAGATGGTGCCGACGCCGCTGACGCGGGGCTCGAGCAGCCCCCGGCCCGGGGCCGCGTCGGGGGCGCCGGCGCGCAGGTGCGAGGCGGCCTTGGCGCGCGCGTTGCGCCAGATGCGGCAGCAGATGAAGCCGTAGCAGGTGCCCAGCACGAGCACGGGCGCCACGAACACGCCGCCCGTCATCCAGGTCACGTAGGCGCGCGGCCCCCAGGGCTGCACGAAGGTGGCCCAGCAGTCGTAGGTCCCGGTGGCGTTGTCCACCTGCACCAGCGAGAAGACCAGGTACTGCGGCGCGCTCAGCACGAGGCTCAGCGCCCAGGCGGCCGCGATCATGAGGCGCGAGCGGCGCGCCGGCTGCTGCAGCGTCTTGAGCGGGTGGCACACGGCGATGTAGCGGTCGGCGGTCATGGCCACCAGCATGTAGGCCGACGCGAACATGCCGAACACCTGCAGGTGCTTCACCACGCGGCACAGCCCGTCGGGGCCGCGGAAGCGGTAGGTGACGTCCCAGCACAGCTGCGGCAGCACCTGGAAGAAGGCCACGGCCAGGTCGGCCAGGCTCAGGTGGCGGATGAACAGGTGCATGCGCGGCGCCTTGCGCGGGGAGCGCCGCAGGGCCAGGAGCACGCCCCCGTTGCCCAGCACGGCCACGGCGAAGGTGGCGGCCAGCACGGCCACCTCCAGCTTGGCCAGCTCCTCGTCGCGCTCGTCGCCCCGCGCGCCCGGCCCGCGCGCCCCCGCGGCCCCGCTGGCGTTGGCCCCCCAGGCGCTGCGGTTGCCCGCGGGCCCCGCGCCGGCGCCCCCCGGGACGCGCGCGCCGTCCATGCGGCCCGACGGCCCCTCCCCGCGCGGGCGCTGGCTCGCCCGGCTGCGGGACCCGCGCCCTCCCCGCCCGCCCGCCCGCCCGCCCGCCCGCCCGCCCGCGAGCCCCAGGAGCGCCCGGCCGAGCCCCGCGCGCGGCTACTTATGCGGCTCCGCGGCGGGAGGCGGCGCCCGGCTCCGCCCGCCCCCCCGGGGCCGCCCCGCCTCGGCGATTCGCCCCGCGTCGCGGCTGCGGGGGGCGGGCGCGCGGGGGGAGCCGCCCCACGAGCGCGGCGGCGGGGTTCGGGGCGCTCTCCCGCGAGCGTCCCTCCGGGACCCGGAGGCTGGACGTGCCCGGCCCCCCGCGCTCGCCGCGACCTCCCCGCCTGGGTCCGGCTCCGCCCGCCGCGCCCGCGCTGCCCGGTCCGCTCCCCGCGCCGCGCCCCGCACCCCGCCGGCCGCGCGGGTCACCCCGGGAAAGGCCCCTCCCCCGGGGCCCGCGGGGTCTTGGGGTGACGCTCGGGGAGGCCTCTCACGCGGGACCCCCGGGGCTTCCTCCGGGGAGGGCGGGAGCGGGCGGCCCGGGCCGCGGCCCGCGGGGACCGGGGTAAAGGCGGGGCCTCCTCTCGGCCGGCGGCCCCCGGGGCGCCCCCGCGCGAAACCCGCCGCTCCTGCGCCTTGGGGGAGCCCCTCGGGGGGAGCCTGAGGACGCCCCGCTGGTCGGCCGCGCGGAGCCGCCCCGGGGGAGGCGGGACTCTGGCCCCGGGCGCGGGTTTCCAGCTTCGGTGACGCGGGGGGCGGGGGGCGTTCGCAGGTTATTGGGGGCGCGGGGGACAAACGCAAAGGCACCTCCTAAGTCGCTACAGCGCGTGATGACGTCTTGGCCAGAACCGCCCTGGCGGCCGCGGCTGAATCTGGGGAGACGCCGAGGACCGCGGGGCGCAGCAGGTGGCCCCGGGGCCGTCTCAGCCCGGCCCCCCCGCGCCCCCCGCGCCCCCCGCGCCCCCCGCGCCCCCCGCGCGCCTGGGCCGGGGTCTCGTTTCACGCGTCTTGAAAACAGACGGAAACGCCAGCTCCGCCGGCGCCGGGTGGGGCGGGACCCGCAGGGAGCCGTGGGGCGCTCAGGGGGCGCTCAGGGGGGCGGCGGGGCCCTCGCGCTTCCCGCGAGGAGAAAAGTCCGGCGGGGACAGCAGCGAGGCTCCCGGCGGCCGGTCCGGGGAACCCCTCCGGCAACTCGGCGAGTCCGGGCTGGGGAGGCTGAACCGTCTCCCTCGGGGTGTCCGCGCGCGGGGCCGGGGGTCCTTGGAGCAGAACCAGGCGCTGTTGCTGTTCTGGCCCTGCAGGCGCTGCTCGTGGTTTCTCCAGGGAGGGGCGTCCGCAGTGCAGGGTTACCGAGGTTTTGGGGTTTATATTCCTGAGAAATGGGGTGGTGACCGGCAGGCAGCATTCATCAGGGTCCGGCTTCCGCGCCAATAATCCAACTATATTCAGTTTATAAAAATCACTTGCAGGGGGGTAAGACGCAGCACTACGAAGCTGTCCGCAGCCTCTGCAGCACGAGTTCGATCCCCTGCCAGGGAGCTGCCCACACGGCGCAGCAGACCCCTCCCGTCTCCCGCTGCTCCCCTCAGCAGTGGGTTTCAGTCAGTCTGCCTGTTCTGTTCCCCACTCTGTCTCTGGAGAATCCTCTCACCCCCCACATCTCTGGCCTGTACCCCGGTTCTTATATAAATAAATAAATAAATAAATCTTTTAAAAAAATCACTTGCAGTTTCCACCAGTGGGTACGATTGGAAGATAGTCTTACTCAGTGAACACCTGTAAGGGCTACACGGATGTGTTAAATTACTCATGTGTATTAAATATATGTATACACTATGTTACTCATATGTACTGAATATATATATATATATATATATATCTAGCACGGAGAACCCATCAATATCTTCTATTGCACAGAGGAGAGCTGAGGATAGGATATTGCATTACTTGAAAGAAAGAAACCTACTGGCAAGTTACAGAACGACCCTGCATGGCAGGGTAACGTGGAGGATATTTACACACTTGAAACGAACGTGAATTAACGTTTTGCACACAAGTGCAATGCTAGAAACTTACACAGCCATCCACGTAATCCGCAGCATCTGCATTGTGCTTCACCACCAAGATTTTACAGGTTAATCCCTTGAATGTGAATGATTTTATCAGTAAATAATTCATGTCACTGAACGCAGGTGCTTGGACCCGGAGTGTTGAGAGACCAGTGCCGGGATCAGACGGGTCGGAGGCAGCGTAACCTGCCTCCCCAGGGACAGGGAACCCCGTGGAGACGGGCTACATTTCCTTCATCACGCTGCCCCACATGCAGAGCTTCTCCTCTCATCCCAAAGCGGAGTGTCCTATTGGGCGTGATTGGTGCCTGTATTTGGGGTCTGGAAATGCTATTACCAATAATTGATATGGGAAAAATCTTGAGCTTCCCAGACCCAAAAAATAATCTACTAAATCATGCCAAATAGGAATACATTCCACTCTGGGATGAGAGAGAGAGAGTGTGTGTGTGTGTAAGCCTCTATGTGTGTGTATGTGTATATGTGTGTGTGTGTGTGTGTGTGTATATATATATATAGTTCCATGCAAATTCTAGAGCACAGTCATTCTTTTAACCCATGTCATTTTTAACATATGTCTTATTTGTATTGGTTCCATAGTCAAAGAATACCAAAACCATTTTATTTTATTTTATTTTTTTAAGATTTATTTATTTATTTATTTTTGTTTATTTATACAAGCACTGGGTACAGTCAGCAGCGCAGGAGGGTGAGAGAATTCACCAGAGCCAGAGCGGGGAGCAGAGCAGGCAGAAGGACCGAAGGACACTGCTGAGGGGAGCAGCGGGCGGCAGGAGAGGTCTGCGCGCCATGTGGGACCCTCCTCCGGTGGCCGGGGAGCAGCTGGGGATCGAACCGGCGCTGCAGAGGCTGCGGGCAGCTTCGCAGTTCAGCGCTCAACCGCTGCGCCACCGGGGAGGCCCTCAAAAACATTTTAATACAGCCACTACTCATGTACCTCAGCAGACTTGCTATGAAAATTACCCAGTAGAGACCACAAAAGAATTGTGGTCTTAAAATGTGAAAAAAAAAAATGTGTCAGTATTTACTGTGGCATCTTGTGTTTTTTTCTTAGAGAAATTTTCATTTGTTTTGCATTTCTTGTGTTATTAAGACTCACGACTTTCCCCTCCTGCTCTCGGTGGATTTCAGTTAACGTATTCTGTGCCTTTCCTGGAGGATCTTTCTCTCGTTTGCCAGTTTTCCTGTCTCTGAGTTCGCATGTCCAGATGGTTAAGAAGTTTCTCCATCAAGGAAAGCTGCCTGCGGAGGGCCTGATACCTGTTCATAGCTGACTCTGGGGTAAATGTGAAGAGGAAACTCTGATCGCTGAGGATTTTGATTTTGCATAATAAAAGTGATCTTGCACCACGTCACTTCTCGGAAAACACATTAATTCAAATATCTTGTCCATTGTCATGTTCAATGAATTGGTCTCACTGGTAAGGAAGAGCCTCTTTAAAGGAATCGCAGCGGTATCATTCCCCACAAGTAGTGTCACCCTGCCTGCTACGTTCTCGTCTGTTTAATTGGATCCATCAAAGTTTATTTAGGGCCCACTCAGCTTGACACTGTGGGGACTAACACAGGCCGTGAACTGCCCTGTTTTCTAAGTATTTTCCTGATAGTTAAGAGAAACGGCTGGAAATCAAATGCAACTTAGAGAATAATACTTTACAAACAGTTTTTAAAATGCGTGGGGTGGCCAGTATTTATGTATCCCATAGTCAAAGGAGACCATGAGTGCCGCGGTAGTCATGAAAATAAAGTGTATACTTAGATGGTTTGTAAGTAAAGGCTTGGGCGGAGGAAGGGCGTGAGAGGAAACATGCAGAGGGTGGATGAATGGCGGCCGAGAGAACCTCCTAGTTCGAAGTCTGCACAAGAGAAGTTTGTACTTCGGGGGACTTTTTAATACATATTTAGTGATGGAATTGATTGCATCTTTAAATTACATCTCTTCTAGAACACTTGGTTTTTAGCATGAATAATAGCGGATTTAGCTTAATGGTGAATGAATGCGGAAAAGCCTCCTCCAAGTTTCCTATTTAAAATTGGATGTTTGAAATGTAAACAACAGTTATTTCTTTCTTGAAATGTCTAAAAATTCGGCAGCTGTTTTGTTTTCCCCACTCCCGGCATGTTTTACTGAGGTTTGACCGATTTCGGGTAACTACAGGACATTCTATAAGCTAACGCTTCCCTGTCAGCGCTCAACTTTTCCATTCCTCTGAGCATTTATTGACTCAACATATGTTTAGTGGGCATCTATTTGATACCAGCCTTTAAAAAAAAAGATTTATTTATTTATGCATACAAGAACTGGGGTGCAGGCCGGAAGTGCGGGGTTGGAGGGGGTGAAAGGACTCACCAGAGACAGAGTGGGGAGCAGAACAGGCAGATCCACTGAAATACACTGCTGAGGGGAGCAGCAGGGAGTCAGGAGAGGTCTGCTGCACCATGTGGGTAGCTCCCTGGCCGGGGATCGCACTCGTGCTGCAGTGGCTGCGGACAGCTTCATAGGTTGCGTCTTAACCCCTTGCGCCACCAGGGAGGCCCTCATGACTCTTACCATGTTTTAATCTTTTAAAAGATTACTCTGATTTCATGTGCAGATGGAGGAGAGAAAAAGTCGGTGATACCAGTCAGGGGACCACTGTGGCGTCAGGCGGTTCTGGCGAGACGGTGGAGAGTAAGGGTGCAGACGTGGCCTTGAGGATGACCTCGGCAGTGCTGGTGCATGGAGTTTGCATTTCTGCCTCCTGGGAGGTGGATAATTTCAGGCCACCATTGCCAGGACCTGGTCCCAGGCAGGTGGGGTGGGGGCAGAGCCTGGGGCAGGCTCAGTAGCCCTCGGGGGCTCTTCCTGTACAAGGGAGGGGGCTGAGCTCTAGGGAGATGGGGTGATTTCTCCAAACCTCACAAATCATCAAAGGCAACATCAGTTTAAAAAACTGAACCCAATGTGGAGTTCCGCCCGGCGCAGACTGGTGCTGCTCTCCCAGTGCTTCCCACCTTCACGGACAGTCCCTGGATCACGTCCTCGATTCCAGATGCATCGCCCCACCGACGCCCCTGCTCGTGACTAACTCTCTAAGCAGTTAGCATCGTTTTAGTTCGATAATGCACTTGGGAGGATTACAGCAAATAATTCTGTTGCTCATGTTTGGGGTCTGAAAGCTGCCGTGCAAAAAAAAAACAAAACCAAAAACCAAAAAAACCCCAGGACCAATTGTTTTTCCATGTGAGAAGGGAAAAGTTTCTCCCTCTCGTACTAAGGTCCTTTTTATCACCTTCCTGGGCCATCCTTGCTGTGAGTGCACAGGTGTGATAAGGGGCAAAGACATCCACGGATCATGTCGTTTGAAAAGGAAGAGTTGGGCCTCCCCGGTGGCGCAGCGGTTGAGCGCTGGGTTGCGAAGCTGCCCGCGGCCTCTGCAGCGCCGGTTCGATCCCCGGCTGCTCCCCGGCCACCAGAGGAGGGTCCCGCATGGCGCGCAGACCTCACCTGCCGCCCGCTGCTCCCCTCAGCAGTGTATTTCTCAGTCTGCCTGTTCTGCTCCCCGCTCTGGCTCTGGTGAATCCTCTCACCCTCCCGCGCTTCTGACTGTACCCAGTGCATGTATAAAAAACAAAAAACAAACAAACAAATAAATAAATAAAACATGCCTCTATAAAAAAAAAAAAGGAAGAGTTAACTGATAGAATTTCTTTCTGAAGGAGGATGAAATTTCACCGACTGTAGCTTAAAATAAATACATTGATTTTCTGTCAAAGTGGGACTGTTATGGAGGAATTAATTTACTCCTTTTGAAGCTTAAGTGTTTGGACTTCTCATTGTCAGACAGCCCTTCCAAACATCATCTGCCTCATTTCCTTCCACCCGCAGAATTTCTAAATGAGTTGAGTCACTGGTGGAGAAAGCTAGAATAACTAAATTAGTCCTATCGACCAATTTAGGCAGTTTGCCCTTAAAATTGAATTCCAAATAGTTATAAATTATTTTTTAATTAAATAGAAATTCTGTTCCAAGATCCGGGCAGGTTTATTTAAAGGTTTGTTCTGTTTTGTTGTACATGGCAACCACGATAATGCTACGCAGAGCCCTTCTCCGGGGGGCATGGCGGCGTCGGGGAAGCAGGGGGCCGGCGGGGAGGCGAGGGGCCTGTCTTCTAGGTCCATCTCGGAATTAGGGACGGTCTGACTGTAGCCAGTTACCTTGATCAGGCTGCACCCCTGTTTCCACTTTCAAAAATGAGGAGTCTCTTGACATCAAGTGGCATCCAGTGGCAAAGGCAATCTATTTCAGTGATATATTTCAAAGAATTAACCAAAGAGAAGCTTATGCTCTCCGTCTGGTTGGTTCTGGTTAGAATTCAGGCAAGGAAAAAATCAATTTGGAGTATTTGAAAAAAATAGTATATTTCAATTTAAGCAAATGAGGTAGAAAGGTATTAGTAGAGGGGTGAATGATGAATGTGAAAGCAAAGTGGATTTTTAATTTCTTCCCCTAAGCTCCCGTCTCTGATGGGCAAGAATGCCAGGTGGGTCAGAATGATGGTTTGGGAACCGTGTGCACACACACACACACACACACACACGCACACGCGTATACACACAAATACAGTAAGAAGAGGGCTTTTTGTGCTGATTTTGAAAAGTATTGACTCCCCGGGATATTTTGGGTGTAGGAAAAATAAATTTGTAAGCACGGAGCTAGCTTCATGGTGTCTGAGAGGACTCACTGTAAGAGCGTGCACTCCCGCACTTACATGCTCTGAAACTGTTTTCCTAAGAAGAATTTTGTAGAACAATAGTTCTTCGAAAAATTCTGCAAATGTCCGTGATCTATGAAGTTGGAGAGACTCAGAAATTCCTGGCATTTTAAATGCTGCGTTATTTGAATCTTAAATAACAATTCATGAAGCGCGTGTTCAAGCATCTCCACATTTATATACAAAGATTTCTTTACTTTCCAGACGTGGCTTCCTCCTGTGCCTCGGTTTCCTTGTCTCTCCTTCCTCTCTCCCTCCATTTCTCAGTCTGCAGCTGCAGACGCAGGCTGTGGGGCAGGGACAAATAAACGGTTCTGCTCCCTGATGTCCACTTCTCCTTCAACCAGACGGCGTCCTGGGGAGGGGAGGGCCCGATTCCTGGAAACGACAAGACGATCCTTGACAGGAAATTTGAGCTTTGAATTAACAGAACATTTATCTAAAACACGGAGTCAATCCAATAAAGTAAAATAAGTCTGCCCACGCCTGTATTGGCGCTGGAGGAAACAGGCGGGATGTGAAGCTGCTTCATGCCCGGCAGCCGGTGCCTCGGGGTCTCAGCCTCGGGGTCTCAGCCTCAGGGTATCAGCCCAAAGTAAATATGTGCTGGATCCAGTGAAAGATCCAAGACGAGCTTCTCGACCCAGCAGGCAGCCGGGTACTTTTGCTCAGGCTGCGTCTTCGCAGGCCGCAGAGCAAACATGTTGAGAAACTCTGGTTTGCTCCTTACAGTGCATCCTTGGAGATGGTGTTAGAGGACCCACTCTCACATCAGGTAAAGGGCATCGCCCGGAAGCCGCCCTCATGGATTTCTGCCACATGGATTATGTGTAGGTCAGAAACAAAATCCACGCATCCCTGGTGGAAGCTATTAGCAGCCACTGCAGCACAAGTTTGATCCCTGGCCAGGGAGCTACCCACATGGCGCAGCAGACCTCTCCTGTCTCGCCCACTGCTCCCTTCAGCAGTGTTTTCGGTCAATCTGCCTGTTCTGCTCCCCACTCTGTCTCTGGTGAATCCTCTCACCCCCCGCACCTCTGGCCTGTACCCCAGTTCTTATATACATAAATAAATAAGATAAATCTTTAAAAAAAAAGAATTTGAAGGTTCTGTTAGAGGAAAACTCCCTCCCCACGCTGGCCCCTAAAAGTCCCCAAGAGTAGACACAGAGGCTTGTGCCTTGTTCTCTACCCTCATAACATTTGCTTTTGATTTAATCTCCACCGGGAGCCTCAGACTGACTGAGCCCTCGCTGCCGGGAGTGTGGGGAAAGTGAGCGTCTTTAGACTTAATTCTTGCAGAACAAATTAACACCAAGACTTAGGCAACTAGAACATTCTTGTAAAGGATTCTGGATGAGGGTCAGCTACTATACATCAAGCACGAAGGGTTAACTCACTTGTCAAAGACTCAAAGTGACAAAAGCAGGTTTCAAGTCCAGGCCACTGCTGGTGTGTTATTTCACGTCTCTTCGGTATGGTGATAGAAACAAAGCAAAAGCATTGAAAAGACCCTTAAGGGGGTGCAATTGGATGGGGAATATAAAAAAAAGAAATCTTTAAAAAAAAGAAATATTAATATTTTAAAAAAGGAAAAGACCCTTAAAATCAAAATATGTTAGAATAAAACCCACGATCAGATGAAGTGGTTTTTAGTGTCGCCTCCACTTCCCCGAGAGCCCAGAGCCCCCACGCTTCCTTCTGCAAAGTCACTTGGACATTCTGATGCCTGCTGGCACTTTCCTTATTCCCAGAAGACAGCCAGATCCCCAAGGCTCGTGATCAAGTATTTATTTGTTGACAGAGTTGGACACGCGTCAGGCATCAATGAAATGACCAAGTTGTTGAATGAACAAGTTAATAAGTGAATGAAGTTAGAGTGACTAGAAAACCACTCGGACTTAAAGATGTGTGAGCAAGCGAGGAGTCCTGGAAGAGGGACGAAAGGAGTCCCTACAGGACTGGTGAGACCTCACCCTGAACATAAAGAAAACGCGGGTGTTTTTGCTCAAGTTCAACTGAGAAAATGACTTGCCCTTTGCTCTCTGTCTGGATAAATAGAAAACTCACAAGAACAGCTGCAAGGCATTCTGAATGATGGAAGAGATTTTATCATTTGAGTTGTTGTGAAAATACGAGTCGGTGACCCAGCAAGGCCTCAGCTGAGTGGGCTGGAAGCCGAAAGCCACAAAACATGCAAATGATTTCTCAACAGTCAATACACACAGACTCTGTACTAAGTAATTCTCATCAAGGACACCACAGGCCTTCAGTTATTTAAAAGTCTCCCATCTCTCAGTTTTCAACATGCTCAAAGGGTCTGCCATGCGTTAAATGCCTAGGCCAGTCGTACTGGGATAAGAAGTGAAGACAGGTCAGATTTCCCCCCTAAGTTTTCTTTTTACATTAGATCAAAACCAATTTTGATTAGAAGTAGAAATACATTTTTCACTTGAGCCCAGCTGAATAATTTGTGAGGATTAGAATCACTGCTTCAAACAGAAATGTCTTCCTAGAGCATCACAGTATAAAAAACAGCCAGGGAGAAATTCTTTGTCAAAAACGTTACTATTAGAATCAGGCTTGATGAACACAGTAGCAAAATAGTAAAATGAAATAAGTGGAAATAGTAGCAGGGCTGTTCATTATCAGGCATTAAAAGAGATGGAGGCCCTCCCCTGGTGGCGCAGCGGTGGAGCGCTGAGCTGCGAGGTGCCCGCAGCCTCTGCAGCGCCGGTTCGTTCCCTGGCCACCAGCGAGGGTCCCACCAAAAAAAAAAAAAGAGATGGAAAAATCCCTTATAATCTTGGGCTTAATTTTATAACACAATAAAAAGAAAATTACAGCAGGAGGGGAAATATTGATAACAACGCTCCTTTTCCTCCCATCTGTCTTCATTCAAATCTAAATTTAACAAACACCGTTTTTAACTAGAAATGTGAATAACAAGTGTATAAAGGCCCCTGACACAAGCACAGAGTGATGGAAGAGTCCGGTGTGTTTGGTTTGGAACATTCCTGCTCTCTCATTCTAATGTCTCCTTTCATTCCTGAATTAAAAAAAAAAAAAAAAGAGCTGCACACATATTGTTTATTGTACTTGGCCAATTTGGGTCCTATTTTAGTTGTGGAGGTTTCACAGAAAGCATTTGCTAATAAAAGATGGAGGACACTGTTCTGCCGTAGGAAGTTTCCTTTAATGGGAAGATTCTCAGGGTAGATTTATTTTTCATCAAATCAGATAAAGCTGTATTCTCCTAGCTGGGGTTCCGCCCACCTTCCCATTCATCGATGTGTCATTCTCATTTATCTGGCAATCCAAGAATTATTTATTGGACTATGATTGTGCACAGGGCATTAGACAGTGAGGAGTACACGAAGGCGGCACCAGCACGATTTACAATAGGTCAGACTTGGAAACAACCCAAATACCCCGGAATAGATGACCGTGGTCCATATACACCATGGAATACTATTCAGCAATCAAAAAAGATAAACTCATGCCATTCGCAGCAACATGGATGGCGCTGGAAGGGCTCATGCTCAGCGAAATAAGCCAGAAAGAAAAAGAAAAATACCAGATGGGTTCACTTATAGAAGGAATATAGAGGAACCACATAAGGGATCAGAAAAAAAATAACAATAATAATAAAAAGCAACAAAATTAGCAGGCAACCATAAATCAGAGACTGTTTCGGATCTACCCGAGGCAATAAAAAGACAGGGGTTTTCTTTCCCTGAAGCAGTTAAATTGAAGTCGCTTATCTGTGTTTCCTTCTTAAAAATGTAGTGTCTAATTTGTCTTTGGATATGTTAGCAATTTCATCACGGAGAGTATCACTCCACGTGGAAATGGTGTTCATTTACACCCGCCACAGCCATTGTGTTCTCTCCTTGCAACGGTTACAAACAGAAAAGGCAGGAAAAGACAGGGATAGGAAAGAAAGGAGTGTGGAAGAAGGGAAAAGAGAGAATTTGCGTTAATAAGGAAAAATCCTTCCGTCTAGTCCGTCTTGGATGGAATCAATAGATTTTTTTTTTAATTTTCAAAAGGCCCTCGCTAAGAAGGCGGTGCCCTCCCGAAGGTGGAACAATATGCGATAGTCAGCGTGAGGCAAATGTGCTTCTCCCTTGCTCTCTCTCTCTCAGAATACCTCATTGTCTGTGATGTACTTGGATTCTGATGCCAGGTAATGAAAACCAAAGAAAGTGGAAGTGCAGAAAAGGTGGCAAGGCTGGAACGCTTTGCAAATTCGAGTTTCAAGGCTAGAGCCAGGCAGGCACCGTCAACTGTGAGGACAAACTTCAGCAAGGCCGGAGTCATAGAAAACCACATCCATCTCTCAGAGACGCCACCCGGGCTGAAATGACACAGACACTGGGGGAAAATCCTTCGTATCCTATTCTGAAATCACGTTTAACCCTTAATGTAAGTCCCATGGGGTTAAATCAGTACGTGGCTATATAGCAGGTGCAAATGGCAATGGACTAATGAAAACTTCACAAGAAACACACTGGGAAGGAACGAGGTCGCTGGAGGTTTTGCAAGCTTGCGCCCGTCAGGCTGGCGTGGCGTTGGGGTGAACCCTTACAGCACTTGTTGCCCAAACATATCTTGGTGCCC
Source organism: Talpa occidentalis (assembly GCF_014898055.3). NCBI lineage: Eukaryota > Metazoa > Chordata > Mammalia > Eulipotyphla > Talpidae > Talpa > Talpa occidentalis. The sequence goes on from NW_023601653.1 coordinate 84,940,412, forward strand.
ACATCAAACAAGATGGGTGTTGCAAAGGACCAGCCAAAGCCAGAAATAGGTAAAGTTAATCATTATGCAAATTTAACCTTTGGTGTCAGGACTGGTCTCTCTCGCCAGCTTATTTTAGCCTCTGCTGTTTGGTTAAGAATTGTTCATTGTATTTTTATTTTTAAAAACTAATCCTAACCTGAAATTCATGATCAGTTTCAAGTTTTTGTATATGTTTTTTTTAAAGGAAAATGGAAGTGTGTAATTTGACATTTGGTGATAAAATGAACACTTATAAAGTTATATTGAGAGACAATTAAAACATGCTTTGCCACCTTCATTAACTTTTATCTCTCAGTGATTCTTGGTCAGAGATGACTGGACATCTCCGGAGTTGCAGGGCATTTACAGTTTCTGAAACACTTAGTCGCGAGAGACTCCTACTTAACACAAATTACATGCATAAATTATGTGCAGTTTTCAAAGAAGATCTAAAAAAGAGATGCAAAAAACTCTATTGCCTGAAAATAAAATATCAATATTATGTTGTAGGGTAAGTGAAGTATCAGGCTTTTCTGCCCTCCCGCCATCAGGATGGATGACGGATCCCTGAGGTCCTGAATGACGCCTGATGGCGGCACCTGGAGTGGGGTGTGGGCCTAGGTAGATGGGATTCACCTGGGCTGAGACTGGGCTTTTAGGGGTGGTGTCGCAGAAGCAGAGAAGCAGAGAGAACTCAAGAGAAGGCCAGAGAGCCCAGATAGAGTGAAGACTTGCTGGGGTGGGGAAGGGGGGCCTCCCGGCCCCCCAGCGCCCCTGCCTGCCGTGTACCTGGTAATCCCAATAAAAGCCTGCAAAAGCCACTGAGGGCTCCAGGACTCCTCTGCCCAGGCCGTTTGATCAGAAAACCTGCTCATGGCCCTTCCTGCCCTTCCATATGTCATTGTAATGTTCTCCTTTCCTCTCTCCCACAGCGGTTTTTTAAAAAGATTTATTTATTTATGCATGCAAGAGCTGGGGTGAGGGCCACAGGTGTGGCGGGGGGGTGAGAGGACTCCCCAGAGACAGAGTGGGGAGCAGAACAGGCGGATCCACTGAAACCCACTGCTGTGATGCCAGTCATGGGAGGGGTTTCAAAGAAAAAAGATGCTGTTTCCACAACGTCAGTCCTCTCTAGTTAGCTGAAAGGGCAAAAACACCACCAAGGGAGTCAGTAATTATAGTTTATTAAATTTGTTAAAAATGGTTAATGCTGAATAACTTTGCATAGAAGTAGCTTTTGGTTCATGGACATGCGGGGGGATTTTGCGGCTTACTCACTGCAATCTGTTCAACTTCAACAAGTCGATAAATGTAAACAAGGACACACGTGCCGGGGACTGGCAGGAGCTCTTCCCGGGAAAGGCTGCTGAAGATGAGCACCCAGGGCAGACGCCTCCCGCCGGGAGCAGGAAGGAGGGGCCATATTTTGGAGGAGGAAAACAAGGACGTAGTGAGCAGTCCCTGGAGTGTGCACAGTGTCTTTCCCCATCCAGAAGACGTGTTGCTTGCACAGAGACGCGAGCTGTCAAGCGCGGAGTTGAAGTGGGCGCTCTCGGCAGCTCAACACAGTCACTGAGTCAGTCATTGTCTCTCTCCTGCCGCCTGAGGAGCGCACGATGACCGATGACCGCGGCCAGCTGCTCGCAGCCCACCAGCAGGGCCCGCCCCTTTCAGTTTGATGACCAGATAATCCCCCTGAAACTTCTAAGACAATTTGATTTTCTGCGTAAGCAAAGGAGGTGAGCGGATATTAAAAATAACCAAAATGACCTGAAACAAGAAAACTGACACTAGACGAGGTTTCAGGTTGGTTTTGCTGTTTTCTGTTTGTTTGAAAAAACATCTAATTTCACGCAACATCTCTGGCAGAGCCGGGCTAGGCCACACCGCACAACAGGGACGTCTCCCGTGGGGTGTGCCTGTGGGGAGGGCGTGGGGTGCAGGTTCTCATTCCAGAGCAGCTCAGCAGGGAACTTCCAACCGTGATGGAAGGTTCTGGATCCGGGCAGTCCCGGGAGGCAGCCTCCATGCACACACGGCTGCCGTGCACTTGAAAAGTGCCTCCTGCAAACTGAAGAAAAGACTATTAAACACTCAGGGACAAATCTGACAAATAGGGGAAGCTGCTACAGCGCGCACCAGGGAGCATTCCCGTCCACAGGAGGGAGACCAGCCACAGACGGGGAGAACGTGATGGCGAGCGCGTGTGTAACAAAGGATGCATATTCTGGATCTACAAGAATTCTCAAAACACAAAGATAATATGATTTATTAATAAAATGATCAAAGTATTTGAATACACACGTCACCAAAGATGTGTGAGTAAGTAGCAAACAAGCACCAGCATCCAACTGGAAAGCTGTCATGAGCCTGCGACGGAGCGTCCCGCGCCCGACGCGTGAATGACTAAAAGGAGAGAGTCTGGTCACAGCCCAGCCGGGCGTGGTGCAGAAACTAAAACCCCCAAGTGGTGGGGATATACCAGAGTGCGGCTGTGGGAGGCCGGTCAGCAGCCTCTTCACAAGTTACACAAACACCCACCGAGGGAGTCACCCGCCCCGCCTCCCGCTGCTTCCCCACGAGTGAGGAGACAGGTGGCCCCAGCGGGCCCCGTGTGAAGGCTGCGGCGGCTCTGCCTACAGGGCCTCAGAGCTGAAGGCCACCAACTGCTCAGCGACGAGTGAGGAGTTGTGGGGAATTGTGGGGAATCCATGCAAAGAAAAGCATGAAACAATTTAGAAAGTGAAGCCTTCGTGCACATGCCTCCATGGCTGAAGCTCCAAGTCATTGCCGTGGGGGAGAAAACAATACAGAAGTGCACGCGGACCACTGGAGTGCGGTTTAGGGGACAATGGGACAGCAGAGAGGGGACGGCTGCAAAAAAGAGCCATTGATGCTGCTGACAGTTGCAGCATCAACTGCAACTGTGGGGGTCACCTCGCGTAGAGGACCGTGTAGAGGACCGCCTTCCCTTCCCGACGCCTTTCTGAGCTCACTTCAAAGTCCACTCCTTGCCCCGCTGTGAGCTGCCCGATTCTGCCAGTGCTCACCCCACCAGCGTCCACCCAGCACTCACAGCAATGGTTGTTGCCGACCTTGGACGTCAGGCTCAGGGTGGAGGGTTAGGAAGTGTCAGGCCTTGCTGCCCTCCCGCCGTCAGGACGGATGATGGGTCCTGTGGTCCTCGTGCATGCCTGATGGCGGCACCTGGCGTGGGGTGTGGGCGTGCCTAGGTGGGTGCACCTGGGCCGAGACTGGGCTTATAAGGGCGGCGTCACGGGGGCGCCCGTGGAGCAGGAGCGAGAGGAGCAGAGAAGCAGAGGCCACGAGAGAACGCTGCAGGGCCTAGACAGAGTGAGGACTCGCCGCGGGCTGGGAGGCCTGCCAGCCTCCTGCCAGCCTCCCGGCCCCCCTGGCTCACCTGGCACCCCGGCATCCCTGCATCCCTGCCTGCCATGTACTTGGTAAACCCAATAAAAGCCTGAAAGGCCACCAAGAGCTCCAAGACTCTCCTTACCCCGCCTGCTCAGGTCCTGGAGACCCTGCCCTGTGCCTTCCTGCGGCCGCACAGTGTCAGCAGCTCCTGTCTTAGCACGGGTGTCGCTCTCCTGCGAGAGAGAGGGCAGGCCTCCCGGGATGAAGGCCTGAATTGGAGTCACTTCTCTGTGCTGCGGAGCTCACTGCACGGCCTGTCCCCAGGCTCCTCGTGATGTCAGTTAAATCCCCGTCTGGGAGGACTGGCCGGGCTCAGTCAGCATCCACGGGACACTCAGCAAACGTCCCTCGTCACCGGAGTCCTGCTCGCCAAAGCAGGGCGGCGCCCCGGGAGCAGCCTGGCATGTCCACGTGCCTGGCCGGGTCCTGGCCGGGTCCTCCGGGAGCAGAGACAGAGGTTCCTGGCTAGAGGCTCGCCAGGGGGTGCCCCCTCCACCGCCCATCGTGGCATCATTTCTAAGCTACTCTTGCTAGAGTTGGGAATCTGAAATTTCCTTGTTTGGGAACTTTTCAATCTTGAGGCCTAAAAGCCATTGGCATGCGGTTTAAAATGTAAGTAACATTATTTTTCCTTGGATTCACTGCTTCCATAAACAGTGTTAAATATAGAATTATAAATATGAATCAGTTATGTAAGCCTCGGGGTTTCCCCTTTAATAACCACGTCGCTTCTGGTTGCCTCGCTGGCGGCCCCGTTAACCACGCATCAGCCGTCCGTGACCGAGTCCCCCCCACTGTTAATGATGCTCATTTGCTCTGAGGAAATACTGGTTAACTCAGCCTCACTGATTTGAAGTTAAAGATTAATAACAAATATTCAACTGTATATTTATTTTTATCTTGGAAAATCTGAACTGGGAAGTTTCCTCCTATCTGTTTTGTTCCTAAGGTAATTTTGTTACCAGTTTGCTCTGTTTAAAATGACAGGCTTTTATTTTGTGATCTATTTTAAAAAGAGAAGATCAAATATAGCCTATTTTGCACATGGCAATTTAAGAAAAAATTGTGGAAGAATTTGCACTTAGAAACTTTTGGATAGTTTTCAAGACATGGCCAGAGATATGCACACACTGGGCAAGTAGGAAAAAAATCAGTTTATCCTGTTGAAGGTAGAATAGTGTATAAATGAGGTTAAATATGATTTTCCTCCGTGTGCCTCTGAAAGGTTTGTGCTCTGATACACATATACAGACTCATCTTAAATAGATTGAACAAGTGCCGGGCCAAAGAAGATAGCAGTAAGTCTGAATATATTGGGGGAGTGTGGAAGAAGTTGGCTAAAAAGAGAAATTAGGGCAGTTTGAAAAGGAGGAACTTTCTGTTTTGCTCATCCTCATGGTTATACACGACATGCATTTGAGAAAACTCACAGAACTGTGCAGCATAATTAGAACTGAATCCAAAGAGTCAGTTAATACTTCTTAAGTGCAATTTTTTTCACTTATGTTTAAAAATACTTAAAATAGGGGTATCTCATGATCCAGAACTTACTGAGGCTTATCAGATGCCCTCTGTTTTTTTTTTTTTTAATTTTTAGATTTATTTATTTATGCATGCAAGAGCTGGGGTACAGGCCAGAGGTGTGGGGGTGAGAGGACTCACCAGAGACAGAGTGGGGAACAGAACAGGGGGATCCATTGAAATCCACTGCTGAGGGGAGCAGCGGGGAGACAGGAGAGGTCTGCTGCGCCATGTGGGTAGCTCCCTGGCCGGGGATCGAACTCAGGTCACAGTGGCTGGTGATAGCTTCATAGTGCTGAGACTTAACTCTGTGCCACCAGGGAGGCCCACTAGCTCAATTTTGAAGGTGAAGAAACTGAGACACAAAAAGATCCCATAACCTGCTTAAGGTTCCTGAGCTGGGGCTGGAGCACGTGCTGTTGTGCTCCGCGACCAGCTCTAACTGTGCCTTAAGACGCTTCTGGCTGCGAAGGCTGCACAGTATGTTTCATCCTCCAGTGCTGTGTATTTGCTTTTGTGTTCAGGTGAATGAGTAAATACCTTTACAGAATAGTCCCCACCCCTCGGAGGTATTCAGGGCAGTGACCCCAGAGCTCGGAAGCTGCCTCTCTCTGTGACCCTGTGATACAGGAGCAGAGCCCATCAGTCCGTGCTGGGCTAAGTGGCCTCTGATGGTGAAAGTGTTTGGAAAATTCCTTGGAGTAATATTTAGTTAAGAATTCGTAAGGAAAACAAAGATCCCATATTACCCTATATTTGGAACATTTTTGCAAAGATGCTTTTATGAAATTATGATACTTGGAGTCAAGCAATGCATTCAATTATGAGCATAACTCTACCTTGAGTGACTGCCACATAGGGTAATTTGCTAAACTGCGCTGTGATTTGGCTTCCTCAACTCCTACACAAAAGGATTGTAATCAATCCAAAGGAAATTTTCAGTGTTAAAATTTTCTCAACTGAAAGGTAATCTAATTCAGACACGTATTAAAGTATGACCCATAAATTTGATTATATTGAAATCAAGACACCATAACTTAATTACTAAAATTTCATCAGGACTCATCCAAAATCTAGAGCATTGCAATGAAGAGAAACATAATATTTTATTTTTTTCCTGAAAGTAACAAAGAAAATCATTAATAAAATAAAATAATATGATTAAAATGCAATAATATTGGACAGGTTTAGAGAATGTGTTTGAAGCTTAATGGCTTGTGGGAGTCATATACAATTCCTCAGACAACATGAAAAATTTTAGAGCATTTCACAAAAGTTTAGATTTCTGTGTCAAACCAAAGAAAGATCAGCCCCATAGTTCATTTGAACAATACAAAAGGTTGGCGGCCATGCCAGCGTGAATGTGCCAGTCTCATCACATCTCAGAAGCTTAACGATACGCAAGGCACCGTTTTTCTTTAATCATTTTTCTCTTGAAGTGAGCTGTCACAGTAAAATAAGGACTGTGTTTTTCCACTGTCAAATAACCGTATTCGCTTCTGCATTGATTCATCTTAACTCAGAAACAAAAATGTTCCATCATTCCCACATGCTAGTGAGTGCTGCTAAAATAAGTTTTAAAAACACATGTTACAAAGCAAGAGAGTAAATGTATTCTGTTTTTTCCCCCATAAATATACCACTTTGCCATTTTTAGAACCCTTAGAGAAGGGGATATTTTATATATTTTTCATAAAATTAAACTATTAAAGCTGTAGTAAGTAATTGTGAGCTTAGCGGTATTCATTTTATGCTTTTGCCATGTTTGCATTTGTGAACTTTAAGGTCAGTGAATTTGATTTATTCATTTATTTTTAAATTGAGGTGACATTAGGACACCCCCATCAGGTATTGCCACCATAGTGCACCCCCAACACATCACCCATATCCCACCAACGTAGCCACTGTCCTTCCCCCTCACGTGTCCCCTCCCACGACACCCTCCCTCCTCCATGCTCTGGTTCTGTCTCCAGCTTTCAAGGGCTGAAAGCTGACCCTTAGTTTGGTTTCTCTGTGTTCCACAGACAGCCAGTGAATTTTAGAAAAAAAAAAAAAAAAAACCAAGTAATTTATTTTCCTCTCAGAGCCAGCAAACATTAAAATTAAAAATACAATTCTAAGAATTATCGGAAAACTTAACTACATTTCTTGGGGAGAACTTGTTTTATGCATTTTCAGGTGTTTAGTTAATCATCAGTAAATAGGTTAAGACTGGAAGAAGAAATGATCCAGAATCAACAGTGAAGTTCAAATAAGTTTTGGGGACCTCTATGAACACAATAAACCCGAGACATCGTCCTGGTAGGGTTACCCGGTAGGGTTACAGTAATTGACTTTGCTAAGCTGGGAAATGAAGTCTTTGAAGAGCGCTTTCATGATTGGCTTTCTGTGCAACCTAATGTCTTATTTTCTATTTTTCCAACAAAAAATTAATGATTAATGCACTTCTCACATGTGTACTAAGTGTTTACGTTGAGTGGTCAGGTCTCTTGCTCTTGCAGACTGCTCTGCAGCTTTATAACTAGCCTAGTTGTGATGAACATGTGGATGGAAGTTGTAGGTGGAAGAGAGGTCAGGAGACAAAACTGATGTGGATCACCTGTTAGCTGCCTCGTGCCCACTGGGAGGGTTAATGTGCCAATGCTCTCAGGCTCTTCAGCATCACACGCTCTAAAATTAGACCTTTCAGCCCCAGTTGATAATTTCTGGTCAGTGGACTAATGCTAACCACACCTCACTCCACATTTACATGTAAACCACAATATTATTTTTTCACAGTAAGAAATTCTTTATCAGTGAGCAAAATGATCAATTCCTTTAAAGACTTCCTTTTCCAAAAGTGACTATCTTAGCAAGGGGTAAGGCCAAGAAGCAAATACTGAGGAAGATGTGACTAAAACATGCTAATCTTGCATGAAAAACAGTTCTAGAATTTTCAAGTTCCCTAAATTCAGACACTGCTCTGCCTTCTTTGCTCGTCCCCAACTTCCGTCCATACTTTCTTATTTATATATAAATATTTTGGATTGAGCCAAGTTAATCGTCCCTGGTGGAGGAACTGTTTCAGAGACAGAGGCAATTTGTCTCTTTCCATCATATGGTGATTTAGCAGCATAATGTTACATGTTATTTTATCCTAGAAATAGGATCCTGGAAAATTCAGAGAAAGTATTTTTATTTTCAGCATTTTTATAATTTTAGACTCTCCAATTTCATTAAAGAACTCTTGAAGATAGACTTGGTCAATGTTTCTTACAACTCCAGAAATGAAGATTATGCCTGCATTGATGGACACAATTAGTTTTCCAGTGCCAAGAATACTAAAATACCCGCCTGCTCTTCTAAAAACATTCTCCATAATATCTTCTTTTTTTTTTTAAAGGTTTATTTATTTATACAAGAACCAGGGTACAGGCCAGAGGCACGGGAGGGTGAGCGGATTCACCAGAGATAGAGCGGGGAGCATAACAGGCAGGCTGATGAAATACACTGCTGAGGGGAGCAGTGGGCAGGACAGGAGAGGTCTGCTCGCCATGTGGGTTGCTCCGAGGCCGGCGGGGATCGAACCAGTGCTGCAGAGGCTGCGGACAGCTTCACAGTGCTGCGCTCAACCGTCTGCACCACCAGGGGAGGCCCCATAATCTCTTCTTTTTGATTGCTTTATAATCAGAGAAAACATACCCAACCACTCATTGAACATACATTTATTGAGTCAGAACACCTCAGGCTCTGTTACATGCACAGAAAGAAGCGGATCTTGACCTCGAGCAGCTTATAGTCCAGTAGAGAAAACGGGATAGTCAGATGTCATGTAATGTAAACATTATACATTAGAAAGATAATACCATCTAGTCGAACTCAGCACGTGGCATCCTGAGGGATGCAGAGTTCCTTATCCTCCCTTTATATGACCAAAGGATAAGACATGAATAGAAAATTTAAAAACAAGGAGAGTTTGAAATAGTTATGAAAAATAACATGGGTAATTCATTAAAGTCTTAATGAAGAGCAAGATTAGATTGAAAGGGTTAAGGTGTGGTTAGTTGCTAAGTCAGCTTTGGAATATGCCAAGCCAAAGCAAATACAGGTATTAGAAAAATTTAGATTATGGGGAAAAAAGATCAAGTAGAATGAATGTAATATGTCCTAGTTCATTTTAGAAGGGCAAATTCTGTAGCAGAAATCCAATTTTAAAGCTAGGTAACTTACAATGGACTATGGTGGAGGGTGAGAGGTGTTTTGTTGGTGGGGGCAGTAGCACCTGAAAGGGGAGATTTTATACATCTAAAGCACAACATTGTAGACCAAGGCTACCCCAATGAAATAAATTATGAATACATTTTTAAAAGCTAGGTAATTTAGCTCTCTATTTGTTAGATGCTTACCCTACCCCCATCACTTGTAGTATATCTTGCAAAATTTGAGTCACTTAAGGTTTATTTGAACACAATCTTCACATGACAGCTCTAGGTCAACATTGCACTTCTCAGGGGCGTGCTGTATGGGACTGAGGACTACAACGGCAGCCACATAGGATTACTTTCAGCCTTTTAAGCTTTTTATCTCCAAGAGGTTGGCAGACTGTGTGCTGCAAGTCTAATCAAACCAACCGCCTGATTTTGAAAATAAAGTTTTGTTGGAACACGGGCATGTGCATTCATTTACATATTATCTTTGCTGTCTCCACGAGCAACAGCAGGGTAGTTGCAATGAAAATAAAGATGAATTTGGCCACAAAGCTCAGCACATTTACTATTTAGCCCATTACAAAAAAAAGTTCAGCAGCTCCTCCTCTGTGTGGTTGTCTCCCTGTTCCTTGTGACTCTTTCACTGGGGACCCAACTGAAGATGATAAAAATTCAGAGTGTGAGGAGTAATAGCAAGTGGGGTTTTAGTTACTTGGGGTAGTTAACACACTGATTCATATATTTAATACATCGTGAACTTTATCCTAATTCTAAACCAATTAATATTCCCGCGACCTTTACCACATAGACAGCAATTGGGCCATGAAAATGGCCATTGGGATGGACTTTGACGATCTGGATTCAAGTTCCCCTCTGCCAGTTACAACCTTAGACAAGTGACTCAAAAATCAAAATCTCTGAATCAAATATTAAAATGAGGGAGCGCTAGCCTTTACAACTAGCTGTAAAATTGAATAAGATTATAAAAGTAAAAGGACCTTATAAATTAAATCATGATACCATTAGCAGATATGATCCTTTTTCATGATCCTTAAAATATACATAGCACATTTGCTATAAAAGCAAACTCCATCAATGGATGATTTAAATGATTGATGAGTATTTGATGAGATAATATTCATAAAGCCTGGACCACAATGGCTGACATCAGCTATTATGTATTTTATTATTTCATAAATACTAATCTTTGATGGCTCTTAGCTCTGGGCCAGTCTCTGATGGCTCTACTATGGGTTAATGAAAAGATGAAGGCCAGCGAGCACAGAGGGCAGTCACATTCCAGAACGTGTGTACGTGTGCTTTGACAGGCTACAATTCCTTGGTACTAAAGGTTATCTAGTAAGTCTCCTTAAATCTTAATCTTATGTCCACTGTTATCACATTTCATACATTTTTACTGGTATTTATTTTTATGTGCACAATATATCTCTGTTTATTACTTTTCTATCTCCTGCTGTTTTTCATTAATACATGGAAAAGTAAGTAAATAAGCTTTTTCACTTAGAACTTTATGCTATCACAATTCATATTTAGCCTGATGCTAATATTATTTGTGTTCCACACAACTAAGAAAAATAGAGTCAACTTGTTAGAATGTAGAGGGACGTGAAAATTAGAGAGAAAAATATACAAATAACCTCAATAAAAATGACAATTTAAAAAAGAAAGAAAAATATACAAACATTTTCATTCCGAGAACAAAAGGATATTTTTAAGTTCTTTACTAGGAAGTGTTGGAAATGTAATGTTAATTTTTGAATTATTTTAGAATTTGTAATAAACTGAAGACTAGACTCTTTGAGAAATAATTTTGAAGTTAGCAGAAAAATTAAGCTTATATGGGATAAGGACTCTGTTCTCCCATTTCTGTAGTATAACTTCCACCTCTAGCTATTAATACTTGTGTTTTCCTGTGTCTTGTTCTACCTCAAAGAACCAAAGGCTCTCTAGCCAGGATAACTTGAACAAGAGAGGGAATCTGGCCTACACAGTGTGACCTAAAGCCTCCAGGCAAGCCCAGTCTCCCTGATGAGGCATGATGGTCCAAGAGTTTAGAGATTCCTGCCAGATCCCAAGGGCTAGGGCCAGACTTCTTTTTGAGTCAGGTAAATTCTTTGCTGCGCCTCTCAACTTGCATTTTAATTTCTCTAAGTCTCTCTCATTCCTGCTTCCCTTCATAAACCTCACGAGTAAGATTTTGTCCCCGATTCCATTTTGCCTGATATCAACTACCAGGAAACCTCAGATCTAGGTTTTATGCTGCTGCTCTTCCTGCACAATCTTGGCAGATTGGTTGGTGGTCAAGACAGATGACTTCAGCCTCCGACTCGGACAGAAAATAAATTTTGAAGTCTGCAGAGTAGAGCACAATTTGTTCACAGCGTTTTTTCCCCTGCTCAGTAGTTAAGAACAAAGCAATCAACATAACCCAATCACAATGAGTGCAACAACAAATTTGTCTAAATCTTGCTCCTCTGGGTTACTCGGTTGATAGATTTAAAGTCATCTCTGCATAATTATTCAAAATCAACACTTCAATGGCCTTAATTCAATCACCAGCACAAGAGCCCAGAAAACATGCTCTGTGTTCCCTAGCTACTGGGGGTCTTCAGAATGGCCTTGCACACGTATTTGGTTGTGTTTGTTTTATAATTTCTGTTTCATAAGATTCAACACGGCAGGAGAGGTTGCTATGGAAACATGTATACCTCACAATGCTTTTTCTTTTTAAATGTAATAATATTTTTGTAACCACAAAAGCATTTCAGCATTCTAAACATACAAAAATAAATAACAAATCGTGGCAAATTGTGTTTAGTGCAGATGGGTCTTGAACTCTGTAGGGTAAGGAAAAATGTCAGGCTTTTCTACCCTCCCGCCATCAGATGGATGATGGATCCCTGTGGTCCTGCATGCTTGCCTGATGGCGGGCACCTGGAGTGGGGTGTGGGCATAGGTAGATGGGGTTCACCTGAGCTGAGACTGGGCTTTTAAGGGCGGCGTCACAGGGACGCCAGGAGAAGCCGAGAGAAAGCAGAAGCCAGGAGAGAAGCAGAAGCCGGGAGAAGGTCGGAGAGCCTGGAGTGAAAACCTGCTGGGGGCTGGGAGGCCTGCTAGCTTCCCAGCCCCCCAGCGCCCCTGCCTGCTGTGTGCCTGCTGTGTGCCCAATAAAAACCTGCAAAACCACTGAGGACTCTGACTCCTCCTTGACCGGGTCTGCCGGATCCTAGAAAATCTGCCCTGTGGCCAGTCCTGCCCTTACAGACTCTCATGCTGCATGGTTCTTTGGCTTGCTGACAACGACAAATTCTATACCCTGTTAAAAGCATAGATGAGGGAATCCAGACCATGTGGTACAGATCCAGAATGAAATGCTACTGAATGATCAAAAAAGATAAACTCATGTCGTTTGTGGCAACATGGATGGAGCTGGCAGGAATTATACTACTCGACTAAGAAGGAGAAAGATAAATACCAGATGGTGTCACTTCTATATGGAATATGGAGAAACCAAACTCAGAGTCAGAAACAGCCAAACTCAAACACTGACACTTGGAAGCTGACTCTAGAAACCAGGCATTGGTGGGGGGGGGGCAGTGGGGGGGTTGGTAAGGGCGAGGTGAGGAGCTCTATTTTCTCCCAAGATACTGAATTCTTCTTGCCCTTTATCAGTGTAATTGAAAGGGACCAAGCTTTTGCAAGACAAACACTCTTAGGAGAATGAATCTGCATCAATATGACCTTCTATCTTAGCTAATGGAAAGGCTGGTCGCAGTTTCTCTGGAAAGCAAGGGCATCGATTACATTTATACTAATATTACCAGAAATCTCTAGAAGTTGAACAAAAGAATGAAGGCGTGTTCATTGACTGCATGAAGATAGTAAATAATGACTTGCAAGTTTGGGGTATCCTGTTACTGTTATAGGACAGGGAGAGGGGCAGCCGGACCACCCTGTTACATTACTACATTCTTCATGAAAAATCGCTAAGATATGTAGCATTTTAAGGTCTTTCAGCAGACAAGGAAGCAGTGAATCACCTCAAACCGTGAAGCCAAATTAGGTGGGAAAAGAAGAAATAGAAGACAGCTGGTTTGACTTTAATGCTCATTTTCTCTTCACTCTTTCACGTAATTAGTCACTTTGTGCAGAAGGGAATAAATCAGCAGTTAACTCTACAAGTTTATCTTTTTAAAAGAAAATCAAAATATGACCAAGCAGTTTGGGCATTTAAAAAACATTCTCTGGATAACCATGTTTTTATGAACAACAACAACAACAACAAAAAAAAAAAACAAACACAAAGAATCTGCTTATACTACTGGCGAAGCAGTTCATATAAATGCTATTCCTTCAGTTATGGACAAATGTATAAAATCAAAGCTTATTAGAAAGGTTCTAAAAGTTTTGTGAAGTTTGCATTTCACGAAATGAAAGTGTGTACTGAAACAGAGCTCCTGGAACGTAGTAATGATTCTTTTTGGATGTGCTATTCAAGCCAAACTTGTAAAACAAAGAATCTTTTAGAAATGCAAATAATTTGAAACCCCTTCTGATTGGCTTGATTTGGGGGATTTGAATTTGTGTACACTATGTTTTTCTCCAAAGGAAGTGGTGTTTTATCCTCTAGCCAAATAGATTTCTAAAATAATCTAAATCATCTGGATAGTCAAATGACGATTCATCATTTGTCCTGTGTTTGGCCTCTAATTGAGGGTGGACGTTTCTGAAATATCTGTAGGTTAAGAAAGGCCGTAGCTATGTCTTGACCTGAGTGTATTCTGAGTTACAGAACTGTACCATATAATTAAAAAAAGAACAGGCCCCTAAAGGCGACTCATTCCAAGACTGAAGCTGTACCGAATGCTCCCGCCTTACAATGCATGGAATAAAAGAGGCCAAATGGCATTTTATATCAAATCCCAGTCTCTCTGCTGAAGAACACATGTTGAGCTACACATGAATGAAGAAATTTTCTTTTCCTCAAGTAGAATATAAAAGTGGTTCACTACTGAGGATTTTTTAAAAAAACAAGATCTACAGTTCCATGGAACATTTTCTTCTTCTGTAAATCTAACATTGGATATACTCCATTCAAACATGCTTTTCCAATAGAACATACCAATGTTGAGGATTAAAAAGTATTGATGTGGGGCCTCCCCGGTGGCACAGCGGTTGAGAGCTGGCCTGCTAAGCTGCCCGCAGCTGGCCGCCGGCGAGGGTCCCACATGGCGCGCAGACCTCTCCTGCTGCCCGCTGCTCCCCTCAGCAGTGTATTTCGTCAGTCTGCCTGTTCTGCTCCTCGCTCTGGCTCTGGTGAATCCTCTCACCCTCCTGCGCTTCTGACTATACCCAGTGCTTGTATAAATAAATAAATAAATCTTAAAAAAAAAGTATTGATGTGTTTTTTTATTTGCCTTTTCCCCTTAGTCAGAATCTTCCAGCTACAGATGACAGGTACACAGAAAGGCTAGAAAATATTCCAAAAGGTGGACAAGAAAGAACAAGGTAGTATCAGTTTCCCACATTCAAATAGAATTTTCCAGCAAGATAGTAGCTTGAAAGCTATGCTTTGCTATAAAGAAAATATTTCCTTACTTTAGCGATTCTTCCAATGCCCTGTGGATATTCCTCTTTTTTTCTTACATAAGAAGTTTTCTTATTCTATCATGCTAGTCCAGCATTTATGTTAGTGATGGGGAGGAAACGATCATAAAAACTAAGTTCAGAGACAAGCCATTTACATTTTATTTATTTACTTTATTTACATTTTATTTACTTTATTTCAACTGAGTTAGTATTGGGGTACTCCCATCAGGTATTACTACTTTAGTGCACCCAACGCCAACTCACCCATATGCCACCCCAACAGTAAGGAAAATAAAAGAGAACATATATCAGCTAAAATGCTTCTGTACAGCAAAGAAGCCATAACTAAAACAAAAGACACCCTACTGAGTGGGAGAAAATATAGCACACTACACATCCGACAAAGGACTGACAGCAAAGATATCCAAAGAATGCATAAAACTCTACAAAAACAAATAACCCAATCCCAAAGAGGAAAGGTTGTCAGTGTTAGTAAAAATTTGAGTGGCAGGTTGATAGGAACACATTGCCAAGCACATCATATGCTCATGGAGCATAGCGAGCTCTGTGAAGATGAAATTAGTGCACCAAATAAAGTGCCTCCTGCTTCTTCATGTGCACACAGCCCTGAAAGTTTATTCTCTGAATGATGAACACAGCAGCATTCAAATTCTTTTTTTAAAAAAAGATTTATTTATGCATACAAGAATTGGGGTACAGGCCAGAGGTGTGGGGGTGAGAGGATTCACCAGAGACAGAGTGGGGAGCAGAACAGGCAGATCTACTGAAATCCACTGCTGAGAGGAGCAGCAGGGAGACAGGAGAGGTCTGCTGCGCCCTGTGGGTAGCTCCCTGGCCGGTCGGGGATTGAACTCGTGTTGCAGTGGCTGCGGATTGCTTCATAGTGCGGTGCTTAACCCCTTGCGCCACCAGGGAGGCCCAGCAGCATTCAAATTCTAAAAGACAGATAATTTAATGCCCAAGATAAGTTTGGTGATTTTCCAAAGTTACAATTGCTAGAGGTAGTACCGCAAGTCTACTGACAATGGATGTTACATCAATCTTAATTTTTAGTGTTACTAAAAGTAAGACAACAATTGCTACGTAAGTTGCATGGGGATTTATGAGGATATAGATTTTCTGGATAAATGTTCTTCATTTTTATGATCCCCTGGTGTCTTAGCACAGAAACCATAAAGTTCAAGTTCCCAAATGAATATTAAGAACTACAGACTTGCACTAAGTCAGTAAGAAACAATATCACTCAGGGCATATAAATGCAGCACAGTTTTATTTAATTAAGACCCTGTTCACCCCAGGAGCAATTGTTCTTTATTCCACCTGCTTATGAAGTCGCATCCACTCTGGCACACACGCAGTTCATCATTATAGAGTCTACTGGGGCACGGAAGGCAAGTGGTTCTAACTAAAGCCTCGACTTAAAGGGTCACGAATGCCCTCCCTTCTTACACACTCCAGAAGCGTAATTTGGCATATCTGAAATTGCGTGAGAAAGAAAGTCTCAACCACTGCTCTGCAGCATAAAAGAGCCAAACTCAAAAATGGTTTAGTCTTCAGAAGAACTTGGGAATTTGTCTTAGAAATTGTATATTCTAAAATGTGCTAGAATTACTGGTTTGCTAACTTATCAGGAACCTCACTTAGAATTACAGGTTGGTAAAACACGCAGAGAAGCCGTCTGTCTTTTCTGCTCTGCCTTTCCGTTCATTAAATGGTCCAAACTACTGGCTCCCTGCATAAGGCTGGGGCTGCAGAGAAAGCCACGGATTAAGGGTGCTAAAGGTGCCACAGATATTTCTCTTATCAAAAACCTATCTTTGCTCCAAATATCCAATATCCAGTGACAAATGTCACTGTCATGTTGGATGAACTCGGGGAAGTCTGTTCTATGTTTTATTTCACATACTCAAAATATGATCATTTTGATGACAAGAGACTACTGCTGGCTTTAATCTCATGGCTAAATAGATTCCAGTACATAAATTTGACAAAATCTAATGAATAAGACAGCTTGTTTATGGAGAAGATCGCCGGCCTCCAAAGTCGAAGGCTTAAAATAACTTAAAAAGTTGTTTTGTTCTCCTCTGTTCTTGAGGCAAGAACTAGAATATTAAAATTATGGGGGGGGGGGATCTTGACAAAAATTGCAGTTTGTTGCAAATATAGACCCTTGAAATCACTTTTAAAATCAAGAAGGCTTTCTCTATAGATATGGTAGTGATGCCACCGTCAAATAAAAACTTTATTGCTCCATCTTCAACATCTAGCTGAAATGAGAGACGCGGGAGAAAAGCAGTTCATGCAAAGTCGGTGCCCAACAGCCCTCGAACACTGTGTCACTGCACTTGAATTAATTCAAAATAGAGTTTAAAAGATTTATTGAACTTTGTAAGTACAAGACTGACCCAGAAAACTGGGTAAGTCGGGATCCCAGGAGGAGAATGTGGGTTTATTACATACATTCGCCACACTGGGAAAACGTGTTTACACTTTCTAGAGAAAGAAAGTTATAGATCAAGTGACTTTGTGTGTCTTTAGATAAACTAGGCTCACCATGGTAGAAAATCTGATGCATTTCCTTGTCTTCAGTCCCTCCTCTGCCCCACACGCTTCATGTCACATGGAGCAGTTTCTGATGCTCTATGTTTTCAATTTTCCAACTGCAAAATGAGGGGAAAGACTGGGCGTCTCAAGGGATTTTCTGTTCCTTCCTCTCCATCCTGAAGACTAAGGCTGACCTAGGGCTGTTTCTTGCTGGCTGTGATTTGTGACCTGAGAGGCTTGCAAAGGCCCCTCAACCCGAAGTCCCCCCAGGAGTCATCCCCAGGGCCTCCGAGCACATGCGTCACGTGGAGCCCTTCCACACGCACCCCTGCGACCTGTCCTCGCTTTGTTAAGGGACAGTTTAATCAAGAGCACTCGCCCTGGCGACCGTGGGGCAGAGCAGACCCACCGTCCAAGCGGACAACAGGAAAATCGCTCGGGCTCCTGGGATGCGCACCACCAAAGGGAAGGCGATGATGGTCTCCGCCTGCACGTTTCCCCCTTAATAACCTCGCCCAGAGCTGTTCCTGCTGGGAAGAGGAGCCGAGATCCTAGAGCTGCAGTTCGCGCCGTTAGACCTCACTGAGCAAAGGAAAGGAACATCCATGAAGCCTCCATTCTGTGCCCATCCCTAGGGCAGGCTCCGGGGAGGAGCGAAAGGGAAAGAGGACAGAGGGTCACAGCGTTGCCCATGAGGAGCGCGTGACAGGATACGACGCGGCAGCTTTGGAACATTCAAGAAAGAATAGTGTTTACATGAAATTGCTCACCAAGTTTTTCGGTTAATTTAGTACAGGTTAGGGGAAATGAAAGTATGAAAAACAGGGCCTCCCTGGTGGCGCAAGGGGTTAAGTCTCAGCCCTGTGAAGCTGTTGGCAGCCACTGCAGCACGAGTTCCATCCCCGGCCAGGGAGCTACCCGCATGGCGCAGCAGCCCTCTCCTGTCTCCCCGCTGCTCCCCTCAGCAGTGGATGTCAGTGGATCCACCTGTTCTGCTCCCCACTCTGGGGAGACCTCTCAGCCCCACACCTCTGGCCTTCACCCCAGCTCTTGTACGCACAAATAAATGCATCTCTTTTTTTTTTAAAGTATGAAAAATAATTTCCAAGCAGATTTGGCAGCTCTTTTTGATGGAAAGTCTGAGCACACTCTTCACTTCCTAATTCAGTTTTGCCACAAAATATGAAAACGTGGTTTTGCATTTGATAAGCAGCACTTCACGCACACAAGCAAAATGCACAAGCTAGACCTGCTCTCCTCCCTCTGCACGAGACAAGACCGATTCGTACTCGAATTAGACTTCAGGGCGAGGGACGGGCCACTCTCGTCACCTCTCCGGGGGCCTGGGTCTGGGGGGGAGCTGCTGAGGGGCCGCCACGCCATCAGGGAAAGGCAGAAGCAGAGAGCCCCCCACCCAGGGCCGGGTGTTCTCTTTGCGGCTGTTGCTCTTGCTGACACTTGCTTTGCACGCGCAGAGGAGCCCGTCTTGCCAACAGAGAGACGCTTTTATAAGATGGTGGCCACAGAGTGCCACGTGGACCTCTAACCTGGGTCCTGTCACCCCAGCGCTTGATTTTAGCGAGCACGTGTTTTATGCTTCTTAGCAGGACTGCAAAAATCGTATAAAGTTTCCTTTTGGAAAGAAACTAGAAACACCATGTGGCTACAACTAGGAGACTGCGCCTTTCAAAAAGTTCACTTCACTCGTTGGTCAGAAACTGATTTTTAAAGAGTCAACTCGGATGTCGGGAAGGTTGATTTCATGATCTAGGCTTTCTCGAAGCCTCCTTGAAGTGAGGACTTCCAACAAGAGCGAAGGTCGACATGTTCACTTTCCAAAATGTGGCTTCTCCACAGACCCTCATCAGCCCCGAGATGTAGGCTGGGGGGGGGGGGGAAGCGATGGAAATAAGGCAGGAGGCAGCCCCCCGGGAGCGCCCGCCTTCCTTGGCTCCTGAGCCCTGCGCCTGGGGCTCCCTCCTGCTATTTCAGGGTAAGTGTTTCCATGTGCGGCCCAGCTGGGCGGGCCACCGTGGGCCGTGTGAAAACTCAGCAAGGACACACAGAATTAGCCCTTGGTTTTTGAACCTTGAAAAGGCCTGGTCAGGACTGAGTTTATTTAGAATTATTTACAAGTCCCTCAAGATCAACAGTGCCGCCCTCCAATGGGGCGTCCTGAGCTCCAAGCTTCTGTTTTTCAATTTAGCCACAGCCTTGCACAGACTCCCTCGCCTCTGACCTGCTGGTTCTCCAGAGAAAGGGCCTTCAGGGACTTAGATGCATTTTAGATGTAAAATAAAAAAAAAAAAAACACAAGTGACTAAGTAAACTATTTCACAGAAACATCTCATCCCGGAGCCCATAGGTGCTTTGGGTGATTTCAGGGGAGGGGAGAGCAGGTAAGTGTGAGGACGCTTGAAGATCCATATGGACTGAAAGTAAAATCAAAGCAAGCGTTTACGGAAGATGCCATAAAATCATCTTTGGGTGTGATTCACCATTGCAAGATATATTTGTAGCCCTCAACTTCCCAGCAGGCTGGTTTCCAAAAGTTGTCTTTCTGGAGCTGAAAAGCCACTTCCCTTATAAACAGAGTTCTAAATTAGTAGTTATTGGACTTTTTTGTGTCATGAAGCCCTTCGAGAATATATTGAAGCCCTTTGAGAATATATTGGAAGTTATGCACACGCTTCCTAAAATAGTTCTCACACGCCCTACGAGCCCTACTTTTTCATGCATGCTTACTGGCTTCGTAGACCCGCCGAAGGCCTCTCTGACTAAGAACCACAGCCCTCAGCTTCCAGGATGCCCTTTATCCTTCAAGTGACTTTCCTGTGTCAGCCAAACACTGATGCTAAAATTGACAACACAGAAGGAAAGAGAAAAATCAGTCAACCCATATTTCTCCTTCCTTTTCATCCTTCCTTCCTCGTTGATAAAGAGTTGGTGGAGGACTTGGGTTGAATGTTCTGGGTTGAATGTGTGTGTATCAAGAAGTGATGTAAAAGTGGTCAAGGTGATTCGTACAACTTTTCCCTGTTCTGGTGAAAACAAAACACAAAGGTGTGGAGACACTATGGATTATGAATTATGTAATGTGGAGACTCCATGCAAAAGACAAATGTTCTTGTATTTGTATTTTTTCTGGCACTGCACAATAGAAAAAAGAATGGAAAATTCAAACAGAGACTTGAGTTTTCACTTAGCATGAGTTCAAATTGCAGTTAAGGGACTCGATGGTCAATCAATAGAAAGATTGCAGAAGAAAAGAAAAAATACTTTATTCTTAGCACCTTTATAAAGGCACTTTTTTCTGCTTTTTGAACCAGGGGACTCACATTTTCATTTTCCACGGGCCCTGCAAATTTTGTAGTTGGTCCTGCCTGGGATAATAGATCAGGGAGATACGAGTAAGAAGCATTATGTAGAGAAAATGTCTAAAAACTCTACAATTGCACTGTCCAGTACATACAAGGCCACTAGCCACACTGTCGCTTGCTAACCAATAACAAATAATCCTTTCAAACTCTTTTCCATGCAAAGCTCTTACTCAGATAGTGCATTTGCCTCTATTTTTATTATTGAATTTTGGTTACTATCTCCCAGATCAGACGGTGGGATTCTGACATTTGCTGCACCAAGAACTATTAGTAAATGACTGTCCCTTCTCCTGCTCTTTTCATGAGCAACCTCGTGAACGTGAGTCAGCCGTCTCTCTATCGGAGCAATGCTCCAAATTAAGTCTAAAAATGCAACAGCCTCATCGCTGTTTTTCTTAACGTTTGCTTCATGTACATCCATGTATATTTTATTTCCCTTATTTGTTTTTTAATAATGTTAAGAAATTGCAATTTATCTAGAAACACTTCATGACACTCAATTAAGTTTGGAACCCCAAGAATGTGTCACTGAGGGCATGTCGTTCGCTTAATTTCTTCTGCATATGCACTTTTTATTTACTATTTCAGGAATTTAGTGTGCTCCCTAAAGAAGTCAGATGAAATATAATGTTCTTTGTTAATATAGTCTCAGTGTTAAGCTCCAAAATGTGTGTTTCGGCCCATAGCAATTATAAATCAGTACAAAATTGTTGTACTTTCAAAATTGTATATATCTGGTTGTTCTAAAAGAGAATAATTATTTTTCTTATATGTTCATTGTTTAGAGTAGTTTAGAGCAGAGTCATTGTAACTGTTCCTTAGATAAATATTTAATGTTTTCTTCGATGCAGTCAAGTGACAGATAAAACTCTCTAAGGATACATAAGTCACAAAACAGACAATGCCAACTTTTCAATTATAAAATAAGTCAATTTCTTAAATATCCCTGGAGAGACAATCGACCTATAATTCGCATTATGAAAGGGTTGAATGCTAATGTTATCTCACCCTGCGAGGAAGCTCCACTGACATGATTAAGAAGGTCGTGCCACTGTGCTTTGCTCTGATTCCCGGGGCCGGTTCTCTGGCTGCAGGACAGCCTGTGTTCAAATTCTGTTACTTAGTTTTGAAACATTAGCAGCTTGTTCAAACTTTCTCAATTCTCTATTTCTTCAAGTATGCTAGGAATACCTACTTCTTCAGGGTTTTGTGTTTATGTATCTTTGTTATTTTTTTTTAGAACAGAGATAATACAAGGCAATGGTATAGGATCTGGAAAAGTTAGAATTTTATAAAATATTAATTTTTTTAAAGCTTTGTGGGATTTGAAGCATTTATGTGTTTTCTTTGTTACAAGATTAAAAACCAAGGTAATAGCCTCCTCTTTCAGTGTGCTCCCTCTGAGGAAAAACAGATCCATTCAACATATTCAGATTGAGAAGAAAGGTGGAAGATTATTCATAAATCTAGGTCATAATTACATTACCTTGGGATGCTGACAAAGTGGCTCCATAAAAGCCCCACGTTAAGTCTAAATTTTTAGCAAGAACTTAACCCCGACAGAGCTCTGAGGAGTTCCAGTCTTGGCTAACCTCGATGAGGCAGTTAAAGCAGCACTTCAGAGAGTTAATCCTTTTAAAGACAGAAGATTGATTACAGGGGTAAAGCAGACAAAACTGAAAATAAGGCACAATTCTTTCTTTACCTGCCCATCCTGTTCTCCAGGTCCTGAGAGTTTACTGCTACCTTTGATGGGGGGATAATGACATATATTGGAGTAAGCTTTTGTTAAACATATTTTAGGCACCTGGTTGTGCTGGGTTCCAAGATTATGGTCTCAAGAAAGTACAAAAACTCAAGGTCCAAATTCTATTTAAATTCTGAGACAGAGAACTCGAGTGGCAGGGCTAGGCGGGGTGCTCGATGCTGAAGTCATTCTGGCCAACTCCTATCTCCAGACCCATGTCAAGATGGGTGTCACCCAGCGCCACGGTGTCATGGCTACAAATACAGAGGATTTGTATCCTCTGGTGGGGGTTTTGCCTATTTAGTTATTTATTTTGGTTTTTAGATGTTTAAAGACATTCCTTTGTTATATGCTCAGTTAGTTCACAAAGTTCAGATCTTTGTTACGTTCATCTAGAAAGGTAAATTTGAACTTTGCAAAGTGCTGCTTTATATGATGGGCTATCCATCATATCAACATTATTATTTCATGCTGAACTTTATCCAGTTCATGCTTCTATGTAAGGCATCTTATGATTTCAATTAATAAAAAAATAACAATCCATATAATCAATAGCATCCATATGGGAGGTGAGCATTTCAAAGGTCACTGTAAAATGGATGATATATTTTACTCATATTAAATGGGGTTATCAATTCAAATGTAAAGATGTAAGATTTTTATTGTTGAGCGTTATTGATTTAAATATCTGCCTTTCAAAGGAAAATCCTAAGGTAATTCTTATTTTCTCCAAAGAAGACCTAAGATAGTTAACAGTAAATACAACTGCTATCTAGTTTCTACTTCATTCATCTATTCATTATTTCAACACAAATATAACTGAGAGCTCAATCTATCAGACACTTTGTAGGGTTTTCAGGCTCATTGTGCTGTAGATTGACAGGGACTGGAGGAGAAAACTAAAATCCTCAAGATTGCAATGGGGTGACAACCTCATCACAGACGCAAACATCTGCAGTATATTTGGGTGGCGCTGGTCAGGCATTTGACAGAGCAAGTGGCCTGGCAAAGGAGGTGTCCATAGCAACTGAGGAAATAGAGAAAATTAGTTCATCCCCCCAGGGTTACACAGAGAGGAAATCCCAAGCTCCGAAGAACTGACAAGATTTCAAGCACAACAGGCTATGAAAGAGGGAGGCTGGGTTAGCGGCAGAAAGTCAAGGACTCCGACAGGACAGACGGGGCTAACGTGGTTGCTCCAGAGAAAGGGAGGGAGAGAGAACACTGGGACCCGGAAACCTCAAAAATGAGGGGGAAGTCTGAAAAGCGGTGATAGTTCGATCTAGCAGTTTTTAAGAATCTAATAGGCTTGGGATGATTTCACGCATGTGGGATGTAGAGAAACAAAACAGAAACTAACGAAACGAGAGATGACTGCAAAATCTATAAAATCTGGCTTCTGGAGGGGGGCAGCAGGGGTATGAACAAAGTGGGGGGGGCCAAGATATGTGATGAGGAATGTGGGTGCTCTGGGGTAGGTGGGGTGTGCTGACGTACGTTTGAGGAGGGGTGAACTATTTCTCGGAATCATATACAATGATGTAAACCAATGTTACCTCAATAAACAAATAACCAACACCAAAAAAAGCAGTAGAAAAAAGGTATTAAAAATACTGGCCACACCCTGTAAGATATAAGTGGTCCGGGGAGATAACCTATTATATTGTCAAAATATATTATATTGAACAATAACTGCTTTTTAAGTTTTTTTCTTCTTATTCTTATTGAATGGAAACACTTTAGCTGCCTCCCACAGTCATAATATGTGATATAGTCACTAAAAAATGGACAAAAAAAATCCTACTATTCTTACACACATCTGAAAAGTCTGATCCTATAGCCACTGAATCCCACACAGTGTTGTGAACCAATGTTACCACAGTAAAAACAAACAAAAAACTCTTTACCAACCACTTAATATTAAGCACCTGATTAATTTACTGAAAAAAACTGATTTTTCATTGATTTATAACTATAGTAGATAAAGTTCTAGGCAGACCAAAATCACCTCTGCACTTGAAAATGTTCTGCTTGACTGTACATATTAGACAGCGTGTAGATGATATGTCGAGAAAACATAGAACAGATACAATTCACTTCTAAAATTTTATGAAAACATTTTCCATACACTATTCAAGAATTAAGTTTCATCATATTTTATTTTGAGCACAAGTTTGGTCTCAAGTATCATCAGCTCTTAAAATAAGTGAATGAGATAAAAATTCCTTTTGAAGAAAAATAATTCTAAAGTGTTCCAGGTTTCTCGGTGCATCTCTGGAACGCCGACGGTTAGTTCATTTGAAGTTTGAATTGAGCTTAAATGAAGTCACATCTGTTTGCAGAATGTGAGAAGACAGCCAGCTGTGCAGGAGGGTCGTGCTTTCCAGAAGCCCAGATGAGCTGGTCGTGGAGGGGGAGGGAGACAGCAGCAGGGAGGGTCTCAGTGGAGAAGAGCAGAGAGCTCTGAGCCGAGACCGGCGTTCGGGGGCGGTGAGGACACAGGCTTCCGAGCACAGCCCTGTCCGGGGAATCCTGTGCTGTGACGACTCCCGAGTCGCCTTCTGCTGACTGCATGGTCTTCCCTGTCTCTGCCATCATCACTTCTTGCCTTGAGGGTCTGGATCCCTCCTTGTCTTCTTCTTTTAGAGGGGATGTTATTTCCTCTTGTAGGATTGAGTTGGTTCTTTTCAAGTTTTCACATGTGCCACCAAGCACTGCGTTCCCGACGACTCTCTTTCTAGGATGGCATCTTCTGAAAACGACCCATCGTCTAAGTATTCCTTTTGAATAGAATTAAGTGTCAACAAATGGATGCTCCACCTGAATCCGTGCAACCCGTGTTTGTGCAGCTTGAATGTTCTTTCCACATAAAGTCAGCCTCTGAGCTACTGCATAAGTCTGAACAGAAATAAAAAACCCACCAGAAAGCCGATGAAGGACACACACACCACTGATTCCCACTGAAGGCTGTTGTGGACGAGGCCTGGTTTCGTGTCGTCTGGAAGCAGCTTTGCCACCACTTCTCGCGACTTCCCCAGGATCAGCTGAAAGCCCAGCTCCATACCCTTCACAAGCCCTTCATCACACTCGGGTCCAGCACAGGGTTCCCCCGGTAGTCATGGCAGCAGCAGCCACAACAAACTCCTGAGAACCCCACTGTGTTCCACCCGGAACCCCACTCACATCTGGCAAGCAGTCTACAAGCAGAGGACGGGTGTAATTTTTTAAATTGCTTTTTGCCTTAACTGCAGCCCCTGGCTTCAGGAAGTTTAAATCATGGTGGATGAGGAGGACAATCAACAGGTAGATAAATAAAGGAGAGAAAAATGAATAAAAAATAAATAATGTAATGAGAGAGACTAAGGAATTGGAGGCAACGTTACTAGGAGAATCAGGGGTTGCCTCTGGGAGGGGTAACATTTAAACTTGGACCTTGATGCGGAGAAAGAGTCAGCTTTATGAAGATCTCAGGACAGAACATTCCTGGGAAAAGGCACAGCAAGTGCAAAGGTCCTGAGGAAAGAACAGTCCTTGCACACTCAAGAAAGAAGACTAGTGTGAACGCACCATACCAACCAACGAAGCAAGGTAGACCCCACACCAGATAAAGCTGTGTAAGCCAGAGTGGTGTGCAAAATTGTACCACAAAGAAGTCCACATACACCCTGGTGTCAGAAACCAGTCAATGTGGAAAAAGGAACTTTGCGGATGTAATTAAGGTTACAGGCAAAAGGAGAGATTATTGTGGGTTGTGAGAGTGTTTCCAGTCTAATCACAGGAGTCCCCAAAAGCAGAAACATTTTCCAGTCGGCGGCAATTGATATGCTGGGAGGTTGAAAGTCTTAGAAGGAGGGGACAGTGTGACAGAGAGGCAGGCGGCAGCCCCACAACCTTCACAGACTGAATTCTCCCACCCACCTAATGATCTTGGAAGCGAATTTTCCTCCTTGCCTCTAGGCCAGAACCGGGCTGCCCAACCTCTTGATTATACCTCGTGTGACTCAAAATACAAGATCCAGGCAGACCTCCCCGGACTTCTGACTTACAGGACTGAGATCATAACTCTTTGTTGCTTCAAGCAGCTAAGTTTGTGGTTCTTTGTTATGGCAGCAATAAAAACTAATTTAGCCAAACACTAGGTTAGTTATTTGTTTAATCTGTTGTTTAGTTTTGGGTAAGAAACCTGAGTCAGTGCTAAAACTCATCTATTTTAATCACCCTGCAATTGGCTAAACTTCAGTTTGGATTCTAAACGGGTCAATTATTAAACAAAAAAATCATTTTTCAGCAACAGTCCAGGAACAAATGTCCAGTTATTTTGCTCCTTTAAGTTAGTTTTTGTCTATAATTATAATCAGCAATATTTATAATGTATGCTTTAATTTTTCACCCACAAATGCACATACACACACATACATACACATATGTGTGACTTGACACCAGGTGATTTGTAAAGGAACTTAAGAAAGGGAAGTATAAAGTAAACACTAAATGGATATTATATAATAGGGACGTCCTATAGACGTTGTCTCCTAGTACTGCTAGAAACATTTGTGGGTTGTTTCTCTTATGTTTTTGAAATTAAATTATCATAAAATACCACTGCTACAGTCAAGAAAATTCAAGAATGTAAAATCAAAAGAAAGCTTTTAGAAATAAAATTGGATTTTAACATTAATTTCTTCTCTCATTGCTTAAAAAAGGAGAATTCAAACGTTGGGAATAATTCTTCCCTCATTTGTTAAGGCCGTGAGAGTTATGGGGGAGGGGGTACTGCTCTTTCATAAATAAAGCAACACGGGAAAGCCAGTTTGTCAACAGTGATTCTAATGATGATTGAAATGCTCTCAACTACTTAAAGAAATGAATTTTTCCTCCCAAGACAAATTCAGTTCTATGACAATTACTACCTTTTTCCCTTCTCGCTAGTCTTTGGTCCTAATTTTTCCCTTGGAAGCAAAAATCAGAAATCAGAACAGACAGAGGAGCCCAGGGAACCACTGAGAGGCTCTTCAGCATGGTGCTGGGGAAGTGAAACTGGACCATGGTCTCACATTGTCTACACAGATTAACTCAAAATGGTTAAACACTTGAAACCGTGAACTACAGGGAAGAAAACTCAGATAAAACACTTCTTGTATTTTGGGGGGAACTAAGCTATAAAGGCAAGGAAAACAAAAGCAAAAATAAATAAATGGCACTACATCGAAATCTCTGCGCCAAAAAAAAAATTATATTAAAATGAAAAATGTAAATTGGCAAACCTCTAAAGAAGACACACAGACGACCAGCAGCCAGATGAGGAAACGCTCCTCGTCACCCATCATCAGGGGACACAAATAAACCAGAAGGAGGCGTCACCTCGTGACTGTGAGGAGGGCGCATTCAAAGCAATGAGAAGCAAGACTTGTGGGCAAAGAAGTGGCGAGCCAGGAACCCTCTGGAAAATAGCATGGAGGTTTCTCAAAATATTAAAAATGGGTATGACACCATCACCCCACTCCAGGTGTCTTCCGAAAGAGACGAAAACACTGACGTGAAGGACTCGGGGCGTGTCTGTGTCCACCCAAGTGCTCTTCACAATAGCCAAGCTAGGGAAACACCGACGTGTCCCAAGCGGAGGAGCTCGTGAGATGGTGGATGCACAGACGGCAGACACCTCAGGTGCGAAGAGGCGAAGTCTTGGCATTTGCATCTACATGAATGGAGCTGGAGGGGATGATGCTGCACAAGGTAAGTCAAGCGGAAAAAGAAGAAAACCTGTGTTTTTGTTCATATGGAGACTATAAAGAAACAATCAAAACTAAACCAAACAAACCTTGACCCGTGACTGCAGAACTGAGCTTGGCAGAAGAGGGTGGGGGAGGGTGACAAGAAAAGTGGGGAGGGGTGCAGAGGACTGTGATGAGGGTTGCGGGTGCTGGGATGGTGGGCGCCGCGTGATAAAGCATTTGCAGAGGTGTGAGCCCGTGTCTCCCAAATACACAGTGTTGTGAGCGAAAGCCACCACCTTCAAAGTATTTTAATTAAAAAAATTAATTTGGAAGCAAGATCTGTGGGAAGATGAGAGACTGGGGTCTCCTGCACTGTCCTGGTGATGTTGCTTCCTAGGACTTTCGTGCTGAAGGACTGGACAGATGGTAACGTCCCTTCACCAAAATGGGTAGAGCCCAGGATAGGAACACATCCAGGGGGTGCTCAAGAGTCCCAGCTCAGCATGCGACCTGTCAGCTACTTAACGGCTGTGCAAAGGCGATCCAAGTAGAGGGATCAAATTGGCAGGTGGACACTAATTTGTGCGGGGTCAGGAGCGTCCCTGCCCTAAGAGGTCCTGTTTCAGTGTTTCAAACTATCTACCAGAGAGATTAGCGACCTGCTCAAGAGACAGTGCACAAGTGGTATCGATCCAGACGCCACACTCAGTGCCTTTTCAATCGAGCGTGCCCCCTGGAGCAAAGCAGCTTGCAGCGTGGAGGAGCTCGCGGGGATGGGGCTGTGGAAGAACCTCTCCCCTGTCTGCCGTGGAGTGATAAATAGCAACAAATTGCAGGGCCGTGTCGGACTGGCTCGTTCCCGCTGGATGGATTGGAAAGAGGCCCACAGTTGTACCCTTCGTGGTTTAACCATTTGTAGGTGATCCAGGCCCCCATGACAGGCTGTTGCTGAGGTTACACCCTTGCGACTAGGTCCTCTCTGGCTTGTGTGGGGAAGTGAGTCTAAGTGTCTGCAAAACAGCCACCCCCCGAGTTGCTTTCACTCTTCCTGTACATGAGGAATTTTAGTAAATAATAAGGAGGTTTGAATCTAAAATGTATAATAATCAAAACAAACAATAAAAAGCAAACCCTCCATAAGCAAAGAAGTTTAAATGATTCAAACACAATTTGGGTATTTTTTTTTTCCTAAAAAATTAGCAGAGATTTGATGAAATTACTTAAAATGTTTTGGGTCATGACTTTTATGGGGAAAATTATTTGCTATCATCATATTTGGTCATTAAAACATGCTAATATGAATTTACTTCAACACTTTTTTTCTCTTTACTCAGTTCTTAAAATACCATAGTGTTATTTTACTTTTTCCTTAGAAAATTAAGGTGTTTTTAAAATCGTGCTAATTTGAATGGTCTGGTTACCTTTATGATGTTGGAGCTGAAGGGTTTCTCTCCTCCAGACAGTGTCTGACTGTGTGGAAGTTCATCAGCAGTGGCTGTAAGGTCGAGGTAACAGGGGGAGTCTGTGGGTCACCTCAACAAGAGCTAACCTTTCCACCATTTTCCTATGGGTTGGTCACCCAGCTCAGCTCTTGGTGCTAACTCATTCCTCCTCACAGTGACCCTACGAGGTGGGTTTACTCCTATTTCCCTTTTGCACATGAGGAAAATGAAGTGCAGGCCATTAAGGAAGCGTGGCCGAGGTCTCACACAGCAAGGAAGTGGCTGACTGGATTGCAGCCACCTTTGGGCTGACTCTGCCATGGATGCCCTCAAGCTCTGGGCTCACCTGCAAGGTCAGAATGAGCTTCCCACTGCCCTGTGTCCTGCGCAAATGCTTCAGAAAACAGGCACAGAGACTTCAAGCCACAACTGGTACCAAACACCACTCCTGTCAGCCCGGGGAAACCAGAAAGGCGTTTGTTCAATTTTCAAACAATATCCTCAGGACCCCTACTCTGAGTTGAATCTGACCTAACATGACTCCAGCTCCATGACTTTAACATTCACTGACTTTCCAGCGAGCCAAGAGAAATAATGAGAGGAATTTATTCAATTTTATTAGCTTAATATTCCTCAGTGAGCTGTATAATAAGTCACTAATCCTCACCCACTGGCTCAAATGTCATCTAAATGTGGCCTTTACAACAATATTTTTCCTTTAGTAAAGTGTTCAGTTGCATCGTTGTAGGAAACTTTTTTTTCCTCTTGAGTTTTAATAGGCTTCACTGCTTCCGTAGCCACATTTTAAAGACCCTTTTCTTAAGTCTTACAGTGCAGAAGTTGGAGGTGCAAACCCCAACGCAGCCAAAAATTCTTGTAGAACTTTGACTCCTCATGAACTAATGACATGTTGTTGACCAGCCGTCTTCATAGACACGTAAAAACTCACATATTTTGTGCATCATGTGCATCTTATACAGCATTCTCACAGTAAAGTGAGCTAGTGACAAGAATGTTATTTTAAAAAGTCATGAAGTGCAAATCCCGTAGTGTTTCGCCTATATTTCCTTCTATGTATTTTATGGTTTCAGGTCTTATGTCTAGTTCTTTAATCCATTTTGAGTTGATTTTTGTGTATGGTGTGAGGTAGTGGTCAAGCTTCATTCTTTTGCATGTAGCGACCCAGTTTTCCCAGCACCATTTATTGAACAAACTTTCTTTGCTCCAATGCATAGTCTTTGCTCCTTTGTCAAAGATTAGTTGACCATAAATCTGTGGGTTTATTTCTGGATTTTCTATTCGATTCCATTGGTCTGTATGTCTGTTCTTGTTCCAATACCATGCAGTTTTGATGATTATGGCTTTGTAGTATAGTTTGAAGTCTGGGAGTGTGATGCCTCCATTTCCTTCTTTTTTTTTCAGTAGAGCTTTGGCTATTCGGGGTTTTTGGTGATTCCATATGAATTTCATCAATAATTGTTCTATTTCTTTGAAGAATGCCATTGAGATTTTGATTGGAATAGCATTGAATCTGTATATTGCTTTTGGTAGGATGGCCATTTTAATAATGTTTATTCTTCCAATCCATGAGCAGGGGATGTCTTTCCATTTCTTTGTGTCTTCTTCTATTTCTTTTAACAGTGTTTTATAGTTTTCTTTGTATAGGTCCTTTACCTCTTTTGTTAGATTTATTCCCAAATATTTGATTTTTTTTGTTTCAATAATAAAAGGGGTGGTTTTTTTGATTTCTTCTTCTTCAGATTTATTGTTTGTGTATAGGAAGGCTACTGACTTTTGCGTGTTGATTTTGTATCCTGCCACTTTACTGAATTGATTGATGAGTTGAATTAGTTTTTCTGTGGACTTTTTGGGGTTCTCTATGTATATTATCATATCATCTGCAAATAATGATAGTTTGACTTCTTCTTTTCCTATTTGGATTCCTTGGATGTCTTTCTCTTGTCTTATTGCTCTGGCTAGGACTTCCAGTATTATATTGAAAAGCAGTGGTGAGAGTGGACATCCTTGTCTTGTTCCAGATCTTAATGGAATTGCTTTCAGCTTTTCACCATTGAGAATGATACTGGCTGTTGGCTTGTCATAGATGGCCTTTATGATGTTGAGGTATGTTCCTTGTGAGAATGGCACATATTAAAAAAACTAGCAACAACAAATGTTGGCGAGGATGTGGAGAAAAAGGAACTCTTGTGCACTGTTGGTGGGAGTGCAAACTGGTCCAACCACTATGGAGAGCTGTGTGGAGATTTCTGGACCTACTAAACATAGAGCTTCCATATGATCCAGCAATTCCACTCCTAGGTATTTACCCAAAGGACACAGAAACATCAATTCCAAAGAGCACCTGCACTCCTATGTTTATAGCAGCACTGTTTACAATAGCTAAACTTTGGAAACAACCCAAATGCCCAAAAATAGATGACTGGATCAAGAAGATGTGGTACATATATACCATGGAATATTACTCAGCATTCAAAAAAGATAAACACATGCAATTTGCAGCAACATGGATGGCACTGGAAGGGATCATGCTCAGCGAAATAAGCCAAAAAGAAAAAGAAAAATACCGGATGGTCTCACTCATAGCAGGAATCTAGAAAACTTAAATAAGGGACCAGGAAAATGAATATAAGAAAGTGAAAATCAAAATCAACAAAAAAACTATGAACCAGAGACACTTTTTGGGGGGTGGGGGGCGGGAGGGGAAGGATTGGGGTCAGAATGGGGCGTTTGCAATTGTATGGGGGAATATAAAAATAAAATTTAATAAAAAAAAAAAAAAAATAAATAAAAAGTCATGAAGATTCTTTCTCATCCTGTAAGATGGCAGGTGAAAACCTGAGGCAGCGACTACTACAGAGGAGAGGCCTGATGCCAAGAGGGCTGAGCTGGTGGCGGGTGAAGACCACCAAAGCCAAACCCCCAGAGAGGGGGAAACCCCACTGCAGTGGAAACCCCGTCCTGCTGAGAGGAAAGGGGAGATATTTGCATTTGCTAAATGTTTCAGAAAGGCCAGTATTCAGCAGCTAAATCCAGCACTGAGAAGAAGTTTCTCGCTACCTCACGAAACCAGTCGATGCTGACAAGAACGGCGGCACCCACAGAACGCCTGGGGATCACCCTATTGAAGCCGCATCTTGAAAGCTGTTCAGTCACGGCTGAAGAACGACCAGCCAACCGGGCAGCCCTCAGCACAATCAACGTAGCCCATGACGCCAATTGTCACCCCTGCCTCCTAGGGCGGAGGATTTACTGAGTGGCTCCTGGGCTGGGTGTTGGTGAAGGCTCTGTGTTATCCCAAGTTAAAGTTGAGGAAACTGAGGTAAAATGTTTGAGGAACTTGCTGAAAGAGAACATTGGTAGTGAGTAAGCAGTAGAGTCTGGACATGAACCAGCCCATCTGGTTATGAATCTATAGATTTAATCAGGACACACGGCCTTCTGGAAAATTAGCTTAAACATCACTGAACTTGCAAATCCTCTTTACGAAGGCAAACTGCTTCTGTTCCCTGAGGTCTTCCCACTCTGACTTCTGGCTACAAATAGCCAAACCAAACCTTTCCTTTTCCAGTAAGATGTGCCTGGTGCGCTAAGCATGTGGGTGATTGAGATGACGCACACATGGGTCTGATGTGCCTCTACTCGCGCAGCTCATCCGAACCCCCGTCTCTGCCACCAGGCTCACCCCAGGGGCTGCAGTAAGTGCTTGGCGAGAATTCATGATGGAGCAAAACTCCTGTTAGAAACCCATGCAGTGAGAGTTTTATGATCACTAGAAAATTCTTTTTCTTCTGAGATAAAATTGTATGAGAAGACTTTAGGAGAAAGATAAAGAAGTAAAATTTAACCATGAAAATGCTACATCGCAAAGATGTTTAAATCCAATTACTGATGCTTAATTTGATAGAAAAACACAAGATGGAAATTTCCATGGCTATTTTGAATGTGGAAACACTTTATTGTCATTACTCTTAAACCAAAATAAGAAAGCAGGCCAACTTGGAGGATAGTACTTCAATATATATTTGTTTAACGAGCCTGTAGCCAAATCATGCTATTAGCTGCATGCTCTTGGTGCTAGATTTTCTTTAACTTTTCATCAATCCAGTCTATTATTCTCAATCATTGCACTCTGCATGATACTTGAAATGAACCAAACCCTTTGGAGAAAAAAGCTTTGATTTTGGACAAACTGTGGGGAGTCATTTTTCTAAAGGACCATTTCTGGGTGCTGAATTTTTTATCAATTTTTGTGATTACTTCATAGTTTCTTAAGTGAAGAAACATGCTTTTTGAAGGAGGTTTTATTTAAAAATAACAAGGAAAAATGGTAACTAACAATATTTTCTGGGACAATGAGATTTTCTATGTTTCCAAATACTGATTACTATTTTCAAAGGAACATTTCAACTCTAGGAAGAGGTCATCCAAGCCCAGAAGAGGCAACTGCCATATATCATGGCTGGAGAATCTCTGAAACTCCTCCTACATCTGGAAGAAAATGGAAGCTTAAAGTCATCATCTCAAAGTCTGAAGGAATGTAGTGGCCAAATCCTTCAACCAACCTGGCTAGGCTTCAATTCCTCTCCTCTGTAACCCTAGCATGACCCCTCAGGTGCTATCCTGAGAATCGCACCTTTGACGACAAGAAACTTCTTCACCAACCACTAACCTCAAAAATACTAACTTTAATCCAAAGACTTTTCTAAATTACTAGTATTTTATTCACCTTTATATCCCAGTGCCTATTAAAACACAGTCAGACAACTAAATTCACCTAAAACAAGCAGGATGGTAAGAGCCAAAACTGTACCAGGTGGTGAAATAATAAAAGGAAAATAATAACAAAATCAAATGAACAAGATGCTACTTTTTGTTTATTTATGTATTTTGCTTCATAGTAGTTTATGTTCAGCAAAATCAGCACACTCAGGCCAGTGACATAAGAACAATAAAAATGAAAAGCAGCACAGGCGGATGGAATTATCAAAAAAGAGAAAGTGCGATGGAATTAACCTCATGGATTTCCTTTAAAGTAGTGATCTGAGTCAGATTCTGACAAAATGACTGAACTCACTGGCCAGAGCAATAGTCCAAGTGGGAAATAATGTCATGAGCAAAAACCTGGAATCAGGAAATAATAAATGTGAGAAAAAAAATGATTTTCAATTACTGTACATTTCTCGGCATAGTCTTGAAATGACGCTGTCTAACACAAGTCACTGCTCTTTCCTGAAAATGTCCCTGGCAGCTTATCCCAAATCTAAAGCATTAACTTTTTTTAAAGATTTATTTATTTATGCATACAAGAACTGGGGTACAGGCTAGAGATGCGGAGGGTAGGGATGAGAGGATTCACCAGAGACAGAGTGGGGAGCAGAACAGGCAGGTCAATTGAAACACACAGCTGAGGGGAGCAGCGGGCACGTCAGGAGAGGTCTGCTGCACCATGTGGGTAGCTCCCTGGCCGAGGATCGAACTCGTGCCTCAGTGGCTCGCGATAGCTCAGTGGTGCTGAGACTTAACCCCTGTGGCACCAGGAGGCCCAAATGCTCTAAATTAACAGACACATTGCAGACTCCGTGTCACGAGGGAGTCTCTGCTTTGCCGCTCCCTGCCCAGTGTCACCCCCTGCCCAGCGCAGCCCCCTGTGCTGATGGGGGCAGGGGATTGGGAGGCTGGATCCAGGCACGAGTCCTACAGCTCCCACAAGGTCTAGTACATTCAGGCACACAGTAAACACCAGTTAAGACCGAAAAGTGATTTATTAATAAAATCTAACCTTCCACAGAAAGTAATAACATGTTATCCCTTCAGCAAAAAATAAAAACCCTTTCAAGTAGAGATATTTACTTAATCCTGTGGTTAATCATTGGAAGGGCATTGCTGCTGTGCTTTTCCTTTTAAGAAAAGCGTTCTGTTCTCCGTTCGCACCCTCCTGCGCCTCTGTCCCTAGAAACCACACGTCCACGGCAGCCAGTCTCTTTGTTGAAGGCGTCTTGTACAAGCCTGGAATAGTGGTGCATGGGGAGAAAGCACCTTTGTACATGTGAGGGTGGGAAGAGGATTTGGGGTAGATCCAAAATGAAAGGTTTGGGCCTTTATGTCCCTATTCCCTGTACCAAATACCATTAAAAAGAAAAGGTGTGTCTGAAGTGGGGCCTGCTCACCTGTAAGCCTTCCAGCTTATTCCCACAGGTGGTTGCAAA
The DNA here is from genome assembly GCF_014898055.3 of Talpa occidentalis. Lineage (NCBI taxonomy): Eukaryota > Metazoa > Chordata > Mammalia > Eulipotyphla > Talpidae > Talpa > Talpa occidentalis. Next base: position 84,976,261 of record NW_023601653.1, read on the forward strand.
ATAAACATCTGCCCACAGTCAGCGGCTCCTGGGTGCTCTCAGGCCGGGGCTAGCCTTGAAATCCACAGAGCAGTTGTGTCCAAGCGGGTCTAGTTGGAGCTAACCTCAATGCTCTTGATGTTTCTGTTTCATGTGATTTTTCTAAAAATCATTATTTATTCCCACTTATTTGATCCAAGTGCCTAGGGGTTACTGGTTTGAAAGACTTACTGGGACAGCTTTAAAGATTTTCTGATGTTGCTGTCCGGAGTTTTATTACCAAGCCACCCTTTGGTTTAGACCACCTTAGTTGCAATATAAGAGGCCTTTTACGTACTCTGTATTCTCGGACTTCCGACATCATCATTTCTGTTGCCAAGTAGTGACTAGGGCTTCTCAGCCGGCCTGCACATGAGCTCACATGGGTATTTTTCTCAGTAAGGGATTTTCTATGTCTCACATTCAATTCAAGGCAATTTCTTTCTGTTGTGTTCAGAGTTTAGCAATTCATTATTACAATCTCCTCCCACAAATGCAATTAGTAAATGGCATTCTGAGGACTCCATACAAAGGCAACTCACAGATTCAAAGCCAGATTTTTTCTTTATAATAGCCCTATCTTTGGTGACTTTGACACGAGATCATTAGTCATCATTTGGAGAAATGGTTCCCTATTTCGCATTTACTTAGTAAATTAGTCCCCCCACCTAGAGTACCTAGAAAAAATATACCCAGCATCAAACAGCTATACACAAAATATCCTACTTATAAATACTACATTCCATCCCTCAGACTTAGGGCATTACACAGACCCTCATCTCATTCTGGAAAAAACGTGCATTTCTTGAGATCTTGTATGACATTAGTAAACCCTAATAGGGTTAGTTGAGAAAATCCTAGAAATTGGTTTAGAAGATGATGTTTACTCTGCAATTTTAGAAGCAAAGGAAATAGACTAACAGTCCCTAAATGTTCGCATTTATGAGTCCAATAAATGAAGAACAATTTCAGCATTTCTGTCTAATGAAATTAAGGATAGCGTAGAGAATAAACAGCACACACTGACTTGCAGTTCATAGCATTTTTCAGCTTCTTCATGAAAATAGAAAGTTCTACCCTGACTGCACAGAACAAGAACTGTTTTTTAGTCAATTCCATGCCATTGCCTTCCTTAATATTCTCTGTACTAAAACCAAAATTTTGAATGTCAGATGTTAAAAGGAGCTTAGAGCAGCTTTCTCTTCCAATTTATTTATTTATTTTTTTTTTTACAAATAGAAATTCCGTTCCAGGAATTCCACTCACAAACAGTTCTGCAAAGACAAAGCCGACATTAGAACTAGATTTTGGCTCCTAATTCATCGTGCTTTATTCTGATGCTAATCATCATGCAATAATCAAGTCCCAGGCTACAGCTCATCTTACAAAAGGAGAAAATTAAACCAATTTATCTGGGACACATTTGTTCAGAGACTCACACATCACTATAAACCAAAATTCTTTTTTCAAAGAAATGTTTCAGCCGTCTTTAGTACAATATGGGTAGTAAACTCCACAAACATGGTTTCAATTCTTGGTTGTATTATTCACCCCCATTTGAACTCAGACCTTTTGATTTGACTTCTGTGATCTCCAGTTGCTTTATCTATACAACGAGGTGAAATTTTTGAGAGCTTCCTTTCTATTGAGATTTTTAATATATTTATTTTTTTAAAGATTTATTTATTCATGCATACAAGAACCAGGGCACAGGCCAGGTGTGCAGGGGGATTGAGAGGATTCACCAGAGACAGAGTGGGGAACAGAACAGGCAGACTGACCAAAGTATACTGCTGAGGGGGCAGCGGGGAGACAGGAGAGGTCTGCTGCACCATGTGGGTATCTCCCCAGCCAGCCAGGATCAAACCCACAGTGCAGAGGCTGCGGACATCTTCACAGCACTGCGCTCAACCGCCTGCACCACCAGGGGAGGCCAGATTTTTAATACATTTGTTAAGCCATTTGTCTACCAAGGATCATGATGAACATTTTATGAGTAATATTATTTAATTTTAATACAAACCCTATTTGTATAGGAAGAAAAACCTCCCTCACACAAAGGTGCCATGAGGATGAATTAATACAACGTATGTGGTGCCAGGGTATGGCACGCGGTGTGTCTGTTTTTCTGCCCTCATTCTGAATAACTTACCTATAGCTTTGTTTGACTTCTGTCAACCAAGAGAAGCTTTTCTCCCATCTACTTGGATCTGGTGGGCACTAAAAGCACTACTTGCAATGTTTCTTCAACCTCAGAAAGTTTAAAGTAAAAATTGATGACGTGGAACTGGCATATTAACCAGTTAGAGAACAAATTGGTACAAAGCCCTAAGGTAATCATAAGAGTTAACATAGACCTAGTAATTTCTAATTGCTCTAATTCCTTTATATGTTTCAATTTATGTCCACAAGTCCCCTAGGAGGCAGGCACTATCACTACACCCACACTCCTCTGACGTTAGCCCCTAGGGCGCCTTACCTGCTCCCTCGCAAGCCTTCCAAGTCTCTTGCTTATGCGTGGAGCCCTTCCTGCTTCCTTCTTTTTCTTTTCCCCGGAGAGCTGGTTTACTTAAATACCACGTTGATAAGGCAAGTTGTGTGAAGCAATTAAGTGCTTCAGCCAAGAAAGACACACAGAATTTCTACCTTTTCCCCTCCGCAAGCACTGTCCAGAACTAGCCACAGGGCCCCTCAAAGTAACCAGAAAGTGAAATCCTTGTCTGGTCGCAGAAATCAAAGTGGGAAATATATCATTTGATGGACAGTTGGCACAGCACATGTATCCGCACATGGTGGACACCATTAACACACGCAGTCATCATGCCAACAGGTAGACAGAGCAGAGAAACAGCACCTCTTCTGAGGTGTTCCGAAATCAGGACCTCACTTTTCTTGACCCACAATCCATTATAGAAGCCTTTCTATTTTGACTGCTTTCCCTCTCCTGCTTCAATTTCCTTCTACCTTTATTTTTTTCCCCCACTTACCAAATAACTTATGTAAACACAAAGACTTACGTTAGGATTCTTCGCTTGGGAAACCCAAACTAAGATGGAACAGAAGTGACTCCTCAAAGCAGATCCTCAGGATGAGATTCTGATACTGATTCCCTCACTGACCAAATGGCAGTAACGATCCCTGACTTAATCTCTGATTCAGGATGTGATGCTATGAGCTGGCAAGTCATAGTTTCATCATTATTTAGCTCACCTGTGCATTGGGGTGGACTATGGGTAGGAAGGAATTCACTGCTTTTCTGCAATATTTCTAGTATTTTGTAAATCGATGGTCAATGGTAATTTTAAGACAGACACAGGAGTTTTTGGTGGTTATCAAGAGCAACGTAGGTTTTGAAGGAAGAAAATCACAAGGTGAGGTCTGCCACCTGTCAAGCCAGGGCGCAGTGCCACAGCAAGAAGGGCCCCGCATGGACACATTTGTGTGGAACCGAAGAAGTCACATCGCTCACAGCTGGTGAGAAAGCTGTGCTGCCACTCAGACCCACAATTGGATTGTGAGAGAAACCAAATCACAAAAACCTCGTTTGGTTTCCTGTTGTAGCAAATTACTATAGACTTATTGGCTTAAGACAACACAAATTTATCATTTTACAGATTTATCATTTTACAGTTCTGTAGGTCAGAAATCTAACATAGGTCTCACCGCACAAAAACCACAGTGTCAGCATCACCACCTGCCTTCTGGAGATCCAAGAAACTGTTCGATATGTCAGTCCCCACTCCTTGGTCCTCCCCAGTCTTCACTGTGCACACGTCCCTCCTCGCCACCTGCGCTCTTCCAGCGCCAGCACCAGAGAGGATCGGCGTAGTCATGCTCTGTGAATAACCTCTTAATAAAACCAAGCTTAAACATTAAAGTGTTATTAAGGTTAAAGATTATTTTTAAAAGGCTAAATGCATTCTGAAGTATCTTTTTATTTGTTAGACTCAAGTAAGGCTTTTGTTCAAATGAGCAATAGATTTTGAAACAGACCTTGCATAAACTCAAATTTAAATCCCTTCGATGTCAGTGGATCTTTTACGTACACTGAGTGTGGGATTACATTTGAAAAATGTAATGTCTAGCTATAGTAATAGCTCTAAAATTGCTCGCCCCAAGAAAAAATATTGAGCCTGGGATTACTTTGGAACTAAAAGTACACATTGAACTAATTCAAACATATGAACTCATAAAGGTTTGTGGATTGTGATAGCATTTTCATCTCTTAGACTATCAGGAGAAAAGCAGCTTATTAAGTCGGTTTTTCTCTTTTCATTATGTAAGAACAATCAATAATTAACAAAACCCCATGAATTCTAATTTTAAGATTTTCTACCACTTAGTGACCCTCAAATTGGTTAAGTGCTGTTTCACAACTAATTAATACCAGGCCATTTCATCATTTTGTAGATGAAATCCAAAGAAAGAAGGTGCTGGTAAGATGGACAGCGAGGGAAATAACATTTTAAGACAACTATAAAACTGTTTTTATTTGCTCATGCTGAAATGACATTTTCCTCTGAATATTCTCAAAGACAAATATTGACATAAAAGGGTATAGAAATGATTTGAAACAACATTCATTCTTAACAATTGATTTTTCTAGATCGCGGGTACACTTCCATCTCAAAGATAACGACGACTTCTGAGCTTTCATAAGATGTGGCAGTCACATAAATTTTAATCCCTGCACAACTGTCAAAAAACAACACAAATCAACAAGGAAAGCAAAGAAAATACCCACAGCCCGGATGCCCGCAGTCAAACTACAAGTCAGAAAATTCTGCATGTCTTCAATTTACACACAACTGAGGAATCATGCCGCTGACCAGCGGTGTTTGTTGTGTAGCCGTGAGCTGAGCTGAGGTTGCAGGGCCTGCAGGGCCTAGACGCAGAACACTGGGCTGGTGCCCTGTGGAACAGAAGCAAAGCTAACACCAGGGAGGAGCTGCCCAGAGGGGGACCCTACCCCCAAGATCCTGTTGGATCAGAGCACTGACCGCCAGGGGCAGGGCAGGGCAGGGGAGGGGCCGAAAGGAAGAAGGGTGTAAGACCCGAAGGGGTGCTCTTGAGACGCTGCCCTGATAAGGGAAAGGAAGGAATCCTCAAGGGATGGTCCTTGGAGACTCTGAGGAGAGAGGAAGAAAGCAGCTGAAGATGAGGGCCCTAGTCAAACAAGACAGCATCACAGACCCTAGAGAGGAGAGGCACGCCCACCTCCTCCTTCCCGCCTTAAATAAATAGTCACGATTTATTAAAGAAGCTGCCCTTTCTGGATGTAATTCTTTCACTTAATCTACTGGAGCGTGGGTTCTGCTTTCTAAAATATCATTAAAAACTTAAAAAAAAAACTTTTATTAGCTCTAAAGAACACATCCCAAAGACAGGAACATACGGTTTAATCCTCCCTTGGCTAATTGGGTGGCCTCAGACCTCAGTCTCCTCATCTGCCAAGTATAAACATTCATGACTTTCGTGCATAACGTCAGACGACTGTGTCAAAACCCCAACCAAGTCCTTTCGAACTTCTAAGTATTTCTACCTCTAGTTTCTGGGTTCTCTGTGCCCTGAAGTCTAAGCTATTTCCTGACTACCGTAAAGCAGTGATGGCAACTTTTTTTTTAAGGTTTATTTATTTGTGCATACAAGAGCTGGGGTACAGGCCAGCAGTATGGGGGGGTGAGAGGATTCCCCAGAGACAGAGCAGGGAGCAGTGCTAAATCAAAGACCAACAGGCTGGCACAGCAGTGAGTGGTTGCTACTTGATGTGTGACTTTCCAAGTGCTCTCAACACAGTGGGATCTCAGGAAATGTGTATCAGGAGCAAAGTTATAGTGTAGCTTATTTATTTGAGCACAAATTCTGGCTTATAGGGCATGTGGTGTTATAAAAAAGGTTTATTTTTCCTTTTTCTCATCTGAAAATCTGTGAACTCAAATGCCTACTTTGCACTTTTGTAATGTTAAAAATAGTATCTGCACCTTACTCAACAGTGTTCAGAGCAAAGAACGGGCTTGGTAAGGGCTTGGGAGCTGTTATTATTATGATGATCCGGGTCTCTGCAAGCTGGCTCATTTTAAAATTTGGAAAGCAATTCAACTTCATGAGTATTACTCATGCAATGTTTGCAAAGAAACCTTATAACTAAATGGAAGTCCAAACACAGGACTAAGAGCTGTGAGTTCTTTCCACTTTTGACTCTCTTGCTGACTTCTTTAGTGCCATTTAAAAAGTCACTTAGGGCCTCCCCTGGTGGCGCAGCGGTTGAGCGCTGGGCTGTGAGGCTGCCTGCAGCCTCTGCAGCGCCGGTTTGATCCCCGGCTGCTCCCCGGCTACCGGAGGAGGGTCCCACATGGCGCACAGACCTCTCCTGCCGCCCGCTGCTCCCCTCAGCAGTGTACGTCGGTCCTTCTGCCTGCTCTGCTCCCCGCTCTGGCTCTGGTGAATTCTCTCACCCACCCGCGCTTCTGACTGTACCCAGTGCATGTATAAATAAATAAATAAAATAAAAAATTAAAAAAAAATAATAAAATAAAAATAAAAAGTCACTTAATCAAATCAAATCAAATATTTATTAATAATAATAAACCCTGCAGCTAGAGCACCTTCACTTGCAGAACCACTGACTACGATTATGCACGAAGTTTATTTAAAATGTGTGGACTTGGCATTCTAGGAAGTCATTAAGCTGTGAAGTTTCTTAGGACTTCCACCTATGAACATAAAAACACACACACACGCTTGAGTACGTATACTTTGAGTATTCGAAGTATACTTGAGTCAGAGCTTTTGCTTTCTTTGGAGTGAAACTCGTGGATGATGGGGTAGATCTATTTTTAATAATTTGAGAAGCCTCCATACTACACACATTAACACTAACATTAAAGTCCTTTTCAAATTTCTCTGTTTCTCTTTCCTCAACAGCAAATCCTCCCACTACCTGATTTTTCCAGAATGGAATTTTCTTATGTGCTTTGCAATTTTGGTTTGTAAGCTCATTTTGTCTGGCAGCACAATCTGTATTCTCCTTGGTTTTTCCTCCCTGAAATCGATGTCTCAGCTATCGCCCGCCAGTTTTCGTAGCTCGAAATCAAATCTTCACTTGAGACTTAGGGATCTTTCCGCAAGGGAGTCACAGTTCCCATCTCAGTGTTGATCACAAAAGCCTGCTTCTTGGTGTGCCGGCATCTCTGTCCCCTGGGCAGTCAGAGGCAAGCAGCTAATCTCTCACAGTAAGTGTGCCGTGGAAGCGAAGGCCTTGGGAGCTGTCATTCATGTGAAAGGCACAGAAGTCAGCCCTGGCCTCATGCGGGAGGCTGGCGCGCCTCCCCTCAGATGTGGGAGGACTCGTTTTCTGCTCATGCTGGAGAGTTCCGTTTGCCCTGTTCACCTGGAAATACAAAGTCTTTGTCCTTACCCTGCTTCATCCTCATTCCCAAGCCTTTCCTGCCTGAAACACATGTCTGCCTCGTCTTTATTATTATTAACAAACTCCCCTCTTCACGCTTCTTCATCTCCTTGACCCTTCCTGTCCAGCCTTCTCAAGGGAACACTGATTTTTCTCTCCAGCTAATGTACCTCAGTGTTGAGGCTGGGGCTGGCTGTCCCTCTGCTCAGCCTTGCCACTTCCACATCATCCCTACTCCTGCCTTGCAAAACCTGTGCCTCCTTGTGGGCTTCTGCCATCAACCGCCCCACCACGCTCTTCTCCTTCAGGACGTCACCCCCGCTGGTCCTTTCAGATTCACACCAACGTTTTTTCTAATTTTAGAAGTGAGATGCATGGGTATACAAATGACTAAAAATCAAGTCTTTCAAAGCATTTTGGGACTACAAGGGAGTTTTTCCATTCTTTTTATTCATCTATTTAGCAAATATTTATTGTATATTTTACTCCATGTCAGGAACATTATTAAGTTACCTGTTTTCAGGTAAAAAGTTACCTGATTCAGGTAAAAAGTTCCCTGAAAACAGGTAACCATTGAAAACAAATAAAACACAGAAAGAATATACAAGAACAAATTATAATTGTCCCACTTAGATGACAGGAAAAAAGGGAACAGTTTACTATAAACAATATACTGTTTGCTTAATTACGAAAAGTAACACAGTTTCTTTATAATTTTATTCCCTAAAATAAACCCTCTGACCCTCAGACAGTTATCATCATATAATACAGAGTGTGTTGCTGCCTGCTGTGCATCTCGTGGATTTTAGTTTCTAGTGATCAAATACTGACAATCAACAAATCGACATAAAAATAAACAACGAAATTTCCTCTTCCGTGGGCAAGAAGCTTTAAACGAATGTGCATTTGCAGCCACCCCATGCTCCACGCAGATAACCAGTGCTCATGGCGTCGAGTCATTCAGCCGCGTCCTTGGGTGGATAATTGCTGGTGAGTTCATGGATAGACTGAGTTTCTTTGACACCAACTAAAGTGCCATCGGTGGCCAGCGAGCAAGGCAGGGGGCTGGGAGCGCGTCCTCCACCCTGGCCACAGCAAATCTCTCCCACAGACTCTCCCTCCAGGAGGGGGACTCTCCGGGCATGGAAATTCCGTCCTTCGGAGGTTGAATTAATTGTTGAAGTCTGATGAAGTTAAAAATTCTCAGAAAAACCTAAAAGGCCTCACCTGTCGAAATAATTTATACCAAGAAGCTAGGGGTGGTTTAGTCTAATGCCTGGTCATGCAGATGACACAGTTTCGTGGGGAAGGAGCTAGGGAGGGAACAAACACCGAGACACCCGGGCCGGGCAGCGCCTTGCAAACATCTGGTTCTCCCAGGAACACAGAAGACCGTCATTCCGTGAGGGAAATCCTACAGTGAGGGTTCAAATCTAAATCTTTCTGACGCTTCCTCTCATATATGTCTCACGTTCTGTACATAAGAGGGGCCTAACGCAGGGTCAGGGGCTGAGGTTCCATAGACGTGGGTCCAGTCTCAGACTGAGGCAATTGACCTACGGACCTTGGCTCTTCCTATTGCATCATCTCTGGCATTCACCCCAAATTTTATTTCTTTTATTTTCAGACATAAGATCAGTTTAATGAATATCTAAAAGTCTCAACTGTTTGATATGGGGAAGGATATTTCTCAAGTAACTCAAAAACCAAATAACCCCCAGAGAATGGACAAAGTGAATGGACAGGGAATCACCAGAAAAGAAGGCCACATGGACGATGCAGTGCTCAGCTATTTGGAAAATAAAGATTCAAACACAACAAGAAGGTATGAGTTCTCATCATCAAATTGCAGAAAACATAAAAATGTTGGTGGAGATGCGGAGTGTATTTAGACATCTTTGGAGAGCAATTTGGTGACATCCCATCAAACACAGAGATGTAACCCTCAGTATGGGCACGCAGATAAGAAGGGTTTTTGCATGAATAGTCAAGGAAACGGTAGAAAGCTATTCACCGAGATGATATTTACGTTACAAGCAAAATGGAAGGAAAAAAGAGAAAGCAACCTAAATGCTCATCAGAAGTGAATAAATAATGTGATGTATTCATAAGATAGAACTATATATAAGAGCTATACGAAATGATCTATTTTTGTATAAATATATGATTAAATCTTAGCATGGAAAGATTTCAAAAAAACCTATACATCTTTATAAATTATAAATTATAAATCCATATTCACATTATATTTTTCATGTATTTCCTAAAAAGATATAAAAGTTTTATTTTATGACAAATAGCTATGAAAATGAAAACTGGATTATTAAGGTCATCAGAGAATTAGTTGGAAAATTAAAGTGTTAAGAAGGTAGGCTATCTCCAAAAAACTAATGGATTGATTAGAGCCATTAATTAGGGGAATATAGGCACACAGTAAGATTAGAGTAGTTAATCATAATAATATATCTACAAAAGTATTAATCATTAGTTAGATAATTCATTGCAATGGTTGATTAAGATAATATAAAAATAGAACAAAATGAAATTTAGTGGCTTAATCCATTAATTTATTTTTCATTCATATAACAGTCTAGCAGATTTTCCTTGTCAGCACATATTATTACTTCATGAAGTGACCCAGGCATTCAGATTCCTTCAATCTTCAAGTTTTAACATGAAAAAAAAGATGAACTTTAACATCTTCTAGAACTTTGTCCTCTGCATCCCATCAACAGAAGGGAATAAAGATATTGAGAAAAAACATATGCTTCTTGGAAGCTTTGGCAAGAAGTGACTTTTAGGGGCCTTCCCAGTGGCGCGGAAGGTTGAGCGCAGCGCTGTGAGGTTGTCCGCAGCCTCTGCAGTGTGGGTTCAATCCCAGCCGACCTGGGAGATACCCACATGGCGCAGCAGACCTCTCCTGTCTCGCCCGCCTCTCCCCTCAGCAGTGGACTTCGTCAGTCTGCCTGTTCTGCTCCCCACTCTGTCTCTGGTGAATCCTCTCACCCTCCTGCACCTCTGGCCTGTGCCCCAGCTCTTGTATAAATAGATAAGTCTTTAAAAAAAATGACTTTTAATCATTCCATTGATGTGAAATGCTCATAAGGCCATATCTAAATAGAAAAGGAATTTGGACTTAAGCCAGCTGCTAGACAAACATTTTCCATGCAAAGCAGAAATTTTAGCAAATTGCTGATCATCTGTAACCCAACAAATTTAGTATTTTTCCATCAATGAAAGTGAGTCATGGAATGGGAGAGCGGAAAGTTAAAAAAACTTCCACTTAATTTGTATTGCTTTGTAGAAGGGAAAATGGTCTAAATCAAATGTGATGGCTAATAATAGGTCTATTGTAGATGACTATGATTACAGTATTTATGCTTTTCTCAATTTAAAAATTTTATTTCAGAAAAAAATGTTCAGAACTGCTAGGAACCATGTTATTGCTTATGAATATCGCTGTTACTCTGAGTTCAATGCAATTCATCAGATCATAAGAGATCGCCTGATAAAAAGGTTATCCTGGAAGGCAGCACAGTGAGATAAATGGATAGAATTTGGAGTCAGATTGGAGTTTGGATCCTGCTCTTAGACACATTATTGACTATCATGACAATTTATGTATCTCGTGAAGTGTTGGAAGTACTCATTGAAATATTTTATATAAACTTCCCCCTACAGTGGGATTTTAAAATGTGAACTCCTCCTTTTTTGTCTGGTCATTACCTTCCAAAAATGAGATTAGCAGAGAAAGGGTTAAAAATATTTCTGAATCTCTTTTAAATACAGCAGAGCTGGGGGTGCAAACTCATGTGCACGAACTGTTCCTATTAAATTGCTCATGTTTTGCCGCTCTGGAAATCCAATTTCCTCAATACTGGTGGTGTCCTATTAGCTCCTCTTGACTGTTCCTCCTGCAGACTGTCTTCATGCATTTTTATTTCATAGCACTTTGCCGTCCTCGGTTGCGTGGTCTGATGCCTCCTGTGCTATTCATGATGATGCTTTTATAGTTTTCCCCTTGACGTGTTTTTCTTATTTCATGGTTTAGACTCGCCCTGTACCCTGTGGACCACTCCTCATTTGCATGTCCCTGTTAACCAGGCTGAGAAGCACTTCAGTGCCTGCCCAGGCAAAAAAATAAATAAATCCTGGAGACGTTTAGATTCTAATTACTTGACAAGCATCTGGGGCCCTCGACAGAGGTAAGCGCTGCCTGTGACCATCGCTTTCCAGCAACAAATGCATTCAGCTGGGAAACATGAAAAATGCACAGTGAGGTCAGTCCTGAAGGGGTGTCCCAACTTTCTCTGAGTCACCAAAGGAAGACACTGAAATGAAGGCCACGATAATTCGGTGTGTCCATAGCATTGGCGCCCCCAGACAGCGCTGGTCATGGCAGAGGCCTGAGGACGACCCGCCGCTGGGGGACCCCACGCGGGACACCCCAGGAGCCAGAAATGCTCCTTCACTCGGAGTCTTCTGGCAACTTCAGATGCCTTTGGTGGGGGGGTCCCCAGGATGGGGGCGTTGAGGTTCCCTGCCCCGCCCAAGGGAGGGTGGAGGCGAGCTGAGAGAGAGAAGAAGCTGGAGAGGAGCCTGGAGAAGGAGGAGAGGGAGACGGGAGGGAGAGCACGGGGCCAGGAGACCTGCAGGAGCACGGGGAGCAGAGACGTGTGAACAAACCGCTTGCTTCTGGTCCTGGACTGGTTGACACAGACGGGGTGAGACCTGTGGGGAGGCTGACAATGGCAGCTTTTCTCTTGATTTTGCTTCTTTTGCCCCAGATGTGCTGGGTCCTCTGCTCCTCCTCCCAGCTGGAGAGGCAGTCAAAGCTCCACCGACTCCCGGAGAAGAGCGAGTCACTCCCTCCTTGTCTGCTGGGAACTTACTGTGGGTTTGCTGAATGAAGCATGCCAGGCCCCACAGGGCGCCTCTCACGTTAAACAAGAGCAGGACGCTGGCTGCCCTCATGGCCTGGGGCATGGTCTACCTCCTGAGGTTTGCCAGGAACCCCCAGGGCAGCCGTTGAGAGACGTACTTTGCCCCCCAGAGACAGATCAGTGGAAAGCCTTGTTCATAAGGTTGGAACCAGGATTCAGATTGACCTAATCAGCGGACTCACTGTCCCTAAAGCCCTAAATAACATAATCATATTTCCAGGGCGACCTACCCTATTGTCTTTGTTCCATCAGTAAAAAGGCCCAGATCTTGCTCTTCACGCAACATCCCACGTTGTTCAGTTGCTCCATGATTGCTGTTTCTTTTCTTTGTCAATGTGGTGTTGCTGAAGCAACACTCCACCTCCCTGAATTAAACAGGTAATATCCTTGATGCTCCCTCAATCTTTAGAATCTGCAATCATGCAAATTCTCCATACCTGTGCTGTTAACTTTTGGCTTGTTCTCCTACTAAAATGTCTAATCTTAACTTGCTCATCTTTTGGGCCTCCGGAGAAACCCATATGCGGTGGGAGAATGTTCCCCTGCGCGTGGCACTTGGTCTTATGGGTATAGATTTGTTCAGCCCAAATCAATGAGTTTGTGATATAGAAAAATGGATTGTCTGTATTTGACATAAATCCATTCCATCAAATTCACTTAGATAAATTGGATTCATTATGTAAACCCACCTGCTCTTCATCAACGTTCTAAATTTTGAAAATGATCAACACATCTCTCAGTCACACCACAGCACATTTGACAACATCTTAGTTATAAGGTAACATAATTCATGGATTCGGCATATGAAGTAGTTTAACAATGACATTTTCAGAGAACACTTCAGGCTCTCTGCTGTGACTAGCAATCTTTGCCCACAATATTTTCTACATTAAAATGTATCCCCACTCTCGCTTGTAGAAATGCCTTTGGAAAGGGTAGGTGTTCATAAGCCCAAGGATTTGGAAATAAACGTCACCATGGTCCACCGGAGTTATTAATTGTTAGAACTGAATTTTAAAACATTCAGGTGAGTCAGAACACGGAGCCAATCAGCCTTTGCATTGCTGGCTGTGAAGAACTTCAATGTTCAATGCAATATAGTCTACGTGTATTTTACAAAATATACGCAGGCATATTAACACCTACAGGGCTATAAATGCACAACTTCTTTCTTCATAATTAATTCATTCTCCCCCTCACAGCCACTCAGTGGAGTAACTGCTATTGTCTAAGATTTTCAGGTTGACGACATAATTAGAAAGCTGTAGAATTACGCTTAATACACCACCATTTTCTGACTCCCAAATATTTCCCCAATGAATTATTCTGAATATCTATTAATATGATGAGCTCCATCTGTACTCATTTAATAATATCTGCATATGGCTTGGATTCCAAAATCATTGAGAAGCCTGTAAAAACAGGAAACCACAAAGATGCTGTGTCAAGAGGAAAATGGCGATGCTAGAGACGATTTTTAGAGCCTGAACATAAGTGTTTTAGAAATATTAGCATGTAAAGGCTTTTTTCTACCTTACAAAGTTGGCAGCAAAGAATAACCTGCTAGAGCCCAGTTGTATGAGAGATTTTAAGCAGATGAACATTATCAAACACGCCCTGGTAATAATCAGAGCCTCAATTGTTTCTTTTTCAAAAACAAACATGTATGAGTGTCTGTTCTTTGGCAGCACAGGTTCTGCACTCCCTTGTAGCCACGGTCCACTTAGGATGAGGAACAGACTCCACCACGCACGGTCATCCACCTGCCTGTGACGGCTGCCACCAGCCTCATCGGCCACCACCGCCCGCGCCCGGCTCCTGTGGGGTGAGCCGCAGCTCCGAATTTAAGGCTTCATTCAACTCTCAGGTTCTGTTATAATTCAGACATTGGGATCGTTATACTTAACACAGACTGACGCACACTTTCTATGCACTGAGCAGGATACAATAAGCATGAGGCAAACTTGAGAAGTCAGCAGGGGTGCAGCAGTATTTGTGACAAACAACCCATGCAGAATAACTGCTGAATATGCGGCCCAGCCATATGTCTCAATGTTTATTATGAATTAATCTGTTTGTAAAGAGAATAAGACATTGGCAGAAACCTCTTTTCTCCCTGCAAGATTGCAAATTAAATGCTACTTCTTAGTAGCATTTTGAGCTTAGTAGAGAGAATGTTCAAACCCCCCCAGACTGGGGCTAGGATGTCTTCAGTTGCATGGCTCCACCTCCTGGCTGCAAGGATCTGGAAGAGAGCATGAAACTCCTTGTAAGAACACGGTCCTCTGGGCACTTCAAGTTCATACAGTTCCTGTTGCTAAACTTGAGTATTTTAGAACTTCTTTCTGGAAGTATGAGTCATATGCATTTTTTATGTACTTATTTTTTGCCAAAGTGCACTAGACTCTACAAACGAACATCGTGGGTAGAAACTCTCATCCGTATTTAACTAGTTCCTCACATTTTTGGCATAAAACATCTGAAGGTTAATTATGAATCACGTGTGTTTTTATTTTAATATCGTTCCCATCAGTATTTGCCCAAGTACTGAAAATTGTGCTTTGCTTGAAGGAGAATTATTGTAAGAAAATTATTTAAAACATACTTCAATGTTTTCTAATAATTGAATCAGGATCAGTTTTCTTTTTAATATTTTCCCCCACCTGCCCTTGAACACTCTCTCCCACCCCCTGCCTTTCACCCAGGAGGCGCGCTTCCGTGATCCCTGTCCACTTGCTTATGTTTTGCTTTGTCACTTCACCTGCTTTGACTCCTTGTTTTACTCCCATATGTGACATCAGGCAATCTGTACCTTCCTGTCGTCCCTACACACAATTCCCTGAAACTCCTTCAGTGGCTCACAACTGTCCCCTTTCTTTGCAGCTCTTCCCCTGCCTGGACAGACCACATCTTAAGCCAGGCCTAATCGGGGGGCACTTTGGGTGTTTCCAGATTCTATTCATTTTAAATAATCCTGCAATAATCATTGCAGAGCATATAATTTTTTTTAGTTGCTGGTTTCATATTTTTTGGGAAGATACCCAAAAGGAGGACTGGCTGCTCAGACGGTATGAATAGTTTTCGAAGGCAGGTCCTGACTGCTTTCCAGAATGACTGCGCCCGGTTACACGGAGTGCTTTTCAATGCGTGCCATTGTACACGAAGGCTTTCACAGCCTCAGAATTTCTGGCATCAAAACTCACACTTTAGAGAATTTTGTTATTGAGCTTTGACCTGTGGGTGCAGAGTGATCATAACTGTTCCCCCATTCTTCAATTTAATTGCGGACTTCCCCGTGACCCCGGCTCTGGCTGCACTTAGCTGGAGCTGGGGTGTTCTGGGATTCACCTGGGAAAATTCAGTTCCTTTCCTCTTGCTTTGTGGGATTGTGTATTTCTCATCTGCTCTGTATCTTGCAGAAATTCCTTGTTGTTGCGTGTTATTGACATTCCTGCTTTCTACTCTGGATCTCATCAGCCAGAACCATTCTTAGAGAGCTGATAAACAAAAATAAATAAATAAATAAATAAATAAATAAATAAATAAATAAAGCAACTTCTATTAAGTATTTCTTACGTGGCACTCAATAAGCTGTTAGTTTACATGCTTTTCTCTTTTAATTCTCAAAATAAAATACATATTATACATTTATACTTTATACAAGGGGAAATAAGACGCAAAAGTTTAAGGAACCAGCCTTCCACCACAGTGTCAGAGCCAATATCTAAAATCTTTTCTAGAGCGCACACTCGGGGTAATTGTTACTCACCATTCAGAACAGGGTTAAAAACGCTTCCCCATCCATTTTAACTTCCTCTGAAGATCAACTATATGAAATTAGGGAACATTATTGGGAAACTTAAAGTGACCTAACAGTTCACTAAGTCTGGGGGAGCTGACCTTTGTTTTTAAAACTTGGAGGGGGGGGGTGGAAACATTCTGTATCCACAAGGGTATGAATTTTCATAAACACCAAAAAAATACGTGCAAATAGTCTCTGAGACTTGAGCTAACACTGAATAGACTGTATTTATAGATTGAAAAAAATCAAGAATTTCTTCCCAGTGGTTCCTAAATATCTACGAATTTGCTTATTGGTCTTAAATGGAAGTTCTGAAGTAGTCACTTATGCCATACTTGTGACTAAAGCCAAAAACAGACAGGAAATTGACAGGCAGACTTCTCATGAGAAATTTCAAGAGCATTTTTTTATGAGTGGACTTGAAATAAATATGTACAAAAATGCGAAAGTCAGCAAACTTCCAAAATTTTCCAGCATCATTTTTCCTATATGTACACATTTTGTGCTCCCCCCACCAGTTTCCTATTGTCTATACTCTTATTTCTCTTTTCAAGTGGAAAGAGTTTTATTGCTTTGCATGATTATTTTATATATTTGCTTGTATTAGACATATAATGACCCCATAATGCTCTAACACGAAAAGGCTGCAATTAGCTGTAAACATAGTACCGAAAGCTACTGAGTCTCCATTCTTCCAGATGGATAATAGAGATAGATGAGCTGAGGCAAATGGCTAGATTTTCTTGTTTTAAACAACACAGAATAGCAGTACACATATTGTTTTGCAAGCTTTTTTTCAGCTTGCAGCATATGTCAAATTTTTTCCCTGGCATAAGCAGCAACTCATTTATATTGGTTTTTATAGTTGTATCCTACATTTTAGTTAAACTATTCCCTCCCCTCTGATCATTAAAGATACTTCTAATTTTTCACAGTTTTCAACCACACTGCTGTTAACCTTACATATTTATCTTCGTTAAACAGATATTCATACATATGATAAACGTTGACTCAGTGAGGCGAGGGTGCTCCGTTTCAGTTTGCTGGAATACTGAAAAATCTTCCAATTTAGACTCCCAGAAAGAAGATATAAGAGCATCTATTTTCCTTTTCGCTGTACCAAAATAAATGTAATTATTCTTTTAAATCCTTTCTCTCTAATAGGACTTCTTTTAACTGAATCTCTTTGCTTAACTTGAGTTTTAATACTAAAGTACGACATAAAAAGGTGATGAACTCTTGCCATTTGCAACACCCTGGATGGATTCAAGAGGCTAATGAGAAACAAAAGAAGCCAGAAGGACAAACACAAATACAAGACGGTCTCACTAACATGTAGAAAATAGAGAAACAAAGCAAAGGGTCTGTCAAAACCGCCCATAGCAAACCCTTCGCCTCTGGCTGCAGACCTGAGGCCCTGGCAGGTGCGCAGGGCGCGGTGGGGCAGGGTGTGAAAACGCGCGGTTGCAGCGGTTTAAACCTCTAACCCCAAAGCAGATACAATGATGTAACCAACGTTACCTCAATAGACATAATTTTAGAAAAAGGGTGCGGGGGTAATGTTGCTGCAGCGAAGCACAGGTGCTTGTGCTGGGGAGGGGCAGCACAAGTCCCCCAGCGGCCCCCACCCCGCCCGGAGCTCCTGACTCTGGCACTTGGATGTTGCAGGTGACCAGGGTCGCCTGCCAGTTTCCAATCACGGCAGCAGTTTTTTGATTTCCCTAAATCTAATACCAGTTTTTGTTTTTTTGGGGATTTTTTTAGACTTTTATTGCCCCAGCTTTCCCCATGTGTATATAATGCCCGATTTCCAATTTACTTCTGCCTGATCTGCCTGGAGATGTTTCTGTTTTCCTGACCAAACTAAGATTTTTATATATAATGTTACACATCATCATTTTTATAAAGGAAAAAAATGAATTTCTCTTACCTAGTTTAAGCCAATTATTTAAAGTGGAGGAATTCCATGTTTTGTTTTGTTTTTTTTTAATGCATGCCCATCTATAACTTAGATTTGGGTGATAATTTGCAATTTCCAAAAATGCTCTCACATTCGTTTTTCTCATTTAATGCCAGATTTTGCTTTTCGCTGTCATTTTACTTCTGGAAACACAGAGGATTATTTTGTAAAACTTTTCAGTTAGCAAAGCCCTTTTCATTTCGGTCAACTCTACCACTATTGCTCTAAGGCAAATTTTATGGCAATCCCCAATTTTAGCTGAGAAAATTAAACGCATGTAATCACAACTTATATGAGGCAGCAAATGAATGGTACCTCGTGGCGTTGCTGTTTCAGCAACGTGTGTATGTGTGTGTTTTGTTCTATTTAACTTTGACTTATTCTCCTAGCATTTTATATTGTCCAATATACTTGGCATAGATATTAAGAAACCATGAATATTTTAAACAGAAGAATTGGTAAACTTCCGTTTAGCCTACTGACTCAAAACTAATAGTCCTATCCCTATAAAACAGTGTTGTTGTACAAAATTACATCTAAGTTTTCTTTCCAGTTTTTTGTGTTTTTCAGGCTGTGGGTGAAAATTACTTAAATTCTAAAATGCAAAATCCTCCATGAGTCAAAATGAAACTTTAAGAGAGGAGAAAAAAAATATGAAAGAAATGCAAGGGGCAGAGGGAAATTTAAATAGCATGTTTAGTTATCCCCAGCTCTCAAGAATGGGTCTTAATTCTGGTTGGGAAAAAGAGGAGTCAGCAGTATTTTGAGATACAGAATAAGTGCGGGACAGTTTGTACATGAGCTCAGTTAGTGATTTAACAATTGTTATTTAAACAATACCAGAACTGCTTTTGCAGAATAGCTTTTAAACTCCATTTTAACCAAAGAACCAACGCCATGAATTTTCCATCTGGGTGTGAAGGCCTCTGCCTTCGCCTGTTCCTCAGAGTGCTCCCCACTGGAGGCCTCAGTGCGGTGTGAATTCTGTGAATTGGAAGGTGTCATCCTTTTCATTTGGAGAAGTCAAGTTCTTTGTCAAGGGTGTTGGAAGACAGCTCACTATGTTTCAACATCTCTTCCTGTCGTCTGAGCAGAGGCTCTAACAGCGTTTGTTTCCGACTACATCATTTTTCATTTTTGTGCAATGTATGCATTTTCATCTTGGCGATAGTCCCTGTTTAATTCCCACCCCCCGCCTTGTTTAGATCCTACTCCCTCCTCCCCCACCCTGTAGTGTGTCTCTGGTTTATAGTTGCTTGTTGATTTTAACAACCCAAATGCCCAAAAACAGATGACTGTATCAAGAAGATGTGGTCCATATACACCATGGAATATTACTCAGCATTCAAAAAAGATAAACACATGCAGTTTGCAGCAACATGGATGGCGCTGGAAGGGATCATGCTCAGCAAAATAAGCCAGAAAGAAAAAGAAAAATACCGGATGGTCTCACTCACAGCAGGAATCTAGAAAACCGAAATAAGGGACCAGGAAAAAGACTAATTATAACAAAATCAAAATCAAAATCGACTACCTTTTTGAAGTTGTTTGTGTAGCAAAGTTTGGCACAGCATCGCCCCCTGAGGCAGAAGCTGGATGGGTTTTCCTGCAGCCCCTTGCAAGAGCTTTGGGTTCCTATGCTATGAACCCTCAGCTGTGATGTGAACCCGTTGTGGCTTCCCTCATTGTTCCCTGGTGCCCAGAGCAAGAACCTACTGGAACAGCCAGCTCACGCAGTCTGCAGGGCTGTGGCGATGAAGTACTGATCCTCAGCCTCACGTCCTGTGCCAGTCCCCACACAGCTGCTGAGAGCTAACGCAGCATGAAGGTGGTGGCGTCGAATAAGTCACACAGAGAAAGACAGACCATGTGATTTCACTCATACGGGGCACATTAAGAAAGCGAACCATGAATGAAGTAAAATAAATAAAATAAAAAATAAATAAATGTTTACGCTGTAAGAACAAATTAGTGGTTACCAGGAGAGAAAGGGAAAGGTGGAAGGTGTAAGTCAGGTAAAAGGGGATAATAACAAAGTCAAGAATTTTAGTGGTGAACTCAATGCATTTTAGATTGATGATGATTTCTAAAGAGGCACACCGGAAGCTTACGTAACATTACAATGCAAGGCGACTTCAACAAAAATAAAATTCTAAGTGCTATAAAATCTCAAACCCTCCATAGTTTTTGACACAAATTTGTTCACTGAATAACAGCAGTGTTTCCACACTATTTGCTAGTTGCGCTATATGCAACTATATCATAAAATTAGTCTCCAGACACTTATTATTTTTGTCTCCATCTAGTCATCTACGTAGACAAATTTCTAGCTTCATAGTCCATTTTGATATCACATAGGGTCAATATCTCCTCATTCGTTTCCATTTTTCAGAATTTTCTAGATAAGTCTCAGACATTTACTCTTAACGATGACCTTTAGCATTAGCTTTTTCAATTCCATTTTTAATTGCATCAAGCTTTTATTGTGGTTGCATTGAATATTATTTTGAGAAGACCTGACATTTATAGTGATGAGTGTTCTCATCCCGAAATACAAATTCATGATGGGTCTGTATAAATTTATGTTCCATAATAAAGTTTTTATAGGTTATAGGAAGAAAGATGTAGGAGCAACAGCTTTTTATAGCACTTTTGCTTCTGCCATTATTCATTAATTTTGATTCCTCAAATTTCAGAATTGGGTTACAGGATCATTTCTAAAGCGACACGAAGAATTGCCAAGACACCCATCTTTCGAAAGTGCATTTTCTGAGCAGAGAATGGAATTGAGGAATTGATTGTTTTCCAGCCACACTGCCTCTTCAGGACCCCTAATCCGGGGGTGCAGGCCAGAGGTACGGGGGTGAGAAGAGAGCGGGGATCAGAGCAGGCAGATCCACTGACATCCACTGCTGAGGGGAGCAGCGGGGAGACAGGAGAGGTCTGCTGTGCCATGTGGGTAGCTCCCTGGCCGGGGATCAAACTCATGCTGCAGTGGCTGCAGGTAGCTTCATAGCGCTGAGACTTACCCCCTGCACCACCAGGGATGCCCCCTCTTTTCATTTCTTGATTGAGAAAAATCTGTTAAAAAATTTGTAAAACAAATCTAGAAATCAAAAGAAGCAGGGATTTCTTTTCAGCTTTTCTACTGTCTGGATGAACCTGGAGAAAATTTATAATCTTGACTCTCAGCTCACAACTATAAAATAAAAATACTGCGCTAACTGACAAGAGGATTTGCTAATGGTGACAGAGGATTTGGAACCTTTGAATTAAACTTCAAAACATTTATTAGTCACAGGTGTCAGTACTTGTTTAATTACCATTCAACAATGAACTTCTCTGCATTTGTTTTGAGAAACTTTCAAATAACTGTTTCAATTATGCTATAATTTGGCCAACTGTAATTCAGTGATTGCTGTATTAGAATTTTAAGTGTATTTGAATATGTATTAAATCAGGGATTTCACCCCCCAAAAAACCCACTTGTTTTAATAGGCTGAGCTTTATTTAAATTCTTGTAATGCAAAAAAGACAGTGACAGAATATATTCGACATCAGATTTTATGCTTGGCTTGTACTTAGGAAAATACAACGACCTAAAAACAAAATCACCAATAGATCTGAAATCAAATAATTTCCAGAGTAAAAGACCATAACGCTTCGAGCACTAGGTGGTGAGAAATGCACGGCAGCAAAATCACCATCGTTCTTTAATTGAAAGAGAACGGGAAAGTGAAAAATATTTATCACAAAAATAAAAATATACACACTTTTAGAAATTGGTTCACAGTTCTTTTTTCTCCCTACCAGAGTGTTCAAGGAAGAGACAAAATTTTATGTTATTTTCTCATATTATAGAAAAGAAATGACTGGGGAGATGGGTTAAGGGCTGTTTTTCTTTTGATTCATTTGTATTTTCTAACTTTTCCACAATCAGCATTGATTACATTTATACATAAGCAATTCTTGCACATCATCAGATGATATTTTATTTTATTTTCCTCCAAAAAAGTGCCTGGGAGCAGCGATTCACATGCATGATTTCAGGTTTCCTGGACGAGATGCTTTGTTCAGAGCTGTCAGGGTCTCACAAACTGGGTCTGTGGGAAAGCGCCCTCCGAACCATTTTGTAACAATTTAACTGAAAACATGAACATCTGTTGAGAAAAATGGTTTTCTTAAATGTATTTAAATTGAGAGTTTTGCGCGTGTGATTGCTTGAGAGGGGTTTGTGTGTGGAGCATATTTACCGACATGGAAAACATGAAGCATGTTGTTGACACACAAAAAGGTGACGCTGTTTTTACAGGCAGAAGGCAAATATTTGAAAAGATTTGTATTAAAATGAACTGCAGTCCTTGAAAGCTGTGTGACCTTGAGGTAGTCACTGAATCACTCTAAACTCATTTTTCCATCGGAAATATAAGCAAAGAAAGGATAACTATCAGGAAGGTGATGAGCTTTAGAACCATTTTGTGAGGAAAGCATGTTGGAAGCTGTGAGCTCTTGCTCACTAGCACATGGTGGCTGGGGGAGGCCCTGTAACCGCTGCATTAGAATGAATGCAACTGGATTGAACAAATGCAGTTTTTATAGATCTTTACATCAAAGAAGAAAATGCAAAGCCCTTTGCACAGCACCTAACACATAAAATGGCCACTGAACTCTAGTTACGATTATCGTCAACATTATTAGTTTTATAATTACATGACTTACAAAGATTTATGAGACTGAAATCACTACAGAATTTCCAGCTGAGTTTGGAACTGATGCTGGAGGCAAGATGTCCTGATTAATCCTTAACATAAAAGGCAGCTTAATTAAAACCTGAAGATCTGAAAAGAAGAAAAAATTTAATACCCATAATCTAATGCCATCCTTGCTAAATTTCAAACATGTTAAATGACTTTGAGCCAAAGTATTTTTGTAAGGATTATCTATATAAAAAGGTTTTTTTTAAGTCCCAAATAAGCAAAGATAACTGTGGCAGCTCCTGCCTCAATGGTTGGCAATGCCACTGTTGCCACCATTGCTCGCCAGTAATTGGATGAAATAAAGAGTGGCTGTACTGTGGATGCTCACAAATAGAGTACATAAGACCCTCTTCCCCTGTGCGCTGGACTGGACAGTCAAGGACGGTTAAGATCGGGGGCAGACTAAAGAAGGCACTGGCCAGCCGCATGTCTGTGACTCCTGACGACCTAAGACAGGCGCAGTCCCCGAGGGGCTTCATCATAATAAACTTTGGCGTTCAGATCAAACAAGGCCTACAAGCCTATAAGCCCAATCTAAGCAATAAGCCTGCAGTAAAAAACCCCTTCTTTGCTTGAAAACAAGGCTGCTGAGAGCGTTGCCTACAAACAAGCCTGATGGAATTACCTACAAAGCAGTTTAACCATTAACCAGTTAATCATTGTTTCTGAATAAGTAGTAACTTAGCAACTTGTCCATAATTAATTTTCTTACCTGACTTTTTCTATATATGTAAAAATCAGTTTCAGGAAATGTAACCACATATGCTTAGCAACTTGTAAACTATTAGCTAGAAAATTGTATTCTATGCCTAGGTAACAAGAAACATTGTTATGCTGGGAAAATAGATTTTGTGTGACCTAATGCCTTTTGAAAATGTATAAATATGCGTAATGATTTGAGCAAATTACACTCAGATTTTCACTCTCCCTTGAGTGTGTCTGTGTGTCATTCTTTCTTGTCCCCCGCCCTAATTCTTTCGACCACCTTTTGCTCGTTCTCACTCAACCCTGAGATTGTCTCGATCTCCCACCACCGCTGAGCTGGTCTACGGCAGATAACTAATTTCTAAAACCACACAAATGGGCTCAGTCACTGGACGATGTTTCCAAGGAGGATTAATTAATTCATCCTTTGGTGGCCTTTAATTCCATACCAGAACTCAGAAATTATATTTTTAAAAAAGTAACTATTTTGGGGAGGTAGGAGAGGCTTATGTGAATTAAATTACTATAGCATTATCGAAACGTCCTTCAACGGGCTCTGTCAATAGAGAAGTCTCTTTAAATCCCTTCAAAACCTTATTAAGCCTTAAACTTTAAAACCCTCATGAGCAACAGTAACAGAGAGAAAACATTCCAGTTCTATCCAAAATGTCACTGTGAGCATAAGAAGTAACAGAGGATACAGAAGAACACATTTCCCAGGGAGCAGGTGAGTTAGCATCGAGTGATAACGATAACATCAGCAATGACATCCACTGAGCAGCTACCGCATGCAAGGCATCGCGCGCGATTGTTGTCATTCCCACAAAAGCCTTATGCAATAGACATTATTTGCCCCCATTTTCTGAAGGAGATGTAGCACATATTGTACTATTTTGTTTAAAGTAATACATCTGCTCTAATAAACAAATCCTTGTAGCTTAACCTTCAATGTTTATATCTACCTCAAATCAAATTCCAGCGCAAGCACATTGGTTAAACAAGCTTCCACCAGGTCACGCAGGAATTGAGACTCGTTCCATTTTCTAAAATTAACATATTCCAGAGCCTCTAGGTCTGTGTCACATCAACTCCTGCTCGTGGTCCACTTCCAGAACTCAACAACATGGTGCCGCCCGCGCTGAGGGAGGCGAGGGAATGTGCCCCCTGCTAGCGAGGACAAGGGAATGGAAAGGGCCTGCTGGAAAGGGCCTGCTCCTGGCAGCAACTTGTCCAGTCGCGGATTAGAGGACAGGAGAGGTGGAGCTTGAGCTCTACGAAGTAAGTTCAGTGACTAGAAAGGGCAGCACAGTCTTAGCTGATGAAACTTGAGTCCATGAAAACAGGCATTAACCGCACAAAGTTACAACTTTCAAAAGCATAATAAAAAAGAAGTCGTGGGTGAGCAGAGTTGGAAGGGGACTGGGAGAAGTCACATTTGAACTGAAATTTGAAATGTGGTGGATGGTTCTAGGCCGAGCAAGCAGCACGAGCCAAGGCCACTCACGGGACGGAGGCCGTGAGCTTGAGGAAACTCAAACCCTTGTGACTAGAGGGCAGAGAACAGGGTGAGAGGCGACACGTGCGGCTTGTGGATAGGCCTTGTTGACGAGCCTCTCTTCAGAGGAAGGAGAACCACAGAAAATCTCAAGAAGGAAGGTGACCGTTTGGATTTGCTGGTGCAAAGCAGTTGTGTGTTTACGTTGCGAAGAACGGATTCCTGGCGGTGTCCAGTGGATACAGAGACAATTTAGGAGGCCGCTGTAGTTGATCAAATAAAAGATAATGGTGGCTGGGACCAGGGGGAGTAGCGGGGAGCAGTGGAAGGAAGGAGAAAGTATTGGAGAACTATTTAGGAACTAAATGGTTGTGACCAATCGGATATGGTTCTGTCTAGAAAATGACAGGCATTTGTGCTGCTTTGTGAAGAAGAGAGCATTAACGGTAGCTTCACTCACAGCACTGAAAGCATCAGTCTTACAAAATAGAAATTATGATGTGACATTTTAGAATCAGAACCTGTCGTGATTTTCATAAAATAATAATAAAGATGTTAAAAATAGCTGTCTTCCTTGCAAGCCCCTCTTTATGCTCCCTTTAAATGTCAGTTTAGACTCCCCTCTCAGGCCTTCGCTTTCTGTACAGGAATCTAACTTGACTTTTTATTGCCTACAAATATAAGTTTATGGGAGAGCCAAACACCTTCACCAAATCTGCCTAAGGGGAAAAAAAAAATCATTTGGTTCTACCTGGATGTTCCAGCCATTTAAAATGTGGTAATTGGGGCCTCCGTGGTGGCGCAGGCAGCTGAGCGCCGCGCTGTGAAGCTGGCCCAGCTCACCCCTCACTCCAGCCTGAGTCCTCGGAAGGCGCGTCTGCGGGGTCGCCGGGCAGGACCCGCGTTCCAAGGAGAAGGCGGGAGGCGCTGCCCCTGCCCGGGGGGTCCCGGGTCGCTGGTGCTCAGGTCGGTCAGTGGCGGGTCCATCGCAGGCGGCTCTGACGCGCGGCTTCTCGTCCAGTCCCCGCGGCGCCCCGCAGGGGTCCCCCGCCCGCCCGCGAGGCCGCAGCAGTAGGGACCCCGCGGCTCAGGATGACGGGGCTCCAGACCAGCGGCCTCCCAGCAGGCGCGGCCCTCGCGGCGGTCGCCGCCCCGGCTGCGCTCGACGGCTCCGGCCGCGCGGTCCCTCCTGCGGCCCGGAGGCCACCCCGGGGGCAGCGCGCGTGGACACAGGACGCGGGGGCAGCGCGCGTGGACACAGGACGCCGGGCGCAGCACGTTGACACAGGACGCCGGGCGCAGCGCGTGGACACAGGACGCCGGGGCAGCGCGCGTGGACACAGAACGCGGGGGCAGCGCGTGGACACAGGACGCGGGGGCAGAGCTCGTGGACACAGGACGCGGGGGCAGAGCTCGTGGACACAGGACGCGGGGGCAGAGCTCGTGGACACAGGACGCTGGGCGCAGCGCGTGGACACAGGACGCCGGGGGCAGCGCGTGGACACAGGACGCGGGGGCAGAGCTCGTGGACACAGGACGCCGGGCGCAGCGCGTGGACACAGGACGCGGGGGCAGCGCGTGGACACAGGACGCGGGGGCAGAGCTCGTGGACACAGGACGCCGGGCGCAGCGCGTGGACACAGGACGCCGGGGGCAGCGCGCGTGGACACAGGACGCGGGGGCAGAGCTCGTGGACACAGGACGCCGGGCGCAGCGCGTGGACACAGGACGCCGGGGGCAGCGCGTGGACACAGGACGCGGGGGCAGAGCTCGTGGACACAGGACGCGGGGGCAGCGCGTGGACACAGGACGCGGGGGCAGCGCGTGGACACAGGACGCGGGGGCAGAGCTCGTGGACACAGGACGCGGGGGCAGCGCGTGGACACAGGACGCCCGGGGGCAGCACGTGGACACAGGACGCCGGGGCAGCGCAGGGGCTCCTGGCGGGCGACGGCCAAGGCCCTGCCCGGGGCAGGCGCTCCCGGGGGACCCAGCGGGGCTCCCGGGCAGCTGAGGCGCGCGGGGGCGCGCGGGACAGGCCGGGCCGGGCCGACGCCTGGGGGGGCTGGGCCGCCGGGGAGGGACCGGGCGCGTCTGGGCGCCGCAGCGGACAGGCCGCGGGATGGGGGCGCAGGACGCTCTCTTCCCGCCCCCTCCATGGGCAGATTCCGTCCCAGGGCGCTGGTGTCCAGGGGTCCGCCTGCCGCACGCCCGGGGGACAGGCCAGGCCGGAGGCCGCGGCCCGCGCGTGGGGAGCGCGCGCTCAGCCCCGGAGGTCGCGCTGGACCCGGGGAAGCTGGTCAACAGCTGCCCCCCGGAAATACCCTGGCCGGGTACGTGGACCCCGGGAGGCGCGGCCGGGTGCGGGGTACGTGGACCCCGGGAGGCGCAGCCGGGTGCGGGGTACGTGGACCCCGGGAGGCGCCCCGGGTGGGGGTACGTGGACCCCGGGAGGCGCCCCGGGTGGGGGTACGTGGACCCCGGGAGGCGCGGCCGGGTGGGGGTACGTGGACCCCGGGAGGCGCGGCCGGGTGCGGGGTACGTGGACCCCGGGAGGCGCGGCCGCGTGCGGGGTACGTGGACCCCGGGAGGCGCGCCCGGGTGGGGGTACGTGGACCCCGGGAGGCGCCCCGGGTGGGGGTACGTGGACCCCGGGAGGCGCGGCCGGGTGGGGGTACGTGGACCCCGGGAGGCGCCCCGGTGGGGGTGGGGAGCCCCGGGCTGCGCGGGCTGAGCGGGGCCCGCTGGGTCACGGGGCGCACGCAGTGGGGCTGCAACCTGCGAGGTGTGACATGTGCCCCCTAAATTATATCGTTACGGAAATGAGTAAAACGTAATAAATTTGGGGAGCGGCGCGGCACCACTGGGCGCACAGTGAGGTTTTATGAGATGTTTCCGTTTCTTCCTCGAAAAACCGTGTTGAGCCCAAATTGACCCGGTCCGGCCCGGTCCGCAGCGGTGCTGACGGGCCGCGAGGCCTCTCGTCTTCGGTGGCCGGACCGCGGCGCGCGCCGGAGGAGGCGGGGCCGAGCGGCGGTCGCCCCGCGGGGGTCCGGGACGCGCGGGGGAGGGAACCCCAAGGCCATCCCAGGGGCGGGGCCTGGGTGGGGCGGGGGCGGGGCGGGGCGGGGCCTAGGTGGGGAGGGGCCTGGGTGGGGCGGGGCCCGGGCGGGGCGGGGCCTAGGTGGGGAGGGGCCCGGGTGGGGCGGGGCTGGTGGGCGGTCTGGGGGCGGGGCCTTTGGGTGGGGCGGGGCTGAGGGCGGGGCCTGAGCTGGGCCCGGGCTGGCGGGCGGAGGCGCTGGGGCGGGGTGAGGGCGGGGCTTGGGGCGGGGCGGGGTTGAGGGCGGGGCCCGAGCCGGACGGGGCCTGGAGAGCGGTTGGAGGCGCGGGGGCGGGGCTGGGGGCAGCCCGGGGGCGGGGCCGGGGCGGGCGGGGCGGGATCTGGGAGGATCTGGGGGCGGGGCCTGAGCTGGGCGGGCGAAGCTAAGGACGCGGCCTCAGCTGGGCCGTGACGTGATGGGCGGGTCTGAGGCCGGGGCCTGGACTGGAGAGCGGGCGGCGGCGCGGGGGCGGGGCTGGGGGCGGGGCGGGGCCTGGAGAGCGGGCGGCGGCGCGGGGGCGGGGCAGGGGGCGGGGCCTGGAGAGCGGGCGGTGGCTTGGGGCGGGGCGGTGGCTTGGGGCGGGGCGGGGCCTGCGCCGGACGCCGGGCCGCGCCGAGCGACGGTTTCCGGGCCGGGTGTCGGCCGCGCGGCCCCGGAGGCCGCCTGGGATGCGGCTGACGCGGCGGCGGCTGTGCTCGCTGCTCGCCGCGCTGTACTGCCTCTTCTCGCTCTACGCCGCCTACCGCGTCTTCCTCGGGCACGGCCGCCGGGCGCCCCCCGCGTCTCCGCGCGGCCCGAGGGCGGGCGCGTTCCCGGCGCGGGAGCGGGAGCTGGCGCGGCGCGGCCGAGGTAGGACGCGGGCGACGCTCCGTGCCGGACGCCGGGCGGGGCGGGGCGGGGGCGGGGCGGGGGCGGGTCGCGCAGCCGCGGGTGGCCCGACCGGGGCGCTCTTCCCGGGACTCGGCCGTGCCCCGGCGCCCCGGCCGCGCGCGCGGTCCCCACGGCCGCCCGGGGCCCGCGGTCCTGACGGGCCTGACGGGCTGACGGGCCTGACGGTCCTACCGGTCCTGACGGGGCTGGCGGTCCTAACGGGCCTGACGGGCCTGACAGGGCTGACGGGGCTGGCGGCCCTGAAGGTCCGGACGGTCCTGACGGGGCTGACGGGCCTGACGGGCCTGACGGTCCTGACGGGGCTGACAGTCCTGACGGGCGCCCGTCTCACCGCTCAGCGTCCCCGACGCCCGCCCTGTCAGGTCCGCGGGCGCCGGGTCACACCTGCCCCCAGGCGCAGGCGGGCCCGGGAGGCGGGCATCGCTGTCACCATCCAGCTCGGAGCGCGCACCCGGGCCCTGCTCCCACATGCTAGGTTTGCCGGGAAGAGACTGTACTTTCGTCTCCGCCGCGTTTTTGTCTAAGCTCTCTCGAAATAAAGGCCCAGCGAACATTAAACTCTCAGGCCCTCCCCTCCGGCTGTGAGGGTCGCCAGCCCAGGTCAGTTGTTTTACTCCTCGGACAGAATTGAAGGTGGGCGCCAGCGGGAGCCCCCGACGTTCTTAAATGTCTTGAGTTTCTCTGCAGCCGCGGCTCTGCCTGCAACACTGTCACTCTCTTAAAACACAGGACAGTCCACGCTGGGCGGGGAAGAATGGAACCCTTGGGAAGGCGACGAGAAAAATGAGCAACAACACCGGTTTAAGACTAGTCTCCATATAAATAAGTCCACGAGAGGAAAACCGGACTTGCGCGTGCAGATCTGGGGCAAAGCTGCCATCGGTGAGTTGACTGTAGCGCCAGACATGGAAAAAGCAGCTTCAAATCCATTCATTCCATAGATGGATAGTGTATTTCAGCATTTGTGCGTTAAGGCATCAGGCGTTTTTTCCCCTCCTCTATTCTCTTACGTTACACAACACCCCTGTAAACACGCGCAGCACTCGTGCATCCCTCACAGCCGTTGCTGGTCTCAGCAGGGCAGCGCTGCATGGACAGTGGTTGTGTCGGGCTCATGTTGAAGTGCTGTGTCGACTGAATTTTCATGAAGCTATGTAATTGCTGGATAGTTAATGCACAAGCATAAGACGTGGCCCCACCCATGATGGGAAAAACACATTTGGGAAACATTGAGCCGACCGAGGGTCTTCGCTGCAGACTTCTCAGAGCCTGTGATAGGACAGTGTGCACTGCAGATGTGCTGGACGGAGATGTGACATGTAGGTGATTAAACTTGGTTGCCCGCAGAAGTATCGGGAAATTCTTGTGTTTCCAGGTATATGTTATGTTCAGCTAGAGAAGGGGACCCTCAGCAAAGGTTGGGTGTCCAAGGATTTCGTGACTGAAAAGGAGCTTTAATTGGCCTTTAAACTTGAGTTGGATTTATGTACAGTAAGTAATTTAAATGCAAAGTACTAATTGAGAAAGTGCTGGGTAAGCTGAGGATAATGCATGGCCCCTGGTGTTTCATAAATTCGTGCACATTTACATGAACATAAATATACATCCGTGAAGATGACACTGGCCTCTACATTGCAGTCACCCAGACTCCAGTCTCCAATGATCAACTTCTAGCATTTTTTTCTCTCTAAAGTATCTGGTATTCTTTTTTTCCTTTAACTTCCTCTTTCCTCATTGTAGTTTTTAATTAGACCTATATCTTTCTGG
Organism: Talpa occidentalis; assembly: GCF_014898055.3. NCBI lineage: Eukaryota > Metazoa > Chordata > Mammalia > Eulipotyphla > Talpidae > Talpa > Talpa occidentalis. Next base: position 85,007,108 of record NW_023601653.1, read on the forward strand.
GCTTTCATGTTTCCATATCTTTTAAATGTGGTTAGCACAGTGTGGCCAGATGAGTTTCATCAAACACTGTGTTGATTAACCTGTGCCCAAGCCCAGTGACAGGACGTTCCCATTCCAAAGGGAGAAAATGGAATCACTGGTTCAAGTGGTTTTGAAATCCAGCCAAACTATCAGGTTTCAAGGTCTTGACATAATCTGCAGCTCGGAACGCAGCTTGGCCCCGGCGTCACCCTTCCTGTCCCGTGCAGGGTCGCTTGCGTCTGCAGCCCATGGTCTGGCCGGCCTCTTCCCGCTGGCAGTATTTTGAAATCCAGCTGCTCTCTTTTAATACACATCTTCTCTGTCTCTTTACTCCATGCTAGCGGTGCCTCTGCTGATAGAACCTTCCCAGCAGCCAAGCACACCTGCCCTCTGTATCACAAGGACCCTCTCTTCTCCACAAGCGCCTCCACAGATCTTCCCTGGGCCTTTGCTTCTGGCTGCTGCTGTGATAGCTGAGGGAGACCAAAAACAGCACACCTGATATCTTCAGAGAACCCTCCATGTAGCTGGGCCGTAGGACCTTTCATCCCTCTGAAGCCTTAGTCAAAGAACAGCCAGCTGCACCCTTGGTCTTCCCTCCGAGCATGCTTTCCTGACAGTGAACCTCTTAATTTCACCTCTTGCAGTCTGAGTAGTAGGACAAGAATTTCCCAAATCATCAGGTCCTGGTTCTTTTTGGCTTAACAGTTTGTTATAAAGTAGAAACAGTGCTAAATGGTGAGCTTCCATTGTAATGTGCCACATTTCGGCATAGGATAGATAGTAAAGGTCCCGTGACAAGTAAATGTTTTTGTCTTTGTTTCTTTAATTACCAGGTTTGTATCTCTGGGAGCATATTTTTGAAGGTGTTCTTGATCCTGCTGATGTGAGCGCTCAGTGGAGAGAGGGAAATTCAGTTGTAGGAAGAACACATTACAGGTATTAATTGTCATCATTAACCTTTGCTGTGTTTCTGTGCAAAGTTTTATGTAAACACTAGAAGAAAACAAGAGGGCATTTTATTTATGGAAAATAGTTCCACAATGTTCTGTTGTGAATGAAAGAGAGATAAATCTTATGAATGTGTATTCATAGGTACTGTGAATGCTTTCTTATGAACTGGATGTAGGAAAGTACTTTTCTTCAAATTATGTATCTGCCTCATTTTTATCAAAACACTTCTAATTACATAGAAAAGTTTATGCTTCAAATTTTGTAACACTTGATTGTTGATAAGCATTCACTATTCTGTATTTGAGGAATAATGTAAAGTTAAAAGCAATTTTGTTTTTCTCTTTCATACGGTAGTCATATTCACGTATTCTTATAATAATCAAATGCTATCAAAGCTATTGCTTTGAGTTTTGAAATTTTTATTACTACATTTCACAAATGAATGCTATCATGATTTGGTGGCATAGATTACTATCTTAATGCAATACTCAGAAATTCTTTTTTAGATTCAGTAAAACTGAGATATTGTTAAGACTTTTATTGGAGCTTTTTATAAGACTTTTTTCTATGACTACATATTTTCCAAAGGTGGTTTTTTTTTTTTTTAAAGATTTATTTATTTATTTATACAAGCATTGGGTACAGTCAGAAGCGTGAGAGGGTGAGAAAATCCACCAGAGCCAGAGCGGGGAACAGAACAGGTAGACTGATGAAGAACACTGCTGAGGGGAGCAGCGGGTGGGGCAGGAGAGGTCTGTGCACCATGTGGGACCCTTGCCAGCAGCCGGGGATCGAACCGGCACTACAGAGGCTGCGGGCAGCTTCGCAGCCCAGTGCTCAACCGCCGCGCTACCAGGGGAGGCCCTTTCCAATGGTTTTTAAACAGATAAAATTATGATCATTTCATTTAGGAAAAAATGTGCTATTTTTGCTATATGGAATAATGCTATTTTCTACTAGATTTAGTTACAGAGATGAAGATAAAAATAATTACTTTTGAAAACTGGATGCATTTTTTCATATTGTTAGGCATAAAAATGTGAACCAAAGATTTTGGTTTCTACTAGTGTTCTGTTTATTTCCCACAGCAATCATTATGGATATCTTGAAGATATTGAAAGAGTTTTTAAGCACTATCAGGATATTTGTAAAAAAGCATAAATACATTGTATTTTTTGTTTGCTTTTTAAAGATTTATTTATTTTTATACAAGAATTGGGGTACAGGTGAGAGGCGCAGGAGGGAGAGAGGATTCATCAGAGACAGAGCAGGGAACAGAACAGGCAGATCCACTGAAACACACTGCTGAGGGGAGCAGCGGGGAGACAGGAGAGGTCTGCCACGACATTCAGGTATCTCCCTGGCCGGCCCGGAATAGAACCAGTGCTGCAGAGGCACAGCTTCACAGCACTGTGCTGAACCCACTGCACCACCGGGGAGGCTCTACATTGTATTTAAATAAACCTTTACTTTACAAAGTGCTTTAAGTTACATCATTTAATTTTAGCCTCACCACTGTTCTGAAGCAAAAATAGAAAGAATATCCTTAGTATTCCAGGTTTAGCCAGGAGCAGGAATGCTGATTCTTATCAACTCTTCAGTCCAAAGGACGTAACCCCAAATACCAAGTAAATAACAGAGAATGGAAGTAGAACTATCAGTCAGTCCACATTCTTGTCTTGACCAGCAAGTTTTTTCCATATAGGGAGACTATAATGATACCCAATTATCTGAGGGTTGTTTGATTAAATGTAGAATCAAAACATGGGAGTTAGCCTATAGGTAGTGCTTCTGAGTAGAACAAGAATTTCCCAAATCATTAGGTCCTGGTTCTTTTTGGCTTAACAGTTTGTTATAAAGTAGAAGTACTTCATTTATAAATGAAGAATGACTCGTGGTTCAGCACTGAACCAGCATCAGTCATAGCCTGTGCTCGGGGTATGAGTGCGTGCACAGGACTCTGACCTCGAGCCTGCTGATGAAGCCTGTTACCTCTGAGCTGTGTAGCCAGTGACGGTGCTGTTCAGAGCGTACACTCTGGAGTCACTGTCTTGGTTCATATTCCACCTTTCCCTCGCTGTCAGACTGCAAACATCTCTTAACTTTATGCCTGCATTTCCCTAAATTAAAAGACAGCAGATAATCTTTCCTATTTCACAGGATTGCTTTGAAGATTAAATCCTCGGTAGATGTACAACACTCCCAACTGTACCTGACACACAGAAACCACTCTAACAGTGGGGCGGGTTTTTAGCCTCACTGTTACTTTAATCACTACTGCATTCTTTCCCTTCAGTTCTTCTTTGTCCTGTGTTTCCATTGTCTGTTGCCTCTCCACCATGTGCAGCCCGACAACTACCTTATTATACATTCTTTGTATTGATATGGTCAGTTCGATGGCCATCCAGTCTGGGTCCACCTGTCTCCTGAAGGAATTTGGCATTTCTCTGCTCATATCCATCATGTGTTGATTTACAGTTTAATGTCACAGGGCAACTTTATTTTTAACCTCCCGGAGGGAAGCTTACTCTGCTCACCATGGCCTTTGCTCGTCCCCCCAAAATCTGCCTTCAGAATGCTCTCATGTCCCAGCATAGGCTTTATCATCATCCATTTAGTGTCTGCCCGGTGGATGAACAAGAGCTGATGCTAAATGACTTAAGTCACTGTTATCCAAGTTCGCTTACGATATTTTCAGTGAGCATCTTCTAGTTATGAAAAAGTTAAACTTCTGTAGATCATGATAGAATAAAATATGTCTGATCCTTTTTTTAGAATTTCCAGATGTTGTTAACGAGCTTACTACTCATCACGGAGATGAAAGTTTAGGAGATGACATTCATGGTTACTGACACTGCATTTTGACCTTGGATCCATGCAGGTTTCACAGAGACAATACAGCCCCTCTGTCCCATGCCTGTTCTCCCACTCCAGCCGTGCTAGGGTTGCAGGAGTCCTGTTCCTTCACAAGCTGAATGAGGGAGGCAGGAGTTATGCTGGCCACAGAGCAGGGGGAATCGCAGCAGCTATTCAAGTGCAAGGACCAGCCGTGTGTTTGGTATACCTTTTTTATGAAAATGAATTTTCTGAAATAATTTACAAACCAAAAAATGATACAGAAATCAATGACTGAGAGCCCTGCGAACTGCTTAGTTTGTGCACGTGTTCTTTATCAGGGCATTTTCCAGACTCTTCACTAGCACGTGAGTCATCATATCGAGAACTCACTTAACAGTGACGATTTTCTTTTTCACAGTTTCATCACAGGCCCTGCTGTGGCCCCGGGATACTTCTCCATTGACGTGGACAACGTGGTTCTCGTGTTAAATGGACGAGAGAAAGCAAAGGTCTTTTATGCCACCCAGTGGCTGCTTTATGTACAAAATTTAGTACAAACTCAAAAACTGCAGCATGTTGCTGTTGTTTTGCTTGGAAATGAACAGTGTAATAATGAATGGATAAGCCAGTTCCTCCAAAGAAACGGAGGCTTTGTGGAGCTGCTTTTCCTCATATACGACAGCCCCTGGGTTAACGGCGTGGATGTTTTCCAGTGGCCGCTAGGAGTAGCCACGTAAGTACAAAATACCATCATGTGTTTCTAGACTAAACTCTAGGACTTGCACTTTTGAATCAGGAAGATTTTGCCAGTGCTATTGTCATACGTTGTTAACTAACATGCGCTTATTTTTATAGCTACAGAAATTTTCCGGTGGTGGAAGCAAGTTGGGCAATGCTCTATAATGAAAGACCATACGTATGCAATTTCCTAGGAACCGTTTATGAAAATTCATCCAGACAAGCACTGATGAACATTTTGAAAAAATACCAGAATGATAAACTTTGTTGGGTTTCACCAAGAGAACAGTAAGTTCTGCATTGACTTGATTCATCCATCTTGTTCTCCAGTCTAAGCTGACTTACGTGGTAGCACAGGTTTCCACAGAGACGCTGCCAGCACCACCAAGAGCAGACTCACTAGAGACGGGTCGTGATTGGGATGGTTCTGAGGAAACCGGGTGCAGACGTGTACAGTGGGGAGAACCTCCCTTAGCGCTTGTCTGTCTTGAAAAGAAATCCTGGGGACGGTCAGATGCCAATGTCATTAATGTGTCAGGTGGGCCCAGAGATCGTGGTGCCTGGCCCCCCGAGAGGCTCAGCAGGCCAGAGGACTGGCAGGCAGTCCTCCTCCCCCTTCGGGACCCGACGCCACACGAGGAAGGTGTCACACCTCCTCTTCCTCGAATGCCCAGGTGTAACATGGAGCCTCCCACAGAGTCTTCTCTGGCCGCTGGGGAGGGAAGGGATGGATGGATTTAAGTCAGGTTCTCTTCCTTTCGTTTTTTACGTGGTAGTCCTGGTGTAGAGGAAGAAATTCTGCAATCACTCATTTTGTTTTTGAATAAAAAATAGAGTTTCATGTGCACACAGCAGTCAGCAAAGCAAAGAGTCCTTCCGGAGCTAGAATTGTTCTACATTTTAACAGATACTCTTTTAGAAAGCTTAGCGCCCAGTTCTTTCATTAGCGAACCACACTGTATTTAGTCAGTCAACAAATATTTATCAAGCAACAAGTATTTATCAAGCAGTTTCTGGCAAATAGCCAGAGCAGCTATTTGCCAGAAGCTGTGTGAACGGTGAAGGGCCCAGCAGCGAGCGATCCAATGTCCATGCCCTCTTGGAATTTGAAGGCTGGTCGGAGGTGATGAGTCAGTGACACACTGTGGTTCAGAAGATAATAAATTCCATTGTTTAAAAAAATGTGCAGACAGAGGGAGTGGAGATAACTCGGGAGGAGGAGCAGAGCATTTGCTGTTGTGCAGTGACCAAGGGAAGTGTTCGTGGGCCACCCGGAGCCAGGCCTGAGGAGGTGCAGGCTGACCTCGTGCGAGTCGGCCCGCCCAGGCGGCGGGGAGCAGAGGTCAGGGCCGCGTGAGGAACGACGTGTCTGGGCTGGGGCGAGTGTGAGGTGCGGTTTATTGTAGAAACGGGGTGATTCTCGTGCGGCGGAGGCGGGAGCTGGCCTGTTCTCTGCGCAGCGACCTCACGGCAGCGCTCACTTGTGTTTCTCCAATGGTTCACGATGGCGAGCGAATTTTCGTGAGTCTCTGCTCTCTGGCGTGCCTCTGTCCTTTCCCTGCTTATAAAATTGAGACTTCATTTTTCTTACTGTTTCCAGATCATGCCCGTCACCAACATGGCGGCAGTGATTCTTCCCTATTTTCTAGAAATCAGTCTAGGCGAGAGTTTACTGACCTTTCCTGCCCGTCATCGCTGTAGTGTGTTGACCATTTCCTGTAGCGCACATTGGAAGGAAGATCTTTTCTTTTACAAAGATATGCTTCATGAAGTGAAAACTACAGTTTCTCCCGCTTTTCTAGGTGGCAGCCTCAGGAGACAAACGAAAGCCTGAAGAACTATCAAGACGCGTTGCTGCAGAGCGACCTCACGCTGTGCCCCGCGGGCGTGAACACGGAGTGCTACCGGATCTACGAGGCCTGCTCCTGCGGCTCCGTCCCGGTGGTGGAGGACGCCATGACCGCAGGCAGCTGCGGAAACACGTCTGTGTCCCACAGCGCGCCCCTGAGGTTGCTCAAGGCCATGGGCGCCCCCTTTATCTTTATTAAAAACTGGAAGGAACTTCCTGCTATTTTAGAAAAAGAAAAAACTATAATTTTACAAGAAAAGATTCAAAGAAGAAAAATGTTACTTCATTGGTATCAGTACTTTAAAACAGAGCTTAAAATGAGGTTTGCCAGTATTTTAGAAAGTTCATTTTTAATGACCAAGAATTAACTGTTAATTCTTTTAGAGCAAAGATCTGATTTTTTAAAGCACTACTAATACTGTACAGAGGGTGTGTGTGTGGGGGCGTGTGTGTGTATGTGTGTAGATGCTCTTTGAGGTGCCCTCAGGGGCCCGGGGTTGTGTCCTGTCATGCTGTCCCTGTGCTTCCTTACCCGACAGCCACTTCAGAAAATAAAATGTTTCTCCGCTCACTTCTGCAAGGTGACTGATTCAGCGCTCGTCAGCTCTTTTCACCCAGTTAAACTCACTCTAGGAAGCAGCATTGTGTAGTGGGAAGACCAGGCCTTGAGTCACACGGATCCTGGGGTAACACCCGTCTCTGCGCCTCTGCCTGGGCACCTGGCGCCGGCGACCTGCTCCTTCTGAGTTCGGGCTCCTTTATGTGAGACGGAGCTAACGAGGAGCACCTTGTGGGGTGGGTTGTGAATGTGAAACGAGATCCTATGTGGAAAACCTCACATCAGTAGCAAACTCTAAAGAGTAATTTGATTCATTTTGCATTCCTTGCTGGTCAATAGGTAGGTACATGATAGGTCTGAATTTAAATATTTTAACACAGTTGCGTAATTTGGGGGCATCCTGCTCCGTATGGACGGTGTGTGGACAGACAGGACTTCGGATTGCCCAGGTCTTGCTGGGTGGTGCTGAGGTCGGTGCGTGGATGCAAACCCGTGTCCGCGTGGGAGAGGTTTCATGGCAGGTGACGGCTGCACGGAGATCAACAGACGCAGAGTGAATGTTGTATTTGCGCTTTTAAATACATCGTTTGCCAAGTTTAGACCGCGAAGCAGGAGTAAACAACGTTTTCATTCCGCGGGGGACAGTGCCTGGCGGCCCCAGTGCAGGGCCGGGCCTCGCCAGGAGCGGGAGCCGGGGAGCTGCGCTGACACGGTTTCCCGCTCCCTGGGGCCGCTCTGGGAGGAGGCGGAGGGAGGGACGTGGGCGTCCGGCCTGGGAACGGCCTCTCCGCCGCGGCCTGGGGCTGGAGCTGGACGCCCGTCGCGAGCCGTCTAAGCGCCTTTCCCTCAGGCAGGAGAGTCAAGACCGCGTCCTTCACGCGGGAAGCTTTCCCTTCGCGACCGGATGCCTGGAGCCCAGGACGGTCGTCGCTTCGTGGAGAGCGGGCCCGTGTCACCGGCATCTGGTGACACGCGGGAGGCACCACAGGGAGGACGGGCTGTCAGGGCCGGGCGCGGCGCCTCAGCCGCCGTCGCTTCTAACTGGTCTTGCTGTGGAGACGACCGTGACTGTTTTTATTAAACGCGAGACAGTCACTAGTGCGCGTGCAAATTTCACTTAAAGTCACTTGAGCTGAATAAATCCTGCCCCGTCACGGTCCTCAGGGGCCTAATGGCGTTTCCCACGGGGCCTCCTTGCGCCGGGGGGGCCCGGCCCCGCGTGCGCTCCCCCGACGGCCGGCCGGGCCAGGGGCAGCACAGACACGCGCGTCCTCGCGGGCGGGCAGGGCGGGCGGGCGGGGGTCAGTGAACGCCCCGCGCCGGCGGACATTTTCAGAGTCAGATTTGGGTTTGGAGGAAAGTGGCCGCCGTGGCGCCGCGGGAGGGTCTGGTCCCGCAGCCGCAGGAGGCAGCAGCGCGCGGCGGGAAGCGAAGCGAACGGCGCCCGCGGTCTGCGCCGCCCCTGCGGCTGACGGTCCGGCCGCAGCACGTGGACGCGCCCCCCCCCCGGGGTCCCCCGCCCGCGTCGCGGAGACGCGCTCGCCCGCGCGGGGAAGGCGGCCAGACGGTCAGCGGGCGTCGGCGCGCTGAGACACTGGAAATGCCGTCCGCGTCCCCCAGAAACGCCCCCGCCGCGCGGGAGGAAGGAGGCGTGGGCGTTCCCTGGGGAGGAAACGACGCCGAAAGCCCCAGGCTCGAGCCCACAGGGCGCGTCTCCCGCGCGGGGCCTGGAGAAGCGCCGGGACGAGGCGTCCCCAGCGCAGCCCGCGGGCTCAGGGCCCGGTGCCCGCCGCGCCTCCCGCCGGGGCCGCGTGGAAGCGGTTTCCTCCTCCCGCTCTCCGGGCCCGCGCCCTGGCCCGCGCCTCGTCCCCGTCCCCGGAGCCGCCACGCGGGGCCGGCCTGTCCCGCGCGTCCCCGCCGCGTCCCTCTCCCCCGCCTCGCTGGCCGGAGCCCGCGGGCCCGCCCGGGCGCTGCTCGGAGCCGGGGCGCTGCGCGGGGCGGGGCCCCCGGGCGCGGGGCGAGCGGGCGGCGATCCCGGGCGCGCGGGACGCGGTGAACGGGGCGACACGGACACCGCCCGCCCGTCCGCGGCCTCGGCGCGGAGACAAAGCCCAAGAGGTCGCGTGACGGGCCGAGCCCGCAGCCGTCTCACGCGGGCCTGGACGCCGCTGCCGCCGCGCCTCCCCGTCCCCGCCGGCCCCGCGCGCCGCGACGCCGGCCTCCCCGAGCTGGGGGCGCGGGTCTCGTGTGCTCCCCGTGACCGCCGCCCGCGTCCCGCGCGGGGGCAGCCGGCTGCGGGCGGAGCGTCCCTCGCGCGGCCTCTGGCGCGACGAGCCCGGAGCGGGGCGAGCGGGGACACGCGGCCCGGAGCGGGCTGGGCCCGGCGGCGCCCGCAGGGAAAGGCGCCCCCGGAGCCGCCGCGCGCCCCGAGCCCCCCACAACCCCCGCCCCCGCAGCCTGCGGCCGGCCCGGGCGGCCCCGCGGGGTGGGGGCGGCTCCCCGGCCACTGGCTGAAATTTTCCATTTGCGCGTCAAACGCCACGTGTCTGGGGCGAGGGGTGACGTCTGCCGAGGACACGCGTTTCCCCGCCGCGCCCCGCACCGCCCGGCCGAGCGCCGGCGCCTCGCGTGGGGTCACTGCCGGGCCGGGCCGGGCCGCCGCCGCTGCCCGAGGGCCTCGAGCGCAGCCGGACCCCAGGTGCCTGCGCTGAGACGCGCGCCATCTTCAAAGCTGTGGTTTCGTCTGCACAGCTGCTGGCCTTGGGGTGCAGCTGGAGACCCCCTGTGTGCACCTGCCGCTCCCCCTCCCTCACCCCACCTCACCCTCCGGGGCCGCAGCCCTGCCGCCCGCTCCCCCGCGCCTCCCCCGGGAGCCACAGAGCCCGAGAATCATCTCTCGTGGCTTGTGCTCTGGTCGCTCACACTCCCCAGGTGGGGGGTCTGGTCAGTGTCTTGTTTTCTGACTCGTTTCTCTCAGTATAAACACCGCAAGATCCAGCCATTTTGTCCCAGAAGCCACTGATTCGTCATTTTTAACAGCTGAGTAGTATTCCACCGAGCGTCTCCTCCACGATTCTCCCCAGTTGCCTATCAATGGACGCTTAGACTGGCCCCGTGTCTGGGCCAGCGCGAACCACCCTCGTGTGAACATAGGAATGCGTCAATATTTCCACCCATGATTTCATACTCTCTGGGTCCCTACCTGGCTGTGGTCTTGCTAGGCCCTATGGCATTCCTGTTTAAACTTCTTTGAGGATTTTCCAGGCCGGTTTCCATAGTGGTTGCACCAAGTTACATTTCCATCAACAGCAAATGCGTGTTCCTTTTCCTTAGAGGAGGTGACAAAATAAAGCCACCTTAAAATATCCACTGCCAGAGGCCTCCCTGGTGGCGCAGCGGTTGAGCGCTGGACTGTGAAGCTGCCCGCAGCCTCTGCAGCGCCAGTTTGATCCCCGGCCGCCGGCGAGGGTCCCACATGGCGCGCAGACGCCTCCTGCTGTGCCTGCTGCTCCCCTCAGCAGTGTCCTTCGGTCCTTCTGCCTGCTCTGCTCCCCGCTCTGGCTCTGGTGAATCCTCTCACCCTCCTGCGCTTCTGACTGTCCCCAGTGCTTGTATAAATAAATAAATCTTAATAAAATAAAATAAAATATCCACTGCCAAAGTCTGACAGCAAGAAGGGGAGGAATGTGTCATTCCTGTAAATAAGTGCCAGGATATCTGTGCCCCTGGTGCCATGAACCTGGTTATCAGCGTTGACCCCACAGTACTAATCCACTGCTGAGTCCCGCAAATGAATTGCAGCTGCCATTTCTTGCCTAACTCTGGCTGTTTTCCTCTGAGTAACAATACCACCGTGTTTGTTTCCGTGTGAGGGATGGGGTTTAACACTTTCATCAGGATGGGCTCATCGAATATTCATAGGCTGCTTATATTGTGCAGCAGCCGCATGAAGCGCCGTAGTAGGATTTCAAATCAGAAAATAGAACTGATGAGAAGACTATTATGTGTGGGTGTGTGGAAGTTATGAATGTGAGATGAAACAAAGCAAATTCTATTTTAATAATGATTTGTGTAAAATGGAAACAGGTGATTTTGAGCAGATGGCTAAATATATTCTAAAGCAATTTTATTCAAAGGAAATGAAGGATATTTTAAAGCCCAATTTATTTTGGCTTTAAATAGTTTTCTTGAAAATCAGAGATGAATTGGGGGGTGGGAGCTTAATTATACAATTGAGCATTTTAGAAGAATCATTCGTTGTATTGTTCTCTTTGGCTTAGCCTCTCCCGACTACCTTTACTTCCTGACGGCGCCTTCTTGTTCACCTTCCTCTCCCGTCTCTTGTCAGTCGCGCCTGCATTGGCCCCTCCAGGATCATCTAAACTCACCTTTATTGTTTCGTTCTACCGCCTCCCTGCCAGAGACAGGGCATCAGAATGTACTTGGCAGGTTCTTTCAACAATTTTTCTTTACTACCCCTCTTCCAGAAAGGGAGAATAACTATTTATATGCCCCCTTTTCTCAGGCTGTTTTTAGATTATGGGCCAACTTTCTCTTCAAATACTGACCCCGGCCTATTGACCGACCTCCAGCAAACTGCGCTGGGCTGATCCAGCCTGCGCGTGAGTGGGTTTCTCTGGATTTAGACCTGGTTCCACTGACCTCCCCCACAGATGTGTCCATGGCTTTACTGTTGAAGTTTTATTTATTTATTTATTTATTCTTTTTTTTTTTTAATTTTTTTAAAATAAATTTTATTTTTATATTCCCCATACAATTGCAACCCCCTTATTTTGACCCCAATCCCTCCCCTCCCCGCCCCCCACCCCCCACTGTTGAAGTTTTAGACTCACCAAAGTGTGTGAGGCTTATTGGGTTGACTCATGTGACATTGTCAACTTTATGACAAAAATGATCAAATATCAGCCATGTCACATCGTTCCGTTTAATAGACGCTCAGTAAATATCAGTGGATTAAACTGAATCAATTATGGAAATCATTCTATAAACAATTTGAGATAGTATATGGGAAATGCAGACACAGTAAACCAATAAACTGCAAGACCCATTATACACAGAGACATTCTCAACGAACACAGACGGTTCAAACAAGGAGGTCAATAAGAGACCGATAGCCGCGGTAGAAGGCCCTCCACAATTGCACTGGTTTTTCCACAAACTGGACTTTAACTTTCTGTACCAAAGTAATCATGACAAGAACAAGAACGACCAACATTTATTTAGCACTTACTATGTGGCTGGCTTGGTACTAAGTGCTTAAATGCTTTATACACACTGCACTTAATTTCCACCACAAGCCTGTTAGTGTCAGCAGGCCGAAGGGCACCTCAAACCCCCCCAAACCCGCCTTCTTTAAATGGGCTCTGCCATGCACTGCATCAAGACAAAGCGTACTCCAGTGCGTGAGGCCTTGCGAGGAAGGAGCTCAGATAGAACTGGTGGGCCACAGAGAGCAGAGAAACCATATTGTTTCCAAACGAAGCCCCCGAAGTCACTCGACCCCTCGTGGGATCAGGCAAGGGTGACCCAAAGCAGGGCCACGCGGACCTGAAAGCTGCCCCCGTCTAAGTCGCCTCCTGGTGGGGCGATGGGAACGGGCAGAAGGAGAGCCAGGCACGTGTGCAGGGAAAGAGCTAAATCAAACCACGAATCAAGGTAAAGGCTGCCGTGGTCAGCCTCCCCACGGGTCTCTCCGGGGCGACTGTCTCGAGTTTTCTCTCTCTGCGCCCTGCAAGTCCCTGGCACAGGGGAATGTGGGGCGGTCCTGAAGGGGAACAAGGTGGATCCTACGTAGGAGAGACCTCATTCTCGGGGGCTCCAAATTTCTCACAGCGTGCCCCCAAAGTGAGAGTGTGTCAGGGGCGCAGGAGGCTGGAGGGGCACAGCGCAGGCAGCCACCCTTGTTTTAGAGCGAAGAAGGCAGCTACCAGCAGGTGGAGCAAAGTCCCAGCCGTGGAGAAGGGCCAGCTCCCCAGCCCTGGCCGCGACACCCTGGCTTCCCCGGCCTGGGGTCTCCGTCGCTGTGCGGGGACAGGGCTCGAGCTGGGCAGATGAGGCGAGCCAGAGGCAGAACCGAACATTGCAGCAGCCCCCGGGGGGCAGGAGGTAGGGAAAGCCATGGACGCAGGTGCTGGACTTTCTGAGCCCCAGATTTCAGTCTGAGGAATGAGGACCGAAGTGTTCGCCTCGCAGGGCTGCGGCAGCCGCTTGCCACACGGCTGGGACCGTCTTCAAGGACAAGGAAACAGTGACTCCCCGATGTCGAGATGTCCACATTTTTTTTTAAAAAAAAAACCAGTTGATTGAGCTCCAGGATAAATCAAGGCTGGGTAGGAGACGGCCCCTATTTTTTAAATGACTTTCTTTTGGAAAAAAACTACAATCGAGGTAATAATGTCCATCGAAACATTCAGGAGGCAACTAAAAGGGGAAACGTGCGTTTATTCCCAGGTGCAGAGAGGAAAGGAAACATCAACAGGCAAAGCGGAGAAGGGGTGGCCCGCGCTGACACCCCAGGGGCTCTGGGCTGCGCCGCGGTGGCCGCCTCTGCCCTCGGGCCACAATCCGTCGGTCTCGAGCTCCCTGGTCCAGGGGACCGCTCGGCCACGGCCGGGCTCTGTCACCCAGAGCGGTCGCTCCTGCGCGGAGGCCTTCAGGAGAGGGACGCGGCGCCCGCGGGCGGGGCGGGCCTGGGGGACCTGCGGAGCGGCTGGCGGACACCCCGGGCCCTGGGCCTGCGCGAGCGCCTCGCGGGCTGGTCTCGGGGCGGACACTCCCGGGAGCCGGGCGCGCTTCACAGACGGGGCGGCTGAGGCCGGGGAGGCGCGTGACTGTCGCCCGTGCACCCACCCAGGACGGCGCAGACTGGGGCGCACGCTGGTCACCCCGCCTTGGCTCACGCTGGCCACCCCGCCTTGGCGCACGCCGGCCACCCCGCCTTGGCGCATGCTGGCCACCCCCCCTTGGCGCACGCCGGCCACCCCCCCTTGGCGCACGCCGGCCACCCGCCCTTGGCGCACGCCGGCCACCCCCCCTTGGCGCATGCCGGCCACCCGCCCTTGGCGCACGCCGGCCACCCCCCCTTGGCGCACGCCGGCCACCCCCCCTTGGCGCACGCTGGCCACCCGCCCTTGGCGCACGCCGGCCACCCCCCCTTGGCGCACGCCGGCCACACCCCCCTTGGCGCACGCCGGCCACCCCCCTTGGCGCATGCTGGTCACCCCGCCTTGGCGCACGCCGGCCACCCCCCTTGGCGCACGCCGGCCACCCGCCCTTGGCGCACGCCGGCCACCCCCCTTGGCGCACGCCGGCCACCCCCCCTTGGCGCATGCTGGCCACCCGCCCTTGGCGCACGCCGGCCACCCCCCCTTGGCGCATGCTGGTCACCCCGCCTTGGCGCACGCCGGCCACCCGCCCTTGGCGCACGCCGGCCACCCCCCCTTGGCGCATGCTGGCCACCCCCCCTTGGCTCGCTCCTGCCACCGCGGTCGTGTCCTGGCTGGGCCGGCAACTCGAGCGAGCAGCCCCCCGCGGCTGGGGCTCCCTCAGGTGAGAAATAAGTGACCCGCAGCAGCGCCGGCCGCAGCGGCCGCAGCCCGGTGACCCGCCTGTCCCGGGAGCCGCGGCGCCCACAGGCTGGGCCTGAGCTCAGCGCCAAGGGCCGCTCCCTGGTGTCCCCCCCGCCCTCCCCAGCTCTGCTCCTTATTCTGGGTGGCCCCCCCACTCTGGCACGAGACGGGTCCACATGCGACTAGGGCACTCAGGGGTCCAGGCGCACCCTGTGTGGCAAATGGGGGGGCCTTTGAAGTAATGAAGAAACTCTTCCCCACACCCCGCCCCGCAGCTGTGCAGGGAGAGACTTGGGGGGCATCACAAGCTGCGCGGCACCGGCCGTTGGAAAGTCACACGTTCGGGTGTTTTCCGTCCAGCAGAGCGGGGTTCCCGGGGGGCTCCTTGTAACCCTCTGCAAAGCGCCCCAGGGCGGAGGCGCCTCCCCCCACTGCAGGCCGCGCCCCCTCCAGGGAGGCTCCCGACCACACGTCCCTCACCCCGACTTACACACCACCCCCAGACCTGTCTCCCCAGACCTCTCCTGCGGTGCATTTTCCTTTCTGGGGCTCCCCAAAGGGGGGAGCGCCCTCTCGCCCCACGGGACGGCTGCGGGTCTGCGTCCGCCCACAGCCCCCTGGCCGGGCGTCGGGGCGGGTCCGTGGGGGGCGAGGCCGCAGCCTCGGGGCGCGGAGGGGGGGCCGGGGCAGGGCCCCGGGGTCACCGTGCGCCCCACAGCCCGAGGATGTCCTGGTGACCCCCGCCCCCCATATCCCGCTCACGAGTGGGGACACCCGGGTCCAGGCTGGTGTTTTCTCCACCCCGTTGAAGAGCTTTGCCCCCCGGTTTCCAACGCCCGGACCTTCCGGAGTCCGCGCCCGCCTGGTCCGCGTCTTGGGGTCACATCTCCTGTCGCGGAGACGCGTAACCCCGGCTCCCCCCACGAGCTCTGGGAGGGCCGGACCCCGGCCGAGCACCCCACCCCGGGGTGGAACTTTCCAGGCACTGGGGGTTCCGGGGAGATGGGAGGCGGGAGGGGGCGTGCGGGGAGCCCCAGGGGGTTCCCCAGTGGGGGGGCGCGGGGAGGCTGGGCTGGGGGCGTGGGGCTCAGGGAGCCCCGGCTTGAGGTATTGGGGGGCCCGGGGAGCCCCCGCGGGGGGCGGGGGCGTCGCCGGGCTGGGCGGGGGGCCGGGCCGGGGTGGCCACCGGCGTCCACCTCAGGCCCGGCCGGGGGCCTCGCGCGGGGCGGGGCGCGGGGGGGCGCGGGGGGCGCCGCCGAAGCCCGTGCACCCCCAGCGCGCGAGGCCCCCGCGGGCGCCGGGCGGGCCGGGCTGGGGCGCGGGCGGCCTGCGGGGGGCAGCAGCGGGCGGCGGCGGGCAGGGCCGCGAGCGGAGGCCCCGGCGGCGCCGGCTCCGGAGCCCTCAAGTCGCGGGGCGCGCCCAGGACGAGCTCCCGCCCGCCCGCCCGCCCGCCGGACCCCGCGCCGCGCCCCGACGCCCGCCCGCCCGCCGGGAGGACCCGCCGCGCCCCGGCCCCGCGCCCCGCGCCCGCCCCGCCCGCGCCGGACGATGGAGGGGGGCCCCCGCGCGCGCCCCGCGCCCGCCCCGCGGCCCTAGAGGAGGCGCCGCCGCCCATGGAGCCCGCGCGCGGGGCGCAGTAGCCGAGCAGGGCCCGGGCCCGCGCCCCCGCCGAGGATGTCCGCGCCCGCGCGAGGCCGCAGGGACAAAGAGATCGTCGCCGAGTACGAGAGCCAAGTCAAGGGTGAGGCCCGCCCCGGGGCGCGGGGCCGGGCGGGGCCGGCGCGGGGTTGGGGCGCGGGGGCCGCGCGGGGGGCGGGCGGGGGTCCGGGGCGCGGGGGCCGGGGCGCGGGGGCCGGGCGGGGGGCGGGAGGGCGCCCCGGCCGCGCGCGAGCGGGTCCCGGCACCCCCGGAGCGGCGAGCCGGCGGCCGCGGCTGAGCCTCTCGGACTCGCGGGGTCCTGCGCCCCGCGCCCTAGCCCCCCTTATTCTTTGTGAATGACACCGCCCCCCCCGCTGTGTTTGGGGGCGTCGCTGCTCCGAGGGGCGCCCCGCGCGGCCGGAGACCCGCGAGCACGGGGAGGGTAGACGTTTGCGCTGTTCACGACGGGTGTGCTGGGCGGACGCCCCCTTTTGTCACATAGCCCCCCAAAACCTGGCAGTTCAGCCGAGCAGGGACGAGTGGACCCCGCCCCCCTGAGGGCGCGTCCGCGCGGGCTCTGTGTTCGCGGGAGCCTGGGGGTTGGGGCGCGGGGGGACGGGGGGGGGGGGGGCTCCCCTCGGGCGTCTCCACCTGCGGCGCCGGCGGCTGGAAGACTCGATCCCCCTCGCGGGCCCGCGGCGCCGGCGGGGGGGGGGGCGCGCCCCACGTCGCTTGCGGCCCCTCGCCGGGAGCCGGGGGTGGGGGGCGCCGCGCTGCACTCGCGGAGCGTCCAGGGCAGGGTCGGGGGATACCCCCGTGGACACCTGCGCGGGGCCGCGCCCCGCCGGAGGGGCTGGGGGAGGCGCCCGGCTCTGCGCCCCGAGACCCGCCGAGCAGCCCGCGCGCCCTCCGCGTGGCCGAGCTGGAAAGGGCCGGGGTCCCGCGACGGCCGGGGACCCTCTGTCTCCCGGAGGCCGGGGCGCGCGCAGGGATGGGGCGCGGGGCCGCGGGGCGCAGCCCAGCACTGCTCAGGACGCAGACTCGGGGCCCCGGGGGTTCCCGCTGGGAGGGGCGCGGGCGAGCCCCGCGGGGACGCCGTCCCCCTGGAGGGGGGGGCGCGGGAGGGACGCGCGTTTCTCCTCCTCGCGGGCCAGACGCGGCCGGTTACCTCCCCGGGGGGCAGCGCCCCTCCCCTCGCCGGCCCTCCCGGCAGTTTCCCCGGCTCCTTGGGGCCTCCGGGCCTGGGGTGCGCGATTCTGTCCCTGGGGTGCCCGATCCTGCCCGGGGTGCCCGGGGCCCTGATATCAGAGACACTTCCAAGTGCTCAGCGAGCTCGTCCTGCCACAAGGTCCTTTGCCCCCACCAAGCCCTCGTCCGGAAAGTCCCCCGGGGTCACTGTCCGCGGTGTGGGTGCTGCGCGCAGGTCACTCCTCCAGGGCGCCAGGCCTCGGCGGGGCAGCGGGGACACGGGGGTGCGGCCGTGCCCGCTGTCTCCGCCCAGCCCCGCGATGATGAACCTGGTGCAGATTATGTTGGGGACAGAACTCCCTCCCCGGGAAGTGACCTCTCTCCCCCCAGCCTCTCTCTGCTTCGCGGTCTCGTCTCTCCACCACCGCCCCCCCTTGTCTCTGTCTCCCTCTCGGGGTCCCGCAGCTCGGCGACTCCTTCCCGACCTGCCAGCCGGGCTCCTCAGGGGCCAGCCGGGCTCCCCAGGGCCTGCCTGCGGGCTGTGGCTGCCTCCTCTGCCGCTCTGACCCGAAGGGCTGTGTCCCCATGCGGGCCTGGGAGCGGGGCAGACCCCGCAGGACGCGGTGGCCCCGCTCAGGCCCCTGGTCTAGGCGGCGCGAGCAGGGTGCAGGCAGGGTGCAGGCAGGGTGCAGGCAGGGTGCAGGCAGGCGGGACTTCGGTTTTGTTTCTTTCCCGAGTCCCTCTGGGTGAGACTCTTGCGGCCTCGTGTTTAAAGATGTGGATCCAGAACCAACAGCTCTTAGCTCCAGCCAGCGTGTCCTCCTCGACAGGCAGAAGAGCCGGGGCCTGTTTGTTGCTGACGGGGAGCCGGGCTGTTGGGGGCTGGCGGGAAGACACGGTCTGTCCCCAGGGGGTGAAGGCATTTGTCTGGGCCTCTCGGGGGACCTAGACGTGTGGGTGATTTCAAGAGTCATTTTTTATTTAAGTGATTTCTGTGAACCGTCTGGCCTGGAACCGCACACTCTGGAGTAGAGTCTTATGTTGCCCCCACTTCCCGGGGGCCAGCCACACAGGACAATTTCTGAGACAACGGTTAGCTCTACAGGAAAGATCCAGAAGTGGGATTTTGCCACTGGCTGCTTGCACATGTTTTCAGGACAGACTTCATGGGGCTCTGCTCACTCGTGAAAGGACCGTCCCCGCCTAATAACGTTTCACTGGGTTCCTGTAGCATCCGCAGCTTTCGGACGAGTCTAGTCAAATGTAACCTGTCGGGCGAGTCATTCAGCTGGACTTTGGGTTTTGGGTTTTTCCTATAAGATAAGGAGCTTGGATTGTCTTAGTCCTGAGGGTCTTGGGGTCGAATCGGAGGCCTCATGTTACTTCATATTAATCACTTAGTCAAATTTATTTTGAAGCTTTTTACATTTTCTCGCGACCGCCTTGTTTTGGGGGAATCATCTGTTTTCACTTTTTTTCATAATGAACTTACAAATGTATCCTTTGCACGCTCAGGGAATTATAATGTAATGCAAAAGAACATGCAGAAAAATAATAAAAACCATGTCCAGAAAAACAGAGCACAGAATTGGGCCGCAGGGAGAGCGGGCGGTGACGCAGGTGGGTACAGACGAGACAGACTCCCGGCAAGGACGCAAGGACCCCAAATAATCACTGGACAGGCGTGTTTACGGTAGGAGGAGAAAGACTGTTTCGGGGATGTTGGTCAACTTCCCAGAGATGGAGAATGCAGAGAAACGAATCTCGTGTTTGCGTGGGCCTTTGAAAAAGCGAGCTTGTCTGGGAACGTCCATGAAGCACACGCCCGTTGACTCTACTGCTTGATAGAATCCCCGGCAAAGGCTCCGCAGGGGAAAAGGTCCGAACAAGAAGCTAACAGAAGGTTGGTGTGGGGACTGCCTGTGGAAGTTAGTGACCTGTGTCATTCTGCAGCAAAAATAAAAAATAGTGCTTCGCGCACCGGAGCCAACAGAATCAAAAGATGCCCCTGAGGCAGAGCTCATGGGTGAGCGGGTGAGCTTGTTTTTAAAAATGCTGTTCGTTGCTAAGAATCGACAGCGATGACTTGTCTTATTTTCCTGAGGATAATCTCGTAGTCACCTGCAGGCCTCGCGTGCAGGACGTGTCAGGAAAGCTGTTGTTCCTCGACCGCTCTGCGGCCCGAGACACTCCGTAGCCGGGGGCCGTGGGGAAGGCTAAGTCGGTTTGCTCTGACCCGGTGGCACGCAGCAGGAGTCCGTGGGGGGCAAAGTGCTGTCGCCACTAATATGGAACCTGTGCCTGCATTTAATGCCTCTCATCTAAGGTAGAAGAGAAAACAGGCGCCGTTCAATTGTGAATTAAAACCTTATAGTGACAAGTGCCTTTAAGCATTTCCTGTCCAGCCCGCTCGTGGCGAGGAGCTTCATGACAGAGGGAAACAAGTCATTCACCCTACCCGGGACAAGAACCCGGGTCACCTGCTCTTTCGGGAGCCATGGTTTGCTTTTGATTCCTCAGGAGGTGGAGTCGGGGCTGGATCACCACACCCCCCCGGACTTTGCCTTCCTGGAGGAATATACAGCTGGATGGAAGCAAGCATAGTCAATCCAGTCCACTAATAGGAGGGGTTCGTTAAATTGATTAACTGTAACTAAACTGTTTTTTCCACCAGGATCCTTTCAAGAGGCCACAAAGCCCAGGCAGCACCCACGGGGTGTCTTTAAGATCAAGAGAAACAATGGGAACGTTTACAAATGTAACGTGCTTGGGATTTTTGGTCAGATTAGTTGCAGCGACTGTACACTCCCTTTCCTACTGCCCAGACTGTTTGTTTCCTAGAACTTCAGTATATACTCATGTGTGTAGATGCTGTACACATTATAGCTACATAGTACAGCTGTGTCCTCCATCTTCTTAGCTATATTTTAGTATCTTCAACGAGATACTGATGTGGCTTCCTGCAGCACAGTGAGGGCTGGAAGATGCCCTCCCTCCCCGTCGCCTGCGCTGGCTGCTCTCCCTCTGTGAGGCCTGAGGCCCAGATCCTCAACCCTGGTCCAGGCTGGAGAGTCTGGACTGACTCCTTCCCCGTGCTCCCGTCTGTCGCTGCAATTCCTGCAGCTGAGGAGACAGAAGAGGGAGTGAACATGACGTCTGACCGCTCGTTCTGTCTCTGTTTTAGTAGTCTGAAGGCAGGAGTTGGGAAGAGAGAAGTTGCTGGCAGGTATTTTTAGTTATTTGGAAGGTGAGTGTGTTAGCTCCAGGTTGTTTCCGAGCTCAGGAGGGCCATGACTGCCTCTCTGCGGGTGTCGCAGGACGGAAGTGGAAGTGCTGAGGTGCAGAAGCCTGGCTTAGTCATCCCCCCTGCGCTAATTAGATGTGTGACCACTAAGAGCCAGTGTCTTTATCTGTAAAATGGAGGTGAGGCTCGGACTTCCCTCTTTGTGTTTGTGAGGCTTCAGAGAGACAATTTGTGGGCAGCTCTCCTCAGACTTGGCACATAACACGTGGTCAATGAAAGTTAGTCATTGTTATCTGCTTAATTTTGGTTTTCTTTGCGCTGTAACTGCTGCTTGTTACATTCTGATTTGGGGTAGATCACCCAGTGGGCGAAGCTTGACGCATCCCACAGAGGGCTGTGGACTTGGAGAGTGGCCTTTCACCGCGGGGTTAGAAAGAGAATGTCATTGGCAAACCAGCTCCTTTTAATGTGACTTTTATCCCGTGTTATTAATTTTCATCCAAGTGCAAGTAAGAGAGCCTGAAAGCACCTTTCCAGGTGTGTTTGCTTGTTTTAAATTTTGTCTGTGGTCAGGGATGCTGTGTGGACAATGAAAACCCATCGTCCGGTCAAGGGGCTTGAGTTGTCTGTGGTGACAAGGATTCTGTGGCATCAGATAAAGCCTCTGACCTAATTCCCTGGTCTGAGGAAATTATTTTTGTTTAAAGTCAGTGTAGAAGCGAAAATTTCAGTAATAACTGAAAACTTGCTTCTGCCTCCTTAGCAAGTGCTGTGACCTTGGCGGCTGAACGAGGGTTCATTGAGGCCGCGCAGAAAGCCCTTGGAGAGTAAAAAGTACTGGACCTGCCCTTCCCTCACCTCTTAGGACAAGGCGTCATTAAACATTTATTGAATGAATAATCATTTGCGTTGCTATTTCTTTGTGATATAAATTAACAGGGTGATCGTTCAAAATTAGGTCAACGCAAAGAGTGTGCAACCGCTTTGGACAGCCACGCGCGGAAGCCGCCTCAACGCCCAGCTGGCGGGGACGCCAGATGCCACCGAGGAAGGTCGCCGGGGGGTGCCGTGGGCATTAACAGTGGCTTTGGAAGAGCACTATGTATGGGGAAATAACAATCACTGAAAAAAGAGCACGGAAGAAGAGTGGCAGCGTAAGCGAAAGTCATCGCGGCAGCCGTCGCGGGTCGCGGTCATGGAGCCCGAGGGTGTTCAGGACTGTTCGGGGCTGAGGTTCCCTGTTCTGGAAAACACTCTGTACAAACCAATATCTTAGTTAAGATCAGGACTAAACTGGGGATATGATCCTAGTTCTTTTGAAATAGATGATCTTTGTCTTGATTCTGTTGGGGAAAGTATCCCTTGATATCTGTCGACAGAGCTCTACATGCACACGCCAGGCCATAAAGTGTGGGGGGAGAACCTTCTGGCTATTTTCCCTGCCTGGTCTAAGTTTTCCTTCCTGCACTTTGACCATGACATATCCTGCTCCTGGTAGATTTCCTGGTTTCATGCAGGAACCTCACTCTGCGCTCCAGGGTGGAGACGAGCAAGATAAATCCACTGTTTAGTCTCTGGATTGAAGCCTCCGCTCATCAGATTTATCTGCAGGACAATTACTAACTTCTTGTTTGCTTATAGGGCAATTATATGTTTGGTTTTTCTTGCTTTTAGTTCTGCTGGGGTGTGTGTGTGTGTGTGTGTGTGTGTGTTATGAAAGTACTCACTTTTTTTTGGGGGAGGGTGATATATACATACAGGGGGTACAGAAAATGATGGTAATTAAATAATAATAGAATGAATATCTATTTAACAGGGTTTTAATATAGCATACATACTATCCTCTTGTTTTCTTTAATTTTATGACAGTTTTATGATTTTCTTTATGGATTTGATGTGTGTTCTATTCATATATCATGAATATAGAACCATTTGAACACTTACTGGACTTTGCGATGTTATGGAGGAATTGATATTAATTTTAAAAACTGAAATCAAAATAGTATTTTGGCATCTGTAATAAATCTTTATTTTTCAAATGTACATGCTGAAGTATGTGTGGGTGAAATGATGTCTCAGATTTGCTTCAAAATAATTTGGTGGAAGGGCCTCCCCTGGTGGCGCAGCGGTTGAGCTCTGGGCTGTGAAGCTGCCCGCAGCCTCTGCAGCGCCAGTTCGATCCCTGGTCACCAGCGAGGGTCCCACATGGCGCGCAGACCTCTCCTGCCGCCCGCTGCTCCCCTCAGCAGTGTCCTTCAGTCCTTCTGCCTGCCCTGCTCCCCGCTCTGGCTCTGGTGAATTCTCTCACCCTCCTGCGCTTCTGACTGTACCCAGTGCTCGTATAAATAAATAAATAAATAAATCTTTAATAAAAAAATTTGGTGGAAGAAGGCAGCAGGGGAATCAGATAAAATAAGGTTGGTCATGAATGGATAACAACTGAGGACATGGGGTTCATTATATGCTCCTTACTTTTCTGTACATTTAAAATTTTCCCTGATAAAAACAATTGAAGTGTGTATTCTGTGACTTCCACTTTTTTCTCCCAATATTATAATAGTAAGATTGTTCTACGTGAAGGTGTTCTCCTGGTGTGCAGTATTCCAGCAGGTGAGAATATTGCAGGCTGTTTGTTCATTCTGTGTGACTTCTGGATTATTTGTGTTTTTTGCCATCATGAATGGTATGAGATGCTATAGGAGTCTCCTGGTGCGTATGAGCTTAGCGGTGCTCGCTGGGTGTAGGCAACGTCATTCAACTCTACTAAGTAATGTCAGACTGTCCTCAAAGTGCTTGATATTTATACTCTCAGCAGCCATGGAAGAGAATTCCACATTCCTTAAGATAAAGACTAAATATAGATTTAGTTCTCTTGAAATATGTGATCATTACTTTGGTTCCCTTTGGCAAATTATCCCTTCTTTAAAAGTTGATCTGATAGCGACTTATATCTTGACCAGAGCTTCACGTGTGCATGAATCTCTTTCTGGACTTTGTTGGGTTTCATTGGTTAATTTATAGATTCTTGGATCAATACTACACGGTTTTACTGATGATAGCTTGATTACCAGTCCATTTGGTAGGCCAAGTCCACCAGCCTTATTCTCTTTCAGAAGTATCCTGGTGATCTTAGCCCTTCTCCAAATACACTTCAGAATCAGTTTGCCATACATGGGGAGCCCTTTGACATTGAGATTGAAACTGCATGAATATAACATCAATTAGAGGATGATTGGCATGTATATAAAAATAGCTTTTCTTACCTGTGACTATTTCCTCGTTTTTATTTAGTTTTTAAATGTTCATAGATCTCTCTTCAAAATGTTTTCCAATTGTTTCTAATCTTTAGAAATCCTGTTTTTTTTTTTTTGCATATTGGTCTCATTTTCAACTACTTTGCTAATCTATTAGTTTATCTTTTTCTTAAAAAATCTTATTTGCAAATAGACTTTTATTTTCTCCTTTATAAAACTTATAGCTTTATTTTTCTTGTTTTTTTCCATGGGCAGAATTTTGAACACAACATTAATAAAAATGGTGACATTGGCATTCTTTTGATCTGAAATTAAAGGGAATGCTTTCAAGTCCCTCCTCCCTTAAAGAAGGATGTTTTTTAAAAAGTTTAAATAGATACTTTTCATCAGATAAAGTCTCTTGCATTCTTTGTTGACTTGAAGTTTTAATCATTAATAGACAGTTGAATATTATCTTTTTTCTTTTTGCCTCTATTGTTATATCTTTTTTCTCCTTTAGTCTAACACTAGGAAATATTGGATTTCCTAAATATTAACTCATCTGGGAGTTCCAGAATTAAACCTGTTTTCATTGCTATGTTACCTATATGGTCTGATTATACTGATTTTTTGAAATTACTTTTCTTGACAAGATTTTCTTTGACTATGCAAAGAATTATAAAAGTCTTAAAAATTTAAGATTCTATGTAAGGATATGATTGGATTCAGTTGGCCAGTATTTAGCTTAGGGTTTTTGTCTCTAAATTCTTGACTGTAACAGGTCTATAGTTTTCCCTTTTGATAATGGGAAAATGGGAACCCTTGTTTGGGTTCATATCTACAATCACAGGATGTGTTAGAGTCTTGCTTCTTTTGCTTACTTAGTAGCAAAAGAATCACTATAGCTTACTTAGTAGCTATAGAATTATTTACTTCTTATTCTCCCACAATTCTGATAAGTTATATATTTTTTTAGAAATTTGCCCAATTTTGTAAATTTTCAAATGTGTTTACATAGTGTTGATGATAGTATACTCTTAAAAATATGAACTAATCTGTATTGAATTTAAAATACTTTTGCCTTATCCCTTTTTTAAGTTAGAGACAGTTTATTCATTTTTATTCTTTGCTGCTATAGGCACCTAAGGCAATAATCAATACTTGTGATAATTTCATTTTAGTTATATTAACTGCATCTCATAAGTGTTGACCTGCTAAGTTTATTAGAATTAAGTTCTAAGCATTTTAAAATTCTTATAATGATTTTTTTTTCTTTGACCCATGGAGTATATAAGAGGATGTCTTTACCTTAAAAAGTACCTATGTGGGGCTATTTAATTTATCTTTTTAAAATAGTAATTCCATTGTGATCTGAGAGTAATAGTATTGAAAGCAGCTGGGGATTGTTGTGTCCTCTTACAATTCTCTGCATGAGTTTGCATCAGATTGGATCATTGATGCTTAAATGTTTAGTAGAATTTACAAATTTTCTGATTTACTGACACAGAATTGTTTATAGTGTCCTCTTATCTTTTTAATCTCTGCAGCATCTGCAGTTGTGATGCCTCCGTCTATTAATAACAATCATCTGTGAGCTCTCTCCCCTCCCCCTCTGGCTGACCTTGCCAGCAGCCATAGACGTAAAAATGTTTATCAGTCTGTAAGTTCTTATTTATTTTCCTAGCTTTTATTTTTCTTTTCTAATGTAAATTTGTAACGTAATAAAAATTCCTCTGAATATTGCTTTGCCTGCATTCTGAAAATATTTATATGTTTCATTTTCATTTTGGTTTTCCATATTTCTCATTTCCGTTATGATTTTTTTTCCCCTGTGACTCATGGTCTACTTAAGTATGTTTTAAATTTTCCAAATGTACAGTTATTTCAGCTATCGCATTGTTGCGGATTTCTAACTTCACTTTATTGTCCTTGTAGAATATAGTCTGATTATGCGGATCTTTTGAAAAATTTTTGACAAGGTTGTTTTTCTAGGACGATGAGCTTTAATGGCTCCGTTTTCTGGCTCGTCCCATCTTTCTCCCTTTGCTTTCTGTCTCTCGGTGGCACTCGCTGTCACGGGATCTATTGTAGATTGACTTTATCTTGATTGGGTTCTTTCTAAATCCCTGCTTACATGAAAGCAGATGGTGTGATTAAATCATATTTTTAAAATATTTATCCAGCATTTTAGTTTGCCCAGGAGGTCTGTACACCGGTCTCTAAGAAAATTCACTATTCTATAGGAAATTGAAGGCTAATTCCCAGGTTTTTTTTCCCTGAGCCCATCAAAACATAATGATTTGTCCAGTGCTGAGTTCTATTTCCGCAAGAGACTTCCTATAATATATATGAAGTCATTATCGTTACTATGGGAAGAATAAATCTGCATTTCTTGTTCTGTAAAGAATGACAGGTTTCTTCTCCTGACCATCTAGAATGATGTTTATAATCTAAGATCCACACTTTGTATTTATGTATCTACATCTTCCTCTCCAAATACACACACATACACACATACATGCTCAGACACACCTACATACAGGAGAGTAAATAATTTGCACTAACATTTTAAAGTTCTTCCAACATAGCTTTGCCTCTGTACATGGAAAAATCCACGATACAGGATGAAAATGAAGTGTGGGTCACTGAAAGTTTCAATTATGTCGGAGCATAAAAACATCCACACGCGTCTGAGTAAATCTCGTCACTGTCGTGAATCATTCAGAGTTTGGTTCTTCACTCTCGTCGCTTGCAGGTGACAACTTTCCTTTGCTGCTACTTCCATGCTCGCCCTTGCACCTCTCTCCTGCTCCCCAGCTTGTCTCTCCTGCTCCCCAGCTTCCTGTGGAGCCCTCAGGTAACCTGGGCTCTGGAGGCAGCCTCCTGCAGGCGTCTTGGCATAACTGCCGAATAGCTGAGCCGGTGCGAGGAGCATCAGCAGAGGTTCCAGCAGCTCTGCAAATGCCTCCTGTCCTAGTTCTTGAGCTGTCGCCTCCTGTCTCCATCCTCAGTGGATGGTGAAAGACCTCTGCACTTTGCCCTTACCTCTGCGGCTCTGAAGGTGTGGTTTGCAAAAACACTTCCCTCCCCCAGTTCTTCAGGAACTGAGACTGAACAATAGGTGTCTGTTTCCCTTAAATCAGACAGTTTTCACTTCTGAGGACGTCGGAATTCCAGCCTGTGTGAAACTAGCTTGTTTTTTAAAATGTAACTAAGCTCCAACCATTACTTACGAGGAGAGGGGGTAGGATGAAGTCAGCCTCCATCTTGTGTTGCATGTGCCTCTTGTGTTGCATGTGCTGTGACTACGTTGCCTATTTTGAGGCCTTGTTGGCGCAGCTCACAGAATTTCTCCTGAAAGGATCCGAGAGGGCTGCCCTCGTGTTCATCTTGAGTGTCTGCAGTTACCCGCCCCCAAGTCCCAGGAGAGTCTGGAACTGGAGCCAAAGGCCCCATCACAGCTTTAGAACTAAGTGCTGCCCACGCCCTCTCCGGAGAGCAGGGGGGGCAGGGGTGAAAGGGGAGGTGCAGGCGGCAGCACTGGCGAGGACAGGCCCCTTTCCCGGCCACCCTGGCGCTGTGGGTTGGCTTTCCCTCCGTCACCCAGTCGAGTCTCCTTTCTTCCCGTCATGGCACGAGTGGACACGTTCCTTGCTAACGCTGTGGCACAGAGTGGGTCCATTTTGAGAATTTAGAGAAGAGAATTTAGCGTCTGTGTCCCTGAGATGGAGTTTTCTGAGTACAGCATCCAAGAGGACGCAAGCGAATGTGTCTCGCATGGGCCCCTCCATCTGGAAGAGCGCTCCGACGGCAACGGTGCCAAAAACGTTTATGGGAACCCTGCGGTGTGTCGCCCAAAATCTGCGCTTGAAGATTTCCAGGCTGTTGTCCCTTGAGTTTTGATCATACTCAGCGCCCTGCGCTGTGCAGAAACGTGACCTGCAGGGAACGCTGGCTGCGGGGACACCGCGCTCCTGCAGGCCCGGCGGGCCCTGTCTCCGGCCAGGTCTGCGCCTCCAGCCGGCTGGGGATGGAGGGGCGGGACGCGCGGGGAGCTCTGTGAGGAGGGCAGCAGTAAGAGTCATTCTGTGGTCTGCGGGTCTCTGGGCATTTCTGACAGTCTCCCCATGCCATGTCCGTGTCCCCAAACCCGCAACTCTGCGCCGAGCGCGCCCGCACATGGCTCTGGCCCGCAGCCGGGTCCTGTGACGTGGCCCGCGCGTGGCAGGCCGCCGGGGCTGGGTTGTGGCTCAGCTCCTTCCCAGCTGCGTGTCTGGGGGCAGGTTCCCTGCTGGCGGGTCTCGCTTGTCTGTGCGATGGAGACCACCGTCTCCACGACCACGGCCGAGCTCTGCCCCAGAGCACGGGGGAGACGGGCTTTGACTAACTCGCCAGCGCTCTCCTGAGCTCGGGCTCTGCAGGGAGCACTGATGACTGATGAAGCTCAGGTACAGAAGACGGAGCAGCCGGGCGAGTCCGAGGAGGTGGACGGGCAGGAAAGGTGAGGGGCCAGAGAGGAGAGGAACGCGAGGCAGCAGTGAAGACCATGTGAATAGAACACGGACTCTCAGCTCTGAAGCACTTCGAGGAAAACAAATTTTCTCTTTTTAAAAATCCCACTCATCATTTTCATTATTACAAAAATCCTGTTAGCTAGATTTCAAAATTGGCCAGACCAGCCGGGCATTCCCGGGTGGCCGGGGGTGTGTGCCCGGCGGCGCTGGTGCTGGTGCTCGTGTCCGTCGTGTCTGTGACTTTTCTCTGCACGCGCGCACTCGGGGCACGGATTTGCTGTTGTCGCTCCACCCTGTGCCACCAGCCCAGGGCTGCTCGGGGCTGGCCCGCCGCCCGTGCCCGCCGGGGAAGGGGAAGGTGACCGTCGCTCTGCCCCGGGCCCGCTTCCTCACGTGGCTGCCCGCCGAGCCCAGGCTCAGGGCTGTGGCGAGCGGGTCCTGGCACGAGCCCCTCGCTGAGGCTCTGCGTGAGCGTTCGCGGGCGGCGTGGGCAGTGCTGGCCCGCCCCGCTCTGGAGGCGCGTGTGCACGTCTGCCTGTCCCTTCAGGCCTGTGGTCACGGCCTGCCTATTACTGCTTTAGGGCCAAGGTCACCTTTTAGCGACACGGGTGACAATCCTCCGTGGGCCCCTCTGCCTTAATCATCAGTTTCAGTGAATGTGCTTTCCGCCAAAGCCCAGGGGGAAGCGGGGTGACCCAGCCTGTGAGCCCGGCCTGCATGCTAAGGGGTATGGGACCAGCCCCCAAGCAGGTTGATGCCGAGCACGAGAAAGGGGGGTCCGGGGGGAGAGAAGGCAGTGCCCGGCCGGCGTGCGGCGGTGTGCCCGAGTGCCCGCGGTCCTGCCAGCGGGCAGTGTCGGCTTCGCAGAGGTCAGGATGCCAGACGAAGCCGACAAGGACAGGGGCCTGCCTCTGTGTGGTCTTGTTAGGGTCCACCCCGAGTTCCCAGGGTGCCTGTGAGGGCCACCCGCTGGCTTGGCGGCTCTTCCTCAGCGCTCCCCATACAACTGACGTCTTCAGAGAGCAGCAGGTACGCAGGCC
This sequence comes from Talpa occidentalis, assembly GCF_014898055.3. Classification (NCBI taxonomy): domain Eukaryota; kingdom Metazoa; phylum Chordata; class Mammalia; order Eulipotyphla; family Talpidae; genus Talpa; species Talpa occidentalis. The sequence goes on from NW_023601653.1 coordinate 85,036,513, forward strand.
CGGGTCTTGATCCATTCAACTCAATTATGGTTTCTCTGGAGCCTGAGTGTTCTCGCTGAGAACAGGTATGATGGCTGCGTCTGTTTTTACAGGATTGTTGTGAGGATTAAATGAGATTAAACGTAAATACCTGGACAGAGCTCAGTGCTCTTGGCACGTCGGGCTCAGTGCTCTGGGGGCGATTCTCCATAGTCCCACCTTGAGTTTCCGTCTTTGCCTACAGGCTGCCCCGAGCGAGCTTAATGGCTGTTAACGAGCTCTGTCCCCACCTCTGATTTCGGGCCCTCTGAAGTGTTCATCCTAAATTTCGACTCTACGCTTCCATGAGTAATAAAAATGAGCTGTTATAATGATTATTATTAATATTTTATTTATTATTAATAAATAATTAATTTATTGTTAATATTAATAATATTAATATTGGCTTTTACCTGAAGCTGTCAGATTTCTTTCTTAAATCATTTAAAACTTACTCATTTCCAAAGATTGAAGTTACTGAACAGATTTGAATCTTAAAAAGCAAACACTAAAAATATGGATTTTCGTAGTTCTTTAGAACAGCAGCGGGAGGCAGTAGCCAAAATCACCAGACGCGATCCTGGACCCAGCCTGGCAGTTTCGTGCTGGTGAAGCTTCCGATGGATTTGCCCACGAAGAGGCACTTTGTTACGATTCTTTGCATCATGGTGTTAGAGAACCTTGGGGGCTAATAAATTCTGTTTTCTCTGTGTGTGTGTATGTGTGTGATCGCTGCTGTCGGTGTAGACTGCCCTCCCATTACCCTGCGCTTGTTCATTAAGGGCTGCCAAAAATAAATCACCTGCAGACAAACGGGGAGAATCATGGTTTTTCCAGTTGGCTGTTAAAGGCATAAATTCTCTCATTTGCTTGCAGACAGGATGGATCTGTGGGGGGTGTGTGTGTCTGTGTGTGTGTGTGTGTGTGTCTCTGTTTCTTCTGCCCTTTGAGCGAGGCAGTCAGTGTCCGTCATTCCTAAAAACACCCAAGAGAGACTCTCATTGAATGCTCTTGGCCTGGCTGTTTACAAACCTGTGACTTCGCCCTGATTTCTCCTGTGTTCCCCTCCAGATGCTCATTGTCCTGTTAAAGAGGCTCTATAATGTGACTCTTTGGGGCTAAGGTCAGCTAATACCTCCACTGCATTCCTGCTGAGAGGGGCCATACGGTGTCACCTTACAGATGGGGAAATGAAACTCAGAATTTAGAAACTTGAAGGAGTTTCCTCAAGATCACGCAGCTACTCAGCGCTCAGCCCCGGGGTCCCAGCCTGTGCCTGCCCCTCCCGCAGACTCCACAGGACGCGGCCCCCTCCGGTGCGTCACTTCATGTGGGTCACGCTCTTGGAACTTCCAACAAGCTAGACTTATGTTGCCTTCATGAACTTAGTTCAGATAAAAATCTGGTTTTTTGTTGTTCAGTGATTATGTTCTAGCATTAAATTATCGCCTTATTATGATCTCAAAGGATTACTCGGTGAGGAAACTTCTGGTGGAGCTGCTGCTTTGTACGCGTTAGAAAAGGCATATTGGAGGGGAAATGTTTTCAAAGCCCCAACTAGAATATTCTGGCTAAATTTAGTGCCTTGTTCCTGGGGATAATGAGAATTGCTGCCTCAGCTCCTTTGTCTCCCTCGGAAAGGCCTGCTCTTGCCCAACTGGAGAGGCTACTCCCTGGGTTGATTTCTCCTGGGAAAGAAGTTGCATCTCTCCAGCTAGTTCTCTAGATTTACGTAACTCTTTTCTTTTTGTTGCTGTTGTTCCTCTCTGGTGTTAGACATTCTGGTAGAACCACTTGGCACATATTAGAATCACCTGGAGGGTTTGTTGAAGCCGCTTGCTGGGCGCCACCCCAATCCCTAGATTTTGAGTTTTTAATCAGTTCCCAGGTGATGCTGTGGGTTGAAGACCACGTTTGGGGAACCATCGCTGTAAAAAAAAAATCAAAGCAATTCAGTCACTTCCTTAAGCTGGCCAATTTAGATGCTAATTTTCCTCCCAAGTTCCCCAAGATCTTTACCTTTCTTACAATTACTCTCGATTCCTGTAAATGGACATCAAATCATGGCTATTCAAACTAAGATGACAGGAAGCGAATGCCGCCCCGTCCTTGCTCTGCCTCTTGTACCCCTGGCCCCGTCCCCGCCTCTCCGTAATTGGTTAGTTTCTTCGATTATAAAAAGCCTGAGCACGTCCTTCTGGGTCAGTTGAAAACTGAAGTGGGAATGTGATGAGCCCGTGAGGAATCCTGCTTCCGCTTCCGTGCAGGCCTGCGTGTGCTTTCGGAACCGAAAAGCCAGGAGGAGAGCCCAGGGCGGTGCGCTCTGCTTCGGGCCTCCAGCGGCACATTTCTGCTTCCGACTGTCGCTGCCAACTCAGGCCAGTCAGGACACTTGACACCTACGTTTGGAACAACTGACGCGCAAGTTACGGTTCATTCAAGCTAGTGTGAGAGGAGCTGGTTGGTTGGTTTGCTTGTTTTTAAATATAGATAGGAAACTTTGTTTTGTTTCGTGAGCGCTTTAAATGCATTTTTTTTTTAATCTGAGGTCCACTAACCGTTCATGAAATTGACTCAGTAATAGTTGTCAGTGTGCAGACCAAGGGGCACCCCAGGACCCCCAGACTTGCACGCTCTAAATGGCACCAGCATCCGCTGCATAAAAGCAAAGATATTCTTAATGTGTAAGACCTTCAATAGAAAAGAACTTTAATAGGGTTAGTAGCATAGAGAAAGGAGAGGAGAAACTTTCCAAACAAAATCCCCATCCCCTGCATGTAAATGCTCCCCAGGGCTGGCCCAAGGCAGCCGCTGAAGCCTGAAAACTCAACACAAGGCAGAGAGAGGCACCTTCTGGCAGCGAACCCCAGGAAAGGGTTCAGAAGGGGCCGGGCAAGTCTCGGACGGAAGCAGCAAAATCAAAGTACAAATCGAGGTCGCAGCTGCCGCTGTCTCCCCACATCTCTTGTCAGCGTCTCTACCTGTCTCCACTCCCCGTGTCTCCTTCCACATCTCCCGAGGCCCGAGCTCAAGTCCAAAGCCAAGAAACAAGTTGCAGCGGCAGGAGGGGGCACTGGGCAGGTTTTCTGATCCCGCAGACCAGGAGAAGGAGGACAGACAGAGTCCTGGAGCCCTCGCTGGCTTTTCAGGCCTTTATTGGGATTTACCAGGCACACGGCAGGCAGAGGCCGGCCAGCCTCCCAGCCCCCAGCAAGTCTTCACCCTGTCTGGGCTCTCCGGCCTTCTCTGGCGGCCTCTGCTTCTCTGCTCTTCCATCCGCGCTGCTTCTCTGCTGCTGCTTTCTGCTGCTTCTGGCGTCCCCGTGACGCCGCCCTTATAAGCCCCGTCTCAGCCCAGGGGAATCCCCTCTCCCTAGGCCCACACCCCACTCCAGGGGCCGCCCTCAGGCATGCACTCAGGACCGCAGGGTTCCGTCATCCGTCCTGATGGCGGGAGGGCAGGAAAGCCTGATGCTTTTACCTCACCCTACACTAGTGAACCCTCCTTCACACGTCTCTCTGCCCCACGTGTCTGCCCTACTCTGTCTCCTCCAGGATTTCCCCAAGTCTTCTCCAGCTTTTCCTCAGCTCTCGGCACCACCCTTCCCCGGGGCACGGAGCATGGAATCGCCCCTTTTCTGGAGATCCCTTTTTGTAACAGAGTAACGTGGGAACTACAGAACATTGAGTGTTGGGCTCTCACATCAGATTAAAAAGGAGAAAAACAAAATCACCCTTGAAACTATCCAAGTTACCAAGATAACATTCATGAAGGCCCAGCAGCCAGCAGTTACCCTGCGTCTCTCTGACAGACTGGCCCCCGCCCCGACGTCCACGTAGCCCGCGTCTACCTGCAGGAGGGAAAGGACATTGGGGAAGATTGAGCTTCCCTCTCCTCCCCAGCCCGTCCAAGTGCTCTCGACGTACAGTTCACTTCTAACCCATTACATGCGACTCCACTGCTCTGCTACGCTAATTGAAGCGGTTGATTCTGGGTCACTGGTTTAAATTCTTCTACAGTCATGTTGAAATTAAATATTCATTCACTCATTCATTCATTCAACAGACAGCCATGGAAAACCCCCTTTGTCCATGTGTAGACTTCCCAGCTGCAGATATTGTGTCTTGGAGTCGTTGCTCAGGCAGTATTTACCTAGGGAACAGCTAGTGAAGCACAGGCGGTGCCCTTGTTTGGAGCCTGCCCTAGCCTTACAGACGGGGACGTGAACGAGATTGCCATGTAGAGGCTAGAAATGTTTGAAATTTATGGAAAAACTGTTCAGGAAGAAATTGTTTCTGCCTGGGAGAGAAGAATACAGACTTGAGGAGAGGTTTGAGCTAGCCTTGATGGGTAAGTAGGTGTTCCCCGGGAGAGGAAGGGCATTCCAGGTGAAAAAGTCTCTTCCAAAGAGTCTTTGAGTTTCCTTTTTAGGAATCATTAACTTAGTGTTTTTAAAGTTCTGAGCTGAGTAACTAGATAAGAATAGGAAGGCAATGCTGATAATAGCTGATAGCTCTTGGGCGTGTACTCTGTGCCTGGCGGCGGATTTTGCACACATTTTGTTTGACTCTCACAAGAGACACATGAGCTCAACACTGCTGGCCCATTTTCCATATGAGCACATACTGAGGAAAGTTTATTTTGCCAGTGATAACATAGAGGGTGGCACCCGTATGTTCTAATGTGCCTTGTTTGAATGCGGTGTAAGGAGCTTAGACTGCGGATAATGTCAAGTAGCTGAGGGTGACATGGGCAGATGCAGGAGTGCAGCGTAGATTACAAAACTCTTGGTGGAGGGAGACCAGATGAATAGTCTCCTGGCGCTCTACAGTGGCATAATGAGGCCCTCAGTTCCATCCTAGATCTTGGGCATTGAAACCTATGGGACAGGAAGGCGCTATGAGAGGTGCGATCAAGAGGACTTGGTGACCCATGGGAGAAAGAAGTGATGGTCAGGTTTGTAAAGACAAGACACTGATATGCTAGAAGAAAAGCTTGCGTGTTTTAATTGTCTCCTTTTAAGCCTGTGTTCTGTGTGTAGACTACCCAAGACATTTTGGACATTATCTGCACAGTGTTACATGTCCATAATTTTTTTTTTAAAGATTTATTTATCTATACAAGAGTTGGGGTACCGGCGAGAGGCACGAGAGGGAGCAGAACAGGCAGGTGGACTGAAAGCACCGCTGAGGGGAGCAGCGGGCAAGACAGGAAGGTCTGCGGCACCATGTGGGTATCTCCCCGGCTGGCCGGGAATCGAACCCATGCTGCAGAGGCTGCGGACAGCTTCACAGCGCTGCGCTCAACCCACTGCGCCACCGGGGAGGCCCACCTAGCCATCATTTTAATATAATTTAATTGAAATACATTGAAGTTATGCTCATTTTTTCTTTGTGGTATATACATCAGAAATTTTTGGAGGCTGCTGAGCCAAATGAACCCGAGAGATGTATCACCATCCAGAGTGGGTGAGCCCATGCCTGACTGAGATGAAATGATGGCGACCTGGACCTTCACTCCCCCGGGCAGGCTTTTAAAGTTCATTCTCTGTATTTTTTGAGCCATTTCTCTTACACTGTAGAATAATCCAAACATCTTTAAAGTCAGGATAAAAGTACGAAAGGGGGAGAAAGGTACCCCTTTCCTGTGGGAAAGACGCTGCTCCAGCTGCTCTCGGCATTGGAGAATGTTAGAAGTGAAGTGGACATGAGGGTCACGTAATTCAGCTTCTTTCTACCCATCCAGAATCTCAGCGTGTGGCCACCGGGCCTTGCTTTGATCTTGAGACACAGGCAGCCCAGTCCTTCGTGCAGAAGTTTGGACACATGTAGTGGTAGAAAGTTCTTTTTGCATGGTATGATTTCTCTTTCCCTTAACATATAGAACCAGGGACGCCATAAATAGTGCTTTTACTGTTTACCAAGTACTTACAAGTCTCATTTGTTGCTCAAAACTCTTCCATGGAGTGGGCAGATATTTATTCTAATTAAAGAAATGAGGCTGTTGAGACTACAGTTTCATGAAAGAGCGTCATAGTTATTTTACCCCTAAACATTTGTCATGCCTGGTTTGCATACTCTGTAGAGGAGTATTGCCAGTGCCAGGAGTCTTCTGACCTGAGTTTCAGTTCTGGTTCTACCACATTCTAGTAACAAGACCACTAGCAAGTTATGTAGCTTTTATGAGCCTTGGTTTCCTTGCCTATAAAAATAAGGACAATCTTCTGTATCTCAGGGCACTGTTGGGAAGATTAAATTAGCAAACTCTTGCCGAGCCCTGACTTAGAGAGAGGTATACAACAAATGTGAATTTTCTTACTTTTCTTGTTTCACATAACCTTTCAAAAATCCAGGTACAGTATGATGTTTATCTTTGTTAAATTTTATGTCAGGGGTTCAGTTCCACTGTATTAGCTAAAGGAAGTTACTCTGTTTCTTTCCCCAGCTGCATTGAGATATAATTGATAATTACATTTTGTGCTTTTAGGGTATACAGGGATAATTTGATATATACATGTTATTACAAAATGATTATTACAATAAGGTTAGTTAACATTACTATTACCTCACATAGATATAATTTGTGTGCTGAGCACATTTACTATCTACTTTCGTAGCAACTTTCAAGTATATAGAACAATATTTTAACTATAGTTACCTTGCTATATGTTGGATAACCAAAACTTATCTTAAAAAGGACTATAAATTGGTGCCCTCTTTCTATAGTGTAATTGATCTCTGTAATCTCACTTTTAGACGTCTATCCAAAAGAAATAATCAGAGATAAGGGTGAAAGTTTATCCCTCAGAATTCTTATCATAGTTTCTTTTAAAAATAAATGAAAGTTGTAAGCCACAAAATGTCCGTAAGTCAAGAAACAGTCAAGGCCCCTGTGGTCTGCCCAAGTGTTGGGATACTGTGGAACCACTAAAATTATGGCTCTGAAAGTGTTTAAAGACAAGAGAAACTATTCAAGATATAGCATTAAGTGGAGAAAAAAAATATGATATACACCAGAATATCACAATTGTTATTTCTGATAATAGGATGGGCTAAAATTTTTGTGTACACAAGTATTTATTACATTGAAGTCTAAATAAACATGTATTAAACACTAGAATTATGCCTGTTCCTACAGTGAGCTCTCAAATAGTAGCTTTTACTGTTGTGGTTTTTACTTTTATAATAAGAATAATAGAAACCCACTCTAATTTATTGTTGAACGACTTGTTTAATATCTGTTGTCTATAGATGGTGGCTCATTGTCTGACATGTAAAAGAAATTTATCATAGTTTCTTTTAAAAATAAATGAAAGTTGTAAGCCACAAAATGACCATAAGTCAAGAAACAATCCAGTCCAGAGCATAGCATGGGACATACCTGGCAGATAGTAAATGTTCAATAAATAATAGTTTGGCCCCTCAAAGATCAGATTTCTGTTTTCTCTTATTTCAGTCGCCTATCAAGAGGGCCACTTGAGAAAGGTATTAAAATGTTAGCCAATAAATATATTGACTGATTCTGAGGTTACAAATTTGGCAAGAATAGGCACACTTTTAATGGCGAGGAAGATATTTTGGTGAGACAGTGGGAATGTACCTGCTTATACAAAGATTCATGCTTTTATAAAAGGACATGATTTGAATCTGTAGCCGATTATAAGTTTAGAGGTTTCTGTAATATTCGGAGTTTCATAATTGTAAATAGTCACTTCCCGGGACTTGCTGATGTCTGTAAGGAAGTAACCTTGGGAAGATTTACCAGCTGCTGTTTATGAAACCGAAGGATAAAATTCACTTAATGAAAGTAATGTGCTGACAGCAGTGTTTATTGTTTAAAACATGGTAATCATGGGTGTTGTGTCTCTCTGAGACAGAATATATCTTATATATATACCAGAGGAACTGAGAGCAATATTCTTTCGTTTAAAGTGCTTTTATTTACATTAAACCAACATGAAAAGTTTGCCGAATTCTTTATTAGAGGCTTCAGTTTTATCCGTTAAGCTGGAAAGATTGCAGAATTGGATACTAACTATTATTTTTGGAAATACAAGAAATTCAGAAATATAAACTTAGAAAACAGGCACTTGGGGAAATTTTTAATATCATGAACCATAGACCTTGTGAACTTCAGAAGACCTTCAAACCCACTTGATAATTTTTGGAAGCCTGGAAATAGTGTTGAAATAACACGGGCTAGAAATGAATAATCAGGGAGCTTAATGCAATCAGAACCTCATAGTCTGTTAAGGGAAGTAGCATTTGGCAAAGCCGGCTAAGCTACTGTAAATGAATGTTAATCGCTTTCTATCTGCTGCTTTTACTATCTCTATTACATAATTTGAATATTTATGACCCTGTAAATATGTTTAACAGTGAAATTACAGTGTTTATAGAACTCAAATTCCAAAAAGCATACAGCCCTTTGATAGAGAAGAATTATATTTAAATACCACAAAATTCAAAGATGTTTCTGCCACTTGGCAGTAGACTGTATCCTGTGGTACCAGGATTTCTGAGTAAAATACTGTCAAACAGTGATGCATGTCAGAATAGGCTCTGAAGACAAATGTGATTTAGTTAATTTATGGTTTATGCAAAAATAAATAGCCAAGTAGAATATTAACATTTTAGGATCAAGTACGATTTATTTTATCAACATAGTTTATATCATTTTGGTTGATTATATCCTTATCTGCTTGGAAATTATTAATGAACCTCTTTTTTGAGATATAAACTAGGCTTTGGAATTCAACAGTTCCTCCTAATGTAGCAGCAATATTGAAAATGAAAATCATGGATGGGAATGCCTCTGTAGTTTTGTAATTTGTGCTTTCGCGTGTGTATGTACTTTGGGAAAACTTGACTTTCTGCCAGTTCTTTCTTCTTTGCAAACATAAACACACTCAAAGGTATTTACCCCTTCAGAGAGATCTAAATGTGCATTGTTCTTCTGGAAAGTACGGCCTATTAGAAAAGTACAGTTCATATGAGGGCAAAAAAAAAAAAAAACCCACCTATAATTATAATTAAGAGGTTTCTCGGTCACATTTTTTCCTGTGTTTTGTTAAAACAGAAACATGGACTCACTTAGATCAATAACATTGGTGGGTAAAACATTTATTTTCAAATAAATTATAGGAATAGTTACAGTAACGTGACAACTGACAGGCTATTCCACTTTGTCTAAGAGAGTCACAGTTCTCATTTCATCAAATTTGGGTATATCTGGTTATTTCACATTTTGAGGTTGATGGGGATTATTTTTGGTGTTGCTGTCCTTTCACACACGAGCGAGAGGCTCCTTGGAATCTGGGTGCGGGCTGACGCCCATTCCTGAGCCAGGGTCACCCGGCTGGCTTTGGTTCTGATCGGGTTTCTGAGCCTCAGGGCCGCCCTCACGGGCATCCAAGGGCCACAGGGAGGGTCTGCGAGGCAAACAGCTGGAAAGGGCTGAGGTCACGGCGTGTGGGCGGCAGCTGGCTGTGCCTCGGGATGTGTGGGTGTCTGTCCCAGTCGCGTGACCTGTTCAAGTTCCTTAACGGCTGAGCCCCACGTTCGTTGTCTGTCAAGTGGGGGTACCCACTGTCCTGAGAGGACTGTGACAATTCAACCGATGATCCATGAAAGTACTCGGTGGCCTCACTATCTCGGTAGCGCGTTGCGGCCCCTTCATGTGTAGGCGTTTGGGAAAGTGCGTGTACAGGTGTTCCAGGCTGGTAGTCAAAGGGCAGTGACGGTTTTCAAATAGCAGCCCCCAGAGGACCAACAGCAGTTGTGTTTGCAAACGACTTGTGTGTGCAGGGTCCTTATCTGACAGGTGTCCTTCCTGTTTCATATGCATAATTTATTCTTCCGGAGTCCTTCTTGAAACGGTTATCCTTAACTCTTAAAAGCGTAGCATCGACAGGTAGTTTATAATTTATTCAAATAAATTACTAAAATGCTAGGAAGAGCAATAAACAAACCATATGACACGAAGCTCTATTCATGGGATACAGTGTTAGGAAATATGGCCTGTCTTTGCTCTGACAGTCCTGCTCAGCTTGCTCAGCACCCAAGACACCCCTCGAGTTTGGCATTTGCTGTAAAGGGGAACCCTTTGAACGTGTTCTGTGGGCAGTTAGGGGCACATCAGCCGCTGAGACGGTCACGCGTGGATGTGGATCATCACCGTGACTCCCTTTCCTGCAAGGGCCGGCGGCTCATGCTGATTCTGTTTCTCCAGGTACAGCCAGCGCGCTGCGGGCTCCGACCCCTGCTGGAGGAGGGCAGGGTCACGGCACAGAGCACCCCTCCCCTGCCCAGTCCCAACCTAGTGCTGCCTTTACCAGGAGGAAGACAGTCTGGCGTCAGAGCATCTTCGAAGCAAACTTCACAGAGGCTAAGGGAGGAGAGTGTGCCGGGGGGCGGGTATTGGTGAGTAGGTGTTTCTGGGGGTGCCGGCCCCCCTCCTTCGTGCTACCCACTCTGGTGGGCCACTAGCAAAAGGTTGAGTTTGGGTTTCACAATAGATGAAAGAACCAAGTTGATGCAAAAGGTTGTGGTTTTTGATTGTGGGAAGTTAGAGGAGTCTCCGCTGTGGACGCCGGAGCCAGCTGGGCCTGCGGGTGAGCGGAGTGCGGTTGTGCTGGGCACTGGCCTCCCACCACCGCCCCTTCCTTCCCAGCGCGCCAGCCGCACGTAGGGGGAGAGGAAGGAGAGCAGGCCAGGCCCAAGGAACCCCTCCTGACTGCTCCTGGCAGAGGCATCCCTGCAAAACAGGAGGCCTGGCCTGGCCCCAGCAGGCCCGGAGGCCGGGCAGCCGCATCCTCCCCCTTGAGATCTCTGCCCGGCCTCTTCCAGTTTTTTCCCACTGGCTGGGGGACATGGCTCTATGGCGCTGAATGTCCCAACCTTCAACCCTCCTCCCGGGGCCCAGGGCGAGCGCATCCTTGGGGCCTTTCTTGAGGAAGTTCCACCCTTTCCAGGGCTGAGGGGGTGAAGGTCCTGCTAGCTCAGCGCTGGTGCTGGACGCCTCTCGGTCAGGTGCAGGCCCTTCCTCGGGTCAGGCCCCAGGCCCCGCCCTCCCTTGCGCCCGGGAGCTCACCTGCTTGGCTCCGGTCACTCCGCACCTGCCCAGGCCCAGCGGCCTCATCGCCACACCCGTGTGGCGGTCACTGAGGAAACCCCTGCTCTCCTGCCGCCGCTGCCCGTCCACTTGCCGCACCCGGTACCCGCATTCTCAGAGGTTCCTGCCCATCATCCCCACACCACACGGTCACCGTCTCCCGAGGGTGCCCCGAAGCTGACAACTCCCTTCCCCGAAATCCCCCTGTGCCTGCTGCTCTGACTCCAGCCCATTGGCTGACAGCTGCGGGCGGGGTCCCCTCACCCTGAAGATCGCTGGACCCCAAGCGCCCCTCGGTCCAGTCACACAGACCATGTGGAATGTTTTGTTGCCCTGAGTGAAGCTGTCGCTGGCTTGTTACATGGGAAGCGTATCAATAGGATGAGGAAAAACATTGTCCTGGAAGGTGGCCCTGTGCCTCCCTTCCCCCGGAAAGGCAGAGCAAAACGAAATCGTTCCAGAAATTCTGCAAGAGACTCTGCCCCCAAATTCAGTCTCGTAAGTTAAAAACAAAGGACGATGACAGTACCGTGTGCATAGGGTTAAACCATCAAGTAGGACCGTGCGGAGTAAAGAGCATCTTCTCCCGCCTCGTCTTGACCCACAAGCTCAACTGTGTTTTAATGTTCGGATTTTGGTTTAGCGGCTAGTGGTGGCCTGTGGTCGCATCTGAATAGGGCGGCTGCAAAAGACCCTAAAATAAAATCTGTAACACTGGGTCATTGTTCACTCTGGGTCCCTGGTACCAGTTGCATGATGAAAGCTACTGAAGATGTCCCAGTCTTTGAGGAACATCGGTACCCAGCAAGATGGCGGCCCTCTTCCTCTGAGAGCCCCGGGAACGGGTTGCTTGTCTCCTACACGCCATTGTCGGTGAGACAGGACTGCTCTACGGAGGGATAAATCCCCACACCTGCGTGATCACCACCCCCACCCCACGGCACCCCAGGCCTCCGCCCTCGACCCTGGGGCCGCCGCACTTGGCTTCCAACCTCCGGGAGCCTCGGTTCTGCCCTCGTCACTCTAGGGTTTGTTCTGGCTGGGGAGCGAAAGCTCCTGATGTTTGTTCGCTATGTTCTGTGCATTATTTCTGGGTGTTTCAATAGAATGAAAGTGGCATTTCCCCCAATCCTTTCTCTTTTCCTTGTTCTTTTGCGTTTTGTGGCCAATGTTTTTTTTATCATGTGAGGACGCAGTGTGGAAAGTGTTTAGCGCCCAATTCACAAAACCATGAGAAACTCCTTGTGCAGATTCTTAAGGAGAGCTGCCGCTCCCTGTCTCTGGGTGCGTCTCTGAAGGAAGACTGCCAGAGGGGCCTCTCCCCGGCCGAGGCGAGGCCTGCTTTGGAAAAAACCACGACCTAGATGCCTCATTACAAAATGCAAAATGGCTGCCTGGGGTGGAGAATGAGCTGGTAGGTAGAGACTTTAGCACATTTAATTAAAAGTACTGTGCTGAAAGAAATTGGAGCAATTACATATTATTAACCTAAGTGGTGCCGAGGCTTTGAAGTTGTCTGCCCTGGCCCATGATTCTCCTTGATGGCTTGCCATCCGCGACGGAGCGGGGCTGCGCAGCTATGCAGGCACGGAGCAGGGCCGCACGGTACACCCAGCACAAAATTAGGATCTGTGCAACTCTGGGCTCCACACCCGAGCAATTGCTCCGTGAATCCAGTCTTTTGCTGCTATCGTTATTTTGACTACGATTATGCTGCTTCTCTGCCCGCTCCCCAAACGATATTATGTAGTTTACGGGAAAATACATGTTGTAGATGTCAAGTAAGAACAGGGCGTCATTTGGGGGCTTGTATGGAGGAGCTTTTATTTCAAACTGAAGTGAATGAATAAGGAAACGAAAGGTCTGGGAAGAACAGAGCTGGGCCCATTACAAGGAAACCCAGCCTCGCCGCGGTGTGGGGCCTGGAAGTCGTTCTGTTTGGGGAGGGAGCAGGGGGTGTCTCTGGCTCCGAAGACATGGAGATGTCCTGTGCTGTGTTAGTAACTGCAAAGTGGCAAAAGGTTTCAGTGAAAAAAAAAATAAGGTTCTAGATCTGGTTTCATCATTTTAAGCTGAACTCGGCTGCAGTTATTAAATAGAAGAGCTTTGCCAGTGCCCACGACTTGCCTGGCAGCTAGACTTTGACAGCTGAAGAAGACTAGGCGTCGAAGGCCCACCCCCCGCTCCTCAGGAGAGGACACCTGGACACCTGCCTCTCAGTGACCGCGCACCGGTGCTCGCCTCAGTAAGTTTGCTGCATTTTGCTTTGATTGGCTCTGCACGTTTCTATGCACTTTAAGACTTATTGGAACCTTGTGACTGTAGTTACACCCCATGCTCCTGCAAAGGTGTGTTTGTTTTTTTAATGCACTAGGAAACTAAAGCTTTTATTTCTTTACTGAAGAAAACATTCACGGAGCACTGACTGTTCAGGGCACTCTTGCTTTTTGAGGTAGAGTTTGTTAGCTTCATGTAAAAGTAGTTAGTGTCAAAGCAAGTTTAGAACCTTTGACTCTTGATCTTTTTTTATCCTACGTGGGAGTTATCAAGCCTCTTAAAATAACTTTTATGGGACGACTCAGAAAATGTGGTTGAGGAAGCTCATGGCACTTTTATGCTGACATTGTCAAATATGCCAGGGCCAACCTAAAAATCCCAGAGGCGATGAAAAAGGAAAGCACATTGTTTTTGAGAACAAAGAATTGCGTTCTGGGGTTCAGAGCTTCAGGCAGAAGCGCTGTAACATGTCTGTCCCTCCCTCGCCTCCCCCTGTGGGGAGGGCCAAGCCGGTGGGTTGTATCAGAGGGAAAGAGGAAGATGAGGCGTCGAGTCTTACTGTGTTCTTGGCTCAACATAACTGGTTGCTGATGCTGCCGCTGGGCAATCACTCCATAATCTTCGTCCTGTGGATCCAAATGACTTGTCAAGACATTGATTGCTTGAGGGTTTCTTAAAAACAATTGTTTCTGGCTCAGTTCAAAGATCTTTGGCTTAATTCAGACAGACAGGTGTACTGGGGTCCAATTTCCCATGAGTGTGTAGAGGGAGCCCCTCACCAGCAAGTCATCCTAGACACGGGGAATCGGACAATTAATTCAGTTTGGACACTGTCTACCCAGAGATGAGCCGCATTCCACGGGCTAAGGACTGTCTTCGACGACCACCCTCTTCCGCAGAAACCGGCCACAAGCCAGGAGTGTCTCCTGTGCATCCGGCGGACAACTACGGTGGCCACAGCCCCCCTCTGGTTCAGTCAGTCTGCTCGAGTGGCTCACAGAGCCTGGGAAATCCTTTTACTCACTCGATCATTGATTTATTAGAAAGGATCTAACTCAGGACTAGCCAGAGGGCAGAGACGCACAGAGCAACGTGTAGGTAAAGGGCAGAGCTTCTCCCCTAATCTCCACGTGCTCCCCAACCTGGATGCCTTCCAAAGCCCTCCTCTTGGGTTTCTACGGAGGATTCATTATATGAGGCTCCATTGATTAAAATATTGACAACGGAACTCAGTCGTCAGACTCTCTCCCCTCCCCCGAGGTTGAATCCCAGGGTGGGTGCTCAGGCCCCCACCCGTAGGTCCCTGCACAGGTCGCCTCTTTCACTTTAACAAAAGGCACCTTTATCCTGCCCGCACTGGGGAAATCCCGAGACTTTGGGGAACTGTGCACGAGGAAGTGTGCATGGAGAGCAAATGTGTGTGAGACACAGATCTGGTTGCCTGCCCGGCCCAATGAACTTGATAAATCCCAGCATCGCAAGAGGGAACATAGTTTCTCTGTAATGGTTCCTGGGTCCATTTTTTAAATGGCTCCATAAATGTCAACTTTTGCTCCACGAATGTCAGCTTTTAAGCAAACTTTTTATTTTTCTTCTCTGCTCTCCACGCGCCTCTGTAATTTCTGGTTACCTAATGTGTGGAGGTTTTCCCCACATTAAACAGTGAGGCGCCCTCGATTTACCTCAGTTCTGACACTCGCTAGAGGTAACGTCACGTCCCACGGTCACGGGTTACGAGCCGCCCCACTCCAGAGGCCACCTGCAGGCCAAGTTGTCAGCCGGGCTTCTGACCACGGCGGGAGCTGGATGTCCCCGTGGCTGGGCTTCTGTCGTCTGCGAGAAGGGTTCGCAGAGCTCAGGAAAACAGTTTGCTTACCGGATCACAGGTTTATCCTGAAAGGAGACAACTCAGGAATAGCCGGAGGGGAGACTAGATAGTTAACTGTTTAGCGTGAAATGAGGCTCCGTGGCCTATCATACCTGTAAAATGCTCCCTGTTATGCCTGAAGCGTCCACGGAAAGCTAAACGCTGGGGCGCCTGTGAGCTGGTTACCGATGAGGAGTGTTTGCACTTGAAGTTCTTGCCTCCTTGCTGCCTGGTGGGGCATTCAAGGCATGTGCAGCCTCTCGCACCCACGTGCCTGTGGGCGAGCCCAGCGCTAACAGCAGGTGGCCGGTGCCTCTATTCCTTGGGTGATCACGAGATAACACGTTGTCTCCTGCCAGATTCCCTAGGCCTGTCCTACGCTGAACCCAGTTGTCTAAAAAGGCTCAGCAGAGGCTAGTGGTTGAGAACACGGGCCCAGCGTCTACCCGTGGCAAGTTGGACCCCGTTCTCTCGTCAGCAAGTGGGGGCAGGACAGGAAAGGACAGTCACCACAGAGGGGCTGCTTCTGTGCGCGCCCGAGCACACGGGCACTAGGAAGTGCTCAATAAGCGGGTTTTGTTTTTTAATAATAGGATGATGACGCTGAGAATTGGGCATAGAAACACTTTGCAGAACATTCTAATTCAGCTATCTGGTAGGAGTAGATTATCCGGGTATCTTGTTTCACGCTTGACAGAGAGAGGGTGGGATTTGAAAGTTTTCAGGTTGGCAAGGAAGGGTGTTCTCGTTGTCCTCATGGCTGATCAGCTCCGGGAAGCAGGCTTCTGGCTCTTTCTCTGTGTCCTCTCTCCCATGCATGTGGTCTCAAGGGCAAACACGGCCCTCAGAGAAGCAGCAGAAAGTTGCAGAAAGTTGACTGTGGGTCCATAGAGACACCATAGAGAATGGAAAGTCTGCAGCAGCTGGAGAATCCCTGGGGTCCTGCAGCGCTCTAAATGCACTGCTGAGCTCCAGCTAGTCATCACTGTGGATGGAGTGACAGTGAATCTAGGTGGTCTTGTGGCATCTCCAAATATTCAGCATTGGCTCAATTTTTATTTAAAACTCCATATGTACTAGATAGACCATGTCTGTGGGGTGGAGCATGGGCCACCGTTTTGTGATCTTTTTTTTAGAAGTAGGGTTTCCCAATATCTTCCAGAATGCCAGCTCTGTGAGCTGTTCACTTGGCATTACTTGAAAAGAAGATTCTGTAGTCAAATGATTTTGGGAAACCTTGCTTCTGTGACCAAATACAGTTAGAAAATACTTCGCACTGTGAAGCTGCCCGCAGCCTCTGCAGCGCCGGTTCGATCCCCGGCCGCCAGTGAGGGTCCCACATGGCGCGCAGACCTCTCCTGCCGCCCGCTGCTCCCCTCAGCAGTGTGCTTTGGTCCTTCTGCCTGCTCTGCTCCCCGCTCTGGCTCTGGTGAATTCTCTCACCCTCCCGCGCTTCTGACTGTACCCAGTGCTTGCATAAATAAATAAATAAATAAATCTTTTAAAAGAAAAGAAAAGACTTCGCACTGGAGGTGCAGGTAGAGAAGCCTATCCAAAGAGCCTGCCCCGTCACCCCATGTCAGAAGGAGATAGCAAGAGTGGGCTGATCTGGGAGACTGTGCGCTGCGGCTGCCCATCAAATCTTAATTAACACTGGGAGAGAAATTAGATCTTAATCTGCTAATGCTTTTGTAATGTAAATGGAACTCCTGGAACTGTCCACCTGACCACATCAGCTTTTCTGCTTTTATTTTATTTTAGGTTTTCTGTTTCTAAATAGAGGATCTTATCAGTGTGAAGTCTGTTATAGACGTAGGGTGCTTTTGCTGTCGTTTCTATAGGGATAGATATTGAGAAGGTTATTTTGCTTGGGAATTAGGCTAACATGTTCCGTAATAAAATGGGCGACCAATTTAGGGGATATAAAATATGAGCCCAGACTCCTGGAGCAGTTCTCAGGAGAATAAAGTCTGTCACACTCACCAAGTGTGCGAGCAACTTTCCTGCGGGTACATTATCTTAATGACTTTGTTACTTGGGGGGGTATTTTTCACTTTCATTAATGAAATCTGTGCAATATATGGGAGGAGGTAGAAAAATTCCTCTAAAAGCAATTCCGTGAATGTTCCATTTAGTCAGTAACTCCTCAGCATGCTCTCAAGAATTCCTTTGGTAACAACCTCCATCTACCTTGCCTGCTATTTCAGAGGTGTCTTAAAATAGCATGATTTCCCACAGTCCTATTGAAATTATTGTGCTTCTCCACTTAGTAAAGCGTTTCTGCATTAGATTTCACTTAATTGCATTTTCATGTGTCTTTATTCTGTGCCTCAAATTCAATTTGGGAGCACAGTTAACTAATACAAATCTTTCTGGGGATTTCATTTTGGGTGGCGTTTGAATTTGAGGGAAAGAAATAGATTTTTTTCCTCCTTCATGTTTTTCAAAGTATTTCTAGATATTAGTATAGAAATCAGCGAACAAGACGGCACAGAGGCCCACTCGCCTGAATATGCTTCAAACACCGAGAAAAAGGAAGCTTTGGGCAGTGGGCCGGTCTCACCCTCAGCACAGCTGCTGCACTGAGATAAGCCAGCAGAGCCCCATTCATGCTGACCTTGTATTCAACCTAAACTTATTCTGCAAACTATCAGGGGAATAAAGGAAGAGCTTCCTGTGAAGTGAAGCTGATGTGGGCCGGGAGAGGGTTGCAAAATGAAAAGCTGTGACATGACGCATTCTTGCAGGGGGACTCCAGCAGGATTTCCTGTGCTGGAAAGGAAGCTCGTTGGAACATTCTAGTTCATTCAGAAATGTGGAGACTAGTATGGCTGTAAGAAGCTCAGCTCTGCAGTTCACTGAATCTAGTCTGTTATAATATAGTCAGCTCCGTACATCCCAAATTATAAGAATATAATTTATAAGTTATGCACCATTTATTAGAATACACTGTACACAGTATAGTTAGATATTATACTGTTATAGTTAAATACTGTCTTATACTGTATTTATACTGTTATAGTTAAATTTATATTTATAAAAATATTTATATTTATAAAAATTTATGCTGTTATAGTTAGCTACTGTGCATAACTATATACTATACTAACTTGTGTATCTGGTTATACAGGTAACTGTACTGTGCGTAGTGTCTTTCTTCTGAACAGTGAGAATGTTGTCTTGAGTGGGCACCATTTCCCTTGACTATTGCACGTGTTCCCTTCTGATAATTTAATATGTAACTCTGGGGCCTCCTTGGTGGCGCAGAGGTTGAGCGCTGGGCTGCGAAGCTGCCTGCGGCCTCTGCAGCGCCGGTTCGATCCCCGGCTGCTGGCGAGGGTCCCACATGGCGCGCAGACCTCTCCTGCCGCCCGCTGCTCCCCTCAGCAGTGTATTTCGTCAGTCTGCCTGTTCTGTTCCCTGCTCTGGCTCTGGTGAATTCTCTCACCCTCCCAGGCCTCTGGCTTGTATCCAGTGCTTGTATTAAATAAATAAATAAATAAAATGTAACTCTGCCAGGTAAGATGGACACTTCCGTGGGGACCTTCAACTCTATTGCAATACGGAAATTTCCTCAAACTTAAATCATGCTGACTTTAAACTGAATGTCTTACTAAGATTTTTGAGAGCTTTACATTGTATAAATATTCTTAAACTGGAGTAGGTGCCAGAAAACATCATTCAGCATCAGATCATTTGAAACAACAGCATAAATCAAGACTCAAAGCAACAAATACGAGCTAATAAATGAAACTTGGTTGTTGTTTTAATTAACTTCTTTGCTGTCTTCATGTTTACCGTTGGTATGTATTTTCGAAATTGTTTTTGAAGAGGAAAACACAAGTTTGGGCACAGGTATACCTTTTGGCAAAAGGAATAGGAAAAATTAAGTTACTTTTCTTTCAAATTAGAGCAGTTATTTGGAGGAATCTTGATGAATGTGCTTCTTTCTTGTCTTTCCTCATGGAGCACATGGCATTGGTTGACTTTCAGTACTGTTTTTGCCAATGTATTTAGGTGCAGCTAAGTTACCATGACTACATTAAAATGACAGAAGAGAAGTATTCAAAACTTCCTCAGCTACGAAGTTTACGTTCATGAAAATAGGACCAGGTTTGCTAAATAATAGGCATCTTACAAGTCGTGTTTATATTGGTGTGTACGCATGACTTTTCTTAATCTCTGTGTTCTGTATTATAAGAATCGAAATAATCAGCTGTGAAGTATCTCCTTATATAATAAATGTAAGTTATCTTTGTTCCAGGATGTCAGATTTATAACTCATGGATAAATGTGAGGCTCTGAACTCAGTGTCACGGAAGTGTTAGTATAAAAGGACCTTCCAGAATCTCGATTCTCTTAAGAGGGTTTTGTTTTGTTTTATTTTGGGAGACAGATTGGGGATAATATTGTGATAAATAATGGTCTAAAGTGTTATGCCAGATATAGCAAAAGACTCCCTGCTTCTTCCAACAGACATTCCTTCCTCTGTTTGATACGTAAGCGATGCTGATGGGAAAAGTTCTGCTGCCGTAGTTACAAACTAAGCAACACCGCACATCTCCACTGGCCCTTCTTTATTTTTAACTCGCAATAAATGAAATTACAAGGAAGGTGTTATAGTTTAGCATTTTGTGCTCTCAAGCACAAACTATAACTCCTTAAGTAAGAAGTTATCCATGCTGAAGGACACTGGCAGGCGGGAGGAATGATGTGGCCGAGGTGAGGAAACTACTTAATGATGTTTTAGACCAAAGTCTCAACGCGATTTTTGTGGGTGTTTTTTTTTTTTCCTTCGGACAATCACGACTTGCTGGTTTGGGCTGTTGCTATATGGCAATTTTTTGATCACTTATTTGCCAGGCATTTTCAGAATACTCCGCACAGGTTAGTGTCCCGGGTGATAAGACCTCGTGGATGAATACAGTGTGGGTCCTTGTCTTGGGGAGATCTCACAGTTATTTAAAAACCCTTCCTCATATGGCTTGTTCTTATTTCTCCAACTAAAAGATGAAGATCTCTGGAGCAAGTAATTCTATCGCAGATACATCTTGAAGGGGGAAAGCAAAGGGAAACATTCGCAGTCTGGCCCGATATTCAGCCTTGCCAGTTCCCTCTCCCCAGTCCTCCAAGATGTGCGCTCTTCTTGGGGGGTTCCCTTGTTGATCTACCACACGAGCCTGCCTGTCCACCGTCACCAGTTTGCCTCTAACGCAGCTTGGTCCTCTCTCCTCTGACCATCCGAATCATCCTTGGTTTTAAGGTTGATCAAAACCAGGCTTGCCCATGTGCGGCCCCGTTGCTCCCCTGTCGCTCCTGCCTGCACTGACCGCTGCGTTACACTGGCCCGTCCAAAGTTGGCATCACACAGTCAGCACTTAATCACGCGTTGGTTGCTCAGTGGCTTTTTAGCCAGAGCCTCCACCCCCCCCCACCCCCAAACACACACACACCAGCATGGTTTTCTAAGCTCCTGGGAGCTGTTCCTAAGCCAGACCTGGATTCCAGCTGCTTTGGCTGGCAAAAAAGATCCTGAGATTGAAACGTAACCGGATTGTCATCATAAACTACAACCCGTATGAGGACTATTCAGCGCCAGGGATGCCAGGCAGAATTACTTATATGCTTTAATTTGCCAAAATTTAAGTTAACTTATTCCTGATGTGGTATTGTAAGGGGAGGACGGACATGGTGCAGGTTTTCTGGATCCAGCAGACCAGGTGAAGGAGGAGTCAGAGCCCTCAGTGGCTTTTCAGGCTTTTATTGGGGTTGACCTGGTACACAGCAGGCAGGGGTGCTGGGGGGCTGGGAAGCTGGCAGGCCTCCCAGCCCCCAGCAATCCTCACTCTATCTGGGCTCTCCGGTGATCTCTGCTTCTGCTTCTCTGCTTCTGTCTCAGCTTCTCTTTTGGCTTCTGCTGGCGTCCCCGTGACGCCGCCCTTAAAAGCCCAGTCTCAGCCCAGGTGAATCCCATCTCCCTAGGCCCACACCCGACTCGAGGTGCCGCCCTCAGGCATGCACTCAGGACCGCAGGGATCCATCATCCGTCCTGATGGCGGGAGGGCAGAAAAGCCTGATGCTTTTACCTTACCCTACAGGTATGCTCCCTAGCACTGTTCTGCACACAAATTTAAACTGGAGATTGGCAGGTCAGTGGGGTTAGCTGCAAAGTGCCTGCTTGGGCCATTATGGTGTTTGAAAATCAGAAAATCTTACAAAATTTTGAATCTCTTGGTCTGAAATATCCTCCAGAGACATCTCCAGGAAGCTAAATAGATGAGCTCTTTTTCAAAGGACCGTGGAGATGGCAGGTTGCAGCCGCGACAGCCGTGAACACACACGGGGCAGTTACTGTGCGGCAGGAGCCATGGGGCCTCGTGTCTCTAGCAAGCAGTGTAGGGGCAGGAATGACCACTGAGCAGGTTTTCTGATCCCATGCAGACCGGGTAAAGGAGTCATCAGAGTCCTCAGTGGTTTTGCAGGCTTTTATTGGGATTACCAGGTACACAGCAGGCAGGGGTGCTGGGGGCCCGGGAGGCTGGCAGGCCCCAGCCCCCAGCAAATCCGCACTCTCTCTGGGCTCTCTGGCGTTCACTGCTTCTGCTTCTGCTTCTGCTTCTGCTTCTGCTTCTTTGCTTCTCTCTTGGCTTCTGCTTTTGGCTTCTGCTGTTGCTGCTGGCGTCCCTGTGACGCCGCCCTTTAAAGCCCAGTCTCAGCCCAGGTGAATCCCATCTACCTGTGCCCACACCCTATTCCAGGTGCCGCCATCAGGCATGCATTCAGGACAAGGATCCATCATCCATCCTGATGGCGGGAGGGCAGAAAAGCCTGACATTTTCTTTACCCTACAGCAGATACTGTTATTCTCCTTGCTTTGCAGATGAGGAAACTGGGGTACAAAGAAGCCCTAAGCAGCCTGGTTGCAAATTCCCATCCTCATTCTGCTTTCCCGCCTCTTCAGAGGGTCGGACGGCAGCTCAGAGAGCCCTGGCCAGGGTCACCAGACTGGGTTAGAGAGCCACGAGGTGATTTCAGGAGCGAAAATTGTCTTTCTGGCCTTAGGTTGCTTTTCACTTGATTCTAAACTTGGAAGCAAAGTGAGGGCTGCAGGACGAGGCCTGCGCAGATTAATGGCTTAGAATCAGTTGGTGCTGGTTGTTGCTGTGGTCGGCGGCCTCCACCGCACGCGCTCTGTCGGGCCCCGCGGCCTCAGCCTTCCTGGCCGCGCGTCCTCCTGCCCGAGGGCTCCGTCTGCGCCTCTCCCCTGGCTGCCCGGCCGCGTCCCGCCCATGCGCTTCGAAACACTTTAGGGACGGCGCGGCCCCTTGCCCGCATGCACACTCAGCGCGTGAGCTGGCGGAACACTCGGGACAGCACTTTTTGTAAAGCAGGTTTTTAATAAGTCTTGTGAGACCGAGAGGGTGTGCGCTGTTTTCCAACGTGCTCAAGAGTATATAGTAGAACGAACCTCCACCCACCCAGATCCTGCGTCACCAACTCACATTTTTTTTTAATTATGAAATATACATGGAGAAGATACACACGCACGCGCGCACGCACACACACACGTGCCAAAAAAAGAGCCTGAGATTTAAAATTAACTAGTTGTATAACCCAGATGAGGAACAGACAACTCTGAGACTGTCAGAATTATTTAATGCATATATTTATAAACATATTGAAAAATATATATATAAGAATAGTAATTAAACTCCATGTTATGGTCCGCTGGCTTGAGAAATAAGTGTTATAAATACCCCTAAAGGCCTGGGAACAAAGCCTCTCCCCTCCCCGCCCCCCGAGAGAGAACTTCTCCCCTGAATTTTGTGACTGAAATTGCCACAACGATTTGTATGACCACACCTGCCTTCCCTTCTCTTTTGGAAATAACAAGGCCTCCCGTTTTAGCCGGACTCTGCCTTCTAGAGATTATTCCCCCAGCCCCCGTGTGCGTATGCATGATCACGTGACTGAGTCGCGCTCACTGTGAAAGAAGTGACAGGTGCAGAGTCTGTGTGGTGTCTCAGAAGGACTGTGCTCTCGCGCGCTCCCTCGTGTGGGTTAGAAGGTGGGCATGACGGCAGGTGTGACGCAGGGTCTGGGAAACTGTGAGACAGAGGCCAGGTGGGTGTTGAGGACAGAGAAGCACCCAGGGGCAGCCGTGCTGGCATCCCTGATCGTCTGGCTTCTGCCAGAGCATGTATGTTTCATTTATAATATGTCGCTTTAAAAAACAGTTCCTTTTAGATAAATGTTATAGTCACAGCCAACATCCGAAAGTCTTAAGGGGTAGGGGAAAAGCTTCTCTTTACTCTTCTACCTGCTGCTCCTCCTTCAGAGCAAATAATTCCACGACTTTCTTTTACATTGTCAACCTCCATCAAAAAGCGATCAGTTATTTCACCAGCAAAATGGGTTTCTTTGGAAGCAACAGGACAAAATGGCGAATTAGAAAGCGAGTCTCGTGGTGGGTACAAGGTCACGTTCCCAGAACTAACCCTGGCACCGTCCTCTGCCCCTGGCGGGGGCCTCCCGAGTAGAGGCCTCGTGCTCCTCCCCCGAGGCAGGGCCACGGCTTCCTGTGGCGTGGGGTGCTCCGTGGGTCCTGCCCGTGGCCGCCTGCACATGTGGGCACCTCTTCTTGCCTCCCGCCTCATTTCAGCAGGACTTTTCTGTATTAAAATGTTCACAGCCCCCTCCCAGGGAAATGCATGTCTCGTTATGTATGGAAAGTGTAGTGATTAGATTGTCCAAGTCAGGAAGCAGCTACGATTCCTCCTCGGGACATGTCTGTGACTCCCAGTTTGGGGCGTGTGTACGGGTTGTACCTTAAGCGACAATTTGGATATTATTAGTATCTCCTGAAACGCTGCCAGAAGGAATTCTGACGCGTCCTCCATCCAGTGAAAACAGCACAAACCCAAATGTCATCATCAGTTAGCAGAGTCTGGGCCCAGGAGGAGGTAGCTGCCCCGCGTGTCCAAGTTCTCTAATCACTGAGCTGTCATTGCCTTCGTTTCTTAAGAGATGAACTGATCAAGGGCCAGCAAAGATAGGTCCAGCACAGGAAGCACAGTAATACGGGGAGCCCAGCTGTCGTGGTAAAGCACCCCCTTTTCTGAATAACCCAGGTGCGTGCACCAAAGCTCATGTAGTTTACACACTGGGGAGTCTAAAAGGCTGCTCAGAACCTCACCCCCCAGCTCTGATCTCCCCATATCTCTGAGCCAGTCTGCCTCATCATTCGGGCGGCAGCGTTGGCATCCTGCGGGGGAGCAAGGACGCTTGCCCTGCGCCAGCCCGCGGACAGGAGTGAGAACCAGCAGCAGCCGGTGACAACACAGGAAGAACGCGGCCTCTGCAGCCCAGGCCACTTCCCAGAGGGACGGAGCCTCCCACAGGCCTCGGAGCGCTCGGGCGTGTGGACCCCGCACTGGACAGGATACGGAGCTGGTGTTTACAGAGAGGAGCTGAGTCCCCGAGAGAGCACGCCCAGCGGGTGGGGTTCTGAAAAGTTGGAACCAGTCAGTCCGTGGAGAAATGAAATTTTGAAATGATAGGAAAACTGACAGACTGAGCGAGACCAAAATGAACTTCTACACACAGGAAAAAGAAAGCAAAACAAAACAAGGGAAGCAACAAACTGGAAAAACTAGTTTTACTACTCGCGGTAAGCAAAGGGTCAACGCTGTGGCCTAGAGAGGAGTTCAGGGGTTTGCTGGCCAGGGGGACTTCCTACAGCTGAGCTGGAAGGAAAAAGGAAAAACCCCCTACCTCGAGGATGCAGCAACAGACGGCTTCGAAGCATGTTAAGTTTTTTACAATAATGTTCATGAGGATAAACAAAAATGTGTAGCAAAAGGCCTGGGACTTCTCATGAGCCGTTCTAGAAAGATTGTCAACAAGATGTATAGGAGACATCTCGGGTTTTTTGTTTCGTTTGCTTGTATGTGCAAATGGGGTACGGTTTAGAACCCCAGAAAGCTCTGCCAAGACTAATTTATACCCTTGGGGCAGTGCTATCCAGCGCACGCATAGGGGCCTGGGAGTGTGGCCCCGGAGGCCCTCGGATTCCACGAAAATTTTAAATACTTGGAGAGTTTTTCTGTGATGTTAAAAAGACATATACGGGGCTATGGGGTGGCGGCCTCCTGACACTGCTGCTTCATATTTGCTTTCGAATACAAAAAGCTTTAGATCAGGTAGAATTTATATCTGATAAAGCTAGTCCAGCTTAAGTAGACATTCCAGTGGTTTCAGTAAACTTACAGAATTCTGCAGCCGTTTCTGCAGTCTCGGTTCAGAAACTCCCATCACCCCAAAAAGTCGTCCCTTCTTGTTTTGTGCGGCTCAGCGCCCCCACCCCGCCCCAGGTAGCCAGTCCGCGCCTTCTCCAGACTCGGCGTATCAGTGGAATCAAGGAATCTGCAGTATCTTGCGTCCATGGGGCCTGAGGACCCTGGCCCCGGGGCCGAGTCCGGCCTCGTGTCTGTCCCCGGCGCCGTCCCGCCGCGGGGCGTCCCCGTCTCCGCAGGGGCTGCACCCGCTCCCCGGCCGGCGGACACCGGCTTGTTCCCAGCCACGTTCTCTCTTGTGTTTGCCATCAGATGGGCACGAGGAGCCGCTGGAATTAGGACAGAGGATTTCTCAAGGTGGAATTTTCGCAATTATTTTCCAGGACTCCTGAGTACACTCTTGGGTGCATCTTTGAACCAATTTCTTTTTCCTTTTTGCTGTTTGCTCATAATTGCTGATCATACCGTGTGTCAGTCAGGGTCTTCCACAGAATCAGAACCAATGGGACGTCTTTGGCAAGTTCAGAATCTGTGGAGTGAACCGGCGCCCTGGAAAACCAGACAGGAGTTCATGCTACAGTCTTCAGGCAGAATTTCTACTTCTTTCTGGGAAACCCTGGGTTTTGCCCTTACGACCTTCCGTGTGACTGGGGCTCCCCCACAGGAGGAAGGGGACTCTGGCCGGAGGGTGACCATAGTTACAAAATGCCTTCACAGCAACACCTCGATGGCGGATTAAACTGCGGGGTGCTGTCACCTCCCCGAGTTGACTCATGAAACGAAGCCTCAGAGACCAAGCTCCTGTCGGCCAGGGTGTGTGTCTTCTGCGCAAGGCTGCATAATCAGCAGACATACTATAAGTGTTCGAAGGAAAGAGTCAATGACATGAACAAGGTTAAACCCACAGTCCCGCTTGAAGCCTTGAGAGTTGTAATTTGGGCAGGGTGGTTGTTATGTAGCAGGTGTTGCTTCGCGAGGTGTCACTTACTTGTGCTGTCAGATATTATTAGCAAGAAATTGTTTTCCCGATCTCCAGCAGCCCAGCCACCCCACGAAATACATCTGTGCCTTCTGGTCTAGCTTTATTCCTGCCTCTGGGTCACTGACACCGAAAAAACTGTTTTCTTTAGTTGACGATCCTTCTCAAGGCGACTGGACTGTTGAATAAATGCAGCATTTGAGGGTCACGCGGTGATGCACAAGTCTTTCCCCCCGCCACATCTTGAGCTTGCAAGGATTGAGATCACCTGCCTGTTTTACTCTGCAGTAATGCTGAGTCTTTTGAAACATACTGAAGTCGTATATATTGCTTAAAAAATTCCAGAACCTGACTGGAATTTTTTAATAATTTCTATGAGACACGGTAGCCAAATAGAATTAAGAGATTAAAAGCATGTGTTTATCTTTTTGATTGCTGAGTAATATTCCATGGTGTGTATGGACCACACCTTCTTGATCCAGTCATCTATTTTTGGGCATTTGGGCTGTTTCCAAAGCTTAGCTATTGTAAACAGTGCTGCTACAAACATAGGGGTGCAGGTGCTCTTTGGAATGGATGTTTCTGTGTCCAACATGGCTGGCGCTGGAAGGGATCATGCTCAGCGAAATAAGCCAGAAAGAAGAAGAAAAATACCGGATAGTCTCACTCATAGCAGGAATCTAGAAAACTTAAATAAGGGACCAGGAAAAAGACTAATTATAATAAAGTAAAAATCAAAATCAACAAGCAACTATAAACCAGAGACACACTACGGGGTCAGGGAGAGGAAAGAGTAGGATCAAAACAAGGGGGTGGGAATTGTATGGGGATATCACCAAGATGAAAATGCATACATTGTGCAAAAATGAAAAATGATGTAAAAATATATAAAATTAAAATTAATAATAAATAAAATAAATAAAATAAAATAAAATACAAAAGCGTTTAAAAGCGCAGTGAGAAGCTTGGAAAGGCTGAGGAAGCATTTCTCTGCAGATTGCAGAGGGACCCTGGGCCTCCCGACACTTCCATGTGGGGTTTGTAGCCTCGAGAACAGTGAGACAATACTGCTCAGTTGTTTTAAACAAACAAACCCCAAAACATAATGAAAACAAACAAAGAATGGAAAGGTTGGTGGTGGCTACAGATGCCATAATAATATTTTCTCCTGTGCTTTTCATAGTCTCTCTCCAATGTCATTTTTTTGCCTGTAAAGGACGACACTTGTGCTCAGGGGAGGCGTGGTCAGCCCCGCCTGGCCCTGCAGGGGCTTCTGCCAGGGGTGAAGCGAGACGGACAGGCCTCATCACTGCAGGGTCAGATGCAGACCCGTGAGGTTACAGGGGAGCAGGGAATGGGCTTCAGAAACAATACACTTGACAATAAATTGCATTAGTTTTTAAAAGGTTGATCAGCCCGAGACACTGGAACTCTGGACGCATTTGCAGAGCGCCCTCAGCATCCTCAGAGCTGGGTCTTAGCATCTTGGAATCGGAGCATATTGCAGTCTTGCGCATCGTCTCTGGATTCCTTCAGGGTTTGACTGGTCTTCAGCACCATCTACGGCAATCTTGTTCTTCTTTGGAATTTGTGCTGATATCGGGGAGCCTCCGTACCCGTCCATGTAGGGGGGTGTTTTGTCTAGACAGTGCCCCAAGCTGGTCTCCCCGGAGACCTCAGGAGATGAGACTGCTGCCGGCTGCGCAGCTGCCAGATGAGGATAAACCCGTGCATTCCTGACCCCCAGCCCCCCCCTTGCCGAGCCTCGTGCGAACCCCACATCCACATCGCTTGCTCTGCAGCCCCGTCGTCGAACTCCAGCGCACTCTCCACAGCCAGCTCAGACGCTGAGGCGTGTAAGCATCGCCCTGATTACTTCTCATTGCTAAGAGGTGCTAAATGTTTTACATAAAGTCTCCTGAACCGTCTTGTCTCGCTCCGGTTTCCCTTCACAGAGGAAGTGTCTCTCAGTAGCCCCAACTCCTGGCTTCTAATTTTAGGGATTACCGAGGTAGGATCAGGACAGAAAATAAGCTCTTTCTCTATTGATTCTCCTTAGTCATTTCGCGCCACAGGCCTATCATTAGCTTTATTTTCTCCACCTGTAATACATGTTCAGGGCTTCGGTGGTGGCGGAGAAATGGTGTGGGAGGCACAGGGTGAGAATTTGAAGAGCCCGCTGGCCCCTGCTCCGCTGTATTTATGGAAGTGACGCCGGGGCGGGGAGGGGGGTGTTGTGTGTCCTGCCACCTCCTTTTCCTTTGATTTTTAATGAGAGGAAGGACGCGCTCTGCCCCGGCACGGCCGGGAGTCCTGTCCTTGTCACCTGCTCTTCTGCGTGACTCTTCCGTGGCCACCCCGGTTCAGTGTTGAGGAAGCTGAAGGATTCGATAAAAGTCAGCCTGGACAGAGCCCACCTCTCGCCGTGCCCGTCTGCAGGAGAGGCGGCCGGGAAGGAAGGAGAAAAATCACCTAAAAAAAAGAAGAGTAGGCGCCCACACGCGCCGCCCCTCTGTGTCTGCAAGCTCTGGGCCGTGTGCCGGGCCTTTCCCAGCACCTCAGAGGACCTGGCGGGCCGTGCCCGGTGGAGAGGGCGCACCCCTGCCTCGCTGGCCGTGCGGAGCAGGCACTGGTGAAGGCAGAAGCTGCGCTGGTGCGTCCCAAAGTAAATGCATTTCTGGCCATCCCTGGGGTGTCTGTGGAACGGCAGCTTCAGCGCCCAGCGAGGGCCTCGCTGCCTCCTTCTTCAGCCTCCTTGGGACATTGTGCCGTCGGGGACCGAGCCAACGCACCAGGCCGCGCTCGGGTGGTGACACCCTCTCCCTGGCTCCGTCACCCCTCCGTCCTCGCTGATAGGAAAGTCCTCGCTCCTCCCGCGCAGGGTGCTCCTGCCCGGGCGGCTCTTCCCGTCACCCCCGTGCGCCGTCCTGGTGTCTCCTGCTCCATTTGTAAAAGGTGGTTCAAGGGCCACACCTTCCGCGGTTTCCCCTAAGTTGGCCTCATCCCTGGGCCCGGAGACTGACCACGTCCTCCTTGTGACGATTTACCTGACCCGAGTGGGCGCCCGGGATGCTTTCCTGCGGGTCGGTCCTCGGCCTGAGGTTGCCTCACCGCCCTCCACGGCATCAACGCAAAAATTGAAGGTCGATGTTTAGAAGTTTGGAATTTTGCAAAAGTCCCCGCCTGTGAAGAAACAATCTTTCTAAAGAACTCCTCAGCGTGGATAGTCGGGGAGTTCCGCTTGTCATGTTTTCTCGCCAGTCCCGTCCAGACGGTCAGCAGCTCGCGGGCAGGTTCGCCTGGGCACGAAGACGACTCCTGCGTCCACGGTGATGAATTTGACCTCCACGTCCATGAAACCGCTTCTCTCGTTAAACTTGTTCTGGTCAGACACCCACCCCTTTTGGGCCACGTGGCCCTTTTTTGAAGACAGAATCGTGCATTTATGCTTCAGTCGTCATGTTTAACTCACGCTGTCATTATCCACTCAGGGCTGTTTTTCCCCTAAATCCTTATATGTGATCAGACTAGTTTTCTAATCACTTTTGCACCCCCAGCGCCAGCCTAGTGCTTGTGGACGAGCGTTCATGAAGCATTGCTGACTCAGGGAGCCCACGAGGGGGTCCTGGCTGTCTGTCCTTCCTTTTTCGTTCAGTGACGTCACTTGATTCATTAGCTGGCAGGTTCTACAGATGCCTGACGATTTAACCCTACGTGTTAAGGAAATATTTAAACAGGCCCAGAAGCATTAGTTTCTATCATTGAACTATTTATAGACTCTGCGCAATTTAACGGTGTTAAAAATAAAAACGAGCAGCTCAATTTTCGGTGGCACTGTTTTTTCCTACATGAACAAAATGAGGCTTGTCTTCTTTATTACTCGGACAAATAAAAGGTCTTTGTATCATGTTGCTACCAATTCACATGATTGTAATCCTGCCACCCAGATTCCTCCCTTCCAAGATAATCAAGTTTGGTCCTCAGCCCTGAGTTGCTCCCGCTCTCAAAAACATGGCAGCTAGAGGAAAACCCTCAGGGTTCTAAGAACCGTTTGCTTTGATCCATTGACTATCGATGTGGCTTTTTCTTCAAGATCTTTCCCGATTCTGCAGATCTGCCTACTTAGGACCTTGAAACACTCTGAAGAATCTATTTTCTAATTTACATTTGAATTCTAGATTTCAGCAAAGCCTCTAACCTTACTCAGAGGGCGCTAAAATTATTTTTTGAATGTTGCCTTTTAGCTTTCCCCAGTTACCGGGCCGTCCATTCCTAGATTTTATTTTAGTCTACTCAGCCTCTCAAGTGCTGTTTCCTCTTAGATATTTGGAACAAACAGTCAGCATGAAATAATTGAGGTATTTGATATGGGACTAATCATGTGAATTAATAAAAATATATTTACATTAACTTTAGTCAAATGGGGGAACTAGAAAAGTTGTATCCATTCGAAAGTTAATCTTGAGATATTCCAAGTCAGGAACTTGTTAAATAAACAGCACTGAAGAATCCCACTGAAGAATCCCACAAGCTGGTGTTTTTATTGTCCATGCTCAGTTTCTACCAGTGCGTATTAATCTGTGTTTTTGAGAAAGAGGAAGCAGCAGGATGAGCTGCCATGTGAATAACTTACTTTTAAGGATCAGGAAACATCAAAGTATAAATAGTATTTCTAATGAACTACCAAATGCAGTGATCCAAATAAAATCATCTCCAGAGGAACCAAAGAATGGGGATGTTCTGTTTGTATGAAATATAATGTGACTAAGAAACTGAGCGGTTGCAGTCGTAGAGAAATAAGCGACGTGTGAGGGGAAACAGCGAGGATGGAGGGAGGCCCGGGATGAAAGGAGCCGTCCGCATGTTGAAGATTTTTAGCCAGTGACACGAGCGCGCCTAGCAACCATCTCCAGGGAGACCTGTGGAAATGCAGAAAACGCTGAGGTCACCCAGAGAAATTCCGTGCTGATGAACAACTTCTAGATGCATCTCTCGCTGGTCCCCGTCGCTGCAGCGCGCCTTAGAAACAGCGCTTATTGGAAGGATAAAGGAGAAGCAAATGTGATTTGCCCCGAAGAGAAAAAGTTAACTCTCAGAGCAGAACCTCTGCCCCAGTCATGTGAGCAGCCTTTGGCTGAACCTCAAAAGCTGTTCAGAAACTTGGATATTAATGAAGTGAGGCGTCCCAGAGACCCGATGCAAGCCGTGGTCGTCGGTGGCAGTGACGGTCATTGTTTCACTGACGAAGATTCAAGTTTGAGATCTGGGCCTGGAAGCCAAGTTCCCAGGAGGCTCCTCCTCAAGGCCCTTCAGTGCTAGTCACGCAGCTTGACCCTGGGGCAGACACTCCTCCCTCTCCGAGTCCCTCCATCCAGCCCTTTCTGCAAGGGCATTGTTGGGGGGCACGGTGAGGAGGGATGTGCTCTGCCCTCGGAGCGATGGTGTGCTTAGTTCACGCGGCCAGTCAGCATCACTGTCCCTCGGCAGCTGCTCGGCCGACGCCACCAGATACCGGGAGAAGCGTCCCCGGGGTCTCGAGATGTGAAGACTTTCACGGGAAGTCGGACCCTATAAGTGGAGCCGCACACAGAGTGTGACGAGCACAGAGGGCCAGAGGGAGTGACCGGAGACATCTGAGTCAGGATGAAATAAATCCCAGGAGGAAGATGTGGCTGCGCTGGAAGCCAGGAGGGTGGAGGGGGTGGGAGGGAGGTGGGAGAAGGTCCCCTGGGTGACATAAAGCCGTGGGGTAGGACAGGTCTGGGACTCGGTGCAGGCCAGGAGACTTGGGGAGAAGTGGTCGGGGTGCGGGAAGGGACAAAAATTGAGTACCCCTTCCCTGCTTCTCCCCCCTCCTGCACATCCTCCTTTATTTCTACTTGGTTAATTCTGGAGACATAGCAGCCTGGATGGATAAGGGAGCACCACACGTCATCGAAAGCAGGCCACACAGGGCCTTCCTGGTGGTGCAAGGGTTAAGACGCAACCTATGAAGCTGTCCACAGCCTCTGCAGCACGAGTTTGATCCCCGGCCAGGGAGCTACCCACATGGCACAGCAGACCTCTCCTGTCTCCCCGCTGCTCCCTCAGCAGTGGATTTCAGTACCTCTGCCTGTTCTGCTCCCCACTCTGTCTCTGGTGAATCCTCTCACCCCCCACACCTCTGGCCTACACCCCATCTCTTGTGTGCATAAATAGACAAATCTTAAAAAATAAAAGCAGGCCACGCGATTGGGAGCCACTGACTCTTACTCTTGGAGACCATTTGGGATTTTAGCTCTGGTCTCCCCTGATCCTACAAGGTCAGTTGCGTATAGATGCTGCGTGTGCTCACCCAGGGAGCTCACAGGAGTCTCTCAAATTACAGACTGTATGCCCATCCCATGGAATATGTATGTAAATTAAGTGAGCAAATGTGTATACAAGGCTTGGAGTAAATACTGCCCAGTACATAATAAATACTGTGTAGCAGCTGCTATTGTTGTTGTTATGAGTCATGATCATCATTATTATAATCTGGAATTCTCCCAAGTCTTTGGAACCCCTGGGGTGTTACCCAGATCTGTAGCCTGAACAGAGCTGGGGTAGATCTAAAATGACCTGCAGCTCTCCAAGAGGCTGTGGCTTTCCAGAGGGAGGGACGCCCTGGGTCGTTGGCCGCAGCCCAGATGCGGAGCGCGGGTCCCTCCCCTGAAAGGCTCATCTTCCCTCCGAGTGGTCTGGGGCACTGTGGGCCCGTGGGCCTGTGGGGTTTGCGCCTTTTGAGGTAGAGGCGTCATGGTAGTAGTGTTGAGACGGAACTGCACGAATTACAGCTAAGTCTGCTTTCTGGAATCTTGTGCACACCCATGTCCCAAGCTGGGTGTTTGAGGAATTCTGAGATGACGCGTCCATGTTGTTGTGCATAGAGAGAAAACCTCAAAAAATGACAGGTGCTATTTTTGCTTTCCTCCATCGGTTGCTCCCCTAAGCTGGTGGGCAGGACAGATGCAAGGTTCTATTGTGCCATCCCCACTGGGGTTTGGTGCTTATGAGATTTCCCTGGCGCATCTCTGCAGCCCGACCAGACTGCGGAAGGAACCGTAGGATTCCAAATCTGTCCGTGCTTTAAAATTGGGTGTGGAGGAAACTGGTCATCGAAAAACAGCCCCACGAATTGGAATCGTTCGCAGCAGTGGAGAAAGGATATCTCTTCATGGGGAAATTATGTTGGTATTACATGCCAATAATTCTGTGCTAGGCAGAATTTAATCCTTTAACCATTACGTCCGCCTCTTGCTCTACATGACAGATGAGGAAGCTGAGACCCGGCGAGGGACTATCTCAGGGCCCCCAGCTGAGAGGCCGAATGTGTCGTGCTCCAGAGTCCGAACCAATCCATAGTCTGAAGCCCCAGTTCCAACACCCAGAGGCAAACACTGTTCCTGTTTTGTCATTTTCTATCCAACCTTTATCTGTGCCCATGTGTATTTTCCTAAAATAGTATCCGATTGTACTGCTTTTTTGGGTAGCACACCTTTTCCTCTTTATGTGTAGATGTATTTATGGCTATGGATAGATGTCGTCTCCATGTTACTATGGATTTTATACATGCAACCTCATTTTATAAAGGCTTGTCGATATTTTGTTCATACTTAAAATTTTTAATTTGTCGCCTTTTAATTTAACGAGTGGCTAGGATGAGAAAATGGTTCTCTCTTACTGTTTTTAAACAGTCATAGCAAAGAAATTTCACACGATTTTATATAAGAGACAGAAAAATTTGAATTTATAGCTACTTGGTACATAATTAAGATGGTATTTCATAGCCTCATCTGTCTCTCTAATCAAAATGATCTTCCTCCAGATGCCCATTTTAAAATTCCTTTGTTGCATAATATAATCAAGATAATTTTCTCCTTTATTAGACTAAGTAAGACATTCTGAGTTTCTTAGTTCTGTGTGAAAAATATACAAAGATGGCTGTCGAAATTGCTCATTTTTGGAGGAAGTCACTTGAGAAAGGCGGGAGTCAGTGCTGCACACTCTTAAGCATCTGAACTAGTCAGTTGGTGATGTGGACCCTCTGGCCACTCAAAACGCTGTTCATACCATTTGGGGTAAACCACTGCTCTGTGACAGGACCCGAACGAGCGGGGCCCTGCAAACCTACGTCTTCCCGTTTCTGTTATTTTTACTTTCGAAGCTTTCTCCATGGGTTGGGTTCTTCTGATTAAGCCCCAGAGAAAGCGGGTGTCATGCCTCTTGGTCTGTGCTACAGACCAGTTGGGTTTCTCTACGGCCCACCCCGCACCCCACCCCAGCGCTGCTCTTGGGAACGGCAGTCACCGTCCTCTGGTGACTCCCGGGGTAAGCGGCGTTCGCCGGCTGCACCGTTCAGCGGATCCTCTCACTTAGATGTCACATGGACAGTTTGGGGGACAGGGTGTCAGGGTTCTTCAAAATGCCAATAACTGATTTCATGTTGATTTTCAAAAAGACTATTTGCGTTCGTCTGGCTAACAGGAGCGTGCAGGACGAAGCAAATTCATCTGTAAAGACCTTTTTTGCTTCAATAACTAGGCGCGTCCTCCCTGTATCCCTTGGCCAGTGCCGCCTCTTACTGACGACCGAGGAGAGGAGTTTAGGGGACTCCCAGAGAGATCACCCTCTTGGGGACCATAGGGTTGCTTTCCTGGAGAACCAGCCTGTTTGAGGATGTGACTCTGACCGTCTCCAAGCACTTCTCACCTGGAGGCGCTGTCTGTGCAGTGCCTGGCCCTGGAAAGTAATAAGCAATTGCCAAATGAATGATTGAAAAAAGGAATGAATTATTTTAAAACTTTGTGTAAAAAAGGTGACATCACGACTTGACAAAGCCCTGCCATTTGGCTGACGGCTATTTACAGCTGGTCAGTGGCGTCGGTTTGCAAAACGCAGGAGGGGGCGACTGTCACGGCACCTGATGTTCCCCCGGGTGTCCAGAAGGCTTCAACAGCTGAGGTAAAGTGGTGGGTTTTGTTGCCTGGATCTTGATTTAGCCACAGAAGCTCTTTCAGAGTAAGCAGCCGACCTTCCCCAGCCGACGTGCAGAGAAGGGCCGCTCTGGGTGAGGGTCGCCCCGCGCGCACGGGCAGGGTGGCTGCCGTCCACACGACTCTCTCTTCACCATGATCTCTTGCTTCGGCGTCTGCAACTCAGTCTCTCCCCAAGGCAGGTGACTGCTGGTCCTCCGTGTTCTTCCTTGATGGCCATTTGGAAAACTAGCCAAGATGTACAGTATCTGAATTTTGATGAACTTTCTGTCAACTTTGAGGACAAAAAAAATGCTAATACTCGCGTCCATTAGCAAGAGAAAAGGATGCCCGCGAGGAGGCTGTACCTGCCGTGCAGAAATTACAATGTCGAGGTGGCGTCATCAGCTCCCCTCAGTGCCCCAGAACGCAGACTTTCTGGGAAAGGGTTACAGCGAAGCAAAGTGGAGCGAAATGCTAACATTTATGGAGAGTTAGGCGCTATAATTTTCATGTCCCAATATGTCGATGATCAAAAGTAGAAAGTCCCAGCAAGGAGGAAAAGAAGATGGAGGGAGCCAGACAGGGCAAGGAGGGGGACAGCGTGTTTGGCATGAAATGCTGCGTGGTGAGTCCATCAGTCTCGGCCAAGGGGCACCAGAACTGGGCCCAAGCGTCCCGAGGAGTCTCCTGCCAGTCCTTTCTCTAGATCCAGGGTTAACGCGCGTCCTGAAAACCTCCCGGACAGGAATATCTCCCCAGAGAGATGACAGAGGAGTCTAACACTGTTGAGGAGAGCCTGAGACCCCGTGTTTCCATTACACGTCATTTTGTTCCCGCGTGAAATATTAAATTTGGGACACGCCTGAGGGCAAGAGCCGGCCGGGAGGTGCAGGAGCTGGAAGGGGACAGGCAGGAGGAGACCCGGGGCCTCTCTGTGCTTCGCTCATCTCCGCGTGTCTGAGTCTTTGAAAGAGCTTGAATTTTCCGCCAGAGCAGGGCGTCGCTGCCGGGTGTGGCTGCCGCGCGCGAAGCTCTGGGCTCATGCCCGAGCAACACCTGCCCACGGGGAGGCCGCCGGGCTCGCCAGCGTCACTTGTGTGCGCGCAGGGGGGACGCGCCCCGCAGACAGGCGGTGTTGGTGGACGGGCTTGGCCTGACGACAAGACCTGAAGATGGGAGAGTCCAGCACCCTGGGGGTCGCGCTTCCTCGGCAGGCTCGAGGCCAGGGAATAGTTCACAGAGTGGCACACGCTTGAATCGCGCCTTGGCGAGAAGTGCATCAGGTTGTCAAGACGTGGAGGGTCCCCCAGGAGGCCGGGGCAGGGCGAGGGCGGGAGGCAGGGCCTGGGCGGGTTTGCCGTGTCTTCAGTGAGTCTCTTGGCATCTTCTCCTCCGTCGCGCGAGGGCCTGGTGGACGGGGCCAGTCACCGGGCCAGCTGCGTCCTGTGGCGTTGACCCAGAGGCGCACTCTTGGGTGCAAAGGACGGTTTGGCTGCTCCTGGGAGATGCCGTTTGGAAGAAGGGCTCGTTCCGTGGCGCCCCAAGAGTGCACACGTAGAGGGGGGAACAGTCAGGAGCAGGCGGGGCTCAGCGTTGCAGCAGGGAGGGTCCGCGACGAGGGAAACACTCTCCACTTATGAAGCTGGGGACGTGGGGCCATCACTGCCGGGGAACCCAGAATCCCGACAAGGACAGACGCCGACCAGAGAGGGAGAAAGAGCTGGGTGGGCAGCTGGGTGGGCAGCGCGGAGAGAGTCCTCTCCAGTCGTGTCCTCGGGCGCCGGCTCTCCCGGGGGCCGCGCCAGGGCTGTCTCTCCCCCCGCCTGGTCACAGGGCGCCCCCATACACTGAGAATCAACCATCGAGGACAGAAAGCTCGAGGAGTTAGAGCTTGAGTTAAATTTTTTTTTTTTTTTTTTTTTTTTTTTTTTTTTTAAGAGGCATGTATTTTTATTTATTTATTTTTATTTTGTTTGTTTGTTTGTTGTACATGCACTGGGTACAGTCAGAAGCGCGGGAGGGTGAGAGAATTCACCAGAGCCAGGGCAGGGAGCAGAGCAGGCAGAAGGACCGAAGTACACTGCTGAGGGGAGCAGCGGGCGGCAGGAGAGGTCTGCGTGCCATGTGGGACCCTCCTCCGGTGGCCGGGGAGCAGCCGGGGATCGAACTGGCGTCGCAGAGGCTGCGGGCAGCTTCGCAACCCAGCACTCAACCGCTGCGCCACCGGGGAGGCCCTGAGTTAAATTTTAAAAGGCAAAATAATTCTTGCAGTTTTCTTTTTTTTGATTGGATAATGTTGGTTGTTCTTTTTTTCTTCTTGGGGCGTCTACCCTGGTTAGGGGTCTGGGTTCACCGCAGCGATACCCCCACGTTCCCCGCAGAGTAAGTGCAAAGTGTTTTCCTGATCACTGACCTCCTCCCCTTTTCTGATGCTTAAACCTCCATGTTCCTCAAATATTAGTCACATTTTCCAATAATGTATGTTTTCTTACCACCTCGTGCCCGTCACCACCTGCAGCCGCCAGTCAGCTCCCCCGTCTGTTCTCTGCACCTTCATCTGGCAACCCCGACCCCTGTCAGAGTTCAGGGGGTTGTTTCTGGTTTTGTTTTCATTCTCTTTACATGCCACAAAGGAGTGACATCATCGTGTATTTGTCTCTCTCCCTCTGAGTTATTTTACTTGGATAATATCCTCAAGGCCCTTAAATATGGTCACACATGGCAAGAGTTCCTCTTTTTTATGGGTAAGCATATGTCCCATCGTGTCCTCCCACCCCACCCCCACACACACCCCTTCTTCATCCACTCACCCGTTGTTGGGCACTGGGATGTTTGCACACGTGGCTGTTGTGAACAACACTGTAGTGCACAAAGGCACGTGTGTCCTTTCGAATCAGTGTTTTCGTTTTCTTCAGGTAAATACCCAAGAAGTGGAGTGACTGGATCACAGGGTGGTTCTATTTTTAATTTTTTAAGGAACCGCCGTCCTGTTTCCCACCGTGGCTGCACCCGTGTCCATCCCCCCCCCCCCCCCCCAGCAGTGGAAGAGTCCCTTTCGCTTCACGTCCCGTCAGCGCTGGCTGTTCTTACTGTTTCTTGACTTTTCTGTAACAGCCGCTCTAACAGCATGAGGTGAAGTCTCACTGTGGCTTTGACTTGCGTTTAAGGACTGAAATTTTTTTTTTTAGATTGATTTATTTATGCAAGAACCGGGGTACAAGCCAGAGGCACGGGAGGGTGAGAGGATTCACCAGCGACAGAGCGGGGAGCAGAGCAGGCAGAAGGACCGAAGGACACTGCTGAGGGGAGCAGCGGGCGGCAGGAGAGGTCTGCGCGCCATGTGGGACCCTCACCAGCCAGCCGGGATGGAACCCACGCTGCAGAGGCTGCGGACAGCTTCACAGTGCGGTGCTCAACTGCCTGTGCCACCAGGGAGGCCCAGGACTGAAATTTTAACCAGAGAAGATAGGGAAGAGATTCTCAATGCTCATATACCCGTGGGAGCTCCGAGCGTGGCCAGGGACACACACACTCAGAGAACCCGCCTACCCGCCGCTTCCGCTGTCACCTCCTGCTCGTGACTCCTGAGTCAGCAGGCCTGGGCCTCACCTCCTGACTGACCTGTGCTCCTGCATTGTCAGTTGCCTCTGAGTCAGCTTTACTGGGTAGGTCTCCACAGGCCATTCCACCTACTGGCGATGACTTCTTGCCTCCGCTCCACCGGCCTCAGGAGCCCCGCAGCCACCTCCTCCCCCAGCTGTCAAGTCCTTGGAAGACGCCCTGGCCCCCTGGACGCTTTCCTTCCTCTGCACTCATAGACTCTCCACTGCCCTGTGTGGGGCTGTGTCCATGACCCACCTTGCAAGAATTCTTGAATTTCTGTCTGTTCCCAGGCATTGTTGTTTCAGGCTTTTGTTATCCACCAATGTGCTCTACTCGATTCTTCCGGGATCTGCACACAAAGCCCCCCATGGCCTGTAAACATCTGTAGGTTACAGATTCCGTAGATATCCTGCAGAAAAATAACTGCAGCCAGTTAACGAACAAGGCCTGGAAGGCCTCTGAGCATCCTCTCAGCCACTGCTGCTGCCTTTCCTCCTGGACTTTCAGGTTGCTCTGCATATTTTCATGCATTTCCCGAGGAGGCCCCCCAGCATTTCCCCAGCATTCCCAGCATTTCTCACTTATCCACTCCACCCCCACTTCTTCCCAGTGACTGTTGCAATCTGAATTCTAGAGTTTCTATTTAGACTTGCTTGCCCAGGTTTCATGAGTAAGATAGAGAATTCAAAGGGGGTTGTTATTGAAACGGAAACCCTTAACCCACGCGTTAACCCCTCGGTGATGTCTTTGAGTCTCCACCTTCCTGTCAACTCCATGGGGTGGGCGGGGGGGCCTTTGATTTTTGCACACCTCTCAGTCACCAGTGGCTGCAATGGCACATAGTAGATGTTCAGTAAATAAATATTTGTTAAGTAGAAATGAGAGAGAGAGAGTTTTAAAGGAGTGAGTTCACATGATGGTGGAGACTTGCTGGATCCAAACTCTCCATGGGAGACTAGCAGCCTGGAGACTCGGGGGATAGTTGCATTTCGAGTCCAAAGGCAGCTCTGGCAGAACTCCTTCTAGCTTAGGGCAGGTCAGTCTTTGTTCCACTGAGGCCTTCAGCTAAATGGCGGATGACACTATGGATGGTAACCTGCTTCACTCTCCACCAAGTTAAATGTTAATTTTATAGCCCCTCCCCCAAAAAAAAACCTTTATAAAATGACCAGTGTAATGTTTGGGCACCAGGACCTCGCCAAATTTACACATAATTCCACCATAATTATTCCCATATACTGATGATGCAACTGAAGTTACTTGAAACTAAAAACAACTTGCCTAAGGGCTCAAATCCAAGTTTACTCATTGTGAGTCTTTCTACCTTCTTTACCCTCTTTCAAACGGAGTTTCACGAAGCTGGAGAGATTTGTGCTTGTAACCAACCCGTTCTGGATCAAATGCCTGCTTTTCGCCAAGCAAAGTTCTAGGAGTCGGAGGCCCAAAGCCGAGGAGGGGAGGAAGAGACAGCAGGAGAGAGTGAGGGTGTGCTCAGCGGGGGCTTGTGAAGTCTCAGGTCGCCTTCACGGACGTTGCATGTTGATGGGTAATAATTTCTGGGTCTTGTTAAATTGGAATTAGATTGTGGAGACCTAAGAATTCCAGGCTAAATAGTTAATTTTTACATGGTGGGAAAAGCAGGTATGTTGATGACAATGTCCCAGAATCATATACAACCAAAAAAAGAGGACCTTTAACGCCCTTGCATTATATATATAAATATAATACTATATATATATATATATATATATAGTATATATATACAGGAATACATATATATATATTCCTGTATAGACCTTGATATAATGGAATCCCAGAAACATTAAGAATGCTTCTCTTGGGCCTCCCTGGTGGCACAAGGGGTTAAGATGCAACCTATGAAGCTGTTGGCAGCCTCTGCAGCACGAGTTCAATCCCAAGCCAGGGAGCTACCCACATGGCACAGCAGACCTCTCCTGTCTGGCCTGCTGCTCCCCTCAGCAGTGGATTTCAGTCAGTCTGCCTGTTCTGTTCCCCACTCTGTCTCTGGTGACTCCTCTCACCCCCGCACCTCTGCCCTGCACCCCAGCTCTTGTATGCATAAATAAATCTTTAAAAAAAAAGGAATGCTTCTCTTTACAGATGGATAAGTTAGCATTTTCCATACCTCAAAAGCAATTTATTATGATTTTATGAATTATTTAGTTCAAATCCAACTTGTCTACGACATCTGGGCCCCATATGGCAGATTAATTAGAGCAGGGATGCTGAATTTGGAGAGTTTGAGAGCCTCCTCAAGACCCATCTCCCTTAGGACTAACAGGGAAAATCCTGACATTTTGATTTCTCTGTGTTCAGGGACCTTTGACGTGAGAACAATAAACAGCCTTTCGGGGCTTTGTGAGGACCCGTGTGTTGAGCAAACACCCGGGGGCTTGTCTGAACTCTTCTCCCCGACTAGTCCCTA
Organism: Talpa occidentalis; assembly: GCF_014898055.3. Taxonomy (NCBI): domain Eukaryota; kingdom Metazoa; phylum Chordata; class Mammalia; order Eulipotyphla; family Talpidae; genus Talpa; species Talpa occidentalis. The sequence goes on from NW_023601653.1 coordinate 85,078,106, forward strand.
GTAAGTGTTCTCTGCATGCACGCCGCGGTGCCTTCTTCTTTATTCTTTCCACCCATGTCAGTAGTCTCGTGTTTTCTGGTCTCACGACCCTCCTGGAGTGTGGAGACAGCACACGAGTTCTAGAAGGTGCTCCCGGCACACTTAGCCTGGAATCTCCGTCACTCCCACCCAGCAGCGGGCGGCCCTAGGCTACCGGGTCAGCCAAAAAGTAAGTTGTGTCCTGCAAACTTGCAGTGTGCGATGTTCTCAGAGGGGAAGGGCTGGGTGCTCTCTACGGAGGTGGGTGCCCGGGCCCCGTGGCCTGAGAAGCCAGCCTTGCAGGAGCCGGACCGTGGAGGTGGCCGGAGAGGAGCGAGGGCGCCGTGGGCTTCTAGGAAGGCTGCCCTCGGCAGGGTGGGCGTGTCTCGTGTGTTCTGGTTGCCTGGCGTGTTTCCTCTGCTTCTAAATCTAAATGCTGACACTTCATCCAGTCCACATTTCACTTCTCTTCAAGTCACATGTGTTGTGTAGAGACCCGCACAGGCCCGTGCAGCTGGGCAGAGCAGGTGCCTCCCTGGCTGGGGATGGGGAATCTTCGAGGCTTGAAAAGGTGTCTGGTTGTGTCTCCGGTGACTACTCAGCGTGGCGTGTTCTTGCTTCCCGCTCACTTGCGCCCTAAACCCAACCCCGTCCCCTGAGAAGCTGAGCGGAAAAGAATACTTGACTGCTTTCTCTGTTACTCTTTTCCCCCCTTTCTAGGTGCTATTGCCCAAATAAAAATGATGCCTTGGGCAGCTGAACAGCTGGAAGGTGATGTCAGTTATTGTGCTGTTTGTATCATCTGGAAATAGAGGGAAACAGTAATATTCACCCCATTGGCACCTTCAGCAATTGTTTGCAAAATTCCTTTAGAAATATTTTTGAGGTTATTTCAGCCTGAATTGTCTTTCAGTTGAATTAAAATGTGTCTTAAAGACTTGAAGGTTTTGCTAATGTTCTTCCCAATTTCATCTGATTTTTTTTTTAATGTATAAAATCTGAATTGAGTTTTCAGTGAGGATCCCAACAAGTCTTGCTAGGAGGGCGTGTTTTCTAAGGGAGTGGACAGGAAAGCCAGCCCCAGCACTGCCCTCCGGTTCCCAGTGTGACCCCGAGAGGGAGAACAGTATCCTTCCATCTCCCTCCGCTGCGAGGTGCAGGGAGACTGTGAGCGCAGGCCTGTGAGCACCCCAAGGTCCTTAGAAGGGCAAATGTTACATAAGGTATTTGTAATATATCCTTTCGGGTCCAGCACGGTTTAGGGGAGCTTGTAAGGATCCACAAAATCCAAGAGAACGAAGATGTTCAATGGAGAGCCTGGGAGGACAAGAGAGTGCATCCAGGGGGCTGGAATAAGATTAAGGGGGAGTAGAAATAAGATTAAGAAAAATGGCCCCACCATGGCCTGATGAACGAGGCGGCCCCGGGCTTCCAGGAAGGTTTGTTTCCCCCGGTGGAAAGGGAAACCTGGCCTGTGAAACACGTCACAGCCGCCACGAAGGGGAAAACATGCTGTTTCTCGGGAGAAGAACAACCGCGTGGGTCGAGACGTCCTTGTCTCCCAAGGGTGCGCCTCGCTAGGGAGCTCTGAAGAGGCAGGCGCCGGCATCACGGCCTGGGGAGGGAGCCGTGTGGCTCCCCCTTCTCTTCCCTCGTCTGTAAAATGGCGGGATCGAGCTTAGAGCCCATCAAGTTCCCGCAGCTCAGCCCTCCAGTGAGTCTGCTCCCGACACGCCTCGTCACGTTCTCGTCTACACGGTCTTCTCTCTGGGTTTCTCCCCCATTTCTTCGTGCTGAACCGTCTCCCCTCCCAGCCTCCCCGCCAGGCCTCCCTCTGCAGCTGCCCGAGCGAAGGTCTGTCAGCCTCGTCTATCTGTCTCGGGTAGCTGCTCCTCTGCTTTCCCTTCTTAGAAAACAAAACCCCAAACACCAGAGGCAAAGGCCAGGGCCAGGGAGCGTGTGTTTGGGCGGCGGCCGCCCGGGCCGGGGCCGGGAGGGTCTGTCTGGAATTCAGGCCAGGAAGCAGGAAGCCTTTTGATGCTTCCTCCCCTTGCAGGCCGCTGAGGAGTCCGCCGGGAGCTCGGCTTCTTGTTTAAAACACAGGCCTCAAGACAAGCGGCTCTGGTGGTGCCCTGAACGGCTCATGGCTCTTAATTGCATTCTTCAGCGCGCACCAGACCACTAACGAGGGTGTCGGCTTAAAAACAGTGTTTACAGAATTTGTTTGTGCCTCCATTTGTTTTGAGAGTCTAGTGTTTTCACAATTGGAGGCAACTTGCCTCCAAGTGTCACACGAAGGCCGGCGGGGGCTTCTGTGGCCGACGCGTGCGAGTCCGCTTCATCGGCGCAGTGGACGCCAGAGCGCGGCTGCTTGGGGACAGCTGGGCCGCCCCTGCCCTGCCCGGGTCCGGCACAGGCAGCTTCGCTCTAGACGGGGTGTTTTGAAACTCTCAGCGGAGTGAGTTTTAAACAGCGGGGACGTGGCACGATCACCTGGTGTTGCTGGTCCAGGAGCGAGCGGCTCATCGTGAGAGGGAGACTTGAGGGCGCGTTCGGGCCTGGTGGGCGCATGTGAGATGGGTCCACTCTCTTCCTCAAGCCCCTCCTCCTGCCTTGCCCTGCTGCAGCCTGGTGCACCTGCTGAGCTGGGCTGCCATCCCTTGGCCTTCTGTGTGAATACAATAAAGGCGTGACGCTGGGTTCTCGTCACTGTGCCGAAAAGTAGACTTTAAACTGCAGGCTCAGAGGACTGGGCTTCCAAGGTTAAAAAATACCAGTCAAGTCTGCTGGATTTGACGGCTCCGCCGGGTACAGGTGTGGAGACTCGTGCTGGTCTGTGCTGTTACAGTAAGCTAAGCGCAAGAGCGGTGAGTACGTGGTTTCTCTCTAAAATTATAATTGGAATTTTTAGAATTTTACGTGGATTTCATCAAATCCGCCCCTTTATAGTACAACGTGAGATTCCTCCCCAAGCCCTCTGCGTGGCCTGTTTGTTCCCAGTGAGGGGGTCGTGGTCCACCCCTCCAACATGCCCGTTTAGAAAAGGAAGAAACAGAATTGACTCCTTTGAGTGGAAAGTCCTTTCTAGCTGCCGGCCACTTCCTTGCTTAATAGCTTGAGTTTGACTGAACATAATTGAACACGATTCTCTGGAGGATGGTGCCGGGGAGCCTGGGCTCCGCTGCGTGTAAGGACCTCGTCCAGCTGTGGTTGCTGAGCCTTTCGGTGTGAAATGTATTATTTGGTTATCTTTCTTATTGGCACTGCTTGATTCTTGCCATGTTTAACTTATTGCCTTCATTAGTTTTATAAATCAGATCTCCGTGGGTATTAGAAATCTGTGTAAAATGCGAGTAAGTGCGTGTTCATCATGGCCTGAGGGGAACGCCTTTGAGTACAGAACCTGAAATTCTGTGCATTTATAACCACTCCATCCGTTATGCAAATTTCTCCCCCTCTCCACTCCTTCTACTTGCACTCAGGTAAGAAAAGAGGAAGGTAGCCTCGTTGAAAAGACGCTGTGGACATCAGTGTAATGACCAGCTCGCGCTGGCAGGCCTCACGACTGTCACTGATGCTCTGAGAAAAACCTGGCTGTAGTTCTTTCATTAAATAAGAGGGACGTCCTTGAGAATGACTTTCC